>NC_063181.1:36343458-37653458 GCF_023159225.1 Perognathus longimembris pacificus | reverse complement strand
GAGACCGGGCACTTGCCCAGTCAGCCTTAAATGCAGTTTGTGACTACATTTCAGGAGTCAGGGCGCTTGGGCCTCATGTAATCCCCGAGTTTCCTAACACAGAATAGTGCACTGGCAAGTGACTTAGGCGGAAGTGAATCCTTTCATTCTTTAGTCTGCTTTTAGTCTGGTGACTTGTGGCTGAGAAACGCGACTCCTTGCTTCCCAAAGACAGGGATTTGGGAATCTAGTTTCCAAGATTCCTTCCTAAAGACTCAGGGCAGCCATGCTGGCTTCAGATACTTCATGGGAATTTTGATGTCTGCCAAATCAGAGTGAAAAATCTTGGGCCATCCAGATGGCCAGCGCCCACCGCCCACAAGCTTAAAAACATCCTCGAAACGGCGGAGCAAGACCGAGAATGGGAGATAATCAGAGGAGGTGGGCGAGTGAGGACTTCTCAGGACATGGATTTTTTTTTTTTTTTTTACATTTCTGGATAAGATATTAGGCCACAGTGGTCCATTTCCCCCAGCTCACAAGGAAATTTTCTTAAAGAGAGAAACAGGTGTAGTGTCCAAAAATTTGGAGAGAAGGAAGGAAGGGAGGGAGGGAGGAAGGAAAGAGAAGGTAGGGAGGAAAGAAGAAAGGAGAGAAAGGAAGAAGTAAAGAGGAGAGCAGACACTCAACCCTCTGAGTGAGACAATCCTCCTCAGGCGTGTACGGATGTGGGTTTATCACACATTTCAACCTTTATTTTTTATTTTGAGTTTTGGACATTTTTAATTTGATTACAAGCAAGATTGGAAATATGTGTCAGGCAAGCTTTCTATTTGTAAGCAAGAGAAAGAAATTACGTAAAAGATACTGAATAATTCAACATCTTCAGGAGTGCTGGAGAATAAGGCTTAGAACATATGTGCAATGATAAGAATCAGGCTGTGGGACTGATCTGTGGTAGACACCACTGTTGCTTTACACTATGAGCACCAACAGCACAGGAGCTATACTTGGACAGCTCATACGAGAGCCATGGCAATTTCAATTCTGCTGTCATCTCTACCACATTTTACAACTTTAAAATAATTTTGTTTTCCATATTGAAATATTAAAAAATTATTGTAATTATAAACATACAGAGAGATTACAGTTACATAAGTCAGGCAAAGAGTACATTTCATCTTGGACACTCATTTTTCTATTTATTTATTTATTTATTTGCCAGACCTGGGCCTTGGACTCAGGGCCTGAGCACTGTCCCTGGTTTCTTCCCGCTCAAGGCTAGCACTCTACCTCTTGAGCCACAGCGCCACTTCCAGCTTTTTTCTATATATGTGGTGCTGGGGAATCGAACCCAGGGCTTCATGTATACGAGGCAAGCACTCTACCACTAGGCCATATTCCCAGCCCCCATTTGTCAACTTTTTTTTTTTTTTTTGGCCAGTCCTGGGCCTTGGACTCAGGGCCTGAGCACTGTCCCTGGCTTCTTCCCACTCAAGGCTAGCACTCTGCCACTTGAGCCACAGCGCCGCTTCTGGCCGTTTTCTGTATATGTGGTGCTGGGGAATCGAACCTAGGGCCTCGTGTATCCGAGGCAGGCACTCTTGCCACTAGGCTATATCCCCAGCCCCATTTGTCAACTTTTTAAGAGAAACTGGACACCCAATTTTTTTTGCCAGTCCTGGGGCTTGGACTCAGGGCCTGGGCACTGTGCCTGAGCCTCTGTCTGCTCAAGGCAGGTGCTATACCACTTGAGCCACAGCACCACTTCTGAGCTTTTCTGTTTTTGTGGTACTGAGGAATGGAACTCAGTGCTTTATGCATGCTAGGCAAGCACTCTACCACTCTACCACGTTTCCAGCCCAGGGAAACCATGAGTTTAAGTCAACTTTTCCATTGATCAAAGTGTGGTTAAAATAGCAAAACCCACTCCGGGGGTGGACTTTCCACCCAGGCTACCAGTTTGTAAGCTCCAGCCTCACACCCCGTTCAGAGTCCTTACCAGATGAACCCTTCTCTCTGAAATTATGAGTCATTAGTTCCCAAATTTTCAACCCATCTGAGAGATTAGTTCTATTTGAGTGTGTGTGTGTGTGTGTTACTGTGGTTTTCACTCAGGTTCATGCATGTTGGGCAAATGTTCTACCACTGAGCACTACCATCAGCCAGTCTTGAACAGTTGTGTGAGTGTGTGTGTGTGTGTGTGTGTTGGGACTTAAATTTGGGCCCTGGGCCCTGTCCTTGAGCTGGCTTTGACCCTGGATCTACAGATTTCAGCTTCTTGAGTAGCTAGGATTACAGGCATAAGCCATCCTCATGTAGCAATCCTGGATATTATTATTATTAGCCTGTCCTGGGCCTTGAACTCTGAGCCTGTATCTGTCCCTGAGTTTATTCTGCTCAAGGCTACTGCTCTAACACTTGAGCCACAGCACTACTTCCAGCCTTTTTCTGAGTAGTTTATTGGAAATAAGAGTCCCAAGCACTTTCCTGCCTGGGCTGGCTTTGAACCATGATCCATAGATCTCTGTCTCCTGCTTCTTGAGTAAGCTAGGATTACAGTTGTGAACTACCAGCACTCATGTAATCTTGGACTGTTAATTTTTTTGGCCAGTCCTGGGGTTTGAACGAAGGGTCTGAGCACTGCCCCTGAGCTCCTTTCACTCAAGGCGAGCACTCTACCACTTGAGCCACAGCGTCACTTCTGGCTTTTCCTGTTTATGTGGTCCTGAGGAATTGAACCCAGAGCTTCATGCATGCTAGGCAAGCACTCTACCACTAAGCCACATTCCCAGCCCCTTAAATTTTAATCTGATCTGCAAAATTCCTTTGGCCAGATGCTATGATTTAGATATAGTTTGTCCACCAAAGATTCAGGTTCTGTAAGTGTGGTCCCAAGTTTGCTGTCACGATATTGAGAGGTGGCGAGACTGTTAAGAGATGGAGTCTAACCCGGGCACCTTCGGTTCATGCCTGCAGTCCTAGTTATGCACGAAGATTGGAGTGTGAAGCCAGTCTGGGCAGGAAAGTCAGTGAGACTCTTATCTCCAATTTTCCACCAAAGAGCGGGACGTGGATCTGTGGTTCTGGTGGGGGAACACCAGCCTGGAGCACAAAAGCTCAGGAGCAGTACCCCCATCCTGCGTTCAAGCTCTTGGGCTAGCACAGGAAAACCAAAACCAACCAAACGAAACCCACAACCAACCTGGACTCCTGAATCTCTCTGTGGGCTTCCTGTCTCACCATGTGATCCCATGCTCTCTCTCATGCTTCCCCAGGACACCTTCCACCATGTTACCGGACAGCCAACCGGGCCTGGCTCTAGGTCCAACCACTGGATCCATCACATCTTGAACTTTGTGTCTCATGATCTAAAGAGATTTCTTTTCCTTCTTTCCTTCCTTCCTTCCTTCCTTCCTTCCTTCCTTCCTTCCTTCCTTCCTTCCTTCCTTCCTTCCTTCTTTCCTTCCTTCCTTTCTTCCTTCCTTCCTTCCTTCCTTCCTTCCTTCCTTCCTTCCTTCCTTCCTTCCTTCCTTCCTTCCTTCCTTCCATGATCTTGGGGCTTCAATCCAGGGCCTGGGTACTGTCCCTGAGCCTCTCTGTGCTCAAGGCTAGAGCTGTACTATTTGAGGCATGGAGCCACATCCAGTTTTCTTTCTTTCTTTTTTTTTTTTTTCCGGCCAGTCCTGGGCCTTGGACTCAGGGCCTGAGCACTGTCCCTGGCTTTGTTTTTTGCTCAAGGCTAGCACTCTACCACTTGAGCCACAGTGCCACTTTTGGCCATTTTCTGTATATGTGGTGCTTGGGGAATTGAACCCAGGGCTTCATGTATGGGAGGCAAGCACTTTTGCCACTAGGCCATATTCCCAACCCCCCCACATCCAGTTTTCTGGTGGTTAATTGGAAATGAGAGTCCTATAGGACTTTCCTGACAGGGCTGACTTGGAACCAGGATCCTCAGATCTCAGCCTCCTAACTAGTTAAGATTACAGGTGTGATCCACTGGCGCCCAGCTGATGCTTCTTTTCTTTCTAAACTATCTGGCTTTAGGGATTTGCTGTAGCAAGAGAAAATCAATTATATAACAAATAAAGTGGCATATTCAGATGCAAGGATTAGCAATATAAAAGGATTTTCTTTAAAAATGTTGAGTCTTCTGACTATTCACCTACCTCAAAAAGTGTTCCAGGGCTGGGAATGTGGCTTAGCGGTAGAGTGCTTGCCTAGCATGCATGAAGCCCTGGGTTCAATTCCTCAGCACCCCATACACAGAAAAAAGCCAGAAGTGGCGCTGTGGCTCAAGTGGTAGAGTGCTGCTAGCCTTGAGCAAAAGAAGCTTCGGGACAGTGCCCAGGCCCTGAGTTCAAGACCCAGGACTGGCAAAAAAAAGTGTTCTAAATATAGAAATCTATGATGAATAGCATTTATAATGTGGCTCTTCTTCCAGTACTCTAATTTCCTTCTTTTTGTATGTATACTACTGCTGCTGGAACCCTGTGCCTCATGTATATCAGGCCAGGACTCCACTGAGCTACATATCTCCAGCCCCAAGTTTCCCTTTCTTTACAGCATCTATTTCTAGCAAGGCCTCTTGGGAGCAGCAATCTAGAGTCCTCTAGAGCCAGTGCAATTCTGGCCTGTTTTGTTCCAGCAACGTCTACTCCTCTAGGGCTGAGGAGCAGCAGATTTCTCTTAGTGATGCTCCCTGTGGCATTTCCCAGCTGGGGTTAGTGTTAGGGGACCAAGCACACACGTCCCTCTCCTTCCCCAGAGACAGCAAAGGGTCTCAGGCGCACCTCCCTCTAGGGCTTGAGTCAATGCTGCAGAGGTAGAGAAGGCTGAAGGGACCCAGAAAGGAACGGAGGGGCAGAAAGGGCAGAGAGGGTGGAGGCTCCACCACCTGGAGGCAAAATCAGCATCTGACCACATCTCTTCAGGCTGATTTTTAAGATCCTTTGCTCGGATGCAAAAGGCCAATTGCCCAGGACTAGAATAGAAGAAGCTGGGTGTTGAATCTCAGTTTTGGTGAGTAGAAACAAGGTTAACTTGTGCCAGGTGTGACTTGTGCTATAAGCCTTCCTGGAGAGTGACACGGTGTCTGTCTGTGTGATGACCTGGCTATAGACCCTGACTTCTTCCCTTGGGCTAAATAGGTCCCTTTAGAAGACTGGCAGTCTGTAGAGAAGAGGTAAATCTCCAATCAACAGATATCTCTGAAAGTAAACGAGCAAAGCCAGTGAAAGTGGAGTTGCCAATCTTAAGGTCTGGGGGAAATTATTTGTCAGTAGATCTTTCTCTACTGGACATCTTAGGTCCAGCCATCCTCTCTGGAAATGGAGTTGGAGGGAAAAATGTGGAATGATGTTGAACTTAGACAGGCCAGGTTTAAATTCTAGCTTACTATTTGAATGTCCTTGGGCAAATTAGTTCATCTCTGTCTCTCTGTTCCTAAGCAATGGTGTACATACCTACTTCTCATGGGGCTTCAGAGATTAAATGAGTATCTGTAAAGACAGAATATGACTGGGTAAAGCTAAGAAATAGCTTTGCTAAATAATAAAACATAGCTGGGCACTGGTGGCTCACACGTGTAATCCCAGCTACTCAGGAGGCTGAGATTTGAAGATCAAGGTTTAAAGCCAGGACATTCCCTCCCCCACCCTCTCCCTTCCTCCCTCCATCTCTCCCTCCCTCCCTTCCCCCCTCTCTTCCTCCCAGTCCTGGGGCTTGAACTTAGGGCCTGAGCACTGTCCCTGGCTTCTTTTTGTTCAAGGCTAGCACTCTGCCACTTGAGCCACAGCGCCACTTCTGGCTTTTTTTGTGTATGTGGTGCTGAGGAATTGAACCCAGGGCTTCATGCATGCTAGGCAAGCACTGGACCACTAGGCCACATTCCCAGCCCCCCTGTCCCCTCTTTCTTTTCTTTTCTTTTTTTGGCCAGTCCTGGGCCTTGGACTCAGGGCCTGAGCACTGTCCCTGGCTTCTTCCCGCTCAAGGCTAGCACTCTGCCACTTGAGCCACAGCGCCCCTTCTGGCCGTTTTCCATATATGTGGTGCTGGGGAATCGAACCCAGACCTTCATGTGTAGGAGGCAAGCACTCTTGCCACTAGGCCATATTCCCAGCCCCTCACCAACTTTCTTGCCTGGGCTGGCTTTGAACTGTGATCCTCAGATCTCAGCCTCCTGAGTTGCTAGGGTTATGCATGGGAGCCGCCAGCACTTGGCTACCAAGAGACTCTTATCTCTAATTAACCCCAGCAGCCCAAAGTGAAGCTGTGGCTCGAAGTGGTAGAGTACTATCCTTGAGCACTAAAGCTCAGGAACAGTGTCCAGGCCCCAGAACCTGTGCACGCCTGCGCGCATGCGCGCGCGCACACACACACACACACACACACACACACACACACACACACACACACACTATATATACTGCTCTGAGAAGATAATCTTGAAGTCTGTTCTTGGATTAGATCAAATATAATTTAGTAGCTCTATTTCCCTACTGGGAGTTAGAATTAAATTCTCAAGTTATTTATCATGAATAGAGTCTAGGACACATTCCAACTGAGCAAATTGCAGTGTGATTATTAACCTTTCATAGCAGTAGTACATGTCTTACACAAAGACAAAGAAAGAGATGACAAATCTACCACATGCTGTACTGGTATAATGGTAGTTACAGTGAGTTCTTCTAAGGGGTTGAGTTACTTTTGACTTATTATTCTTTTCAGGGCCTCATGTATGGGAGGCAAGAGCTCTACCACTGAACTATAGCCTCAGCCCTTGAATTCTTTTTAGTTATCCTTAAAGTCCTTTGGATCACGATTCTGATCAGGGATAGACCTATTTTAATGAGAATCAACACTGCAATTCAAGGCTTCAGTCTGTCCCGTGGCTAAATCCGTCCTTCAACCAACAGTGACTACCTTTTGTCCATAGCCAATAAGACTTCTGGCTTTCTGTCTTACAAATCTAGCCTGGAGCATGGAGACTTGCAAATTCTGAGAGATCTGGAGTTCTGGGTACTGTAAGTAGGAAGGGATGGACAGGCTTGGCTGAGCTATTGAGGAAGCCAGAAAAATGACAAATACAGACTGTTTGGAACAAACAGAGCTATTAGGCTGGAAGTAGGACAGAACAAAACCAGGAGAGCTGGCTTCACACCAGGAGGAGGACAGAGCAAGCGAATGAATGCTTATCAAATCTCTCTGTCTGTCTGTCTGTCTCTTTCTCTCTCCTGGAGATTGAACCTGGATCTTTCATATATTACAGTATAAACCCCTCATCTGATTAGATGATAATATCACATAGAAATAGCTACTTCCAGTAAGTGGATTGGCAGTTGATAGATTGGTGACTTGCACAGCTCCTGTAATGGGTGTGAACTCTGGCCAGGTCAGGCACCCAGGCGGTCAGACTGTCCAGGTGTCCTACCACCATTGTACCACAAGTGCATGATGCAGGTGTAAGGCAGAGATGGGATTTATACCTAAGCAATTTTCCTCTTACTTTTCACTTCCCTTCTACCTCTTGTTCCATATGGAGGGATGCGTAGCAGTTAGACAGGTGGCATAATAACCACCAGCCATTAGGTCCAGTGTTATTATTTTTTTTTTTGCCAGTCTTGGGACTTGGACTCAGGGCCTGAGCACTGTCTCTGGCTTCCTTTTTGCTCAAGGCTAGCAGTCTACCACTTGAGCCACAGCGCCATTTCCAAGTTTTTCTGTTCATGTGGTGCTGAGGAATCGAACCCAGGGCTTCACGCATGGTAGGCAAGCACTCTACCACTAGGCCACATTCCCAGGCCCTCAGTTTTTTGTGTTTTTCGTTTTTGTCCATCATGGGGCTTGGACTCAGGGCCTGGGTGCTGCCCCTGAGCTAGTCAGCTCAAGGCTAGTGCTCTCTACCACTTTGAGTCACAATACCACTTCCTTTTTTTAAATTTTTTTTTAAATTGGAGATAAAAGCACATGGCCTAGGCTGCCTAGGCTGGCTTTGAACTGCGGTCCTCAGCTCCCAGCCTCCTGAGTAGCTAGGATTACAGGTGTGGCTATGGGCATCTGGCTAAGTGCAGTTTTTGATGAAGCTTACTAAGGACATGGAATTAAATTCCTCTGAGTGAACTATGAGGATTATCTGATTGAATCATCTTGTTCCAGAAAGTGAAATACATTGGCACGGGGTGGGGGGAGGAGGAGGGGGGAGACACAGCAATATAAGAGATTTTGGGCTAAGTGAATTTAAGAATTGGTAGTCTATTTTCTCCTCAGAATGAGGACTTGTGGACACAGATCTATTGTTGGTCTGGGAGTGAAGGATCTGTTCTACGCAGTGGCTGAAGGCTAGCTCTTCTTTGGTCCTCTGCTGCCTCTTTGTGGACTCGTTGGAAATAACAGCTCAAGATTTCATAGGGCTCCTTGAGAATTGGTGATGGAGTTTATCACAGAAATGAGGGGCTCAGAAACCAGGGTGACATCACAGACGGCTGGGGTTCCCAGCAGACGTGCACAGAAGCCTTTAAACTGTCAGTGACACGAGGAGACGCTCTTCTTTTCCACTCTCTTTATTTGATCTCCAGATCCCTGCACCCAGCGAGCAAGTGACCATCCAACACCTCCCAGGCCCCCAAGCGCAGAGATGCTCTATGGGTACCAGGGCGGCCGTCCCCCAGCTCTTCTTCCTGTACTCGGGGTAACAAGACTCTGGCATTGAGGCTTTCCCCCCAAATCGTGTCTCCATCTGCCGTGAAGCTGCGGTTTCCACACAACTGCCCCCTCCCCGCCCCCAGCTCCCCAGGTGCTCGCCCATCCCTGCCTCGCTGCCCAGGCACAGGGCAGAGGGGGCCCCCTTTTGTCTTACTAAGTGGAAGAAGGGAACAGTGTGAACATGAAGCACAAGGGAAGGGACTAAAAGCCACCTGGCGGATTTTAGCTGGAATTCAGCCGTGCTCCAACCCCAGGGCCATCTTCCAGCGAGAACCCGGCTGCTTCCTGTCCTGATCAGGGCTCTGCACGGTCCCCCAGCCCTCTCCCCAAAGAGCGACGGTGACGGGGGGGGGGGGGGCTTCGATCTCCAGCCACCAGGCAAGAACCACTGGGCCTCCTCTCTCTTCCTCTCCCCCCACCGGCCGGGCTGACCTCCCCTCCTCCGTGCTCACGCCTCCAGCCCCTGCCGCAGCCTGCGGTCCAGGGCCAGGAGCTGCCTCAGGAAGCCGCGGTTGGGGATGATGCCTCGGTGGTCCTTCACCTTCTTGATGGCCTCCACCAGGGTGAAGTGGTGGTACAGCATGAGGTAGGCCAGCACCAGGGTGGCCGAGCGGCTCACACCCACGGCGCAGTGCACCAGAATCTTCCCTGGGGGGAGACAAAGAGACACCTAAGATGAGGTCGGGGGAGGGGGGGGAACCAGGACAGGGGAGCAGTGTGTGGGGGGAGGTAGCTCAGGCCTGTAATCCGAGGTTCTCAGGAGGCTGGACTCTGAGGACTGGAGTTCGAAGCCATGTGGGGCAGAAAGGCCCCGTGAGACTCTTCACTCCAATAAATTACTCAAAAAAGCCTGACGTGGCAGCGTGGCTCAAGTGGTAGAGTGCCAGCCTTGAGCACAAGGAGGCTCAGGGACAGTGCTCAGGCCCTGAGTTCAAGCCTCAGCACAAGGGGAAAAAAAAAGAAAAGAGAAGAAAAGACAAGCAAGACAGGTGCGCAGAGGTGCCTGGAGAGCAGCAATGCCCGCAGATTTGTTCCATTTCCTAGTGTCTGCAGGCGCGGGGCTGGGACAGAGCACGGGCCTCGCACCAGCAAGGCTCGGAGTCAATCTACAGCAACAGCAGCAGCAACAACAGCAAAACAGGAGTGCAGAGCCCTGGTGAAGGGGCGAGGGCTCCAGAGAACAGGGGGGAGACACACAGCCACGTAGCCACACAGCCACACAGCCACGCAGCCACACAGAGACACAGCCACACAGCCACACAGCCACACAGACACACAGCCACACAGAGACACAGCCACACAGCCACACAGAGACACAGCCACGCAGCCACACAGAGACACAGCCACACAGCCACACAGCCACACAGACACACAGCCACACAGAGACACAGCCACACAGCCACACAGAGACACAGCCACGCAGCCACACAGAGACACAGCCACACAGCCACACAGAGACACAGCCACACAGAGACACAGCCATACAGAGACACAGCCACACAGCCACACAGAGACACAGCCACACAGCCACACAGAGACACAGCCACACAGCCACACAGAGACACAGCCACACAGCCACACAGACACACAGCCACACAGAGACACAGCCACACAGCCACACAGAGACACAGCCACGCAGCCACACAGAGACACAGCCACACAGCCACACAGCCACACAGACACACAGCCACACAGAGACACAGCCACACAGCCACACAGAGACACAGCCACGCAGCCACACAGAGACACAGCCACACAGCCACACAGAGACACAGCCACACAGAGACACAGCCATACAGAGACACAGCCACACAGCCACACAGAGACACAGCCACACAGCCACACAGAGACACAGCCACACAGCCACACAGAGACACAGCCACACAGAGACACAGCCATACAGCCACACAGAGACACAGCCACACAGAGACACAGCCACACAGCCACACAGAGACACAGCCACACAGCCACACAGAGACACAGCCACACAGCCACACAGAGACACAGCCACACAGAGACACAGCCATACAGCCACACAGAGACACAGCCACACAGCCACACAGAGACGCAGCCATACAGCCACACAGAGACACAGCCACACAGAGACACAGCCATACAGAGACACAGCCACACAGCCACACAGACACACAGCCACACAGAGACGCAGCCATACAGCCACACAGCCACACAGCCACACAGACACGCAGCCACACAGAGACACAGCCACACAGTCACACAGAGAAACAGCCACACAGAGACACAGCCATACAGAGACACAGCCACACAGCCACACAGAGACACAGCCACGCAGCCACACAAAGACACTGCCACACAGTGACGCAGCCACACAGCCACGTAGTGACACAGCCACACAGCGACACAGCCATGCAGTGACACAGCCACACAGCCACACAGCGAGACAGCCACACAGTGAAGCAGCCACAGAACCACACAGAGACACAGCCATACAGCTACACAGCCACGCAGCCATGCAGCCATGCATCCACACAGCTACACAGCGACACAGCCACACAGCTACACAGCGACACAGCCATGCAGCCAAGCAGTCACACAGCCACACAGCAACACAGCCATACAGCCACACAGAGACACAGCCACACAGCCACACAAAGACACAGCCACACAGAGACACAGCCACACAGCCACACAAAGACACAGCCACACAGAGACACAGCCACACAGAGACACAGCCACACAGCCACAGAGAGACACAGTCACACAGAGACACAGCCACACAGCCACATAGAGACACAGAGACGCAGCGACACAGCCACACAGCCGAGCGTTCGTGGAGACCCACCCTGATGCCCAGCCAGGCCCCTCATGAACTTTCACTTGATATTTTCTTTTCTTTGCCTTTCCAGTCCCGGGCCTTGGACTCAGGGCCTGAGCACTGTCCCTGGCTTCTTTGTGCTCAAGGCTAGCTCTACCACTTGAGCCATAGCTCCGCTTCTGGCCATTTCTATATATGTGGTGCTGAGGAATGGAACCCAGGGCTTCATGCATGCAAGGCAGGCACTCAACCGCTAAGCCACATTCCCAGCCCTCAGTTGATATTTTTCTGAGTGTGTCAATAGGAAACACTCTTGAGTTAAACCTGGCCTGTCTTCAGTCTCCCTGTCCTCCTCTTCCTCCTCCTCCTTGCCAGTCCTGGGGCTTGAACTCAGGGCCTGGGCTCTGTCTCCGAGCCTTTCTGTGCTCAAGTCTAGTCTGGCCTTTTCTGTGTATGTGGTACTGAGGAATTGAACTCAGGGCTTCATGCCTGCTAGGCAAGCACTTGACCACTAGGTCAAGCCCATCCCATCCTTCTTTGATTTTTTTTTTTTCATGACATTCCAAACATGTATAACCAACAAACATGATGTTCCTTGTTTTTTGAAAATAGATCTTTCTATCTTGCCAAGGCTGACCTGAGACTCCTGTGTTCACTAAATCCTCCTACTTCAGACTCCCAAGTAGCTAACCCACCACTCCTGGCTCTCTTACATTCCTACCTGCAGTTTCTCACAGCCATTTTTTTCTTTCTGTTTATGTGGAACCGAGGAATTGAATCCAGGGCTCCATGCATGCTAGGCAAGTGCTCTACCACTAAGCCACCTTCCCAGCCCTCAGCCATTTTATATATACATAAACCATTATATGCATATAGTGTAGAAAAAAATATATATAGTATTTGCTGGTATTGGGTTTGAACTTGGGTCTTGAGCTTGCTTGCTTGACTGACACTCTACCACTTGAGCCACATCTCCAACTTTTTGCTGCCTACTTTGGAGGTGGAGTCTTATAGGACGTTTCTGCTGGAGCTGGCTTTGAACTGTGATCCTCTGGATTTCAGCTTCCTGAGTAGCTAGAATGATAGGCATAAGCCTCTGTCTCCTGGTTCATTTATTATTTACCTATATGCTCATTCCTTGGTACTGGGAAAGATTGGTTCCAGGATCGCCAGCAGATAGCAAAATTAGTGGATACCTCAAATCCCTGTATATAAAAGGCTATAATATGAACATGCAACCCTGTACATCTTCCCATAAATCATTTTAATCATTTCTAGATGACTTATAATGAATACAAAGCAAATGCTACATTACCAGCTGTTACACTGTAAAGATGTAGAACGCATTTTTTCGTTCTGATTTTTGAGTGTGCTGGTACTGGGCCTGAACTCAGGGCTTCCCACTCTTGCTTGGCTCAAGGCTGGAGCTCTACCACTTGAGTCACCTTCCCTTCCAGCATTTTGGTGGTTGGAATCTCACAGACTTCTCTGCCCGGGCTGGCTTAAAACTATGATCCACAGATCTCAGCCTCCTGAGTAGCTAGGATTACAGGCGGAAGCCCCCAGCACTTGGTTCCTCCTTGTCTTTTTCTTGTATTGCCTTGATTAACAATGGTTAAGAGAACAGTGTACTTCCCTTAACATTCTACTGGAATATTTTGCCCTCTTGCTGCCATCTCTCTCCATGCTTGACGCTGTGGCTTCTCATCAACTCCAGGTCTCCCTCCCCCCCCTCCCCCCCACCCCCCCACCGCCAGCTCTCTCCCCTTCTGCTTTCCCTCCTACCTCCTGGCTGGCTCAGCGCTCGGTGGATGAAGTCGGCGGCTGTCTGGAAGTGGATGCTCATATCGAAGGCAGGGGAGTCGTGCGCCTCCACGCCCAGGTAGCGGATGCCCAGCCCCTCGTAGGCCTCGGGCGTGCCCCGCCACCTGTTGTGGGAGGCGTTGAGAACGTGGGTGATACCCAGGCGACGGAGCTCACGGCGGTTGTTGGCCATGTCCCTGTGTTGGGGGGGAGGGGGGAGAAATCAGGGGTCAGGGAAGCTTTGGGCTTAGTTTCCATCATTGGCCTCCATTCCCCACGGTACCTCCTGACTCCCCAGAAGGGAGAAAGGAGGGTAGCACCTCCCACCCTGTGAGCCTATTTGGACTTATGTCCAATACAGGTGGCTCATGCCTGTAATCCTACCTACTTAAGAAGCTGAGATCTAAGGATTGCGGTTCAAAGCCAGAGCAGGAAAGTCTGTGATACTCTCATCTCAAATTAAGCACCACAACTCTGGAAGTGGAGCTGGGGCTCAACAGGTAGAGAGCTAAGTTCAAGCCCCAGGACTGGCACCAAAAAAAAAAAAAAAAGTGAGAAGACTTAATGGATGGGGTGAAAATAGCCATGAGACAATATCTCCAGTGCTTGGAGATAGCAGAAGGACAAAAGGATGGAAATCCCAGTTTCATGCAACTAATTTTATACTCTCAGTGGATCTAGCTGGAGAGTTGGAATGCCCGAGTACAGCAATTTTCCTGTTGTCAGGGTGTTAAAGCAGAGAGAAGAGACTGTTGTGCAGGCTTGGGTGTGGCTGATGGGTGTGGCTGACAATATTCATAGGAGTACCACATATGCTTATCTTTTTTTTTTTTTCTTACCAGGCCAGGGGTTTGAACTCAGGGCTGGGGCACTATCCTTAAACCTCACTGTACTCAAGACCACTCAAGTGGTCTACCACTTGAGCCACAGCACCACTTCCACCATTTTTTATTTCTGTGGTACTGAAGGATTGAACCTAGGGCTTCATGCGTGGTAAGCAAGCACTCTACCACCAAGCCACATTCCCAGCCCCCTACCCCGCTAGAATTCTTTAGCTTTCAGTTGTTGCTGTTTGTCTGAGAAGAGTCTCTTTAGGGAGCCAAAGCTGGCCTGGAACATTAGATCTTCCTTTCTTAGCCTCTCAAGTTACTGGGATTACAGGCATGCATCAACCTATCTGATTTCCTGCCAATCTTGAGGTTAAATGGTTCCCACACCAAACTCCCCCATTTCTTTGTAAGCTCATTGACATCTGGAATCCTCCTTGGTTTCACTATTATTCAATGGCTCATATTTATCTTATTTTTCAATGTCACCTCCAAATGTCTATCTAGCCCATACCCACTCAGCTTTTGGGTAGGCCAAAGGGTCAGATATCAGCATGAATAGTCTATCCAGGGCAAACTTCTGAAGACCAATGAGCACTGAACTCAGCCATCCAGATCCTGACTCCGCTATGTATGATGGCACATACGAACTTGGGCCAGTCACAACTTCCTGGGCGTCAGCATTCTCAGGTGTAACCTGGGAAGCGTGAGGCAGGAGAACTCCTACCTTGCTTGTGAGGCCGTTATGAAGGCTAAGAGTGTGTGCACAAAATGATCCACCTTCATGAACGCTGTCCTCCTGTGCTGCTCGTCTCAAAGCCCCCACCTGCAACCTCTCTGCACACTGGGCTCTGCGTGGTCTCTGGAGGACCCAGCGTCATGCGACCCCCCCGCTCCCCCTCCCCCACTCCAGAGTCCCACCTCCCACTCCTGTCCCAGGGACCACCTTTCCCAGAGCACTGACATTCAATACTGGACATTTGCTAAATGAATAACAAATGAACAGAGTTTTTTTTTCTGTCCGGAGTTGTGTAATTCAATAATCCTGCCTAAATTCCCCCAAGTCCTCCAGCCTCTATTCTCTCCCTAAAGGCCTCTCCCTTCAGTCCTCCAGCGGAAACGAACAGTGCAAGTCAGCATCTGTCTGTCTGTCTATCTGTCTCTCACACACACCCTCGGCCCAGTCCCCATCTCCCGGGTACGTACTGGTCTCCAAGGTAAAGGCCTGGCCACACCTCGTCAGCATGGTTACAGGCAGTCTTGCCCGTGTAGAGGAGCCTCTCCAACTCGAAGACGTTGAGGAAGGGATGCTGCACGGCGGGCATCTCCTCCAGGCTCCCTCGGGTACGAACGGGAGACCTGGAGCTACTCCGGGAGAAGCGGGCCATAAAAGTCATGGAAGCCCAGAGCCAGTTACCAGGACACATCTTAAAGGTGGCAGCTGCTGGTTGGGTGGTGGCGGCGAGGGTGGGGTGGGTCACCAGGTAGCTGTTGCTGGAAGGAGAGAGGGTGGGAGACACACTTGAGTGAGTCCCAGAGCAGTTGTTTGCAGTCTGCCAGCGAGGCCTGGCCTGCGGGGGAGAAGTTCCTCAGGAGAGGTCAGGCCAGGTGGGGCGGGCCCCCCATCTAGGTGGGGGCCTCCAGAATTACCTTCTTTTTCAAGCTGCAGCAGCTCCTTCTGAGCGTGTTGGCTCTGGCAGGCAAGGAGGTGGAAGGGTCACATGTACTTGTTTACGGAGAGAGAGAGGGAACTGCCCAGCTGCTGGGTTTCTGCTCCACTGCCCCACCCATACTGCCAACACACACACACAGATACACACACAGAGACACACACACAAAGACACAGACACACACAGACACACAGACACACAGGCAGACAGACAGACAGACACACAGCCCAGTTCAGTGCCTGTGTACAAGGCTGGGGCTTTTGCCAGCCAGAATCTGGGTCTCATCTGCCTGGGGGGTGGGGGGGGGCTGCAGGGGAAGAGTTTAGGGAGCTGGCACTAGGAGGGGAGGGGCCTTGGACCCATCCAGAAGGAATTGTCAGTAAACAACGGCAGCTGGGGCCATGACACATGCCAGCCTTGCTTCCTAGGTGCCCGAGTGGTGAAGTACCTTAACCCGTTCCTGTCCTAAAATCCTCCAAGCTAAACCCGTGTGGGAAGTGGGCATAAGGATTCGGGTGGACGGGGAGAAGGAAGGCCGGGAGTCAGTGGAAGGCAGGAGCACCCATCTGTGCGCACAACAGGTAGAAAGAGCTCCCTGTGCGCCCGGGGCCTCATCTCTAAGGTGGGGGTTCTGAGGGCGAGAGTGACTGAAGCAGAGTGGGACACGGGAGGGGCGGAGGCTGGAGGCCAGGGCAGGGACAAGGGAAGGAGGCGAGGGTCCTGCAGGCCCACGAGGCTCCCAGATCAGAATGACCAGCTGGGGGGAGTCCCCTGGCGCGCCCCAGCACCTGTGGACGGCCGCTTCCCCACTGCCAAAGGTCAACCCCGAAGGCGGTGAGAGGCCTGGGGAAGATGGTCCCCCCCCCCCCAGCACCCCGGCGTGTGTGAGAGGGTGGGCCCCCTCCCTCCTCCCCCTCCCTCCCACTCCTCTCCCCGCCTCTGCTGTCAGGACGTGGCCTGTCCACCCGTGAGAGGCCATCTTGGTGGATGGGCCCAGGGCCCAGGGCTCCCCTTTGCTCAGGGCCAGGGCAGCCCCGGGAGAAGCACTGTCAGGACCCCAGCAGCAGGGGCTTGGGGGGGATCACGACTCAGTGATGGAAGATTCCATGTTCAGGCCTTTGGGGATATTTGCGATGACTATTTTCTGAGTCTGGGTCACAGGAAGCACCGAGATACAGCACTCTGACCTCCACCCGCTCCTTCTCACCATCACACACACCCCCTCTGTCCCCCCATCTCCCTCCTCCAAGTCCGGAGGGCGCCCCCCCCTCACCCCGCACCCCTTTTTTTCCTAAGCCACCTTTTCCTCCCCACTGATGCTGCCACCTCCACGCCGGTGGAACGCGGGAGGAGGAGGCGGGAAGGAGAGCAGACCCTCCCTCCACCCCGGGATACCCCACCCCACCCCCCACCCACCCCTGGGCATCGTCCAGTCTGCTCCTCGGCCTCCCGGAGGCCCCGGGCCGGGCTCCCCTCCCCGCGCGCCCCGCGGGTAACAGGTTCATGGCTGCTGTCGCCCGAGCGCTGGGGGAGGGAGGAGCGGGGAGCCCGTCCCCCCCCCTCCTCTGGACCCCAGCCCCGGCCGATCGCCCGCGCGCCCCCCGCCCGCCCCGGGGCAGGCCGAGGCCCCCCTACCTGTTTGCGCGCCCCGGGGAGCTGCGTTCAGTTCCGGCGGAGCCCGGCCGGCGCAGGCCGCCCCAGGGCCATGGCTCTCCCGCAACGCCGCCGCCCGAGCCGCCCGAGCCGCCCGAGCCGCCCGAGCCCGCGCGCCGAGCCGCAGCTATTTTTAAGCCGTGAGCCACGCACGGGAGCCGGGCGGGTCCCGCAGCGCGCGCCGAGCGCACAGCCAGGGGCGCCGCCGTCTACACCCGGGGCGGGGAGCGGGGAGCCGCCGCGCAGCGAGCCAGCGTGGGCGCCCCGCGCCCCGCCCCGGGGGGGGGGGGCTCCATCCACACCGGACAGACAGACACACGGACGGACGGACGGACGGACGCGGCCCGCCCGCCCCGCGCACCCGGGAAGCCCACGAGAGGGAACGACCTTGGGGCCCCGCGTTGCATGCATGGGTCACGGGCCAGCGATCTTTGGGGCGCCGGATCGTCCACTGAAGCGCAGGCCAGGGAATGGCCCCGGTCACCCCCCACCCACCACCCACCGAGGGAGGCACCCCGGACGCTGAGCTCCAGGCTATGGCACTCTGGATGGCCTTACCTACCCCACCCCTCATCCTCCAGCCCGGGAAAGCACCCTCGACTGCACCCCGGAAAGCTGTTATTCTGCATTTGTTTATTAAGCAGCCCATGGTAGGAGCGGGAACGAACCTCCAAAGACTCTCGGACCTGCTTCCCTTGAGTTAGACTGAGCGTCAGCCTTCTAGAGATCGCACAAGGTGCAGCTTTGCCCCTCCATGTGTGTGACTGTAAAAAAAGTGTGTCTCAAGCATGTGTAATGCACACTGGGGAAAAGACTGAAAGGAAATTTACCAACTATGAAAACAGGTGAACTCTAGCCAAAGTGGAAACGCAGGTAAAATTTTGTTTTGCTATATTTTGTCTTATTTGCTTATGAGCATACCAACCAATGAACTTGAGTGGTCCAGAGAACAATTCAGAACTGTTAGTGTTCATTGATCACGAAGGAAATGAAATCAGAAAGGAAACTTTATTTTCTCTCACATCTTATCCCAAGTATACAAACACCGGTCTTCAACACACAGCATCCCCACACCAGGGGCATTTAATGTATTGCTAATCCGTTGGAGTCAGCCCGGAAGCCACGCTCCAGGGAGACTTCAGTCTATTCAAGTAGCTCTTTCTGCCCACATCACAGGTGCCTCTCTTCCCCCCATTCTGAAATGGCTAACTCATAGGCAGACATCCTGGCAGTTCAGCCAGGAGCTGGGGGCTCAGGCCTGAAACCCTAGCTACTTAGAGAACTGAGATCTAAGGATCCTGGTTTGAAGCCAGCCTAGGCAGGAAAGTCCTTGAGACTTTATCTCCAATTAATCACCCCAAGGCCAGAAATAGAGCTGTGACTCAAATGATGAACTGCTAGCCTTGAGCATAAAAGCTTAGGGACAGCGTCCGACTCTTAAGTTGAAGCTCCAGGACTGGTACAAGAAAGAAAGAAAGAGAGAAAGAGAGAAAGGGAGAAAGGGAGAAAGGAAGGAAGGAAGGAAGAAAGAAAGAAAGAAAGAAAGAAAGGGATGAAGTGCCAGACTTTGAAGTCAGGCCCCATTTTACCACGTGAACCCCATTTTACCACGTGAACCCCACTTTACCATGTGAACCTGAGATAAGCAGGCCCTGTGAGCAGACCCAGGATAAGCCCATTAGGGCCCAGTCGGTCTAGAACTTTAACCGCTGGGAATGCTTAACTCTGACCACCCCTGGGGTGCCTCGAACCCTGAGCCAATCAGATTTGTACCTGTATCCTAATCTTGCTTGCTTGAACACCTGATTGTTGTAACTTTGTTTTTGCCTTTATAAGCCCTGTGTAATCGCAGCTTGGGGCTTCCTCCTAACCTCCGCTGTGTCAGTGGGTAGGACGAGGCCCGAGTTGCAGCTCGCTTGAATAAAGCCTTGCTTTTGCATTTGGGAATGTCTGAGTCTCGGTGGTCTTCTTGGTGGTGGTCTTGCGACTTGGCACAACAGGGAGAAAGGGAGGAAGGAAGGAAGAAAGAAAGAAAGAAGGAAAGAGGAAGGAAGGAAGGCAGGCAGGAAGGAAGGAAGGTAGGAAGGAAAGATGGAAGGAAGGAAGGAATCCTGGCAGTTCTTAATCCATTTACCAGATAATATTTCATAAAGCCAGGTCCTAGCTCAAGATCTGTGTAGCAAGTTCTCATTACTATCAAAGAACACCTGGCTCCTTGGTACTATATTGCTCCCAAAGTTCAGGCCATCTCACTTTCTCCCCTTCCTTGAACTCTTCCAGTTTGTCCTCAATCCGCAATCCACCACGGTCAGTTCTGTGCCTCACAAGCACTGGTGGGTATTTTCTGTTGCTCCTTTGGTGACCCAGGGCTGCAGTGACAGGCGCCTTAGACTCCTGTCTTGGAGTCTTGGACTCCCGTATTCCTTCCCTTCTTTCGCCTGGAGCCGTCTGTACTGCGAATGCTTGATTCTGTCATTCTCAAAGCTGTGAGGTGCCTGTGACTGTTGGACAAAGCTTCACCCCCAGCATCAGAAAGACCGAGAGAGAGAGAGAGAGAGAGAGAGAGAGGCCTGCAAGGAGAACCCTCAAGCCATCTCCAGAACCCCAGAGAGGCGAGCCCAGCTTTCTTAAGAACTTTGAATCCTGACTAGAATGCTGCAAACATGGGATCTGCTCCATGGCTCTCCCTGTTAGGGTTCTGGGCATATCAGTGCCCTATTTGTCTTCAAACTTTCTGGAATTGGATTACTTTTTTATTTTTCTATTGATTCAGGGTACGGAGTGAGGGCTAAAGTCTTGGCTCAGGTGGTAAGTGACAGTCATGAGTGACAAAGCCAAGTGAGAACAACAAGCTCCCGAGTTCAAGCCCCATTTCAGGCAAAAAAAAAAAGTAGGAGGTGTGGCTCAGTGGTAGAGTGCCTGCCTAGTAAACACAAACAAGGTCCTGGGTTCAAACACCAGTGCTACCCAAAAAGGGGGGAAACGTGGCTGAGGAGAAGGGCTGTGAGGTGACATAAATGGTATAGAGACTGCCTAACAATGGGGTGAAAAGCTGAGAGAGAGAGAGGGGGGGGAGAGGAGAGGGCAGGGGAAGGGATGGGAGGGGAGAGGAGAAGAGGAGAGGAGGGGGAGAGGAGAAGAGGAGAGAGAAGAGGGGAGGGAGGAGGAGAGGAAAGGAGGGGAGGAGGGGAGGGGAGGGAGGAGGAGAGGAAAGGAGGGGAGGAGGGGAGGGGAGGGAGGGGAGGAAAGGAGGGGAGGAGGGGAGGGAGGAGGAAAGGAGAGGAGGAGAGGGGAGGGGAGAGGAGAGGAGAGGAGAGAATAGGAGAGGAGGAGAGAGAGGAGGAGAGGAGAAAGGGGAGGGGAGGGGAGAGGAGGGAGGAGATTCTCTGCCAGTGCTGAAGCTCTATTGCAGGCTTCCGCTGTCAGGCAGCAGCAGATGAGTGTGAACAACTCTATTGAGAAGAGAAGTGTCTTGCTAGGTCCTGTAGTCAGTCTTCTCTCTGTGGCTCTGAGTCAAGGGTCCCTGGGTCTGTGTTCTGATTGGTTGTCCCTATCCTATTATAACTAGGTGTTTTGGAAGGGGACACCTTTTGGTCCCATTCCAGCACATTCAGATTGGTTGTTGCTTTCTAGTCAGGTCTTTTCTGCAAACCCTCTTCCCAGAGTCATGGGAAAGTTATCCAGGCTAGAAGAGGATAGGCAGGGGTAGAGGCTAGAGGTTTCGTAGCAATGTCTCCCTTGATCCTTCTAGCTTTGACTTGCTAGCCCAAGGGCGTGGGAGCTATCCCTTAGGTTTTTTCCCCTCAAGGCTAGCACTGTATCATTTGAGCAACACCCCTACTTTCAGCTTTTGGGATAAGAATCTCATGGACGGACTTTCCTACCCAAGCTGCCTTCAAGCAGCTAATCTCAATCTCTGCCTCCTGTGTAGCTAGGATTACATGTGTGAGCATGGTGCCTAGCCCCCATTGCTGTTTCTTCATTTTTTCAGCTTTAGCCATCATTAATTTATCACTACAAAAGGGGAGGATTCATTTTTATTTTATCCTCCTGTCCCTAAGATGTATGTCTCTCTTTTCTTTTCTTTTCTTTTTTTTTTTTGCCAGTCCTGGGCCTTGGACTCAGGGCCTGAGCACTGTCCCTGGCTTCTTCCCGCTCAAGGCTAGCACTCTGCCACTTGAGCCACAGCGCCACTTCTGGCCGTTTTCTGTATATGTGGTGCTGGGGAATCGAACCTAAGGCCTCGTGTATCCGAGGCAGGCACTCTTGCCACTAGGCCATATCCCCAGCCCTCTCTTTTCTTTTTTTTTTTTTCTTAAAATAATTCAGAGAGGGGCTGGGGATATGGCCTAGTGGCAAGAGCGCTTGCCTCGTATACATGAAGCCCTGAGTTCGATTCCCCAGCACCACATATACAGAAGTGGTGCTGTGGCTCAGGTGGCAGAGCGCTAGCCTTGAGCAAAAAGAAGCCAGGGACAGTGCTCAGGCCCTGAGTCCAAGGCCTAGGACTGGCAAAAAAAAAAAAAAAAAAATCAGAGAATCTCCGTATGTAGCAGAGTCTGGCTTCAAACTTTGGATTCTCTGCCTGAGCCTCTTCAGGGCTGGGATTATAGTCATGAGCTACCATGCCTGGAGTGCGCTCTCTCTCTCTCTCTCTCTCTCTCTCTCTTTCTCCTTGTTCCAGTCCTGGAGCTTGGGCTTAGGACCTGAGCACTGTTTCTGAGCTTTTATGCTCAAGGCTAGCACTCTGCTACTTGAGTTACAGCTCCACTTCTGGCTTTTTGGTGGTTAATTGGAGATGAGAGTCTCATGGACTTTCCTGCCTGGGCTGACTTCAAACCGCAATCCTCAGATCTCAGCCTCTTGAGTAGCTAGGATGACAGGTATGAGCCATCCGTGCCCAGCTGCTCTCGCTTTTCTTGTAGAGCTATACAAAATTGTATTAGATAAATATTCAATGTTTATGATATCAAATTAGAGATTAAAGTTGAATCATAACATAACATAGTTATTTTTCTTGCATATCATGAGATAACTATGCACATCTTTCTTGAACGAATTTGGTTTTGGTTTCTTGATTTTCAAGAGATGTCTTACTCTTTTAGCCCTTTAATTCTTCAGTTGCCTTAATTCTCCACTTGGTTATTTTCTGAATATTATAATAGGTCCTTTGTAGATCCTTCTGACTCATTCCTATCAGAACTGGAATAAGTAGAGTTATCAGCCTGGTATCTCCTTGACTCATGTTGGACATTCTTTTTGCCTCTGAATGTACTGTCTCCTCAGCATATTGGATTCATCTTATTAATTATTTATTATATTAATTAATTTTCTGGAGCGTTATCTGAGTTAGGTTGAATATGAAATATCTGCCATTCCTTCTCCCCCAGGCAAGAAAGCATATTGGGGATTTGTGGCTAGCTCATGAGACTTGGGGAAGCAATTCCATTCTGAAGGCTCGGAGTTAATCACTGCATCCGTCACTGTATTGGCATTATTGGACATGGTGGATACTTAGGAGATAAGGCCAGGGCATTAAGGGGTATGTCTTGAAGGCCCCTGCCTGTCTATCTTAATCTACTTTACAACCACCACAAGAAAAATTTTGTTCTTCCACACATTCCTACCATGGTTTTCTTTCTCTCCACAGGCCCAGAAAGCAATGGAGGCCAGTGGTCATGGACGGAGACCTGTGAAACCTGTAATTCAAATTAAACCTTTCCTCACATAAGTTGTTCATTCCGATATTTGGTCACAGTAACACAAATGACAAATACTCTGTTTCTGGAATGATACCCCCATATCCAATCAGGGCTTTGGCCAATTATGTGGGGATTCAAGTCGCAAACATACCTTCCTTGGTTGGCTTTGACCCATGATCCTCCGATCTCAGCCTCCTGCATATTGGGGATTGCAGGTGTGAGCCACCTGCTCCCAGCCTGCTTTGCTTCTTTGGGAACTGGCCTCCAGTCTTAGGCTGTTACAGGGTAGGAGTGATTGTGCAGGGATGGGAAGACTGAGGATTTAGGTTTCACAGTCTTCCAGTTCCATCGATGAGTTTAGTTCATCATCAATCACACTTCCTCCAGGATACCTTGTATAGCCACTTCCCTGGCCTTTTGGTGTTCTGCTGAATAAATCACACTGATTGGCAACCTTCCCAATGGACGGTTTCCTGCATTTCAGCATTCAATATTTCATTGTGGTTAAAATATTTCTTATTCCTTTCTTTCTAGTAGATCTTAGGTTTTACTTTTTAGTTTAAAAAATTGATTGTGTCGGGCTGGGAATATGGCCTAGAGGCAAGAGAGCTTGCCTCATATACATGAAGCCCTGGGTTCGATTCTCCAGCACCACTTATCTAGAAAACGGCCAGAAGAGGCGCTGTGGCTCAAGTGGCAGAGTGCTAGCCTTGAGCACAAAGGAAGCCAAGGACAGGGCTCAGGGCCTGAGTCCAAGCCCCAGGACTGGCCAAAAAACCAAAAACCAAAAAACAAAAAAAAAATGATTGTAACTTTTGTAGCATTTCAAGAAGCAGCAGAATTAAATGCTTATTTTTAATATGCCATCTTTAACAAGTAGTGGCAGCTGGCTTTTGAAAACACACAGAAAATGATTGCTATTCTAATTTTTTTTTGCATTCAGTGCTTATTTAGCCTTACTTGCATTTTAAAACAATTCTTTTGCATACTGTTGCTTCTTTGTCTGTTCATTCCTCCTGGCTCATTTTTTTCTTATTTAGTAGTTATTTTTATAGGGACTATTGGTAGTAAATTTCTAAGTATTTAGCTGTCTAAAGATTCCTAATTTTACTTGACTTACAAAGGACATTTTGCCAGACTTCAGAAGTTTAAGCTGCTAATTATGGGTTTTTTTTTTCAGTCCATGGAAGAGATCTCATTGTCTTCAATTTTTAGTTTTGCTGATGAGAAGATTTTCCCCCCTTCTTTTAAAAATATATCTTTTCCATTTCTTTATTGAAGTCTGCTTGCTTTCTTTGTTGCCTTTAAATTTTTCTCATAGTCCTGGTTGAATGGTACAAATATCATGTCAACACAAAGCTGAGCGTTTTGCTCATATGGAGGAATGCTAACTTGTCCAAGAGTGTCTCTGAGAAGGAACTACAAAGTCTGACTTACTGCCTGTGGCTCACACCTGTCATCCTAGCCACTCACAAGGCTGAGATCTGACGATTGAGGTTTGAAGTCTGCCCAGGCAGGGAAGTCCATAAGACTTTTATCTCCAAGTGAACACCAAAAAGTCAGAAGTGGAGATGTGGCTGAAGTGGTAGAGTGCTAGTCTTGAGTGAAAAAGTTAAAGGACAGCGGCCTGAGTTCAAGCCCCAATACAGACAACCCTCACCCCCTAAAGTCAGAGTTACTGAAATCTTGTTTCAGGTGGACATTTCAATTCAGGGACTTGGTTAGAGTTGGGTAATTAGGATATATAGATTAGGACTTGTGAAAATAGAAAAGTGAGGATTTTGAGATGAGAACTTCAAAGAGTCTTGGGTTGTCAATTATAAATTGATGTTTTCTGGAGTTGCTGGGTATTTTAATAACTTCCTAGAATAAATAATGAAGCTATCAGCAGTGTTATTTTCTTAGGCCAGTCTCTCTCTCTCTCTCTCTCTCTCTCTCTCTCTCTCTCTCTCTCTTTCTCTCTCTCTCTATTTTGCCAGTCCTGGGTCTTGAACTCAGGGTCTGGGCACTGTCCCTGAGCTTCTTTTGCTCAAGACTAGTACTCTACCACTTGAGTAATAGCGATACTTCTGGCCTTTTCTGTGTATGTGGTGCGGAGGAATCAAACCCAGGGCTTCATGCATGCTAGGCAAGCACTCTACCACTAAGCCACAATCCTAGCCTGTTAGGCCAGTCTCTGTGACTTTCCTGCCCACTTTGAACTGTGATCCTGAGAGTTCAGCCTCCCATGTAGCTAGGATTACGGCGGTGATCCACTGGCACCCCATTTAGTATCAGAGTAGCATTTCAATACTTCAGTTGGGGTTGGTACTCCAAATGTGTGTTCTCCTATATTTTTATAGCATGTTTAGCAAAATCACTGTTATCTTTAAGATACCATTAGTACTCCCATCCACATCTTCCCAGTGTGACAATGTCTCTAGACATTATCAAATCATCTGGGGGCAAAATATCCACGGATGAAGGCCATAGGGGTAAAGCAAGAGGAAAGCACCACGTCTTTCTGTGAGATACGGACAGGGGCCGTACAATGATATTTCAGCCAATGACAAAACCATACAATGGATATCCCATAAGACTGTGGCAGAGTTCTGGCCAGGAGTGGTGGTGCATGCCAGTAATCCCAGCACCCAGAGAGTGTAGGCAGTAGGAATGTAAGATTGTGGCCAGCTTGAGCTACATCACAAGACCTCGTGGACACCAACACAGAGCCCTGGAGGCCTGGCCTCTTTTTCATTCAATGTGACTGATGCCAGGGCGTCCTTCCCAAGGACTTCCTGCCAGGTGGACTGGCCGCGGCCATTTCCAAGCCTGCTGTGGTGCCCAGCGGGCCAGCCAGGCTGCTGCTGCAGGTACCACAGGCCAGCAAGCCCATCCCATTGCGGCCGATGAGCAGCACAAGGGCCTCGTGGAAGGCGTGTGGTTCCCACCCCCAAGGACTCGTGGCGTGGCAGCCCGGCCAGTGTCATCGGGCACCTCCCCACCCAGGCTCCCAGCTTTGCCTTCTGAGTAAGCACAAGCAGATCCTCCTGGGCGGCGGGGGCAAGAGAACCCAGTTCTGGCGTCAGGAGGGGCTGCGGGGGCCTGCTCCCTGTGTTCTGTGTGTCCTCTTGATTTTGCCCGCAGCTGACGGAGGCAAAGCTGCAGCTGAAAGGGAATCCAAAGGCCTGGTGATGGCCTGGTAACGATCTACAAATCTGATGGGATTAGAGGCCCGTGTCCAGGCTTCCTTATGTCTGTCTGGACTAGGTCTTATTGTCTACCCAGCCACCTACTTTGTTGTCTGTGGCACCGCAAAGGGCATACTTCCAGATCCCCAAATACTCACACCTCACGTGGCTGGGTGATGCCTATCTGTCAAGGCCAAGGCTGGCTTGATCTCCTGTGTGATGATGCAGTCTGGGAGCAAAGGAACGGATATCTTGTACAAAGGCACACTGGACTGCTGGTGGAAGACGGCGTGTGGTGAAGGAAGCAAGGCCTTTGTCAGGGTGCATGGTCCCATGTTCTCAGAGGCAGGAGGGCAGGCGGCAGGCTTTGTGCTTGTCTTGTATGAGGAAACCAAGAAGGACACCTACGTTATCTCCCAGGGATCTCTGTGTCTCTCCATGTTGTATGTCTGGAGCATTTTTGGACAGATTCTGGGCTGCTTATCATTGGCAACGGTTTACTGTTTGTAGGACGATAATAATAAAGGGCTCAACTTGGACTTTTTATTTCAGTCACTCCTGATAAATTTGAAGAAATAAATATATCTTTAAGAGAAACAACAACAAGACCATTATAGCTTGGTGCCATCATAATCATATACATCTTTGTTGAAGTATACTATATGTCATGCCATATGACAAGTCCACAATGAGAAGTCACCTACTAATGTTAACATTTCTCAGAAAGTATCTCCTTTGCTAAGTGACACAGAACATACACCATCCTCCTCATCCTTTTCCAAATTTGATTTCAGTGGAAGTTTGGTTGTAAAAACATAGCTGTAACAAGATATCTTGTCATGATTTTAGAACGTAAGCACTTACTTTTCTAGGGAGTTTTAGATATCTATCTGTCTGTCTATCATCTGTCTGCCTGTCTGTCTATCTGTCTATCTATCTATCTATCTATCTATCTATCTATCTATCTATCTATCTATCTATCTGTCTGTCTATCTATCTATCTATTGCCAGTCCTGGGGCTTGAACTCAGGGCCTGAGCATAGTCCTTGAGCTTCTTTTGCTCAAGACTAGCACTCTACCATTCGAGGGACGGCACCACTTCTGTTTTTTTTTTTTTTTTCCCCTGTTTATGTGGTGCTGAGAAATCAAAGACTTCATGCATACTAGGCAAGCACTTTGCCACTAAGCCACATTCTCATTGTGCTTGGTTGTTCTTGTCGTTTTGCAGCATGGGAGTTTGAATTCAGGGCCTTGCCTTTGCTAGGCAAACATTCTATCAACTGACACACACCCCAGCTTTAAGATTTATTTTTTTTTTTTGCCAGTCCTGGGGCTTGTACTCAGGGCCTGAGCACTGTCCCTGGCTTCTTTTTGCTCAAGGCTAGCACTCTGCCACTTGAGCCACAGCGCCACTTCTGGCCATTTTCTTTATATGTGGTGCTGGGGAATTGAACCCAGGGCCTCATGTATATGGGGCAAGCACTCTTGCCACTAGGCCATATTCCCAGCCCCCCAGCTTTAGATTTTTAAGTGATTGCTTACGGAAGGGTTTTGCTCTCTAAACAGTTACCTAGTGGTTGAATGCCAGCTATCTGGAAGCACAGCTGTTATCATAAGGATAGGAACTAAGGAAAACTGTGCTCTACGTGTACATCTACAAACCCAAGCCAATTCTTAAATATATTGTAACCAGCTCTTAAACTCATATGAAAGAAAAATGAAGTCTAGAAATACTAATGTTAAGAATGGGTTGTGGGCTGGGAGTGTGGCTTAGTGGTAGAGTGCTTGCCTAGCATGCATGAAGCCCTGGATTCGATTCCTCAGTACCGCATAATCAGAAAAAGCTGGAAGTGGTGCTGTGGTTCAAGTGATAGACTGCTAGTCTTGAGCAAGCTTAGGGACAGTGCCCAGGCCCTGAGATTAAGCCTCAGGACCGGCAAAAACAAAAACAAAAGACATCCACAAATTAAAAAATAAAAACCAAAAAAGAAAACAGTGGCTCATGCCTGTAATGGTAGCTACTTGGGAGGCTGAGACCTGAGGACCACAATTCGAAGCCAGTCCAGGCAGAAAAGTCCGTGAGACTCTTGTCATCAGTGAACTACTCAGAAAAAGCCAGAAGTGGTGCTGTGGCTCAAGTGGTAGATTGCTAGCCTTGAGCAAAAAGAAGCCAGGGGCAGTGCTCAGGCCCTGAGTCCAAGCCCCAGGACTGACAAAAATACAAACAACAACAACAACAACAACAACAACAAAAAACCGGGCTGAGAATGTGGCTTAGCGGTAGAGTGCTTGCCTAGCATGCATGAAGGCCTGGGTTTGATTCCTCAGCACCACATAAACAGAAAATGCCAGAAGGGGCGCTGTGGCTCAAGTGGTAGAGTGCTAGCCTTGAGCAAAAAGAAGCCAGGGACAGTGCTCAGGCCCTGAGTTCCAAGCCCTCAGGACTGGGGGGGGGGGGGGGGGGGGGAAACCAAAAACAAGACAAAATCTCTTACTTTCATTTTTGGATTTTATTTTGATAATCATCTTTTTTTTTTATTGGTCCTGGGCCTTGAACTCAGGGCCTGTCCCTAAACTCTTTTTGCTCAGAGCTAGTGCTCTATTCCTTTAGCCACAGCTCCACTTCCAGTTTTTGAGTGCTTAATTGGAGATAAAAGTCTCATGGGGACTTTTCTGTCCAGGCTGGCTTTGAACCACTATCCTCAGATCTCAGCCCCCTGAGTAGTTAGGATTACATGTGTGCGCCACCAACGCCTAGAAATAAGCATCATTTTATATGATCATATGCACATAGTTATTGAACCCTTGAGATCCTTTCCTGATATCTTCCTTTGTTCTCACTGTGTGAATATTTAGATTGCCGTTTAGTTAATCATGTCCAGGTAGAATTATCTGTTATCATTAGTATTATTATCATGATTATATTATTAGCACTGAAGTTTGAGATGAGGGCTTTATGTTTGTGAGGCATAACTCTAGCTTTGGGCTACATTCTGTAGGCTCTAGGAGAATCAGCTTGCCTTTTCTAGTTTTGGGAAGGCACCTGTATTTCTTGGCTCATGATCCATTCCTTCATTTAAAAGTCAGCAGTGCTGTGTTTTCAAATCTTTCCCTGTGCTTCTGTCAGCACATTGCTATTTTGTCTGTGAGCCTCCTGTCTACCCCTTATAAAGATGCTTATGAATTGTTGAAAACCCACGATAATCAGTCTCGAGCTCCATGGCATAATTGTCTCCTCAAAGCTATCCTTTCCCATGTGAAATAACATAGGCACAGATTGCTGGAGTTAGGATGTGACCACCTCAGAGGGGCGGCGGAAACGCAAATTCAGGGCGCGCTTGAGACTTTCGCTGCAGTGCTAGCTTTACCCAGACTCGATCTGTCATTTCCGTCATGATTCTAGAACTATCTTTTTGTGATGAATATTCCAAAAGACCAGGTTTCCAGAATTCAAATGATTCATGATTGCTTAAAATGATGTGGGAAGAAAACAAAGAACTTCTCCTACCTGTTGATGGCAAGACTGAGTGCCTTGAAATATTTGGCTATTATTTGTTTCTTAGAGGATAAAGTGTAGATCTGGAGATGGACATTTCTAGATTCGTGTGCCGGCTAGTCACTAACTCACAGGCAAAATGTTGGCAAGCCACAGACACCAGTTGAGCTCCTTATTTTTACAAACAATAACTTGAGCCATGAGATTTTGAGAGTCTCAAAGAATTTTGGGCTGCGTGAGCTCCTGGGACTCCTAGCCCTCCCCCCCCTCCCCCCCCCCCCCCCCCCCGCCCGCCCCAGCATCTGCAGGCCTGTGCGGGTCAGGACGGCCACCGGTGCGGGAAGGGAGGAGGAGCTGGCGCTCGGGGAAGTTTGCCTTTTGATTGAAGAAAGAACTTAACCTATATGTACTGCCTTAACCACTGGAAGAGTGACAGATGACAAAGATGTGCTTGAGATGTGTGGTTTGGGTGAATTCTAACTTGCTTCACTCCGTATCAGGATGAGCTAGCCGAAAGGGAAGCGGAACCATATTATGCACTATCCGATTGGTTTGCTATTTCATCTTCTTGCATCGAGTTCAGCTCTTCTTTGGAACATCACAGTCCATTTTAAGAGTTTTCCAGAAGTGGGCCTTCTTCCCTGTCCATCTAAAGATGCGGTTGAAGATCATTTTATGTCTTGTATGAAAGAAGCTGATGCTTTAAAGCGTAAAAGTCAAGTAATTAATGAAATGCAGAAAAAAGATCCCAAGCAGCTTTGGATGGGACTACAAAATGATAGATTTGACCAATTTTGGGCCATCAACCGGAAACTCATGGAATACCCTGCAGAAGAAAATGGATTTTGTTATATCCCCTTTAGAATATGTCAGACCACGATGGAACAGCCTTTCATTCAGAAGCTCTTTCGTCCAGTGGCTGCATACACTAGGAGATCTCCTCAAAGAAGTCTGTCCTTCTGCAGTTACTTCTGAAGATGGGGAAAAGAAGGATCAAGTCATGAGTCATGGAATTGAACCAATGTTGGGAGCACCTTTGCAGGGGCTCAGTGAACATCTGAGCTACCCGGATAATTTTCTTAATATTAGCATCATCCCGCAACCAACAGATGGAAGGAACAACTCTTGGCCTGAATGGATTTACCAGAGCATGTCACCCTTTGCTGCAAAATCAAGTTTGGATGGAGGCAGCCCGACAACACTTGGCTGCTACCAGCCAAGCATGAAGAAGACTCCCTGGGAGATAAGCAACTGACCTGGCCTGGCCTGGCTTTGCATGGCCGCTGCCTCTTCCACTGTGTCATTAGTCCCAGCTGCAGTGTGGAAGCCAGAAACCACAGGACCGCTGCCGTCTCCTGTCTTCTGGTAAAACATAACGAGTTATGATGAAAATGGAGAGACATGCCACTCTGTTTGTTTCTGATTAACAAATAAACGGGGGCTGGGAATATGGCCTAGTGGCAAGAGAGCTTGCCTTGAAGCCCTGGGTTCGATTCCCCAGCACCACATATGTAGAAAACGGCCAGAAGTGGTGCAGTGGCTCAAGTGGCAGAGTACTAGCCTTGAGCAAAAGGAAGCCAGGGACAGTGCTCAGGCCCTGAGTTCATGGCCCAGGACTGGCCAAAAAAAAAAAAATAAATAAATAAAAATAAAAACCTCACACTTCTTTGAAAAAAAAAAACAAAAAAAACCCAAAAAACAAAAAACAAAAAACAAAACACAAATAAACGGGGTGGGACCATCCGACCACTAATCCTGAAAACATTTCTAGAGTACATAAGAAAAAGTTTTGGGGGAGAAAAATCCCTTTCTCTCTAAGAAACTTTCGCAACAACTCATTCTCCAGGTGTCACTGAACAAATGAGTTTAAGACCTATTCCTATTCTGTTCTCTTATGTACTTAGCTCCAATAGACACACGATTAAATGACAAGGACAGACAGAGACAAATACTTAGTGTTGTTATTAGTAAAATAGACTGGCACCAAAATTAAGAGCTTAAAAAAATCCAGGTACATAAGGAAAGGATTTGTTAAAATGGTTCCTTCCTTATAGGAGACAAAATGAACTTAGCATTTGGGAACTTCAGTGAATTGAATTCCAGTTAAGAACTACTTATTCGACAGTCACAGAAAGGCCTCCAGATGATCAAATGTTATGTTATAGCCATCATAGGAACAACTTGTAGATACAACAAAAGTAGATTTGTGGACTGGGAATGTGGCTTATTGGTAGAGTGCTTGCTTTGCGTGCATGAAGCCTTGGTTTTGATTCCTCCTTACCACATACACAGAAAAAGCTGGATGTGGCGCTGTGGCTCAAGTGGTAGAGTGCTAGCCTTGAGCAAAAGAAGCTCAGGGAAAGTGCCCAGGCCCTGAGTTCAGTTCCCAGGACTGGCAAAAACAAACAAACAAACAAACAAACAAGATTTCTCAGTTAGTCATGCAACACTAGTTAGCATTTTGTCACTCTAACAGAATATTCAGGCAAGCTACTTTATAAACTGATTTCTTTTTTTCTTTCCCTCCCTCCCTCCCTCCCTCCCTCCCTCCCTCCCTCCCTCCCTCCCTCCCTCCCTCCCTCCCTCTTTCTTTCTTTCTTTCTTTCTTTCTTTCTTTCTTTCTTTCTTTCTTTCTTTCTTTCTTTCTTTCTTTCTTTCTCTCTTTCTCTCTTTCTCTCCCTCCCTCCCTCTCCCCTCCCTCCCTCCCTCCCTCTCTCTCTTGCTCTTTCTTTCTTTCTTTCTTTCTTTCTTTCTTTCTTTCTTTCTTCTTTCTTTCTTTCTTTCTTTCTTTCTTCTCTTTGTTCTCCTCATTCTTTCTTTCTCCTCTCCCTTCCTTTCCTTTCCTTTTTTTTCAAATTTTTATTATCAAACTGATGTACAGAGAGGTTACAGTTTCATACGTTAGGCATTGGATACATTTCTTGTACTGTTTGTTACCTTGTCCCTCATACCCCCCTCCCTCCTCCCCCTTTCCCTTCCCCCCCTCCTTTCCTTTTTTGTTGTGGTCCTAGGGCTTGAACTCAGGGCCTGGAATTAGCCCCCTGAGCTTCTTTTGCTCAAAGCTAGTACTCTACCACTTGAGCCACTGCTTTATTCCACTACTTTATAAACAAAAGAGGTTTATTTAGGTTTATGATCCTGGAGATGGAAGGCTCAAACAAAAGATCCCAAAGTCTAGTGAGAGTTCTTCTTGCTTGTATCACTTCACAGCAGAAGCATGTCTGTATCTTTTCTTCTCCTTTATAAAGCCACCAGGACTCAAGCTTGGGTGCTCTATCCTAATCACCCTATCTACTCTGATCTAACCTAATCAATCCCCAAAGGCCTCACTTCTTAAAATTAAAAAAAAAATCTTTATTGAAAAGATGAGGCAGTTACAGTTATGTAAGTAAGGTAATGATTGCATTTGGTTTTAAACAATGTTACCCCATCCTTCATTTTCTTCAGGTTACCCCTGACTACTCCCCTCCCTCCCAAGTTTTAAGGTTGATATCCAACCTATTGTTAAGTGAATGTCATTGTTGTATTAGTTCGTCCTTTGACCTGCTGTTTCTGTGATTCCCTTTCCCTTCCCCTGGTCAGATAGTATCATATATAAGACAGAGGTACAGAAAATTAAGAGAGACGAAAGGAAAAAAAAATGAAATAAAAAACTATAAACAAAACATAATAAAAGCCTTGTGTTTCCATATCTTGGATCTCATGTTGGTACACTTCATTATATATAGTCCTATGTATAAAGCAATTGGGTTGTTGAGATCCCCTGTTAAGAATATCATAGACATATTCTATTTCTTACAAATGAGGGAAACCATGCAACCTGCTTTTCTTTGGGGTTGGCTTACTTCACTTAATATAATTTTTCCAGGTCTTTCTATTTCCTTATGAATGGGGCAAGGTCATTCTTTCTGATGAAGGAATAGTACTCCATTGTGTACATATACCACATCTTCTTGGTCTATTTATCTACTGAGGGGCATCTAAATTGGTTCCATATCTTGGATTTGGTAAATAATACTGCAATGAACATGGTTGTGCTGGTAACTTTAGTATGGCCTTGTTTGTGGACATTTGGGTAAATAAGATCTCACTTCTTTGCTTATCTTTTTGCATCTGTAGGAGATTAAAAAAAGTGAATCAGAGAGCTGAGAGTGTGGTTTAATGGTAGAGTGCTTGTCTAGCATTCATGAAGCCCTGGATTCAATTCCTCAGTACTCCATACACAGAAAAGGCTGGAAATGGCACTGTGGCTCAAGTGGTAGAGTGCCAGCCTTGAGCAAAGGAAGCTCGGAGACAGTGCTCAGGGCTGAGTTCAAGCTACAGGACTGGCAAAAAAAAGGGGGGGGGAACCAGAAATCTGAAGAATTTATAGTTTTCTAATAGCAATGGAAGGTACAGGAAAAGGGCAAAAATCTCAGCTTTAAAAATGTAGAGAAAAATATCCTAATATTTCAATAGCCCCTAGAACATTAATGTTTCACAGTGATACAAAATACTTGAGTCAATATTGATTAACTGGTTACATATGAAAAGCAATTAGAACATTATCATGCAAATGGTTTAGTACCACATAAATAATAGACATTAGGCTTATCAATATACTTATCTCATTGATTTCTGGGAAGGCATGAGACTTTGTGACATCAGCTGCTGGATGAACTGAAGGAGCTAATGGAGTCTGAGGGTCTCCCATGTGTCCATGAGAAATACTGATCCAGCTGACTTGGGCCTCTGCTTGCCTTGATTTGAGCTGCTCATGCGAATGGAGCTCCTTCTGCTCAGGAACGTGTCATAGCACAGCTGGAGTGGCCGTGAGGGGGCTGTGGCTCACATACAAAGCAATCATCTGGAAGGCTGTTCCATCCAAATGGCTTAACACAGTAGAGGCAGATAGGAGACAGTAAAGGGTAAGGAAGTAAGAAGAGGCGAGGGGAGTGGGGAAATACTCAGCCATCCACAATAAGGCACCGGAATGCAGCGGGCCTCTTGGGCTTCTTTCTAATGATGGGTGCAAGAAAGGATTTGTCTCTGGTAAAGGCATTTCCAAGCACAGGAAGGGAAACATAAATGAAGGAATACAGAGTATTCGCTCTTGGTTCCCTAGCTACCTATCCAGACTCCTTATTGAACTTTATTCTCTTCCTTGTAAAGGGAGAATTAATAGTTGATCAGACCCGGTTGAACTCAATGGAGGGCCGTGAGAGTCACAGATATCCTCATAATTCCATAGAGCAAATTGAAGGGTTGTTTTGAAGCTGAGTGGTAGGGTTCAGGGAGCTTTTCCCAGAGTCTTCCAAAATTATAGTACAAGGCAAGTACAGTACACTTGCTACAAGCGTGGGTATTAGAATCAGGTACCTGGTGGGGATCCTGATCCTTTTCTTGAGCTCCTCCTCCTCCACCTCCTCCTCCTGATCCTTTTCTTGAGTGCCTCCTCCTCCTCTTTATCTCAGGGTCTCATACTGTTCTTAGTTGGTCTTTCCATGTATCCCAGACTGGCCTCAAACTTAAATCCTCCTGCTTCCACCTCCTGAGTGCTGCCATTACAAGAATGTGACACCATATTGGTCTCTATATCTTAATTTGCTCATCTGTACTACATGGGGTGAGGTTTAAATCCTGGTTCACAATAAGCACTCAGAAAATGGTAACACTGCACTGTGTATAAATCATTCACTCACCCACGGAGACTGCTTTTGTTCTTGAAGTTATTTTTCGCATGTGTGCAAACAATGTATATGTGTATGTGCACATGTCTATATACACACATGCATTTGGAGTGTGTCTATGTGTCTTCATTCTTTATTTACTCATTTTCAGTCCTGGAGTTTGAACTCAGGGCCTGAGCACTGTCCTTGAGCTTTTTTGTTCAGGGCCACGGCTCTACCACTTGAACCACAGCTTTCCTTGGTAATTAATTGGAGACAAGAATCTCATAGACTTCCTGCCCTGGATGGCTTTGAATTGTGATCCTCAGATCTTAGCCTCCTGTTTATCTAGGATTACAGCTATGAGCCACCAGCACCCAGCTTATTTATTTTTGATGCTGGGAGATTGAACTAGATTCTTGTACTTGCGAAAGACATTTCCAGCCCTTGAGTCACACCCCCAGTCCTGTGTATAATGTCTTGACTTCCTCTTTCGTTCATCCTGGCACAAAAGAATCTAAAGAAATTAACAGGGACATTTGAGAAGGTCATCTATAATGGCCGTATTTTCTAAACTAAGAATCAGAATGTTTGACCAGAGAAAAGCCCTTGGAAAATCTAGGGGTAAATAACTAAGGAGAAAAATAGTGAAGAGGAGGGGCTTGGAGGTGGGAGGAAGTAAAAGGAGGAATTCACTTCTACAGCCACTGGAGGCTGCTCTGGTTTTTCTTATAAGTAAGTGGCTCTACTCAGCAACTGCTTTGCCCGTCAGGGAATCTTACACTGAACTCAAAAGAGGCTGCAGAGGAAGAAAACAAGTCATCAAAGAGGGCCACTGCAGAGAGGGAGCCCCGTGTCTGAAGCAGAAGAGAGGCGAGAATCACAGATGGGGGCAAGGGGCGGTGGGCAGGCCATCTCTTTTGAGGACAAAATTCTTATTTCTGGCAGTCTGGTGGGGCAGTAGGTGGGCTAAGCCACATGACACCTGAACTTTCTGGAACTTAGTTTTCTTCCTAATTAGAGAGCATAACTAGAAGGTAATTGCCCTGGGGAAGAGGTGTCAAATTCACACTGAGGTGCAAATGACTACCATCAGGCCCTTTCTAGAGAGTCAACCTTGGTGGGGGTGAAGGAAGGAAATGAATCTGTTTCCTTCCAGAAACCTGTTTCTAATTATACACAAGTTTACTATGAGAAAAATGTAAAAGATGGCAAAGGAAATATATTACTCTTATTCTCACAATCCAAAGAGCTTCTGCTGATTTGCTGAGTTTTATTTCCAATTTTATGATTTGACACTGGAGGCATTATTTATAAGACAAAGCACTTGGAAATAGTATTAATTTTTAAACTCTAGAATATTAAATATTTATTATTAAGAACTTAGCAAAAATGTAGAAACACAAAAAGGAAATACAGAAAGCACTCCCAAATCCCAGTACTCAGTTAACATAATGATGTTTTGCTGTTTGCCTTTCTATTTCCCTGCATGCATAAATACACACATATTTTTATGAAAATTAAAATAATCATCCATAATACTGGGTAATCTACCTATTCTTTTTCACTTAGAGGCTTCTTCATGACTATTTCTTTTTTTTTTTTTGGCCAGTCCTGGGCCTTGGACTCAGGGCCTGAGCACTGTCCCTGGCTTCTTCCCGCTCAAGGCTGGCACTCTGCCACTTGAGCCACAGCGCCGCTTCTGGCCGTTTTCTGTATATGTGGTGCTGGGGAATCGAACCTAGGGCCTCGTGTATCCGAGGCAGGCACTCTTGCCACTAGGCTATATCCCCAGCCCTCATGACTATTTCTTGATTGAAATTCGAACCATTTTATTTATTTACTTTTTGGCAGACTGGGGATAGAACTCAGGACCTCGTGCTTACAAGGCAGAAGCTCTACCTCTTGAGCTACATCTCCAGACCTTTTTCCCACTGATTGTGTGTATCTGGGTGCATACACATGTGCCAGAACTGGAAGTCGAACTCAGGGCTGGTTTGGGTTACAATTCTCCTACTTGTGTGTCCCTGCATCTGGAGATGACAGGTGTATACCCCTGGGTACAGGGGTACTGGTAATTGAGATGGGATCTTGTAAACTTTTTTATGCCTAGCCTGGCCTTGAACTTCAATCCCTCAATTTCCACCTCTCAAGTAGTTAGGATTACAGCCCTGAGCCTCTGTGCCCAGCTCTTACAAACCATTTAAAAATTTTTTGCCAATCCTGGGGCCTGAACTCAGGGCCTGAGCACTGTCCCTGGCTTCTTTTTGTTCAAGGCTAGCACTCTACCTTTGAGCCACAGCGCCACTTCTGGCTTTTTCTGTGTATGTGGTACTGAGGAATTGAACCAGGGCTTCATGTATGCTAGGCAAGCACTCTACCGATAAGCCATATTCCCCTTACAAACCATTTCAAATGAAAGTATTTCGTTTTGTGGATATATCATCACTTAACAAGTTAGAAAGGGACATTGAAAAAAGGCAGCAAAACAAGTTTAAAAAGAAAACCCTTAAACACTTTGAAAATAATCATTTAAACCCAAACACTTACAAAGTTATTATGTCTATAGAAAGAGATTCAAGAATTTAAAAAAAAACAACAACCCTTAAACACTTTTTTTTTTTTTGCCAGTCCTGGGCCTTGAACTCAGGGCCTGAGCACTGTCCCTGGCTTCTTTTTGCTCAAGGCTAGCACTCTGCCACTTGAGCCACAGCGCCACTTCTGGCCGTTTTCTGTATATGTGGTGCTGGGGAATCGAACCCAGGGCCTCATGTATACAAGGCAAGCACTCTTGCCACTAGGCCATATCCCCAGCCCAACCCTTAAATACTTTGAAAATAATTATTTAAACCCAAACACTTACAAAGTTATTATGTCTTTAGGAAGAGATTCAAGAAAGCAGGTCAAATAGGAGACAATCAACAACAAAAAATAGAACAAAATGAAATATAATAAAATATATGTTAATAAAAACTGATTTCAGATTTCAAATCCTTGAAACTGTGAGAGAGTAAATCGTTGTTTGAAGTTACCATGGCTATATAGTAATTTATTACGGCAGTTTAGGAAAATAATGTTACCTTCACACTTAAGTTTCATTAGGTCTACATAAATTTCAGCTTTTTTTTTTTTGCCAGTCGTGGGCCTTGGACTCAGGGCCTGAGCACTGTCCCTGGCTTCTTCCCGCTCAAGGCTAGCACTCTGCCACCTGAGCCACAGTGCCCCTTCTGGCCGTTTTCCATATATGTGGTGTTGGGGAATTGAACCGAGAGCTTCATGTGTAGAAGGCAAGCACTCTTGCCACTAGGCCATATTCCCAGCCCAAATTGAGCTTGTTTGTTTTGTTTTTTTTTTCCCCAGAGCTGAGGATCGAACTTGGGGCCTTGCACTCGCCAGGCAAGCGCTCTTCCACTGAGCCAAATCCCCAGCCCCAAATTTCAGCTTTTCTTTGGTTTGTTTTTGGTTCTAAGATTTGAACTCAAAAGTTCACCTTGGCTCAGCTGGTGCTCTACCATATGAGCCACACATCCAGACCAGCTTTTGCTGGTTACTTTGAAGATGGAGAATATCAGTCTTTTCTGCTTAGGCTAGCATCAATCCATCCTGTAACCTCAGTCTCTTGGGTAGCTAGGATTATAAGCACGAGCCACCAGCTTCTAACATTGTTCTTTGTGTTAGAAGTTTGGACTAGAGACAGGTGGGATGAAAGAGTGAAGATGGGAAGGTAAATCAATATTCAAAAAGGTATTTGGGGGCTGGGAATGTGGCTTAGTGGTAGAGTGTTTGCTTAGCATGCATGAAGCCCTGCGTTCGATTCCTTAGTACCACATAATCAGGAAAAGCTGAAAGTGGTGCTATGGATCAAGTGGTAGAGTGCTAGCCTTGAGCACGGAGAGGCTCAGGGACAGAGCTCAGGCCCTAAGTTCAAGCCCCAAGACCAGAAGAAAAGAAAAAGGAAAAGAAAAGGGCATTTTGGAGTTGTAAGGTAGCTGCTAAGAAAGAAAGTATATCTCAGTCAGTGCAGACTGCTGTAAAAACACAGACCACCGCAATTTGTTTTTCTCAATTGAAGACGAAGGTGTCTGGAGAGGGTCCTTCCTTTCCCTTTCTTAGAAGTGTTCCGAGGGTCACTTCCTGTGTACTCTCATGGCAGAGAGCTCTAGCTTCTTCCTCTTCCAGTAAATGCCACCAGTCCTATCACGAGGACACTACCCTCACAATTCAATCTAAGCCTAATTGGCCCCCAACGGCTCTACTTCCTCAATACAGCTCAACAGGGTTGGAGGCTGTATACATGAACTTCGGGAGGACCCAACTTTCAGTCCACAGCCTCTGGCCGAGGGGACTGTGCATACCTCACTGGGTTTTGGGTGTCTCTAACTGTTGACTATTTTCCTAACTACTCTTACTTTCATACTGAGCAAGGATGGAAGGGTTGTGTGCTTGTTGCATAGTGAAATTGGAAGGCGCAGCGGATACTGGTGGCTCGTGCCTCTAATCCTAGCCATTGAGGAGGCTGTGTTCTGAAGATCACAATTCCAACCTAGCCCGGGCAGCAAAGTCCATGAAACTTCCCAGTAAACTACCAAACAAGTCAGAAGTAGAGCTGGGGCTCCACTAGCCTTGAGCAACAGAAGGTCGGGGCCAACACCCAGGTCCTGGGTTCAAGCCCCAGGATCAACACAAAAAGGGGAAAAAAAAGGAAAAAGAGAAGAAAAAGAAATTGGAAAGGAGAAGCTAGGTGAGAACCGTGAGTTCTTTTACAGAGTAAGTCTTGGAGGAAAGTAGGAATTCAGTCCTATGAAAGAAAATGGCCATTACCGTTTGGAAGAGGGACCGAACAGATGATGTAAATTCCTGGGGCCTAGCACAGGAAAATGGGAATTCTGGAGCTTGATAGGCTTAACTTCCGTGAGCAGCAATGAAAGAGGAAAGCTTCCGGTCGCTAGCAGATTGCATGACTGTGCCCACTTATTTTCTCTGTCTTAAGACTTCCGGTGCTTATCTCGGGAGGAGTACACTTCCCCCCCCCACACCCCATAAAGTGGGTTACGGATGAGGTGAGTTGTCAGTGGGATTGGAAAGGGTAGGGTGTCAGCTTCCAGCAGCAGTGCTACAACCAGGGTACTTGTTTCTCTCCTCTACTGGGGAACCCCATGGCTAACACAGGGACTATATCCTCTATCCAGACACCAGAAGACAAGCTGCAGAGCCATGGCTGGCTGGCTGTGAGCTGTAGTGAGAGCAGTTGCTGTGGCCCTCAGGCCTTGAGATCCAGGGATTGTTTGTTCTCACTTCAGTCTATTACTAAGTGGAGGTGAAGAGAAGGTGCTAAGGGAGTCAGCCGTCAGGTGTGAAGGTAACAATTGTTGTGGTGTTGGGTTGTGAGGAAATGAAGCCTGTGTGGGGCTAAGGCACTGGCAGAGGAAGGGCAGGCACTTTGTCCAGGAGGCTCCTGGCATGAAAATTCAGGGAGATGAAAGTGTTGGCTAAGCAGAAAAGAAGGGAGACCTCCTAGCAGAGAGAATACCCCAGCCAAAGCAAAGGAGGATGAGAGGATGCATGTCTACGTAAACGCAGAATGGCTGCCTTAGGCTGTGTGTGTGGGGTTGTGTATGTCTGTGTGTGGGGTGTGCATGTCTATGTAAACGCAGAATGGCTGCCTTAGGCTGTGTGTGTGGGGTTGTGTATGTCTGTGTGTGGGGTGTGCATGTCTATGTAAACGCAGAATGGCTGCCTTAGGCTGTGTGTGGGGGGTTGTGTATGTCTGTGTGTGGGGTGTGCATGTCTATGTAAACGCAGAATGGCTGCCTTAGGCTGTGTGTGTGGGGTTGTGTATGTCTGTGTGTGGGGTGTGCATGTCTATGTAAACGCAGAATGGCTGCCTTAGGCTGTGTGTGTGGGGTTGTGTATGTCTGTGTGTGGGGTGTGCATGTCTATGTAAATGCAGAATGGCTGCCTTAGGCTGTGTGTGTGGGGTTGTGTATGTCTATGTGTGGGGTGTGCATGTCTATGTAAATGCAGAATGGCTGCCTTAGGCTGTATGTGAAGGGTTGTGCATGTCTTGGAAAGGGATTTGGAGTTCATCCTTGAATCTCTGGGGAACGAATAAGAAGTCTGAAGTGGTAGCAACAATATTTACATTTAAGAATGGTTGGAGTGCACTGTCTTTCAGACAGTAAGATGTACTCAAGACATTGGTTGAAGCAGTGTGATCTACGGCTCCCAAAACATCTTTGCCAAGGCGTTCTGCATACCACATCATTAAAGGTAGCTGTAGCATGTTATAATGTCTATTGAAAAATATACCAAATAGTATTTGAATATTTTGTCCCCTTTGGAAGGGAACAACATGGGGTCTGAGTGCTTTAAATGAGTGCTGTACAATTTTGCAGCGGTGGAATTACCACACAGCTGAACATCGTTAGCTACCATGGTGACCTGTGCACACTCGGGATTTTCACTCTCAACAATAGTCTACTATGTTCCTATGTTGGGCAACATTGGTTGGAGAAAGGAATTGTAAGGAGCACAGGTGTTAAACTATAACCCAGGAGGGTAAGTTCAAAACAGTTGTGCACATTAACTTCTGTAGGTTTCTATCATTAGTGTGGGTTACCCTCTGCTGGTCAAATGTTTTAGAGATATACTGAATGTCTTCGGCCTAAGCTACAGGTTAAGAAAGCATGGTGGTTATACTGTGCTTTTTGTTGCTTGAAGTGACAGTAAATTCTACCCATCTTCCAAATGTGCTATTTGCAAAATAGTTGTAAATCTCTCATCTTGTCAATTAGAAATGTAACATGAAGATATTAAAACAAGCATATATATGTGTGTATATACATATACATATATACAGATACATATATACATATGTATCTGTATATATATATATATATATATATATATATATATGCATGCTTTCCAAAGCTTAAGCAGTAAAATGTGGGGCAGGGGCAGGGTAAGATCAATTCCAACAACACAGGGCGCTTTTAAGTCCACTTTTTCCTCTTCTTAGTCTAGTCAAATCTCGAGGTCATCATCTGTGTCTTCTTGGTCCAGATCACCATAAACATCTGGCTCCTAGAAGATACGGCTTGCAGACTGACGTGGTCCAGATCGCAGGAAGGCCTGCCGTTCTTCAGAGCTGAATTGGCAAGGCAGAGTCCGGTTATCTTTGGCTTCTCTTTCTTTCTTGGACAGGTGAAGGTTAAAAGTCACGTGAGTTGTGGGGTCCACCCGAGGCATGTGGGCAGTTGGCTGGTGCCGGGACCCGACAGGCCCCTCTTGGGGATCCAGGCTGAGGTCAGGGGAAGGATGGAGCACGGCTGAGACTGGTAAGCAGGGCGCTGCTGGGGGCTTCCATAGAGGATGTGGACTGAAGCCTGGCCCATTTTACCATCCCTGGTCGCCTCTGTCTGTGCAAGGCTGCTTAGTGCTCCCAGGGGGCCTGGCCCATGAACCTCTTAGTGTGCAACACACTCACTGGGGGCCTAACAGCAGGGCAGGAGTTTCCAGAGCTCAGAGCATGCAGAGTCTGGCCGAGTTTGGTGCAGGGAAGATGAAGCAACAACAGCAATAGTGACACAAGCAGAACCTGGCCTGCCCATGGCTCTTCAGGCTCCCAGCCGTCCCTCAGGAAGGCCACCCCAGCTTCTGACCAACCGAGAGGGGCTCTCAAGAGGTCATGGTAGGTGAGCCGGCGGGTGACATGGGACTCCAAACCTTCTGGAAATGCTTCCTTCCTCAGGAAGCCCAGGGCATGGACTTGCTCCCCCCCACCTGAGCGCCGATTGCTTGACAAGAGCTTCCAGGAGCCCGCGCCCCCCCCACTCCATGGAGTCTGGGGAGAGCGAGGACGGATGGCTGTGTTCCAGAGCTTTCCGACTTCACAATCCCATGGCCACCTCTTCCCTGCCTGTGACCCAGGGCCTTTCCCCGGCACTGCCCCAGCTCCCCCCCCCCCGCCTCCTCCCTCCTTCCTTCTCTCCCAGTTTTCCCCTCCAGTTCCCACCCACAAGCTGTAGAGTTCATTTTCAATATATTCTAGGTCCCTCCCCAGTTTTGCACTCCTCTTTATCCCCCCCTCCCCCAGAAAAAGGTAGAAAAATGAACAGACAAGACAAAAAAGAAAAGGAAAACATATTTCCATTTTCGGAAGTTCATTTCGATAAAATCGTTTCATGTGATCAGAGGCGCGGAGGCCTTGTGCCTTTGGGTTCTTCCCCTGAGGGCGGCCTCCCGTGGTCCCACCGTGTGGCGTGTCCCTCACCGCTGTGTGGTGTGTCACTCACCACTGTGTGGCGTGTCACTCACCACTGTGTGGCGTGTCACTCACCGTTGTGTGGTGTGTCACTCAGCACTGTGTGGTGTGTCACCTCTGTGTGGCGTGTCACTCACCTCTGTGTGGTGTGTCACTCACTGTGTGTGGCGTGTCACTCACCACTGTGTGGCGTGTCACTCAGCACTGTGTGGTATGTCACCACTGTGTGGCGTGTCACTCACCACTGTGTGGCGTGTCACTCAGCACTGTGTGGTGTGTCACCTCTGTGTGGCGTGTCACTCACCTCTGTGTGGTGTGTCACTCACTGTGTGTGGCGTGTCACTCACCGCTGTGTGGCGTGTCACCTCTGTGTGGGGTGTCACTGCTGTGTGGCGTGTCACCTCTGTGTGGTGTGTCACTGCTGTGTGGTGTGTCACCTCTGTGTGGTGTGTCACTCACCTCTGTGTGGCGTGTCACTCACTGTGTGTGGCGTGTCACTCACCGCTGTGTGGCGTGTCACCTCTGTGTGGCGTGTCACCTCTGTGTGGGGTGTCACTGCTGTGTGGTGTGTCACCGCTGTGTGGCGTGTCACTCACCACTGTGTGGTGTGTCCCTCACCACTGTGTGGTGTGTCACTCACCACTGTGTGGCGTGTCACTCACTGTGTGTGGCGTGTCACTCACCGCTGTGTGGCGTGTCCCTCACCGCTGTGTGGTGTGTCACTCACCACTGTGTGGCGTGTCACTCACCACTGTGTGGCGTGTCACTCACCGCTGTGTGGTGTGTCACTCAGCACTGTGTGGTGTGTCACCTCTGTGTGGCGTGTCACTCACCTCTGTGTGGTGTGTCACTCACTGTGTGTGGCGTGTCACTCACCACTGTGTGGCGTGTCACTCAGCACTGTGTGGTATGTCACCACTGTGTGGCGTGTCACTCACCACTGTGTGGCGTGTCACTCAGCACTGTGTGGTGTGTCACCTCTGTGTGGCGTGTCACTCACCTCTGTGTGGTGTGTCACTCACTGTGTGTGGCGTGTCACTCACCGCTGTGTGGCGTGTCACCTCTGTGTGGGGTGTCACTGCTGTGTGGTGTGTCACCTCTGTGTGGTGTGTCACTGCTGTGTGGTGTGTCACCTCTGTGTGGCGTGTCACTCACTGTGTGTGGCGTGTCACTCACCGCTGTGTGGCGTGTCACCTCTGTGTGGCGTGTCACCTCTGTGTGGGGTGTCACTGCTGTGTGGTGTGTCACCGCTGTGTGGTGTGTCACTCACCTCTGTGTGGCGTGTCACTCACCACTGTGTGGTGTGTCCCTCACCACTGTGTGGTGTGTCACTCACCACTGTGTGGCGTGTCACTCACTGTGTGTGGCGTGTCACTCACCGCTGTGTGGTGTGTCACCACTGTGTGGTGTGTCTCCTCTGTGTGGCGTGTCACTCACCACTGTGTGGCGTGTCACTCACCACTGTGTGGTGTGTCACTACTGTGTGCTGTGTCACTCAGCACTGGGTGGTGTGTCACCTCTGTGTGGCGTGTCACTCACTGTGTGTGGCGTGTCCCTCACTGCTGTGTGGTGTGTCACTCACCTCTGTGTGGCGTGTCACTCACCGCTGTGTGGTGTGTCTCCTCTGTGTGGCGTGTCACTCACCACTGTGTGGCGTGTCACTCACCACTGTGTGGCATGTCACTCACCTCTGTGTGGCGTGTCACTCACTGTGTGTGGCGTGTCACTCACCGCTGTGTGGTGTGTCACCACTGTGTGGTGTGTCTCCTCTGTGTGGTGTGTCACTCACCTCTGTGTGGCGTGTCACTCACCGCTGTGTGGCGTGTCACTCACCTCTGTGTGGCGTGTCACTCCCCGCTGTGTGGCGTGTCACTCCCCGCTGTGTGGCGTGTCACTCCCCACTGTGTGGCGTGTCACTCACCACTCGACTTCCTGGTTCCTCTTCTCTCTCTCTCTGTTGGTGCTGGACTGCCGGTAGAGTGTCGAGTCTGAGGTGCCACTGTCTCCAGCTCCATTCCCAGTTTCTTTCCCTGTAGTCCCAGTGTGTAGCCCAAGGGCAGCAGAATTTACTCCGACCTAATGGAATCCAGTGGAGTCAGGAGGAGCTGGGTAGAGAGCTGCATTTGACTTTCTCAACTTCTTCTTTAAAAAATATATATATTTTTTACTATAAAGGTGATATACAGAGGGGTTACAGTTTCGAAAATCAAGTAATGAGTACATGTTTTTTTTTTTGGACATTGTCATTCACCTTCTCTCCCGTCTTTCCTTCCCATCCCCATCCCCAAGTTATATAATTCATTTTCAACATAGTGTCTAATGAGTATCACGGCTGCATTTGTTTTGTTTAAGATACATTAGACAAAATATTACTTATCAAATAAAAATCAGTTGAGATCATCAGGAGTTAGCATTGTACCTGCCATATTTTATGGCATTAATCCATCTGTTAAATTAATAGATAAATATTAAGATTGTATTAAAATAAACTTTATTTCAACATAGTCTTTCAAGATCTATTCCTCTAAAACAGTATTTTTCTTTTTTTTGTAATTTATTTATTAATTAAACAAAATTTTTTGACAAGGTGTTGTGTAAAAGGGGTACAGTTACATAGTAGGGCAGTGTGAACATTTCTTGAGATATATTACACCCTGTTTTTCTTTCCCTTCCCTAGGTCAGGTAGACATATATACCATACTAAAACAGTATTTTTCTATAAAGTCATATATCACAGACGAAGTAAACCAAGGAAATAATTTAAGTGAATCTTAAGAAGTATATAGGATTCCATTATATTGGTGGCCTCATGCATTCTAGGCAAGCACTCTGTCCTTGAGCTATGACCCCAATCAGGGCAGAAGTCAAGGAGCTCTACAAATGTCTCCTTACACAGATTTCCTATTAAACCCTCCCACCATCTTTTTTTATTAATTAATAATTTTATTGACAAGGAGATGTACAGAAGGGGTACAGTTACATAATAAGGTAGTGAGTACATTTCTTGTCACATTTATTACACTTTTCTTTCCCTTCCCTAGTTCAGGTAAGCATATATACAATATCCAGTGTACCAAAAGTATATACAGTGACCTCATGGGGTACGCCAAAGGAAAGTTACCTTAGTACATTAAACATAACGACAACAACAAAATCCTCCTGTTTCCATCTCTTGGAGTTCATTTTGCTTAGCCTCATCTTATATAATGATATGTACATAGTTGTTGAGCTATTGTGATCCTCTGAAAGGTCTATCCTAGACCTTTTTATGTTTGTTTAGTAATTTTTTTGTTTTAGATACATATTGTAAAGTCCCTCACCCAAATATGTGGAAGTACCATTTGAAAAGAAGTTGGTTATTTTATAGACCTGATCTCTACTGTTCTCCCTGCCCCCTCCCTAACAATCATATATCAAGGAGACCATGCACCTTTGTTCTCTCTGAGTTCTAGGCTTGTCTCGCTCAACATTATTTGCTCAAGATCTGCCCATTATTGTATCATTTCTAATCGCTATGTAGTATTCCATTGTGTACAGGTACCACATTTTTTCTGATCCATTCATCTGCAGTGGGGCATCTGGGTTTTTCCATATTTTGGCTATTGTGAATTGTGCAGCGATAAACTCCCACCATCTTTTGAAGGTCGCATTATAAAGTGTGAGGGACACAAGACTAACAAGTGTCTGGCCTTGCTCAACATTCTCCAGCAAGTTCACAGAAGACTCAGATTTGAGTGCAGATTCCCCTGGTTCCCACACTTGCCCTCCACTAACTTCTTCCCACTGCACTCTAAAAGAGCAACTAGGAAGGCATGGGAAGGGCAGTGGGGTGGAGAAGGGGTCGGGCTGGATGCTCTTCCTGGGTGGTCTTCCGGCTGTGAAGGAGAGGACTTGCAGAGCGTGTGGGTAGAAACCAGTCTCATGTCGTTTGGGGGAAAGTCAGTTGAGATGTGTATACACCTGATTGTGAGTTGGTAGGAGGCGGAAGCAGACAGGTACCGTTTGCAGCTGGTTGTGACTGTGTGGGCTTACGAGTGTTGCCTGAATCTTGTCATAACTTTGAGCAAAGGCTATGGAAGAAGTGCCAAGGACAATTATTACCTCGTTCCAAAATTTTCTCAAGAGATTAGCCTTGCTAAATCACCCCAGGATGGCTTAGCTCAGGATTCTTAAGTGTACAGGGGAGGGTTCTAGTCTCACCGCCACCCGAGCTTGACGTGTGAGAGTTATGTGGTGTAGGCCAGCCACTTGTGGTCTCTGCAACCAGGTGTCAACTGATTGAGGTTGTGTTTAAAATGCTATTTCTTCTCTTTCTGAGACAGGATCTCACTATGTAGCGCAGGCTGGTGTCAAACTCATGATTCTCAGCCCTTCCAATGCTGGGATTACAGGAGGGCGCTGTCCTGCCTGGATCTCAGTGTTTTCTTCTTCCTCTTCCTCCTTCTGGTAATACTGGAGTTTGTGAGGCACAGAACCTCAAGCTACCACTTGAGCCATGTCCTGAGTTCTTTTTGTTTGTTTGCTTGTTTGCCAGTCCTGGGACTTGAACTCAGGGCCTGGGCACTGTCCCTGAGCTTCTTTTTGTTCAAGGTTAGAGCTCTACCACTTGAGCCGCATCACCACTTCTGGCTTTTTCTGTTTATGTGGTCCCAAGGAATCGAACTCAGGGCTTCGTACATGCTAGGCAAGCACTCTACCATGAAGCCACATTCCCAGCCCCTGGAGTCCTTCTTTTAAGAGATTGAATTTAAATGTCCATGAAAACATTTTATTTTCAAACAGTGGTTGATTTCCCCAGGTGCTTTCTTGGTGTTGTCCTAGTCATGAACTGCTCATGACTCTCACGGGGCAGAAGCTCAGCCGTGCCTTGCAGAAGTTGATAGTCCTTATCATTCCCCTCGTGGACCTTCCAGGCACACTGGGGCTGACGTTTCGCCTGTGGCTGGAGCTGAGCTGGTGGCAGTTTTGGGTAGCTGAGAAAAGGGTTGATGGGAGAAGGTGCCTGCACCTGGCTTCTGCTTTGGGGCCATGTCTTGGAGCCTTATAGCCACACATCTATATTACCTGATTATTTATGTACTTATTTATTTTTGTACAGGAACTGGAGCTTGAAATCAGGGTCTCAAGATCTCATTTGATTTTTTATTTTATTTATTTTTTTGCTCAAGGCTTGAGCTGCAGTCCCACTTCTGGCGAGTTGCTGGGTAATTGGAGATAAGAGTCTCATGGACTTTCCGGGCTGGCTTTGGACTGCAATCCTCAGATCTTAGCCTCCTGAGCAGTTAGGATTACAGGTGTGAGACACCAGGGCCCAGCAAGCTGACTCTTTTTTAATGGAGCTAAAGCAGAGTTATAGCATCTCCCTCCTTTACTGTTAAATCACACCTTTGTAGGTAAAAGGTGTGTGTGTGTGTGTGTGTGTGTGCAAAAGAGAGTGAGAGAGAAGAGAAGATGGGAGGAGGGAGAGAGAAAGAGACGGCGACAGAGAGAAAGAGAGAGAGAGATGGATGGAGAGACAGAGAGACAAAGAGAGGAACAGAGAGACAGAAAGAGAGATGAGGTAAAGTGGCACAGGGCAGTAGGAGGAAGGCAGGAGTTTAAAGCAAACAAAGAAAATCATGAGGACAGAAGGGAGGCAGAGAATGCGTGCTAGGAAAGGTAAATCATCGAAGTGAACAATGATAATTTACTTTAGGAAAGGGCAGGAGGCGTCAGCTGCTAGCTAACATTGTCTGACTATGAAAGGAGTAACCTTTCTAGGGAGCAAGGGATTCACCTAGGGAAGAGAGGGAGAGGCAGCACTATTCTCCCGCAGTGCCAGAGAGAATGTGGCTTTAATTAAAATAGGAAAGATCAAAGGGAGACAGGTGTCGCCGGCAGGCAGCTCTGGTGAATCATTCCCCATTGGCTGCCGGTGCCTTCTGTAAGCAGCACCTTCGGGACGAGCTGTGCGTCTCTCAGCTACCTTGTCTTGCCCCAGCCTCCAAGCTAGGTATAACCTGCCACATTTCTTGCAAAATGAGTCGACATCTGCAGCACTGGCTTCTCGGTGAAGGAGCTTGGATGAATTATAAGCGTTCTACTTAGGCAGTGAGTTCAACGTGATCAACCATTTGTGAGGATGTTTGCATCTCTATAGAACTGATTTATTTGAATAGATCTCTGTGCACGGCTGTCATCATGGGCTAGGATGTCATTTTCCTGTATAGTGTGTTCATGGACCTCCTCTGCTAGCTGCTAAAATGCAGTACTTCTTTCAGATCTTTTCTTTTTTTTTTTTAATTTTTTTTCAGTTCTTTTCTTTGTTTGTGTGTGTGTGTTTTTTTTTTTTTTTTGGCCAGTCCTGGGCCTTGAACTCAGGGCCTGAGCACTGTCCCTGGCTTCCTTTTGCTCAAGGCTAGCACTCTGCCACTTGAGCCACAGCGCCACTTCTGGCCGTTTTCTGTATATGTGGTGCTGGGGAATCGAACCCAGGGCCTCATGTATACGAGGCAAGCTCTCTTGCCACTAGGCCATATCCCCAGCCCCTTCAGTTCTTTTCTTGACGAAGGCCACATGGAGGATGAGAGGGAATGTGCTTGCTCTACAATTCCTTGATTTTTTCCAGAAAACAAATCAAATATTTTAAGGATTTTATTGTTGCATCTTAGAGGTTGAATTTGGTCTCCTTGCAATAGTTTGGATCTCCAGTGTGCCTCGGATGCCCTTGGGAATCCCCAGCCTGTGGTGTTATTGGGAGATGGTGGAATTTTTGAGGTAGAGCTAAGTGATTAGGACATGGGGGTTGGGGGAATGCCTTGTAAGACGAGAGGGGTAGCCAGGCACTGGTGGCTCACACCTGTAATCCTAGCTACTGAGGAGGCTGAGATCTGAGGATGGCAGCTCAAAGTCAGCCTGGGCAGGAAAGTTCTGGAGATTCTTATCTCTGATTAACCACCAGAAACCTAGAAATGTCACTGTGGCTCAAAGTGGTAGAGCACTAGCCTTGAGCAACAGGAGTTGCTCAGGGACAGTGCTCAGGTTCTGAGTTCAAGCCTCATGAACAACAACCCTCCCCCCCCCAAAATCCCCCCCACACACAAAAAGAGGATGGAAGTACCTTGCCCCATCCCCCATCCTCTGCCTCTCTCTCTCTCTCTCTCTCTCTCTAATGAATGGACCATACACTTTCCACCATGACATTCTGCCTCTCCATAGGAGCAAAAGTAATGAAACCAACTAATTATGGACTGAAATTTCTAAAACCACAAACCTGAATAAACATTTGTTCTGGGTGCCTGTGGCATCATCCCTACAATCCTAGCTACTCAACTGAGAGACTGAGATCTGAGGATCACAGTTCAAAGCCAGCCCAGGTAGGTAAGTCTGTGAGATTCTTAACTCCAAGTAACTACCAGAAAACAGGAAGTGGCACTGTGGTTCAAAGTGGTAGAGTGCTAACCTTGAGCAAACAAGCTCAAGGACAGCATTCAGGCCCTGAGTTCAAGCCCCATGACCGACGAAAACTTCCTACCAAATTACAACAAAATAAACACTTTCTCTTTACAGTTTGATCATGATTACAGTTGAGATCCAGACTGTCCCCCTAAATGCTCATGTAGTGAAGGTTTGGTCCCCAGCAGAACAGTGGAGTTTGTAATTTGATGGCATTCTTGGGTGATGGTAGATCTACAGGATATGAAGACTAGTTGGAGGAAGGAGGTCATTGGAAGTATGCTTCAGAAGAATGTATCTTGATTCAGGCCCCTTCTTTTTGTTGTGTCTTTGCTTCCTGTCTACCATGAGGTGGGTAGCCTACTCCATCACATATTCCCACTATCGTGATGATTCTGCCTCAAGTTAGGCCTGAAGCAAGGAAGCTAGGTAAACTGGAATGAAACCCCTGAAACTGTGTGTCCAAATAATCTTTCCTCCTTTAAGTTGTTCACCTCAGGTATCTGTCCTCTCTCTCTCTCTCTGTCTGTCTCTGTCTGTCTGTCTGTCTGTCTCTCTTTTCTATCTTCTGTCCCTCTCTCTCCCTGTCTGTCTGTCATTTTTGGCAGTCATGGGGTTTGAACTCTGGGCATGCGTGATGTTCCTGAGCTCATCTGCTCAAGGCTAGTGCTCTACCACTTGAGCCACAGCGCCACTTCTGGTTTTCCTGGTAGTTAATTGAAGATAAGAGTCTCATGGACTTTCCTTCCTGGAATGGCTTTGAACCACAATCCTCAGATCTCAGACTCCTGAGTAGCTAGGATTACAGGTGAGAGTCACTAGTGCCTGCCTGTCTGTCTGTCTTCAAATCTATGAAGCCCAGTGCCTGGACTGCATTATATAACCTAGGCTGCCCTCAAACTCTTGCAACAGCCTCCTCAGTGCTGGGATTACGAGCATGAATCACCACAGTGGGTTAATTCAGAATTTTGTCACAGCAATGGAAGCTGAATCATACACTTTTCTCACTAATTGTTATAGTGACAGAAATCTGACTAACACCATCTCCTCTCTCCCTTTTCTCAATACGTAGGTTGATGTCCTCACACTTGATAGCTAAGGATATGACCTTATTTGGAAAAAGTGTCATCGAAGACCTAATTAGTTAAGTTACAGTTCTACTGGGATAGGGTAGGCCCTCCTGTGACATGACTGGAGTTCTTGCACATAGTGAGAATAAGGACACAGGTAAAGCAGTATGCTATTAGTAACACACAGAGGAAACATCCCCAAGGCAAGCAGTGATGCTAGAGGAGCCGCTCACCTCAGAGGACTCTCGCTGTACTGACTGGTACTTTTGAGAGTCAGTGCACTTCTGGTCTTGAAGCAACACACTTGGGGGTGCTTTGTTACAGTATCCTGGCAAGTGAAAACTGACCATTTTGAGTAACTAGAGTTAACAAACATATGGGCATTAAAAGGGCAGATGGACATTCCAGAGTTTGAAAAACACTTTCTCATGGTCTTGGCTAGGGCTCCTTCAGAGTGTTCCCTAACTCTTGCATTTAATTAAATTTCTATCCTGAATGGCCCAGTATATTCCATTTCAAATTATTCGGAGTCGTAGTAACACATCAGACAATGTATTTTTGTAAATCTTACGATCTTTTATTAAAGGGACATATTTTCACCAGGCACACAGAGAAGGAAGAAGATATAAGCCTAAACAGGATCCTTCAGCACTTCTATCCGATTCACAAAGTGAAGGGGCCAGGCTAGAATGCATTTTTGGTTAAATGGTTTGTTCACTAGCTCTGGGTTTGGCCCGATGACTTGAGATGGCTGGAGGTGTGTGTTGCTTTGGCTCCCATCCCAGGCCCAATGGAAGCTTCAGTACCATTGCTTTCATGGTGGTCATCTTGCTGCGCTCTTGCCCTCTGCTTGAGCATTTCCTACCTCACTGTGAGTACCTCTATGGCCTGGGTCCTGAAACGAGAAGACCAGTGGAGCCCAGCCTAGCCTAGCAGAACTGAGCAAGGACACATAGGTAAGATGTCAATGACAGGAGTTGCATTTATCACTACAATACAATAGCTTAGATCTGTTGTGTTCAATTCTGTGCTAAGAATTTTTATGTTCTATTTACTATGGGGTGGGCCTTCACACCTTGGAATTTCTACCCCAGGTTGAGGAAATGGGTTTATAGAGATTAAGTAAATGCTGATACTCTGGCGACCAGAAGTGACTGAGCTGGGAAGTGAATGCAGATAATGATGGCTCTAAAATCAGTGTTCCTTCCCTTCCTGCTCTCAGTCACTTTTGTTATTCTGTGTATAGTCTGAGTCTGCACTGTAATTGGTTTATATTGCTATTGTGGTTATTTTGTGCTGGTACTAGGACTCAACTTCAAGGCCTACGTATTGTTTCTTAGCTTTATTTTTGCTTAAGGCTGGCTCTCTACCACGTGAGCCACAGCTCTATGTCTGGCTTTTTGATGGTTAATTGGAAATAAGAGTCTCATACACTTTCCTGCTTTTTCCTGCATGGATTGGCTTCAAATCATGAACCTCAGATTTCATCCTTTTGCCTAGGTAGGATTACAGGTATGAGCCACCTGTGCTTGGCTTGTAGTTGTCTTCATTATTAAAAAAAAAAGTTTAAATTGTTATTGTAAAGGTGATGTGCAGGGGATTATAGTTATACACATCATGTTTTTTGGACAATGCCGCCCTTTCCCTTGCTCTGTCCCAGTTTTTCCCTCCCATTCTCACTCATTGTATAGTTCATTCCCAACATAGTGTCCAGCGAGTACTATTGCTGTAGTTGTTCACCCTTTGTCCCTCCATTTCTGTGCCTCCCCTTACACTTCCAAAGACATATACATGAATGAACAGAAAGAAAATGAAAAACAAAAACAAAACTTCTTGTTTTCATTTTCCAGAGTTTGTTTTTCATTAACTTCAAACAATGATCTTTAAGTAGTTGTGCAAAGTGCTTACTATTCCACATGCCAGACTCTAAGTACAGTGCATCTTGATCAATATCACCTCTTTTACCATTCTCCTCTTTCCCTCCCAACCCCAACTTTTCCCCTCAACTTTTTTCTAGCTTCATAAGATGTGCATTGAAGGGTATGACTTCATTCCCAGCCCCCCATTCCTTCCTTCATCTACTTCTTTACACTTGATAATCCCCCCCGATCTCAAGTACCAGCTTCCCAGTGTTCCTCACTGGACTGTGAATTAGTTTTTCTAAGGAGTATCTCTTGCATATGCTAGACTTCCATTAATAGCTTTGTGTATGTGCACATATGACCTTGTAAGTTAATATGGGAATGCATATTTATAAATTAGATCTACTTTCAGACAAGAGGAAACACAAGTCCTTTGCCATTGGTTTATGTGCCTCTGGGTTTTGTCAAAAGCCTGGACCTCTGACTCCAGGGCTGAAATTTGGTTCCTGTGATGTTGGATGCGATTTTCCTCATGGTGTCCTTCCGTGCGTCTTTCTTGCTTCTGAGCCCTCCCATTCCCTCCACACCTTCTACCTCTCCCTGTATCTCTCAGCCTTAGTGAATGATCTTTTCTTTCACTTTAGGAGTGATCCAAAAGCCCCGTGCTGGAGCATGTATGAGAACCAGAGAGAGAGAGAGAGAGAGAGAGAGAGAGAGAGAGAGAGAGAGAGAGAGAGAGAGAGTTGTCTGGTGTTGCTGGGGATTGTCTGCTCCTCCAGAGGTGGTGCTTTCCTCTAGAGAAAACAACAGCTATTAAAAGGGTGTGTGCATAGCCCCTCCTCCTTAGCACCAACTTTGTCTCTCCAGCTTATTTAGCTCAAGAACGAGGGAAGTGAGTATCCTACTTAAAGAAAAACTTGTTTTAAACCAAAGTCATTCCTTGATTCATTCATTGATTCATTCAGTCAGAGCCTCACAAGGTCTCCCAGGCTAACCTTGAGATCCTGGGCTCAAGGGATTCGCTCGCTGAAACAACCTGGAGTAGCCAGGACTATAGGTGTATGCTACTGTCTCTGGATGAATTCATTTTTTCCCTCTATTTTTGTCTTGTTTTGTTTTCTTGCCAGTCCTGGGGCTTGAACTCAGGGCCTGAGCACTGTCCCTGGCTTCTTCTTTTGCTCAAGGCTAGCACTCTACCACTTGAGCCACAGCACCACTTCCAGCTTTTTCTATACATGTGGTGCTGAGGAATCGAACCCAGGGCTTCATGTATATGAGGCAAGCACTTTACCACTGGGCCATATTGCCAGCCCCCTTTTCTCTATTTTTACTAGGTCACCACATTTTACCCTCTACTAAATGAGGAATGAATAACAGGAAATATTGGATGGCAGTGGGTTGAAATAGATGTTGAGTTAAAACCAGAGGGGTTAAATAGATGCTGGTATTTCACACAAAAGAAATTCAGAGTGACAAACCAAGCCTATTGTGAGGACTTCTTAGTTTTAAAATAAAAAAAAACCCTATTATTATAAAGGTGATATACAGAGGGGTTACAGTTACATAAGCTAGGTAATGTGTGCTGGACTAGATTTACCTCCCCTGGTGCGGGGATGCTAAGCTTACTCCCTTATCAGTGCTCCCCTTTTCACCCTCTCCCCTGGGTGCCCGACCAGCAGGCGGCCAAGGTGGAGTGAAGGGACATGGGCTAGCCTAAGGTGCACGTGGCTGAACGAGATCCCCTTTTCCTCCCTCCTTACCCACCAAGGAAGCCAGGCGCAGACGGATCTCGGAGATGCTTCGGAGAGCAATCCAATTTAATCGGGAGGGGCTCACAGTAATATAGTAGTGATGACGAGGATTGAGCATGAGCTGGCGATAGGCTGGCGAGCTTGTCCATCCAAGAGCAGCTCCCAAGGACCTCCCTCATGGGCAAACGACACTTCCTATAGTACCGCTGTCTGGGCAAAGCCCGCGAAAAGGGGAGCACATGTGCTGGCTGGCGCAAGGTGGGGGATGGTCTCAAAGCTACCCCTTCTGGTTCCGGACCCAGAAGGAGATAGGTGTGGCTCACTTCCACACTGCCCCAGGTCTGGGGGAAGGGCGGCATCTCGGGAGCGCTCTCCTCGCCCTTCCCCCCTTAAGGCCAAGATGAATCCTCAACAAATGTGTACATTCCTTTTTGGATAATATCACTCCTTCCCTTGCTCTCTCCCAGTTTTTCCTTCCTATCCCCATGTACAGATTGTTTAGTTCATTTTCAACTTTGTGTCTAGTGGGTACCACTGCTGTATTTGTTCACCCTTTGTCCCTCCATTTTTGTGCACTTCTCAGTTTTTAAATACCTAGTCTTCTTCTATCATTGTGCTCCAACATTAGAACATGGTGACTGTTTTTTGGGGGGGGTTACCTCATGGTTTAAGAGAGATGCCAGAGATCCTGCTATTGTCTGAGGTTCCAAGTAGCAGAAGGAGGACACAGAGTCTGGCTAGGACTGAATGGGAGATTGGGATCTAAGAGCAGGCATATATTTTCACCCGAATAAAGTTGCAGTTTTATTGCCAAGTGAGAACTGGGGAGTGGATGGTGTAGATCTAACTGGCAACCTGTTTACCTCTACTCTTGAGCCCTGGTTGCCAGAGCCAAACATGGTCTCCTCTCCCCTCTCCTCCTCACCCCTCCCCTCCTCTCCCCTCCTCTTCTCTCTCGTCTTCTCCCCTCCCTTCCCCAACCTCTCCTCCCTTCCCCTCCCCCTTTTTGTGCCAGTATTGAGGCTTGAACTTATGGTCTGAGCATTGTCCTTTAGTTTTCTTTGCTCAAGATGGTGCTTAACCACTTGAGCCACAGTGCCACCTCCAGCTTTTTGTTGTTTAATTGGAAATGAGAGTCTCAAAGATGTTCCTGCCTGGCCTGGCTTTAATATCTGATCCTCAGATCTCAGCCTCCTGCGTAGCTAGGATTGCAGGTGTGAGCCACCAGCATTGGCTCCCCGTTTCTTGTTTTTCCCAAGCAACCAACCATGATGGCTGTCTTTCCATATCTCTATTCTCTCTTCCCCCACATTTTAAAATGGTGATAACAACAACAACAATAATAACAAGAGTTACTATGTTGGACTTTTTATCATGTACCAATAGGCCAGGAGCTTCATTATATCAGTAGGCCTGATTATCCAACTGAGCCTTAGAAGGCTAGGAAAGTTGCTCAGAGCCCCATTGTTAGTAACTGGCAGAGCTCAAATGAATCCTGCATTTCTCTGCCCTGTGGTACTACCTCACAGCGCTTTTATAGAAAGCTACCATCGTGAGGACGGGAATGGGCATGCGCATGGAGATGTCAGCAAATTCAGTCCCTAATCCATGCTCACCTCTAGGTATGGCTGCCTCCAGGCCAGCTCCACAGAACCATCTTTCTCTAATGCAAAGCAAGCCCTCAACCCCTTCCAGTTTTCCCCATCCCAGCGGTTACATAATCCCAGGCCTAGAGCTCCCGGTAAACAAACTCTGTTGAAGCTGTGGCACGGTGCTGGATTTCTGGCATGCACAATGCTTTCTCTAGCTATCAGCACTTTCTATTCTCTCTGCCGGGAACAGTCTCTCTGTTCCCCACCCACCTCATTGGAACTCAGTTCGTAGTCACTTCTTCCAAGAAATACTTCCTGCCTCTTCCTTCACTCTGTTTCGGCTGATTTCCCTTGCTCTGAGCTACCTTGGCAACCTGTACAGACTTCTAAGCTAACTGGCATAAGCACACTTATTTGTAATCTTTGTGTTCATGTTAGTCTGTATCTCCTTGGGAGAATACATGTCTTAATTTTTTTTGCATAATCTAGGACCTAACACTTTACTTGGCAAATGCTTTTTTGAACTAACAGATGCATGTCCAGAATAAAGAAAGGTGTAAAAATAAACATTAATTGTCCTATGCTTAAATTACATTTACATCAAGTTTGTAAAACTTTAAGAAATGTTGAAAATGAGTACAAGGCCATTTGTGTAGGTGTGGGCACCCATGCGTATGCGCACATGCTACCACTTGAACCATAAGGCCACTTTCAGCCTTTTCTAAGTATTTATTGGTGATAAGAGCCTCACAGACTTTCCTGTCCAGGCTGGTTTCGAACCATACGTCTCAGATTTCAGCTTCCTGAGCAGCTAGGATTAGAGGTATGAGCCACCAGCGCCTGGCTTGCTTTCAGTATATGTTTTCAAATAGAGCCTTATGCTTTTTTACTGAGGCCACCTTGAACCCCAATCCTACCTCTGCCTCCCCAGTAGCTTGCACGGTAGGCATGGGCCACCACACCCAGACTATAGTTCAAGATCCAGTCCTTGGACGCAGGAAAAAAGTGTAAACACTGTCCATTTTATTCCTTCAATGATATATTTTTGGCTCTTACTCAGCCCCTCACTTTCTGTTAGGCACAGGCCCCATTTATTCAGGAAAGAGTTGTAGGCCCCTGTGGTTTCTAGTGAAAGATCCTGCTGGAAGAAGGGTTTCTGTGACAGGGCGGGCTGGCAAGTTCCGGGCTGAGGCTACAGCTGCTGGCCTGGCCGGTCAGGACCAACTCCGAGCCATCTGCTCGGCCAGCACTGGATTGGTTGGACACAGAAAAGAATGAAAACCAATCAGGAAAGATGACCTTTCGTGGAACAAAGCAATTCATAGCAGCTGCAGAGATCCTGAGACCCCAGGAAGAACAAGCAGATTTGCCTGGCTGTTATGTTGGACTCACATCAAACTCGTTAATGTCGGTAAGAAGGAAATTGAGCTTGTCTTTGTTGTGAGTCTAATGAAGCCTTTGCGGGTTGCACTCAATTTCTTTCTTTGGTTTCCCTCTCTTTGCCTTTTTCTGTTTCCTTTTATTTCCATCCCTCTTGGCAGTGGTTCTTTCCCTCTCTGCATTTTTCAGACAAGGGAGAGAAGAGCGAGGAGGGAGAATAGTTTAAAAACCAAGGCAAACTTGAAAGTGAGTGGTTATTCTCTCCAGAAGGATGTGCTTAGGTCTTTCTATAACTAAGTATGGGGGCACCCTGCTGTGTTAAGGTGGGGTACACTTATAGAGTGGGTCAGAATCCATGTCAGGGGGCGCCTGATTCTTACCACTTCAAGGAAAATCAGTTGGAAAGATTGATAAGTAAGGTTTATTTATTTGTAAGTCCTGGGGCTTGAACTCTGGGCCTACGCAATGTCCCTGTGCTCTTCATCTTAAGATTGATGCTCTGCCACATTGAGCCACAGACCCACTTCCAGTTTTCTGGTGGTTAACTGGAGATAAAAATCTCACGGACTTGCCTGCCTGGGCTGCCTTTGAATCCTGACCCTCAGATCTCAGCCTCCTGAGTAGCTAGGATTACAGGCATGAACCATCAGCTCCTGGCTTACTTATATATTTTTGCTGTGTGTGCTGGTGATCAAACCCTGGGCCCCACATTTACTCGGCAAACACATTTTATTTATTTACTTTTTGAAATTGGGATCGATTAGTTATACAGTGAGTTTCATTTTAACATATGCTAGTAGTGGGGCTTGAACTCAGGGTCTTCTTCTCACTTGAGCTACAGCTCCATTTTCAGCTTTTTGGTGCTTAATTGAGATAAAAGTCTCACGGATTTTTATTTTTTTTCTGCCTGAGCTCGCTTCGAACTGCAGTCCTCAAGTCTCAGTCTCCTGAGTAACTAGGATTACAGGCGTGAGCCGCTGGTACATGGATTGAACCCATTTTGAGTTGAGTTGTGTGTATGGTTTAAGATAAGGATGTAAATTCTTTTGCATATGAACATTCCATTGTTTTCTTCCAGGTTCTTTTGATGGCGAGACTATCCGGCTCCATTTTATATATTTGACAACATTGTTGAAGACCAGTTGATGATAGGTGCACAGATGTATTTCTAGATTCTCTATTCTGTCCCATTGGTCTGTCTTTGTCCAGTTTTAACTGATCCAACTTTATATTACATATTTGAATCAGAAAATGTGATATTGCTAGCTTTGTTCATTGTTGTTAAGATTTATTTGGCTGTGTGTGGTCTTTTGAGATATATAGGATTTAGAATTGTTTATTTTGTGTGTGCAAAAGTTGTTATTAAGTTTTTTTTTTTTAATTTCTGGGCCAGTCCCACACCCAGATTCTCACAAATGCTAGTTAAATGATCCACTGAGCTTCCCCTCACCCCTTCTAATTTCTTGGGTTAGGACTTCCAGCTCGTGCTGAATAGAAGTGGTGAAAGTGAGCATTCTTGCTGATTTGAGAGGAAAAGCTTGTAGTTTTCTACCACTGAGTATTATGTTAGCTGTGGACTTTTCAGATACATCCCTTATTCTGCTGAAGTAGTTTTCTCCTATTACTAATTTCTTGTAAGTCTTTAGCATGGAAAGGCCTTGAATAAGTTGAAAGGCTTTTTCTGCATCTATTGAGATGTTAATTTCATTTTAATCCCTTATCTTTAATTCAGTCTTTGATATTAATTGATTTGCCTAGGTTAAACCAATCATCTTTGCCTTCAGGGGTAAATCCCTCTTGGTCACGGTATAAATGATACTTTTTTTGTGCTGTTGTATTTGGTGGAGGAATTTTACATTGATATTTATCAGGAATACTGGCTGAAGCCAGGCACTGGAGGCTCACACCTGTAATCCCAGCTACTGAGGAGGCTGAGGTCTGAGGATTGAGGTTTAAAGCCAGCCTGGGCAGGAAAGTCTGTGACTTTTATCTCTAATTAACTACCAGAAAATCAGTAGTGGTGCTGTGGCTCAAGTGATAGAGCACTAGCCTTGAGCTGAAGAGCTCAGGGACAGCACCCAGGTCTAGAGTTTAAGCTCCATGACTGACAGAAAGAAAGAAAGAGAAAAAGAAAAGAACATTAGCTGATAGTTGATAGTTAGCTGATAGCTGATACTTGCTGTGTTTTTGTCTTGAGCATCAGGGTAATACTGACTTTATAAAACAAGTTTGAATTTTAATACTGCTTTTCGTTTTTTATGTTTGAAAAGGATTGGTTATCTATCTATCTATCTATCTATCTATCTATCTATCTATCTATCTATCTATTTTGCTCATTCTCATACTGTGGCTTTAATTCAGGATATAGGCACTGTTCTTTAGCTTTTTCACTCAAGGCTGGCTCTCTACCAGCTGAGCCATACCTCCACTTCTGACTTTTACGTGGTTAACTGGGGATTAGAGTCTCATGGACTTCCCTGCCTAGGCTGGCCTTGAAGAGTGATCCTCAGATCTCAGCCTCCTGAACAGCTAGGATTTCATGCATGAGCCACTGGTACCTAGCTTGACCTTAATTCTTTATGTTTGGTCGAATTGGCCAGAAAGCCAGATAGTCTTAGTTTTTTTTTTTATTGATAGGGCTTTGATTACTGATTCAATTTCTATTGTAGTATAGATACATTTTGATGCAAAATAAATGCCTGTTCAGTTAACAAATGAAGTAACCAAATAAACTCAGTAAAATCAGAGAAATCAAGTTATTTGTCAAAAGAAAAATTGTGGCAAAAATATTTTTATAACTTTAGTGAAAAAAAAGTTTATAATCACAGACATTCACAGTACCAGAATTATAAATCAATAGTCTTTGAAATTATTATAACAAATATTTCAGCATTATAGGAATTTTTTTTGGCCATTCTTGGTAAATGGAAACTCAGTTTTGCACTGACAACATACAAAGTGTCTATTATTCCTCAGTGTTAGGATAAATTTTTTTTTTTTTTTGACCAGTCCTGGGCCTTGGACTCAGAGTCTGAGCACTGTCCCTGGCTTCTTTTTTCTCAAGGCTAGCACTCTGCCACCTGAGCCACAGCGCCCTTTCTGGCCGTTTTCCATATATGTGATGCTGGGGAATCGAACCGAGAGCTTCATGTGTAGGAGGCAAGCACTCTTGCCACTAGGCCATATTCCCAGCCCATGGATAAATTTTTACTTAGCTTTTGCTCTACTTGAGTAAGATGGAATGTCTAGCTGAATACTTGGTTTCTCAAAGCTCTCATTCAACAATCTTGCAGGTTTTTTTTTAATGATCCTCACTAGGAAAAACAACCAACCAACCAAAACAACAACAAAAGCTGGGCACTGGTGGCTCATGCCTGTAATCCTATCTACCCAAGAGGCTGGGCAAGAAAGTCCGTGAATTTCTTATATTCAATTAATCACCGGAAAAACTGAAAGTAGAGCTGTGGCTCAAAGTGGTAGAGCACTAGCCTTGAGCCAAAGAGCTCAGAGACAGCACCTAGGCCCTGAGTTTAAATCCCATGACCAACAAAAACAAAACACAACAAAACTACCACCAACAAAAAAAAAAATCCAATAACTGTAGATGGAGTTAGAGACACGGCTCAGGAGGTAGAGCAACGGCCAATGAGTAAAAAAGTCAGATACTGAGTTTGAGGCTTGAGCTTAGACAAATCCTTACTAGGTTTTATAGTCTTGGGCTTCAGTTAAAGTGTTTAGGAGATGGTTGAATTACACTCCCAGGGCATCCCCACAAGAGAGGAGTGTGAGCTCGGACCTCAGCCTCTCTGGTGGCCTTGATTCAGCCATTTACCACTGCTGATTGTCTCTAGCAAATCACACAAACTCAGGGCCTGGTTATGAGGCCCTGTGGTCTTGGAATTTTACATCCAAGTCGAGTGAAGACCGAGGAAGGAGATTACCACTCCCAGTCTAACCCTTGGAGGTCAAGCTTTCCCTTCCTTTTTTTGGGGGGGGGGGCAGGGGGTTCCTTCTCCACATGAAAAGGTGTTAAGTGCTGAAAATATGCTGAAATTATCTTCCCAGTCTCATTGGACCCAACAGCCATACTAAAGAAAATGTATAAGTAAGTAAATAATGCTAGAGATGACTGGTAAGTCCACATGGTGTTTCTTGCTCGTACTGCTCTCATCTTGGGTCTGTCTATAGGGTGATGCTTTCTTCTGTATGCCACAGTCCCAGCTCCAAACACGTGATCTTATTCTCCCCAAAAAACCATTTGTGAGTTCTGTATTTATCTATTCCAAGTTGTGGAGCAACTGGGAATTCACTCAGGGATTTAGCAAGTATTATCAATCTCTGTGTTTAGGAGAGAACATTCGGAAGTCACCTGCCATCCTATGATTTTGATTGAATGTTAGTTATGGACCTCTGTTAGAGCTGCAAAGAAATAGCATCTTGTAAAGGTCCTCTATTTGGAGCTTCTGCTAAAATTTTGGCTTCTTTTCTTACAGGGCTTGCTTTAACTGCACAAGATAATTTTTATTTATTTATTTTTTTGGCCAGTCTTAGAGCTTGAACTCAGGGCCTGGGCAACTATCTGTGCCTTTCCTTCCTTCCTTCCTTCCTTCCTTCCTTCCTTCCTTCCTTCCTTCCTTCCTTCCTTCCTCCCTCCCTCCCTCCCTCCTTTCCTTCCTTCCTTCCTTCCTTCCTTCCTTCCTTCCTTCCTTCCTTCCTTCCTTGCCTCTTTCTTTCTTTCCTTCTTTCTTTCTTTCTTCTCTTCTTTTTTCCCCCCCTCAAGGCTAATGCTCTATAGCTTGAGCCTCAGCTCCACCTCTAGCTGTTTTGTTTATTTGTTTGTTTTTAGTAGTTTATTGGAGAGAAGAGTCCTGCCAGCACTAGCTTCAAGCCACAGTCTCCTGAGTAACTAGGATTACAGCCATAAACCACTAGTGCCCGGCAAGATAATCTTTTTTTTCCCTTTAATTGCCTTTATTGTTATTTTGGAGGTGATGTACAGAGGGGTTACATTTACTGAACCAGGTAACAAGTACATTTCCTTTTGTACAGTGTCATCCGTTTTGTTGTTCTCTCCCATTCCCTCCCCTCCGCCCCATCTCCACTCCAGAGTTGTCTAGTTTCACTTTCACCAATCTCCAGGGCACTCCACTTTCTGTGCCCTCCTCCATACTCTCCCACATATATACACATGAATACACGGTATAGAATGTAAAGAATACAGAACTGGCAAGATCATCTTTTAAATGGGGCCATTTTGGCATATGGGTAGAACCTCCAGCTTTACTGGAACCAGGAAGAAGAAATTCTGAACAGTAGAGTTGATAACGAGAGCATTTTCTGGATATTTTATGCCACGTATGATTTATGTTTCCCCTAAAGTCTGCCTGTTGGCTACCTGAGTCACCAAGGGGTGTAAGGTGGTTGCGGAGTCATGGGAAGAAGCATGGCTAGCGCTGATTCTCCTCTTCTGTTGTGTGAGGAGGTGTCCAGAGACGCTTAGGATTTGTGTTTAGAGAAGGGAACAGTTTCTGGCCCTGAGGGATGGGTGTGTGTGTGTGTGTGTATGTGTGTATAAGGAAGGCCCTACATGTAGGCAAAGCTACCATCTATGTAATATGTAGACTACCATCAATGTAATATGTAGACTGGCTCTGAAGGCATTCCCATATCTAAACACCTAAAGAGTCATCCTACGGGTCTCTTACTATTTAAGATGCTGAAGATGCGGCTACCTATTCATGCTTTTAATAGTTATAATAGTTTAATAGTTTTAATAGGTTATAGTTAATAGAGGCATCTGTCAACATGCAAATATTTGAGAGTAGTTGGTAAGTTAAACAATTGGCCTCATAACCTGGCCCTAAGTCTGTGTGATTTGCTAGAAGCAGGCAGATCATGGAAGGAAGAAAACTGCAGATGGTGGTGGTGGTCATGGAGGGGCGGGATGGTCGCAGCTTCACAAGGAGAATTAGTGAGCATCCCCAAAGGGTAGCCTGCACAGCTAAGGTTTATGAAAATGTCTGCACATGGAAACCAGGAGGAAACAGGAAAATACACCTAAAGCGTGAGAAGAATGCTAAAGATAAACTTTGCTTACGTAAGGGATTCCTTGAAACCCGGATCCATCTTTTTTTGCTTAATTGAGCTTAGACAGGAAATCTGGATGCAAATGGATTTTTTTCTTCCAGTTCTGGGACTTGAACTCAGGGCCTGAGCACTGTCCCTGGCTTCTTTTTGCTCAAGGCTAGCACTTTACCTCTTGAGCCACAGAGTTACTTCTAGCTTTTTCTGTGTATGTGGTGCTGAGGAATCGAACCCAGGGCTTCATGCATGCTAGGCAAGCACTCTACCACTAAGCCACATTCCCAGCCCCTGCACATGGATTTAAATGCATGTTTTTGCACACACACACACACACACACACACACACACATTTTGTGCTCATACTGGGGCTTTGAATTCAGGGCCTGGGCACTGTCCTTGAGCTTTTGAAATCAACACTAGTGCTCTACCACTTGAGCCACAGTTCTGCTTCTGGCTTTTTTGGTAGTTAATTGGAGATAAGAATCTCACAAATTTTCCTGCCTAGGAAAGTTTTGAACTGATCCTCAGATCTCATCCTCAGGAGATGCTAAGATTACAAGTGTGAACCACTAGAGCCCGGCTATGTACTTGTTTTTATAAAGTAATCTTATCATGCCTTCATGTATATATTTCTTCCTTTCTCTCTCTCTGTATATATATATATAGTATATATTATATTACTATACATAATTTATATATTTTATTATATTACTATATATGCTATTGCTATATATAGTTATGTATACAATAGTACATATAAATTATGTACTATATATGTACATATAATATCTACAATACTATATATAGTAATCCTCTTATCTATCTATTATCTATCTTTTTATCTATGTATCATCCATCTGTCTGTCTGTTTATGAAACTTCAGAGGAGATACATGACAGGATCTAATTTATGCTTCCAGCAGAAAAAGAGGCCTATGACCTCAGGACCTCCTGAGATAATCATCCTCGGGGTTCATCATTATCAAATCTGACACAGCACACAACATCTCAACATTAACTCCACACGTTGAGTACATAAAATGAAGGGAAGTAGAAAGCTACTTGGTGTAACAGGACCAGGTTGTGAACCATGCTAATAAAGGGGTGATTATTACCAAAATAACCCTTGATCTGGGAAGAGGGTAGAAGGATAGCTAGGTAGAAACTCAGTGGACTGAGGGTAATAGATATATTTACCTAGATGGGGCAGCTCCCATTTGTCAAGGCACTGGTGAGCATTCTCTCCTTCTGAGGAAAGCGATCCCATTTCCTGGCAGCAGGTGGCAGCATTGCTGGCTGCAAGCCCTGCTCAGCCATGGCTGGCTGAGTTTGTGTGATGAATGTAGGCAGGCAGAAGTGCTTGCTTGCATTACAGGAAAACTGGAGCCTTTTAGAATTTCATTAGGAAGAGAAAGGCGACTGTTATTGGTATTACAATAATTTTATATTTTCGATCTGTCTCTAGAGCTGGCAAATCCTGGTACCGGGTTAAAAGTACCTAGGTTGCTATCTGAAAAACAGAAGCTGGAATGTTAAAGCCTTGTCAAGTAAATTCACTTCTCCTGGTGATGCTACTAGGATTTGAACCCAGGGCCTTTTGATTTAGGCTGGGGCTCCACCAGTTGGACTAAGCCTCTAGGCCTATCATTTGCTAGGTTTTTTTTTTTTTTTCTTTTGAGACCGAATCTAGCTCACTTCTTTGCCTCAGCTGGCTTCAAAGCTTGATCCTGTAGGGCTCACACATGAGTAGCTAATATTATAGGGGTGAATGGTTAGTTCCTATTCAGGGCCAGGTCATCGGATTCCTCTATCTAATGCAATATGTCTACACTTTCGCCAGCCGTGGGTAGATAAAAAAGGAGTGAGAGGAATATTTTGGTGCATAGAGATTTCATATGAAAAGGGAGAATGTTCTTGTTTATAAAAGAGGTTGGGAGTACCTAACTACCAACAGGTGGGGGTATGCGTTTAGGAAAACGTTTTTATGTGAAGTGTGTGTGTGTGTGTGTGTGTGTGTGTGTGTGTGTGTGTCTATCCCCTGAGGCTTTTTATTATCCTAAATGGAAAAAAAGAGTTCTATGTGTATACATTTTTCTTTTGTGAAGTAACTTTAAAACACAATGCTGTTGTTGACATTCAGTCTTAGTTGATAGGTTTTAGCAGTGTATTTCTCAAAGCCCATTTATATTTAAATTTTAATAACTCATTCCACTCAGGAACAATGATAATAACTACAAAATCTTGTTCCCTTTGTTTACAAGTATTAATTCATCTATTCATTCAGTTGGTCAATTCATGTTTTTCAAGATTTATAAGAGACATTCTGAAAAATATAGGACTCAATTTATACTACTGAATTGATGAAAAAGAGAAGCCAAACCAGGTGCTGGTGGCTTACGCCTATAATGCTGGCTGCTCTGGAGAATCGAGGTTGAAAGCTAGCCCTGGCAGGAAAAATCTATAAGGCTCTCATCTATAATGAATCACCTAAAAACCAGAAGTGGAGCTGTGGCTCAACGTGGTAGAGCATTAGCCTTGACCAAAACAGCTCAGGGAGAGTGCCCAGGTCCTGAGTTCAAATCTCATGACCAGAAAAAAAAAGAAGTGGAGGTTTTCTTTTACTAAACAGTTAATACATGATACATCCAATCAACAGTTTTTTAAGGGTGAAGTGGGGCTGTGGGAGGCTGAAAGTCCCCCGTGGGCCTCATCAGAGAGTGGGCTCCGTGTCTGGTGCGTGGTTCTCCCTCTTCTGAGCCTCCGCCCTTTTCCACCCCCCGTTTCCCGGTACTCAGCTTGCTCTCTGTACTTCAGCCAGAAGGGCCTCAGCCTTCTGTTGTTTGGCTTCTGAGCAAGCTTTCCTTAGATGAAAAAAAAAAGGTTTCAAAATTTGTGCTAAACAATAAGGATTGTTTTAACTGTTATCCTACCTGTGAGATTCATAAAAGCACCTTTTTTTTTCTTTATGCTGGTTCAGGGCCTAGGCATTGGCCCTGAGCCTTTGTGCCCAAGGCCAGTAGTTCTCTACTGCGTAAGCTACACCTCCACTTTTGGCTTTTTCATGGTTAATTGGGAGAGTCCCACAGACTCTCCTGCCCAGACTGGCTTTGAACCTCAATCCTCAGACCTCAGCCTCCTGAGTAGCTAGGGTGACAGGTGTGAGCCCCGAGCTCCTGGCTTCACTTCTAATTCTTAACCCCAAATAGTAGGGATCGGGTTTATTACAGATACAAAGGTCTCATCTTGATTAAAAACAAAGATTTTGAACCAATGTGTCATAAGTAACTTAATGCTCACTGTGTAAAAGAAGATACGCACGTGAAAAATCTAAGTAGGAGCCTTGAAGCCACAGGCAGGGTTGGGGAGGAGTGGGGGGAAGGGTGGAAGTAGCGACACTGGTCAAGATGCATTGTTGTCATACACAGACACATCGCATTGAAATTCCTTTGTACAACTACTTAAAGATGAAAAACGTATATGGTTAAAAATAGAGTTTTTTATTCTGCAAAAGCCATTGGATTCCATGTATGTGAGTTATCTAAAGTCATGACATTTATGGGGAGGAGGGGAGATGGGCAGCTGCTAGGACTTGGAGGGAGGAGGAGGTAGCAGGTTGTTGATAAGGTGAGGGTTTCCGGTTGGCTTGATGAACAGGTTCCAGAGATCCATTGCATATTAGTGGCAATGTGGTTAACCCTGCCAACTACGCACTGCAAAATGGTTAAGATGGGACATTTATATTATTCTTTTTGCTATCTATAATTAAAAAAAAATAGAGGGCCCAAGCAATGACACAGCACGTGGACCTGACACAAAGATCCGACTGACCCTGGATGACTGACTTGTGATTGAAAGCAACTTCTGCGGGCTTCAGTCCCAGGCCCGGGGTGAAGGGTCACACCCAGGAACTGTGCACTGCAGGATTGTTATGGCGTCCTCCCCTGCAATCCCGTACTTTAGGCTGTGCCTTTGCAACTCAAACGGCTGAAGCACTCTCTCGACGGCCCTGCTTAATGTCTGTCCATCCTGGGCGGACGCAGCGCTCTCTGAGCTGTTGCAGGCAATGAAGGGTTTGGTAGCTGGGTCCTGGCTTGGCCTGCTGCGCTCAGCTGGGCAGCCACTACCCATGGGCTGTCACAGCTGTCACCGTGCCAGCTTCTCAGGGGATGTCTGCGCATGTACGGGGGAAGAGCACACACAGCGAGTCCCAAATTAGAGGACGGCCACAGCCTTTCCCCCGCCCTTCCATCTGTCCCTGCGCCCAGAGTCAGTCTCTGGACCTTTCCCCTGTGCTCCACGCGTCCTTGTAGATCAGCCCGTCTCTCCTGGGCTTCCTGAGCCAACTGCTGACCTCTATCCTGACCTTGACTTCAGGCCCTCTCCCCAGGGGAGGGTCCACTCCCAACTCGTTCCCAGACACAGCATTTGCCTTACCCCACCCCGCGCACCGCGTGCGTGAAATGAGTGGACGGGGCTTCTGGCCTCACCCAGACCCCAAGCCGGACGTGCGTGCGTGGGTGCGTGCGTGCGTGCGTGCGTGCGTGTGTGGTCCCGTTTCCCCCCCCCCCTTGCCTCTCATGCACCTGCTTAGCTTTCTAAAGACGCGCAGACTTCTGCTTCTTTGTGCTGCTCTGACAAACCTGCTTTTGTCACGTCAAGAGGGGGGCTTCAAACCCCAAAGGGGGGCGGGAATGACCTCGGGAGTCACAAGGCTGCTCCCTCCCTTCAGCGGCTCCTCGCGATTCCAGCCGAAATTAAACTGTGACAAGAAAGAAGCCTCTAGACTCTGGCTTCCCTTGAGTTCTCTGGCCTTCCGATACCTCATCTCCATTCTGAAGACCTTGTAATCTAACTGGAATCTAGTTGCCAGCTGTTTGATATTAAAACACAAACAAAAATAACAACAACAACGACAACGAAGAAATTGGTCCTAGAGGAAAAAAAAAACCACCCACATAATATTTTGTCACTAAAACATTCGGTTTGTAGTGAATTAAAAATTTGAGATTCTTAGCATATTAAAATCATAGTCACTGAACTGGCTATCAAACTAGCACGTTTCCTTATATTTTATCATGTTTTTTAATAATATCTATGTATCTATGTATCTATCTATCTTCCAGTTGTCGTACAGATTCATTTGAAATGCCAGAGACACTGAGAAGGAGAATTATGGATAAATGGGCTTTTTTAAACTTTTATTTTTGCAGATACTAGGTTTGGAACTCAAAGCTGCACTCCACACTTGGCTCAGCTTGCTTGCTGTGCTCCTAATCTACCACTTGAACCACACCTCCAACCCTGCTTCTTACTGGTTATTTGTGGAAAACAGATCTCTCGGGCTTTTCTGTCCAGGTTGGCTTCAGACTGCAATTCTCCGATTGCAGATTCTGAGTAGCTATGATTATGGCATGCATCACTGTTGCCTGGCTGCTTTTGTTTCTATGAGAGAGGATCTAGCTGTGTAGTTCAGGCTGGTTTTGATCTTATGATCCTTTTGCCTTAGCACAGAGTTCAGACATGCTGAGATTTCAGGCATGTACCACCACATCCAGCTGATAAACAGATTTTTTTTAAAAAATGTTATTCTAAAGGCAATGTACAGAGGGCTTACAGTTTCATAACTCAGGTGATGAGTACATTTCTTTTGGAACAATGTCATCCCTTCCTTTGTTCTTTCCCAGTTTTCCCCTCCCATCCCTACCCACAAATGTACAGTTCATTTTCAAGATACTGTCTAGTGATTACCATTGCTGCATTTGTTCACCCTGATAAGCAGTTTTTATATGGAATGAAAACTATCAATGCAGGCAACATGTGCAAATTTGTTGAGCTTCATTAGTTTGTAAAATTCTACCATAAATATGGCATAGTAGAAAAAGTCCTAAACTTTGAAACACATGACTTGGGTTTAAGTAATTGCTGTGCCCTGAGATCTCATACAAGTAGTTCTGAATATCCAAGCCATATTTTCCTCATCTCTAATGAGGATGATGATCCCATGGTTGTTATTGAAATGATTTCATGAGTTGATGGTAAGAAAGCACTTGGGAATATTAATGGCTGCAATTATAAAATTATGATCAATACTGTTATATGGTAAGTTATCTGAGAAGCCACATATTGAAGGATGGAATCTTGGCATCTTTATTGGAGCACTAGCAGTCTGCAGGCAGCCAGCTGTTACAAAGGCCTGCAGCCCACTAATACCCTTGCCACTGTTAGGAAACAGACCAGAGAGGAAAGAAAGAACAAAAACAATACCACCAAACCAATCCAGCTCCAATGGAGAGCTGACTTGGGACACCATGGTGACCAGAGACGAGCCAGGAGACAGGACACAGGATGCAAAGATGGAGACATGTGGCATGGCGTCCTGACACCTAAGCTGGTCTGACCCTAAATAGGGTCAGGTCAGGGGGCTGGGCCACAGGAAACTCCCAGTCCCAGGCACTTGACTGACAGGTTCAGTAACCAGCCAAGGGCCCACCCCTGTCTCTAGGGATTCAGGAACACCCATCACCTGGGGGTGGGACTTCCCTTCCTCTAGGAATTCAGGCACAGCCATCAAGACAAGATGCCAGATAGTAGAACTTGTCATGTGGCCAATGATGGCGCTGCCAGATCCGACCTCCTCACTACAATACCATTAGCGCTTGATGTTTGTATGGCAGGTTATTTGCAGAGTCTATACTATATGTCAGAGCAAATCATTTAGTAGTTCTGGAAATGAAGCAGGGACTCTTGTTCAGTTTCTATATGTGTCATGATGAACACTAAACTTGTGGGTGGGCTTTTTGGTGGTGGTAACAAGAATAGTTCCCAGGGTTGTTCTGTATTTTGATTCTCTCATGTAACTCACCCCCAAAGGGTATCAGGTGTAAGTCCTTACTTCACTGAAAGTGTAAAGCTACTTTCTTCTTATTGTTTTGCCTATCCCACCACCCAGTGATCGAGAGCTACTACTGCTAACACCCTCAGATAGCCGTCCTTCCTGTTCCTTTCGTGCATAATTTTCACATAGCCGAGACCATAGCTGTAATTTAGACTTAAAATGGCTCCATATGTTACAGGCTTAAGGACTAGTCTGTAGTGCTAGTGGGACGTGGTGGAACCGTTAAGACATGGGGCATAATGGGCAGAAGTTAGGTCATAGGGAGCACATCCTTTGGGGACACTGGCCCCTCCTCTTCCTCTGTTTCCTGTGCTGGTTATGAGGTAAATGCGTTACTTACATTCTCCCACCAGGGTGTGCTGCCTTCCCCCAGGCCTGAAAGCAATTGACCAATGGATCATAGACTGAAAATAACCCAAAATGTAAACCTGAATAAACTTACTCCTTGACAGCTGGTTATCTTGGTTCTTTTGTTATAGTTGTGGTTTATGGGTAACCTATTATTATTATTGTTGTAGTTGTTGTTTGGTCGATTATGGGCCTTGAACTCTGGGCCTGGGCACTGTCCCTGAGCTTCTTTGTGCTGAAGGCTAGTGCTTTACTACTTGAGTCACAGCACCACTTCTGGGTTTTGAGTGGTTAATGGGAAATAAAAGTCTCTCTCTCACAGGGCCTTTTCTGCCCTGGCCGGCTTTGAACCATGAGCCTCAGATCTCAGCCTCCCGAGTAGCTAGGATTACAGGTGTGAGCCACTAGTGCATGGCCCACCCAATATTATACATGTAGTTTTGCATACTGTGTTTTGCACTTAAAACTTACATGGAATTAAAAATATCAATACAGGCAAAATGTACTGATTTGTTAAGCGACACTAGTTAGTAAAATTCTACCACAAATATGGCATAGTAGAAAAAGTCCTAACTTTGAAACACATGACTTGGGTTTAAGTAATTGCTATGCCCTGTGATCTCATACAAGTAGTTCTGAATACCCAAGCCATATTTTCCACTCAAATGAGGATGATGTTTAAGGCATTCCTTATGTCATGAACTTTCTATAAAATCATATTCATGCCTGCAGAATATTCTATTCTTTGGATTTATATATTGGCTTTAAAGCCAATATATAATAATATTAGACTTAGACCTAATATTAGACTGTTAATATTATCCAATTATTGACATGAATACGAAGATTTTCTTTCTGTCTCCAGTGATTTGGAGTCAGTTTCACTTCTTCCTAAAGGAGACCAAGGCAAGACTCTCTGGGTCTATGAACAATATCTTGTTCCTATGAACATTGATAGTGGTATGGCTGTACAAGGTGATCACACAGAGGATTTCGGGAGAATTGATGGGATCTTCATAGACTCAGAAAAACCTATAACCAAATCATTGCTCTAAATCTTTTTGTAAAGTTGGGAGCTCTATGTAGCATTCCCATTTTCTCTGTTTAAAACCATCACTGGACTGTCATTTCAGCAACATCTTAACAAATGAAAATCCTCCTCTGAGTCAATAGTAATTATAGGAATTTATCACAATTGCCAATCAAGGTGTTCTGAAGAGACTCATCTTTCTTGTTAAATTAGCTTTCACTGCACGCAAACAGTGAGTTATCTTTAGGAAATCAATTGCAGGGAAATTACAGCTTTCATGGAGTGATATAACCTTGCCAACCGTCTTCTTATACATAATTCCTCTACCAAGAAATTTAGCTTGGCTCGCATGATTTATTTTGCAGAATTGTATTTCAATGAGGTAAACACGGAAAAGTCAACTTCTGAAAGCCACAGAAGGAAGCAAAGGCAAGGACCTTGGAAATGTCTTAAGACGGTTGGAGCCAATTAAACCATCACCCCAAAAGAGGTCAGTAGACTGAGGTTTGTTATTTCAAAAGACTTTGATCCATCAGATTTGAGGATAGATGTCACTGTCAGTAGGTGATGTTACTTCTCTTCCATACTTACACCAGGAGAAACTAGGTAGAGTACATTTTGAGATTTTTTTTTTCCATTCCTAGAGCTTAGACTCAGGGCCTGAGCACTGTCCCTGGCTTCTTTTTGCTTAAGGCTAGCACTCTACCACTTGAACCACAGAGCCTACTTCTGGCATTTTCTTTGTATGTGGTGCTGAGGAATTGAACCCAGGGCCTCATTAAGGCTAGGCGAGGGCTCTACCACTAAGCCACATTCTCAGCCCATAGAGTACACTTGGAATGATTGAGCTCTTTAAACAAAGCGTGAGCTTATTTATTTATTTGTTTGGAGAAAGTCCATTTTGGTACTTAAGCTCTGCTACAGGTTACCAAATGAAAGGCATGGCTCACTGATGCTATCACAAGATGATAGTTGATATGCAATTAACCCAGCTTAGGAGGGAACTGCTGTGTGATTTTTAAGTGAACTAGACTTAGGGACTTTTATATTTATCATCTGTGCTCTGTGCATGTTTTCCTCCTGGGATATTTGTGAATATTCTAGATGCTATCAGCTGTCACAAAACCCAGACGGAATCTGGAGCTTTTTACTTCAGTGTGACTCACAGCACAGCTGATGTTTAAAGCAGGCATGTCTCAGGAGATTATTAGTGGAATTGGCAGAAGGACCCCTTTTGAAGTTATGCATTAGGTGAGGTGTCAAAAGCCTCTTCGGTAAGTTATCTCAGCCGATCCTTTCTCCAGCCCTGTGGAACCGGAGTATTATCATCCCCACTTTACAGATCCAGAAGCTGGAACATTTGCCCAAGGTGACAAAGCTAGGAAACAGCAGAGGAGGAATTGGAGCCCAGGCAGTGAACTCTTGTTCCTACAAAGTGCCTCATTGTTTCTCTACAAAGCTGCAGCCCGAGGGCTGTGCGCCAGGAACATCACAGGAAGCCCTATTAGCAGCATTTATTGGGTCTTACTGCTTTTGAGACCACAAGGAACAGGTTTTTTTTTTAATTGATTTATTCATTGTCAAAGTGATGTACAGAAAGGTTACAGTTTCATACGTAAGGCAGTGAGTATATTTTTCTTATCAAACTTGTTCCCTCCTCCCTCGTTTTTCTCCCTCCTTCCCCAACTTCCTCTCCCTCCCCTCCCCCCCCCCCCAGTTGTACAGTTGGTTTACAGCATACAAAGGAACAATTCTCTATGAAACTTGGAACTTTATGGTAGATGGCTGCACGAAAGTTCCAGGGAAAGGCAGCTGGCAAGGGTTACATTCTATTCCTGATTTTGTGACAAATGATTCATATGATTTTATGTTCTTATCTCAGACTACTCTGATGGCTATATAAAAATGCCATAGATGGAATGTCTTATAAACTGCAGATTTGTGTGTGTGTGTGTGTGTGTGTGTGTGTGTGTGTGTATGCTGCTCCTAGAACTTGAACTCAGGGCCTGACACTGTCCCTGGGCTATTTTGCTTAAGGATTGCACTCTACTACCTGATCCACGGCTCACTTCTGGCTTTTTTCCCCTTTTTTGGTAGTTAATTGGTGATAAGAGTCTCATGGACTTTCTTGCCTGAGCTGGCTTTAAAGGGCATTCCTCAGATCTCAGCCTCCTGAGTTGCTAGGATTACGGATGAGAGCCACTGGTGCTCAGCAGAAATGTAATTTTAGTAGCTCTTTTTTTGTGTGTGCATGCTGGTTTTCACCAGTGGAATAAACTACAGAGTCCTTCTGATCTAATTGTCTCCGGAAGCACCCTTACAACCACTGCACTCAGAGGTATACTTTACAAATCTCCTAGGTGCCTCTTAACCCACTCCCGTTGATAGTCATGAGTACTGATCACAGGCCCTGCTTGTAGGCTCAGCTCCAAGGCTGTGGCTGCTGGTGGTGTGAACTCACGTGGCTAGGAGAGAAGTGCCTCTTGCTCCAGGGGGCTGAAACTGTGCCAGGGATAGCACGGGGGACGGGGCCTTGTGCTGGAAGGAAGCTTTGCTGTCCCCACCCAAGTAACTGTGTGCGTGGACTGTATGAGGGACTGTGACGCTGCAGAACCAAGGTCCTTAGATGAAGTGAGCAGCATGGTGCAGCTACAGGGTTAACCTGTCTCCGTGTATGAGAATGGCCTCCGAAGTGCACAGTGAAATTGAGATGTTTCTTTGATTCTGTTTCCGGGGTTTATAGGCTATGGCTTCTGATGTATGTCAGGGGAGCTAATACCTGTTGGCTTCCCAGGTTGATAGAGCAGAGAGATAGAGAGAGCGCATGAAATCAACCTGCCGTTCCAAGTTCCTCTCCTTGATCTAGTTATGAGCTTAGCAGCCAGAATAGTTTATGGCCCACCCCTGTCTGGAGAAATGGGTGGGAAAGCCCTGCTTTGAGAAATAATGCCCTTGCCGTAATTCATCCAAGGAAACCACAACAAGGGCTTCGAGCCTTGAGAGTCCATGTCTTCTTTCAGAACGAGAAGGGCAAGGGCCTTGGAAACTGCAGCCTTTGAATCAGCGCCCAGGGCCAAACACAACTTGATGGCTTTTCTCATGCCCTTTGGGTCCCCTGGAGCCCAAAGTCACAAATTTACAGAAGGCAGCAGCTCTTTACCCGGAAGGGGCCCCTGGGCACCCTCCAGTTGTTCTGTGCAAACGTCTGTCATTGCTGGAAGCGAATGTTGCCCTTTGGGCCCCCGGGGTCTCAAGGAGGCTCGGAAGCTTGCAGGGGGAAGGGGTGTTGGAATGGATTCAGCCAAGAAACCAGAGGATAAACATGTAAGACGAGAAGAGAATACTTTCCCTTGTCCTCATTTGTTACACAAAAGGTAATAAAACATCACAGAAGGAAATTAAAAGAAGAAAAATGTGACCCATACCCACCCAATCGCTACACAATTGTGATTTTTACCTTTACATATTGACTTTCAGTCCTTGTTCTTGTATCTGTATATTTACACAGCGATAAATCAGAATTGCCATTTATAATGTATTAGGTGAAGGAAGCAGAATGCTAAATGCTTCCCCATCTTTTTCATATCTTCCTGTTTCCAAGTTTTAATGGCTAGATAATATTCATCTACAAGAATACTTGACACCCTTACTATGTAACCTTCCTTTAATTCTTACTCGCTTTTATATCCTTTTTGAACTGATTCTGTGCTGCGATAGAGAGAAACTCATCACATCTCAACTTCATACTACTGATATAATGTAAATACAGGGTCTTGCCTACCAAAACTTTACTTTCTATAACTGGTTATTGAATTTATAACTGGGTCTTCCCTTAGCTTAGAGAGCCTTTTCAGGATCTGCTGAGATCTTCAATAACCAGATCTTTGTCACTTTTTCTGATGAAGAAGCAGAACCATGTAAAAGTAAAGGGCAATTCCAAGAGTTAAAGCCAGACTTCTGACTCACGCATCAGAGCCCAGTACAAAACTCACGACTTCTTCATTATGAATCCTTTCCTTGAAGAATAAAAGATTGCTTTGTCTTCATTGCTTGCCTGTTTCTGTGTGCCCAGAGTGGGCTGTCAACTCAAGACCCAAGCACTGTCCCCTAGTTTTTTTTTTTGTTTTGTTTTTTGGCCAGTCCTGGGCCTTGGACTCAGGGCCTGAGCACTGTCCCTGGCTTCTTTTTGCTCAAGGATAGCACTCTGCCACTTGAGCCACAGCGCCACTTCTGGCTGTTTATGTGGTGCTGGGGAATTGAACCCAGGGCTTCATGTATACGAGGCAAGCACTCTTGCCACTAGGCCATATCCCCAGCCCGTGTCCTGTGGCTTTTCTTGCTCAGGACTAGTGCTCTGCTTCTGATACTACATCTCCACTTCCTGCTGTTTTTGATGGATCAGTGGAGACAAAGATTTCCTAGACTTTCCTGCCTAGGCTGGATTAGAATTGTGATCCTTAGATCTCAGCTTCTTGAGTAGTTAGGTTTACAGGCATGAACCATCAGTGCCTTGCTAGGTTATCTTTTAAACACCTATTAAACACGATTCTATCTGCCCTCTCCACCTCTTGTTGGGGTAATCTAATCAGATTTCTGACACTATAACAAAATACCAGGGGCAATTATCTTATAAGAATAAAGGAGCCAGGTGCTGGTGGCTCATGTCTATAATCCTAGCTGCTTAGGAGGCTGACATCTGAGGATTGCAGTTCAAAGCTAGCCTGGGCAGGAAAGTCTGTGAGACTCTTATCTCCAATTAACTACTGAAAACCGGGAGTGGTGCTGTGGTTCAAGTGGTAGAGAACTAGAGTTGAGCTGAAGAGCTCAGGTACAGAGGGTAGGCCAGGAGTTTAAACTCCACAACCAACCAAAAACACAAAACAAAACAAAGCAAAAAAAAGCAAGAAAAAAGAATAAAGGATTTTTAAGCTCACACTTTTGGAGATTCCAGGCCATGAGTGAGTTTCCTCATTCCTTGGGTCTCTGGTGAGGCAGAAAATCATGGCAGAAGCATATGTGAAGGAAGTGATAACCCCATGAACCTGGAAGAAAAAAAGAACAATCCATGCGCGAGTGGCTCACGCTTCTAACTGTAGCTGCTCAGGGAGCTGAGATCTGAGGATTGCAGTTTGAAGCTAGTTACGGAAAATAAATTGCAGAGACTCATCTCTAACAAGCACAAGGTTGGACGTGGAGGCTCAAGTGATAGAGCACCAGCTTTGAGCAAAAATGCTAAGGGAGAATGGGAGACCTTGAGTTCAAGCTCCAGTACTGGTACATAAAAGAAAAGGAAAGGAAAGGACAAGAAAAATAAGGCAGACTAAGGTCTTACATTTTCTTCCAAGGGCATGTACCTAAAGGCCTTCCCCAAGGCTCCACCTCCCAAGAGTTTCACCCCTTTCCACAACACAACTTTGAAGACTGGATCTTTGGAAAGCAGGAAGCAAACAACACATAGGCACTTAGCAAATGTTGATAGAATTCTTATTTTCCTTCTATTCTTTTTTTTTTTTCTTTTTTGGTTATAGAGCTTGAACTGTGGGTCTGGGCACTGTCTGTGAGCTTTTGGTTTTTTGTTTGTTTTTGTTTTTTTGCCAGTCCTGGGCCTTGAACTCAGGGCCTGAGCACTGTCCCTGGCTTCTTTTTGCTCAAGGTTAGCACTCTGCCATTTGAGCCACAGCGCCACTTCTGGCCATTTTCTATATATGTGGTGCTGGGGAACCAAACCCTGGGCTTCATGTATATGAGGCAAGCACTCTTGCCACTAGGCCATATTCCCAGCCTCTGTCCCTGAGCTTTTCAGTTCAAGGCTAGTGCTCTACCACTTGAGCCACAGTACCACTTCTGGTTTTCTGGTGGTTAATTGGAGATAAGATTCTCACAGACTTTCCTGCCAGATCCTCAGATCTCAGCCTCCTGAGTAGCTAGGATTACAAGTGTGAGCCCCCAGTGCCTGGCTTGATTGATTTCTGACTGCTCATGGTTTACTTATTTTGCTTTACTTACTGCTGTTCTTTGTCAAAGTGTCCTTTTACTATTTTTGTGCTCTGTGAAAAAATGAGGGTTGAAAGGTGTTTTTGTCCCCCCTACAGGAGGAGTCTGCATGGAAGAACTGTATTGGACATAATTTGCCTTTTTTTTTTGAATTTCACCAGAGCTATTGAGAGACTCACAACTTAGCACCATCTCTCCTGATTTTTATTTAGGAAAGTATTTTGGGACAACTTTTATGCAACAGATAATGAGTTGGTGCTAATGACCCCAAAGTGAACAGGAACCAGTGCCTGCACTGCGAAGTTCTTGGCTTATTAAGGAATTACGTACAACCAGAGCAACATCACAGTGTGGAGAGGAAGCCTGTGGATTATACCATGTAACACGGAGGACACTGGCTCTGATCAGGGAGGGAAGCTGGGGTGGTTTTTCAGTTATGATCTGATTTGTCTCTTAAAGTCTGAGTGCATCCCAGAAGGATGGACCTGCCTGTATGAAGCCAGGGAGGGGGAGGACAATGAGCATCTGAGAGCAACAGGACGTCAGGTCAGATGGTGAGCCAGCGGGATCCTACTTAATACGTCGAAGTGAGGGGATGAAGAGGGGGGTTGCAGGGGGCTGAGCGGGTGGCAGGTGGACATTGTGACGGTCTTTTCATGGATAGTCTTCAAGAGAAATCTGAGAGCCTGGACACATCACTGGTAGTAGGAACGGAGGCAGTCAAAGGTGCTACAGGTGCTTCTAGGTAGGAGTGGGGTGGAGATAGGACTAATCGGATAGAGGAGATGACAGAGGAGGAAAGGATCAAGAAGATGGCTCCACATTTCTACCTGGAGAGACTCTTTCCTATTCCTCCATGCTTTCAGAGTGTTTTAAAGTGAAAACGTTGTGTGAGGAGTCCGTCACCTGGCTAGAATTGAATGTGGTTCAGAACTAGCAGTAGCGTACATAGCATTTATTGATTTCACTGTAGATTCTTCAGAGGAGAATGCCTTCATGTTTGGACTCATCTTTATTGGCATATTGTCATCTATGTGTATCAAGTTCTATGGGCCTCTCATGTGCCAAGAGCTTTACCTACATTCATGCTTTCCTGCCGGTGGCTGTCATTCCCCTCTGGTGGCCCAGGTCGCACAAGGGGCATGACAGGGGCCAAATAACTGTCCTCAAATCCATCTGACTGCAGGTATTCACGTCCCACCGAGTGGCGGGAGATTTGCTTAACCACCCTTCTCCCAGGACAGTACTAAGGTTCAAACGTGGAAGGAATCACTTTATTTTTCTGCTTCTTCACAGCTCATTTTGCTCATTGTTCCAGTCCACTTGGGTTTTTAACGGTTTCCTTGCCCCATGAGACTGGGGACGAGAATGCTGTGGTCACGTCTCTCTGTTATACCATCCAGCACCCCTCTTCTTACACTGAAGTCTTACAGCATCACCAGGGGTCCCTTACTCTCACTCCCCAGGGATCCTCTGAAAACAAAAGTCAAGAAGGAAAGCTGTTTTCTGTAGTTTCACAAGATGTAAAGGAGACCTGGCTAGAACAGGAAGCAGTACACAAAACCAAACCAGCCTCCCATCTCATCCTTTCTAGTGTGGCTTTTGGAGTGGTTACTCTTATTCTTGTAGTGTTCCTATGTTTTATTTGCCAAAGTCTCTGGAGTAGGAAAATGGTTCCTTCATGATCTCTGGAGACTATGATTATGTTACTCTGTAAGACACAGAGAAGTTTGAAGATGTGCTTCATGAGGAATTATCCTGGGTTATTTGAGGGGGTTTAAACGCATCCCATCAGTCCTTAACAGTGGAAGAGGAAAGCAAAAGTTGGATCAGATAGGAGGGAAGACTGGACTCCATGCTGCTGGCTTTGAGATGGAGGAAGGGAACAAAGGATCCAGGAATGAGATGGCTTCTACAAGCTGTGTATGGCTCTTGGCTACAGCTACGTAGGAACCTTGGACCCTTGAAGAACTATACTGTACCGATATCCCTGAAGGACAAGAAAGTAGGTCATAGCTCAGGGCCCACTTCTTGATTTTAGCCCAGGCAATCTGTGTGTTTGAATTGTAGGGCTGCAGGAGAGTGTGTGTTGTTCAACCCACTAAGCTTGTGGTGATTTGTTATAGCAGCAGAAGAAAGCTAATATAGTCACAAAGCCAATAAAAGCCAAAATTGCCCCTCAGATGTGCCTCCCTCAAAAGCTCATGTTGTCTCTATTATGTCGCTTCATCATTTTAAAGTGTTCCTGGGTGCCATGCTATCCTACACAAAGTTAAACCAGAAAATAGAAGATGTAGATTTGTTTTTCTTTTGTAAACAACCTTAGTGTTGTCAAGATAATATATCTTACTCAAAGAGAATTAAACAATGCGTAAAAACACAAAGAAAGTAAAAACCCCTAGAAATCCATAATCTAAAAACCAGCACAGCTACAATTTTCTAACATCATTCTAGAAAATTTGCTTTGTATGTATGTATCATAAATATTTATACTTTTATGTATGTTTCTGTAATTGCTTTTTTGATTAGATGATTTTTCATAGATATCTTTGTATCTGTAAATATAGATCAGCACCATTATTTTAGGTGACTGAGTAATATTCTATTGTATGGCTTTTTCATAATTTAAGCAATTCTTATAAATGGACACTAATGCTGTTTCCAATATTTAGCTTTTACCAACAACACTGTGATTGATGTTTCTTTATCTTACCTTTCTTGCTTGAACATCCCATTAAGTTAATCTATGGAAATGGAGATTTTCAGAGTATGTTTACATTGCATCTTAAAAAGTGTGTTTTGAAAAAGCTACCCTCCAGGATGGTTTTATAACTTTTTAAGCTCTTCCCCTGGTTTTAATAGCTTGCCATCTTTACAATACTGAATAAATGAGATGAGGTTTTCATAAACTCACTAGCTTTAGAGTTTGCTAGCTATTGTAGTCTACTTGATAAACAAATGATAAACTGTTATTCTTTTGCTTTTGGTTTTTGGTGACTTTCTGTGATGGTTCATCTCAACCATCAATGTGATGAGAGGTGCCTAGGAGATTAGCAAAGCCGCTGGCTTTCACATACCCTGAACTGGGTTTCTGTGAGATTTCCAGCTGCCATTATATCAGGGGCCTCTGACCTAAAGCATGGGGCTCATTCCTTGGTGGGTTCATTGGGAGGTGCTGAAAAGGAGGAGGTGTGTCTACCTGGAGTAGGTAAGTCACAGAGGCTGTGTTTTAGGTGGGTATTACTTGCTCTGGCTGCTTTAAAAAATTGTCAATCATGGGGCTTGAACTCAGGGACTGGGGCTGTTTTGCTCAACTCTTACACTCTACCATTTTGATCCACAGCTCTGCTTCTGGTTTTCTGGTGGTTAATTGGAGATAAGAATCTTACAGACTTTCCTGCTTGGGCTGGTTTTGAACTTCGATCCTGAGATCTTAGCCTCCTAAGTGGCAGGATTTCAGATAGATGTGCGCCACAGGCCCCTGGCCTCTGGCTGCTTTTGTATCTTCTCTCTGCTTCCTGATGGCTCTGTTCTACTCCACCACTCGATCTCTGTTGAGACCCCTGGAATAAATGTGAGCTATGATACAGCTTTCCTCCTTGAAGGTGTTTTCCTCAGGTATTTTTTTCACAAGCATAAGAAGGTCTGTATAACATATCATGTGAGTAAGAGGTATTTTATTAGCAGAAATTGTGGATATGCTAATAATAAGTGAGGTTTCATCATGACATCTTCCTGCATACCATATGCATACATGTACCCTATCAAACTTACTTTTCCCTCGCCCTCCCCCTTCGTTTCTCCCCCATGTTGAAAGCAGTTTCAACAGGCTTCACTGTTGTATTTTCATGCATGTATATAAAGCACTTTGATCATAATTCATTCTCATTCTCCTTAGGACCTTCCAGTTCTCAGTGGTCCACAGTCTCCAGCCGAGCCAGTTTTACTTTCCTGTCACTCCTTTAAAAAGATTTGGAGGCTGGGAATGTGGCATAGAGGCAGAGTGCTTGCTTAGCATACATGAAGCCCTGGGTTCGATTCCTCAGTACCACATATACAGAAAAAGTCAGACGTGGCGCTGTGGCTCAAGAGGTAGAGTGCTAGCCTTGAGCAAAAAGAAGCCAGGGACAGTGCTCAGGCCTGAGTCCAAGCCCCAGGACTGGCAGAAAAAGAAAGGATTTGGAGTATATATTAATAGTAAAGAAAAGTTTCACCATGGTATTTTTCATGTGCACATACTATAATTTAGATAGATTAACCTGCTTTACTGATCTCTCTTTCCCAGTCCCTGTGCCTCTCTTCAATAGCTCTCTTCAATGTGAGCACACATTGTATTTCCATATTATTTGCCCTCCATTATTTTCTTTCCCTCTTTCCACTTCCTGCTTATCCTTCCTCTCCCCAAAGAGTTATACAGTACAAGTTCCAGTTATGTTACATACATCTATCTATCTATATGTATATATATACACATATGTATATATACATATATACAAAATCTCTGTTTAGATCTACCTTACTTGTTTCATTTCCACAAATGAATGAAAATATGATATTCTGCTTTGGTGGCTTAAGTTCATCTTACGCCATATGATGATCTACAATTCTATTCATTTTTCTGTAAATGTCATAATTTCATTTTTCTTAAAGTTAAGTAGTATTTCATGGTGTCCATATATATTGCAAAATGTATTGTACATATTATATATATATTGTAATTTTGTGTCTATTAGTACTGGGGCTTGAACTTGGGGCCTTGTTCTCTTATTTAGCTTTTTTTACGCAGTGCTGGCATTCTACTACATGAACCACAGGTCCATTGTCAGCTCTTTGCATGATACTTGGATGTAGAAGTCTCATAGACTTTTCTGCCCAGGCTGACTCCAGAGGCAGTCCTCAGATCTCAGCCTCCTGATTAGCTAGGATTAAAGATGTGAGCGACTGAAACCCACTTAGTGTTTCCTTTATCCATTTATAAGCTGTGCATGTTGGTTAATTCTTAGTTTAACTATTGCAGATGGAGTTGCAATAAACAAGAATATGCAAGTAACTCTCTTGTATATGGAGTTACACTTCTTGAAATGTTTGCACAGAAGTAGTACGATGGGGTAATACAGTAGGTGATGTTTTACCTCTTTTTTGAGGACCCTCCAAACTGATTTCTAAAGGGCTGCACTAGTTTACTTTCTTACCAACAGCAAATGAGGGTTATTTTCCCCTCTGCCATTCTTACTCGTTTTTGCCATGGTTGATCTTCTTAATGATAGTCATTCTGACTAAGTGTGGTGACATATAAGTACATTTTTTTTTAAAGCCAATCTTGGGACTAGAACTCCAGGCCTGGGACTGTTCCTGAGCTTTTATGCTTGAGGCTAGCACTCTACCACTTAAGCCACAGTTCCACTTCTGCCTTTTTGGTTCATGTAGTACTGAGGAATTGAACCCAGGGCTTCATGCGTGCTAGGCAAGCACTCTACCACTAAGCCACATTCCAGCCCCATAAGTATAGTTTTTTTTTTTTTCTTGGTAGTCCTGGGGCTTGAACTCAGGGCCTGAGCCCTGTCCCTGGCTTCCCTTTGCTCAAGGCTAGCACTGTACTACTTGAGCCACAGTGCCACCGCTGGCTTATTCATTTCTGTGTCTTCTAGTCTGTTCCAATGTTCTTCATATCTGTTTTTGTGCCAGTTCCATGTGCTTTTTTTTTTTTTAACTTTTAGAACAATTCAAAGTCAGTATTGTGATACTTCCAGCTACGGGTTACTTTTGATATTTGGGTCTTATATGTTTTCATAGTATTTTAAGATTGATTTTTCTATTTATGCAAAGAATGACATTGGGAGTTTGATGAGGATTGCATAAGATCTGTAAGTTGCTTTTAGTAGTAGTCAATCCATCAACACGAGAGGTCTTCGCACCTTTTGATGTCTTCTTCAATTTTGTCAAGGTTTTATAGTTTTCATGCAAAAGTTTTCACCTAGATTTCATGTTAAGTGTTTCCTTAGATAATTTTTCCCTTTAGGATGATATGAATGGAGTGGTTTTTAAAAAAAATTTCTTTTTCATTCTTGTCATTGTTAGTATATAGAAAGGTTATTGACTTTTCTATATTGATTTTATATTCTGCTATATTACTAAAAGTGTTTATCAATTAGAAGAGTTTTTGGTGGAATCTCTAGCATCTCTTAAGAATAGGATCATATTATCTGCAAATAGGGAGAATGTGACTTCTTCCTCTATTTGAATCTCTTTTTTATGTTTAAGAGAATTAAAAAATTAATTAAAAATTATCTATTGGCTTTGTTTTGCTCTTCATAAAAAGTTTTCTCTTAAAAATTAGCACAAACATTTTTAAAATTGTTATTATAAAAGTGATGTACAGAGGGGTTACAGTTACATAAGTCAGGTAAAGTGTACATTTCTTTTTGGGCAACATCACCTTTGAATCACTTTTGTTCCTTTCTTTTGCTTTATTTCTTTGGCTGGGAATTCCATAAGTATATTGACTAAGAATGGGAAATGTGGACATTCCTGACTTTAGGGGAAATTCCTTCCCTCCCTCCCTCCCTCCCTCCTTTCTTCCCTCCCTCCCTTTCTTCCTTCCTTCCTTCCTTCCTTTCTCTCTTTCTTCTTTCCCCTATCTTTTTTTGTCCAAGATTAGTACTTGAACTCAGTATCTGATGCTTTTGCTCAGTGACTAGTACTCTACCACCTGAGCCATGCTTCTGACTCTGAATGATTTCATTTTTTTCCCCATTTAGTATGATGTTGGCCCTAGATTTGCCTTTATTATGTTGAAGTACATTGTTTCTATTCCTAGTTTCTTCAGAGTTTTTATTATGAAAAGAGTTCGGATTTTTGTGAAGGGCCTTTTCAAATGAGAGGATGCAATTTTTGACTTTGATTTTGTTTATGTGTGGTAGCCCACTGAACTTTTGTCTTTTCCATCTATGGAATGGAGCCAGATTGATCATGCTGGTAATCTTTTTTTTTTTTTTTTTTAAATCAGTCCTGGGGCTGGAACTCAGTGTCTGGGTACTGTCCCTGAGCTTCTTTTGCTCAAGGCTAGCACTCTACCACTTGGGAAGGAGTGTAATTCTGGCTTCACAAAATGAGTTTGGTGGCATTATTTCCTTTTCTATTCAATGGAAAAGTTTGAGAAGTATTAGTTCTTATTAAAGGATTTAGTGAAATTCAGTAGTGAATCCATCAGGTCTTGGGATTTTTTTTTTGTGATGGGAAATTCTTTATTCTTGTTTTTGTCATTGTTTGTGATAGATCTGCTTAAATGTTGATGTTATTGCAATTTCTTGGTTCAGTTTTGGATGGTGGAATGCATCTAGAAAGTTCCAAATTTTCCAAATTATTCAAATATAAGCTTGCAAATGATTCCCTAATTATCTTCTGGATTTCACTGGTGTTTGCTAATAACTCTTTTTTTTGCATGCCTATTTTTATTTTTTAAAAATTGTTATTATAATGGTGCCATACAGGGGTTCCCATTTCATAAGTCAGGTACTCTGCACGTGTCTTTTTATACAATACGTATAACGCCACTCTTTCCATCGCTCTTCATCACTCCATCTCTCCCAGCTTATCCATTCCCTCAAAGTTCGTAGTTCCATTTTTACATGCATGCATTAAATATTATGAAAACCTTCTGTTTCACTGATTCTTTATAGAGATTATTGTCTTTATTTTATTAACTTCTTCTCATATACTTTGAATATCATTCTTACTTTGTATTAAGGTCCTTAATGGCACAAGGTGAATATGTATATTCATTTTAATATTTATTGGCTACTTGTATTTCTGCCAGCACAAATTTCTTCTAAGAAATAAAGTATATATAAAGTAGTCCTATTATGGATAATTGTTTCATTATTTTCCAGTTGTGTGATGTAAGCAACGTAAAAAGTCTCATCTTTTCTACCTGCCAAGTGGGTATGGCATTATTTATCTCTTAAAGATTTAAGAATATAATTTAAGTAAAGCTGTCATCCTCAGCCTGGCAATGTAACAAGGTGTTTCATAAATAACTGTTTATTAGGGAGCTCTGCTTTTATCTTTTTGATTTGCAAGTACCTATAAGTTCTTTAATTATCAAGACTATTGACATTTGTCTTGTAAATTTTTTTGAGTATAGTTTAAATGGATAAAAATGAAGAAGAAATTGTGTACAGTCACACAGAATTAAAAATTCTTTAAAATAGGGGCTGGGAATGTGGCCTAGTGGCAAGAGTGCTTGCCTCGTACACATGAGGCCCTGGGTTCGATTCCTCAGCACCACATATACAGAAAATGGCCAGAAGTGGCGCTGTGGCTAAAGTGGCAGAGTGCTAGCCTTGAACAAAAAGAAGCCAGGGACAGTGCTCAGGCCCTGAGTTCACCGCCTAGGACTGGCCAAAAAAAAAAAAAAAAAAAAAAAAAAACCAAAAAATTCTTTAAAATAGAAATCACTGTGCCATAGTTACAGCTCTTTTCTTGGAGCTGAGGTTTCATCTGAAAAAAATTCCAGAGACTATTTCAGTGGAGTGCTTGTACTTGGGTGTTTATGTCTAGAATGTCCATTTGCTTATTGACTGAGGTTGTCATTAGTTCTCAAGGTCTTGGAACACCTGTAGGATATTTAGTGCATTACAAAGACATGAGGAGAGACATCAAGGGTAATTTCAGTTCCACTCAGACAATGCTGACTTCTGGAAAAATCCTTACCAGCTTTTCTACAGTTGGCAAGGGGCCAAATCAAACCACTCTCAGTTAACCTCTGTCCGAACCTGCTCTCCTGGCCTCTTTCCTGAGCATCCAGTTTGTGGGTCTAAAAGGTTTTTAAGAAGAGGAGCATGATTTTGTTGGCTCCTCCTCTGGTTGCACGGGGTAGAGTTTTTCAGGTAAGGCTTATATACACACTTAAAATGGTGGTTCCATCCTTTACCAGATGTGTGCAGGGCTGGGAAGGATTAGAAGAGAGGCCAGACCTTGTTCACTTGCGTTGCTGAGACTTTTCCTGAATCATCAGCTTTCTTCCTCTTCTCTGAGTGACAGGGGCTCAGCCCCCTGCCACCGGCAGAGGAGTGATTCGTTGATTCATGTTAACAGCTATTAATAGGGCTCATTATTTCCCGAGAAACCGACAGGAGGATGCTCCTCCTTGTCTTCTGTTTTCAGGCACAATTGATTCCTCTTCACCACATTAAGTGGCAGCCGTTTAAATCATATTGATGTCTACAGTTCCAGGATGACTCTGATGTCTCGCGTGTGAACAAATTAAATATGGGAGCTGGAATCCTGAATGTGCCATTTTGCTTGTTTTCAGGCTCAGTGGAGCTTGCGGCAAATTGTGAGGCACTGTAGCTTTTATGTTTGAAGCATAGGCATGTGCAGATAGCCAGCCTATTTGGGTGCTATCTCTACAGAACTATGTTGTGTCTGACTACTGCCAGGGGATGTATTTTTTTTATCATTTACTAAAAGTCTACATTCTTCTCTTTTCACTTTTAGGAATTTTAAGAGAAAGCCCCAATACCTCAATGATGTTAAAAGGATTTTTGCAAGGCTGGGTGTCACTGGACTCTTTGGAAGAGTGTTAAATTCTATTGTAAGTGTGTAGTGTTGGAGGGATAGGATGGTCAGTGAAGAGAGTGTGGGGTGATGATTAAAATAGGCCTGAATTGAGAAAATCCAAGAACCAAGGTTAGTGAGCCCTAGAGAGACATGGGAACTGGGCTTGGTGGCACACAATTGTAATCCCAGCACTCAGGAGGCTGAGGCAAGAGGACCATGAATTGGAGACCAGCATGGAGCTATTATGTGAGTTTGAGGTCAGCCTGGGCCACATAGCCAGACCCTCTCCCATAGTGAAAGATATGGGGCGAGAAGAATTAAGGCACACAGTGGGACGAGTGCAGCATGATGTCTGTAGTGGGACAGTAGATTGTTACAGTTTGCCAGTTGTTTCTTTTTCTTTTTTGCCAGTCATGGGTCTTCAAATCCAGGCCTAGGCATTCTCCCTGAGTTTATTTAGCTCAAGGGTAGCACTCTACCACTTGAGCCACAGTGTCACTGCTGGCCTTTTCTGTTTATGTGGTACTGAGGAATCGAACCTGGGGCTTCATGTATGCTAGGCAAGCACTGTATCACTGAGCCACCTTCCCAGCCCAGTTGTTTCTTTTTTGTTATTATTCTTATCAAAAACAAGTACAAGGGCTGGGAATATGGCCTAGTGCCAAGAGTGCTTGCCTTGTATACATGAAGCCCTGGGTTCGATTCCCCAGCACCACATATATAGAAAATGGCCAGAGGTGGTGCTGTGGCTCAAGTGGTAGAGTGCTAGCCTTGAGCAAAAAGAAGACAGGGACAGTGCTCAGGCCCTGAGTCCAAGGCCCAGGACTGGCAATAAAAAAATACCAAAACCAAAAAACAAGTACAAGCTGGGTGCTGGTGACTCACATTTGTAATCCCTTGTTACTCAGGTGGCAGAGATCTGAGGATCACAGTTCAAAGCCAAACTGTGTAGGAGAGTCCATAGATTATCTCCAATTAACCACCAAGAAGCCAGAAGTAGAGCTGTGGTTCAAGTGGCACAGCACCCGCCTTGAGCAGAACAGCTCAAGAATAGTTCCCAGGTTCCGACTTTAAACTCCAGTACCAGCACCCAAACAAACAAAACACAGAAAGCTAATACAGTCCCGATTATTTTCATCTATAGTGGATGGATACTGGGCTCATCTTTTCTGTAACAGCAATTTCGCAGGTTTGAGGTAGAATTGGATCGTGGGCCACGTGAATGGTCAGTAAGGCTGCCTTCCACGCCAGTGGTCCAGCCTAGCTGTGCAAATCTTCTGTAGCTCAGACAGAAAAGGCTTACACCTTGTGCACGGCCCTTGGATTGCTTGTGTAGGAACATTCCAGAATGTTTGTGGCTTGTCTTCAAGTCACTGATTTACCAAGTACAGTGCAAAGCCACAGAGGGAGGGAAACTTTCCGAAAGACTGATGCGTAATGGCTTTGCAAAGTGGACTGGAGTCAAATAAAACAGCAAGGAGTAGGAGTTTATGTGGTGATTGCTTCCCTCACACCCCTTAAGTGAGTTGGCAGCCCGAGCTTCTGCCAATGGCACACCTGATTGATTGATTTAACATTACAGCCTCCAAAAATGTGGAGGAGCTGTAATTGTTGCTGGAGGTGGTTGTCAGCTTCACGCTGAGTGAGTGACTGGTATCTGAGAGACCCCTGGGGGGCGGGGTGGGGGGGCCTGCTGGTTCAGCGGGAGGGGAGTCCCTTCTCACTGGAGCCGCTGCCTGGCAGACCTCTCGGTGGCCAGGAAGTTTGCAGGCTTTGGAGGTTAATGCACAGGCAGGCTTCACGCATACATACACAGCAAATCATGTCCATGGCTTTTTCTTTTTTGTTTTCTGTTTGCTCAAATGGTCTAGAAAATGGCCCTTTCCCACATTAGTCATGACTTCTGGAATCTTGTCTCAAGTAGATATTCCCAGGGACGCTTGGTAACTCTGGACAGGGCAAGATGATTTGTTATTGGCCATAGTTTGGGTTTATATATATTTTTTCTTATTTTATTTTATTTTTGAGGAAAACTACTGCCCCAGAACCTATAGATTTTCTTCTTCTTCAGTTCTGGGGCTTGAACTTGGGGCCTGGGCACAGTCCCTGTGCTCTTTTTCTTAAGGCTAGCACTCTACCACTTTGAGCCATAGCATCACTTCTGGTTTTCAGGGAGTTAATTGGAGATAAGGGATAAGGGATAAGACTTTCCTGCCTGGGCTGGCTTGAATGATGACCCTCAGATCTCGGCCTTCTGAGTAGCTAGGATTACAGGAATGCCCACCGGCACCTGGCAGCTCGATGGTACTGAGGCTTGAACTCAGAAACTAGAGATCGCACTCAGCTTTTAAAACAATATTATGAAGGTGACGTACAGAGGGGTTACAGTTACACTGGTCAGGCAATTAGTACATTTCTTTTGTACAGTGTCGCTCCTTCCATTCTCTCCTAGTTTTCCCCTCTTATCACTACTCACAAGTTGCATAGTTCATTTTCAACATGTCTATTTAGTACGACTGCCGCATTGGTTCACCTTTGTCCCTGGCGTTTCTGTTCCTCCCTTTGTCCTCCCAAAGACAGACGCATGAACAAAGAAAACACAAACAGCATCAAAGAAAAATAAACTTCTTGTTTCCATGTCCTGGAGTTTGTTTAGGCGAATATGATTTTATATGATTAGAGGCACACAGGCATTGTACCTTTGCGTTCCTCCCCTAGGAGTATCCTCCTTTGCGCTCATTGTGTGCTAATGCCTAGGGTTCTGTAGAGTTTTTGTAAAATTTAATTTTATTGTCAAGGTGATGTACAGAGGGGTTACCATTAGATATGTAAGGCAGTGAGTACAGTTCTTGTCAAACTTGTTACCCCCTCCCTCATTTTTCTCCCACTTTCTCTCCCCCCTCCTCTCCCCCTCCCAATTTTTGTAAATTTCTTATTGTTACTATATGGGTGGTGTGTACAGAGGGGGAGTCCCTCATGTCCTGGTATACAGCTTTTCTGATCACGGTTGCTCTACCATTTGAATCATAGCTTTACTTCTAGCTCTTTGCTGGCTAATTGGAAATAAGAATCTCACAGATTTGTCTGCCCAGGCTGGTTTTGAGCTTTCGTTTTCAGATCTTGGCCTCCCGAATAGCTAACATTATAGGCAGGAGTTGTGGGTGTCCAGCTGGTTTTGTAGTTTTGAAGTTGATGCAGAGTCGTTTTAATTGTATATCTGTTTCTCTGAGCCGGGTCGTAGAATGAGTCCTTTCCTACACAGGGCGTCTCACACCAAGTGACGGGCGTGTGGGCGAGTGAATCTGAACTGTGATTATTTTGCTAAAGAGTTTATATCGTTATTTTGGGACAGATGGGGGCAATATAACCAACCTCTTTGCATTGGGCCTGTGGTCTTCCTGTTTGTTTTTTTTTCCTGTTCTCCTGTGTAATAGAATAGCGTGAGTCACGACCATTAACACCTAAGTTCTCTTAATGATTTTTCATGCATTATCTCTTAGTTTAGGGTTTTGGCTACTTTAAACTCTAACATCCCTAGGAGAGGGAATATTTTCCAGTTTTCCCCCCACTCATTTACACCTTGCTGGGAGTTGGCTTATTAGATCTCTAGTGAACATGTTTTGAGGGGGTGAGTGAGTGGGTGTTGACATGAGAGAATCGTGCAAGAGATAACTAGCATTGCTCTCCAGAGGGGCCGATGAGATCATCCACAATTCCACTGAAAATGTCTTCTGAGAGCTTACGGCTGTCCTCCTGGAGCAGAGAATGGGTGCACACTCAAACGGCGGAGGTCACCCAACACATTTCTGCTTCCTTTTTCTTTTTGGTTGGTTGTGGGGCTTTAACTCAGGGTCCGGGCACTGTCCTCGAGCTCTTTTGCTCAAGGCTAGTTCTCAACCACTTTGAGCCATAGCACCACTTCCAGGTTTTGAGTGGTTACTTGGACATAAGAGTCTCATGGACTTTCCTGTCCAGGCTGGCTTTGAGCCACGATCCTCAGATCTCAGCCTCCTGAGTAGCTAGGATGACAGGCGTGAGGCACTGGTGCCTGGCCCTTATGCTTTCTTTAAACTCTTCTGTGAATTTGTTTGTTCCCTTTGAGAGCAATGGGGAAACTGAGGGCTTAGGACAATGCTTGCAGAGGATTCCTGCTGAACAACTTCAGGCCAATGCCATCGATAAATGACACATTCCATGACATCCTCAAGCAAGCAGCCGGGAGACGCAGTAGAGGTGATGGTCGTGCATGTAGTATCCTCAAGGCACACTTCCCTGCATTGGCAGCCATCCCCCCTTTCTCAGGCCTGTCCCCCACTCCTGCAGGAGAAGCTGTGGTCCTACCTTCAGCCTCCGCACGGGATCTGAAGACTCTCCACACCCTCAGGCCATCACCAACGCTCTGCAGCCGTCACTTCTTGCCTTGATTACTGTAAGGCACTCTAAGAAGCCCGCTTGTGTTTTCTACCTTTGTCCTTTTGACTAGAGTCTGTTCTTAGCAAATAGCTGTGGTGATAGACCTAAAACACAGTTCAGGTAGTGGTACGCTTTTGGCCAACAACCGACGGCAATAGCTTCCTACTTGTTTTTATGGCAATACTAGGGATTGAACTCAGGGCCTTGCACTGACTAGGCAGGTGCTCTCCCACTCTAGCTGTACCTCCAATCCACACCAGCTTCCTGTTTAAAAAGTGAGGCCGAAGTCCTTCGAATGGTCCAGGAAGTCTTACGCTGTCTGGCCCCTTAAGCCCTCTCCCCTTGTTCCCTCCATTTGTTTCACTGCTCACCCAGCCCCAGACATACTGGCCTCCTTGTTCCTGGAAGAGCCCAGGGACCCTTCTACCCGGGACCCTCTGTTGTAGCTGTACCCTTCTTCCAGAAGATTCCTTGCCACTGTGATCTGCTTGTCAAACATTTACACTCCCCACGCCCCCCGCCCCAGTCCTGGGGCTTGAACTCAGAGCCTGAGCACTGTCTCTGAACTTCTTTTGCTCAAGGCTAGCACTCTACCACTTGAGCCACAGCACCACTTCTGGCTTTTTCTGTTTATGTGGTGCTGAGGAATTGAACCCAAGGCTTCATGCATGCAAGGCAAGCACTCTACTGCTAAGCCACATCCCCAGCCCCTGCTTGGCAAATTTTTCTTTAACCTGCTTCAGCTCTTTACTTTAACATCATCACCTTCTATTGGCACTTCCAATCGTCCTCTTTAAGATCAAGCCTTTCACACTTTCTTCATTTCCCATGCATCACATTTTCTTTTCTTTTTTTTTTTTTGTGGAATGTATTACCTTTTAGTGTGCAAATGTAATTTACCTAACTAGTGTGTTTATAAAGTGTCTGTTTCTCTTACCATAATATAAGTTCTGTACTTTCTGTTACGGATGCGAGTGTCACCCTGTATTCCTAGGAGAGTGGTTGGAAAGAATCAGGGATTAGCATGTACGTGTTGCGGGCTTTTCAGTGGGTTCTTACTCTTAGTGGCTCTGCCTTAAAAACCTCCTTGGACTACTCATCCTGGCCTTCTAAAGTGATTCTGTCTTTCCAAGTAATGCCTCCAGGGTTTTAGGTGTTTAGATTTTCTACCAACCCTTTTAGCAAAACTCACCTATTCTGTGCTATTCTCTGTTCTCTTGTCTTAGGAGACTGCTTTTTTCCTTTTTCTTTTTTTAACTATTGTTTGTGTCTTGTGGCCCTTGAACTCAGGGCCTGGGCACTGTCCCTAAGATTTTTCACTCAAGACTAATACTCTACTGCTTTGAGTCACAGACCCACTTCCAGTTTTCTGGTGGTTAATTGAAAATAAGAGTCTCGTGGACTTTCCTTCTCCAGAGAGGCTTTGAGCTGTGATCCTCAGATCTCAGCCTCCTGAATAGCTAGGACTGTAGACATGAACCACAGATGCCCAGCTTAGCTTTTCTTTTAATGAGAATGTAACTTGTTAGTCTCAGCAAAGATGTTATCATTCAGTTTTCCTTTCTGAGGTGTTTATAGAAAAATATATTTTAGTACTAAGGACCAAATGTGTTCTTAGGAATCAGGTTTTTTCTAATGACAGAGGAAAGAGCTTAAATTTCAAAGGGTAATATAGACTTCTGGTCTTTCCTTTAAGCCTGGTTCTCAGAAAGCTGAGGTAGGATATTTTCTGAGGGGGAGGGCAGCCTGGACCTAGGAGATAATTTATGCTTAAATACCAAATAGAATTGCCTGAGAATTATTCCAAATGTGAAAAGTCAATAAACTTAACAGACCATGGAAACTAGATATTACATATTCACTATGAAATGGCAACCCTGTGTACATCACCTTATTAAGAATAAAATATTTAATAATTAAAAACATGTATTCATACATGTGAGCAAATTCATATAAAAGAAAACAATCAAGTACGAATACATTGAGGAATACATTTAAACACAAAAAATACACAAGTACATGAGGAGAAAGGTGAAAAAACCAAAACAACAGGTTGGGCACTGGGTGGCTCTTGCCTGTAATCCTAGCTACTTAGGAGGCTGAGATTTGGAGATGATGGTTCATAGACAGCCCAGGAAGGAAAGTCCAGGAGACTCATCTCCAATTAACATCATAACGCTGGAAAGAGAGCTGTGGTGTCAGTGATAGAACACTAGCCTTGAGCACAAAAGGGACAGCACTCAGGCCCAGAGTTCAAGTCAGCCCCAGGACAGGCATACACACACACACACACACACACACACACACACACACACACACACACACACATCTCAGCAAAAATAATAAACAAAACTAAGAAAAGAGAGTTTTTTTTTTAAAGAGACCAAGAATATTTATTAGTTAAGCAAAACAAAGAAAGGAGATTATACAACTCAGACATGGGTAGAGAGCATATTTAAAAACATATGCAATGAGTGCTCTAACATGATAAAAAAATTTTTTGCCAGTCCTGGGGCTTGAATTGAAGGCCTGAGCACTGTCCCTGAGCTTCTTTTGCTCAAGGCTGGTGCTCTACCACCTGAGCCACAGCACCACGTCCGGCTTTTTCTGTGTATGTGGTACTGAGAAATCGAACCCAGGGCTTCATGCATGCTAGGCAAATGCTCTACCACTAAGCCACATTCTCAGTCCAAGAAATTTTTATGGTGAGAAATTATGTTGGGGGCTTAGTTCAAATTTGTTCCAGGATTTGTGCTCCCTTTGAGATGTGGTATATTTAGTCATTCTTTTTTCTTTTTGCCTGAACCAGAGTTTGAACTCAAAGCCTTTCACTTGCTCAGCCGGTGTTCTACCACTTGAGCTACAGCTTAGCTTTCCGCTAGGTATTTTAGAGCCAAATCTCAAGGACTTTTCTGCCACAGCTGGCTTCAAACCACACTCCTCCTGATATCAGCCTCCTGAATAGCGAGGACTACACGCATGAGCCACTGGGTCCAGTTTTAGTTATTCTTGTTGTTATCCTGATTTGTCGGTTGGTTGAGGGAGACCATTGAATCTGGGTCATTATGGCATAGATGTTTGAGCATCTCCTTTAACAAAGCATGAGGTTGACCAATGCACCTTTCATCCATCTCTGAGATATTTTTTTTCTTTGCAAATGGATTTAGTTCCCAGAGGAGTCATTTTTAATTTTTAAATTGTTATTATAAAGGTGATGTACATGGCTGGGGATATGGCCTAGTGGCAAGCGTGATTACCTCGTATACATGAAGCCCTAGGTTCGATTCCCCAGCACCCCATATATAGAAAATGGCCAGAAGTGGTGCTGTGGCTCAAGTGGCAGAGTGCTAGCCTTGAGCAAAAAGAAGCCAGGGACAGTGCTCAGGCCCTGAGTCCAAGGCCCAGGACTGGCCAAAAAGAAAACAAACAAACAAACAAACAAACAAACAAAGGTGATGTACAGATGTACAGTTTCATAAGTCAGATAGAGAGTACATTTCTTTTTGGACAATGTCACCCCTTCCCTTGAGCAAATAGAGATTACCTGACAGTAAGACTCTATGTCATAAAGTTTTCAATGTTCCCTGGGTTAGCAACTCATTTAACATTATTTCAATGGAAAGAGTACATTCTAAAATGTCGTGAAGCTTATTTAAGTTCAATGCTTGTGGCTCACACCTGTAATCCTAGCTACTCAAGAGATTGAGATTTGAGGATCCCAGTTTGAAGCTACTTTCAGCAGTGAAAGTCCATGAGATTCTTATCTCTAACTAACCCCAGCAAAAAGCTGAAGGTGGGGGTGTTGCTCAAGTGGTACAGCACCAGCTTTGAGTTAAAAAGCTCAGAGACAGTGCCCTGAGTTTAAGCCTTAGGACCATACACAGACACAGACAGACATAAACACACACACAAGCAAGACACATTGCCTTGTGAGGCATTTTAACATCTCTTCAGCTGATGGGTTTCTGGTGGCAATTTCAATTTGCCACACATGATTTTCCTGATTTTATCTTGATTTCCTTGGTCTTCACCAGACCATTCACATTCTGGACATCTCCTGTTAGTCTTGGCACATCAATTTGAATCTGGGGTTTGTTTTCCCTCTTTGCCTTCTTTCACACAATATCCATGGGTATAATGATCAGCTTTTGCAAATGAGATGAAGTTTTCCTGAATTAGCTACTTGTGGGATGCACACAAATGGTCCATTCGTCTCGCACCTGGGAGGTCCTGGTTTGGTGCTTTTGATACTATCCATGGCCAAATCCTTGCTCCAACTTGAAGATCATCTCAGGTAATCCACAAACGCCAGATTGTAGCTCTCTAGTGTTGCATGCTTAGAGAAGGCCATCTGAACATTATCCAACTCCGGACACTCCTCCCAGGTGAAATGTATAGCCATATCCTCAAATAACACAAACCCTGTTTCTGGCCTGTGGTGTGTCCAGAGTTCTCCCAGTGGATCTTGCCACTACTGGCATGTCACAGTGTAACAGAGGCTGCTCCAGAGGCGGCTAGTTATCCAAGCAGAGATAGAGCATGGAGACCAACCCGCCATTCTAAAATTATTTTATTATATACGCCAAAATTAAACATAAAAACAATATTATTCGGGGCTGGGAATATGGCCTAGTGGTAAAGTGCTCACCTCGTATATATGAAGCCCTGGGTTCGATTCCTCAGCACCATGTATGTGTAGAAAAAGCTGGAAGTGGCTCTGTGGCTCAAGTGGCAGAGTGCTAGCCTTGAGCAAAAAGAAGCCAGGGACAGTGCTCAGGCCCTGAGTTCAAGCCCCAAGACTGGCAAAAAACAATATTTTTCTATTATTGTATCAATAAGATACTCATACAATATGATGTTATTTTCTCATTATTATTAGTTAAACAAACATTGGCTGTGTGTGCATATAACTGCTTCACATTAACCCTTGCAGCATTTCTGTCCAGACGACATTATCATTATTATTTTATAGATGGTGTCACCAAGGCCCAGAGAAAATAATTTTCATAGCCTAAGACTATAATAGGGATTCAAGTAGAATTAGAATTAATATCTTTTGATTCCAAGTGTAATGCTCCTAAAAAATAAATGAATAAAATCAAATACTCTGTGTGTATGTGTGTGTGTGTGTGTGTTGGTCTGGAGGCTTGTACTCAGGGCCTGGACACTGTTCCTGGGCTTCTTTTGCTCAAGGATAGCCCTCTACCACTTGAACCACAGCTCCACTTTTGCTTTTTGGTAGTTTATTGGAGATAAGCTTTGCACAAACTTTCCTGCCCCAGGCTGGCTTCAAACTGTGATCCTAAGATCTTAGCCTCCTGAGTAACTAGGATTATAGACACGAGCCACCAGCACTCAGCTCAAATACTCCATTTTAGAGCAGTTTAAGTCCAAAGCAAAATTTAGTGCAAAGTACTAAGAGTTCCCATAGTCTTTACATAGGCACAATCCCCAACTGTAGACAGCCCCCTTCTGAGTGGTACAATTATTACCGTTGACACATCGTTATGGCTCATGTTCAGTTTACACTAGGTTCACTGCTGGTGTTGCCTGTTGGGTGGGCTTTGACAAGTGTGTAATGGCTTATATCCACTATTGTAGTGTCATACTGAGTAACTCTGAGTTAGGCTGTCTAGTCATAGAGGGAGTTTTGCCTGGTGGCTAAAGGCTGAAACAACCACACAGCTGTGTAAAACCACTCAAACAGGACCAAAAAAAAAAAAAAAACCCCACCTAAAACCAGCTGGGCCCAATATGGTCAACCTAGATGACCACTAGCTGCCCATTGCTGAGAGGACCACTAAGTGTTCTTTGCTTCACTGTAAGGTATGTCCATATTACTGCCCTTGCCAATTTGGCTTGCTTTCATCATGCATCTGATGCCATGACACAACTGGAAAGCTCATGCAAGGACTGAAAAGCAAAACCTGTTCCAAAGAAATCCCAACTCCTTCCTGAAGTGTGCTCCTGTCCATTACAGTTCCCCCGCAGAGAAGACACAGCTCATCTCGAGTGCACTTCCATTCTGTAGTAAAACTTTCTCCACATTTCCTTCGGGTCACCTGTGAATTCTCTGATGGCGAAAAGAACCTGGGAACGCAGGACAGAGTCTCAATGTAGTCTCTCTTTCGAAGACCTCCCAGACTTGACCACTTGCAACCAGTTTCACTGTCTTCAAGGCCTCTGTCTTGGGCCCATCCCTCCCTTTCTTTCCTCCAACCCTGAGCAACCACTGATGTTTTGTAGTTGTCCTAGTTCTGCCTTTTCTAGAATGTCATACAGTTGAAATCTCAAAGTAGATAGCATTTTCAGACTGGCTTTGTTCTTTCCAGCACAGCAGAGTCCTTTGTGTACAACAGCGTTATTGAGGGGGCCTGACCAGAGTTTGAACATTCAGACATGACTGAGGTTGCCATCCTAATGGATTTGTATAGCAGATATTTATGAGAGGCCTAACTATGGCTGATTGTGCATATGCAACGTGATTTCATTTGTTCTGACTTTTTGTTTCCTAGCCCTCGATCTCTTGTGAAGATGGGTACCTTCCTGATCGCGCAGCAACAGGGGCCACCAACCCTGAGCTCCGGACTCCCTTCTAACTAATGAGGGGTAAATGAACAGGTAAACAAGATGAGGAAGGAGCAGCCAGAAAGAGGGAGAATGCAGACACAGAGACACGGTGACCTCTGATTATCCAAAGCTGTTTCTTGCACACATTTTTGTAAGACCACCTGCTGTCTCCAGTCTGCATGCTGCCTTCACTCCTCCTAATTAAAGCCAGCAGGCGACCATGGAAGAAAACAATTTCAAAGCGAGGGGGTTGGGTAGGTTGAAGGCAGTAGCTTTCTTTTCTCTCTTTTCAGGGAAACTGTGAGCTTGTTTGAGGTGAGACTGGTCTGCAGGACATGTCTGGGAATTCAAATCGGGGTAGATTTTAATGATCTGAATAGACTACTTTCCATTTTACTGGAGTTTGGGGACAAGAATTCTGTGTGTTTTAAGAAAGGGAGCAACCCCCTCAATACTGGTGATTAAATTCTCTTCTAGGTAAGTGCTATACCATTGGAGCCATAACCCCAGTCATTCTGCCTCCCCCCGCCCCCACTTTGGTTTTGTAGCTAGGACCTCACTGTAGCTTTGTCCTGATTGGGCTAAGAATTGTAATCCTCTCACTTTCACTTCTTGTTTACCCCATAAACAGAAAGAGCTGGAAGTGGTGCTGTGGCTCAAGTGGTAGAGTGCTCAACTTGGGCAAAATAAGCTCAGGAATAGTTCCCAGGCTCTGAGTTCAAGCCCCAGGACTGGCAAAAAAAAAAGAAAAGAGTGTAAAAAGTGTTTAAGAGCATATGAAGTGTTTATAAGAGTGTGGGAAAAGTCTTGGTTTCTTTTTGCTTCACCAAAGAAAGACTTACGATGCAGGAAAAGTGGGAGCACAGGCAAAATGTATTTGAAAGCAACAGTAAGTCGCTGGGAGGATGAGGATGGTCTCTTATCTACTTAGCTACCGGCAGATTGGTATAAGCCCCAACTAGGACTCAGGAGGGCTGCCATATGTCATCTGAGAGTCTATCCACCTAGTACCTGGGCAAGAAGGAGGAGGAAGAGTAAGAGGAGGAGGAGCGAAAGAAAGAGAGTACACACTTCCCAAGACAAGCGACAAGTGGGACCCGCACATTGGTAGTCCACGTTTTAGATCCCTTTGGTGAATCAGCTGTTTTGGTGTCTGGTGGGGTCAGTGGGGAGGGGCCTCTGTCTCCTGGTCGGCAAAGGCCTTGTCTTCATCAGGTCGCTACCTCTGCGTCTTTAGGAAAAAGAAAGGCATTGTCTCTACTGTGCGCTGTCTCTCCCACCCCCGCCCAGTCTTTCTTTGTCTGCCTATCTCCCACTCCGACTCACCAGAGCAACAGCAATGGCTAGTTCTTGGTTAGTGCACAATAGAATCTCCCTGGAGAGTCTTGAGGGAGAAAGGCTTTGTATCTGCGACCAGGGCTCTGCCCACCGGGAGCGCACCTCACCCGTTCTTGCCTCATCTATTCTCAGCACACCTAGGAGGTAATCCAGCTCCAAATGGCAGATAATGCTTCTGATTTGGGGTCCATGAAGTTCTGCAAGAAAGGACATTCTTCTGAAAACGGGAGCCCAGATGGAGCTTTGGCGATTGAAGGATGAAAAGAAGGAGAGGGAGGGAATCCATGACTCAGAGCAAAGAGGGCCAACCGGAATGGGGAGGGGCTGGAGAAGCAGGTTTACTAGTGGACTGCACTCTATTCAGAAGATGAAAGTAGACCTATTGCTCAGGCTCTACTAACGATTGCTGGTGGGAATATCTAACAGGGAGGCCCTGGTTCCTTCTGTTTACGGATGTGAGACTGATTATTTACCAGAAGGCGTAGAAACTTCATCTGATAAATATTAATAAAGTTAAAAAAGATAACTAACTGCCTCTCAGACTATTTTACCTATGGCTCTGAGGATCCACATCTTATTTGCACTGAGGTGTTCCCAGATTGGCCACTGAGGCAGGGGACAATTTTGCTGTCCTGAAAGCTTTCTGTGTCCCCCCTCTCTGATCCCCACGAACCAGCACAACTCCAAAGGCACACACAAGACCTTCTACTTCCCATCTACCTTCAGTACCTGAACATCTTTTGAAAGGATTTAAGAACATCTCATCATCATCCATGTGATTTTAAGCTAATGGGTTTTTCTTTTCTCTCTAAGCTGTCTGTGGTCTCATCTCTAAGGTGTAAATGACATATAATTAGACTGTTTGAGCAGATTTTGATGGAGAGAATGAGGCTAAAATAAAATGCCAGTGGAGGGGTGGGGGTGGGAGAGGAAAACAACTTCATACTTTGTATTGCTTTGGGAAGGACATGCGGACTTGGCTGTAGAGAGGCCCAAGGTTGGCGTCCAGAAACCCCATTTAAATGTGGGCAAATGACTTAACCTTTCTTTGTCATTCCTGACATGAAAATACTACTACTGATAATACCTAAGAGTAAATAATTTATCGGCAGAAGTACCTGCTCTGTAAGTACTTATTGTTTAGCACACAGTCCAGCACCTGCTGCGTTTACAGCGTTTGCGTTTGCAGTGTTCTCTGCTGTCCTCTGAGCTTTGCCTTTCAGAGAAGCTTTAAGATGGCTAATTTTACATTGAGGTTAGTAACTGAAGACTTCTTTATAAGAAAACATACATTGCAACCAAGGCTGTTACATTTTAAAAGAGACTATCCCACAGGGAAGGCAATACTTAGTATTCAATCTGGAATTTCAGACTTCCATGGCTAGATTGATTTGAGCATAGGAACTTTCTGGTGTTAGCTAAGACACCTCTTCAAATGACATTCTCATTCTTATCTTGGGATTCCCGGAAGTGAGTATTTGTTCCTCTTTGCAAATGCCACAATGCTAGTGAGGTAAGAGGGAGGCTTTTTTGTCTGAGGAGGCAGAGAAATAAAGCCAATTTCTGGGTCTCTAAACGGTTCTATTCATTTCTACCCCCTGTCATCTGGTTGTGGTTATAGAGGAGGTTTGCACACGTGGGTGTGTGCACATGGACGTGCTTTTTGTGGTAGCCATGCGGGCCACAGCCAAGGAGGTTGGGCAGAAGACGGCAGGGCACCATCCACAACGAAAACATTTGGGCCATTATTGTAAGTATTATTAACATTTGAATTAGTATATATTTGTAGCATGTAGAGCTTTCATTATATTTCCATACATGCATACAGTACCCTTTGAACAAATTCACCTTCCCCACCATAGATTCTTTATCAAAATCATTTTTATTATCTTTAAAGAGGGGTACCCAGGAGTTTTAATTCAAGGTGTCAATTTATGTATACAAGGCATCTTGACCAGCGTCATCTCTCCCTTCCGTCATTCGTCCCCCTTCCCCTGAGATCCTTGAAGAAACAATGGGAGGCCAGCAGGCTGGAGGTATGTTCCTGGAAGAGGCAGGTGTGTAAGCAAAGGTACTTGGTGAGGCAGCAGTAATTGTGGAGAGGAGTGTGAGAGTGTGACCTCTGGTCCTTGGGTCTCTGGCCCCATGCTGTTCATTTTAGGACTTTCTGAACCATTGCAACAATGCAGTTCATTGTCTTAGAGGAAAAACTTGAAGCCTGTCGTGAATTGGAATGCTGGGTTCTTCAGTTACTGGGCCCCAAACAGCCAAGGTGTGGTATCTGTTTACTCCATCCACACATACCTTTTTTGGTTTGGACATATATAAAAAATGAGTTATGCAAAGGGTTTCCCAACCCCTTCTATTGGACACATGCCTTTTTTGAGAGGCAAATGTAACCTGGTTGGTCCCCACGGGGCTTAACCTCTGTGATAGTTTTGCTGATTTGCTATAAATGACTATCTCTAGCACTTGGATAATTATGTGATTACAGCACCCGGTGACAAGGAGAAAATTAAAAATCTATGCTGCAGATTTCTAGAACACTTTATTGCTCTATGCAAAAAAGGGCAAATGCAATTTAGCGAAGCTGTGGCAAACAAGAGCTGCTTCCTTCCTCCTCTCAGCCCCGCCTTTGGCTTTCCCTGGAGAGAACTTGTGCTAATGGTTGACTAAAGTAAGGAAGAGAGCAGGTGTGGAAGAAAACATAAATTGCCATTATGTCTGACAACTTGGGATAGTGCCACCTACAGAGAAGGAGCTCAGCCCACATTTCTGCCTAATTTCAGCAAGGACTAGTAACCTGTGGGCTTCTAAGTGCATTAATTTAGAATATAGCTCCAGCTTGGGCACCACATTTAATTTTGTCTTTCTTTATGCTGACCTGTTATCGTTGTGCTTTTTCTAACAGAATCCAAGGAAGAGCAGGCACGAAGGTACCTGCTTGTAATCCTAGGATTTGGAGGCTCAGTCCAGTCTGGGCTACATAGTGAGACCATGTCTTTTTTTTTTTTTTTTTTGCCAGTCCTAGGGCTTGAACTCAAGGCCTGAGCACTGTCTTGGCTTCTTTTTGCTCAAGGCTAGCAGTCTACCACCTGAGCCATAGCGCCACTTCTGGCTTTTTCGATATATGTGGTGCTGAGGAATCGAATCCAGGGCTTCATGTATACGAGGTGAGCACTTTACTACTAGGCCATAGTCCCAGCCTAGTGAGACCATGTCTAAAGCAGGAATCGAAGGTTCAAAGAGGAGAAACACTACAAACATGGAATGTCTGTAATTTTTGGAGCCAAGAAACCTGAGTCCACTACTTTTTTTTTTCAGCCAATTGGAGGGAAGAGTCTCAGACTTTTCAGCTTGGGCTACCTTTGAACTTTGACCTCAGGTCTCAGCCTCCGAAGTAGCTAGGATTATAGGTGTGAGCTACTAGCCACTGGTTCTGAGTTCACTTCTTAATTCTTTTTTTTTTTTTTTTTTTTGGCCAGTCCTGGGCCTTGGACTCAGGGCCTGAGCACTGTCCCTGGCTTCTTCCCGCTCAAGGCTAGCACTCTGCCACTTGAGCCACAGCGCCGCTTCTGGCCGTTTTCTGTATATGTGGTGCTGGGGAATCGAACCTAGGGCCTCGTGTATCCGAGGCAGGCACTCTTGCCACTAGGCTCTATCCCCAGCCCCACTTCTTAATTCTTGTGTCTGATGTTGGGCCAGTGTTCAGGTTTGGTTTCCTCATTCATATCATGGCCATTTTAAAGCGTTTTTCTTTCCTCACATTTAACACCTATGAAATCAGAATGTGCTTATAATGCACAGTGTTTTAGCACATGTCAATGTTTAATTGACCTCACTTTTTCTTTTTTAGTATTCCATAAAATAGTAGTGGGTCTTAGAACTGGAGTTTTAGGCTTAATGCCATATGGTAACGTACAGGCTTGTGATTGAGAGAGGGGAAGTTATATACAATCTATACGACTCTGTAATACTGTTAGTCTTTCTTGGGTATCACTTCTAGTCCTGACCTTGTTCTATCCCTTGGACAACCTTATTAGAACTCTGTTTCTTTACTTAGCAATTTGAATATTTTTTACAATTTCCATATGAATCATTGTGAGGTAGCATAGGACTAGGGACCTAAATAAGACAATATTAATTGCCCCTGCCCCACACTGTTAAATATTTTCAGAGGCAAAGACACATGGGGGATGCAAAAATAAGGACAATCTGGTTACAGATGGGCTTATGGTTTGTGGGTGGGAGACTGAGTGTATCAGTCTGTTTGGTCTGCTATTACAAAAGACCCCAGATTAGGTAATGTATAGACAGTTTTGACATGAGTAACACCGCTAACTTCCAAGTGCTAGGACCACCTGAGCGGGGAGAGTCACAAGTCTCTGGCTTCTAAGGCCTGCAACAACAGGTTCCCAGCTCTCAGAGTCTAGAGCTAGAAGCTTCTGAGCCCGCCAGTGCAGGCACTGGGCACTCAAGAGCCCAGGATTGCAAGCCCTGGAAGAGCTTTTCCTCTCTTATCCATGATCCTCTCTGGTTAGAACACCAGGACTGTAGTCAGCTGATTGGTGACAATAGGATTCATCACCATTTGAAATGTTTGCTTACTTGCTTTTTTGGCCTTTCTTCTTCTCCTATCCTTCTAAGTAATTAGGAATCTTGACTATCTTGTTTCGTTCTAGTATCTCTTAAGACTAGAACAATGTCTGGTTCTTTTTTTTTTTTTTTTTTTTTTTTGCCAGTCCTGGGGCTTGGACCCAGGGCCTGAGCACTGTCCCTGGCTTCTTTTTGCTCAAGGCTAGCACTCTGCCACTTGAGCCACAGCGCCACTTCTGGCCATTTTCTGTATATGTGGTGCTGGGGAATTGAACCCAGGGCCTCGTGTATACGAGGCAAGCACTCTTGCCACTAGGCCATATCCCCAGCCCCACAATGTCTGGTTCTTAATAGATACTTACTGAATAAATAAGCAAGGCTAGAACAGCCCAATGGAGGCTACATTTTGGAGTACTCCGTTGCCAGGTGTTTACACTTCTCTTGGTAGTCAAGGTGAGAGGCACTGCAAATCTTTAATCAGTGGATTCACACCGGTAGAATTAAACTTTAACAGTATTTACCTAGTGGCAGGATGGAAGATGAATTTGGCAAGGAAGAAACTAGGACAAACCAAACTTCACCAGGAGCTGGCTGCTCATACCTGTAATCCTAGCTATTCAGGAGATTGAGATCTGAAGATCATGGTTCAAAGCCAGCCCAGAGAGAAAAGTCTGTGATACTCTTAATTTTTTTTTAATAACCTATCAGAAAGCCATAAGTGGAGCTGTGACTCAAGTGGTAGAGCACTAATGTTGAGCATAAAGAGTTCAGGAGCAGTGTCCAGGCACTGAGTTCAAGATTCAGGATGGCACGCACACACACAGAATCCAGACTTCATGTACTAGAGTGCTTAACTCTTCCTAAAAAAATGATGTTTTTCTGGCTTCTGTGCTTTGTCTCATGTGTTAGAAATAGTTGGATTTCCAGAAAAAAAAAAGCGCATTTGCTTGCTCCTCTAATAACGTGAACATAAAACCATTAGAGAATTGTTGACTTTGAAATGTCCTTATTTGTCCCTGCTCCTTCCCTGAATTGAGTCACAAGACTCTGACCTCATCCCGGACAGAGATCTTACCCTGTTTACCTCTTCAGCATGGAGTCCAGCGCAGTGGAAGACACATTGATGTGGCTAATGCACGTCTGTGGAATGAATAGATGTGAGATGAAAATTCTTTTAAGTGAGTCATTTCAGGTTTATCCACTAGAGAAAGCCTTCTATTGCAGAAAGAAAGAAATGGAGTCTCGAATGAACTTGGAGGTTGAAGAAGACAGAAAATAAGGAGGGGAAGGAAAGGACAATGTGCCTTTGTTTTGGCATCTTCTCTAGATTTTAACCTATTATTACAAAGTACTTTCAGGTCACAAAGGCAGGAGAAATGTTTGGATCATTTCTACAAGTGCCGAGAAGGTATCTGGGCCACAATTCAGTGTGTTTTATTTTGGGGAATGAGAAATCTTGTTTTCACTTCATCTGTTGTTGCTAAGCTCTAAAGATTGCCAATTAACCCTTGCCCTCAAAGGATGCCTTGGTAAAATTTTTTTTTTTTTAATTTGTGGTCCTTGAAGAAACAAAGCAAACAACCCTACTATTTTCTACACTTTTGCATTTATAACAAGCAGTTATTACAGTCTGTCTTGTGTTATGGTTTGTTGGTGTGGCCTTTTTTCTCAGCATAATTGGGAATGATTTAAAATAGAGCTATGCTCATCTGTCTCCTAACATGGTGACAGGTACATAGAAGGAGCTCAATTGTTGCAGCTTATACTGAATTTCTTATAATTGTTCGCTAAAACACATAAAAGTGGCTGCTTAGATTTCTGTCATTATTCTTGAGGACTAGATAGTAATATGTTTTTGGTCTTTCTGTGGGAGCTGAAAGCATTATTCGTTGCTTTCAGGAAGTGCATAAAGATTTCTTTCAGTTTTTTGCATTTATTTGTCTGTCATCATTATCTACTTATACTTCATCTGCCAACGATTTTCACCTATTTCTTTATGCATCAATCTATCATCATCACCACTCCCATGTATAATCTAATCTGTCATCTATTACATCTATCTATCTATCTATCTATCTATCTATCTATCTATCGATCCATCATCTATCTATCTATCTTCTAACTAATTTCTAAGAATACAGCTGTTTTTCTTGTAGTACACTACTCCTCACGAACTGGGTAATATGCATGGGATGAAAATTGTCCCTTTATATGCCTTCATTACTACCTGGTATAGTTTCAATGTGTTTTGTCCCTTTGAAACTAGTGTTGAAGCTTGAGTGACATTCTAGAGGTGTAGGGTATGGAGGTTAAGAGGGGTTAATTCCTTTTTTGTGTGTGTGAATTCCTGTTCTTGAGGAACTGAATAGGTTACTTTGAGAGTGGGTTGTTGTAAAGTGAGGTTACCCTTCAAGATTTGTCTCTTCTGCTTGCCTTTTTGCTCTCACCATGAGTTCAAGTATAGTGATACATTACACTCTTGGACTTCCCTGCCTTCAGATCCAAGAACCAAAACAAGCTATTTCCTTTATAAATTACCAATTCTCAAAAAAAAGTAAATTATCAAATCTCAGGCATTTGGTTGTAGTGACATAAAATAAATTATGACAGTGTTGGCCTGAGATGTTTGCATCATTTTTCAGTTTTGGGGATGTAAGACAGGAAGTATTCCCTGAATCATTCTCAGTTACCAAAAGCGACTATGTTCAGAATAGAAGGGAGAATCAGAACTTAAAGACTATCTATTAGCGAGGATCACAAGAGCCCAATAGCTATACCCTTATGAACACATAAGATGATGCTAAGTGAAATGAACTCCATGTTATGGAGATAATTGTTATGTCACAGTTGTAACTACTTTCAACGTCCCATGTGTATCTGTAGCTTCTATTATTGATGAAGTTCTTGTATCACCTTCCTGTAGTTGTCCCTACACTATCTCTGTAATCTTATCTGAGTATATTGGAAACCATGTATACTGGTATTAGAACTATGAAATTGAAAGGGAATACCAAAATTGAGAGACACAGGGTAAAAAAAGAAAAACAACTACAAAAGCAATACTTGCAAAACTGTTTGGTGTAAGTGAACTGAACACCTCCGGGGGGGAAAGGGAAAGGGGGAGGAGGGAAGGGGGAGTATGAGGGACGAGGCAACACACAGTACAAGTAATGTATCCAATGCCTAACGTATGAAACTGTAACCTCTCTGTACATCAGTTTGATAATAAAAATTTGAAAAAAAACGACTATCTATTAGCGCATAGACTATCTGGCTATTCTTGGCCTTTAGCTCACTTTGGGTCATACAGATACATTTAGCATTTGTATTAGCACTCAAGTCAGAAGGCATATTGATTCTGAGTCTTGGAAATCCCTCAAGAAATGACTGGGGCTACCATTGTTGCATACCTCTTCCCAAAAGTCTAATCTAGGCTAAGTCATAGCTCAGATATGAAGCTCACCCTCTGTTTGCTTTAACTCCAGAGGAAGACATTGAACAGGAAATAATAAAGCTTCCCAGTGAGCCTGTAAAAACAGGCTGGTTCTGGGACAAGACATTTTTTTGGCTTCTTGATGCTGCTGATTAGGCTGGAAATGAGGACGCCAAGTTTACTTTGTTCCACGAATAATAGTTTCTTTTTGGGGATTTGATGCGAAAGGAACATTTCACCGAGCTAATTGAAGAAAACCACAGTGTTGACGTTATGGATGGAACCCAGGGGAAGAGGCAGCTGGAGCCTCGGGAAATGCTTCAGAGTGACACCGGAAGTCACGCAGTGTGTCAGGAAGAGCCATGCAGTAGGCCCAGTGTTAACAGAAACGCCTGAGAGACAGCCCGAGAGCAAACGATGGCCTTCTTCAAACAGTGGCCTAATGGGGAGACTCCCAACAGTGCTCCCGGAGTGGAGGAAGGTTCCCGATACCCAGTGGAAGTCGTGGCACCAGACATCACTGCTAGAAAGCAGGAGTATTATAGAAAATGATACTTTATAGAATTAACACATTTCTGAGCCTCTTGAGATAAATCAGTATAAGACATCTTAAGTAGCATCAGCGACAGAGAAAATGGTCACTGTTAAATGAATTAAATCCATACTGGGGAATGGAAGAGAGAGATTTCTTCAGGCTGAAGTGAACAGATGTAGCCATATCAGGTGGTTGTTTCTTGATGTCTCCGACGTTCCTCAATTTGGGTCATGGAAAGGGAAAACAGGAGTCAAGAAGCTGTCTGTCATGGGCATGAAAAAAATCAATCGATTCTTATTGCTACAGGAGGCTTTCATCCGAGAGGACCTGCGTACTTCATAAGTGGCTCCGTCTTGTCTGGCTGGAGCAATGGAATGGTTGCTCCACTTGGGGCCGTACCTTCCAGGAAGAAGTTGGAGCGCCCCCCAAGGCAGAATAAAAAGTGGGTCCTCAGGCTCTGCCCGAGAAGGTGGTGGTAGTGTTATGAATATGGTTTAGGAAGTTGACATATTTGAGTGCCCTGGCACTCCTACCTGTACAACCTGTGCTGTATTAAGTATCATTGCCCTTTATGGAGCACAATTTCTTTACGTCATGTGGAGAAAATAGAAATATCTGTCTTATAGGTTTTGGTTTTTTCTTTTTGTCAGCTGTGGGGCTTGAATTCGGGGCGTGGGCACTGTCCCTGAGCTCTTTTGCTCAAGGCTAGCGCTCTACTACTTTAGCCATAGCATCACTTCTGGTTTTCTAGTGGTTTCCATGGAGATGAGAGTCTCACGGACTTTCCTGCCTCGGCTGGCTTTGGATCGCAATCCTCAGATCTCAGCCTCCTGAGTAGATAGGATGACAGGCGGGAACCACCAGCACCTGGCTTCATGGGCTTTTTTGGTTTTTTTTTTTTTTGGCTAGTCTTGGGGCTTAGACTCAGCGCTGGAGCACTGTCCCTGGCTTCCTTTTGCTCAAGGCTAGCACTCTACTACTTGAGCCACAGCGCCACTTCTGTCTTTTGTCTGTGTATGTGGCACTGAGGAATCAAACCCAGGGCTTCATGTACGCTAGGCAAGCACTCTACTACTAAGCCACATTTCCAACCTTCATAGGCCTTTTTTTTTTTTATTTTGGAAAAACAAAAAGTCTCTTATTACAGAACAGGAATCCACAAGCTATAAACAGCCACCTGTTTTATTTCATAAAGTTTTATTGGAACACAGCCACACCTGTTCATTTCACATGGCCTGCAGCTATTAACATGAAATCAAGGCACTGTAGCTCCTACGAAACCTGAGAAATTGATTCTCTGACCCTTTACAGAAGAAACTTTTCTAATTCTCATTACAGGCTTCCAGAAACATAAATAAAATTCAGGATGACTAAGGCCACTAAACAAATAAAAATGGTCCGTTGCAGTGTTTACAGATGACAAGACGGGCGGTATGTACGGGGCAGTGGTAGATTGATCCATGATTTAATTTCCCCTAATTTAGGCTGTACTAACAGTATATCACGGTTATCTTTCTCTATTGTGACATGTTTCTCATCTACAAACTTAGGCTGCATTCCTGCCAGGAAGCCGTCTGCCAGCAAACTGGAGCTTCATCCCTCGCCAGGCAGAGAGATGTTGACTGCTCTGGGCCTTTGCTTTGCGTTCCTGGGCGTTCCAGTGCTTCCCTGATCATGGACCACAGTTTCACGTGGGGCTCTTCCTCTTTGGGGGGGTGCTGAAGGAGATGCCAGAGCACAGGAAACTGGGCCACATTTTTTTTTTTTATTGTGTTGGTGTTAACATGTCTCTGTGAACCTCCAGGCTGAAGGCAGAATGCAGTCTCATCAAAAGTCAGTGCACTTTCTGACTGATCTTGGATCTGTGCTCACTCAGGGGTATGATCAGAAAACACTCCCAGTCTGAAGCATCCATGGGCAGGACAGGTTGTTGTGGGATAATTGGGAGGATTCATATAAACCTGCTTGGACAAAGACATTGCATTCGCTGTAAGGGGCCGAAGCCTGAGGGGAGATACCTAACAAGTCTCAGGTATCATCACACAGAGTCCTTGAGAAGGAAGCCTGTGTTTTCATGGCGTTGATGGAAGTCTGTTAGCTGGGAGAGCAAACACATTTGAAGGATTAGGTTCAGAGCCTGGACCTTAGATGAGACCTTTCTAAAGTCACTTAATAGTCACAGACAACTTTTAATTTCACAAAAGATGAGATAAGGGAGCTGGTTCAATGGCATGCCCAGCTATTTCGGGTACATTGAAGTTCTTGTTAGGAGATGGTGAGTGGCTTTCTGTATTTCGAGAAGCCAGATAGAAGCCATGCCTTAATTTATTCATGTTAAGGTCAAATCGGTTAACTGAAATGTCAGGTTTTATTATTCTGATTAGAAATGTGTTGCTCTTGTATGTTAACACCAGTTAGTTCATATAAATCAGCAAATCAGAACTCTGTTTTCATATGTGTGTGCATTTGTGTATACATATATATCTACATATCTGCCAATCACAGGTTATTGTATATATGCATATATAATATAATCAGAGCTATTATATATGAAATCTGGCATCCAGAGCTTGTATAAACATGTAGTATGTAATTTATTTATAATTAGACTGGAGTACTAATTCAATTTGTTCTTACTACCTTAGGTTTGAGGAACAAAAATGTTTCAAAGTACAGTATCTATAACGGGATGTCTGGTGTAGAAATCATGAGAATTCACACAAGTCAGCAAATTAGAGCTAGCAGGCCATACTCAGTTTGCTACCTATTTTTGTAGGTAATTTTTTTCTCTATGTAAATGAAGGTTGTGTGTGTTGTATGTCTGATACTGGGATTGAACTAAAGGTCTTATGCCTGTATTCTACCACTAAGGCTTGCCCCCTCCCTCCTCCCCTCCCCTCCCCTCCCTTCCCCTCCCTTCTTTTCTTCCCAAATAAGGAATCTCTTTTTGCCCAGGCTGGTCTGGACCACCTTCTTCCTATTTATACTTTCTGTATAACTAGGATGACAAGAGCATGCTTCCATATAGCTTTTTTAGCTTTTTATTGTTTGAGATGGGAATCTTTTTTTTTTGCCAGTCCCAGGGCTTGGGACTCAGGGCCTGAGCACTGTCCCTGGCTTCTTTTTGCTCAAGGCTAGCACTCTGCCACTTGAGCCACAGAATCGCTTCCATCTTTTTCTTTTTATGTGGTGCTGAGGAATCAAACGCAGGGCTTTGTGCATGCCAGGCAAGCACTCTACCGCTAAGCTACATTCCCAGCTGCTGAGATGGGAATCTTATGAGCTGAATTTTTTTTTGCCCAGGCTGATCTCAAACCATGATCCTAATGACCTCAGCCTCCCAAGTATCTAGTATTACAAGTGTGAGCCACCATGTTATGTAGACACAGTTTTCTGAGGGACGTGCACACACACATACATGTACGTGTGCACATACTGTATTGCCCATGGCTGCTATCATGGCAGAGTTGAGAAGCTGTGACAGAGACTTCAGAGCCTCAAAGTGTAGGAGTTTATTCTCTGTTCCATTACAGAAAAGTGCCCATTTCTGATTTCGTGACTTCAGATGATGAAGCTATTCCAGGAGGTAGAACGAGCTGTTCCAGATCACATAGCAAGCACTGAGAAGGCGGGAAGGGAGCCATGTCTCCCCCTGGGCTTTCATGCCTTCACCATTGCTGCGAACCCATCCTTCTGCATTCTTCATGACTAATTACCACCCATCTCCAGTAAGGGGAAAGCGTCCAGAGGAAGGTCTGGGACAGGGGAGTCTGGGCATGGGAGTGCTGACAGCAGGGAATTTTTATTTTCTGCGTTAGCAGTCTTACACACACCTGTTGTTCTCAGACCCTGCACGAGGTGCCTGTCCCTGTCCTCACTTCAGGAGAGTTACACGGGGACAGCGGTGCTTGGATTCCCGGTTTGCAGATGATGAGACCAAGGCTCGGGAACGCTAGGAAATGTGCCCACGATCACAGCGCTGGGCTGCGGCAGAACTGGGGCTTGCACCTGTGCAGAGAAGCCCCAGAATTAGTTCCAACGGAATCCCTCAGAGTAGGCACTGCTCCTGCAGCTTTGCCGGTGCTGGACCTGCCGCGGTAGAGGCAGACACCATGTCCCTTCTTTTGGGAAGAAAGCGGAATTGACATTCATGTAAGCTGGAATTTCATTTCCAGTGATTCAGCTCAGAGAACATTTTCGTGCTTCATCCTGCAGCACAACTACGGTTAGTAACCCGCACCCCTCGGCCTGGAGCCCTGGCTCCTGAGAGCCAGCGTGCTGGAAGTCACAGAGCTGATCCAGATTGCATTTCAGGGAAGAAGCGCCAGAACCTAATCCAATCGTAGTTTCATAATAAGAAATAACATGATGAGAACTGAAATAATATGATGAGAATTTATTATTATTATTTTTTAATGCTGACGACGAAACCGTGCGTGTCATGAATGCTAGGCAACTACTCTACCATTGAACTCCAGTTTTTGTTTTGTTTGTTTGTTTTTTTTGCCAGTCCCGGGGCTTGAACTCAGGGTCTGAGCACTGTCCCTGGCTTCTTGTTGCTCAAGGCTAGCACTCTACCCCTTGAACCACAGCGCCACTTCCGGCTGTATACGAGGCAAGCACTTCTTTGCCACTAGGCCATATTCCCAGCCCCTGAACTCCACTTTTTGATAAGTCATTATGGGTTTATAGCACATGATAGTAAAAAAGAGCAAGACTTGTTTTCCCCTCATGGTCATATCTGTCATAGCTATTGGATGACAGTATCAAACCCAGGAAAGTGACGTAAATACAGTCCACAGGCCATATGCAAATCTCTACTTTTACACGGACATAATCGCTTGTACGAATGTGAGCATAATTCTATGCAGACTTCTCACATGTGGATTTGTTTAATCAATGTAAATTAAAATAAATAATTTTCATGCTGTTCTTATAGACATTCCCCTCCCCTCCAAGTTTGCCCCCATCTTCCCTGAAAGCCTGTTTTCTGTCTCTGTAACACTTTTTTAAAGAAGTTATGTAAATCAATTATATAGTATTTAACCTTTTGAGAGTGACATCCTTTTTCTCTCCCCTCCCTCTGTCCCTCCCTCCCTCCCCCTCTCCTTCCCTCCTTCCTTCCCTCTCTCTGTCACTCTTTCTCTCATTCTTTCTCTCTCTCTCTCTCTCTTTGTCTTTCTTTTCTTTTTCTTTCCTCTCCCAGCTCTTTATTGTCTGCAATGATATTTCCAAAGCTTTTTGCCTGGGCTGGCTTCAAATCAGATCCTCCTCCTGATTTCCCCTTGTCTAGTGGCTAGGATTATGGGCATGAGCCGCTATGTTTGGCTTGAAACCATTTTTTAAAAAAGAGGGTGGGTATTGTTTGGGACGAGTGTTCCGGGTTAACCACAAAATGCTGCAAACTTCAGTGGTCTTTTCATTTTCTCTACGTACAGGTTGCTCTGATGCCGCCTTTGAACATCAAGCCATCAGAGGACTTCTAAGCAGAGCCCCAGACATCACATTAGCATCTGCAAAGGAGACAGAGAAGGCGCATCAGTAATGTGGGTGCGGAATAAAAGCTCAAGAGCCAAGCGCTACCTCAGAGTTAATGAATTGCTTTCTTCCAGCCTTTTCAAATAGTCCAGTTCATTTTGTGTGAGATAAACTGCAGGACCTTGTCACTCCAGCTCTCAGAGGAGGGCACTTCTGTGATTCATCGTGCTTGTCCCCTCTCAGGGAGCCCGGGATGGGGGCTCCTCCGCTACCCTGTCTGGATGACTGATGACTTGTGGCCCCACGGGCTGTCCTTGCTACAAGGCTGCAGCTGCAGGAGGAGGGAAGGGAAGGCGGATGAAGCAACGGTCCATAGGAAGTCCTGGAGCTCCCTCCCCGTCAGGGAGGGGAGAGACTCCACCCTGTCAGTGAAGCCCAATAGCACTGTAGTGTCCTGCGGTACCTGACATGACCCAGTCGAGGGCTGGTGATGCTAACCTTCTTGTCCTTGGCCTTTGTTGATGTTGGTAGCTGTGTTGGTTGGTGCTCTTGTGCATTTGTTGAGGCTGTAGGTGAGGTGGGGATTGGAGTGTAGATATAGTGAAGTTTGGTAGAACCGGGGTCTAAGGCATGATCGTGTAGTGAATGAGATTCTGTGCATTGCATTTGAACCAGAGAGGTTAAGGGAAATTAAACAGATGGCAACTTTTTATTCATTCTTTAATCTGTTGCTCCTTTTCTTTTTGTGTCAATCCTGGTGCTTGAATTCAGGGGCTATTGATCTGGATCCGATTCATGGTTCACCACTTGAGCCATGCTTCCACTTCTGGTTTTTCTTTCTTTTGCTGGTTAATTGGACATGAGTCTCTATGATTTGTCTGTTGGTGTTGGCTTTGAGCCTTGGTCCTCAAATCTCAGAGTACTGCGTGACTAAGATTACAGGCTGGAGCCACTGGTTACCTATGCGCTTCAGCTGGTTTCCCGGACACTAGATACAAACTCAGGCATTCTCTTGAATATTCTGGCCTTTTCTACATAACATAAAACTTAATAATTAAATCACAAACAGTCCAGCTTAAGAAAATAGGATGCTGGCTCCCTTTAAATACTCAGCGATTCTGACTTGCAGAGGGCGTAGCCCTGACCAGGTGCTGGAGGAAGAGGGCCGTGGCCCGTCACCAGCTCTTACTTCTGACTCTGTCAGGCTGGAGGTGAGGAGGTGGTTGGGAGAGCAGGGAACAGAACGTTACTTGTGGGACACAGATAGAAGCGGTGTATAAACTCCTAGTGTCATGGGCCGCTTTGATTGCTTCTTTAGAGACTTCACTGCTTCCTTGTTGGAGGGGTCTCACTTGAGGCATTAGTGTATGGCCGCGGTTTCCATAGCCCTGGGGAATTTGGCAATATCTGCACTGTCTTTGTAGTCCTGTAGTTCTCAGTGGAGTGTGAGTTTGTCTCTCAGGAGGCGTTTGGTGATGTCTAAAGGTATTTCCTGTGGGCTTCTGCTTTGTTTTCTTCATGCATGTTGTGTTGTTATTATAAAGTTGATATATAGAGGGGTGAAGAGTACATTTCTTTTTGAACATCACCCCCGTTCCCTCTCTTTCTTCCAGTTTTTCCCTCCTGTCCCCACCCACAAGTTGTATAGTTCATTTTCAACATAGTGTCTGGTACGCACTGCTGATGGCTACATTTGTTCACTCTTTGTCTCACCATTTCTGTTCTTCCCCCTTACCCTCCCAAAGACACACACACACACACACACACACACACACACCACACACAAACACACACTAAAGGAAAAGAAAGCAAAAACAGCAACAAAGAAAAAAACCTTGTGTTCTCACTTCCAGGAGTTAATTTCAACAAATATTATTTTATATGATCAGATGCACATAGGTATTGTGCCTTTGTCTAATGATGTTTTGATTGTCAGCCAGGCACCAGTGTTTCATGCCTGTAATCTTGGCTACTCAAGAGGCTGAGACTGAGGATTGTGGTTCAAAGCCAGCCCAGGCAGAAAAGTCTGTGTGACTCTTATTTCCGAGTAACCACCACAAAGCTGGAAAGCTGTGGCTCAAGTAATGGAGCACTTGCCTCGAGCAAGAAGGAAAAGAAAAGCTCAGGAACAGCATGTAGGCCCTGAGTTCAAGCTCCAGGACTGGCACTAACAAAACAACACAAAACAAGTGTGTGTGTGTGTTGTGTGTATTATGGTTAGTTTGTTTTTTCAGATAGGCCCTTCCTTTTGCCCAGGGCTGGCTTTGAACCATGATCCTCCTACTGACTTAGCTGGGATCACAGGCATGTGCTACCATTTTGTTCTATTATTGCTCCCTCCCCATGAGTCATAGGCTTCAGAATTATTTATTATCAAATTGATGAGTCATTTATTGCTACAATAATTCTCTGTAACACAGAAGCATGAAACATCACTGGTGTACATGTGTATACTTATAGTTGTGTACTTAAGGTGATTGGCTAGGGTTTTGCTGTTCTGAGGCTGCTCAGATGTCATGCAGGGGATGGGGTGGGGGCGGGGGCTCATCTCATCATTCCTGATCCGAGATGATCTTGAGTGTGTCAATTGCTGTATGCATTTTTATCCTCCAGAAGTTCTGCTTGGGTACAAGATCACCTGTAGCTAAGTAGTGAAGTGATTGTGAGACATGCAAAAGGTCATGGTTCTATTCCTAGCGCCACATACCTGTCCCCTAAAATTGTGCAAGTCTCTGCTTGTGTCACGCCTGTAGTCTATTTGGTATTATGCAAGTCACCAAAGTGAGTGCAGGACATTTTCTATAGAGAAAGGGTAAACTTGCTCATGGATGTAAATATACCTACCCCACTTGCTTTGGAATTTCCATAAATTGTTCACTTAAGAACGTGGTATATCTTAGCTTCCAGCTCCAGGTGAACATAAACAGGGATATTCTCATATTAATACACGATAAAGATACATATGTTTAACATAATACAGGATATATAATTGGCCTGCAATGTACTTGTTGTGGGTTGTGTATTTTTTTAATTATAAAGGTGATGTATGGAGGGTTACCATTTCATAAGTCAGGTGATGAATACATTTCTTTTTGAATAATGTCAGTTCTTCCTTCAATTTCTCCTATGTACATGTTATCTTAGAGGCAGAACATATATAAATGACTGAAGGAATAGGAGGATTGATTGGATGAAGAACAACATCTGGAAAGACATTGTGGGGCTCTGTGGTGTCAGAAGCTAAGTGACTCTAGCAGCTTTCCACTCACAGTCCACAGCCAATGATATACCTCAAAATCACACAGCCTTCAGAAAAACCAGAGGCAGAGCCCCTTATGGAAAAGACAAGACATTTCTCAAGTACTGCACAGGAAGTGCTAGGAATCTAGTTTTTACTGAACTTATGTGGGTATCTGGGCTGAAAGATTCAGCAAGGTATATGGGATTTTCCACCAGTATCTGCCCTTTGATTCGTTCCCTGATATATAGTATTGAGACCTTTATTGAGAGCTTGGGTTGTAGGAGGCACTGACACAGTGTCTCAGGAGCTTTATTTTCTCAACTCAGAGAGGCTTACATGATCCCTGTGCTCTTGGGGAAACTGAGGCTTAAGGAAAAGGTTAAATAACTCGCCTAATGTCATGGAGATGGCAACTAGCAAAATAAAATAAATCAATTCACTTCTGTCTCTCATTTAATCTCTGCATTGTTCTGCCTCTGAGTTCTTAGTTTGAAAGAAAAGTCTCACACAGGTTTATTCTGACTTCCTTTCTCTCTCCCTATTGTGGAGAAATTGGTTATTCCTTTAAAGCACTGGGAAAATTCTATCCCTGCAAGCATTAGTCCTCCACCTCATACCCAGATCACTCAGAGAGGTGTTTTCTTTGCCCCCGTCGGACCACTTAATTACATTCTCTCTTCTTTAGGAGGAAGGCTGACATGTAATTATTTTCATGATTAACACTCCTGTGCAGCTAATTGTAATTATGCCTTATAATCACAGTTATGATCGTCAATTACTCATTCCTGCCTCATTTGAATGTTTTTCTTTATTCCAGCTTCACAAAGTTGATGGAGCTAATGTGCACGCATGCGCACGCACACACACACACACACACTCACACGGTTGGGATTTTTTCATGTGTGTATGTGTGTGTATGTGTGTGCTGGTACTGTGGCTTGAACTCAGGGGCTAGGCACTACCTCTGAGCTTTTTTGCTCAAAGCTGGTACTCTACTGCTTGAGCCACAGTTCTACTTTTGGCTTTTGGCTGGTTAATTGGAGATAAGTGTCTCATGGACTTTCCTGCCTGGGCTGGCTTTCAGCCACAATCCTCCAATCTCAGCCTCCTAAATAGCTAGGATTATGGGCATAAACCACTAGTGCCTGGTTGCACTGATGCCTGATCAGTATTTTGGTCACCCTGTTCTCATTTTTGTTCTTTTTTTAAATATTTTATCTTTTTGTCAGTCCTAGGGCTTGAAGTCAGGCGCTGAGCACTGTCCCTGGCTTCTTTTTGCTCAAGGCTAGCACTCTGCCACTTGAGCCACAGCGCCACTTCTGGCTTTTTTTGTGTATGTGGTGCTGGGGAATCGAACCCAGGGCTTTATGCATGTGAGGGGAGCACTCTACTGCTACGCCACATTCCCAGCCCCTCTCATTTTGGTTCTTTTTCCAGATTCTATTATGGCATCTCACTGGCCACCCCCCTGTCCTTGGCACTGACTCTTAGTCTGAGGCTGATCTCCTTTAATATTCTTCTATTCATTCTGTTGGTGAAGGATTATGGAATAGCTAAGCACAGGACACCTGATGCTGGACAGATGAGACTGAGAGTAGATTACTAGAAACATAATCACAGCCTTGATGAGGGGACATTGTTTCATGCAGGACCACGCAGAAATCGCTCTCAGTAACAAAATGGGCAGCCAAGAGCTGTGGGTGGCAGGCTTTGTAGTATCAAGGTGCTCCCCTCCCTCCCTGGTTTCTACCGAAAGAAGTGATTGGCTTGTTGAAATAATTCAGTGAGTTGGCAGAGAACCAAACCTTGCTATGCTGGGATAAACAAGAATGGTGGCTAGACAGCCTTCTTCATAGGAACACAGTAGGGAGGAGAACTTGCTATTAGGCTATTTGAGGATTTCAACTAATGTCAAAGCAGCACATAATATGCAGCTGTAGTTTAGGCCTTGTGGTACAAGACTCTCAACTAGAAGCTGGGACAATAATTCAATAAAAGGAAGAGGTTATTAGCACCAGTCCTAAAGGTAGACTGTATAGATTTTAGTTCTGGATCTCAAATCATGGGAAAGTTACTTACTATTCCTAGGCCTTGATTTCCCCATATGCAAATGGGAAAAATTCAGCAAAGGATGTTGTGAATATCAGTTGTGTTCTACTTCAGGAATACAACACTTAGTTCAGTGCCTTGTGGTTTATATTGTTTAAAACATTTACTTAATCTTCTTATGAGTCTTTGTTTTTGATCTTTGATTTCTCTAGAGGCCTAGGAGACAATAACATTTTTTTCCTGTTTCTTTCATTTCTAAGATGCTTGAAGAAATTGATCTGGCCTAATATAGTTCTAGCTTGCAGAACTCACATTTTGGAAAACTTGATTTTTCCATGGAGATCTAAGTGTGGGTTAGGGAGCTAGGGACTCCTTCACCCAGAATTTAGGAAAATTGAATTAAATAATAAGAATTTCATATGATCCTCTACTCCTTAAATATGTTTCATCCTAGGCTACAGCTGAACGACTTCAGGGACTTTGTTCATTATTGTGCTTCAGGAGCTTCCTACACATGGGGTTGAACAAACAGGAAACCCTGTCACTGCCCCCTCAGCAGGCATACTTACCTGCTTCAGAGTTCCTGGTTGCCTTCTCTGGCTATCAAAAATTCTGAATCACTACTACACTGTTGGTTGGAATGTAAAATTGTTCAATCACTATGGAAAGCAGTATAGAGGTTCCTCAGAAGACTAAACTTAGAGCTCCCCTATGACCCAGAAATCCCACTGCTAGGCATTTATCCAGATACCCACAAAACAGGTCACACTAAAGCCGCCAGCACAATCATGTTTGTTGCAGTATTGTTTACCGTAGCTAAGAAATGGAACCAACCCAGAGGCCTCTCAGTGGATGAATGGATCACTAAATTGTGGTATATATACATAATGGAATTCTATGGTTCCATTGGAAAGAATGACATTGCCCCATTCTTAAGGAAATGGAAAGACTTAGAAAAAAATCATATTAAATGAAGTGAGCCAGACCCAAAGAAATATAGATCCATGGTTTCTCTCATTTGTAATAATCAGTATATGTCTAGGATAGTCCTAGCAGAGGAGCACAATAGCTCAATAGCTATGTACATATGACCATATAAGATGATGCTAAGCAAAATGAACTCCAAGATATGGAAAAAAGTTTTTTTCATTGTTGTTGTTATTTTTAATATACTGTGTGAAGTTATTTCTTTTTTCCTTCATTTTTTCCCCTTGGCTTATCCCTTGTTGTCACTGTTTTTGATTTTAGTACCCTGTGTCTTGTATATGTGTTTATTTGGTTTGGGGAAGGAAAGGGGAACATCAAAATGGTGAGGCAAAGGACAAAGGGTGGAGCAAGGCAACAGCAATACTCACACTAAGTTGGAAATGAACTTTACAACTTGTGTGTGGGGGGAGCTGGAGGGAGAGGGAAAGTGAGAGAAAAGCAAGGGAGAGGGTGATGATGTTTGAAAAGAAATGTACTTATTTCCTTATTATGTAACTGTAACCCCTCTCTGTACATCACCTTGACAATAAAATTAAATTTAAAAATAAGATAAAATAAAGTAAAAAACAAACAAACACCAAAACCTCAAAAAAGAAAAAGAGAATGAGGAAAGGCCAGTCTGCTGTGGCACGCAAGTGTGCTGTAGAGTCTCCTCAAGCTTCAGAGCACAGGGATGTTTCAGGAACAACTCAGACTACCAGATGGTCTGATTGACTTCATTTTTGCCTCTCAGCAGCAAATTCCTTCCGAAATAAGACCAGGAATGGCTAAGTAATAAACAAACAAGAGAAGAAGGAGCATGCCTTGGACCACTCTTGATATTTTGGCTCTGAGTTGTTCTATCTTGGGAGCCATTTTTTTTTAAGCATTAAAAAAATTATCTGTAAGTAGTTGCACAAAGGGTTCAATTCAACATGTCAGTTTGTGGGTACAATCCATCTTGATCAATGCTACCTCCCTTTTAAAATCATTCTCCCCATTCTACCCTCTCTCATTCCTCAATCTCCCTAATTCCATTTTCACATGTACCCATGGAATATAATGAATGACTCTCTTCTCCCACCCTTTCGCTTTTCATTTACCTCCAGCCCTCCCCTTGACTTCCCTCCTGACACCTTATATTTTAGGAGTCTTGAAAACAGATATACTATGAACTATGAGTACTAGGATTCCTGTAGGGTCTAAAAGATGGGTGTAGAATGGCAGTTTTCTTTTCGAGGAACTCTTACTCGCTGCCTTTTTCAGGTATGCATTTGGGAGTTCAGTGCCGGGGTTGTCAATCACATTAGAACTGCTCCTTGTGGGTGTTCTGGGTCAAGGGCTGCAAACCTTTACATGTGTTTCCTTGTTGGAGAGTCTGGTGAACAGGGGCTTTATTGTTGACTGGTAACACTGCATGCATTTTAAGCTAGTATTTCCACATTTACTCTTTATTCCCAGGCAAAGCAGATCATAATGGTGGGTGAGCGAGCAGTGGTCATCCATCTTGGAAGGGAACTGTATCTTTTCGTTCCATAGGAAATGCAGTGCAATCTGATGCATCCATTTTGGAGCTGGAAAATGTGTGTGTTCGAGAGAGATAAGGTTGAGAGAGGTTGGACTCCCAGCCCTCCATAGAGAGTTACAGAGTTAGTTTTGCTGTTTTCCTTTCTCCTTCAAATAAATGTGCTCTGTCTGCTTTTTAAAAAAAGGTTGAGCAGGTTATATGTGTACTTTCGAGTGTGTGTGCACGGGTGTGTACTTGAGTTGGTGAATGGAGATGAGGACTACGATGACTGTAGAGTGACATAATGGCCGCTTTATGAAATCATTCCTTTAGTTTTGTTTGTTGCTTTGAGACAGGCTCTTGCTAAGCTGTCCCAGCTACCATTGAACTCATGATCTTGTTGCCTTTGTTTCTTGAGTGCTGGAGTCTCAGGCGTGCTCTCCCATGCCTGGATTTTATGTATTTATGCATTTTATAGTAGGTAAGTACATATTAAAGAACAACAGCCACAAACTTCTGTTGTCCTAGATTTTGCTCAAACTCCGATTCCGCCCATGCTTCTCCTGGTATCACCACCCACGGAAGGCGTGGAGGGCGGAGGTCTAGCTGCAGGGGGATCTCATTCCCTATTCGGAAGTAGCCCGAGCGCTTCTTCAGATGAATAAATGAAGAGCACACCTCCATCCTGGGGTGACGGCTTTATTAGTAGGCCTACAGGAAAATATTTGTTTTGGGTGCGAATGTGAATGGCAAGTCTTAGCCTGTGCTCCACATTTCCTTGGCATGCTTTCTGTTCCATGTGGACTGTTGCTGTGGCATCTGTGGTTGTTAAATGTACTTGGCTTCCTGTGCTCTTCGCACCAAGCCACTTGGCAAATGCTAGCTAGCTGTGATGGGTTCTCTGAGGAGCGAGGTCTCCTTGAAGACAGATCTACCTCCCAACCAATATCTTCGTCTGTTTAATTTGCCTGCTTTAGTTGGACTAGAATTATTAAGCTAGAATTGGAAAGCTCAGTAAGGGCTGATTTTAACAAACATTAAAAACCCAGGTTTTTGGTATCATATTTTAGCAATGACAAATAAGAGAGACAAAGGATAAAAAAGACAAACCATTGCAATAGCGATACTTACAAAACCAATTGGTGTAAACCAACTGTACAACTCATGGTGGTGGTGGTGGGGGGATCTGTGGAGGAGGGAGATGGGGGGAAATGAGGGAGGAGGGGAGGAGGTAACAAGTTGGATAAGAAATGTACTTGCCTTACATACGAAACTGTAACCCCTCTGTACTTCATTTTGACAATAAAGAAGAAAACAAAACAACAACCCAGGCTTAGGCTGGGTGCTGGTGATTCCTCCCTGTTACCCTAGCTGCTTAGGAGGCTGAGAACTAAGGATCTTGGCTCGAAGCCAACAGTGGCAAAGTCCATGAGACTCTTATCTCCAATTAGCCACAAAAAGTGAGAGGTGGCACTGTGGCTCAAATGGTAGAGTGCTAGCTTTGAGCAAAAGAAGCTCAGGAATAGTGCTCAGGCCAAGAAATAAAGCTCCAGGACTGGCAACAATAAATACATAAATAAATAAAAGTCTAAACTCAGGAAGGCAAAGAAATCTGGCTAAAAGGGTACAGACACTGGCTGTGGGAAAATTCGAACCCAGGGCTCTGTGACTTCCCACTCCCTACCTGGGTCAGTTTCTGATGCTGTGGTATTTCATGGTTAATGGCTCTCACCTGTACTCACCAAGCATTGATAGGTCATTTACAGACATTTTCAACTCATAGTAACATTCCCTAACATAGATATTAGAAATGGGCACCATCGTCCTCACTGTACATAGGAGCAAAAAACATTTCATAAACTTAACTAGCAATGCTTATGCCAGTAACTTAGACAAGTGATTTTTAAATGCTTTGGGAAGAATGCTTCTATATAGACTTCCTGCTTTAGAATTCTTAGACCTGATCTGCATTAGGTTCATTCACTGTTTTGTTGTTGTTGGTTTTTTTTCCAGTCCTGGGGCTTGAACTCAGGACCTGAGCACTGTCCCTGGCTTCTTTTTGCTCAAGGCTAGCACTCTACCACTTGGGCCACAGCGCCACTTCCGGCTTTTTTGATATATGTGGGGCTGAGGAATCGAACCCAGGGTTTCATGTATACCACTAGGCCATATTCCCAGCCCCCTGATCTGCATTAGGAAATGCACTGAGGGAAACAAGCACACACTAAACTTGCTCTTGCAAGAACCCTAGAAGTTTCCATTCAGTTGACAAATTAGAAAGTGAGCTTGCTGAATGTTCATTTACTGGTAGGTGATACCTTGCTGTGTTAGGTGTTTGAAAACATGGAAAATGAAGCTTTTGCAAAAATGATGAAAGACAGTTGCTGGCAGAGAGGAGAAAATTCTGAGAAGTCCTTTCATAATATTCGGAGTATGTGAAGGAAGACAGACATGGCTTCCTTGAAATTGAAGATGTAGACTATAATTGCCTAAATCATAGTTTCTGTCAGAATTTGAAAATGTAGGCATAGTTTGTCAAGCAATTTATAGAAAATTTCGTGTCCTGGAGAATTTAAAAAGAGAATAATTGTCTTTGTTGTTAGCTTAAGAACTGAACTTCCTGTAAGTAGAAGGATGAAGTAATAATTGTTATATTGAGTTCCAGTAACACGGCTACATTTTCTGGCCATTGTGCTGATTTAGGTGATAGGCTCTTTGACACTGACCTTTAAGATATTCTCAAGTGTCCTATTTCCTTTAATATAAAGTGGCTGCATCTTGCCTTTTTATAACTGCTCCTTTTTTCCTTGTTCTCTATTGTCCATCTTTTATGCCAAGTTCCAAAGAATTCCATTAGGCTATGAATATACCAAGAGGCTCTTTTTTAAGCATGGGATTTAGCAGGACTAGGGGCATCCCTTAAACTCCTACAGATTTTTTTGGGAAAGAATGATAAGCCTGTAGCAATCAGCCAACAGGCCACACGCTGGGAAGAAGGCTCAGGGGCTCAAAGTCCTGAATGGCTTTCAGCCTGGGGGTCAGCTCAGTGGGAGAGCACTTGCTTAGCATGCAACTGCCCTGGATTCAATACCCAGAGCACCCCTAACTGGTAGCCCCCACAAAAGGTTCTTCTTTGAGAAGAATGATTCTACTCACAGTGTTCCTTCCACCGGGGTTAACACTATTCAACAAACCATCTGAATTAAGTCAATCTTCATTAAAAGAGTAAAACTGATGGGCTGTATTTATTATTATTGTTAGGTAGTTATGCAAAGGGATTACAATTCCATAGTCACGTTATGAGGATGATACTTCTTGATGTCAACCCTTCTTTTGTTCATCCCATTTCCCCTTTGTTTCTACCCTCAAAGTTACATAGTTCATTTCTTACATAATGCACATTGACTCTAATGATTAAATTTGCGTATTCCTTTTTACTTTTGGAGAAGACCTTTCGCTATGGTATAGAGGCACAGAAAAGAACAATTATTGCATCTCCAACTTCCCCTCCACAAAGAGCTTCCTTGTTTATCATGGCACCAATATATATTAGCACAAAGAACTAATTTTAGTATTGTATGAGGTTAGAAGAGAAAGAAACAAGTGAACTCATAGGAATTACTGAAGTAACAAAGTGTTGATGTGAAGAGTTACTCATTTCTAATAGTTGGTTTTAGGGGTATGAGAAAACACTAGCAGAAAAACTAAGAAATGGAAATCAGTGTGTGTGTGTGTGTGTGTGTGTGTGTGTGTGTGTGTTGTGTAGCTCTCTGCTTCCATTTTTAGTCATTTTGAGTGACTTCTTGTCATGAAGATAAAGAAGTAAGCAGTTGGTACAAATCTCATTGCTTCTCCTCTCTCCATTTCCCAAGTGTGCATTTTATTCTATAGCTATACATTGTTAAAGAACTTTAATATTATGACAAGTGTCCCTGTAATCCTAAGCTACTCAGGCGGCTGAGATCTGAGGATGATGGTTCAAAGCCAGTTGAGGCAGAAAACTCTGCAAGACTATTTCCAATTAACTAACAAAAATGTTTGACTGGCAGCATGACTCAAATGGCAGAGTGCCCTGCATGAGTACAAAAGCTAATTGAGAGCCCAAAGTCCTTAGTCCAAAAACTATGGCAACCACAACACTAAAATAACAACACTTTCTTTATACACGGTATGGAAATATAAATAAAGCAGAAAGGAAATCTCTCTTAATTCTACCACTTAGGAATAAGATTTGGTAAATCTTAACAAGTAGGTTATTTTGTGTTATTAAGTGAAAGATTTAAGATGTCCATTTTTTAAAAATTTAATTTTATTGCCAAGGTGATGTACAGAGGGGTTGCATACATAAGGTAGTGAGCACATTTCTTGTCAAACTTGTTACCCCTCCTCATTTTTCTCCCGCTTTCCCTTTCCCCACCCCACAGTTGAACAGTTAATTTCCAAAATATTGTCTTGTGAACTTCACTGTTGCAATGCTTCACCCTTTGTCCTTTGTCTCACCATTTTGAGATTCCCCTTTCCTTCCCTAACTCAGCCTCGTGCGTAGCTGGGATTACAGGCATGAGCCACCTATGCTTGGCCTTTTTCAGGTTTTTAAAGTTTTCATCATAGAGATCCTTCATTTCTTTAGTTAAGTCAATTCCTAGTTTTTTTTTTTGTTGTTGTTTGTTTTTGCCAGTCCTAGGGCTTGAACTCAAGGCCTGAGCGCTGTCCCTGGCTTCTTTTTGCTCAAGGCTAGCACTCTACCTCTTGAGCCACAGCGCCACTTCCGGCTTTTTCTGTTTATGTGATGCTGAGGAATCGAACCCAGGGCTTCACACATGCAAGGCAAGTACTCTACAGTAAAGCCAAAGCCTTTTTTATTTTTATTTTTTGAGGATCTTAAGGAGTTGCTTTGCTGATTCCAGCCTCGCTCTTCTCATTGTTGGCATACAGAAAAACCATTGATTTTTTTTTTTTAGGGTTAATTTTTTACCCTGCTACTTTGCCAAAATTTTGGATTAGCTCCAGTAACTTGGGAGTAGAGTCAATGGGGTTCTTTAAGTACAAGTACAAGATCATGTCAGCTGCAAAGAGAGAGAGTTTTACTTCATCTTTCTCTATTTGGATCCCCTTTATGTTTGCAGCTTACTCCATTTAGTTTTAAAAATGGAAATTTGAATATGGAACTCCTAGTGAAAAAGAGGAGCCCTGTGCTAGGAGTCCCCATAAACATGTACTGTAATTCTTTGTGTATAGAAAAAATACTGTAAAGTTTAACTTTACTCTTAAAAAACCCAGAAATTTGAATACACTATGATATTGTTTGTAATCTACTTTTCAAAACTAATGTATTGACAAATAGTTTCATTTATCAAAAAATAGGGGCTGGGAGTATGGCCTAGTCCTACACATGAAGCTCTCTGTTCCATTCCCCAGCACCACATATATGGAAAATGGCCAGAGGGGGCGCTGTGGCTCAAGTGGCAGAGTGCTAGCCTTGAGCAAGAAGAAGCCAGGGACAGTGCTCAGGCCCTGAGTCCAAGGCCCAGGATTGGCCAAAAAAAAAAAAAAAAAAAAAAGATGTAGCCTTTTAAAGAAAATGTCAGATATTAGGATAGTACGAAATAACATTACTATCAAATAACAGCGAATTTCAGTGGGTGTAAGAACTTTACCTACATTATTAAGTTAATTAAACATGCAAACACATGCACACTCAAAATCATAGAGAAGCATCAGTAGCATGTTTAATTTTCTTTTTTTTTCCCCCTAGAGCAAGAATTGAGACTTGCATAGATAACAGTAGATTTCCTGATGTCAGTAGTCTTTTTCATCAGAGTACAACTCCTCCTGCCCACTTGAGTACTGGTTTGCATATGTTATCATAGGAAAATATTTCCCGGCATCTGGATATTGCAAATGCACCATGATAGGAAGAATATTCCATGTATTCTATCTGTTATATTTGATCTACCTCAATCTCACTGTGGTCTAGTGAAAGCCTAGGTCAGTGGTGTGATGCTGTATCTCACTGATTTTTTTTGTCATTCTCTTTCATCTGTCTATGGACAATGCTTGGAGCTGAAGGTCTTGGTGGTCATTTGAGGACCTCAGTCGGAAAACTTCTGCTGGGATGGCTGTAGCTACATAGGAGGTTGAGGTACTTCCCTTAGGAAAACCACTGGATTAAATGAAGAGCTGGGATATTTTTCCAGTGACTGGATGTCTGTATTAGTTTCCTGGGGAAGCCTTAGCAAGGTACTACAAATTAATGTTTTTTAATTTACATTTTTTTAGTCGTTTGTGGGGCTTGAACTCAGGGCTTGGGTGCTGTTCCTGAGCTCTTTTGCTCAAGGTTAGCCCTCTACCACTTTGAGCCACAGCACCACTCCCAGTTTTCTGGTGGCTAACTGGACATAAGAGGCCCATAGACTTTCATGCTTGGGCTGGCTTTGAACCCTGATCCTCAGATTTCAGCCTCCTGAGTAGCTAGGATGACAGGCATGAGCCACTGGCTCCCAGCTCTGATTCTTTTTTTTTGGCCAGTCCTGGGCCTTGGACTCAGGGCCTGAGCAGCACTGTCCCTGGCTTCTTCCCGCTCAAGGCTAGCACTCTGCCACTTGAGCCACAGCGCCGCTTCTGGCCGTTTTCTGTATATGTGGTGCTGGGGAATCGAACCTAGGGCCTCGTGTATCCGAGGCAGGCACTCTTGCCACTAGGCTATATCCCCAGCCCCCCAGCTCTGATTCTTAAATAATCAAAATTTATTCCCTCAGAGTTATGCAAGCTAGGAGTACCCATCAGCAGTACTACATTCCTCCAAAACCCTGCAGAGAACTCTGCATCACCCCTTCCTTGCTTCTGATGGCTGCCAGTCCTTGGTGTTTCTGCTTAGTAGCTCTGTAGCTCAGGTCTCTGCCTTCGTTTACACCTGTTGTTTCTCTATTACTGTATTGTCTGTCTGTCCATTCACAATCATTTTTATTTTGGGGACGAAACCCAGAGCTCCAAGCCTGCTATGTGAGTGCTCCGTCACTGTGCTATACTGTCAGCCACATACTTAAAAAAAATAGCTACACCAGTCATGTCTGAATGCAGGTCCCACCCTACTCTAGAATGACATCATCTTAACTAATTACCTTTGTAATGGCCCTGTTCTCAAATGAGTCACATTCTGAGGTTCTCCGAGTCAAGACTTCAACATATCTTGTTGGGGTACACAATTCAGCCTGTAACAAATGGCCCTTAAGAAACTAGCCATGGACCCAAAGATTCATAAAGGCAACAGAAAATGTCACACAAACGAACACTATGCTGTTCTCTCCTCTTTTCCCCCAAATTCATACTTTCGTGATGACAATGAAGAAAAGGGCAAAAGAAATGGTATGGCATTTGATTTCCTGAGAAATAGTGACTTTTACATAATCTACCTGTCAGAGGCAGTTTTAAAAAAATTATCCACCATGCCTATTATTAATATAGCCTTTAACAGGATACAAAAATGCTGTCATATACATTATCACTTTGATCATGGCAGCATTCCTGCAAAATAAGTAATGAAGGCATTACCATTTTCCCCACTTTACAAAAGTAGTATCCGTGATTAAAGCATATTCTACAGTTAGTTAGTTGTGGCCTCCTGATATCTTATTACTCTGTCACACCACCCTCAATACTCAGGAAGTCCAAACGATTGCGCTCTCTCTCCTGTGACTTGTTCTAATGAACAGCGATAGCCAAGTGCTCGTGGTTCATCTCTGTAATCCTAGCTACTCAGGAGTCTGAGATCTGAGGGTTGCAGTTCAAAGCCAGCCCAGGCAGAAACTCCTGTGAGACTCTTCACTCCAATTAATCACACATACACAAAGCTGCAAGTGGAGCTGTGGTTCAAGTGGTGGAGTAGTATTCTTAAGCAAAAGAAACACAAGGACAGTGCCCAGGCCCTGAGTTCAAGCCCTAGGAGCGGCACACACACACAAATATGAAGAAAGATAAGAAGGTATTTTCATAGACAGCGTCAGCCTGCGTGGGGGAGTCACTGAGCCTTGGGGGTGGCTGGTGAATGTTCTCCTTAGCCTCTGCAAGTATGTGGGCTCGTCCATGGCTTTGGGTTTTCTTTTGTTCGACTAGCTCGTTAGAACACCCGTGCCCTTCTTTAAGGCTTTATTTTCACAGGCTTATGCATCCACTAATTTATGTGGGCCGTCTTAGCCCACTGGGCTGTATAACAAAATATTTTAGAATGCACAATTGACAAACAACAGGAATTTGTTCATCACAGTTCTGGAGACTGGGAAGTCCAAGACCACAGCACCAGGAAATTTCACTCGTGATTAGAAGAACCCAAGGTAGGAATTTCTAGAAGACACAAACATTCAGGTCAGAGCAAGCAGAAAGAAAATCTTAGGAAGAGCAAGTGCCAATAAAAATTAAGTATTTCCTCCCTTCTTCTCCTTTACTTGGAATGACATATGATCTTCACTCTTGCTTGTGTATTTTGTAAGTCAGCAGAGTTAAAGAGTAATACATATAGCTGGATTTAACTCAGAATAACATTACAGAGAATGCACTGGACATGCCTCAATCCCTCCCATGCCACCCTTGCCCAGCTTTTAAGCCTTGCATAAAAGGTAGCGTACTGTATACATTGTCTGCCCTTGCAATGTTTACTCTCAGCAATGTATTTCAGAATTTTCTCTAGAATAAAGACCTTCTTAATTCTGTATTCCATTGCACCATAATCTATTACACAGTATACCATCAGCCAGCCAGTGTCTTATTGCAGAACACCTGGGTTGTTTCAAATGGTGATGGTTATATCCACTGTTGTAAAACCTTGTGCATGCATTAGTACATGTGTAAGTATATTTAGTAAAAATTCTGAGGCTTCACTTTGCGGGGTTAAAGAATAAATGCGTTTTTTATTTTTATAATTGAGTTAGGCAGCTGTCCTTTGGTACAGTAAGTATCTAAGAACAATAGTTCCTCCAAGATTTCACGAAAAGCAACTACGGTGCAGCCGGGTGCTGGTGGCTCACATCTTTAATTCTAGCTCCTCAGGAGGCGATTTGAAGGCAGCGGGGGCGGGAGAGTCTGTGAGACTCCTACCTCCAACTAACCACCAAAAAAGCTGGAAGTGGAGCTGTGATTCAGGTGGGAGGCATTAAGCACAAAAACTCAGGGATCGTTTCTAGGCCTTGAGTTCAAGCCCCAGGACTGGCATAGACACACAGACACACACACACACACACACACACACACACACACACACACGAAACTACAGTGGATTTTGTTGGAAAGCAAAGACAGTCTTTTATTTAATCTCTGGCAATCCTGTGAGACAGGGATGCCTATTATTATAGCTAAGGAAACAGTCCAGATTTGCATAGTAATTTGCTCAGCGTTTACATTTTCTTCTTCCTTTTTCCTTTTCTTTTTGGTACTGGGGATTGGACCCGAGACTGTGTGCAGGGTATTCTAGCAGTTTACCGCTTGAGCCACACCCCGGGGCCTTTGATTTTAGTTTTGTTTTTGAGACAGGGCATGGCTAACTTTGCCAGTGGTCATAAAACCTACAATTCTCTTTTTGCTCTTGTTCTGCTTTCCAGAATTAGAGCTGGGATTTTAATTGTGCTTTGAGAGGAAAGAAAGAGAGGAAGACTGCAGATGCTGGCCGTTGGTGTGTGTGTGTGTGTGTTGGGAGAAAGGCAGAATATATATGTATTTGTAGTTAAGTTCTGTCCCTTTACAATAAATTGAAGCCTGTCAAACTCATAGAAAAAAACCAACAGTGTTTGTGACTCCTGTTTTGGGCAGTGGTTTCTTAGATATGATGACCAAAGACACCAAAAGAGAAAAATTGGGCATCATCAAAATTAAAAAAATATGCTACAAATAGTAATATCGAACTAGTGAAAAGTCAGAGCATAAAACCAGAGAAAATATTTGCAAAACAAATAGCTGGTATGAGTCCTGCATTGAAAAGTCAGTACCCCAATAGTAAAAAAAGCAATAAAACTTGCTGGGTGCCAGTGATCTTGCCTGTAATCCTAGCTACCCAAGAGTTTGAGATTTGAGGATCATGGTTTCAAAATCAACCCAGGCAGGAAAGTCTGTGAGACTCTTATCACCAATTAACTACCAGAAAACTGCAAGTGACACAGTGTCTCAAAGTGGTAGAGCACTAGCTTTTAGTACAAAAGCTCAGGGACAGAGCCCAAGCCTCATAACTGACAAAACAACAAAACAATCAATACAAAACAAGCCATTGGTTTGAATAGGGATTTCTTTTTTGTTTTGTTTGTTTTTGCCAGTCCTGGGCCTTGGACTCAGGGCCTGAGCACTGTCCCTGGCTTCCTTTTGCTCAAGGCTAGCACTCTGCCACTTGAGCCACAGCGCCACTTCTGGCCGTTTTCTGTATATGTGGTGCTGGGGAATCGAACCCAGGGCCTCATGTATACGAGGCAAGCTCTCTTGCCACTAGGCCATATCCCCAGCCCCTGAATAGGGATTTCTTAAAAGAAGATATACAAATAGCTAAAAATCACTTGAAAAGCTGGGCAACATCGTCAATCATTTGGGAAATGCAAATCAGCTTTGAAATAAGATGCCACTTCAATACTAGTAGCATGGTTGAGATAGGAATGACAGATCATAACAAGTTATTGATGATGTGCAAAAATTGGAAACTGTATAACCTTGCTGATGTAAAATGGCACAGCCTCATTGGAAGACAATTTGACAGTTCCAAGATGTTAAACATAATGTTACCATATTGTCTAGCAATTCTACACCTAACGTGCATTCACAGAAAACTACAGACACCAAAACTTGCACTCAAATATTTGAAGCATCATTATTCACAACAGTCTCAGATTGTTTGTTTGTTTGTTTTTGGCCAGTCCTGGGCCTTGGACTCAGGGCTTGAGCACTGTCCCTGGCTTCTTTATGCTCAAGGCTAGCACTCTGCCACCTGAGCCACAGCGCCACTTCTGGCCGTTTTCTATATATGTGGTGCTGGGGAATTGAACCCAGGGCTTTATGTATACGAGGCAAGCACTCTTAACACTAGGCCATATTCCCAGCCCTGACAGTCTCAGATTGTGAGCAACACAAAGGAGCACTAGCTGAGGAATGGATGAATCATGTGAGGTATAGCCATAAGATGGAATAGTATTCTTCTGTACAATAGTGAAATAGCAATAGAAAGGACAAGGTTGAACCTTAAAAGAAGCCAGACACAAAAGGCCATGTACTATATAATTCCGTTTCTGTGAAATGTTCAGATAGAAAAATTCAAGGACACACATTATGGTTATTAGTGGCTGGAGGGTAGGGAGAAAGAAGAGTAATAGTTAATGATTACAGGCTTTCTTTTAGGAGTGATAAAATGCTCTGAAATTAGGTAGTCAGAGTTTGTAAAACTCTGTATATACAAAAGATCTTTGAATTGTCCTGTTTTGGGGTGTGTTGACGATGGAATCTGGGGACCCACACATGCTCTCTATCACCGAGTAACAACCCAGAGAAATTCCATACTTTTGTTCTTTCTTTTTTTTCCCCCACCAATACTGTGACTTGAACGCAGAACTTTGACTTCTTGCTTGGCTTTACTCACTCAAGGTGGATGCTTTGTCGGTTGAACCATACCTCTCCTTCTAGCTTTTTGCTGGTTAAGTAGAGATACGCGTTTCATGGACATCTCTGCCTGGTATGGCTTAGAATGACACTCCTCAGATCTCAGCCTCCCAATAGCTAGGATCACAGGTGTGAGCCACTAGTACCTGGTTGTAAAACTGTATACTTTTTTCGTGTGTGTGTGTGTGTGTGTACTGGGGCTTGAACTCAGGGCCTGGGCACTATCCCTAAGCTTTATTCAGCTCAAGGCTAGTGGTCTACCACTTGAGCCACTGCTTTACTTCTGGCTTTTTGGTGGTTAATTGGAGATTATAGTCTCACAGACTTTTCTACCTGGGTTGGTTTTGAACCACGCTCCTCACATCTCAACTTCCCCGAGTAGCTAGGATTACAGGCATGAACCACCACAACTTGGCTATTGAATTGTAATTTTTTTTTTTCTTTTTGATTCTGGTGCTGGGGCTTGAACCTAGGACAGCCTAGGTGCTGCCCTGGAGCTTTATTTACTCATGGATAGCACTCTACCATCCCCAGGTCTGGTTTGTTGTTGGTTAATTGGAGGGCAGAGTTTCACGGACTTTCCTGCCTGGGCTGGCTTTGAACCATAATCCTCAGATCTCAGCCTCCTGAATAGATAGGATTACAGTGGTGAGCTATAGGTGCCTGCAAATTGTATACTTTTAAAAGGTGAATTTTATGGTATGAAAATCACATATCAATAAAGCTATAGAAAATTAAGTGGTTTCGGTTTGGAGAGCTAAGAGGATAGTATGGGAGCGATTCTTTATCAGACTGCTCTAAACTCCCCAGTGAATCCTTGAAGCCATAGGGAAAGAGTAAAACTTAGAAATACTTTGAGATATGTCACTGGATTCCAATATATTACTTGGAAACTTGCCCTGAAATATTCTTAGGACTCTGCAGTATGAAATTCAGAAAATTAATGCAGAACTTGAATTGGAAGACATCGTCAGGAAGGAAGGCAGTCCTGTCACCGAGCGCCTTCCGGGGTGATGGAGAGACAGAATGTAGACCTGCTACAGGTGGGATGATTAGGAAGAAACGCCATCCGCCCCAGAATTGCAGATTTCATTAGTGTGGGCATCTCTGTTCATTATTCTGATGAAAGGTGTGAGCCTCTGCCTCTCAGTCCCAATGAAGATGGACACAGAGAAGCTGCTGGAAGGTGACAGCATTCCAGCTGGCGGCTGCAGCCTGCAAGATCTGGAGTTCAGACTTAATCAACAGCAAAATACAGTCATCCACGCTCTCCGTTGCCTGTCCTGGTCACCCTGAAGAGGCCACCAGCTGGTGTTTTGGAGGCTGAGCTGATGAGATATTATTATCTGCCAGTCTTCATTTTTTTTTTAAAGTAAAGAGATGCAAATGAATGCATGCAGAGCTCCTTGTGTTGAGCTCTCAGTTAAAGCCTGCATGAAGGTTGGGCCACTGTGTAAACGGTAGTCAGGGAGAGAATGGAAAAATTCACACGGTAGCTGCTTGCACTAGGATGCAGAAGGACTATATCAATCATTCCTGCTGTCTCTCCTTTCTGCTCCCTTCATCTTTCCTATCTCCTACACTGTTTTCAAACTTTCCCATGACAAGTTTCTCTGGCTTCATGCATGTTTTTTTAATTCTACGTTAATAACTAGCACTTCTTTTCTTCTTTCCATACAAATAGGAAGCTGTTGCTTTCTTACTTGGAAAATTCCCTGGTGCTTGTGTTGAACCATAGGAGAAAGTACAAAGCCTTTGTATGGAATTGATACGCCTCACCTAGCTCCCATATACCTGCCCATCCTCACTTTCCTGCACATATATCCTAGGAGTTCAGGGAACACGTGTATCATACTCCTCTGCCGTGAGTATTCTTACCCATCCTTGAAGGCTCAGCTCAAATATGTGCTTGCTAAGAAGCCTCTTCTAAGTCCTTCAAGCAAGAGTAAATGCTTCCTCTGTAGCCTTGTGACAACACCATGTTCCTTCCCATTCTTTAGCTGAGCTTTTTTTTTTTAACAGTAGAACTCTGACCTAGGACAGATGCTTCTTTTCAAGTTGATATGCTCAGCACATAGCAGTCTCTCTCTCTCTCTCTCTCTCTCTCTCTCTCTCTCTCTCTCTCCATTTCTCTTTCTTTCAGAGGGTAGCTAACACAATGCCATTCAGACAAGGGGACGGATTGTTCCAAAAGTCTAGCACTTGCTCCTTTTATATTTTTGTTGCCAATGAAGGGCACCAAGGATGAAGGCAATGAGAAATGCCAGGGTCGTCAGGGACCTTTGTGGTTTGAAAATGGTGCCCTCACCAGGAAATTAAACTGAGCTCATTACCTCATTAACTTTTGACTGGAGAGGGAATATTCTGATGAAATTGTATTATCTTTCCAGTATGACAAGTTGGTAACAGCCTGGGACTTTGAAAGACGCTTTGTTTTCTTAGCAAGAAATTCCACTAATACAAATGAATATCGTGGAGAGGAATTCCATTTTAGAAAAATCCTTAAAGGCAGGAGCCATAAGTGTCTAAATTGCTTTGTGTGCACGATAAATCCCCATGGCTGATCAAGGTATCCTTACACCGAGATTAAATCTCAGCATCAACATATTGGAGTAGTTACAAAATTTAACTGCTGTATACGATAATTGTGCTTGATCAACTTCATTCCTTCTCCCAGGAGATCCTTTGAAATGCAGATAACAATCCCAGCATGCTTATGAGGAGCTACCATTTTTAATATCCTTCAACTTCTAAAGGTCTGTTACACATTTTTCATTTGATGAGACTGCTTACATTACAGCCCTTCTTTTCACAGATGAGAGGAGTCTATTGCGATTCCTAGACTGTTGATCAGAAGAGCAGTTCCTTTACCAACTACAAGGTATCCATATTCTTAGAAGAAATAATTTTATGATGGCAATTGTGTAATATGGCGGGGAAAACAATGGACTTGAACACGAGTTCCAGTTCAGTTCTTCCAGTTACTTGATTTTGGTCTCAATTCTCTTAACAAACAAGTAGATAGAGGCTCTATGCCATCAAGGATTTGGAGAGATCCCCCCAAATGTAATCCAACAGCGGAACACTCACAAAGACCCTCTTGTGTTGATCTGGGCAGGTTCCAGTAAGTGTTAGGAAATATTATGAGCTCTGAAACTACTTATTGTCTTTCGAAAGTATCTCTATATTTTTGTAGTTTTTGAAAGTTTGGATCAATCTTGACAGGTAAAGAATTTAATATTTTAACCCCTCTACTGCCTATCATTGCCATTTTGCAAGGTGAGCACCTGTAAACACTACTTGGATGTGACAAAAGGAAGCCGCCTAGGCAGCCAGCAAGGTCACTTTGTTAAGCAGCGCTGTGACACTTCCATGAGGGTAGAGGTAACAGAGTATTACCAGGCTGGTCCCAAAATCCCTTAAGAAAATGATTCCACATCTGCATTGGTTCACAAACTAATGAGGATAGATACTTAGGAAAGTAGAACCAAATCTTCTTTACTATCACTTTTTACAAGTCACTTTTTCTATAGCCAATGAAACAAAGAGATTGCACATGAGCAAGTTTAAAGAGCAGAGAAAGTGCTATTTGTTTTCTTCCTTCCTTTCTTTCTTTCTTTCTTTCTTTCTTTCTTTCTTTCTTTCTTTCTTTCTTTCTTTCTTTCTTTCTTTCTTTCAGGATTCTTGTATAGAGTTAAAGATTTGCACTAGGAGACAAACGAAAATGGAAGAGGTTGATCAGGAAGACTAAAGCACAGCTCTACAAAGGAGTGGTGAAGAGCAATTGCTCCACATCTGCAAATAACTTTGTTCTGAGATGAAGAGGTAGCAACATCTGAATAAGAGTTACAGGTGGTTGACTTAATTAACTCCAAATCCCAGCACCCCAGACCATCCGGTGCTGAGATTAAGGAGGCAGAGCTAGTTTACTAGAGAATCCCAAATCTCAGACATTATTTGGATTCAAATTGGAACTCTTTCTGCTAAGTCCAGAAGGAAAAAGAATTAGGGAAATGAGATGTTTGGATATTTTCTTTTTGTCCTGTGACAATTGACCATACCTCTCTCTTTATTCTCTTCTATTTCTTTTCCTTTGCCACTTCCATTTTCTGCTCTCCTGCTTTTTATACCTCTCTCTGCTTGTTCCTTTTATCCATTCTCCTTTCTCTTCCCCTCTTTCCTCCTGTAAGGCTTCTCTTCACCATCACTCTCCCATTTTCCCCTATTTCCCCTTTTATTTGTCGTTTATCTATTACTTGAAGGCACACATGTTTTGTTTCTCCTTCCAAAATATTTGTTTTAACTAAACAAGTGAAAATCTCCTGCCAAGATGGAAGTAGGAATATTAAAGATGAAAATGAACAGCCATCAGAAGAATAGCAAATATGAAGAGAAAGGGATGATTTCAAAGACCATATTAAACCTATCATTATTTGAGCAGTGACTGACAGGGTTTTATTTTATGAAGACTTAATACCCCAACATGCAGTGAAAGAACACTGGGTATCCTCAGCCCCCATGCCAGTATTTCGGTTGGAGAAAGATAAGATTAAAGGAGAAAATAAAGCAGGTGAATCTTTTATGTGTTACGTTTTCAGAATTAGAGTATGGTATTAATTTCAATTTGTCTTCAGGTCAAGTATTCCTGGGAATGGAATTAGGTGAATTGACAGGGGCATTTGTAATAAACTGAGTGTTTGAATCAGGCAGACCTAACGTTGAACTCACACATGGTTCTTTTGATGCTCCCTGTTTGACTCCGTGAACGTTACTTTAATTTCCTAAGATTTGGTTTACAGACCTAAAAAAATAAGGGTGATGATGAAATCTACCTCTAAGAGTTGCAGAGAATTTTCATGAGCCAATACATGTGAAGTGTCTGGAACATAATATCTGCCATCAATTCCAACTACTCTTATTATTATTTCTATGGGAAAGACCCCATAAGTGCTTGTGCATATATAGCATATATAAATACCTTCCTCCTGCATTAATCACCCAGAACCTTCACTTCTTTCAGAGGGAATGCTTTATCAATAAAATAAGGAATTGTCTGGCTGAATTTTATGAAGGAGCTTAGGATGATGTCTTAGATTGGGGCTAAGCAAACATTTCCGGTAAAGAGCCAGATAGCAAATCTTTTAGGCTTTGTGAGCCAGACATTTGCTGTTCTAACATCTCATCTCTGCAGCTGTGAAACAAAGACTATCATAGGCAGTATGTTTGGTTGTGTGCCAGCAAAACTTTATTTATGGCTGCTGGAATGAGAATTTCCTATACCTGTCCTACAGTAAGAAATATTATTTTTCCATTTGACTTTTTTCCTAAATATTTAAACCTGTGAAAATTTATTTTTAGTTAGAGTGGAGCACAAAAATAAAAAGAGGCAATTGGATATATTCTACCTTCAAGTGATGGGAGTTCACTGCTGTTTGTCTTAGAGCAACGAGTTAGACATTACTTTGCTTCTTCTGGTCATAGATGAGGACTTAGAAGCACAAAGACTCTGTGACATGGACGAAGAGCCTCGGTAGCTGAGTAGCAGAGCTGCAATTACCATCTAGATCTTTTATTTTCATTTTGTTTTGCCTTCCTGAGGATTGAACTCAATCTCTTACATTTGCTAGGCAAGTACTCTACCATTTGAACCACACCTTCCCCTTTTTAGTTTATTTCGAGAATGGGGTCTTACACTAATTTTACCATGTTTGGCTTTGGATTATGATACTTCTTTTTTTTTTTTTTAACATTTTGAGTAGCTAGGATTAGAGGCAAGTGCTATAGACAAGTAGATCTAGAACTTAGATCTTGCATACGAGGCGAGCACTCTACCACTAGGCCATATTCCCAGCCCCTAGAACTTAGATCTTTAAAAATAATTTGGGGCAGAGATTTGAACTCAAACTTTGTGTTTGCTACACAGGAACTTTCAGTTATACTGGTAGTCCTAGAACCTAGACCTGTTCTCAATGTCTAGATTACTATGCTTAATGACTTTTAGTCCCAGGTGTCTTTTTGTTAGCTTTGTTTTTTTTCTTGATATAAAATAACCCTCAATCTTTAAATCCATATTGTTTGGTTCTCTCTGAATACATTCCTGATCTGTTCTGATTCAGTTCTACAGATATCCTATTGCTTAGTAAGGTCGATTCAGATACCTCAGGGACTAAGAAGTTAACATGTACCATCCAAGGCCCTTGTAGGAGGGACAAAATGTATCAGATTGGGGAGCACTTGTCCCATGTCCAACAGAGAGATTCTATTTTTCTCAGATGACTGAGGCCATCGAAAATGCACCCAAGGAACCCCAGTCTCCTGACATTTTAAGGAGATACAAATCACCCAGGCTTTTACATGGACTTTAAAAAAGGTACTCACACTTTCAAAAACGCCAGTGATGCCAGCATTGGAGGCTCACGCCTGTAATCCTAGCTACTTGGGCGGCTGAGATCTGAGGATCCCAGTTCAAAGCCAGCCTGGGCAGGAAAGTCTGTGAGACTCTTATCTCCAATGAACCACCAAAAAACCAGAAGTGGTGCGGTGGCTCAAATGGTAGAGCACTAGCCTTGAGCTGAAGAGCTCAGGGACAGCGCCCAGGCTCAGAGTCCAAGCCCTACAACTACCACCACCACTACCAACAACCACAACAACAAAGCCTATGATAACCAAACAGACACGTTTAAGTACCAGTGCCAGCTTGCAAGAATTATTTCTGTAATTTTATCTTAGGTTGTTATTTATTTTTTTCATGCCACATATAAATATGAACCATACACATCTCTCTGTTTCACTTGGGAATACATACATACATGCACATGTCTATGCGTATATATTTGGTTTACAGAAATAGAACAGAAATATTTGTTCAAAAGTCATCAATGACTACTTCTCTAGCATAAGCAGTCTTTATCTGTCCTTTAGCCTGTGTGATTATTGTACTGAAACAGACTTAATGGGGGATTTTTGGAAGGGAGTTGGATGGAGACAATTAAATACTTTTAGGGATAGCCTGCAAACTCTCAATTTTAAATGTATGACTGCTTTAAAGCTTCCTGGGACCTTGTGTTAATTTTCTTTCTCCAACCAACAAAGAGCCAATGATCATCCCATATTTTGCCTGGTGAAAAGCAGACTCTGGGATGGCTTGATTTTTTTCCCCCCTCCTATTTTCACTAAACCTACGTCATGTTTTCTTCCTAAGGTACTACTGCCTATCTATAGCAGCTTCGAGGTGAAGGGTAGGGAACAACTCACACAGGGTGCCAGTGGAGAGAACAGCTGGAGTCCTGTGACAGTGACAAAGAGCTGAGGTGGAAATAAGCAAATAAAAAGTGTCCAGGTTGGCATGCTCAGAATCACGCAGCATCATCTGGAAGCATCTGGCTTCTGGGCAAACTCTAAGGGTGAAACAGGTCTTAGTCAAGAGGCTGAGAAGAGAGGGGTTGTGTTTGTTTGCTCTTTTGTTGGTCGTGGGGCTTGAACTCTGGGCCTGGGCGCTGTCCCTGAGCTCTTCAGCTCAAGGCTAGTGCTCTAGCACTTGAGCCACAGTGCCACTTCCGTTTTTCTGGTGGTTCATTGGAGATAAGAGTCTCATGGACTCTCCTGCCCAGGCTGGCTTTGAACTGCGATTCTCAGATCCCACCTGCCTGAGGAGCTAGGATTACAGGCGTGGGCCACCGATGCCCAGCTCCGGGCTGTGTGTTTTAAATGGTCACAAGGATGTTTCTGATGCTCTGTCAGGTGGGGGAGCCCTTAGTCCACACTAGCTCTTAGTTTGAGATTCTACTCTCAGGAAGACTAGGGAACTTGCTGGGATAATCTACATCGGGGAGTCCTGAGCTCCAGCTGGGGGTGCTTTGAACTGGTGAGGAACTAACAGCCACTGCAGTAACTGGAGATGGCAGCACGCATAACTAGGTCCCTCTCTAGGTGAGACAGCATCCCATCAAGGAAGAAGACAGTGCTAGAGAATTCTTGGGCAAGGATGGGCAATAGAGATTAACCTGTGGTACAGTCTATGGAAGATACCTATCCTGAGGCCTGATGATGTAGCTCAGTGCGAGAGCCTTTGCCTTAAACGCCCAAGGACCTGGGTTCAACTCCCAGCACTACCCAAACAACCAACATAAATCCCCTTAGTGCGGAGCATAGATCAGCACAGGAAGTTTTCAAGTTTGAAGCCAGCTTGCATTACCTACTGAGATTCTAAGACAAGACAAAACAATATGAAAAGACATATTCCTTCTTATGCTACACTATGTTTCAAATGTCCCTTCATAAACTCATATTGAAATCCAAATCTCATGGTGGAGTATTAAGTGGTGGGGGTCAGATAGGACTTACAGGATTAATAATAGACATAGCAATAATAATTGTAAATATAATTGTTATTAAAATTATTATTGCTATTATTGTTATTATTACTGTAGATTGAAGCCAGAACTTTGCCATGGTAGGCAAGTACTCTACTCCTTGAACTATGATATTTCTAGCCCCATTCCTTTTCTTTTTCTTTTTGTTTATGAGGCAGAGTTTGCCCAGCTGGCCTCAAACTCTTAATCCTCCTACCTCTGACCCCCAAGTAGCTGGGATTACAGATGTGAGTCATTATGACTAACTCTGATTTTTGTATTTTTAAAGGAAAACCAAAACAGAATAGAAAGCAATTAGCCATTGACAATTTTGGTATCAGCATAAGCTGCACGGGGTTTTGCTTCCCTCTGGTGTGTGTCTGAATCTTCATCCTCTCTTTTGGGGTTACCATTACTGTGGTATTACAATACTGTGTATTACAGGCACACACTGTCATGTCTAGCCGCCCCCCCCTCCCCCCAGGCAGTTATGTCTGGAAGCTTTAGGGCCTGAACAGGCCCGGAACTCAATCCTCCTATTTCCAGCTATGTAACATAGGATGACAGGCACATGCCACTGTGCCTAGTATTGGGTTTTGGAGAGCTCTTTTTAACTTTCTTGTCAGGACTAACCTAGAACTACGACACTCCAGTTCTCAACCTGTCAAATAGCTAGGATTACAGGTGTGAGCCACTAGGGCCTGGCTTTGCCATTTTTTTGACTGGGGGATACATTTTGTTATGGGTATGGAAGTTAGGCAGGTTTTATCCTGAGCATTCCCAGTATGTTAGCTTGAATTTCCTAAATGCAGCGTTGCCATTCTTCAGATGGGCAAGACTTACTTGAAACATAGACCCTGGGACAATGAGATGCCATTCTTGTTTCTTGAGTCTTGGTAAACAGTGTTTTCCCAACATTTCTTACCCTGAACACAGTAGGGAGCTGCTACGTCATGTCAGTCTCTTTTAGAAAATGGATCAACTGCCTTTCCTACATCTTTGGTAAACTTCTTTCCTCTGTTTGGTAAGGTTCTTATAATTGAAAACCACCTTAGTAACACCCACAGAGCCAAAAGGCTCATTTGCTTTTATGTGATGTTATTGGAATATAGATATTGTTGACAACATTTGCTTTTTTTGTTTTTTTGAGATAGAGTCTTGCTACACAGCCTAGATGTGCCTCAAATGTCTAATCATTTTTCCCTCCGCTTTCTTAAAGTGCTGGGATTACAGGTATGCCCCACTTTCCTGGCTACAACAATATGCTATTGTATTAGCATGTACTGGCTGGAAAAGGGATTTTCATTGTGTTATTTCCATATATGCATGCGATGTGCTCTGAACAAACTCATCGCCTCTATCACTGTCACTCATCTCCTCTCCTCCTTCATAAAATCACTTAGAGCAGGTTTCATTGTTTTATTTTCATACACATATGCAAATACTTTGACCATATTCACTCTACTTTGCTCTCTCCATTTACTATCCCCCACTAGCACCTACCCCCAACTAGAACCTCTTTTAAATTCCTGGGTGACAATATTATTAATGTGAGTGCTAATAGGAAAATGACTCTAATGAACTCATTACTGAGGGATGTGGCTGAAATGATGGAACACTTGCCCAGCAAGCACAAGGCTCTGAGTGTAAAACCCAGGTTCATCAAAAACCAAATAAACAACTGAGGTCGATCCTATTGGTTAGATTGGAGAAAAAGGGGTTATTCAAAAAAAATTCCCACTCTTTTTCATTCCAATGTGTTGTGACTTAAAGTTAGCTAGCAGCATCACAGTAGAGTTTTTGGGTCAGAGGGCATACATATTTTGGAGGTTTTTGACATGTTTTATTCAATAGAGAAAGTTCTATCTGGCTATTTTTATTCCTACTGTGTAAGAGAGGGTGCATTTTCCCCCTATCCTGCCAAGATTGGATATTCTTAGTTTTTGGCAACTTTAATACTCCTTTAGGCCACTTCCTGGCTATTACGCTAGTGTCTTATGGCATACAAAGAGCCTTCATAAACAGCGTCATCTTTGATCTTTACAACAGTGCTGAGAGTAGGAATGGCAGGTGCTTTCTTTTTCACTTGAGAAAAGAGAAGGTCCAAACCCAGAGGAGTCAAGTAGCTTACATAGTTTGTATAGATTGGAGAGAGTTACAAAACAACAACAAACCAACTCAGGGTTCGCTGCCTCTTCCACTGCTCTTGGGCCCCCCTTCAAATGTTTGTTTCCTCCAGAGAGGAAACTCGGGGGGGGGGGGGGCCTGTGACCCGTCATCCTGTAGTCAAAGGTGACCTGTTGCTCCTGTGATAATCGGATGGCGAACGTTCTCTGGATTTCCTTCATCCACACTGCCAGTGATCCCACTAATTTTTCACTGCCTTATGCGAGCAACTGATTTTGATTTCCCCTTCCTAATGAAAAGAAATGTTAAGGACACCTTGAGGAAAATGAGAAACACCAGCCACTTTTGTCATTAATCATAGTAGATACTATAACTTTAAGGCTAGGAGAGGAGGCAACTGGGAACAAGAGAGATGTGCTCTGTGCCTTTCCCTTTGGCTGGCTCTTCCCTAAGCTGCCAGCCAGAGCGATGGTGAGCTCTCCGCCCCTCTGGCACACCAGCAAGGCTTGCTAATGTAATGGAAATGATAATTATTCCCAGCCCCAAATAGTTCGCTTCCTCTGGCCTACAGGGGTATTAAAGTTGATTAAACACATATGCTTTGGGTAGGCAGCAACTCCAGTCACATATGGAGTGATCAGTCTTTTCCTTGCTCCGTGAGACAGGGAGCCCTCAAGAACACAAAGGGCCAGGACTGTGCTGGGTGAAGGGACAGAGTGAATCCAAATCTTTCGTTGCCCCCGAGGTGGTAGAGAAAGCCACAAAGACTTAGCAAAAAAAAAGCCCCTCCCCATTCCTGTACAGAAAGAACTCAAAATGCGCTCATTAAAGTTATAATTTAATTTTAGTAATTTGTGATTCCCCGTGTCCTTTCAAATACATGTATTTGATGAAGGCTAAAAAGTTATGTCCATTAGCCATTTTGCCATTTAGGTTCAAGTGCGTATGCACATGTCATGGATTATAAACAGGAACCAGTACATTTATTTTACACTGTGTGGGAAACGACTCCTTGTCCTTAGGATTCGATTATTATTATTAATTTTTAGAAAACTTTATTTCTCAAGGTGAGTGTTCCATTCTGCAACACTTCTCAAAGCCAAGAAGTGATGTTTGCCTCATTTGGAATCGTATGTTTAATTAATCACAGCTTGATTTTCCACACCACTGACATGAGGAAATAGTAAGGAGTTATTATAAACATGCTTTGGAATAGTTGATCTTGAAAAAAACTTTTTGTGCAATTCCCTTCTTGTTTGTCAGTCTTGACTAGCTTCTCTTGGCAGGGCAGTGAAGGAGCTCACAGCTCACTGGTGTAGATGGAGATAGGGTTCTCCATGGTGAACTGGCAGGATGCTTAGATCTGGGTATTCCTTGGGACTGTAAAGTTATTATTATTTTTTTTGTGTGTCAGTTCTGGGGCTTGAATTCGGGGCCTGGGCACTGTCCCCGAGATCTGCCCAAGACTAGCACTCTACCACTGGAGCTACAGTTCCATTTCTGCCTTCTTGGTACTGTATTGGAGATAAGAGCCTGATGGACCTTCTTTCTTTCTTTCTTTCTTTCTTTCTTTCTTTCTTTCTTTCTTTCTTTCTTTCTTTCTTTCTTTCTTTCTTTTTTAATAATAATTGCTTATTTATTGTCAAAATGATGTATAGAGGGGTTACAGTTTCATACGTTAAGCCATGGGTACATTTCTTTTACTATTTGTTATCTCCTCCCTTATCCACCCCTTCCGCCCCCTCCCCCTTTCCCTCTCCCCCCATGAGTTGTTCAGTTGGTTTACACCAAACAGTTTTGCAAGTATTGCTTTTGGAGTCATTTGTCTTTTTATCCTGTGTCTCTTGATTTTGATATTCCCTTTCACGTCCCTAGTTCTAATACCAGTATATACAGTATCCAGGGTACTCAGATGAGATACAGTGATAGCGCAAGAACAACCACAGGAAGGGGATACAAGAGGATCATCAAGAAAAGAAGCTACTGTTTCACATGGCATGTGGAAAGTAATTATAACAGTGATATAACATTCATTTCCTTAACAGGGAGCGCATTTCACTTAGCAACATCTTATGTGTTCATAAGGGCATAGCTATTGAAGAGCCTGATGGACTTTCTGCCCGGTCTGACTTTGAACCATGATCCTCAGATCTCAGTCTCCGGAGTAGATAGAATGACAGGCATGAGCCATTGGTGCCTGGCTATAAGGTTATTTTGATTGGCCACATAGTGCTATATTTAGAATATGGAAACTCTCTCCCAAGGTCATGTATTACAATTCATGCATTACATCCATGAAGAGTTAATTTTTTTTTTTTTTTTTTTTTTTTTGGGCAGTCCTGGGCCTTGGACTCAGGGCCTGAGCACTGTCCCTGGTTTCTTCCCGCTCAAGGCTAGCACTCTGCCACTTGAGCCACAGCGCCACTTCTGGCCGTTTTCTGTATATGTGGTGCTGGGGAATCGAACCTAGGGCCTCGTGTATCCGAGGCAGGCACTCTTGCCACTAGGCTATATCCCCAGCCCAAGAGTTAATTTTTTATAACTGAACATACAAAGAGTTTTTTAGTGGTGTCGGTGTGGAGAAATTAATTATAAACACATTTAGAGATTTGCTTGCAGAGTTACAGGTAAGTTGGAAAAATATTTAAGTGTGTGCTTGTGTGTGTTCCAGTAATGAGGTTTGAACGCAGAGGCTCAGGGCCTGGACACTGTTCCTTAGAGTTTTCACAGAAGGATGGTGTTCTACCACTTGAATCCTATCTCCACTTGTGACTTTTTGGTGGCTAACTGGAAATAAGAATCTCATAGCCTTTTCTATCTGAGCTGTCCTCAAATCACAAACCTCAGCTCTCAGCCTCTGGAGGAGCTAGCCTGAGGTTGAGCCACTGGCATCTGGTGTAAGTGTAAAGAATCTTAACTCAGCACTAGATCCTTAAACCAAAAGTCAACGAAAATAAACGGTGTGCCACGTCCTGAGGCAGAAGAACTACAAAACAAAAAAGCAAAATAAACCCAACCAAACACAAATGAAGCAGATCAGCCTGTCTTTTGGCACTTTCCTCCGCTAGCGGGAGACTGAAGAAAGGGACAGAAATAGCCGTGGCTTTGGAATGTAATTGCCTCAGTCTGTCTGGGGGAAGAATGTGTGAGAGCGCTAATTCGCGGAAGTCACAAACTGAAGTGCTTTCAAATGTACTTTAAGAAAAAAAAAAAAAAAGCCCCAAACTGCTGAGCCAGCACCGTTCCCCAATAGCCACAATAGAAATTTGGGATAGTTACCGTTTTTAATCAAATGTTTAGAGAATCCGTGGTGATTCTCTCGGTGGAAGTTTTCCTTATTGGCTAGTCTTTTGTGTTTGAAGGGCATTGCAATGAAACCGGGCATTCATCACTTCTGTCCAGATTCTTGCTGTTCCCTTCCGCAGCTTTCCCCAACCTGCTCTTCACATCTGGATTAGCGAACCCTGGCCAGGGGCGTGGGAGCTGGGGGTTCTCTGAGGGATCTTTAGTCCCCCACAGCTGTTTAGCAGTGGGAAGAGACATCAGCTACCACGCAATTAACACGGCGTTGTCCTATGGAGCTGTCACCAAGAGTCAGACCGAATTGATGATTAAGATGTCGTGGAGGGAAACCATAATGATACTGGTAATTAATATAACCGTGACTGGGAAGGGACTGGTAGAGGGAGCAGCTCCCGTTCCCCTCACGGATCAGGTGATGCAACTGTAGGTAAGCTTCACTGGGTTCTGAATTCTCTATCATGGATGGAAACACAGTCGATGTAGTTCAGCGAGGCAGTGAATGCCATCCAAATGCCAGTCCTCTCGAGAACAATGGCCAGGGACCAGCGAGGCTGTGCATGCCTCGCTGGTGGTTTTCTCTGTCATGATCAAGCACTGTTAGGACCGTGCACTGGATCCCACCCCCTTCCCCAGTCTCTCAGAGCATCATGGGAGCCACTTCTTAAGGGAGGTCTCTCTTGAGAGGTGCAGAACCTTTCAGAACCTCGGGCTGTTGTGTGCTCTTAGTCCCTACCAACTGGAGACACTTACACAATTTTTTCAGATTGTCCTCTTCTTATAGAGACCAACCGGCCTGAGCAATGGGAGCCACTAGGCTTTGTTTAGTTTACTGGCTTTTCGCACAGAAAATAATGGCCCAAACCTGTAAATTCAACTCTTCTTCCATGACACAGCAAGGTTTGTAACCCTTAAAATGCCTCCTTAATCCTCAGGCCTAAGATTCTATCTTAGATTATCAAGGTTTGGAAACAGAAACTCACGTCCCTATAGTATCTTAGTAACCTCGGCTCAAATAAAGGCCTTGCCCCTTATTAGCTGGGTGAGTGAGGGTGAATAACTGGATTTTATTGCAAAATGCCACTTATTGCTTTAGTGTTTTCATGGTTAAAATGAGGACAGATTAGTACCTGCCTCACAGGAGTGTTTGGATGATTGGGAAATGATACATCTAAAGGGGCAGACGCAAAATGATGATGCTTCCACAAACCCCAGCTGTGTGTGTGTGTGTGTGTGTGTGTGTGTGTGCGCGCGTGGTGTTTATTAAGAGCTGGACTTGAGCTATGTGTGAGCAGCTGTGTCTGAGTTAGGTCCTGGCTGGAGACGCTATAGGGTGAGAAACGGATGCTTGCTAAGGGTTTCTCCACGCTGGCCAGGGTCCCTACGACACTTACGACAAATGGCAGAATGGAGAAACAAATCTCGTTACTACCTTCCAGCCAATGAGTGGCATAGCGACTTAGAACCTATAGTTGAGTGTCGCCACAATCGAGGCTTGTGGTTCTCAATCCTACAGTGGAAGCAACTTTTACAAATATCAACCCTGGTAATGTGAGCAGACGGCTGCAGCTGGGAACGATGAAGGGGGACAATGGAAGAAATGGCATTGCTCAAGATACATCGTACTCACAAATGGATAGGTTGAATTGAAATCCCTGCGTGCTACCTCTAAAGACAATTAAACAAAAATGAAAACAAGCACTAAGGCCTTGTGTTTGTCATCAACCATCCACGACCCCAGTGATCTCCAATATTCAGTATTGGTAAAGCCCGCTAAGATGATTCTGGAATGAGTGGGAAGGATTCACCTAGCAAAACGGTGATTAACAGTTCACCATAATCCATAATCTCCCCCCCCACCTTTTTTTCTTTTCCGGTGTGGGAATGGAACCTAGAGCCTTGCCCATGCTAGATAAGTGCTCTCACATGGAGCTACACAAGCCTAGCGTCCCCATTATGAGGGAGGAAGAACCTGAGGCGCGCAGTTTCTCCAGCCCTGGGAGGCCATGGTGGGTGATGAGGTTTAATCTGGGCATATTTAATTCTCTCGAACAGCAGGGACGATGGGAAACGAAGCCCAAGGAAGGCAAATGTCCCTGATCGCATTGTCACATTTTAAAAATTTCTCTAGTTTCAATGCCCTCATGGCCTTTCAGCTTTTTTTTCTTTTAAGCTTCACACTGTCTAATTTGGCCATCAGAAGTAAATCCTGGAGGATCATTTTGTCAGTCCTTTCTTAAAAGCCTCTTTCGACATTTGCTTTAATGAGTGGTGGCATTTCTGCCCACCAGGAGAGAATGGGAGGAGGCTGGAAGGGGGGTGGGGAATGAGGGGTCTTGGTTATCACAGTGAGCTGAGCTCTGCGGCGGGCTTGGTGCAGCCTCTTCCCTCGCCCCTCCCCTCTCTTTAAAAGCAAGCAGGTGCCGCAGAACAACCGGAGAAAGGCTCCAGCTCTGCCAGTCATGTTTGCCACTGTGTCACCAAATGTGCATTGATAGTGTTTCAGTGAGTTTAGCAACCTGACCACCCGCTCAAATATGCTCAGACCTGCCGTGCTGCCTCCTCAGGTTGGGCCGTGACTCATCACTTGGCACTTGGTTCGGAAGCAGCTGGGTACCAGCCTCCTCCTTACTGAAATAACGTTACTGATAATAATCTCATCATGCATCTCTTATGTGAAATACTAGGCCAAAAGCACATTTTTTCTTTTTCTCTGCTCTTCCTCCTTTCTTTCTCCTTCTCCTTCTTTTTTTCATTCTCTCTCTCACCTCTCTCTCTCTTTCTCTCCCTCTCCTCTCTCTCTCTCTCTCTCTTCTTTCATTTGTTCCAGTACTGAGGCTTGAACTCAGGGATTTTTCACACCACGGATCCTTTACCATTGGAGATGATGCCTGGCACAATCTACAGATCTCAGCTTCTTGACTAGCTTGGATTATAGCCTTGAGCCACTGGTACTTGGCTAAACGCACTTTGTGCTTTCTTGTATATGCGTGTATTAGAACTAGGGAAGGGAAAGGGAATACCAAAATCGAGAGACAAAGGATAAAAAGACAAACCAATGCAACAGCAATACTTACAAAACCATTTGGTGTAAGCCATCTGAACAACTTATGGGGAGGGGGGAGGGGAAAGGGGGAAGGGGGATGAGGGGGAAACTGAAGGAGGAGGTAACAAGTTAGATAAGAGTTGTACCCACTGCACTTATGGCCTTACATATGAAACTCACCCCTCTGTACTTCACTTCGTCAATAAGGAAGGAACAATGAGCTTTCTTATCCAATCCATACATCCACACAGGCACTCTATGGAGTAAATGTACCCTCAACATTTCAGGAGCCTAGTACCGAGGCTTAGTAACGATCATTTGCCCGTGCTGGCACTGCTGATAAAGGGCACAGTTGGGGCTGGAGTTAAGACTCTCTGATTCCCAGGCCCATAGTCCTAGCCAATAGAATTGGACTTCTGTATCCATGGTTTCTGTGTCCTGACATTCAACCACTGTAGAGTGAAGATATTTATGGAAAAATAATTACATCTGTACTGCATGTGTACTGACTTTTTCCTTGACATTCCACTCTAAACAGTACAGCATAACTAATATTTGTATTACATTTACTTTGTATGGTACCACGAGTAATTTAGAGAGAATTTAGAATATGTTGGACGATACACGTAGGTTACATGCAAATGCAATACCATTTATAAAGGTATCCATTTATATAAGTATCCATGGATTTTGGTGTTCATGTGGGGTCAGGAATCTACCCACCCCTTAAGGACACCAAGGAGTGATAATATGGTCTCCCACTTCTTGTACACATCTGGTCTGCTTTTTGAAACCTGAGCTCACCACCCCTACTGAGGGTCAAATACATATCTGGAACCTATCAACTTAAAAGGGAGATGGTCTGGGCTGGGAATGTGGCTTACCAGTAGAGTGCTTGACTAGCATGCATGAAGCTCTGGGTTCAATTCCACAGCACCACATGAACAGAAAAATCCAGAAGTGGGGCTGTGGCTCAAGTGGTAGAGTGCTTGCCTTGAGCAAAAGGAAGCCAGGGACAGTGAGTTCAAGCCCCAGGACTGGCAGGAAGAAAAAGAGAGTGAGAAGTTTCTTTTCAACTCATTTGGAAAGTTTCAGCTCCTGTCTGATTGGCTCTGTTGCTCTGGGCCTGTGGTTGCATAGTATGTCGCGGGGGAGGGCATAGCAGAGAAAGTTGCTTTCCTCTTGGCAGCTAGGAAGAAAGAATGGAGAGTTGAAGGGTCAGGTTCCCACACTCCCCTTCAAGGCACACGCCCAGTGTCCTAAGATCTCCTACTAAGCTTCAAGATTCCACCATCTCTCCATGTGCCACTAGCTGGGGACCAAGCCTTTAACACATGGACCTTTGAGGACACATATTTAAACCACAGTACCAAACATGGAAAAATTTTCCTCCTTTTTTTTGCATTATTAACATATCTTACCCATTCAGAAATTGCAACTGGTTTCAAGGTTCCCTTTGTTAGAAATGCAGGCAGTGTCAGAGAGAAAGAAACAGAATTGGCCTTAGAGAGAGTGGATGATCTGGAAAGGGAGAGAGAAAGCCATTCACTTGGGTCAAATCCACAACAAATGGAAATTCCTTTGCTTCCCATTGGGTTTATCTTGACTTTAGTCAAAAGATAATGAGAGTGAGTACTAGAAAGATGGAGGAATGAAGGAAGTTTTAAACTTTGGAGAAGTGTTTGATTTGTGGTGCTTTTAAAATTTTCTATCCATCTATTTATGCTTTTTATTTTTTTTTTAAATTTTAATTGTCAAGGTGATGTACAGAGGGGTTACAGTTACATATGTAAGGTAGTAAGGACATTTCTTGTCCAACTTGTTACCCCCTCCCTCATTTTTCTCCCACCTTTCTTCATCCCCACTTCTCCCCCACCCCAAGTTATACAGTTTGTTTATAACATATCGTCTCGTAAGTATTGCCATTGCATTGGTTCACCTTTTACCCTTTGTCTCATCATTTTGATGTTCCCCTTCCCTTTCCTAATTCAGACAAACATATATAAAATACCAAGTGTACCAGAATCAAAGGCAGTGACAACGGGGCTAAATCATACTAAAGCTAAAAGCACACCCATGTTCATTGCAGTTTTTGGTGCTTAAATGCACCTCTCAGTGAAATTCAGCTTTTCAACAGAGGGCAGGGCCTAGAAGCGAACTCCAGCTTCACAATTGAGCAAGTATTTTTTCATCCTAAGCTTTATTTAGACTCATCCATGAGTTCTCCAATGGTTGTACCTGGCTGTGCCCTATGGTACATGTCAGCCATTTGTCTTGATCTGGCATCCATTCAAGACGCTGGGTAACTCCATTCCAATCCTTTTCTGTTTCTCTCACAAGTGCCACTTCTTCTTCCACCCCACTTCTTACAGTTGAGAAAAGGAAGAAGGCAGGACAAAGTGGTTGGATATCAAGATTCCTACATAGATGTTTTCTTTCTCCTAGCTTTTCTCCTTCCTGAGTTCTTCAAGTGGGCATAAAGCAGCTCACATCTCATGAACCAAACTTTGTAGTGTATCTCTCCTGTAGTCATTCTCAATATCAGCTAGAATCGGACAGGAGATCAAAGCTAGACCAGTATAGTATGTTCATTAGCTGAGAAGCATGAAGCTGGGAACCCAGTGAGAACAGGAGCCTTCCCACTGGTTTCCTGCTTCTGCCCTCCTCTTCCTACTGAGTATTGTGCCCAAAGCAAGCAGAGCAATGCTCTTAAAACTCATGGCAGGTCATGCTGCATCTCTGTTCTAAACCAGCCACTCAGAGTGAATTCCAAACTTCTCACGGTGGCGCAATGAAATGTGGCCCACACTGTTCTCACCATTCTTCCTTCCACCTTCTCTTCCTTCCCTCCAAACCACTGACATTTGCTTCTTTGCTGCACCTCTGTGAAAACAAGATTATCACACCTAAGTCTTCTTATTAATTCTTCCTCGTGTCTCCGGAGTGTTCTCTGCTAGACATCCATATAGATAGGCTGCTAGCATATTTGAAGTGCTCCTTCAGGACATCAGGGGAACTTCCTTGACCATCCTAAAGAAAATGCCACCCCACTCCCATTTCTCTTCCCACAATCAAGTATTTTTTTTAAACTTTTCTTTATGATATTTACCAGTCAAATGTATTATACATTTATTGATCCATCTGTGGTCCATCTGTTCCCTACTAGCTTGTAAGCATAACAAGAGCAGCGATAGTGTCTGTTTCTGTTTCATCACAAGGGCCTAAAATAGTGCTGGGCACATAATAGATGATCAATAAATGGGTAGCATGAAGAAATGAATGCATGAGGCATTCTGAATGTATTATTCTCATGAGGCAACCAGGTGATTTTGAAGCTACTAAACACCTCCAATCTTCTCCCTATACCAAGCACCTACACATCGCATAATTCTATCTTGAGGAAAACCTGCCCAAAGGGCCACACTATCTTTTTGTCTCTGTACCCATGCCATTTACATGGGAGCTTGTAACTACTTTTACAAAGTAAGGTTTGTCATCTCTTGAGCTGAACTTGTGGCTTGCTTTGTCACATGGACTTTACCAAAGATGGAACCATTACAGACTAGAAAAGTACTTGGACAACGAAATGTTGCTGCTTTTGAAATCCTAGACCCTCATGTGACTAAGGCATTGCTAGCCCGCAGCTAGCCTGTAAGAAGTTTCATTGTCCCCAGTGCCCCGCTGACAGCTGGCATTCAGAAGTAGAGGTGTGGACTTCAGATGCATAACTTTGCTCAGATAAGATCAGTTGAACTGATTCTAGAATGGTCCAGTGGGACTAATCCAAACGATCGATCTGCAGAATTATGACTTGATTGACTATTGCTTTTAGAAAACTCACTTTGGAGTGTTTATTTTATGTCATACGCAGGAGTCGTGCAATAAGATGAAGGAATTTTAGTTGGTTTCAGTGGGTGCTGGTTTAAAAATTTCTATTTCTGTAAGTGAAGTGAAGCCCAGTAGGGTAGTGTTATTGCTGCCGGCCCACGGAATAGATATGCTTACGCTGAAATTGGCCTTTTTCAATACAAAAGTTGCAGCCTTTTAAAATTAGCATCATGTCTTTTCTTTTTTTTTTTTTTTTTTTTTTTGGCCAGTCCTGGGCCTTGGACTCAGGGCCTAAGCACTGTCCCTGGCTTCTTCCCGCTCAAGGCTAGCACTCTGCCACTTGAGCCACAGCGCCGCTTCTGGCCATTTTCTGTATATGTGGTGCTGGGGAATCGAACCTAGGGCCTCGTGTATCCAAGGCAGGCACTCTTGCCACTAGGCTATATCCCCAGCCCCCATGTCTTTTCTTAATGACATGGGAGAGCAAGATTCCTAGTTCCTCTGGAGTGATTCATCCCTGGGGTCATGCCATCTCATGGGGGAGGGGCGGCCTGTGGATGCAGTAACACAGCAGAAGGTGAGGCAGTGTTAGTTCTTGGGGGACACTTATAAATTATCCTTCAGCCATGTGGGAATATTGGTAATATATTACTGTGATGATCGAATGTCTGTCTGTCTTCCTATCTGTCTATCTATCTATCTATCTATCTATCTATCTATCTATCTATCTATCCATCTATCTATGCCAGTTCTGGATCCTGATCTTAGCCAGGGCACTGTCCACAATTATTTTTTCCCTCAAGGCTATTACTCTCCCACTTGAGCCACAGCTCCATTTCTGTTTTTTTTTTTTTTTGTGTGTGTGTGTGTGTGTGTGCTTAATTAAAGATAAGAGTCTCATGAACTTTCCTGCTTTGGCTGGCTTCAAACCATGATCCTCAGATCTCAGCCTCCTGAGCAGGTAGGATATCAGGTGTGAGCCACTGGTGCTTGCTGTTATAGATAAATTTGAATTTGAGTCAGCCTTTTGTTTTTATTCCTAGAAACTTAGAATGATTTGTGAAAAATATGAATGTGCCCCCGTTTTTGGGTGGGGGTGCTAGAACTTGTCATTGGGGTGGGATGTGCCAGGCTACACAGCAGTCTGTAGGGGGAACGATGGAATGGACTGATTGGTTTAGAATGTGTGCTAGTTAAGGAGTGTGTTTGGGTTGGAGTGTAACTTTCTTGTTTAGAACCGAGTGGGGAGCCCAGGGAGAGAGGTAGATATTTATGGTACCACAAAGGACCAAGATGGAAAACTATTTTTTTTTTTTTTTTTTTTTTTTGGCCAGTCCTGGGCCTTGGACTCAGGGCCTGAGCACTGTCCCTGGCTTCTTCCCGCTCAAGGCTAGCACTCCGCCACTTGAGCCACAGCGCCGCTTCTGGCCGTTTTTCTGTATATGTGGTGCTGGGGAATCGAACCTAGGGCCTCGTGTATCCGAGGCAGGCACTCTTGCCACTAGGCTATCTCCCCAGCCCGATGGAAAACTATTAGTAGTTAAATCTGTGATATATTATAGGCTGGCAATATAGCTTGTTGGCAACAGCAGAACTGATAAAATTTCAGTGACAGGTATCCTCAGTGTAAAATTCCTTTACATCATGACACACATGCACATGCATGCACACATGTACACAAACACAGTAATATACTGGTCTCTAGAATGAAGACCCTGAACCAAGCTGATGGATGATCTACCTGCATGCTGATTAAGCCATGGTCTATGAAGGAAAATCATGGAGCAGTGATCTGTGGGAATTCAGTAGCACTGAGTGATCGGTAAGATGGAAGAACATACCTGCCCTCTCACCAACACATTTTCAAGGCTCCAGGTAGCTTATTGCGTTCAGTTCTAGGAGCTGATGTACATTTTGGTAAAGTTTATTTGTTTAAATAACTGAAGCATATTCTTTAGCAGATAATAGAAAAATGCTTTCGGGCTCGAAGAAAAACACCAATTTACTCATTCTAGGTCCTTTTCTAGTAGTTGAAATATATCAGGAGGTAGACCTCAAAAGATTTCTATCCTGGGTGTTAGCTTGGAATGGGAAAAGGGTGTGGTCTCTAGCTGGTGGTCCTCTTGTGAGATCATACTAGGTTCATCAATGAAGTCGATGAGTTCATGCTGAATGGACCATTAGGTTCTGGGGCTTGGTTGGCAGTAGATCACTGATGTTGTGCTATTAAAGGCTAGGTTTTTGTCACTGGATCCTTCCTCTCTCTCTCTCTACTTCCTGGTTACCACAAATAAAGCATCTTTCTTCTATCATCCTCCCCTTCCATTAGGCTGCCTCTGCCTTACCATAGGCCCAAAGCAATGGGGCCAGTCAGCCATGGACCAAAATCTATGAAACCATGATGCAGAAATAAATCCTTCCTCTGTTAACTTCTTTTGTTTTTCTTTTTTTTTTGTCACAGTGATGGGAAATGACTAACATATTGAGGTTAGCAGCGTGTGTAGATTGGCAATAAGCAATAAACACAATGAAGAGAATAAACATAATGTTTGTCAGAGGAGATATATTCTATAGAGATGAAGAGAACTGCTTAGGAGTAGCAAGAATGCTGGGGGTGAGGGCAGCCACCGTCCTGATAAGGTGGTCACAGCGTGGACCTCTTGGGAAGGTGAGTTCTGAGCAGTGAATGAGGTCACGCCTCAGTATCTCCTTTCATCCCAGCATCTCTGTTCATCGCCGTATCCCTTCTCCCAAGTAACTGGACAAATACGTTCAAGGTATTAGTGTTTTGTACATCTATCTTGTTGTTTTGTACATCTATCTTGTTGTAAATTAACAAGATTGCTACACATTTTTTTTCCACTATGGGACAGAATAGCTTTATTTTTTCCTGAGTAAAGGAAATGGATACTTTCATCCCTGTGCCATGGTTTGGATATGGTTTGTTTCCCCAAAGGCTAACATTGTGGAAGGTTTGGTCTCAAATGCAGCAAAACGAAAGGTGGCACAAGTTTCAAGCGACAGGACCGAGTGCGATGCCTTTAGGGTGGTAGGACTTGTGTCTTCAGAAGGACTGTGGAGCCTGACTTCCTGTACGGCAGTGAGATCTCTGGGTTTTTCTCTTGAACATGATTCTGCCAGCAGCCATGCGTCTTCACCAGAGCTGAGTGAATATTGACACCATTCCCTAGAACTATGAGCTGCATACGCTTTGATTTTTTTTGAAGTTAGGCAGCCTCAGGTATTTCACTATAGTAAGAACAAATGAATCTCTATACTTTGCTCTGATTCTACTTTCCTTCTTCCTTCCTTCACTGTCCTCTGTCTAACTCTGGCCAATTGCAATGTGGATTCTGTCTTGATCATCTCAACACAATTCTTTGTTTTTACTTTAGCCAAGATGTAACTACTGGATAAACTACTGGAGTTGCTGTGATCTTTCTACAGGTATTCAGTCTAGCTAGTGAGGTAGTGACGGCATATACAAACCCTTCTCCAGTGGTCCACACAGCTAGGCGCCATGTAGACTCTACAGCACATTCTCTTCTTTCTTGTCCTGCCAGAAGTTCCTCGCAGAGAGCAAGAAGTAACTTGCTTTCCTCAGCTGTCAGAGGGGGTAAGATGCTAACTTCCTTTATTCAAGAGGGGAATGGAATTGATTGACAGACAAGAGAGCTGCTGCTCATTTAACCCACCAAAAGATATTATATAGCTTTAAGCAGTGTTCAGGAGAATGTGAAGGTAATAAACTACTCGAATAAGCTCAGTTCTCAAGGGAGGGTGGAGCTGTTAAACCGACACTCAAATTGTTTCTTTCTTTCCTTTTTTTAGGCCCTCTGTGCATGCCATGCTTCATAAAGGTAATAAATAGGTAAGATTATGAAGAAGAAGAATGCCCAAAGATTGAGACTCTTTATTTTCTCTCCTGTCCTGGCACTCTTCCGATCCCTCCCGCATTTCAGTGCAAGAAAGACAGGTTGTAACAGAGGAATCAATGAGGTGCAGACAGATCAGGAAATGAATTTGCAATGGCCCCAATTGTGTTACAGTCCTTTGATGGAAAGTTACTTATTTTTCTCTCAAGGGAGTTTTTTTTAGCCAGTTCACCAAGAGCAGAGACACTTTGTGGCCTTTTCATGGAGTCACGGGGTGGCGGCAACCTTGTGTTGAACTCTCCCGTGATTTTTCCATGGATCTAATGCATCTCCTTAGACAAGTGTATGTTTCACCTTTTGAGTAACTGGGTGCCTTGTGAATGGCAAGTAAAGATTCATGGATAAATTAGTCTTTTCCATGCCTTTGATGATTTGGTTTCTTCAAATATAAAGTGATATAATACAGTAGGAATCGCCTCTGTGGCCCCTCCTACAAGAAAAGGATTTGTAGTGAGACTACTAGGGTTCAAATTCTGGCTCTGTTACTTGTTAGCTGTAAGCAAATCTGAAGCAAATTAGCAATGTAACATCTTTGGAACTCATTTTTTTTTCTTATCCTTAAGGAAGTAGAAGGAGGGAAAGAATGTTTTAGTCATGGTTTCAACAGGAAACAAAAGGCCTATTCTATATTGCTTAGAGAAGGATTCATTTATAAGTGAATGATTGTACAGGAACCTGAACTGCAGTGGTAAAGAGAGAGAAGTTATTCTCAAAGCCCTAGACCTGAGGAGAAAAAGAGTCAGTAGAACTAGAAAGCCCAGTGTAGCAGAAGCCTCCTGAACCAGGATAATAAATCCATCTTGTCTTCTTGGCTCCAGCCCTCTCTCCCTATTGGACAAACACAATGAGGGAGCCAGTGTCCTTAGGAAATGACAAACATCACCATAGGTTGGTCTCCCAGGGTAACAGCATAGAGAATACAGAGACAGCATGTATCTGTGATTCAGAGCTAGAACCACTAGAATGTGATCACTCCCTTTAATCTGGGAAGTGCTTGCTGGTGCTTGACTATGTCAGATCTTGAGGCATTTGGACTTTGAGCATAGTGGGAACTATGGAAAGAGTTTGAGTAAAAGTTTGACCCAGAGAGAGTGAAGAAAAATGAATGTCTGAGGGCAGGCTTTCAGGGCGAAAGCCAGAGGGTAGAGCTATGCTAGGCAGGCCCTCAGGCTTCTTGCTTGGCCTCCCTTCCTTGGCATCAGACACTTTGCTCAGAGCTAGCACCAACAGCCCCAGGGAGTCCCTCTCCTGCTGCTGCCAGAAGCAGGGTCTGCCTATGTCATTCTGAGGGTTTTTTCTCAATTGAGCCATCCTCTCCTTCCTTGCCTGTGGTTTGGAGACCTGCCCTGATAACTGCAACCTGGACTTTCTAGAAAGAAATAGAACTGGATTTGAAGTTGTTCCCTGAACCACAATTTCGGGGTTGTCATAGAGCCAGGCCATGGAACACTCTGTGGTGAAAAAGAGACTTAATATGCCTCATTATAGCTCGATGCAGAGATTCCCTCTGACAGACACATGTGGTAATGGCTTGGAATGAACACATTTTTATGAACGCAATTGGAAAAGAGACTTTGCATTGTTCTTTGGGTCCATAATAGCTCTGCTGTGAAAATCACTGCATTGGTTGTACTGCACATTTCCACTCAGAACAGTGCCTTTATTGGATCAACTTAAATATACAAGGGATGAAGCACTCTGTGAAAGAATTAATCCAGCATTTGTATGTGTTGAAAAGCCAAGGTGTTCTCAGAGCCAAGGGCTTAAGGGATGTTATTCTATTGCTTGACAGTTGTGTTTATATCTCCCAGTCATAAAAAACATGACCCTGTCTTTTATCATAATATTTGAGAGACCAAGGACTCTGGGACTTGAGGGGCAAGCAGAGTCACTAGAGAGCCATCCGTGAATGCACGAGTATGTGCTTGGTCCTGGAGCATGAACTGAGGAGAAAGATTTCCATCTGGGTGGCTCTTCATTGCAGCAATCTTACAATTTAAATTTTCTTTCCAGGTGCTAGTTGTAACTCACTGTACCTCATCCCAGGAATGGCTCTGCTTCCTCGGCAAAACGGGACCAGGACAAAGACATTGCATTTCTTTCTCGAGCTTTGTCCATCCGTGCTCCTCTTATTAAATTGTAGGTCACTTAGAAAGAGAGCTGATTGCAAAGAGGCTAGATTTCAGGAGGGAAGGAGTCAATGGGTCTGATGAACATAGACAAAACTGCAATTTGCCATCTTCAATCAACAACACTGGGAGACATCCCATAGGCTTCTCATTACTTGTGGTTTTGTAATAGAAATCTGAGATCCCCTCATTTAACTGCTCCAAAGGTCAATGCTCTACCCATTTCCACAGTGTCCCTAACGTATAAAATGATGTCACATGAATTTAGATTGGTCTTCAGTTTTGCTTCTGGATGCACAGAAAATAACTGCTTGTGAATCAATATCCTCATGATTAAAAAGAGCACTGCTGCTAAAAATATGTAAATCAGGAAGCATCCCAAATAAAAGACTTGGCAAAGCATACCAAATATGACAAAAATTTTGCTGGAAGAATGTAAAATAGACATCAAAAGACTAAACTACACATAAGGCCACCATGAAGTGCTAGAGTTTTGCCTGGTATCAGTTCGTCCAAGATGTTTATACATCTCCATGTAACTGCAGTTAGCCATATAAATTCTTTGTCTCAGCTTGAAATCTGTTCAAGTCGACACTTCTCCTTTTGTGTTGATTGCTATTCTCCCATTTTGGATCTTTCTGCCATTTTAAAAAGAATAAGTTAGTGGCAGAGCATGGGTTTGAACAACAGGGATTTGATCCTATTTACTTCTTTTTCTTGCCTTCTCATTTTCCTATGCTTTACCCATAGCAACCCTCCATCTTCAAATCTCAAGCCTCTTTCAGATAATCTCAATAAATCATTTTCATTTTAAATTCCTCTCCCTTTCTTTTGCTTCTTTCCCCATTTTGCTTTATAGAAAATGTTCCATTCTAGAAGCTCTCCATTTTGTAAGCTAGAGGAATAGATGCTAGATGACTGTAAGATATATACGTGACATATCATGGGTGATCGCTCTGCTAAGTTGGCTAGTGGGTCATAGAGCTTTCATGCCACCAATTTTCCCACTTAGAAAGCTTTGCCCTGAGACCAGGACTCTTCTTCCTTTTGTGACTGCTTTCCTTGACTGAGGAGCCAGATTCAAGTTTGGCTATGGAAGGAGGGAACACTTGCCAGGGCTAAGGTCCTCTCCTTATCCACAGTAGAAAGCTCCCATATGGACAGTCCGTACTACAGGGAGCAGAATTGGGGAGACATGCAGGGCAAGTGCGTGGCGATGCCAGGGTAGAGTGGAGGGTGGTTTCATTCCCCTTCAGCATCCGTGTCCTCTGCAGTGCTGAGAGTCAGGTCACTTCCATGGCTCCGGGCCATTCTCCCAGACCTCTGTCCTCTGACTCTCTGTCCTGGAAGCTTCCATGTCGTTCTTCACTGAGTGTGATCTCAACATGGAGATGTAGGAAATTTAGGTCTCTAGGTCCCAGGAAGGCCACTCCCACGTAGGAAGAGCATCATAGTAGCATCTTCTTAGGATATTTCCCTTTCAGCAAAGTTTTAGGCATTGAATCCTCTCCCCTTAGTGTGGTTTCCCATAAAGAAATTCTCCTCATCTTAAATCACAAGATCATCAGTTTCCACCTAGAATTTCTGAGGTTTCTGCTTTCTGTGATTTCATAGCTCTCGTTTTATGATCTTTCCATTTCAAGTCCTCGTGTGCCATACTGAGTCTCCATGAGACGGGCAGCGTTTCTTGTTCTCTTTGAATTCCTGGTGCTGAACAAGAGGTACAGCACTGGACTGGAACTCAATAATACCTTCTGGCACTTTCCATGTATTGGTATTGATACTGCAGCAGCTTTCTTTCCCATGTAAATACTTTTCTGCTTTGCAGAAATACTTTTCTGCTCTCTGAGAGCAGGGTGCCACACACACACACACACACACACACACACACACACACACACACACACACCATGGAGTGTGCTATTCTTCACAGGAAGTAAAGTCACTGCAGACCTACTTTGATGTTGATGCCTAAGCACTCACATGTGTTATTGAAACCCTCCTCTCTGTCAGTGTGTGGTGGGTAGGTAGGATAAAACAGAAGACAAGGCATTCTGCCCTCTAGGAAGTCAAGCTACATCATCATCATAGCAACAATTTAGTTTTATCTTTAGTTACACTGGAGCCTAGCAGAGCAATTCATCTGGATCCCGTTCCCATGGGTTTAACCATCATTATGTAGACATATTCTTTTTAGAAGGACCTGATCATCATCATTTGATCATCTAGTATATTTAATGCAAAGCTGAGATGGAATTAATTGCCTTCGAGGTGCCCTAAATTGTTTAACCAGTGAGCTGCAAGCGCTGCTTCTCATTCCATAACTGCTTAATGTAAATGTGAACCATTTATCAACACCAGCTCTGTGCTGGGCCCAGGGCAGAGGGAGAGGGTGTATTTGATACTTTACCATTTCTCAGCAGTCTATGGCTAGGACTCACCTAAGCATTGCTTTACTAGGAGGATCACACTGCTGAGTCCAGGAATAGAGACAAAAACCCAGTGCTGCTGGAGTGATTAATTTTGACTGCAGCGATTCCGGCAGACTTCACAAATAAATTGACATTTGAGTTGGCCCTTGATATTGGATTTTGACAGGCAGAGATCGGAGGAAAGAGCAACTAGACAGGTGAAACAGGATAAACAAAGGTATGAAGGCATGAAGATTTCTGCTCTAAATTTGCCGTGGAGGCAGAGCTCTGGGTGTGGTTTGAATACAGATTGTCAGGGGCTGAGAAGGACCTGAAGCAGAAGTTGCTCTGGCTTTTTTCCAGGTCAAATCTGGCCTTTGGCTAAGTTTTGTTTGGTCCAGCAAAAGGTTTTCTTTCTTTTTCTTCTTGACTTGCATCCAACATTTAAAAATCAGTTTTCACATACACAATGGATTCCTGGCTGCTCTTGAAAAAAAAAAATCTAACAATACCAAGCCTGCATTTCCTCAAGGCAGTTAGCTGGCTGGCACTGAGTAATGGCTGCTCTCTTGCAACAGGCTCGTGCCTGTCTCCAGCTTGTGAGCATCCTGTCTAACTGCCCTCCATCAAATGGCACAGGCAGGTGTTTGAGTTGGTACCTTCTGACCTCAAAGCTTTACTGACTTGTGCATGCTAGGAGAGGAAGTGTCTATGTCAGGGAGCTTTATGCAGTGCTTGACTGAATGAAATGCACATTTGGTGGCTCTGGGGAATCAGCAGACTTTTCCAGGAGGGAAAAAAATGTCAGAAAGGCATCCCAGATGCTGCTCTGAGGAATTCTGTTTGCCTAATTAGATCTGGGGCAGCACACCTGGTGGAGTTTTAGAGGCAGAGGATAATGACCCTCACACTTTCAAAGATCTCTTTCCATGGCAACCCACAATGCTTTGGCAATTTGAGGGCTTGTTAGAATCATGGCCACTGGCTTATGTTTTCCTTACAAGTGAGTTTTTTCTTTTGGAATGCAGACTAGTGGCATGCCAATAAGAACCAAAATCCATTTTTTCAGAACAAAGGAAGGAATGTGTATATACATTTTCTCTTTCATTTCCTTTGTTAAGCTCTTATGCCCATCAGTTGAGACGTTCATATTTCTTGGCCTTTTGTGAGCTAAACTTTTATTCCTGTCCTTTTTTTTTTCTCCTGGAAAAGTACTGTTTACCTGGATGCTGGACTTTGGAAGGCAGAAAATGCTCCTGACTACAAATGCATAGGCATCTACAGTACAGAATGCAGTTGTTTATGTATACCACTCACAGAATCCTGTGAGCTCTGGCTCAGATATAAACATGCTCTGTGCCCCATGCCTACTAAGACTGAGAGGTTTCTAGCTGACATAACCTTCTTTTCATAAGAATAAAATGGAAGGTTACTGAGTCTACGAGCTAATCTGTCTAATTAGATGCCTTGGAGCAAAATGCATAAGATTTGCATGAATTATCTTAACATGCAAAGAATAGGACACAGGGAGGAAAAACTGAAGGAAATTTGCATGTTGCTGGGGCAGAGAAAGCTTTGGGGGTTAGAACCCAGAAAGTCCTCTCTTGGTTTATGTTTTTTTTTTTTTTTTTTTTTTTTGGCCAGTCCTGGGCCTTGGACTCAGGGCCTGAGCACTGTCCCTGGCTTCTTCCCGCTCAAGGCTAGCACTCTGCCACTTGAGCCACAGCGCCGCTTCTGGCCGTTTTCTGTATATGTGGTGCTGGGGAATCGAACCTAGGGCCTCGTGTATCCGAGGCAGGCACTCTTGCCACTAGGCTATATCCCCAGCCCCTTGGTTTATGTTTTGCAGCTGCACTGAAGAGTATCTGCACAGGGATGACTGGTGTCAGCAAAGAGTGCTCAGCTATCCTTGGGTCTTGCAAGCCGTTGCTCCAAGCCTGCTCTGCCCATGGAACCAGATTGAAGAAGCTTCATTAAGGCAGCAAGCAAGAATCAGTCTGGGCCCTGGCCACTGGAAGGCCACAGGACAATCCCTGGTGGGCCTCTAGGTGGCACTGTTGTATCTGCTGTAAGAATCTGTGCTTTGCCTAGCTATATTAACGCAATTTAAAATGGAGGAAGAAAGAAAACAGAAAACAACACACACACACACACACACACACACACACACACGCACGCACACACGCACTTCCCTTTCCTGTTTCCCCTCCAACATCCTAACATTATGCCCACTCTACCTAGGATTATCCCTCCATGCCGTCGGATGGGCTTCCTAGGTTCCTTATATAGCACGAGGCTTATTTGAAATCAGTTGTTCTCCTAGTCTCCTTGCTGTGTTTGTGCACGAGAAGCTCTGCAGCGGTGCATTGGAAAGCCACTCTGCTCGAGATGCTAACATCTTTTTGCAGCCTTCCCAGGTCCATCCCTTCCCTGCAGACGCTGGAGGGGTAGGTCAGCACTTGGGTCAGCGCAGCCTGACTGGGGTGGGAGAAAGCAGGAAGAAAGCCAGCTGCTTCTCCAGGCCATTGTTTCTGGCAGTCCACAAACTCGGTTTCTTCTTTGGCTGAGGTCTGGGCCAAGTGTGGGAACTGCGTTCTAGTGAGAGGCGGAGAGAGTTTATGAAGGGCTCATTCACGAGGCCTGTCTTCATTTCCCTAGTGCTGAGATGAGGCATTATGGTGACCTATGCAGGAGACAGGATAGGATATGGGGTTTAGGAGACAGAAACGAATTCTGGAAACATTATAGAATATAACAAACAAAAGCAAAGAGTTAACGTTTGCTTAGTACTTTGAAGTTTGCTATTTCCCACCCTCATTAATAATCTCATTTTCTCCATACAGTCCTGTTATTAGCAGGGTAATCCCTTCAACGACTGTCTCAAGGTCATGAAGGGGGGCAAGAACTAGTTCTTCCAGAATGTTGTTCTATTTTTTTTAAAAAGCCCTGAACAAATACTTCAGTTGAGAAACAATAATCAAGTTGAACATATCAACATTTGGCCCACTTGCCTCTTGAGAATCAAATCGAGATATTGTGCTTAGGGCAAAGTAATAAAAAGATGCGTCCAAAAGTTTTTTTTTTTAATGAAAATTTTGGCTTTCCATTGACTTGAGAAGTTATAACTGTAGGGCAAAATCTTTGTCTGTCAATTTAGCTGTAGTTTCTTTAACTTATCATTTTACATTTGGAGACTCAATAGTATCCTCTGCAAAATAGGTTGAAGAAATTCTTCCCAGGTCTTGGGCATCTAGGGAAAATATTAAAAAAATTAACATTTTAAGGGTCACTTGGGGGGTCTTTGAATGAGAGATTGTAGACTGGCATTAGGTTTTAATCATTGTTTTAATAGCAATTTATTAAGCCCAAACCATAGGGAACCTTGTAGGAATATATGATTACCTTCGCCTGATTATATCTTGGAGTTTTGTGGAAGTTTATAAGGGATGAAACAGTATTTAATGGCTTCATAAACCAAACTGTTCCACACATTTAAATGGTCTTCACTCTTATTATCTTAACTAATGAATTTTGCCAGGCATCTCTGTTATAGCTGTATGATTTATAAAGATTATATTTACTTTTTCTCCTTATAAGAACCTAATGAGTCCAAATTGGTTGCCTGTAATCAGACACTGGCCTTTTTCATCTCTTCGGGTTTTATTTACGAAAGCTTATTAGAGCAAACGTACTGAGTAATATGCAGCGATAGCTAGGTTTTGCCTAATGATCCCAAACAGCCAACACAGAATACAGATAATGAAATGACAGGCTGATTATGAATGCAGGCAGAAAAGGAAACACACTCAGGGCTCATTTCTAAAGTCCTTACCTAGGCAGAACACCCATTAGCATGTTTCAGCCTAAGAACACCTATTGTGCAGAGACCTAGCATGGAACAGTAGCACGGATCTCGGATGTCAGAAATGCAGAATGCTCTGTTTTCCAGCAGTCTGGGTCTTGATTGAGGGGCTGTGGTAGAGAGTGAGGAGACATCACAGATTTGAAAGCCTTGATTTATAAACTATAGGAGCCAGTTCAGAAGGCTCACATTCAACAGCTTGCAACTGAAATCAGTAACTGGGACCCACATGGATCTTTGTCAGGGGGAATACCTAATGCAACCTGGGTTGATACTATCCAGGCTAAAATTAATCACATGCCAATCCTCCCTCAAGATACAAGCAAAGTGCCTTCGTTTAAACATCACTGGGCCTGACGATGCTGTATCATGGCCTGCGTCCTAATGTTATTCCCTTCCTTACTAAGATGCTCCTTTCTTTTTAATAAAACAAAGACTTGCTGTAATTTCAGCAGTTGAACACTGAGCTGAGTCTTTTTTTTTTTTGAGTTAATCTTTTTTCTATCTATCTTTTCTTTTCTTGCAGTACAAGGACTTGAACTCAGGGCCTCTTGTTCTTTAGGCAGCCACGCTAGTACTTGAGTCCTTGCTTTTAGGCATTTTTCAAATAGGGTCTTGCATTTACACTTGGGCTAACTCGGATTGTGATCCCTCTTTCTTGCTTCCTCTGTAGCTGAGATGATGGGCAAAGGCCATTATGCTCAGGTTTCTTTCTTTCTTTTAAATAAGCAGTAACATTTTATTAAAAATCCATAGTTAAAATTACACCCAGGGAAATCAGAAAAAAATCAACAAAACAGTAAATAACTTCAAGGGGAGGGAAAGGACTTCTCCAAGTGCTTGAGCTGGAGCTCAGTCGAGTTTCTTTCTTTTCTTTTCTTTTCATTAATTTGTTGTCAGAGTTATATACAGAGGGGTTACAGTTTCATATGTAGGGCAGTGCGTACATTTCTTATCCAACTTGTTACCTCCTCCCTCATTTTCCCCCCACTTCTACCCTCCTTGTTTCCCTCTCCCCCTTGAGTTGTGCTGTTGGCTTACACCATATAGTTTTGTACGTATTTCTGTTGCCTTGGTTTGTCTTTTTATCCTTTGTCTCTTGATTTTGGTATTCCCTTTCCCTTCCCTAGTTCCAATACACGTATATACAATACCCAGGGCACCAAAATCACAGTGACATCAGTGGCTAAACCACAGGAAAGAAAGACAAAAGAAAAAGGGTGAGTCGAGTTTCTGAGTCTCTACATCCACACCCGAAGTTGTACTCCCAGTCTTGAAATTGCAGTTGAACCGGAATATATCTGCTGGAGCTAAGTTGCTCTCTACAGGCAATGGTGGGTCTACATGAGGCAAAGTCTGCAGAGCCCGCTGGATATCTCTAGAGCAGCGAGGACACTCGGATTGGAGGCCCATTTGTCCTAAGTGACCTGAAGGCCCAGCTTTTTCTTGGAGGTCTTGGTAACGTTTTGCCTGGGCTGGCCTTGAGCCATGACAGCCCTGATCTCCGCCTCCTAAGATCCTTAGCATCAGCCCTCACGCCTGCCTTCACGAGTGCTAAGGTGACTTAGGCGCTGTCCAGTGAGAAACAGCTTAATTGTTTCCCCAGATGGCAACCTCCAATCCTTTCCGTCCTCTTCTTTCATATTCTACAACTTAAATACTTGTCCATTTGTAAAAACTTCCTCTTCTTACATTTGGTGAGTTTATTACCCGTGGGGTTAACAACTTCCTCTATATAGCAGCAAAGAATGTCCCTTCTGCTAGTATTTGGAGATTTGATGAATAAATCTGTTTTCACTTTACCTGTGTTAACTGGAGATTTTGTAGTTTGGGGTGCTATTTCCTCTCCAAGCTTCATACTTCTAGGCCACTGATATCTTCAGCTCTTGGACTTCAGGTGTTTTTGAAATACTCTCTTCAATGATTCCACTGGAGCAATATTTATGTCGTTTATTTGTTCAGCTCTTTAAGTTTCTTTCCTTCTTGTGAATTAGATTAAACTTGACTAAAATAATTCCAAGTAGAAGGAGGTGACAATTATGGAATCAGAGTGTGAAGAAAGTCACGCTCAAGGCAGGAGGTGACTTGTACAAGATTCTACTACAAGTTCTGGATTAGAACTGGACTAATATTTTTCCTCAGACTTTCTAAAGGTCACGTTGAGAGCTATAGGCTTTTGTTATGACATGTAATCTATGAAGGTAACCCCAGAACACAGCCTAGTCTTGTCTTTAGTGCTTCTTCAACCCACACCAGTCTTATTCTGATGAAGGCATTTCTACACTTGCTGGATACTTGTTGTGTTCGGGTGTAGTTTAAACTCAGGGCTCTTTTGCTCAAGGTTAGCACTCACCACTTTAAGCCACAGCTCTACTTCTGGTTTTTGAGTGTTTTATTGGAGATAAGAGACTCATGGGGACCGTTCTGCCTGGGTTGGCTTCCAACTGTGATCCTCCGGTCTCATCCTCCTGAATAGCTAGGATTACAGGTACGAGCCACTGGTGCCTGGCAATACCTATCATGTCTGGGTGCTGCTTCCTCCTTGCCTAGGGCTCACCACGTTTCCCATAGTGACGAATGGGGACTCTATGTCTTGTTGTCATCTGACTTTTCTGCTGCTTGCTCCTCTCCTAACATCCATCAATCAATCTGTAGCCTTATAATAGGACCTCCTACTGCGGTACCACGCTGAGGCCTAGGGATCTTTAGGATAATATTCTCTAAATATACATGGCCAGTGTAGTTATTCTGGATACTAGATTCTTTTGTTGTTGTTGTTGTTGTTGTTCATGGGGCTTGGCCTGGGCGCTGTCCTGAGCTCTTCAGCTCAAGGCTAGTGCTCTGCCACTTGAGCCACAGCACCACTACCAGTTTTCTGGTGGTTAATTGGACATAAGAGTCTCTTGGACTTTCCTGTCTGTCTGGCGTTGAACCGCCATCCTCAGATCTCAGCCTCCTGAGCAGCTAGGATTACAGGTGTGAGCCACCGGCGCCTGGCAGATCCTACATTCTTACATGCTTATTTCTCACCCTCTTTTTCTGAGTTATTCAAAGTCAAATATTTTTGGGCTCCAGAAATCACCGGCAGCCTAGGAGGAAGATGCTTTGGGCAAAGGGGTCTTTCTGCACTGTGTATCGTGTTTAGGTGTTGGCTTGGGCTGCAGCTGCCGTGTGTATCCATGTTTTGCATGGAGCCTCTGGAGCCCTGGTTCTATCACTGTGAGATGCTGCTTCTTCCCTCCTGGAGCAATGGGTAGAGGCTGAGAACGCTCACGAGACATAAGGCTCCTCGAGGAACAGTATGAGAGCTCCAGGGTAAGCTCCTAACGCAACAATCGGAGAGAAAGAAGGACCTGGAAGGCAGGCTTTTCTGCACCTCGAAGCCAATTAACAAAATGATTACCTGTGTTCTCCCATTGCTTCTAGTTTTCTTCTGTCTCATTTTGTTTTGCTTTAGAGTTTTTAATCTCTTCTCTGTCTCCCCTTTTCTACGTCCTGCAGTACCCACTTAGATTCATTTCTTCTTAAACCGAAGAACAATTTTCCTGGGTTACATTATCCCAGAGACGTTTCCCCTGGTAAACTCTGTGCAACTTGCTTCCTTTCTTCCTGGCTTTATATGTTATTTCCATTTGCTGTGCTGTTTGATCTGAATTTGAGGCACACATTTACTCCTTTTGCATGCAGAATATGTAAGATGTTTATTCAGGGCATGAACCTCCTGTTCCTTCCCTATGAGGCATTTGAGTTTATTCCCCAACCATCTTACAGCCATCCTTACGAGCATCTTATAATAACAATGGTGCATGTTATCATCTGTTTGTCACTTCGCAGAATGCAGAGTGTATTGGCAGGGCTTGCCTTGTGTAGTTTCCTGACTTGCTGGCTCTGTGAAAAGTGGCCAAGAACATAGGTTTCTACCACTTCTCTTTGTAATGCCATTAATCCTTTCTACATTGCTGTCTAGAAGAGCTCACTACACAATAACACTCAATTTTCCAAATGGGCTCGTAAACTCTAGGTCCTTAACTCAAATGTCTCTGGTATAGCTTTACCTTAATTTAAAAAACCCCAGCACAGAACACTAGAATTTGCAGAGACTTATACAGGTTGTATTTCAAAAGGATTCACTCAGGTTTTCTCCTGGTAGCAACTTCCTTTGTCATATTCATATTTAAAAAAATTATAAGGTAATTTATACGGAAAAATGCAAAACACTTGAGTGGATGTTTGATGTAATACTAATGTAATAACAAGCATTTGTTCTTAGTGATTAATGGTTTGGTTGTATGTTGTTTTATCATATAGTTCTGTCATATACAGAGATGCTTTTGTCATTATAGTTATATACTGTATAATTATAGTTTAGCTGATGATGGGCTGCATAACCCATGGTGGTTCCGTAAGACTGTTCCTTAGTGACATCTTATGTGTCTTATTTTGTGTAACTACATTGTGAGTTGTTCACAGAATGATGAAATTGCCTAAGATGCATATCTATGTATCTATGTATCTATGTATCTATCTATCATCTCCCAGAATTTATCTCCATGACTAAGTGATGCACAACTGTATCATGAACTACAAAGTTTCATTTTCCAGAAATGAAAAGTATGTCAAGACAAAAAGTATGGTGGGAAGAACACAGTTTCCCTGTTGTCAGTCCAGAGCCTCAAATCTATCATCTATCCTATGACACCTACCTTTAAAGGGAATTGAATGAATCACACAGACACACAGACACACACAGACCTCTCCATCCCCCAGACCCTGACAGACACACAGACACAGACACACACAGATACATACATACAGACAAACATACAGACATATATACAGACAGACAGACAGACAGACAGACACACACACACACTCCATTCATACATTCTTCCAGGCCAGAAGGATTGTGGCCTGGCCTTGCTTGGAGATTTTTCTCCACCCTTCCGTGACTTCTCTCCTCAGCTCTGTGTCCCCCTCATTTGGTCTCTTTCCCTCTGCCCACCGACCTTCTCCAAGATGGGCGAAGGTGCTGACTCAGGCCTCCCAAGCTGGCCGGGCTCCTGGCTCAGCCCAGCCACGTGGCAGTCCTTCGCGGCTGCTTTCTTCCAACGGAAAACAGCTTTCTTCTAACGGAAACAGCCAACCCCTCGGTCTGCTCTTTCTCTCTCTCTTACTCTTGAAAGCCAATTTCCTGCTTCAATCTTATTCTTATGAATAGACACACAGAGCTTGCATGGAGAATGAGAAAGTACTGTATCATAGGAAGCAATCACACAGAACACAAAAAGCCATTCAAAGTAATTAAACGACTCCCATCCCCTCTCCTATATTTCTTTTCAGCGCTGCACTGATGGGTTGTTTATCTTCGCCACCACTGTAGCAGCAGCAGTAGCCCAGGCAGGCGGAGGAAATGCAAGCCATTTTCTGTGAGGGCCCATGGCGAGAGGGCAGAATTAAGACAAACACTTTTCTTTCTGCCTGCCAAAGGATTTTAGCTTCTGAAAGCAAGACGTGGAGTGCCGCCATCACCCTGGAAGGAAATAAAACAATACAGACCCGGTGGTGGTGGTGGCAGCTGGGAAAACTTCTAGTGATTTTCCACTCGTGGGAGGGTGGGCTGTGGGGCTGGGGAGGGGGGACTGGGCCTGGGAGGGGAGGGAGGGATGGAGTCTCATCCTCTTCCAGGCCTGGAAGCTTTTGTTCTCCTCAGCTTTGCTCCCAGCTGTGCAGACTGGCAAGCCCCTGCCAGTTCCTGACATGGCTGGGATGACTCCAGCGGCCCCGCCCCGGGAGATGACCTTGTGCTGGGAAGAGAGCAGGACGGAGGGAGGAGTGCTCCAGGTGTCCATACCTGCACCGGAGCACATCTCCAGGACAGCTGCCCGGACACAGACGGTGCAGGGAGAGAGAGAGGGGGGAGAGGGAGAGGGAGAGGGAGAGACAGAGACAGAGACAGAGAGGGAAATGGAGAGGGCAAGAGAGAGGAAGAGATGGTCTGAGGCAGGTTGGAACACGCTCCCAGCCCCTTGGTTCTGGCTCGCCCGTGTCTCCTAGCAGGTGGTGTCGTGGGAAGCAGAGGGGGAGAAAAAGGGAAGAACATAGCAGGGAGCCAGTGGCGCATGCCTGGAATCCTATGTACTCAGGAAGCTGAGATCTAAAGATTGGGGTTCAAAGCTAGCCCCAGCAGGAAAGTCTGGGAGACTCTTATCTCTACTAAAACTACAAAAACAAAACAACCAAACCAAACCCTGAAAGAGGAGCAGTGGTTCAAGTGGTAGAGCACTAGCGATGAGCAAAAGAAGCTCAGAGACAGCACCCAGGCCCTGAGTTCAAGTCCGTGACGAGAGAGAGAGAGAGAGAGAGAGAGAGAGAGAGAGAGAGAGAGAGAGAGAGAAACAGACCTGGAGGAGCTCAGTAATGTCTGCTTGCCTCCCGCCTCGCATCTCCTGTGCATCTGCAATGGTTTTCTTCTCTTGGTTTTCTTCTGCTCTTCTTCAGAATCGGTGCTTTGGTGGGTAAGAGGGTTCGAGGGAGTTGGCCTCCCAGAGGGCTTTTGAACTGTCAGCCAGGCGGACTCCCAGCCACGCAGACCTCCTTGGTGGGGACCGCGAAGTGTTGCGAAGCACCGACCTGAAGAACGTCCCCTCAAGACTTCTCTAGGGAGCAAGCTGCGCCGCTCACCCACCCAGACCCTTAGGGATTCCGCGTGGGGGGGGCATCACCCTGAACCCCCACACCTTTCGCTTGCTTTGTTGAACAGAGACCCTCACTCAGGCTGAACAGGGCGCAGAGGATCTGCATCAAAAGGTAGGAGGAAATGTCCCAGGCTCCTCATTAGACGCCGTTGAAAATGAACCATGCGACCTGGGAGTGGGGACAGGAAGGAAAAACCGGGAGAGAGCAAGGGAAGCCACGGCGACCTTGTCCAGCAAGAAGCGTACTCTTCACCTAACTTACGTAAGTCACCTTTATCATAACAATAAGCAAATTAAATGACAAGAAAGGCAGGGCAAGCCATGTGGGCCTCCCCAGTGTCTGTTAGGGCTGGGTCACTTGAAGGTCACCCCTGCCCCTCACCCTGCGGCCCCCACCCTCACCTCTGTATCATGGGTGGTTTCACCTCCTAGTGAAGAGGTCTCCCCCCCCCCACCTCTCTGCTGTCCCACAGGCCCCGCCTCCTGGGAGGGGGGGTTAATCACCATTGCTGGCACATGACCCATGTTCCCAACGACAGCTCAGCATTCTTGTGTTGCATCGGTCACAATCTTTCGTGTGTGTGTGAGAAGGTTTCACGTGCAGTGAAAGTAAGTGGACCGTGTAGATCTGTGTCTTCTTCACTCTCGCGTGAGCTGGTTTGTCGTGACTACTCTGCTTTGCTAGGATTCACCAACAGGAAGCCCACTCCCTGGTTTACTTTGTTGCCCTCCCCCCCCACTTCAGAAAGCTGCTTTACCCAAACTCGGTTTTTCTAGGGAGGCGGCCATGCCCCCTCCCCGTCCCCCCCCCACCCCCCTGCCCAGTATGCCGTATTTTAGGAACAGTCCTTCTGGAATAGATTCCTTCAGTCTTTTTTTTTTTTAAAAATGAGAACTTATAATAAACTCTTTACTTCCTTCATTTGCTTTCCTACTTCATAAATGCTTAAGAGAACTTGGACATGTTAGAAAAAAAACTTTTCATACAGTAAATATAATGTTTCCCTTTGGCTCCTTCTTGCAAACCCTTCACTGTGTTGAAGAGGCGCTGGGTTCTTCCAGGGTTTTGCTTAGGTGAGTGGACTCTCCAGGCAAGCAGTTCCTGCACAGGGTTTTCCTGACACCGGATCTATGACTCGGCCAACTTTGGAAACAATCTCGGCCAGTTCATGTTTCACATGCTTTGTTCTTGCAACAGGCAAAGCTCTGAGAAGTACAATGTCCCCAACAGGGCACTGCTGAAGAGCGTCATGAGCAAAGTAGGTTTTCCGCTTATTAAAATACTTTTTTTTCTTTTCAAATTTTTATTATCAAACTGATGTACAGAGAGGTTACAGTTTCATACGTTAGGCACTGGATACATTCCTTGTACAGTTTGTTACCTTGTCCCTCATACCCCCCTCCCTCCTCCCCCTTTCCCTTCCCCCCCCAGAGGTGTTCAGCTCACTTACACCAAACAGTTTTGCAAGTATTGCTTTTGTAGTTGTTTGTCTTTTTTTACCCTGTGTCTCTCAAATTTGGTATTCCCTTTCAATTTCCTACTTCCAATACCAGTATACACCGTTTCCAATATACTCAGATAAGATTACAGAGATAGTGTAGGTACAACCACAGAAAGGTGATACAAGAACATCATCAATAATAGAAGCTACAGATACAGATGGGATGTTGAAAGAAGTTACAACTGTGATATAACAATCATTTCCATAACATGGAGTTCATTTCACTTAGCATCATCTTATGTGTTCATAAGGGTATAGCTATTGGGCTCTTGTGATGCTCTGCTATGACTTGTCTAAACCTGAACTAATTATTCCCAATAAGGGAAACCATAGAGTCCATGTTTCTTTGGGTCTGGCTCACTTCACTTAGTATAATTTTTTCCAAGTCCTTCCATTTCCTTACAAATGGGGCAATGTCATTCTTTCTGATAGAGGCATAAAATTCCATTGTGTATATGTACCACATTTTCCTGATCCATTCGTCTACTGAGGGGCATCTGGGTTGGTTCCAGATTCTAGCTATGACAAATTGTGCTGCGATGAACATTGTTGTGCTGGTGGCATTACTGTGATTTTGTTTGTGGTCTTTCGGATAGATACCCAAAAGTGGGGCAGCTGGGTCATAGGGGAGTTCTATATTGAGCCTTCTGAGGAATCTCCATACTGCTTGCCAGAGTGGCTGAACCAGTTTACATTCCCACCAACAATGAAGTAGGGTTCCCTTTTGGCCACATCCCCTCCAACAATTGTTATTGTTAGTTTTCTTGATATAGGACATTCTTACTGGGGTGAGATGGAATCTCAATGTTGTTTTGATTTGCATTTCTTTTATGGCCAGTGATGTAGAGCACTTTTTCATATGTCTCTTGGCCATTCTCATTTCCTCATCAGAGAAGTCTCTTTGTAAGTCTTCAGCCCACTTGATGAGGGGGCTATTGGTTCTTTGCGGTTTTGTTTTGGAAAAAGGCAATTTTTTTAGTTCTGCATGTATTTTAGATATGAGGCCTTTGTCTGTTGAATGTCCGGTAAAGATCTTCTCCCAGTCTGTGGGCTTTCTGTTTATCTTGCGAGCTATGTCCTTTGCCGTGCAGAAGCTCTGCAGTTTGATGCAGTCCCATTTGTCCAACCTTTCTTTGATTTGTAGCCTTTAGTAAGTAGGGATCCAGGACAAGCCTGGTCAGTCTCACTTTAGCAGTTTTTTGCGTTGCTGTCCCAATTACCTTCCCCACAATCCATTTAGCATGGACGGATGAACGAACTACTGACATTATGTGGCTTTGGTCACCTCAGCTTTCCACGCGACCGCCGAGCCGGGAGCGTGATGACGTCCTCCTTCAGTCTTGAAAGGGAAAATGCTGCCAATATTTCCTGAGTTTAGGTAACCACATAGGATGGGGCAATCCTTTCCTTCCCATATAAACACTTCTAAAAGACCCAGTCTTCTAACAATTTCCCTCACTTTGCAAAAACATTCAATATGCTAAGGGGAAATGATAATTCAATTTATTTTCTCAGTAGGAATCCTTCTAAGGTACAAGGGAGGTGGAGCCCTGCCTACCCAAAAGGAAATTGAGTCGGTGGGGGTCATAGAAAGTGATCTCGAGATTCCCGAGTGTGTTACCATCCCAAAGTCATGGTGTTTAATGGGCCTCCTTAACTACCTACCTGACTACCTTGGGTTGCTTCAAGGAATGTGAGGACATTTTAATTCAGACTTTTGGGTGAGAAATCAAGGGGAAATTGCATTTTCTGGGAGACTTAGCCAGTACACATTGGTGGTTTGAGCACCCAAAGTACTAACAGTTGCATTATCCGACACCTGCGGGAAGCGCCGTACTGAGCGCTCATCCATCAACCCCCGGAGGACGCGAAGTCGTTGGTTGCAGGTGCAGCAAAGCTGAGGGTATGCAAAGGGGGCATCCGGGAACTCACAGCCTCCCCGTGCAGAGCTCTTGCTTATGATGCCGGTCAGGGTCTTCGATGAAGGGATTTATAGTCCCTCTCCTTCCCTCCCCTCCTGTCCTCTCCCTCTCTCCCTCCCACGGTCCTTCCCACCCTTCCTCCCTCCCTTCCTCCCATCTCCCCACCCCTCTTCTTCTTTTGTTCTCTAGGTAGCCCAGATCTCGCTGAACGCATGCATGCGCCATCTCAGCTTCCCTAGTGCTGGGTTAGAAGGCATGCAGCACTCATTACCTGACTTAGGTAACTGGAACCCTTTTGTGTATTACTTTTACAATAACAATAACAATTAAATTAAAAAAAGGGAGGAGAAGCCACGTGGGTCATCCCCTCCAGGGTCTGTTGGGGCTGGGGAACTCGGATCACGCCATCCTCACCTCTGGGTCAAGGGACAGATCCCTGCAGGCGGTTGAAGAAACGATTCTCAAGTTTTCTGAGCAGATGGTGAGGAAGGAAAGTGGAATAGAACTCCAGGTCCCACGTGCTGATTTAGACCCATCTAGCACTGGCTGACACAGTTCGTCCACTCATCGTTCAACGAGAACCTGCAAAACTCACAGCGTTCCCTATCTGGAGTTGACTTTTTCCCAAATGCAGGATTTATAAACTGATGAAAAATTGTGCACATGACCCTAATAAATTCAAACCCAGTCACACTAAGAATGTTATATAAAATTATCTCCAGATGATGTGTATATGAAGCAGAAGTGAGTTTTGGGCTTAGTCTTGAGTCCCATTCTCCAAATACCTGATTGTGTGTATGAAAATAGTCTAAAATCTGCTTTTTTTTTTTTTTAGCATATTTAGAGTTGAGTAACCATCACTATCAGTTGCTGAGTATTTATTAAGTTGTTCATGCTTTTGTCTACTATAATAGTGCAGTCTAGCCAAGTATGGTAGGTGGTTTACACCTGTAATCTCAGCACTGAGTTTTAATATATTTCTCAAACAAAACAAAAGACCACTATGTCCATTAATGTACAGGTGTTTTTTTTTTTTTTTCTCTTCTGGCTCTGGGGCATGAACTCTGGGCCTGGGTGCTGTCCCTGAGCTCCTTTTGCTCAAGGCTAGCACTCTACCACTTGAGCCACAGCTCCACTTGTGGCTTTTTGTGGTTAACTGGAGACAAGAATCTCCTAGACTTTCCTGCCTGGGCTGGCTTTGAACTGTAGCCCTCAGATCTCAGCCTCCTGAGTAGCTAGGATTATAGGCGTGAGCCATTGGCACCTGGCTAATGTAGAAGTTTTTTGGGTGGACCTATGTTTCCATTGCTTTTAGGTTTATGCTTGTAGTGGAATTGCTGCATCATATGACTCTAACACTTAAAAATAATTTATATTTATTTTCCTTAACATTTTTCTTATCAGTTATTGAATGTTATTTTTTTTTGACTTCTCCATATGAGAAAGAACATAATGTGGTCTTTCTGTGACAGGTTTATATCACATAATTCTGGGCAAATGGCAAGATTTTTCTCTTTTTTTTTTGTGGTACTAGAGATTGAATTTAGGACCTTATGCTAATCAGGCAAGCTATTCTACTTGAGCCACATCACCAGTCCTTTGTTCTTTCTCCTCACATCTACTGATCAAAGTCTCTGTCTAAGCCGCAGTGAGCAGTGCACAGTAAACATGGGTATTCAGGTGTCTCCTTGGTGTGCTCGTTTCATTTCCTTGAGGATACGCCCCAATGTGGGATAGGTGGGTGGTAGGGGGGGCTTATTTTTAGTCTTTTGAGGAAACTGCATGCTGTTCTTCATAATGGTCATACTAACTTATAGTCCCATTAAGCATGTACCAAAGTTCCTTTTCTCCACATTTTGAGGATCTAGCAGGATGTTTTCTAAATGGCTGCAGTGGTTTCCACTCTCACCAGCAATCCTTGAGTCCTGATTCTGTCCTTCACGTCCTCCAGAAGGCTTGCTGTGTCGTCTTTTTTGTTGTAGCCACTCTAGGTGGATCCTCTAGGTGATGTTTTCTGTGGTTTTCATTTATTTTTTTCTCTAATGACCAATGACTTCGGGTACCTTTTCATGTGTCACTAACCGCTTGCTAATTTCCCTTTGATATGTTTTTCTTAAATTCTATTACGCACCTTCCAATTTGGTTATTGTCTTATTGTTCTTTTCATATGGTGGACACAGAGCCGCATTTGGAAATATATTCTTATACTACACTTGGAAAATATTTTCTTGTATAATGAAGCTGGATGTTTTATCTTCTTGAGGCTGTCATTTATAGTCCTGAAGTACTTACTTCTGAGGAAGGTTTACTTACTTTTCCTGGGTTGCTTATAGTTTGGATGGCAAAGTCCAGAGGTGACATTTGATGATGAGGGGTTAGGAGATTCCAGGTACGGCAGGGCTCCACCGAGAGGTAGCACAGGCGAGAAAGGGGAGCAAGACAATGTGCTAAGTGAAACTTAGTAGCTCCTCAGATGGGAGGGAGGAGGTAACAAATTGTACAAGACATGTACGCACTGCCTTACGAATGAAACTGGAACCCCTCTGTCCATCACTTTGACAATGAATCCATAATTATTCAGAAAAAATGGTTCATCAGATGGAACTTTTTAAATCTGTTTTAAAAAAAGGTTTTATTTTTCAAGGGCTTCTGTGGTTAGCCATATTTTAGATTCATGCAAGTATTTTGTTTGCAGACATCTTCACGTGAGAAGAGAGGAAAGTGTTACCAATACTATCTGACATAGTTAAGTCTTACACATTTAAATCTTAAAATTTCAGGTCAACTGTGATTTAAATAGTGCTGTCTGGCTCAGAATGTAAAACGTCCTTTTCTGTTGGTAACATTTCATAATGTTCTTGTCCATAATGATACTGCTCTATCACCATTCAAGGTGTCATTGTTCTAAGCTCACTGAGAAGGGGTAGCCTTACTTCCTAAGTAGCTGGATGTGTTTCATTGTTCATTATTTGTAAAAGTGGGTCAAACTAGGCAAGGTCAAGACTTTTGCAAATTAAAGAGGAGAATTAAAATTTAAAACGTCAAACTGATAAACACTTGAGGGAATTGATTTAATAATTTTGAAGGCTATCTATTTGGTGTCAATGAGATTATTATTAGGCATAGAAATGAGGTTATTTCAGATCCTTGCACTAGAGTGACATATATGCTATGTTCTTCAAAGCAAAATTTTTACATTTTCTGATTATAAAAATAGAATTTGATGGTTATGAGTTTCTGTTGTGGAACAGATGTGTAGACCAGTATTTCCACAGTGTCAGAAACAGAACCCTGTGGGGCTGGGAGGAATGAGGGATAATGATAAAAAGTATGGTATTGATCAAGAGGCATTATACCCGGAAACTGACATGTTGCATGGTAACCCTTTTGTACAACCACTTAAAGATAGTAAAGCTATAATTTAAAAAAGTAAAATGATGTGACAAGACGAAGAAATAGATTCCTTCTTTTTAACACACACACACACACATGCACACACACACACACACACAGTATTTGTCTGAGCTCTCCCAACAAACAGAGTCTCGATAGGCTATGTGGGAAATAAAGATTTGTCTTGTGTCGAGACAGAGGAGTCTGCAATATGGAGTTGACAAGCCGGGGAATAGGAAAACCAATGGTGTAGTTTCAGTTTGAATTTTGAAGGTCCAACAGTGGGTGGCGGGAGTTCCAGTCCAACTGTCTGAAGTGAAGACAAGACCAATATTTCACTGTGACATATTAGTCCTCTCTTGACTTTCTGACTGAAAAGAGACAAGCAGAGAGGGAGAATTCTTTCTTAATTGCACTTTTTGTTCTATTTAGACCTTCAGTGGATGGGATTATGCCTATTTACAATGGGGAGGACAATCTACTTTTCTCAACCTACCACTGGTTCAAATGTTAATTCCATCTAGAAACACCCTTATTGCTATACCAAGGTTAACCAGAGATCTGGGTACTGCTTTGCCCAGTCAAGGTGACACAAAATTAGTCAGTGTGGGGGCCAGGTAATGACTTAGCTCCATGTGACTTCCTGGAAAGTAACTTCTTCAAGTTATACCTGGCACGCAACAGGGTGGTGTGATCCCATAAATTCATATCTTAGAATATAAAAATATCCCAAAGAAAGAATGGTTTCAAAGTAGCAAAATGAATTTTAATCAGCTCTTGCTTTCCTACCTTCTCTGCCAACATCTGAGACCACTCCTTATTATAGATTCACATAATTAGGGAAGGTTGAAACAGTGCCCAGGATTCAGGATAGTATATGAATCTCCTAATCCTCTCAGTGGGCAACGGGGCTCTCTTTCTGTACACATTTGGGAGACAAGTTTCTCATGGCAGCAATTGCTAGTGGTCTCGAATTTAATTATTACAAACTCTTGCATTAATAAGTGCAAATGCAGCTTCTGGAGGCCAAGAATACAGCCTTCAATCTGTTCCCTGGCTTCAAAATCACCAGCACCTTCAGAACAGAAAGACTCTTCATAGTACTGCCGTTGCCATTGTGGAAATGTCAATGATCATCCAGGGGGTCCCCTGGAAGCCTTTTGCTCTTGGATCTGAAGTAAAGAAAGTGACATTCACTCTGTAGGATCCTTTACATAGCATACGTGATCTTTCTGCCTTCATATCACTATCTCTTGGGAGTATGTGAAGTTCCTCTGGCAACTGAGTAGACAGGCTACTAAAGGCTTATGTAAACAGAGAATAAGGAAAAGTAATTAAAAACAGAAAAGTTCAGTCAAACAATCATTTAGGGTCCAGGGAGAAGGCTAGAGATACAGTGAACAGCAGGGTATAGGCATGAGAGTATCAAACAGTAAGTTTAAAAAAAAATATTCCGCTCTGAATTTATTGAGTATGTGAAGCTGGTTTCTATGAAACCAAAGCAGCCAACTAACATGGTCAGTGAAGTCAATTAACACTGGCTTCTTTCCAGGCTTATGTTTTGAGGCACATATAAATTATATAGGTTTGGCTGGAGCCATGTTTTTCCATGCACATTCCTGTCCTGGTATAGGAAGAAGGGAGACAGAACTTTCTCTAGTTTTATAAATGTCCAAACAAACACAATTGGAAGCCAGAACAGAGTAGGCCCAGTGATGAAGACTCCAACTAATGGATCTTTTCAGACAGAAACTGGGTATATGAGTAAGAGGCTAAAACACCCACACAACTTTTTTTTTGTTTTTGGTCAGTCCTGGGGCCTCGGAACTGTCCTTGAGCTTCTTTTTGCTCAAGGCTAGCACTCTACCACTTGAGCCACAGCCCTACTCCTGACATTTTCTGTTTATGTGGTGCTGAGGAATTGAACCCAGGGCTTCATGCATGCTAGACAAACACTCTACCATGAAGCCACATTCCCAGCCACACACCTTAAAAATATATGTCTGTTAAGCTAAGAGGTGATGATTTGTGACTCTCCTCCAGTCCTCCGTCTTCCTTCCATTGCTGTAGCTCTTCCTTCTTTGAACTCCTTTGTTATTTTGTGGTGGTTATGTCATCATTACTCTTAATTATTCCATCAGACAAGGTAGTTGTTGAGCACTTGTATTACTACATTTTACTTCATATGTGCATAAATGTGCATATTGTTCTTATATTTTATTTTTAAAATTTGCTTAAAAATTAGTTTTACAAAGGAGTTGCCATTGAACAAAGCAGTTTACGCGCACAGTATAGCTTGATCAATGTCACCCTTCCCGTGTTCTCACCCACCCCTCCCCTACTCACTTCTCCCTCGTTCTTCTTAGTTTTGTAGGATATACATTGAATTCTTGTCTTTATTCTCCCCCTCGTTCATCTCCTCCTTTCCTTTTGACCCTACTCTACCCCCTTTGAGTATCTGCTCCCTGGTGTTTTATTTTGCTGAACTTTGATTTTTGTCTTTCTAAGATATTACATTTTTTGAGATTGCCCTTAAATCTACCATATGTTAGTTAATATATTTGTATATACTTGCATACCACCCAATGGTTTTACTTATGAGTTTGTAAGCTAAGTCTAGCTTCCAAATATAAGGGAAAATATAGATTTTTTGTCTATGTTTTATATTTTATAGCTCCCTAATACAATGAATGATGTGCATGTTCTGCAAATGAATGTGTGTGTATGTGTATGTGCATGTGTGTGCACGTGTGTGTATTCAACTAGTAGATTGTATGTGGAGCCAGGGATGGGGGTAAAAAAATTCACAAAGTTTTTGATAGTATATTCTGAAGTGTTGCAAGATAAAAATGAACTGAATTCCAAAATGTTGCTTTTAACAACAAAGAATTCTACTAGGGGATTGAAAATGTTGGCTCAACCATTGAATATTTATACGTTTCTGTTATGTAAAGGAAAAAAAGTAAACTTTAAACAACTTTGTCCTAAGTCAATGAGTGGGACAAATATCTCCTTTATTGACTCTCCTTTCTTGTCTCTTCAAAAATGTATGCAGCTGGGAATATGGCCTAGTGGTAAAGTGCTCGCCTTGTATACAGGAAGCCCTGGGTTTGATTCCTCAGCACCACATACGTAGAAAAAAGCCAGAAGTGGTGCTGTGGCTCAAGAGGTAGAGTGCTAGCCTTGAGCAAAAAAGAAAAAAAAAAGTATGCAAAAGTATATACATTATATGAAAGTATATAGAGTGTGAGAGTATTTAAAATGCACATGCTTGTTTAAAGAATAATAGTAAAATTAACATCTATGTATCCATCATCCAGTTATGAAAGAATCTTTTACTATAGAAGCCTCATTGTGTTTTCTCCTCAGATATGTATGTCATTCACAAGTCCTTTCTTCCCCTCACAGGCGTTGAAAGCTGAATGATTCATTCTCTTGCCATTCTTTGTCGTTTAATTATTTTCCTTTATACTTTTGATTAGTACAAATCTATGAATAGGTAGTAAACAAGGTATTGTTTAGTGTCTTCTAAATTGTATGTAATAATGTTCTTAGATGGAAAGATTTGCTATTGTAGTGACATCAATTATTCCCAGATTGTACAGGAGATTCAGTAAATTTCAATAAAAAATCTCAATAAATAGTTCCATAGAGCTTGAAAATATGATTATAGAATTTGTACATAGTAACAAAGGGCCCAAAAGAGTCAAGGCATTTCTGAAAAATGGAGTAAGATATGTAGGGCTTTCCCTCCCAGATATCAAGATTTATTAGAAAGCCAGACTAATTAAGACAGCTTGGTTCTGGTGCAGAGATGGACAATAGAACTATCAGACTGCATAGGCTAGAAAAAGATCTGTGATTATATGGTAACTTGATACATATAAATATATAGTAAGCCGCTCCACAGATCACAGGGACAAAAAATTAACCACCTAGAAAATCATTATGTGGATGAAAGAAATTTCATCTCTCTACTATATAAAATAATAAATTCCTACTGAGTGAAATCAAAGTTAGGAAAGTCAAGAGCAGGCCAGCGTGCGGTGCATGTGTGTGTATAATCTCAGCTATTTGGGAAGCAGAGGCCGCAGGACCCTGGTTTCAAGGCTGGTCCAGGTAAAGCTAGCAAGACTTTATCTGCAGACAAAAGGGCTTGATTGTGACTCCACTAGTAGCTCATTTGCCTAGTATGAGTCAGCCTCGGTTCATCTCTAAAAAGGTGAAAATACACTCAGCTACATTCAAAATAAGAACGTCTGTCCATTGGCAAACACCATAAAGAAGGGGAAAAGGCCCAACAAAATGAGAGAATATACTTACAATAAATGTAATTGACAAACATTTTATTGCCTGAATATATAAAGACCTCATATGAATCAGTAAGTGAAAGTTAAAGAACTAAATTTAAGGTGGACAAAAGGCACCAATATAAATTTCAAAAGAGAATCTTTACTCAATAAACATAAAAAGTTACTCAATCTAACTAGCATTTAGTGAAATGCAAATTGTCATTGCATGAAACTTTATTTCAGCTTGGAGCCTGTGGCTCATCCCTGTGGTCTTAACTACTCAGGAGGCTGAGAGCTGAGGATTATGGTTCAAAACCAGCCTGGGTAAGGAAAGTCAGTGAACCATCCCCCTTTTTTGTCTCAGACCAGGATTGAAACACTGATGCTTTCACTTAATGGCTCGCACAATATCACTGGAGCCATGTCTCCAACCCCCATGAAACTTTATCTCCAATTAACAACCAAAATTCCAGAAGTAGAGCTATGACTCAAGTTGTAGAACACTAGCCCTGAGCAATAAACAAACCTCGAGGACCATGTCCATGCCCTGAGTTCAAGACTGGCACAAAACAAAATGAAACACAACAAAAGCCAAAAAAAATAAAACCACTTCATTTAATATCATCCAGATTGACAGAAGTTGGTAGAGGGAAGTCGCTCTGCCAAATATTTGTGAGAATATGGAAAAAAATATACGCTTTCCACATCTGTTTCCTTTTACATTTGAATTAATTTTGCTACTTTTAAGTAGTTAAAAGAAAGCCAAAACTTCATAAATTCTAAAAACAAAACGAAAAGTAGTTGCACAGAGGAGTTTCAATTCAACAGGAGTACAATGCATCTTGATCAGTGTCACCCTTGCTTAATTTTCCCCATCTATTCAAATTACACCTGACTTCTCAAGTTAACTGGCTCCATTTTCACATACGGACATTGAATAGCCATTTCTGGTAGAGGTTCAACTTGTTCAAAGCAGTGTGACATTCAGAAAGACAAACACTACAGGGTTTTCCTTACACGTGGTAGATGTTGCTCTATTAGAATCAGAGAATAAAATAATGTTTACCAGAGGCTGGGAAATGTGTGAAAGAGAAGGAAATGAGAGATAATGGTTATACAGGGACAGATGGCTAGAAGGAATAACTTGCAATACTCTGTGTCAGTGTTAGGCAACTAAGTGTGACAATAATTAAGTATGCATTTCAGGATAGCTGGTTGAGAGAAATTTGAATATTCTCATCACAAAGAAATTATAACTATCTGATGCCATTGCTATTACTATACACTGAATGTACACATGTGCTGAAATGTCACATTATACTGCATAAATATGGACAGGTATACATCAATTAAAAGTAAAATAAATTAAAGATCAGTAGGACACAACTTCATAAATTTAAATATGCAGCATTAACGTTGCTTTACTTTATTAGTAGAAATAGAGGTCAAAGAAGGTGTCTGGTTCTGGGAATTATGATCAGTTGTTCTTAGAATTCAGATTCTACTGAGACGAAAGAGGAAGAGCCGAGTTTGTTCTCTGCTGGAAGGACTCTCAATGGCTCCTTTGAAGCTTGCTTTTTTTGCATGGATCAATTCTTAGGAAACTGTGAATCTTTATCATATCTGAGAGGTATTTGGTACCAGGACATGATTTATATAATTCAAGCAACTATATTACTTTAAATATGTAATCTTTTACAACATGGATTCAGACACTTTTATGGGAGTTGTACTTGTAACTTTCAAGTTGTATCATGTATAGACCTATGTAGAGCATTATAGACTTGATAGTATGGTATGAAGGGACCACACTTTTAGTTATACCACCTAAGATGGAAGTCTAGGTCTCTCAAGGGACCTAGAAGCAAAAGACATGTCTACATTTCTAGTGGCATGTATCATAGGAACAAAGAGAATGGGAAGAAAAAAATTTTTACATTAACCTTAATACTCAGTATTAGTTTTGGTATTGTCATTCTTGTGGATAATATAGAGTAGAGTAAATAAAACAATTGTGTAATAATTTAATTCTTTGAATCCCGGTGTCATTGAGAACCATCATTCTTTGTTATGAAAGGAGGTAGTGTAGCCTTGACAAGAGGTTATAATGATCCATCCAGAGGCAGTGTATAGATTGAGGCTGGAAATACCATTTCCAACTAAAAGGAACCAGAGATCCTTGGAAAGATGACAAATTTCTACTGTGAATAGTGATTTGAGGCCAACTTCGGTGGATGTTAATGAGACCTCATTTCAATCAATAAGCTGGGTGTGATAGTGTGAACCTGTGATTCCAGCTACACTGGAGGTATAACTTGGAAGATTTAATTTTGAGACTGGTTCTAGGCAAAAACAGAAGACCTTATCTGAAAAATAACAAAAACTAGGATAGAGGTGTGGTTGAAATGATAGAACACCTGCCTAGTAAGTTCATGCCGCTGAATTCAAATCTGACTGCTGCCCAAACAAAACAAAGCACTAGGGTTTTGTCAAAAGCTTTCAGAAGATAGCTTGTGTTTTGTCAAATTTGGGATAAACATCAGAAAAAATAATCGTAAATCAACATTGATCAAGATGCATTGAATTAACAAACTGCTTTGTTAGATGAGAACTCCTTTGTACCAAGATCCTTGGTACAAACTCCTTTTTTTTTTTTTTTTTTTTTTTTTTGCCAGTCCTGGGCTTTGGACTCAGGGCCTGAGCACTGTCCCTGGCTTCTTCCCGCTCAAGGCTAGCACTCTGCCACTTGAGCCACAGCGCCGCTTCTGGCCGTTTTCTGTATATGTGGTGCTGGGGACTCGAACCTAGGGCCTCGTGTATCCGAGGCAGGTACTCTTGCCACTAGGCTATATCCCCAGCCCCCAAACTCCTTTTAAAGATACAAAAATACAATAAAATAATTGCAATGAATTTAACTACAAATCTAATGAAATCCACAATTTGCCATGAGTTTATAACGACCCTGAGGGGGACAAAAAAAACATGCTTATCATAGAAACATGGATTCTCTTGCCAGTTTTAAAATGAATGCATAAAAAGACAGGGTCAGTAATTCTCATAAGCTATATCATTGGATACTTAGATGGTAGACATAGAGATGTTAACCTTAATAGAAGTGCTCCCACTAATAAATGAAGAAGGAATGACAGAGTCGGGATATCGCCCCTTAGCGCCCTCTGATGATTGGCTGCACCGGATCAGTGATCATTCATAAAAGAAGTAACAGGCCTTGTGTACCTGTAAGGGATGAGCACACCTCCATTCATGGAATTGTCTTGCTAAAAAATCAAATATGGAAGACGGATGTGGATGGCTCATGCCTGTCATCCTAGCTACTCAGGAGGCTGAGATCTGAGGCTCACAGTTCAAAGCCAGCCCAGGTAGGAAAGAATGTGAGACTCTTATTTCTAATTAACCACCAGAAAACTGGAAGTAGCACTGTTGCTCAAGTGTAGACTGCAGCCTTGAGCTGAAGAGCTCAGGAACAGTGCCCAGGCCCTGAGTTCAAGCATTATGACCACCACCACCACCAACAAAATCAAATATGAAAGAGGGCAATCCTTGAGCTTCATCTAGCAATACAGAAAGCTCACGGGATGAGGGACTCTCAGTGGCATCTCTGTTATTGGAAGTTGTACAAGTAATGTGGTTTCCTTAACAAGTAAATAAAAAAGCAGACGGGGGAAAGAAACACTTATTAATCGAAGAGACATGTCAACCAATTAGCATGTTTTAAAACTATTTGGATCTTGGTATAAACATGTAGACCATAAAAACCTAACAAAAGAATAAGCTCTACTGTTGCTAATTAGACATATTAAACACAAATCTGGCTATTTCCTCTATACTTCAATTTCCTCATTTATGTAAGGCAAGGCCAATAAACCTGCCTTCATCATTTGTTAAGGCTTCCGTTGGAATTAAGTGAAATGGTGTTTGTAACACATTTAATACAATGCTTACTACATGTAAGGACTCAGCAAGCATTTGTTCTTATGATCTATATTATGATAATTATCACCAAAGGTGGTGTTAGGAAATTGATAAGCGTCATAGTATTAGACTCGCTTTCAAAACTCGAAAGTAAAGTAGACTACGAGAACTTGGGTGGAAAGGCAAACAGATTGGCAATGGCTGTGGCTGGCGTATGAAGAAGAAAGCTGGCTGTAGAAATGAGACTGCAGAACACCTTTTTCCATAACACGTTTGTCCACAGCACTTTTATGAAATTGCCTACAGCCTTCTACCAGGTGTGCAGAGACTCTGATGTGGGGTTGATAAAAGTAGAGAACATATATGAAAGAGACAACACACCTAGAACTTGCTACTGGTTAGAGCTGGGTTTATTCAAGACTATCCTTCCAGACTAACAGAGCCTGGATCTAGGTCTCATTAATGCTGAGTTTGGTGCTTTATCATCCCTCCTCCCATCCCCCATATCATTGTCCTCATCATTTGTAGATTTACTGAAGTGAAAAATTAAGGAAAGGCTGGATCATGAAGGAAAATTTCTTAAATCAGCAGCAATGCCTGAAATACTCCAAGACAACAGAACATACTGAATATCAGGAAAAGAGCAAAACAGGACCTCCTATTTCCTCCATCCTCCCTTGGTCCCTTTTAATGTTCCCTGAGTACAAGACCAGATGAAAGTTGCTGGATGAAGCTGTACAATTTAACAGATGCAATAGAAAGCTAAGAGTACACAATTTATCAAAATGGCCTTGTGAATATAAACGTCTGTTTGTGATAGCCATCTTTCAGTTGAGAGAAATTAAATATTGCTAATATCCTGCAACCCAAGAAAAGAACGGAACTTGGACTCAAACCCAGACAGGTGTACATAGGACATCATTGCGGAGTTTAAACTGCCTTAAAAAAGAAAGAAGGTTTCTGATATTTCATAATTAGAGAAGGAAAATCCTGGTCACTAATGAAATGAGATATTTCCCAATGTTTCTCCTGTCTTTCCTTTGAAAGAATGGTTTTAAGCCCTGAAATGGAAAAATTATCAAAAGGGCTGGAGGTATAGCTCAGTGATAAGTACTTGTCTAGCATGCAAGGCCCTGGGTTTGAGTCTCCAGAACCAAAAAGCCTATAAAAATAGTTATTCAGAGAAAACTAATGGTTACAATAAGATTTCATTTACCTTCTTTAAATGCTTTGTGAATCTGTTATTTCATTTCAGAACTTAGCTATTGCTAGTAGTTTAATGTAGCCTGTCTTAATGTGCTCTGTGTCTTTGCATTATTGTTCCTATTCAATTCCTTAATGTTAATTACATACTAGAAGATCAGTGTCATTGAAGATACTGCCAGTATTAAAATGAATTTGCATCTTCTTCTTATAATTTGCTTTTATTATCATTGTAGAAATCATAGCATTTAAGACTGGAGAAAATTCTTTGTTCTGGTTGTTTCAATGTATCAGATTATACATTATCACCTTGTTTTATTTATTGTTCAACTCTGTCTACTAAGCTATGGATGGATAATTTTATTTACTTTCTTTTCTACTGTATATTCAGCCCTGACAGTGGTTTTGTATAAGAGGTATTCAATAAATATTAAAAATGCAGAAAGAACCATCCTTATTTTATGAATGTTATTTGTGCTGGTCTTGGGGCTTGAACTCAGAGTTTGGATGCTGTTTCTGAGCATTTTCGCTCAAGGGTAGCACTCTACCAGTGCAGTAAGCCACAATCTTTTCTGGATCTATTTGTCCATTGAAGATTATCTGGGCTGACCCAGAAATGAACCCACAGACCTATAACCATCCAAAGTTTAGTAAGGGAGCAAAAAAGTGTAGGATGGAAGGAAGACAGCCTCTTTAACAGATGGTGCTGGCAGAAGTGGATATCAATATGAAGAAAATGAAAATAGATCCTCATCTATTGCCTTGCACCAGCATTAATTCAAAATAGATCAGTGACCTCCATGCAAGATCAGAAACCACAGAACTTTTACAGGAAGGGGTTGGGGAAACACTAGGTCTCCTGGGCATAGGTTGTAACTTTCTAGGTAAACATCCAGAAACATAACAAATCAAAGACATAATTGATAAATGGGATTACATTAAACTTAAAAGTTTCTGCATGGCAAAGGACATAGCTAACAGAAAATGCTACGTACTTAGTTGAGGCCTAGAGCATGAGCCTAAAGTCTTATCTGGAGATGCAACTAATTGTAGAAGACATTACATATACACAGACCAGGGGAGAGGATCACATTCTTCTTAAGAAATACTACTACAACCATTAACCCCAAACAAAGAGAAAAATAATTAACACAAAGGAATGACAATGATTTAAACACTGTGAAAATGAATAACTTTCTTGTTATTATTCCATTCAAGCAATTCTGCCCTGTGTTGAGTGGCATTTCAGAGATGTGAATCAATGATTTCCTTGTTTAATACAACTTCCATTGTGAGCATCTCACTGAGTTCAATGGGCTTCCAATATCTAAAAATACTACGCATAGGTTTTACACAATCTAACACTTAAAACACAAGCTATGTTGAATTTATTGAAAGATAACATACCAATTGCAAACATGGCAAATCCTGATAGATTTTCATGGTTACTTTTGACTATTTGCCTTAAAAAAACACACACAAAAAACCTCTTGGTAGGCTGATATTAAATTCTAATCCTGTGTAAAAGGAAAACTCCATGGTAGTTGAGAGAGAAAGAGAGATTAGTCAGAGAAGAATATTGATGAGAGAGAAGGGGAGACAGAGAGGGAGGGGGAGGGAGGGACAGCTGGAGGGAGGGGGGAGAGGGAAGGGAGAGGGGGATGAGAGATTTTATGTGTCAACTAGATTGGGCCACAGGATTCCTGGATAGCTGGCAAACCATTATTTCTGAAGATGTCCGTGAGTTCATCTCTAGAAGAGGTTGATATTTGAATCAGTAAGCAGACTTAGTAAAGAAGGTCTGCTCTTACCAAGGTAGGCGGACATCATCTGGAGATCCCAAACACAAGAAAAGGCAAACTTTCCCTGCTTGAGCTGAGGCTTTGTTCTCTTCCTGCCTTTGGACTTTGGCAGTTCTGTTTTGGGGCATGGTGGGACTTGCCTTTGGACTCAGACTGAATTATGACATTGGATTTCTTGCTTCTAAAGGTGATAGATGGCAGATCATAAGAGCCCTTGACTTCCATAACCAGCTGTGTCAATTCCTATAACCTTTTCTGATATATAGCTCTGTCTTTGGGTTTTGTTGCTCTGGAAAACCCTAAGTAATACTACCGTGAAGAGCTAGGGAATAATCTGAGGGAGAGGAACAACAGTTTATTTCCTCTGGGATTTTAGATGATGGAACTCTTATCTATGGACATTAGACAACTATGGGTATTAACTTTCTACTGCTGCTAGCACCACACACAGAAGAGTGCTAGCAAGAATCCACATTTATTCTCTTACTGTTCTGAGTATTTGAAGTCTGAAATTCAAATGTTGGCTAGGATGTATGGTTTCTTTCAGTAGATTTTGGAGGAAAATATATTCATTTGCCTTTATAAGCTTTTAGAGGCTACTTGGTTTTCCTGGCTCATGATTCTTTGTTCCACCCTCAACGTGCTTCATTCCAACTTCTGGTTCTCTGGTTGTCTATCTTTCTCATGACTTTTCTTTGTGATTATCTTTGGTCCATTTAGGCCATCTATCTCAACATAGTTAATGTAATCATACCCACAAAATGTTTTTTTTTTTTTTTTTTCCTGTTCTGGGGCTTGAACTCAGGGCCTGGGTGCTGTTCCTGAGCCTCTTTGTGCTCAAGGCTAGTGCTCTTTCACTTGAGCCACCATGTCACTTCTAGCGTTTTGAGTGTTTTTTTTTTTTTTTGAGATAAGAGTCTCATGGGGACTTTTCTGCCCAGGCTGGCTTTGAACCGTGATCCTCTGATCTCAGCTATCCGTGCCCTGCCACAAAGTCCTTTTTGTCTTGTAAGGTAAATTGATTCACTTTCTAGAGATGACTGAGGATGTCATTGGAGAGGAGGATTTTGTGCACCATACTATCTATGAGTGTTTAAAGAGTTCTTAAAAATAGTCATAAGATACTTAAGAACTACAATGATATATGGGGAACCATAAAGATTTGAGAAGGATGCAAGTAAAGTTTTAAAGAAAATGTAGCTGTCAACTAAAGAATAAAATAAAGCTTAAGGGAAGGCCAAATAACATTACGGATGTAGTGAGAGAGTGATTTGGGAAATGGAAGATAGAGGGCTGGTTCAAGTGGTAGAGAATGTGACACAAAAAGCTGAAGTGGAAAACACATGAGAAGTTGACAGATATGGAAGGTAAAATGAGAATATCTGTTTCCAGATTCTAATTAAATCACTAAAAGAGAGAAAGTAAAAAATAATGAAGAATAGAGAATATTTGAAAATGTCATGGTTGAGGCTGGATGAGAACTATCAAGCCACAGATTTAGGAAGGGCATTTAAAATTTAAATTTTTATTTACTTATTTATTTTTAACTTTCTTTTGTAGTGCTGAGGATTAAACCCAGGGCCTTGAGCCTGTAAAGTAGTACTACACTTAGCACTTTATGTAATTACCTAATATGTGGCTTTTAAGTGGCTGCCTTTTCCCCAGTGCTACATTCTCAGTCCTGTTGAAAGGCCTGTATTTACCAAGAAAAATACATTTCAAAGAATCCATCCCTGGACACAAGTAGAGAAAATGTAGTACATCATAATCAAGTAGAATAAAAACCACATCATCTTCTCTTCTCCTCAAAAGATGGAGAAAAAAATCTTCCCCCCCTCCCTCCCTCCTTCTCTCCCTCCCTCCCTCCCTCCCTCCCTCCCTCCCTCCCTCCCTCCCTCCCTCCCTCCCTCCCTCCCTCCCTCCCTCCCTCCCTTTCTCTTTCTTTTTATTTGTGTTAGTACTGCAGCTCAGGGCCTAGGCACTGTCCTTGAGCTTTTTTTGCTCAAGGGTGACACTCTACCACTTGAACTACAGCTCCACTTCTGGCTTTTTGGAAGTCATTGGCCATAAGAGTCTCCAAGACTTGGCTGCCCAGGCTGGCCTTGAACCATGATCCTCAGATCTCATCCTTCTGAGTAGGATTACAAGCATGAGCCACCAGTACCTGACTCTTTTCTGCTTTTTAAGTAGAGAAAGGAAAGGCAGAGTAATGATATATTTAGGACACTATGATAAGTTCAAATATATCATTGTAAGGTTGAAAAAAAGCAAGCTTGGTGATTAAAATATAGTTTTTCAGATTGGAGAGAATGATACTGAATGTTGCTTTCTCATTTTTTCAAGTCATCCTAAAGCACAAAGTCATGAACAGGTAGAAAATAAAAGAAAGAAATAAAAGAAAAATGACCATGTTGAAGATGAAAAGAATCCTGTAGACAAATCTAAACCAAAAGCAAACAAAATCAACTTTAGGGCAAAACTGACTTTTGGGCAAAAAAAATTTGAGTACTATACAGTTTTATTTATCAGGATAACGTTCAGTTCTAAACTTGCCTCCAACCAATGGAGTAGTCAATAAAAGATAAAGCAAAATTTGGTGGAAAAATCAACAAACTTACTATCAGACAGGATTTTTTTATATGCCTTCTTCATTGATAAACCAAACACAGAAGATATACAAATAAATTATTCCTACAACATAATCGGCACACTTCACACATTGGACACATGAGGGACTCCACTTTTGCCAACAGAAACTATATATTCTTCCTAAGCATATACAAGATTTTCATAAGACTTGAACATGTAGTAAGCCACAAAGCAAGTCTTAACAAATATGTGTCCCAGTATCCTGGAGATTATATTCTTTGATGACAGTTCTATTAAATTCAGAACAAAAATGAAAAAAAAATCCCTATGTTTTCTTTTTTTTTGAGAAAACATGGTCGAGCTTTATTGAGTAGGTAAGCAAGCAAAGGAGCAGACACCAAGACCAACAGAAGGGCAAGGCAACATGGGGGCAGGGGCAGGGATTTCTAGGTAAGGATGCTCTGCGGCCTGCTATAAAACAGACCCTTAAACTTGAGATAACGAAAGCAGGGGCCTACCTATGTTCCCCTCCCCTCCACTTCAGAAAGGCAGACCTGCTGGCTGTCAGACAAATATTAATTCTCAGGGGTAGGTGTGGGAGAGAGAGGGGGGGCACCCCTGTGGAAGGAAGGAATGCATTCTCTTGTCTCTCTTTGAAGCACAGATGGCATTTCTATGTCAAGTTATTCTGTCTCATCTTCCCCCAAAAGACATCTTTCCCTTGTTCACAACCATTAAGTAAGTCCATTAAGGAATATCTCCTATAGTGGCTGTAAGCTTACCACATCTTGATTTCCCTAGTCTATCCGGTGGCTTCCTTTCCCCTAAAATGACTATTCACTTTTTAAAAATTAATTAATTTATTTATTTTGGCGAGTCCTGTGGCTTGAACTCAGGGCCTGGGCACTGTCCCTGTCCTTCTTTGGCTCAAGGTTAGCACTCTACCTCACCATTTCTGGCTTTTTCTCTCTCCCTCTGTGTGTGTGTGTGTGTGTGTGTGTGTGTGTGTGTGTGTGTGTGTGTGTGTTACTAAGGAATCCAACCCTGGGCCTCAGGCGTGATAACCAAGCCCCAGGCTATCTGGCTTCACTTCTCACTCAAAGAATATATACAGTTCTATTAAAGAATGTGGGGGGGGGGGGGGCGGGCTGGGAATGTGGCTTAATGGTACAGTGCCTGCTTATCTAACCTACCTGAGGCCCTGGTCCTAGGCCTCAGTAACACATAAACAGAATTGGCACTGTGGCTCAAGTGGTAGATGGTTATCCTTGAGCCAAAGCAACTCAGGGACAGTGCCCAGGCCCTGAGTTCAAGCCCCAGGAATGGCCAAAATAAGTAAATAAAGTAGGTAGGTAGATAAATAAATAAATACAATTAATGTGGAGTAGCTTCTGTTTCTCACTCACAGTCTCTGTCTCTGTCTTTGTCTCACTCTCTCTCTCTGCCTACTTACCTCCTGTCCGCCCTCCCTTTTCATCCTCTCTTCTAAGAAAACTGGTTTTCCTAAGTTTTTATCTCCACCAGGTTACCAGATCTAAGAAAAAAAACAAAAACAAAAAGAAAAAAGACACAGAGATTCATGGGGTTATGCAAGTTTGTGCTCAAACTACAGAGAAAGAAAAGGCGAGAGATGGAGAGCTCTGGGATATGGGGGTGGGGGGTTGGGGGACTTGTAGTCTTAGGAAGGAAAAGAAAAGAGGAGAAATAAAAGCACAAGCTAAAGGAGGTAATTTTTTAGTTGAGGCCTACACTCAAACCAGGCCACTGCGACCACTTCGTGGTGGGATTGCAAAGAGGGGCTTTGGCTCCTTGGAGAAGTAATCTCTACGTGTTTTATCAAGCTGCTCTGGACATGTACGTACAGTGGAACGCCAAAACTAGATATACATCCTCTTAGGGGAGAAACACACAGGGAGGCGCAATGCTTAAGGGCTTCCTGCAGAAAGGGAAGTCAAACCCTGAAAAGACAAGGAGAAAAAGGAAACAAAGTAACTATGTAGCTTGAGCTTGTAATAGGATTTAAAAGATGACCCTGTGGGTGCTTTCCATTCATGGTTGTACAGGGTGGGTTTTGACACATTCTTTCTGTCTGTCTGTCTGTCTCTCTCTCACTCTCATGTCTTTTAAAAAATATATTTCCCTCCCCGTGTTGATTAGATTTCCCACTTTCTTGGAGATAATCTTTGCTCTGTTCCACAGTATACTAATTATTTTGACAAAGAACAGAGGGAGGGAACTGCTTTTTCTCCCCACCAACACACACCTATTTTCTCTAGTATACGCACCAGCCTAGAAACCATAAGGACACACAGTCTTATGGAAGAAAGAAACATTTTAAAATGGTTCAGTCAGGGGGCTAGTGATACAGTATCAGGGAGGCTGAAGGCAGAAGGGGCTGGGAAAGGCAAGTCTTATGTTGCTACAGCTGGGCACTGGGCATACCAGACATCTGGGGCAGGACATTCTTCAGGTGATTTATAGCCGGCTTGGGGGTGGGGAGAGAGAGAACATCCTCTCTCTGACACAAAGCCCAGACTATACCTTTTGTAGCTACTGCCTGAACATTAGAAATACAGCTCTGGGATGGGGAATGGGCATCCTGACTGTGACAGAAATAGGTCGCTGATGCTTTTAGGGTTGGGGGTATGTGTGTTGCAGGTGGGAATGGGCTACTGTGAAAACATCCTAGGTCTTGGCACTTGGGCCTATGTTTTCTTTTACTCAAAGTTCCTCTGTGTGTGTGTGTGTGTGTACGTACACGCGTGTGTGTCTGCCTATTCTGGAGCTTGAACTTGGCCTGGGCACTGTCCCTAAGCTTTCTTACTCAAGTCTAGTGCTCTATCATTTGAGCCACAGGTCCACATTTGGCTTTTTTGGTAGGTTAGTAGGCTGGCTGCAAACCTTGATCCTCAGATCTCAGTCTCTTGAGTAGTTAGGATTATAGGCATGAGCCCCCAGTGCCCGGCTCAGATTTCTTTGTGTGAGGAATTCACCGGACATGAAGTTCCCATGTAAGCCACACCAGAAGGGGTGCCATCAAGGGCTTGCAGTACATTCGGTGTTGCGCAACCACCACTGTGTAATACAGGAACGTTTCTACAATACCCCCAAGGAATCCTGTACCCATTACTAGTTACTTTCCATTACTTCCTAGCACATGCCCTGACAGCAATAGTCTGCTTTCTGTCTTGGTGGATTTGTCCATTCTAAATGCTCACACATGTAAATTATTCAATCTGAGCTCATCTGGGACTGTGCCTCTCCATTGATTAGACTGCTTTAAAGGTGTAGCCAGGTTGCCATATACGTTTGCAGTTTCCCCTTTTGTTACTGAGTGATATTTCACTGTCTGAATCGGCTCTGTTTTATTCTCCCATTCATCATTTGAACATTTGGGTTGTTTTTACATTTTAGCTATTATGAGTAATTCTGTTATGAACATTTGTGTACGTTTTAATATATATTTTTTTCTCCCCATTTCTTTTGGGCAACCACCAAAAAGTGGAATTTCTGGGTTATATGATTGTTCCTATCAAACTGTTTTCCAAAGTGCCTGCAATCTTGTCTAGTGTCCTCAGTGATGTGTGAAAGTGCCAGTATCTTCACATCTTTGCTGACATTTATTTTCCATATATATACATATGCATATATATATATACATATATTTAGAGATAGAGACAGAGACAGGGAGACTTTTGTTACGACTTTGATTTGAATTTTTCCAATGACTAATGAAGTAAGGTGTCTTTTCCTGTGTTTAGTGGCCATCAGCCTATCTTCTTTGGAGAGATGTCTACTCAAGACCTATTTTAAGCATTTTAAATTGAGGTATCTTTTTTTTTGAACACGGACCCATGACTTTTGTTAAAATCATTATTTAATGCACAAAAAAATAACAAACCTAAAGTTATGGCATTTAAAGCAGCTATTTGTAGTCATTAATGAGGTATCTTTTTTATTGTTGACCTGTAAGAGTTCTCTATATATTTAGATACTAAAATCATATTGGATTATGTGTCTTGCAAATATTTTCTCTCATTTTATGGATTATTTCTGCTTTTACATTTTTGAGGGAAAAGGGTGGTACTAGGGCTTGAACTCAGAGCCTAGCGCTTGCTTGGCTAGCTTCCATGGCTTGCTTGCTTACCTGGTGTTCTATCATTTGAGCAATGCCTCTAGACCTCCTTTGAGCTAGTTATTTTGTAAACAGAATTTCATAAAATTTTCTGCCTTGGATAGCCTCAAACGTGATCCTCTAGATTTTAGCCTCCTGAGTAACTAGGATCCTATCTGTGCCTTCATTTTTTCTTGATAGTGTCCTTTGAATATGTTATTTAACTTGATAACATTTTATGTATGTATATATATATATTTAACAGTTACAAAGACATTTATTGTCAGGAAAAGAACTACATAATTTACTAAAAGAACGTATTTTCTTTTACTGCTGTGAACCATATGTATACACACATAATGTATACATGTGTGTATACATATATACATACATACTATGTATGTATGTATGTATTTTGTTGCTTATGCTTGTAGGCTCAGATCTTAAGAATGAATTGTCAGTTCCAAGATCATGGAGATTTACTCCAATATTTTACTGCAAGACTTCTTTAAAAAAATACACGTTCATTCCCTGTGATCATTCATCTGTTCTAGCATTGTTTAAAGATTATTTCTTCTAATGGGCTAGGTTTCTGCTTTTAAAGACTAGATGGTAAAATTTTTTTTAAAAAGGAGGTAGTGATGAAGAGAGAGAGAGTTCAATGAGTTGAAGATCAAATACAGTCTTTGAATTTTGCAATTTAATCATTGCAACTTTTGGAAGAGCAAAGGAGAAAGAATGGACAGAAGCCAGGTTACAATGTGTTTACAAGTGAGTCAAAAGTCAGGCTGGTGGTGTAGGGTCATTGCTGGCTGCCATGTTTGGGCCCATGTCTCAGCTCTTCAGCAGCTAATACTCGGCATATCGAGGACAGGTCTGGACTGGCAGGAAGCACCTCGAGATCTATTATGAGGCTTACGCATGAATTAGATATTAATTTAGAGCATAATCTAGAGTTGGCATTTCAGGACTAAAATGCTTGGCAGCGTGAATCTGCCCTTGCTTCTGCAATGTCAGCCCTCAGCATTGAACACCATTATCTTTGTGGATCCACGGCACCTGAGCGTGTCCCACTCCAATCTGGTTTGCTATTGACATAGAGATTTAGCTTTATGCCATAGCAGGTGTTTATGCTTTGAGAGGAGTCTAACTTTGTCCTAATACTTAATTAATAGTGAACAGGGCCTGGTTATAGGATTAGATTGCCCAGTCCATTAAAATAGGTTTAAGGCTAAGCTTCTGGCTCTCACTGCCGTGTTTTGGATGGGAGAGTTGGCAGAAAGAAAAGGTTCACTCCTGCGGGGAGTTTCCAGGAAGCCACTTGTCTCGGAAAAGCATTCACTACAGTTCTTTTTGCGTCACTTCTCTGGAGTCAGGCAATCGTGGTTTTACAGAACAGCTTCTGCAATGTTCCGGCTAACATTGCAAAACGAGTCATGGCGGGGAGTCTGCTAATGAGGTCACCTCAATATTTGAGTAGGGAAATGTTTCCTTCCAGAAGTTAGTCTTAAAATTTTCATGAACGATGTCCACATTGTGCTTAAAAAACCAAAGCGTTTCTTTCAGTTTGGGAGGTTTATTTTTGTGGATAAAATTTAAGTCACTTCTGGGAGAATGGAACTTGCATTGGTCCTCGGGGAGTCACAGAGGACAGCGAGGCACAAAACACTTTCCAGACATCTGGTGAGGAGTAGCTCACCCGCCTATCACCCACTAAACTAGCCGCTCCTCCGTGAGCTTGCCCGCGTAACACTTGACTGCTTGATGCCCACTGGATTTCTTGTTTCCTCTTCCTAGAGAACTGAAACTTTGTTAGCCCGTTTTCCTTATTCATGGAGGCTTTCTGTGACTTGTTTCTCACTCTTAGTAAGACAATAGATGCAGAGGAAGGGATGAAGCAATGCCAACTTACACAGAGCAGTGGGCTCAAGGCCCCAGGGCCGTCAGAGGAAATGGAAAGTGTCTTATTCACATTTCTTCTGCTTGCTTTTTCTCCTTTTTGTTCATAGCAGGAAGAATGTGTCTTGTGTTTAACAGGCTATTAATTCCTTGGTGCCAGTAGCTCACATCTCTAATCCCAGCTACTCGGGAGGCTGACATCTGAAGATTGTGGTTCAAAGCCAGCACAGGCTGATAAGTCTGTGAGATTCTTATCTCCAACTAACCAGCAAAAATCCATACGTGAAGCTGTGGCTTACGTGGTAGAGCGCTAGCATTGAATGAAAAAGCTAAGGAAGGGACACTGCTAGAACACTGAGCTCAAGACACGCACAGAAAGGGTACCAACTGTTTGGAAGAACCTAGTAGTATATTTTATTTGTTCAGCTGATCTTGAAGATAAAGCACACTCTACAGAACACAGACATGTTTTTTAAAATTGTGTATGTGTAGACATCTCATAGTTCTTGTGAGGAGTCAATATCCAATGTCTCTGGGAACTACCCGGTATTACACTGGGTCATCTCATAATGATCTCCATGGTGCCACATCTTCAGGGGCCAGGCATTGTGCATTCCTCTCTCACATTCCTCTTTGACTCTAGACTTGACCACTAACATGCTCTGGCCAATGGGATATCACAAATATGACCCAAGCGTGTATTCTTCAACTCCTCACCTACTGCCTTGGGAATGCTGCTCTGAGTCCTGGGCACATCAAACCCTGGAATGAAGGGGTGAGGAGGAGGGGGGAGGGGAGAGAGAGAGAGAGAGAGAGAGAGAGAGAGAGAGAGAGGTACCATCCATCTGTTTGCACAACCATTACCTCGTTACCTGTCAAGCCAAGTGAAATACTTGCTTATCAGTCATCTCCAGATGTAGTGATAAAAACTATCCAGTAGAAATATAGGATCCTGAAAAATGTCACTTTTGCATAAGTTTTTGCATATAGCATTTTATTTTGCCATTATAATGTGGATTTATAAGTATACCAGTATAGATACTCTAAAATATGAAAGATATAATATATAAATATCCCTGTATATGTACACTGAAATACAAAAAAATATAGAAATGAGACAGCTTTCTATTAAGGCAGACTCCCAGATCTAGTTGGCAAATATATATATGTATATGTATATACATTCATACATACATATATCTGTGTATATATACATACATATATATGTGTGTATGTGTGTATATATATACAGTATAATTTAAGGGAATAAGAGATCACAAGGATTGAGTGGGAGAAACTGTAACAAAGAAACTAGAGAAGATATATGTTGTGTGTGCGTGTGTGCACATGCACACATGTGCTCACAGGCATGTGCATGAATGCACGTTCATTTGGCGGGAGACAGACCTGCAATGCAGAAAGCACGAGAGAGACATAAGTGAAGTGATTCGAGGAATCTAGTTCAATGGAAATGGCTCTCCGTGGGTGGTGATGAAGTGGTAGAAACATGCTAACTTCTGAATTCAAGACACAATGATTAAGACGATCTACATGTGGTTGCCCACGCATTAATTCACTATTAGAAGTCAGATTAACAAAAATGTTAGTATTCCAGGAGGTTCTTTCCTAAGGTTCTATTTTTTCTCTTTTGCTCAAGGCTAACGCTCTATCACTTAAGCCACAGTTCCAGAAAGTTTTCTTTTTTTTTTTTTGGAGTTAGAGCCATAATTTTAATTTATTATTATTATATTTATATTATCTTTACTCATACAAAGGAGTTACCATTCAAGAAATCAGTATAAATATAACACATTTTGATCAGTACCACCCCTTTCATTATTCTTTCCCATTCCTCATTGCTTGAAATTCTTAGCAAATTAAATTTCCATTGCTGGGGCTACAAAAAATAAAGGGCATTAAAAGTATATGACTTTAATTTGACACCAACTTGCCTATAGAATATTTTGTTATGTCATGTGTTGTTCTCTTTTGACTACATAGGGCACAGGAAAAATAGACTTTTTCATTTATAGGAAAACCAATATATTAAAGAATATTCAACATTGGAAGTATGTTTATAGTACAGTGTTGTCTTATTTGAATTGTTCCAAATGTGCGCATGTGCACGTTTGTGTCTGTTTTTGCTGAGCATGTTTTCAGTAGCTAATACATTCTCAGCTGAGGCCAAAGAGCAGTTATTCTTTTTTGGAGGGCACTGAGCCTAGTAGCAGGCCATCTATGGGACTAAATAGCTTCCTTCTGTGTATTCATGTGATACACATTTGCAGTGAAACTAAATAAATCCTCTCTTAATAAACACTTTCCACGGATCTTCAAAGTAGTGAGGAAGCTATGCATAAATATGCTCTCAATTGCTTTTGGCTTAATAGCCAATTAAAAATGAGAGCGAGGGGGAGAAAGAAAGATAAAGACAGACAGAGAACTCAAATTAAAGAACACCACTCTCTCTGTATCCTCTTGGGATCTAAACCTCTTGACTGTTCTAACATAAATTCCCACCTTCTTGTTAGATAGGGAAAATTGGAAGCAATATTAATCAAATCCTTCTCACTGCTTCCTTAATTGTCTTGCTATTATAAAGCGATGATTTCCTGAGAAGAAATCACTTGATGTGAAGCAAAATGCCATTTACCAAATGCCCCATTCAGAGACACCAGGTTCCATAGCATTTTTCCTTTCCAGCAACTGGTGACAACTGTGTGATTGTTAGGCAGGCTGGGTTACTTACCTACTCCTAGGGGTTTACTAATACCAACCACTATTGGCATTGCAAGGAAGGGGTATAAGGAGAACTTCAGCTGGCTCATTCGTAAGTGATAACACGGTGACAGTTTTTGTCTGCATAACTACTTTTCAAGTTACAGTCTCTAGTCTCCCCTTTCTTATCGCTTTACATGTAACCTAACTCCAGTAGAGGGCTCTTCCCCTACCACACGTATGCTGTGACAATTAAGGAATCCACCCATGCTAGTGGTGAGAGGGCACACAGTGACTTTTCAATGAGATCGGGTTAACACGACTGTTTTTATTTTGAAGCAGTGGTTCTTCAAGTGGTTTGGAGACCAGTGCTTTAGCAGAGGGTAAATGGCCCCCTGGGGACAATGTAATGGGTTTGCACTTGATCTCTTAAGGCCAAGTTGAAGTTTCCCTGAGAAATAAATGAACACATAGTAAAAAAATTTTCTACGATCGCAGGAAAGCAAATCTGGAGATCAATGCACTGTAATTCTCATATCACCATCTTTCTTATAGCTTAGGACACAGGTTTCCATCTTTTTGTCATTTATGCCTTCCTGCAGACCAACAACCTCTGAATAACTTATTAAATAATATGATTTCTGAAAATGCAGACTCCTGGAAAACTCCAGGAAGATTCTGATAAGGTCCCTGGGTTCATGGAGTCTTTGTAAATTTGTCCATTCATTTTAGACAAAAGCTGGCTAGATGGATTCTCTATCTTGGCTATGGTAAACGGTGCTGCAACAAACCTGGTCGTGTTGATGGCTTTATTTATTTATTTATCTATTTATTTATTTTTTGCCAGTTCTGGGCCTTGGACTCAGGGCCTGAGCACTGTCCCTGGCTTCTTTTTTCTCAAGGCTAGCACTTTGCCACTTGAGCCACAGCGCCACTTCTGGCCATTTTCTGTATATGTGGTGCTAGGGAATGGAACCCAGGGCTTTACGTATAGGAGGCAAGCACTCTTGCCACTAGGCCATATCCTCAGCCTCTTGATGTTTTTATTATAGCTTTGTTTGTGGTTATTTGTATAGATGGCCAGTAGTGGCATTACTGAGTCACAGAGAAGCTCTATGTTAGTCTTTTGAGGCACCCCCAGAATGGTTGAACAAGTTCATATTCCCACCCATAGTGTGGCAGGGTTGCCTTTTGGTCACATCCCTGCCAGTATCTGTTATTGTTAGTTTTCTTGTTAGCAGCCATTCTAATTAGAGTGAGGTGGAATCTCAGTTGTTTAGATGCATCTCAATGGAAGAATGGATCAAGTCAATGTGGTATGTATACACAGTGAAATTCTATGCTTCCATCAGAAAGAATGACATTGCCCCATTCATAAGGAAAGGGAAGGACTTGGAAAAAAATCATACTGAGCAAGGTAAGCCAGACCCACAGAAACCTAGGCAGCATGTTTTCCCTCATTTGTAATAATTAGAATGTGCTTATGGATCTATAATATAATATAATCTAAATAATAGTAAAAGACAAATAATTACACCTGGACATGATTAATTAAAGAGCACTCTAAACATTCACACAGAGAGAAAAAAGGATGATATTTTAGGAGAGAATCACAAGGGCTCTGCAGCTATGTGTATATGATCATATAAAATGATGCTCATCGAAATGAGTTCCAAGAAATGGGATCAAGAGGCTTCTGTTATTGTACTGTTTGCTTTTCTTTTCTTTTTACTTCTTGCCTTTTTTCTTTGGTTTATTCCCTGCTGCCGCTGCTTTTGATTTCCATATCCTTTGTCTTGTATGTAATTTATCTGATTTGGAGAGGGGAAGGGGAAGCCCAGAAACGGTGGGACAAAGGGTGAACCAATTCAACAGTGAAACCCTCTAGATACTCTGTTGGAAATGAACTATACAATGTGGGGAGGAAGGAAGTCAGGAGGGGAAATACTAGGAGAGAATGAGAGAAAGAGTGATATTGTTCAAAAGGAAATGTACTCATAACCTAACCTATGTAACTGTAATCCCTCCATACATCACCTTTACAATTAAAAAAAGAACACTTGGCTAGAAAGTTGAAACCACCTCTTCTGTTTACCATGGGTGATACAGAAGGCCCTTTTGTGGTGGACTTACTGTTATCCTTCCTTGTGGAATAAAATAAAACCATTCTTGCCTGCTTTTTTGATTTGTAATATCCCATAGAAATGAATCTTTGATAACTGGAAATGTCCACAGATGCAGGAAACACTTCAATGTTGATTTGGTATTTATAGGCTGTGAGATAGAATATGTATTCATTATTACATGGTGTTGGTAGTTGGTTTTGTTCAAGGTCATTCACATCAGTTATTAAAGTTATAGTAGACATTATGTATTGGTTATTCCTTATTATCTGTTTTCCTTTCTATTCCCTTATAGGAGACACCAGTTCATAGCTGGTAGTATGGTAGTATGGAATAACGTTTGTCTTTCTCCACTGTATTATTTGCAACTATGGGCATTATAGTACCACGTTTGGAGCAACATGATGTAATTGCAAGATGTGTATCTACATAAAGGAAATATCTATGTCTAACTGGCTGGAATGGAGATGCAATTGAGACTTGAGAGTGGTCAAGCTACTCTCACAGACCATGATGTAGAAGCCATGTATTGTAAATCACTGTTGTGAGCAAAGAAATTAGCATGAATGTGACCTGAGTGACCAGATCAATCCTAGACTGACTATTTTTACCCTTTCCTGTGTGGGAGAGATGTTACTTACTTTAATTTATGCGATTTAAATTTCTATCGCTTTCAATCACGCCTAATCCAAACTGATTAACATTATCATAGTATTTTCTCTGTTTAAATGCAAAGTTTGACTGAAATTCCATTTATTTGGATTTTCTTTGAGTTGGCTGGATTTTTGTTTAATTGAGACCTGATACAATGTTTTAAACGGATACTTCCTCCTCTCTTTTGGGCATGCAATCTATCATTTATCATGCATATGTGTTCAGGTGGCAGCATAGGCTATTAATCATTGGCCTTGCTCTATACAATGAGCTAGTATTAGTACTAATAAACCTGAGATAAACACAGTCCTTCTGTAATGTTTCATCTTGTCATCTTGATTAATTGAGATATTACTAGGAGATTAGTAAATGCACCTAGATCATGAGGGCTTTGACCTCATGAAGATGAATCGCTGAATCCATGGATAGATTTTGAAAGTGAATAGACTATTGGGATATAGTAGAGCTGGGAAAGGTGGGGCTTGGTTGGGGAACTAAATCATTGGAACTGTATCTGCTGTGGCTTTCTTGTGGCCACTTCTTATCTGTGCCCAATCATGCTTCCTGTCCACTCTGAGGTGAATCACCTCTTTTTACATATGGTCTCAATATCATGATACCCTCACCATGGGCCCAGAAACAAAGGAGCCCACCAGCATGGACTGAAACTTCTGAAACTGTGTTAAAACAGACCTTCCCACTAGACAACAGTAGCTCATGTCTATAATCCCAGCTACTCAGGAGACTAAAATCTGAGGATCATATCTAAAAGCCAGCCTGGACAAGAAAGTCCATGAGACGCTCATGTCCAATTAACCACCAAACACCCAGAAGTGGACCTATGATTCAGGAGGTAGAATGCTAGCCTTGAGCACAAAAACTCACGTGTCCAAACCCTGAAATTAAGCTCCAGGACTGACAACACACACACACACACACACACACACACACACACACACACACACACACATCAAATGAAAAGACAGATCTTTCTTCCTTTTAAGTTATTTTTTTCTTTTAAGTTATTTATAGAAAGCATTCTGTCATTGTGATGAAAAAGCTTACTGGTACACATTCTATCCATTTCCTATCATTTTTGAATAAAGCCTCTTTGTTATAAACTGTCTTCTGATATCTTCTAGTGTTTCTAGAGGGTTTTTGACAAATTCTCTAGAATTTAATAGAATTGAATGGTATGGTAGATGGTTTCCATTTTATTTTTCTGATCTTTGCCCAAGCCTTTGCCATTCTTTTTTAGGAACTGGAAGACTATCACGGGAGTGGAATCTCTCCACAGCTTAAGACTGAATTAGATGAGAAAGAGACATCTGAAGAGAGGGACAACTTAGTACATATTTTATTGACTTGTGACTACATATTAGATGATTTACCTGACTGAAAGGTTATATTAGTCAGCTATTGCTGCATAACAAACACCAATTCTTCATGTAAAGCTAATAATTTTGTAGGGTGGAAAATTATATGAGGAAAACCATTTTGGGTCCTTTTTCTGGGTGTTGCTGGATAGAGCTCGACAGACCTTATGCCTGACTTTTCCATCTGTTTTTAGCATGGCTAGGTACTTGACTGGCTAATAATGGTTTTGCTTTAGAATCGGACTATTGGCTGGATGTTAGTTGAGGAAATAAGGAAGATGAAGACATTTCTCCATACTATCCAGCAAGCTAGCCTGTGCTGCTTCTTATGGGCCCAGTCAGGGTTTCAAGAGAGTGAACTGCAGTGCACACGAGTCTGGATATATGGAGGACTTATTCTCACTCCTGCTATATTTATATTGACTAATGTACTACAGCGTCATTCCATATCTGTAAGATGGGGAAAATAATCAAAATACATTCTGGCTCTTCATAAAAGGGGTTGCAAAACCTTTAAATTAAAAAAAATTATTGTCAAAGTGAAGTACAGAGGGGTTACAGTTCTATCTGTAATACAGTGAGTACGTTTCTTATCCAACTTGTTACCTCCTCCCTCATATTTTCCCCTCCTACCCGCTCCCCATTTCCCTCTCCCCCCATGAATTGTACGGTTGGTTTAGCAAAACTTTTTGCAAAGAAGACATACAGGAAAGGATCAATTGTGTCCACATTAACAAGCTACCATAAACCATGTGTTCCATCCAATAGCTCTTCTCATGAAACCTTTTCTTAGGGTTTGATCACTTTTTTTTCTTTTATCCATTCTTTTTAGACATAGAATGGGTTCCGTGTTACCATATTACATGAGTGCAATTGCCAACTTGCTCATACCTTCCTGAACAGACACTTCATCAAAATTTCCTCAGTTAACCAGTGTGAATATGGCATTCCCCCCCCTCCTCCCCCGCACTGTCAGAACAGAGATTGGTATAATTCCACCCCCCCCCCCCCAACTGTCAGAACAGAGATTGGTATATTGGAATCTATCTATTACACAGGACAAACTGAGTATCTGTTTCTAACTTGGGAAGTCCTACTTTCTGTGGGAAAATGGTTTTAAACCCACATGCATTAAAACAATGTGAAAGAAGATGACAAATTTAATTAAATGATAATTTGGAAATTTAGACACTGCATTCACAAAGTAGAGCAGTTGAAAATGAAGAGCTTGCCAAGAGGTAAGTCAGCTAGAAACAGTCCAGGTCCTGCTATAGGAGAATAGAAAGCCTCAGGAAATCCAGGCACCTCTGGAAGCAGAGGGGAAGGGGAAGGCTGGAAACACCCGAAACTACAGGCCTGAGAAGGGGGAGTTAGATCCTTACCACACTTTTTATATCCTCACTGAAGACAAGAGTTTTCCTTAGAGAATGGTTGAGAGCAGGTCAATCACCTTGCTAATGGCGGGAGAATGAAATGAATGTCTACAGGCTGTGAGACAGCAGGTCCACGTTCCCTCTGTCCATCTCACAGCCCAGCAATGCTTACAGCCTGGGACATGCTTCTTGAATCTCCACAGAGCAGAAGGCTGGAAAGGCTCCTCTGTATGTGTTGACATGTGGCTATACCCTGGGGAGACAGTCAGGCCCTGATACAGGACAGTGGATCATGTTTATTGACAGCATACCTTCTCATGCAGAAATTCCATCTAGCATTTTAGTCTTAATCCTAAATATGTGATTCATCCATGGATCGACACAAAGTAGAGGAAAGTTTCAAGCATGAAAGACAGTGGCATAAATCAACCAGAGTGAATCAAAATAAATCTGACAATTCAGACATACTGCAATGAGGAAAACAAAACACATAAAATAACAAAAATAACCAATCCATACTACCACAGAAGCAGATATTTATTATAGCTAAGAAATAATAACATAATATCCTTCCTTCCTTCCTCCCTCCCTCCCTCCCTTCCTTCCTTCCTTCCTTCCTTCCTTCCTTCCTTCCTTCCTTCCTTCCTTCCTTCCTTCCTTCCTTCCATCCTCTCTTTCTTTCCCTTCCTCCCTCCCTCCCTTCCTTCCTTCCTTTTTTACTTCCTTCCTTTCTTCTTTTTCTTTTTCTTTCTCTATTTCTGCCAGAACCAGGGTTTGAACTCAAGGCCTCACACTTGCAAACATGCTTATTTGGCTGGTGCTCTTCCACTTGAATCATGCCTCAAGCTCATCTTTGCTAGTTATTTTGTAGAGTGGGCTCGGGCTATTCTATGGATGCATAGTACAGTAAAGAGACAGTGACCAATGTCTCTAGAATTATGAGAGTAAGTAGTTTCCAGTAAAAAACTCAACACTTGCTTCTGACAGGCAAGGCTCCTAATACCCTTTGTCCCAAGATGTCTGAATTTGAATCCCATAACAAGTGATTGCTACCATGTGTAATAAAATGGGCTTGGAAAATGTGATTAAGTTAGGGATTGTGAGATGGGGAGATCAGCCTAGATTGTCCAGGCTTTCACTATACTCACAAGGGACCTTTCAGAGGGAGACAAGTGGGAAAGAACCATGAAGATGGAGAAGAGGACAGGGAAATACTTCAAGCCAAAAGATGCAGATGGTTTCTGGAAGCTGGAATGGGATTTACCTGGATCCTCCAGAAGCAGCCCTGAAAACTTGATTTAGACTTCTGATCTCCATAGGATTAATTTAAGTTTGAATGCACTAAGTCTGTGGTGATTTGCTACAACAGGGAAGGAAAGACACATAATGGCCAAACCTTCATCCAGAGTTTTAGCAGAGTACAGATACCGTAGAGAGTCTCAACAACTTTCTCCTTCATTCCACTCCTTTTCTTTTTAGGAATGTGCTAGGGAAGATGGAAGGAAAGCCCAACACGACTAAGATGTCCAGGAGAAGAGAGGAATTCCATGATGAGAGAAGGATGGCTTCAGATAATTCACAGCAAAAATAACTGTCAAAGGGTAAGCTGCGTCAGATAAGGGCATAGAAGATTGGATGGCTGATTACTCTGTTCACTGTCGCGGGGGATGGTTAAGGACTCAGCCTCAAGAAGCCTGTGTTTCCATCTTGGTCTCATCCTTTAATAACTATGAAGCCAAAACATTCAACTCTGCTTTCTTATTTTGTAAGTGGAAATAATAATAGTGTTAACCACAAAGGCTTGGGATGAAGATGGACTTAATACCTGTAGAGTCCTTAAAGTAGTTTCTACAGATACCAAAGACTCAATGATACCTACTTTTTATTTATTTTATTTTACATTTTTTTTGTGTGTGTGTGTGCCAATACTAGAGATTAAACTCAGGGCATCGCGTTTAAGCTCAAGGCTGACACTTGAATCCTTGCTCAGCCTTTTCACTCGTGGCCCTCTCCCACTAGAGCCACACTTCCAGTTCTGGGTTTTTGCCAGTTAATTGAAGGTAAGAGTCTTTCAGATTTGTCTGCCTTGGCTGGCTTTTGATTGTGAGTCTCAGATCTAAGACTCCTGAGAAGCTAGAAGTATAGGTGTGGGCCACAGGAGCCATGCTTCACTTATTTTTGTGGTGTTGGGAATTGAACTCAGGGCCTTGCACAGGCCAGGCCAGCCCTTTACCTCTGAACTACATCGCAAGGACATCTTACCTTGTTATTCCCAGGAAGGTGTCATAGTTTTGCTGGATAGTTTGGAGGAGGAATTACTGACAGGCACAGGAATGGTCAATTCTTTTCCACAAGACAATTATAAATAGTATTACTGCTCAAGTTTCAGCTGTCGAGGACATTTACCATCATAATCATTTGACCATTAACTATTGATTTAGTCAACACGTGGCTTAAGTGCTTTGGGAGAGTGGGAGCAGAATGGGGGTGGATATGTGTGGAGGAGGATGAACTAGATGGGTAACAAATCAAATGATAAGGTAGTAAATTGAAATAATCAAGATAGCAGTTTAGGCATGCATTTAGGGACAGCTGGAAGAGTTAATACGGATTATTTATAGTGATTATGAGATCAGAGTGGGGAACTATTGATTTCCATTGTAAACCCCATGGTACTACTTGATTTTTTAGACTATTTATGTGTATACGTTGATACAATTGGAGAAATGAATAATGAACTTAATAAGTGTTGTAGAATACATTTAGCAAGGCAGAGCAAGCCACATCAACATTGCCAATACTATTATAATTACTGTTTCTTGACTGTATTGTCTAAGCTTGTGAGTTCTGCAGCAAAAGTGTTAGAGTTTTGGAAACTGCAAATATGCAATGACCTTAGATCATGTCCCAAATGGGGTTTCAATACCAGGACTCAGCTGTGCATTTGTGCTCATGTCTGTAATCCTAGTTACTCAAGGGCTGAGATCTGAGGTTTTTAGTTCAAAGCCAGCGCAGACAGACACAAATACATAAGACTCTTATTCCCAGTTAACCAGAAAAAAATCCAGGAGGAGAGGTGTGGCTCAAGTGGTAGATAATTAGGGAAAAGACAAGTGAGAATAGGAGACCCTAAGTTCAAGCCCCAGTACCAGGATAAAGAAAACCCAAAACAACACAGAAAGAATGGGTTCTTGACTTAACCTGAGCTACAAATAGAAAACATCTGGGTTATACACTGTAGCCACCCAGGGACTTTTTTTTTCCCCAGGATATTGCACTATCGGACTTTATTTTTATTTATTTATTTATTTATTTATTTATTGTCAAAGTGATGTACAGAGAGGTTACAGTTTCATACGTTAAAGCTTGGGTACATTTCTTGTACTGTTTGTTACCTCTTCCCTCATTTCCCCCTCCCCCTCCCTCTTTCCCTCTCCCCCCTTGAGTTGTTCAGTTGGTTTACACCAAATGGTTTTGCAAGTATTGCTTTTGGAGTCATTTGTCTCTCAATTTTGATATTCCCTTTCACTTCCCTAGCTCTAATACCAGTATATACAGTATCCAGTATATTCAGATGAGATACAGTGATAGTGCAGGTACAACCACAGGAACAGGGTACAAAAGGATCATCAACAAAAGAAGCTACGGTTTCACATGGCATGTTGAAAGTAATTACAACAGTGATATAATACTCGTTTCTGTATATGGAGTTCATTTCACTTAGCATCATCTTATGTGTTCAAAAGGGCATAGCTATTGGGCTCTTGTGATCCTCTGCTGTGACTTGCCTAAACCTGTGCTAATTATTCCCTATAAGGGAGACCATAGAGTCCATGTTTCTTTGGGTCTGGCTCACTTCACTTAGTATAATTTTTTCCAAGTCCTTCCATTTCCTTACTAATGGGGCAATGTCATTCTTTCTGATAGAGGCATAAAATTCCATTGTGCATATGTACCACATTTTCCTGATCCATTCGTCTACTGCGGGGCATCTGGGTTGGTTCCATATTTTACCTATGACAAATTGTGCTGCGATGAACATTGTTGTGTTGGTGGCTTTAGTGTGTTCTTGTTTGTGGTCTTTTGGGTAGATGCCCAAAAGGCACCCAGGGACTTTTAATTAAGAATCTCTGGGGTAAGATCCAAACATGAGTATTTCAAAACTGCCCAGGTGATGACAAAATGTAACGTGCTTGGGAACAACGTATAAAAAATGGCAGGGTCATTGCGTGTGACACAGCCCAGGGAGGCTGTGGAGGACAGGGCTGTGTTTTGCCTTTCACTGATGGGAGCCCACAATTTGCCTTAGAGGAGGCAAATTGAGTGTTGAAGCCAGGGGCTCTGAAGGTAGCAGAGGTCAGCAGCCACTCTGAGGATGTTTGGGGCTTTCTGAGGTCTGTGACTAAGATAGGGTTCAAGATCTTCTATAAGGACCTGACCAACAGCCACTTCTTTTTGTTTGATTTTGGAAAGACTGGGCTCCCTCAGGTGGAACTCTCAGGCCTGACACTTCAGCCATGTCTGTTCAAGTGCAGGTCATCTCTGGGCACTCCTTCAAAGGAGAGGAGGCTGGGGTCAGACGCCGAAGACTGCACTGTGGCAGGCTGTGAGCCAGAACCTGATACTACCTTTCCTCTGTCCCAAGAACAAATTGTGATAAAACTGCTGGCTTGTCTCCTATCTGATGAAGTCTTCTGGTCTCCAAGAAGCATAAAGACTCTTGGATAAGTTAAAGGAAAAGGTGTTGATTGGGAAAATGCAGGGATATGTGGGAATAAAACGGACCACGTTACATATCATGAAAACTAGTTGGTTTGGAATTAGTGCATCTGAGTTTGACTCCTCTTTCCATCTTCAGGGGGCATAGGCACTTTATTTTTGGCAGTTGTGGGGCTTGAACTCAAGGCCTGAGCACTGTCCTTGGCTTCTTTTTGCTCAAGGCTAGTACTCTGCCACTTGAGCCACAGCGCCACTTCCGGCTATTTTTTGTGTAAGTGCTGCTGAGGAATCGAACCCTGGGCTTCATGCATGCAAGGCAAGCACTCTACCACTAGGCCACATTCCCAGCCCCCACATGGGCTGTTTGTCCTGGCCTTTCTACCATGCTGTCTACTGACCTGTTTTGACCAGCCATTATTCTGCCATCGATTCTACTCCTTCAACTTCAGTTCGTCCAGACCTTGAAAACTGCAGACAAACAGCACTTGCTTTGACAATTGCAATCTGTCCTGTCACTCAGAGCTGAGAGTCTAAACTGCAACTATTCCATTCCTCATTTAGACAATGGTGAAATTGTTCTGTGGGATAACCCAGGAAATCTGTAGGCAGGGTCAAGAACATAGGAGGTACCGAATTTTATTATTCATATGAATAGTAGCTGTGGCCCTTACGTGTTGTAAATTTTACTGTTTTTTTTTAAAGGCTATCCCTAGGCTGGGAAGTTAAAGAATGAATTTGTTGGGGCCAGGAATGTGGCTTAGTGGTAGAGTGCTTGCCTAGCATGCATGAAGCCCTAGGTTTGATTCCTCAGTATCACATAAAAAATAAATAAAAAAGTTTAAAAAATGTTGGGGTGATGCTTAAAGGATTATTATTTATTCACTGGCTTTATAGTCAACAACAACCAACATTTTCAGTTGAGTTTTTAATTATCTTTAAGTAGTTGTGAAAGGGGTTTCAAATCAACACAGGAATATCTTGTTCAATGTCACCCCTTCCATCATGCTGCCCACCTACATTAGCTTGTTGTGAGACAGAGACTCGGCAGCTTTTACCTGTTAGTGTCAAACCACGGTGCGCTTCTCTCTGCCTCTAGAGTCACTAGAATACTGATACCTTGACCCAAGCCTACCTAAAAAAAATCTTAAGCTCGGAAAAATAAGTAAGTGTCCCTGAGAAATGTACTCAAGAAGGCTGGTGCCGATCCAGCCAGGCCTGCCTGCCTGCTGCGGCTGTCTCCTGCTCAACCCGAGTAGACACAGTTCCAGCCTAAGTCAGGTAGTTTCTATCTAGAAAGTCCTTCTGTTGTAAGGTGAAACCCAGTCTATCCAGTCAGAGAGATGCAGGGTACTCACCTGTTTAGAGATGGAACTGAGAGTCTTTATTGAAAAGGCTGGCGTCTGGTGGTGGACTCGTGTCTCAAAGATGAGCAGCCCAGAACAGAGCTTACACAAAGATTTTTTTTTTTGCCAGTCCTGGTGCTTGAACTCAGGGCCTGAGCACTGTCTCTGGCTTCCTTTTGTTCAAGGCTAGCACCACTTGAGTCACAGCGCCACTTCTGGCCTTTTCTGTTTATGTGGTGCTGAGGAATCGAACCCGGGGCTTCAGGCATGCTAGGCAAGCACTCTACTGCTAAGCCACATTCCCAGCCTACACCAAGATTTTAAAGACAAAAACCACATGCTTGAACATCCAATGTTTATCAGCTTGGTAGGATCTTGGTAGGAGCAGATGTGGAACTGGTAGTCCTGTGTGTGTGTGTGTTTGTGTGTGTGTGTGTGTCTGTGTATTTCCTAAATATTGTAATTTGGGTTAGAACCATGTTTGAACATGGTTAATTTTTGTCAAGTCATGCATAGTTTTACACTAGTTTTTAAAGGTATTTAGTTATTAGTCCCTAATATTAGACATTTAAATAGAGGATGTTATTGTTGAAACACTGATGTGTATTAATACAGTAGTTCCAAATGAACTAATGAATAATACACTAGGAAGACTCAGTATCAATTACCATGTAATTCATAGGACAGTTTATAAATCAGATACAAAATCCAATAATTATAGGACAATACTATGCCATTACCTTGACTCCACATAGTAATTAAAGTATAATTTTGTCAACAGTTCACATCACACTATCTGCTATTACTTTGTACCCAGGAATTGGAAAATAACTGGGTAGATTATTCTAGCACTAGTTTAGGGAGGAATCAATCTGTATGATCTTTACTGCAGTTTAGGAGCCAGAACTGATCTAAGATTCAGTGTGTAAATTTTGTTCAATGCTGTACTAATTTATACTAGAGATACTTAACACAGGAATTAGATATTTAGCTTCAGATACTAGCACAGGACAGAAAACGCTGAACAGCTGTGTTGAAATTGACTGAGCCACAGCTTTCTTTAGCAAGTGGGCAGACTATGATTGTTCAGCCTCCCATCAGGAGGTGTTTTCCTTTTAGATATATCAGCATCATTGGCAGCACACTATGCTGGAGAGACAAGAAAGAGCGGTCCACAAGGAGGCAATTGAATAGAATTACTGTAGAATGAGGAATAACTGAATACCACAGTATCATGTGCCCGCCAATCGAGTTGACAGTGTAAGACCACACAGAGAGGGAAGGATAAAGAAATTTCCACCCATTTCCACATGCAGCAGAGATGGCATGTGGGAGACAGTACGTGAGTGAATTCCCTGGGAGTTGATCTATAGATAATACTTCTGCCGATAGCTGGGCTGAGTTGCTTCACAGGTTTCATCTCAGTGGCAAGGAAACCGTGAGGAGACACAGAAGCAGTTGCCCGGCAACTACATCCACCCCCTGTGGGAAAGGATCACTCTTCCTGTTAAGCAACCTGGACATCAGCAGCAGCCCTGATGGGGTGGGATCCAGGTGTTCAGAGATGGCTGCCCCTCCAACCACACACTGGTCCTCAGGCAGAGGTGTCAGTTTTCCTGGACGTGAGGCATCTAATTCTAATTGCTTCAGGTGGCAACACGGTGACACCTACAACACTAGGTGGAACATTATAAAAATGAAATCTGACTAAATAATCAAATCCAATCTATTGGCCTCTTAGGCTTTTTTGCCAGCCAAGAGTGGCCAAACATCCAGGATTCCTAAACTCCTGGACATATATAATTAGAAACCAAAGAAAGGATCCATTTTTAATGCTGCCAAGATAGAATGTGGACTCTTGGATTCCTGTCCACCCAACATCATGAGACAATGGCCGGATGACTAATGGCAGCTCCCCTTGCGGTGACTTTAACCAGGGGTTATTAACACATATTGGAACCTCCCTAGGCTCGAAATGCCCACAAAATGGGCTAAGAGAGAAGGAATTCTGAAGTCTGCCCTTTAATGCTCCATACAAAGGCTCTCTGATATTCACTAGAGCCTCTTTCCCACTGTGCGCTTTGTGTCTCCCGCACTTGATACACCTGGAGGACTCTTGTTAAGAGCATACTTTTTAGTTTCCTGCTACCAGCTCTTCCCTTAATCTAAGACAGATCTGACTCATGGGTGGAGACACAAAATAGATGCTACTTCTTTCAGGAAATACTGTGAGAATCAAGCCACCCCTTTCTTCCTTGGAATTCCTGTTCTTGTTCTGTGTGTGTGTGTGTGTGTGTGTGTGTGTGTGTGTGTGTGTGTGTGTGTGTGTGTGTGTCTAGAAATTAGGGCCTGAGCATGCTCAAGGTTGGCTCTCTATCACTTGTACCTCACTTCTACTTCTGGCTTTTTGGTGGTTGTTTTTAGATAGACATCACTTTACTGTGGGGCTGGTTTTGACCCATGCTGCTCAGATCTCACCCTCCTGAGTAGCTAGGATTATAAGAATGAGCCACTGGCAGCTGGCCTATGTCTATACCCATCTTCTCTGTTGGCTATACATAACTGGAGGCAGATTTCATGATGTATATACATCTTTGGAATATATTTCAAGGTTGTCATTAAATTTCATAACATCATGAAAACTAAGATGAATGTACTTTTAGATATTTCCATTGTTTAACTGAAGCATTCCTAGATGACATAAATTGAAGATTACTGATCCACTGAATAAATATGTTTAGTCTAAGTTTCTTATCCCTTTCCTCAAGAAATTCATTTAATCCCAAAATGATTATTAATACCTTGCTTTTGGTTGACACAGGATATTCAGCGTAGGAATTAAAAGTGATGTCATTGAATGAAGTCATCCCGAAAGCTTGCCCCTCCCCAATACCCCATGCTAGGAATCAAATCCAAGGGCAAGTGCTCTACCACTGAGCTACATCCTGCCTTGAGTGTTTTGAGACAACGTATTGTTATGTAGCTGGCACTGGTCTATAACTATTGATTTCCCCATACATGGCACAGTTTGAAGAAGTTAGAGTTCCCTGGAGATTTAATAAGTCACATATAATTTGACATGGGAAATGAAGAACTCATATATTGTTGGAAAAGCTCTGGATGGGGGATCAGGAGACTGAGGAACATTTTTCCTTTATGCCTGTTGGTAAGGGCATGCAGAAAATGTCCCTGTAAAAGAGAATTTGGTTATGTGAATGCTAACATTTTCCGAGTGTTAATACAGCCTGTTATCAGTAGGTACCTTGGAGATGAAGACCCTAATGAGAAGAAAATGGAAAGGTGTGACCTTCAACTATTCAAGCGATTTGAAAATGAAAATAATGAAACAATGATAATTTTCCTACCCAGAGACTTGGATTTAGGAAAATTGTGGCTAGGCTTCTGTTATGGGTTGGATCTTTTAAAAAAAATTTAAAATTTATTTTTAAAGTGAAGTACAGTTTCATATGTAAGGCAGTGAGTACATTTCTTGTTCAACTTGTGACCTCCTCCCTCATTTTCCCCCTCCTCCTTTCCTTCTTCTCCCATGAGTTTACAGTTAGTTTATACCAAATGGTTTTGCAAGTATTGCTTTTGGAATGATTTGACTTACTTCCTGGTTCATGGCATTGTTGGAAGATAGTGGAATATTTGGAGGGGCCTCTTGGGGAGAAGTTAGGTTACCAGGTGCATACCCCTGAAAGAGAGAGTAAGACTCAGTCTCTTCCCCTCTCTTGACTTTCCAGCAACCATAAGGCGATCAGCCTTCTTCTGCTATGAACATCTGCTGTGATTTACTGTGCTGCCACAGCAAAGTTACGAGGCCCAGTGGGCGTGGACTAGATTTTTTGAAACAATGAGCCAATATAAACCTTTTCCTTTGATAAGTTGGTTATCTCGAGTATTTTGTCAGGGTGACAGAAAGCTAACAGAAGAAACCACCATGAAGATCCTTTTCCCTCCCTCTGTCTCAGTACCTGGGGCTTTCTCATCCTGGTCCTTTGCTTTGCCCTCCTCCTCGCCTTTTCTCTCTATTCCCTGTCTGTAGAGTTCTGGGAGGCTTCCTAAAGAGTTCTCTAGGGAAAGAGGAGGAGAGAAAGAGGGTTTTCTTCTGCTGCTTTATCAGTACCTAGGCGTTAAAGTAGTTATGAAAAACTTAACTCTCTCATTTCTGCCTTGTTGCTTTACTCATCGGCTGAGACACCAGGCAGCTCATCTCACTAGCTCTCAGCTCCGCTGTCCATCTGCTAATGCCATTAGGTTTATTTTTTTATTATTTCTATTTATTTATTTATTTATTTTGACAGTCCTGGGCTTTGAACTCAGGGTCTGAGCACTGTCCCTGGCTTCTTTTTGCTCAAGGCTAGCACTCTGCCACTTGAGCCACAGCGCCACTTCTGGCCGTTTTCTGTATATGTGGTGCTGGGGAATCGAACCTAGGGCCTCATGTATACAAGGCAAGCACTCTTGCCAGTAGGCCATATCCCCAGCCCCTGCCATTAGGTTTAAAGCAACGCAATTTTTTTTTTTTTTTAGCTCAAAGCAGTTTCTTAGAGTACAAACTCAAAAGAAAAAAAAAGCCGGTACATTTGAGTAGAATAAAACAGGGTTTTGTTTGTAGCTGTGGGAAATTTTAGTGGACTAGGGCAGTGCTTTTTACATTGTTTTCCAAAAATATTTGATGTAATTGGACCAATCTCCATTTTTGTACTTAACAGGAAACTAGCAGCCCTAGAGGGAGAAGTATTAATATCTTTATGCATATAATATATTTCTTTATGGCAATTTTCCAGAATGGGAAGAACAGGTCAGTGAAAGGGATGTGACTCAAACCATCTACAAATAAGCTGAACAATAAAACGAGATCTCAAAGTGTCTTGAGTTGCTATCAACAGAGTACTACCAGATTTCTATGGAATTTCTTTATAGACCAAATGAAGTCTCCGCTCCCCAAACTCCCCATAAAAGGCAGCAAGCCAGCGATGGTGTAGGTGAAGCCCAAAGATAGTGAATGTAAATACAAGTTTCAATGCTCAGTTGATTTACTGTCCTAATTATGTTTTACAGTACTTGATACGCAATAAAAATCCAGCACATTTTCTTAGTGTTTAACGTTGATTTAATAATCTTTTAATTTAAAAAAAATCAACATTTATAATATGCAAAGAAATGAAGGAGAAAGGCTTGCTAGAGAGTGAAGGAAAAGGACCACCAAACACATCTCCAACTCTCATTCACAGCTGCTGTAAGCAAATTATGTAAGCTTCTAGAGAGCAATTTGGCAATATGAATGAAGAATCATATAATGTACAATTTTGTCAATACAGTAATTCTTGTTCTAAGAATTTACCATAAAGGAATAATGTTGTGTGCACAGAGATAAGTGTATCAAGGATAGTCAACACAGGCTGGCTTATCTTACCAGGAAATTGGAGCCAAATGAAATGTTCAATGACAGAGACTTGAGAGCAGCCATCAGATGGGATGATGCAGACTCAAAAAGAACATATTGCTAAGGGAACAGAATGCATAGTATGGAACTCTTTTCCAAATTTAAAAATACCTTATTCACGTATAGCAAACACTTTGACAGGCTATGAATTAGTTCTAAATGGTGGTTTGATTCAGCTAGCAGATTGAGAGTTGATTCTGTTTTCCTTTGTTCATCAGTATCTTCTTCCACCCTGTAAAGAACATGAAGTCCTGTGTAGTTACCCCAGATATCACTTTATAAAAATTAACCATGAGACAATAATAATTTTATCAATGTTTCTGGACAGCCATGTTATATGATGAAATGGAGCAACACCAATTTTAAATTTTGTGTTTCATAGACATTTGTATAATACTTGCTCTCTGTAAAGCAACTGTCTTTGCTCTTTCTGTTCTTCTGATGTTCCTTTTTTGTGCTTTCTTATCTCTCTCACTGTGTGTGTGTGTGTGTGTGTGTGTGTGTGTGTGTGTGTGTGTGTGTGTGTGAATGCTGATCCTGGGGCTTGAACTCGGGGCCTGGGCACTGTCCTTGACCTTTTGTGTTCCATTCTGGTGCTCTACCACTTGAACCACAGCTCCATTTCCAGCTTCTTGGTGGTTAATTGGATATATGAGTCTTTTGGACTTTCCTGTCTGATCCTCAGATAATGTACCTAGGATTGCAGACACGAACCATCAACATCTTGTTCTCTGCGTATATTTTTAACTTGTAAAATTTACAAGTGTGCAGGTCTGTGGGGATTATAAATTGCCCACAATAGTGTCCCACTTTCACAGTGGAGAAGCAGTCAATCCCCAGCTTCTGATTTCCCTCTTCCCCTTTATAATAAATGCCAGGATTCCTGCCCCAATAACTGTCATTAGGCAGTACTACCATTAGAGTCTGGTGCTTTTCCATAGAACAATACATTTGATATTCACTTATGCTGTTGAGCATGTCAGAAGTTTCTTCTTTTTATTTCGGAATAGGGTTCAGGTGTATGGCTATATTATGCTTTGTTTATCCATTCTCCAGCCTACGGACATTTGATGTTTTAAAAGTTCTAGGCAATAATAAATAAAATAGTGGAATAATTTATATGCTGGCTGTATGTGAGCATAATATTTTTTTCAATTCTCTTGAGCACATATATAGACAGGAGATTGCAGGGTGCAATATGTTTATTTTTTGAATAATTTTTATCATCTTTAAGCAGCTTTACAAAGGAGTTGCCATTCACCCAAACCGTTTATGAATACAGTGCATCTTGAGTAATGTCACCTTTCCACATTCTCGCTCACTCCTCCCAACCCACCTCCCGCCCACTTTTCTAAATTTTAGGTTATGCATTGAATTGCTTTTTCCATTTAACAAAGCAGTTTATATATACAATGCAACTTGATTTGTGTCATCACGTCAACGTCTTCAGCCCCCACTACTCACCCTTCCCTTATAATTCTCAATTCTGTGGAGTATACAATTAATTCTTGCCTGCATTTTCCCCCTTCCACTCTTCATTCTCTCCTTGGCCCCATTTCCTGGTACTTACTTTATTGGGCTTTGACTTAGTCTTTTTATGCATTTCAAAAATTGTTATTGTAAAGGTGATGTACAGACGGGTTTACAGTTACATAAGTCAGATAAAGTACATTTTTTTTTTTTTTGCCAGTCCTGGGGTTTGAACTCAAGGCCTGAGCACTGTCCCTGGCTTCTTTTTGCTCAAGGCTAGCACTCTGCCACTTGACCCACAGTGCCCTTCTGGCCTTTTCTATAGATGTTTTGCTGAGGAATCGAACCCAGGGTTTCATGTATACAAGGCAAGCACTTTACCACTAGGCCATATTCCCAGCCTGAGTACATTTCTTTTTGAACAATGTCACCCCTTCCCTCGTTCGCTCCCAGTTTTCACTCTTGTCCCCACCCACAGGTTGTATAGTTCATTTCAACACAGTGCCTAGAGTATTAACGCTGCATTTGTTCACCCTGTGTTGTCCCATTCCCGTGTTATTCCTTACCCCTTCAAAAACAGATAAATGAACTAAAAAGACAAAAGAAAAGAAAACAAGAACAGAAACAGAGGGAAAACACTCATGTTTCCATTAACTGGAGTTCATTTCAATAAATATTATTTTATATGAACAGATACACATAGCTATTGAGCCTATGTGATCCTCTCCTAACAATATCCTCTTTTGAGCTCACTGTGTGTGAATTCCTAGAGACTTAGAGATTTGCATAATTTATCATATCTCAATGGTTTTTTTTTGCCATTGGTATGTTTACTTGGAAATTTATAGGTACCTTCTAGTTAACACAAATGAGTGAAACCATGTAACCTATGTTTCTTTGGGTCTGGCTGACTTCACTTAATTTTTTTCCAAGACTTCCCATTTCCTTACAAATGGTACAATATCATTCTTTCTGATGGAAGAAGGAAACCCCACATTTTTATTGTGTATAAAAAAACCATCCATTCATCCACAGAGGAACATCTGGGTTGATTCCATATTTTGGCTATGGTACCATAAGGTTTTTTTTTTTTTTTTTGGCCACTCCTGAGTTTAGACTCAGGGCCTGAGCACTGTCTCTGGCTTCTTTTTGCTCAAGGCTAGCACTCTGCCACTTGAGCCACAGCATCCACCACTTCTGGCCATTTTCTATATGTGTAGTGTTGGGGAATTGAACCCAGGGCTTCATGTGTGTGAGGCAAGTACTCTTGCCACTAGGCCATATTCCCAGCCCCTTTGGCTATGGTAAACAATGTTGCAATGAACATGGTTGCTCTTGAGTGTGGCCTGGTTTGTAGTCTACTGGATAAATGCCCCAGAGTGGAATTGCTGGGTCATAGGGAAGCTCTATTTTAATGTTTTGAGGATTGACTTAGTCTTTTGAAAGAGTTATACTATTTGCTCTCCTTATAGAGTGAATTACACTTCAGTTAATTCATTTGCAGCCCCATGCTTACCATCCAGTGTACTTGCTTACAGATTTAAGAACTACTATTGTGGTTTTGAAGGTCTCCACATTATTTATATCCCCACCAGTAGAGTTCTAGTTGCCTCTTGGTACCATTTGATGTCAGTTTGTTTGAGATTTTAAAGTAGGCAGTTACAATATTAAGTGTTTATAGATATGACAATTAATATCTCAGTTTTATGGTTGCATGAATAGAGACATGACTTTTCTATCTCTGCCTCTCTTATAACTGAGATTTCAATGCACATGACCATATCTATCTTATTTGTTGAGATGAGGTGTTAAATTTTTGTCTATGCTGTCATTGAATGGCACTCCTCCTGAGTAGCTGGGATTTCAGGTATGTGCTACTGTGTCTTTTCTGAGAGTATATTCTCTTAATACACTACATTATGTTGTTCCCAGCAACACAAGAAAGACAAGTTTACTGTAATTCTCATGTGAGTTTGAAAATTCATCTATGTCTGCTCTTGAAATCTGGGCTAAAATTTATTGGATTTACAATTTACCAAAATGTGTAACGTGCTTTCACAGAGGACTCTTCCTGTGCTTCCAGTAGGCTGACTCATAAGAGGTCTTTCAGAATGCCAGGAACTTGCTGGACTTCCAGCATCTGGAGATGAGCTCTCAAGCCCTCCAAGATGAGAAATTCCTCTTCTTGGTGTCCCAGGGATGATCAAACTCAGCCATCCTGGAGGACCTAAGATAGAAAGTTTACAGATGCTAATGAAAATTCCTTAATTTACAGGGAGAGTGTAATGGACAAGGGCGGCAAACACCCTGTTCCACTGGATGGCACATCTCTGTGTTAAGGAACCAAACGGGAGCCAACTTCCAATCCATTTTTAGGTTTGCTGAAACACATCACTAGGAAAGTGTTCTGATTGCAATATCCTGAAGCTTTTAAACACTCATCCTTGAAACAAAATATAGGCAATTTGTGCTAATAACTCTTCATTCTGTACATTTCTGCAGTATTTGGCAGCTACCTCAGAGGCCATGGAGAAAGATCAAGCGGCTGAATTTCTTTGCCCTGTCGGATCAACCCAACTTCAGTTGAAGTCTTCTTTTCGTACACATGAATCTTTGGTTCAATTAATACCAATCTTTATTCATCTTCAGTAATCTAGTACTGGTGATCACTGATTATGTGCTAAAACTATTCCAGAGTAGGGGCTATGGCTCATTTTAGAAGTCCATGAATCTAGTTAAGAACTTGTAATATCTTTTCTGAGGTCAATGTTTTGTTGGTATATGATATAATCTTCTCAGGTGACTCATTATCCTTCCCATGTAATGACTTCATTCTTTAATTTGTGTAATTTTCTTTTGATTCTCTTCAAAACCCTCTGGTTTCAACTCAACCCAAAATGTGATTATTTTTTCTTTTCTCATTTTATGCTCAGCAAGTGATAGAAGTGAGGGCCTTGTGTGTGACAGGCAAGAACTCTGACACTGAGCCACACCCCCAGTTCAATGTGTGAGTGCTGTTCAAGTCTATTTGTTTTGTACAACCTGATTTTAGATGTTTACTTGCACCCATCCATTTGTCTAGATGAACATTTTGATAGCCTCTCAAATACCACATGATTCAGATAGAAGCTGTCATTTTCCTCTTACAAACCATCTTTCATTTGCCATTAATTTAGTGTGTGTGTGTGTGTGTGTGTGTGTGTGTGTGTGTGTGTGTGTGTGTGTGTAGGTCGTGGTGCATGAACTCAGGGCTTAGGTGCTCTGCAATTTTGCTCAAGACTTGTGCTCTACCACTTTCCCTAGCTTCAAAGGAAAATATTCAGATGTCAGCCTCTAGAGTGACTAGGATTACAGGTGTGAGCCACTGACACCAGGCTTCACTTAGTGTAATTATTTTAAAATCAGAATGGTAAGTTTCATGTATTCATTACAGCCTATAGTCTTCCTGTGTCTCGTTTTCCTTACAATTAATTATGTTAAGTAGATCTTACAACCTAGCTTTTTCTTGCGCTTGGTTGCTTATTTTCTATTACTACTGCTGTTGCTAGGTTTAAGCTTGCATTCCTTCTCTCCTTGATACAAAGATTGTATTGGGCACAATGAATTTACTCCTGTTCTCTCTTTTCTTACTTTTCCCCTTTCCTTTTCCATCTATGAAACCAGACATCTTTTAAAAATATATTATTTATTTATTGTCAAGGTGATGTACAGTTTCATACATAATGCAGTGAGTACATTTCTTTTCAAACTTGTTACCTCCTCCCTCATTTTTCCCCACCTTTCTACCTCCCCAGTTCCCTCCCCTCTCCTCCAAGTTGTACAGTTGGTTTATAGCATATTGTCTTGTAAGTATTGCTGTTACACTGGTTTACCTTTTACCCTTTGTCTCTCCATTTTGAGGTTCCCCTTCCCTTCCCTAGTTCTGATAAACGTATATACAATACCCAGGGTACCAAAGTCAGTTACAGTGACCTCAGGGGTAAAACCATGGGAAAGAAAAAGAAAGGAAAAAGGCATAATTTCACATGGTATGTTGAAACAACAACAATGATAAACTACTTATTTCCATAACTTGGAGTTCATTTCACTTAGCATCATCTTATATGTTCATATGTACTAGCTATTGAACTATTGTGATCTTCTAGGACTGTCCTAGACATGTACTAATTATTAGAAGGAAACCATAGTGTCCATGTTTCTTTCAGTCTGCCTCACTTCACAATATGATTTTTTCCAAGTCTTTCCATTTCCTTATGAATGGGGCAATGCCATTGTTTCTGATGGAAGCAAACTGCAGAGCTTCTGCACTGCAAATCATATAGCTCGCAAGATAAAGAGAAAGCCCTCAGATTGGGAGGAGATCTTCAGTGCCCATACAACAGACAACGGCCTCATATCTAAAGTATATGTAGAACTCAAAAAATTAAATTCTCCCCAAACAAATCCTCAAAGAAACAACTGCCCCCTTAATAAATGGGCTAAAGACTTAAAGAGAGACTTCTCTGAAGAGGAAATGAGAATGGCCATGCGGCACATGTAGAAGTGCTCAACATCACTGGCCATAAAAGAAATGCAAATCAATCAACACTGAGATTCCACTTCACCCCAGTAAGAATGTCCATTATCAAGAACACTAATAACTACAAATGCTGGTGGGGATATGGCCAAAAGGGAACCCTACTACACTGTTGGTGGGAATGTGAACTTGTTCAAGCACTCTGGAAAGCATATGGAGGTTCCTCAAAAGGCTAAACATAGAGCTCCCCTATGATCCAGAAATCCCCCTTTTGGGCATCTAACTCAAAGGATCGCAAACAAGACCATACTGAAGCGACTAGCACAACTATGTTCATGGCAGCCCAATTTACTCTTGCTAAAATATGGAACCAATCCAGATGCCCCTCAGTAGATAGGTGGATCAAGAAAATGTGGCACATATGCACAATGGGAATTCTATGAAACCAGACATCTTAGTTGGTGTCTACTAGTCCTTGTGAGACAAGAAACTCTAGAACAGTGGAACCTGCGTTTCCTCTTACTAATGTCATAAAGAGTTTTTCTATTTGTCATGGCAACTCATAACTCCATCTTGCATCACTTACATTTGTGATAGGTTGAACAATAATTATTTTTTTAGGTTGAATATTATGTCCTCTCGAAATTCATATGCTGAAATCTAAACACTCAGGGGCTACTATTAGATGGTGAGAACTTTATAGCTGATGGATGCTGCGATAATGGGACCTGAGAGATACCTCACCCATATTGCAAAAGCATGGCCATCTGTGAACTAGATGTAGGTGGATCACAGTCCAAGGCCATCCTGGACAAAAGCAGGACATCCGATCTGAAGAGTAAAAAGGGCTTGGAGTGTGGCTGAAATGGTAGAGCTCTCCCTAGCAAGCTCAAGTCTTGAGTTCAATCTCTAGTACTGCTAACAACACCACCAATAAAAGAATTACATGTATAATGTAAACAACTCTCCTAGCGCCAGATTATTGACTGGCATATTTGCTGTGATATACTGTCATTATCTAGTGGAAACTTGATCAGCCAAAGAGTTTAATGACATCAATATATCAAATGCCAAATGAAGGGCTAGTAGGACGAGAAGTCACTGTAGCCTTAAACTTGACCTCATTTCTCCTCCATTCCGCCATCATCTTCCTGTATATATTTCTTCTTCTTTACACTGCAGATGTAGATATATCAGTGCATCAGGCAAAGCCCCAGACTCTGTTCTCTTCATCTACCTTACAGCCGTTAGTGTGGACCGCAGCCCTTAGGGTGCCTTTCTTTTGTTGCATTCTTCCTTTTGTAATCTCATCACACCTGTACAGGGAGCAGCTTTCCCAGCATCCCCTGGCACAGGAAGTCCATGACATAATCATGTGATCTGAAATGTCGCCAAGGCAGCTTGGTGCTAGATCCCAGCCCCCATGACAAGAGCATGGAGGAACAATGAGCTCCGCTCAATACTTTATCACTAAGTGGTCATTAGAATGGAAACACCTGTTACCCAGAGGGTCTTTATATTCCACTTTTCCATAGGCTCTGCTCTCACTTGTCAATTGATTGCTTTGAGTCTCAGTTGGGAAAAAAAAAAAAAAACACAAAACAAAACACCCACATTCTCTCTCTGTATAATTATCAAGTAAGGTAGGAGGTTTGCAGTCTCTGATTAAGCCCACCACAAGCAGGCCCATGAAGGCTAGAGAGGCACAGACCTACATTAGGAAGGGAAACTACACTATGTCTAGCTGCTTTGTGAAAGGATAGAAGGGAGCAGACCACGTCAGGGTGCATTTAGAGTACTGTAGCCCGGGGCCGTCTGTTCCACAGCAACATTATTGTAGTTCCAAAATTGTTTGTTACAGACTAAAATATATCAGCCTAGGTGAGGATCTAAGGAAAGAGGAACTCTTATACATTGTTGGTGGGAATATAAATGATCACAGCCATTTTGGAAAGCTGTAGAGTGGCCCCTCAATATGCTTAATAAAAGTAGCACAGAATCCAGCAGGCCTACTACTGGGTAGGTATCACGTGGGGGTCAGAACGAGTGATCTCAGAATTTGCACATTGCATCGTTTTACTACTAGTAGCTAGTGCTTGTGCTTAGCACTATGTCACTGAGACTAGTCGATATTTCTCCCTGCTTGTATTTTTGTAACTGCAAGCATCATTCAGTTCCATTTAATAAGGCAGAGAATTTTCTCAAAATGTATACTGAAATCTCCCTGTGAGTACAACTCACAGAAGCAGGCAGTGAATAATTTGAATTATGAGATACTTTTTAAAAAATGCCATTTTTATTACTTTCAAATGGGCACAGTGAATATGTGAGGCCAACAAAATGTTGCTAGGATGTTTTGCCAAATATAGATCCTTGCGTGAGCGTATCAGAATGATATGTAATTAACTTTTATTGTTTATACATCATTCTGAGCTCCTAAAATGCTTAAAACAGTCTGTTCCCTTAAGTGGTTTTGTATGTCTGTCACTAGACTTAGTTACATGATGCCTTAAGTGACAGTTAATTTTAGATGTCAACTTGCCTAGGCTAAGGAATGGCGAGAGAGCTGATAAAACATCATTTCTGGTTGTGTTTATGAGGCGTTCCTGGAAGATTTTAGTATTTGGGTTTGTAGATGGAAGAAGGAATATCTACCCTCCACAGAGTAGGCAGATATCATTCAACTCAGCGAGGGGCTGCATAGAGCAAAAAAGAGGGAGGAAGGACCAACTTATTTTCTGAATCATGGCATCCCTCATCTCATGTCCTCAGACCTCAGGGATCTTCATTCATAGATTTTGTGCTTGGACTGAATCACACTACTACAATTAAACTATTTTCTTACATTCTTGTGTCTCATCTGGCAGATGGCAAGATCCTAGAATCTTTTGGTTTCCATAATGGTGTGAATCAATTCCTATGCTAAATTTGGTATCTAGGACTTATTTTGTATTTCTAAAAAAGTCTGAATAAGATACCAGATGTATAATTTGTTGGTGCAAAGACTTAACTCTTGGTTTCCTACTATTTAAACTTCAAAGTAAGTGACATTAATGATCCTTTGAATGATGTGGATATATATATTTTTTTCTGTTTAAGTATAAATTACTAAGTTAAGAATTAGATTTGTCTCCAGACCATCAATTCAGAAATTTTACTTCTTTATCTTCTTGAAACTTGGGATACAAGATGATGTTAGAAAAGATAAGGGATTCTTTGGAGTCGAATCTGTTTGACTCAGTGACTCATGGCATCCGCCCTTTCTCTGCCCCCTGGTCCTCCAGATTCTATTAGGACCTTGTAGGACATCAGGTCTCCATTCTCTCACAGAATTTCCTAACTTCAAAGCTTCTCAGTAACATCTAGGAAGTGCCAGTTTCTGTGGGATAAAGTTCTGCAATTCAAGAAACAGTCACTGAGTGCCTCAGACAACCAGGTAGTTTCCAATGGAAATCTTTGAATTCTTATTTAAGCCAGAAACGATTCGTTGGTGTTTCATCATGAATAAACTACGAGGGGTTGAAGGAAGGTGAGTACGACACAGCTCCACTTTTAGGGTGCTTGCTTGCAGATTGGTAGAGAAGGCTAGGTAACTGTCTTTTGTCCTGAAGCTTTCATGTCTACAATGCTATGCAGAAGCTATCATGTCAGCACTGGGGACAACCAAAGGCATGGTTCTACTTAGGCTTAAACTATGCCATGGGAGAAGATAACCTTGATAGAACATGTCCTGGCATAAATGCAGCTTCCACTAAACAATTTATAAAATTATTGAAACCATAAACCTGTTTAGTGATATGTTAAGAATGGCAGGATAAATGAATATGCAGAAAGACTACAAAAATTCTTTGAAAGTGAAGTTAAACAGTTGATGAGCCTGGATGAGGAGTTTAACATAGGTCAGCACCAAAGGACCACATGGAGGGAGAAAAACCAAACAACAAAACAAAACATTTGAAGGAGAACGTCTCAGCTACTTCCTCTTTGTAGGAAATCTTTGCTGATATCTCCATGTAACTTCAGGACCTTTGATATTGTTAGAATGAAATGGCACAAAAAATGTAATTTTTTCTTTTGGCAATACTCTTAGAGGGCAGGTGCGCTATCGTTGGAGCAGTACTTTCTGCCCCTTTTCATTGGTTATTTATTATTAATTATTTTTATTTGCCAGTTCTGCTTGAATTCGGGGCCTGGGTGTTGTCTCTAATCCTCTCAGTGCTCAAGGGTAGTGCTCTACCACTTGAGACACAGTGCCACTTCCAGCTCTTTCTGAGTAATTCATTGGTGATAAGAGGCTCATGGGAACTTTTCTGTACGGGCTGGTTTCAAACTGATAGTCAGATCTCAGCCTCCTGAGTAGATAGGATTACAGGCATGAACCACCAGTCCCCAGCTTGCATTGATTATTTTGTCGCACATTTTGTCCAAGCTGGCCTAGGCCAAAATTTTCTTACCTGTGCTTCTCCATGTTGCTGGGGAAAACAGGCTCATATCATTGCATCCAGCCATTGGTTGAGATACAGTCTGTCTAATATTTTCCCCTGGCTTGCCTTGGACTATGATCCCCAATCTCTACCTCATAAGTAGTTAGGATTACAGACTTGGGCCACCATGCTTGGCATAAATAGCACAGTGTGTGTGCGTGCGTGTGTGCGTGTGTGTGTGTGTGTGCTGGTCCTGGGGTTTAACCCAGGGCCTGGGTGCTGTCCCTGAGCTTTTATGCTCAAGGAAAAATATGAGCCACAGCTCCTCTTATAGCTTTTTTTTTTTTTTTTTTTTTTTTTGCCAGTCCTGGGCCTTGGACTCAGGGCCTGAGACTGCCCCTGGCTTCTTCCCGCTCAAGGCTAGCACTCCGCCACTTGAGCCACAGCGCCACTTCTGGCCGTTTTCTGTATATGTGGTGCTGGGGAATCGAACCTAGGGCCTCGTGTATCCGAGGCAGGCACTCTTGCCACTAGGCTATATCCCCAGCCCCTCTTATAGCTTTTTTGATGGCTAATGGGAGATGGACTTCCCTGCCCCAGTTGGCTCTGCACCAGGATGCTCAGATTTCAGCGTTCTGAGTAGCTGGTACTACAGGCTTGAGCTGCTCTACTTGTTGATGAAAAAGCAAAGCCAGACCTTCAGTCTGCATGATGCTATTCAACCTACCTCGAGCTCAATCTGGCTTCCCACAGTTCTTCCAATAGTCCCAAACACTGAAGCTGGTGGGCAGTGCTTTCTGGAGATGTTTAGTCTGTGGCTGGATTAGGGACCTCCCAGTCCAGAAGTCCAGCACTCTGTGGGTGGCTCCACACAGCAGGATTTTGCTTGTTTAACATAAGGGAGAGAAGAGAGTTCAATAAAAGAGAAAAGGAAACTGATAAGGGCTAGTAAGTAAAGTGTGGGTGTATGTGGGGGGGCGGTGGAAGATAAATAAGCTAAGACTGCTTTGATTCTGTGTGACTTTAGGGGGAAAATGAGCGGAAATCTTTGCTTATCAGGGGGTTGGAAGAGACTTGGTGTAGTGCCTCTTTACCCTACGGCAAGGGGCCCTCATGAGGCTGTGCTGCTCAGCATCACGTTAGCACTTCTGTGATTGTGGGGCTGCCAGTTTGGCTGGGAACCAAACCCAGCGGTAAGGGCCTCCTCACTGGCAAAGGAGCACCCTTTATAGGGTAGTGAGAGCTCTGGGTTACACACCCACGTTACCCACACTTTTGGTTTCCCTCTCCTAGACTTGCTGTGTGGCTTCAGGCAGGTCTTTGTGGAGACCCAGTGTCATTGCGCATACCAGGGCTGGTGGAAAAGGGCGGGAGACAGGTGGGAATGGCCGCCTTGTCCCTAATTGGACCTCTGGCTCCTCTTATCTGGAAGTCGAGGAGACTACTGTATCCGACAACTGATCTTATACCCACCATTATCTCAGAAATACAATTCAATTTCACAGCAAGACACAATCCTGAGCTCTTCCCCCGCCATTTAGACAGACTCTCCGACATGGAAGTGTTGAATAGCGGGAGGCTGCTCACAAGCCCTGGCCCAGCCTCCTTCACCTACTGAGTCATCTCTGGAAACCTGGGACCTCCCCACTGTCACCCTGAGCAAGGCAGCAGCCGTCTACCAAGGGCAGAAGCTTGGGTTTTAATCTAACAACGGGAGCCAATTTACAGAAGTAATATGATTTTCTAAATCATTGGAATTAGCTAGTCAAGCCTGAGCCTTGCAATTACTCAGAGGCTCACCAGCCCTAAAAACATCTGGCACACTCCGGCTAGGGCAGCAGGGAAAAGAACACGACACACATACACTGCACAACAGCAAGTGGATAAACAATACCTGAACCCCAGGCACAACATCCTTTTTTTTTTTTTTTTTAACGTTGACATCCTTGAGGTCGCCGTGTCAAGGGATGGAAGGAAATTAAAAAGAAGCTCCTGAGAGGACACCGCTTACAAGGATTTCTTTACTCATAGCTTGTTCATTTTCACAGTACAGTTGCCCTGGGTTGTGAATTAAAGAAACAGATGAAAAAAAAAAATCACGCCTTTAACTGTACTGGAGGGTCCTTGCATACTCCTGTGCCTTTTGATGAGAAACATTAAACATTTTTAATTTAGCACATCAATTTGAAAATCTAATTTTTTTTAATGCTTTGTAGCAGCAGACGCGTTCACGGTGCTGTCACGAGCATAGAAGAATTATGAGAAACTTGAACCGCAAAAAGTAAATTAGAAAAATCTCATTTCAGTTACTCTAAAAAGAGGGGAAATTAGATTTTGATTAAAATCACTCACACATACAATTTTAGGTAAACTAATTTAGCAAGACTGACTATATAATTTTTTTTCCCTGGCAGTATGTCCTTTTAATACAGGCGGTGAGGTATTTGTACCCATAACCTTTCTCACAAGCAAAGGATGGAAAAAAAAAGACTAATAAAGTGGCCCTTGTCCAGTGTGTGTGAGGCCTGGCGAGGAGAGATTAAAGTGGTGTATTTGTCAACACAACAGGCGGAAGCTGGGCATGAATCAAGACTCCTCTTACAAGCCTCTTTCCATTCCATTTGTGTTGAGTCTCTTTTTAGTTGGTGCTCAGCTTTGCTTCTTTCAAGTTTCCACTTGGAGGGAGGTTTGCACTTTCAAAGCGTGATGTGTCAGCGAGTGGAGGGGATTAATTGCATCATTAGTGCTACAGGAAGTCGCCCATGGCCAGAGGCCCCAGTCTATGTCAGACAAACCCTGCCACCTCCAAGGTGCTCACTTGTGACAGGCAGACCTGGGGTCTCCGCAGAGTAGAGCCCTACAAGGTGTTTGGTACACTATAAAGTATTGCCTGAGACTGCAGTGTCATTTTCTTTCTCTGATGTGTGAATTCAAAACCAAGCTCTTGTGTCACCATCTCCAGTCCGTGTTCCACACGCAGGGACAGGATGGAATGAGGAAGGAGACCCCCAGGGAAGGGGAAAGAACTGGGAAAGAAAGAGTAAACTACATTCTAGAAGTAGGAGATGAAGAGACTAGGAAGGAAGGGAGAAAGGAACAGGAGAGAAGGAAAGGAAAAAAAAAAGGCGTGGGAAGAATCAGGAAAGGGAGGGAAAGGGAGAAGGCGGCAAGAGCGATTCTGATTTTCTTAATGAGTCTTGTTCATTTTTTGTGCATTGGGTACAATCCCTAGCTTCAGAAATGCCAGAAACCTTTAAACCTTGTTTAAAAACAGTCTGCAAGAGGAGACTCATGGGACCATCTTTGTGCTTTGTCTGTGCCTGTGCCCTCTTCAAGGCCATAGCTAGCTAGAATCACTTTTCTGCAAACAGCTACCATGTGCCACTTTGTTCTCATCGTCTATTCCAGCCCAAGTGTTCTGACCCAGAGGAGGTTAATGATTTTAAGTGTTTGAGTTTAATGGTTTTCTGGATAAAAATCATACCATAGAGCATTGGCTTCCCTTTAAATCAATGACTGTCAAATCCCACATTAATAGGTTTCACTATTTTTTCTGCTCAAAACGTCTCTTTCTCCAATTCTCCCAGAGTAATATGGGTATTTCCATTTAGTTCCTTACCAGATCAAAGACCCTGGAGTGATAATAGATTCCCCATTCGCTCTCATATGTACACAGAACTCCAGAAGCACCACCAATGATCCTGTTTTGGAAATCCATCTTGATTTGACTGACCTATCTCCACCACGGGGTCACATCGCTCGCCATGCCCTCTCTTCTTCCCAAAGGCAGTACGGTCCATACTGAGCTTCCATTTCTACTTTTGTCCCCTTACAATTCATTCTTTCCACTGGCATCATTTTAAAGATGAAAGTTAGCTTCCATTCTTGTAAACTGAAAAGCTTTCGAAGCCTCCTATTCACTCAGATTGCAAAGTGTCCTCTGGGTCATAGTATGAACTTTTTCTGATTATTAAGCCTCAATAGAAATGCTCTCTCTGGTCAGAATTCTCTGTCATCCTAATTGAGTATTCCTGATTACTTTACTATGTCAATACTTCGTCCATTTCTTTTAAAAATCATGCCAAAATGAAGAATGCATTTATTGCCTTTTTCTTTTCTTTTTTCTTTTTTTTTTTTTTAGTTTTTATTATTAAACTGAATTACAGAGGTTACAGTTTCATACGTTAGGCATTGGATACATTTCTTGTACTGTTTGTTACCTCGTCCCTCATTCTCCCATCCCCCCTCTCCCTTTCCTTCCCCCCCCCATGAGTTGTTCAGTTCATTTACACCAAACAGTTTTGCAAGTATTGCTTTTGTAGTTGTTTGTCTTTTTTTATCCTGTGTCTCTCGATTTTGGTATTCCCTTTCAATTTCTAGTTCTAATACCAGTATACATGGTTTCCAATATACTCAGATAAGATACAGAGATAGTGTAGGTACAACCACAGGAAGGGGATACAAGAAGATCAACAATAATAGAAGCTACAGTTACACATAGCACATTGAAAGTAGTTACAACAGTGATATAACCATCGTTTCTATACCATGGAGTTCATTTCACATAGCATCATCTTATGTATTCATAAGGGCATAGCTATTGGGCTCTTGTGATCCTCTGCTGTGACTTGCCTAACCCTGTACTAATTATTCCTTATAAGGGAGACCATAGAGTCCATGTTTCTTTGGGTCTGGCTCACTTCACTTAGTATAATTTTTTCCAAGTCCTTCCATTTCCTTACAAATGGGGCAATGTCATTCTTTCTGATAGAGGCATAAAATTCCATTGTGTATATGTACCACATTTTCCTGATCCATTCGTCTACTGAGGGGCATCTGGGTTGGTTCCAGATTCTAGCTATGACAAATTGTGCTGCGATGAACATTGTTGTGCTGGTGGCTTTAGTGTGATTTTGTTGTGGTCTTTTGGGTAAATACCCAAAAGTGGGGCTGTTGGGTCATAGGGGAGCTCTGTGTTTAGCCTTCTGAGGAATCTCCATACCACTTGCCAGAGTGGCTGAACCAGTTTACATTCCCACCAACAATGAAGTAGGGTTCCCTTTTGGCCACATCCCTTTCAACAATTGTTATTGTTAGTTTTCTTGATATAGGACTTTCTTACTGGGGTGAGATGGAATCTCAATGTTGTTTTGATTTGCATTTCTTTTATGGCCAGTGATGTAGAGCACTTTTTCATATGTCTCTTGGCCATTCTCATTTCCTCATCAGAGAAGTCTCTTTTTAAGTCTTTAGCCCACTTGTTGAGGGGGCTATTGTTTCTTTGCGGTTTTGTTTTGGAGGAATGTAATTTTTTTAGTTCTTCCTATATTTTAGATATGAGGCCTTTGTCTGTTGTATGGCTGGTAAAGATCTTTTGCCAATCTGTGGGCTTTCTGTTTATCTTGCGAGCTTTGTCCTTTGCCCTGCAGAAGCTCTGTTGTTACTGGGTGGAATATTCTGTAGATGTCGGTTAAGTCTAGTTGGTCTATGCAGTTGTTTAGTTCTGTGGTTTCTTTGTTCAGTTTTTGGCATGTTGATCTGTCCAGAGGTGCCAGTGGAGTGTTAATGTCCCAAACTATCAATGTGTTTGGGTCTATGAGTGTTTTTAGAGTCAGTAGTGTTTGTTTGATGAAGTTGGGTGCTCCTGTATTTGGTGTGAAGATATTTAGGATGGTTATATCTTCCTGTAGGAAAGATCCCTTTACTAGTATGTAGTAACCTTCTTTGTCTCTTCTTACCTTTTTTAATTTGAAGTCAATTTTGTCTGATACTAGGATTGCAACTCCAGCCTGCTTATGGGGGCCATTTGCTTGGTAGATTTGATTCCAGCCTTTCACTTTTAGAAGATGTTTACTTTTGCTGGATAGATGTGTCTCTTGGATGCAGCAGAAAGATGGATCTTTATTTTTGATCCAACTTATGAGCTTATGTCGTTTGATTGGAGAATTAAGTCCATTAATGTTGAGAGTTAGGATTGAGAGATGATCATTCATTTGTTCCTTTCATTATCACTATCTTGTTAAAAGCTGTGTCTTCTCATTTCTTGATCTGCTATTCTGGTTTACTATTTAGGGTTCATTTCTCTGTCTGTATTGGGATCTTGATTATTTTCCCTGTCTAGTACATTTTTGAGGATTTTCTGTAAACCTGGTTTGGTGGAGATATATTGTTTTAGTTTTTCCTTACTGTGGAAGACTTTTATTTAACCTTCGGCTATGAATGAGAGTTTAGCTGGGTACAGTATTCTTGGTTGGTAGTTATTTTTATTTAGGGTTTGGCATACCTCATTCCAGGCTCTCCTTGCTTTCCTGGTCTCAGCTGAGAAGTCTGGGGTAATTCTGATTGCTTTTCCTTTATATGTGATTGTTTTCTTCTCCCTAACAGCTTTAAGGATTCTTTCCTTGGACTATATTGATCCTGTTTTGATCACAATGTGTCAGTGGGATGTCCTGTTTTGGTCTGGTCGTTTGGGGGTTCTAAATGCTTCTTGTATCTGTATAGTCCTATCCTTCTGGATATTTGGGAAGGTCTCGGCTAATATTCTGTTAAATAGATTGCCTATTCCATTAACTTCCTTCTTCAGGTTTTCCTCAATACCTACTAGCCTTAAATTGGGCTTCCTGATTGTGTCTTGGAGCTCTGTTTTGTCGATTGGATTAGTTTTGTATTGATTTTTGATCTTTCTCCATAGATTCTAGGGAATCTTCAGCTCCTGAGATTCGATCCTCTGCTTCAGTGAATCGGGACTAGGCTAGCTACTTGATTTCAAATCTCTTTTCCTTCTGACTGGTCTTTTCTGATGATTTCCATGTTATCTCTTAAGTCCTGTATGGACTTCTTCACTTCATTAACTTCATTAATTTGGTTTTGAGTGCTGTCTCTCAAATCTTTTAGCTGGGTAGCTGTCTTTTCATTTGACTCTTGAATTTCATTTATCTTTCTATTTGTTGATGCCATGCAATCGTCTATTACTTTATGGAAGGATTGCTGTATTGATTCAAGCTTTTCATTTATCATGTTTATCAGTAGACTTTGTAGAGCATTTTGAGGGTTCTCTTCTATGTCTTTGATTGACTGCTCTGCTTCCTGCTTGTTTTGAGTGGGAGATAAGACTCCATTGTTTGCCATCTTTCTTGTGTTTCTTCTGCCCATTTGGATTGGGAATAACTATCTACAAGCACCTATGAGCACCGTTTAAAACCCAAAACTGTTGTGTAAATCTTAGAAATTCACAATCATATACAGATACCTTGTATATCTGTATATAAAATTAGATTTGGTGTTCCTAAAGAATACAATTTCAATATAACAACCAATCCTGAGCCCTGTATTCAGTAGTTACTTATTTACTGTTACAACCCTATGAGCAATTCTTGTTCTTATATTAAGTTCTTTCTGGACTGGCTTTCTCTATGAACCCCTTTGATTCACTCAGATTGAGCAGGGATACTCTCTAGCCAATAACCAGGAGTCAATGGAATCTGGAGGTACTGGAAGTAAGTCAGGAGGGTAAGTTAGAGGTAGTAAAGAGAATAGAGTAACATGTATGGGGTGTGTGTGATGATTTTGGTTTAGTTTCAGTGACATGGAATGTGGAGGAGAGTTGAATCAGTAGAAAGAACAAGGTTAAAATGATAGACAATGGAGAGTTAGCAGAAAAGAGTGGAGGTTTTATTCATAGGACAGTAATTTTTAAAGAAAGAGAATGCAAAGAGAGAAATAAAGAAAAAATACTGTTAGACAGATGTACAAAAGAGAGAAAAATTATTAAAAACTAAAAAGGAAAGAAACCAGAAAAACAAACACCCCCCAAAAAAATACTTAATAAAATAAACAAGTAAAAATGGAAAACAAAAAATACCAATGACATTTCAGAAATGAAAAAAAAAAAAGAAAAAAAACTTAAAAATGTTTGAGGAAAAAAAGTGGAGTCCTCCTTGTTTGTGTAGGCTTTCTCCAGTCTCTGGTTTCCTTGGGATGGTCTGCAGTCTATTCTGCCACTTGGCTGGTTTGACTTGCTTTCAGTTTGCAGGGGGTGGATCTGCTCTGATTCCCCTCCCTTGTTAGTGAAATCCTGGGGCTCTGTGGTTTGCACAGCTTGCAGGTTGGCCTTGGGTGTCCTCTGTAGATGGGGACGTGAGCAGTTTCAGGAACCGTGGCTCCTCCCGTCTTCTGTGGGGCTGCAGCCTTTAATGCCTGGCTTTGAATAGGCTGTGGACACAGCAGGGCGGAGCCCCCGCCTCTGGCCTGGTTTACCCGGCTGAGAGTTGCTTGCCTGGGGGAGGCTCCTCCCTCCTGGGCGGAGCGGCCTCCTGAGCGGAGCTGGCTATGGAATGCAGCTCCGTTTCCGGCTGGGAATTGGGCTTCTACACGGGACCATGTATCTGTCTCGGGAACTGTTTGTTCCCCTGTCTGGCTGTTCCGTGCCGCCGGTAGCTGCTCGCTGCTTTTGCTTTAAATTTAGAAATTCCGATGGGCAGAGCAGGCACCTCTGGCTAAGCCATGGCCCAGGATGCGCCTCCTGCCTGGGCGGAGCTGGCTCTCACTGTTCGATCCCTCTTGCCCCTTTCAAAGATGGCCCCTTTGTCCTTGCTTTCCCCAGGCCTGCTTTAGTTCCAATCTGGTCTGACCTTATGCCCGTGTCAAAGATGGCGCTTTGCTCTGGTGGTGAGGGAAGGGCTACCTCCCAGAAGCTGCTCTGTGGGCACGAGTGAGAATATCTTTTGTGGGGTACTCACGCTTTCTCTGCGATTTCAGTCCGTCCATGCTCAGCTGCCGTCTGGAGGATTTCTCCCTGGTCACCGCTGTGTGCTTTAGCTGCGGGGAGTGCAGGACACTGTGCCAACACCGGCACTGGTGTGGTGGCGAGTCGCCGCCCGGAGCTCAAATCTGTGTTTTCAGAGGAGCAAAGTGGATTTTTCCTTCCTGGCCAGAATCCCTGTACTGTTAGAACTTACTCTGGCTGTCTTTCTAGGAGTAAAAGTGTCTCTGGGGTGGGAAAACTGCATTGTTGGAGGGAGCTTAGCTAGGGCCCTGCTGCTCCTCCGCTGTCTTCCCAGAAGTCCTATTTATTTTCTGTCTCTACAAAAATGTAAGTTTTGAGGTTGTAGCAGATTTTATTTGTCTTCTAATTGTGTTCTCAGCACCCTTTAAAGCAATATTACCAGCTGGGTGTTGGTGGCTCACATCTGTGGTCATAGCTATTCAGGAGGCTGAGGTCTGACAATCTGATTTTGAAGTCAGCTAGGGCTGGAAAAGTCTATGAGATTCTTATGTCCAATTAACCACCTAGAAGCTGAAACTAGAGCTGTAGCTTATGTCATAGAGTACCAACCTGGAGCATAAAAGCTCAGAGAGAGTTCTCAGGCCAGTGCTTACTAGATTTTGGCTGAATTAATGACATCATTTTGGAGGACTAAATATTATCAGATTTTATAAATAAAGAAATCAAGAGAAAACCTAAAAAGATCTTCTGTACCTTATAAATGAACAGAACACATATTATACTTGCACAGCAAAAAGAAGAAAATGAAAAGTACAGATATGTCATTGAGGAGATCCCAACAAACTAGAAGATCAGTAAAGAAAGGAAAAAATCATGGCTAAGTATCTTTCTTTTTATAGTATTAGGATTTGAACTCAAGACCTACTGCCTGTTCAGTTTACTTTCTTGGCTGGCACTCTATTACTTGAGACATGCCTTCTACTGGTTAATTAGAGATGGAGTCTGTCTATTGGATGTATGAACTTTGATCCTTTGGATTTCAGCCCTCTGTGCAGCTAGGATTACAATTGTGAGCTACCAATGCTCAGTCCATGGATTAAAGACCTTTAAAAATTCAAGTATATAAAGAAGTGCATCAACTTTAAGTACAGTTCAATTATATACTATGGTGAGGATATGAACTGGAGATCAAAATACAAAACATTCTTAGCTTCTCTAAATCTTTTCATTGATCTGGTGTCAAACTCTCTCTTTCACTTCCTGCTAAGTAGCCACTAACACCTTAGATTAATTTGTTTTGCTTTTGAACTACTTACAAATGAGTCATATAGCATATAATATTTATTTCTGTTTTTCACTCAACCTCACATTTGTGAGAACCGTCCATATTGTGTGTAACTACAATTTATATACTTGCTATAGAATACTCCATTAAATAAACAAAATCAGTTAATCTCTCATATTGTTAATGATATTTCCATTGTTTTTAGCTTTAACCATAAAAACAGTAGTTTCATTTTGTAGCCGTAAAATTTTTTATTCATGTCCTTCGATGTAATTTGCATATTGTAAAAATCAATTGAGATATCCGAGTCCTGGAATATGCATAGTTTTAGTATTAATGTAGTCCTTGAAGCCGTTTTCTAGAGTTTGCATTTGTCTCAGTTTACATTTTCATAGCTGTTTTTCTTTCTTTTTTTTGAGAATTCCAGTTGGTTTATATTCTTAATTTTTCCTATTAGTGCAGAAGTATCCATTTGGGTAGAAATATAGTAACACACACACACATACACACATATTTATTTGTTTCTTTGTACTGGAGATTGAACTCAGGACATGGTGCCTGATAGGCAAGTGCTTTGCCATTGAGCTACATCCCAGCCTCTACATATCCTTAATCACCACTGAGGTTAATCACCTTTTCATGTGTTTGCTGTCCATTTGTGTATCTTCTGTAAAACTATCTTTCCAAGATGATCTTTTTTTTCTATTGGTTGGTTATCTTTGCTGATTGATTCATTAATATCATTTATACCTTCTGAATTGAAGTCCTATTCAGTAATATGTGTTGTTAATATTCACTTTCAGTCTTTCTTAGACGCTATGTTTTTATTATCATAAGTTTTCAATTTTAATGAGGTTTGATTTTATCAGTATTTGTCTTAATAGATGTGTGACTTGGTGTCAGAGGTCTTCTATTATCCAGGGTTTATGCAGATATTTTCCTGCCCTGCCTTTGAGATGTATCATTGTCTTATTATCACATGCAGAGTTACAAGCCCCTGAAAATACTTTTGTGCGAATTTTGTGTAAGATAGAGTGTGATTTTGTTCAATGTAGATATTCCATTGACTCTGTATAATGAAATATCCTCTCCCTGCTATTCTTTATTGCCATGTTTTTAACGAACTGTGAATCCTCTGAATTTTCTTTCTCTATTTATCTGTCTTTCCTTGTACTGATAACACATTAGCTGAAAACTCTACAGAATTCTTTTTCTTTATAACTCATTCGACTCATTTTAACCTTTGCAGTTTCATATTCATTTAAAATTAATTAGTTGATTAATTTTATTAGAATATACTAATAGTTCAAATGGGTTTTACTGTGAAAACTCTATAAATGGGTACAGTGTACTTGAAACAATCTTATTATATCTCCTTCAGCACCTTTTCCCATCTTCTTTTTAAAGACAGTACTTGGTAAGTTTTATTATGCTATCTTCATAAACACATGCATGTGTAAGGTACTTTGATCTTCACTGCTTGATGCCATCTTCTTCCTGCCTTTATATTCATTTTAGAACTAGCATGTCAGTACCACACAAAATATGATTTTTTTTGCTACTTTGATTGATCAATTTCCACCTTGGCATCTTTGTACTATCTAGCTTTTAATCTATGAATATGATATGTGTCTCAATTTTTCTGGATCTTCTTGGTTTTGGTTTTGTCTTTTAGTTCTAGGGATTGGATACAAGGCCCTGCACATGTTAGCCAAGGGCTTTACTACCAAGCTATATTCCAAGCCCTTAGATCTTCTTTCACATTTAAAAATGTTATCTTACAGCTCTTGTAGATTCTGTGGAGAAGTTATACCAATCAAATAAAGTTTATTCATAACCACTAAATATTTTGCATGCAATTATAAATTTTTACTGCTATCATTGGAAACTTTATTTTTCCAAAGGCTTGTCTATATGAACTCAAACAAACCAACTGCTCAGTACATACCAAAGCAGATTCATCAGTTGTAGCAAAGATGCCACTCTAATATTGTGTGTTGATAGTGGGGGAGCTTATGTGGTAGTAGGATGAAGGAGTAGAAGGGAAATCTCTACATCTACCATTTAATTTTGTTATGAACTTAAAAAAGATTAAATATACTCATACATACCAACTAACCCATACATTTGATACTATTCAAGGCAGAGTAAAATTAAAATTTGATTTATTATTTTATTTTCTCTAAACTTAGAGAATATTATTTTCTCTCTCTAAATTTAGAGAATTTCCCATCAATCATTCTTATTGAAATCCTAGCTCTATTATTTAAAATCTCTACAGCCCTGAACAAATGAATTAAACTTTCTATGTCTCAATAATAGCATCTGTAAAACCTTTACTCTATATTGCCCATATCAATTTAATTGTTACTGGTGAGCTTCAATGGCTTACTATAGGTGATAGATATGGTACCTGGTTTGTTCTAAGTTCCCAGTGATGGCCAGAAGTTCTGGGCGTCAGTGGGGGTAGCTGTGCTATAACAGTCATGTTTATAATGTCTTGCAATGTTTGTCCCCTGGTTATGGATTAACATAACATTGTGCTATAATGTGCCATTTGTGTATAATATATATTTATAAAGTAGTATGTAGGCTAAACTGTTTTAAACATCGTTGTTTTCATTTCTGATATTTATAACACATCTGTGAATTAGGTGGAGACGAGGGAAATGTAATTGTTATTGCTTTTTGTGGTAGAGATGAAAAAATGAGTTTTCTTAGACAAGCAGCTTCTTAAGATCATATATCTAGTAGGTCATTATTCTAGAGGAAAAATACACAGAAAATTCATAAAACAATGTTTTCTTTCTTTTTTTTGCAGTGCTCAGGATTGAACACAGGATGCTCTGGGATGTTCTAAGCCATTAAATTAAATTCCTAGTCAAATAATATTGTCATTAAAAAACAACCCTAGAATAAAATGACAAGAGAATTCAGAAATAAAGTAAAAACAACATAAAATGTAGATGGCAGAATTGAGGAAAGAAATGAAGATAGCCATAAAACAGTTCTCATAATGGTAAATCATGTTAGAAACAGTAATTAGATCAAAATGGTGTCAGTGACATGGAAAAGATATTTGGCAAAACATTACAGAAAACTGAAATGAAGCAGCAGAAAAAGCTAAAGATCTCAAAGAGAAATAGGTATGTGAAATAAGTAGAATTCAATGTACTTATAATCATGTTTAATCAAAGAAAAATGTCTAAATTTAACAAAAATTTCTTGAGCCTGTTATTCTAAAGTCACTGTTTTAGCAAAAGTAAAACACTATAGAGTACTAGACACTAAGTTGTAATCTAATAAATATCAAAGAGAAGAGGAATTCTGCAATAATCCAGGGAGAAAATGCAAGAAGAAAAAGATGTGGCTGATGTCAGCTCATTCTACTGTATCTTGTAATAAAATTTAATTTAAAATATTTTATTATCATTAAGTAGTTGTAAAAAGGAGTTGCAATTCAACAAAGCAGTTTATGATTGCAACACATCTTGATCATAATTTTAAAACAAATTAGATAAAAGCCCATAGATTTCTACAGGGGAACAAAATAGATACAAGTATTTTATTCTCCACCAATTTACCTTGCATGTGAAAAAGAAGATGTTCTAAAACGCGCAGTATGTTGAGAGATGTAATGGTTAGATAGAGTTTTAAGCAATTATTTCCTGATGAAGTCCATGCACCAACTAAATGAAAGTCAAGATTCAGAGATAGGGACAATATAACAGACCTATAGGTAAACAACAAATGTGTTCAAAGACATAAATGAGTTTAGAAAAATTATGGAGGTTTTGGACACAAAGGAGTATAAAACCGATATAAATCTTGACAAAATATGATAAAAATTGACATAATTAAAAACTCTGCAGAGTGACAGAAATGGAGGGAAATCAGAAAGATAGAATTCCAATTTCTTCATCTTATTTAGCTGGAAGCCAAGAGACAGTCCAAATCTGATAAGTCCACAAATAGATGGGCAAGCATGTAAATTAAAGTTATAAAGGACTTGAAGAGATTGACCATACTCTATTTAAATGTCTCGACCAGAACAAAGAAATCAACACCAAGGAAACACAGTCCATAGCAACAAGCACAAGCTGTATAACTATAAAGACAGGAACAGTAACACAAAATAAGATGGAATGCTATGACCTATCATGCTTTTTATTAAAATGAGTATGAGTGGAGGAAATTGACTTAATGAAACTTTGAGATTACATTAAAAGGAGAAATTTCTAATAAAACATTTAAATATGTATCAATAGCAAAGACCAGACCCTTTCGTACATGCACATGAAAAATGGACAACAATAATAAAAAGCAATGACAACTACCCAAAAGATTACAAACAAGAACACATTAAAGCCACCAGCAAAACAATGTTCATCGCAGCACAATTTGTCATAGGTAAAATATGGAACCAACCCAGATGCCCCTCAGTAGACGAATGGATCAGGAAAATGTGGTACATATACACAATGGAATTTTATGCCTCTCTCAGAAAGAATGACATTGTCCCATTCGTAAGGAAATGGAAGAACTTGGAAAAAATTATACTAAGTGAGGTGAGCCAGACCCAAAGAATCATGGACTCTATGGTTTCCCTCATAGGGAATAATTAGCACAGGTTTAGGCTAGTCACAGCAGAGGATCACAAGAGCCCAATAGCTATGCCCTCTTGAACACATAAGATGATGCTAAGTGAAATGAACTCCATTTTATGGTAACGACTGTTATATCACTGTTGTAATTACTTTCAACATGCGATGTGAAACTGTAGCTTCTATTATTGATGATCTTCTTGTATCCCCTTCCTGTGGTTGTACCTGCACTATCTCTGTATCTTATCTGAGTACATTGGAAACCGTGTATACTGATATTAGAACTAGGAAACTGAAAGAGAATACCAAAATCGAGAGACACAGGGTAAAAAGACAGAAGACTACAAAAGCAATATGTGCCAAACCATTTGGTGTAAAACAACTGAACAACTCATGAGGGAGAGGGAAAAGGGGAGGGGGGAAGGGGGAGGGAGGGAGGAGGTAACAAATAGTTCAATAAATGTACTCATGGCCTTACATATGAAACTGTAACCCCTCTGTACATCACTTTGACAATAAATAAGTAATTATTATTTTTAAAAAAGCAATGACAAAAATCACAAGAGATAACTATTCCTATAACAAAATAAATGGAAACACATTGCAGGAACAAAACCTGCATTTCATTGGTAAAATATGTATATTACACTGGAATTAAAATTTCCATTACACTGGAATTAAAAAAATTAAGCCTTTTTATAACAACCAACACAACAAAAACATATTTAAAGCCCAAATCACAGTAAAATAAATGAGAAAATGCCAATTGTTCTAGTTTCAAATGTATTGTCTTTATGATAGGTGACATAAAATATGATGAAGATATAAGATGTCTTCACAATATAAATAATGAAGATGATCACATATCCTCTTACAAGAACATTTATTTCTTCAAGCTCATGGAGTATTTTAAAAATTGATTTCACACATTTGTATGATTTAGTGAAAAAAATCAACCATTTATAGATACTTCTGTAATTTTGGCAAGTTTCTCTAAAATCACGGATTTTTCTGAACTAGAGTTTGAAAACCTCTGAGTTAAAGAATGAGAGCTATATTTCTGGTGGTTAAATAGAGATAAAAGTCTCACACATTTTCCTGCCAGGGTTGGCTTTGAACTGTGATCCTCAGCTTTACCCTTCTGAGTAGCTAGGATTACAGGCATGAGCCACTAGTGCCAGGCCTCTGAGATACTTTTCAAAGAATGTGGGCTGGTCACTGGTGAGGGCATTACTTAAATTACCTTTTCCCTTTCAATCATGTCCTGTTTGACTCTGTAGTTTTCAAATCAAACCACCAAGTTTCTAAGTTCTGTTTCGTCTTTGCGGTTGAAGCTGGAAGCGTAGTGGGAGGTGTGAGCCATCAGCGTGTGTAGGAACACTGTCCTTGCTTCTTGCTGGCCCCCCGGGTCTCTGTGTGGAAAGGGAAGTGGGGTGTAGCGTGCTCTCAGGCATGGAACACACAAAGAAAGCCAGAAGCAGCATATAATTTTGACAAGGGAAATAATCTTTATTTTTGTAAAGACTCTTTCTAAACTAAGATATTGTACTTGGAATATCCTGTTTAAGGAAGGGAAAGTTCATTAGTATTTATAATGACGGAAATCTGGCTGTTTCAAAACCAAATAAGCAAACTTGCCAGGACGGTGAATTCGTTACCATAATGCACTACCAAGCATTTCTCATCTTTCCATTTGGTAGCCTCTTTTGAATTTATAAAAATTATCTATTGAAAGATGAACTAATAAAGCTTCATTTTAAAGGGAAATCCACACTGAGATAATAATTCACATTGCACCCTAGGGACATTTTCTGAAGTGTTGAAGAGCATTGTTGGGTAGTATCTGAGCTGTTTAATAGAATTGCAAACAACTTCCATAAGACACATGGCTCATCTTTGATTACTTTACAATATTTATTGGACAGAATTTGCTTCAAATATGCTGTGTCAAATACTGTGTGTTAGAGGGGAAAAAGAGGCCGTGGTTTCCTCAGCTTCACTGTTGACCCCATGAGGCCAGAAGGTAACACGTGCATAAGGTATACCATATAGATGACATAAAGCACATACGTATTATATATCTATATATTTTTTACTAGTATTGGGGTGTGAACTCAGGGCCTTACACTTGCATCAGTGAATATTCTACCACTTCATCCATGCCTCTAGTCCCAGTTTTTGGTGATTAAAGTATAGTGAGCTATTCTGCCTGGGATGGCTTCAAACCATGATCCTCTTGATCTCAGCCTCCTGAGTATTAGGATTACAGGTGTGAGCCACTGGCATCCAACAATACATTATTTTAATACAAGTGTAATACAAGTGTAAGATACGTGGGGAGGACTCTTAAAGCCCACCACTAGCAGAACTCACTTGGTTAAAGGAATCAAGAAAGAGACAATATCTGAAGGGAACTTGAATAGTAGCTAAGATTTTAATAGGCAGAAACATGCAGCAACACACTTTAAGGAAAGGTAGTGTTGTGATCACATTTCTATCAGCCTTTAATTGAATTATTCTTCTTAAGATCTTGCAGAGAACTGAACTCATTCCAATTGGACACCCAAATTCTGGCCAATTACACCACTGATTTCTGTGTTTCAGATCTGTCTGGCTTCATACTTCCAAGCTCAGCCAGATGTCAGCAGCAGCAACTTCACCCAAGCTCTTAAGGGTGGGAGACCACTGAGCATGTGCTAGAGCGGCTCAGAGCGTGGGAATCCATCTGTCCTTCAGTGCCCTGGGTGCACATTCTCTCCCAGCCATCTGTTCCTGCCAGCTGTCCATCACCTTGCAAAAAGACTTCTTTGGAGAGATGTGTGTCATGCAAGTAATGCTTATTTAAAAAAAAAACAAAATTAAATATAATAAAATGTGCTAACACAGAAGCCAGAAATGTATCTAAAATTTTTTAAATTGAGGTTGTGTAGTGGTTCCATTGTTTTCTGGTTTTGGTGAAGTCAATTTACATCTTTGAGTTTACGTTTCTCCACTTGGGAAAGGGAAATATTAGGTCTGGGATGTCTCTGTCATCCAGAGCAGTTGGGAGAAAAAATGACTTGCAAGTTATTGCCTAGAGTTGGTCTTTTTACTCTTTACTATTGGTGGTGGTGTTGGGACTTGAATTTGGGGCCTTGGTGTTGTCCCTGAACTCTTCTGCTCAAGGCTGGTGCTCTATCACTTGGAGCCACAGCACCACTTCTGGCTTTCTGGTGGTTAATTGGAGATCAGAGTCTCATGGACTTTTCTGCTAGAGCTGACTTTGAGTTGTGGTTCTCAGATCTCAGCCTCCTTAATACTTAGGAGTATGGATGCGAGCCACCAGTGCCTGATATATCGTTGGTCTTTTTATGTGAAGGCAGAGGTGCCTCATTGCTTGGGCAAGTTGTAATTCTGTAAGTTTAACTGTGAAATCTTTTTTATCAAATGGAATAATATTTTCTACAATTTCCATTTCTTGGAGCAAAACATGTTCATTAGAGGAGAAAATATCTGGATACAAAATCTTGAGTAATACTCAGTGAACTTTTAGAATCTCAGAGTTCAGATAACATTTTTTTAATCAACCACTGTTATCAATGCTTAACACGGGCTACAAAATGCATACAATTTATCTAAGTCTACGTTTCCTTGGAATGAATCCAATGTGGAATAAGGCTGGGTGGGTTGTATGTCATCTAAAATAATGCATTTCTTCTCTAATAATGGTCTGGAGACTTGGTTAGATATAGAAAACATTTATTAAAATTCGTGGTCATTTTCTACATGGATTGTGGGCTTGTAAATTGGAGCAAGCCTCCTGGAGAGTAATTTGGCAAATGCATCAAAAAAGGTCTTAAACATATTCATATCTTTTGACCCAGTAATTCCAAGCCTGGGAATTTATCTTAAGGCTACAATCAGAGCTGTGCCCAAAGATTTATGTATGATGATATTTATCACAGCAATTTTTTTTTTTGGTAAAAGCCAACAATGAAATCAGCCTAAATGTCAAATCATGGGGAGGTGGTTAAATAAATTATGATACATCTCTATCCAGAATACTGCATGGTCATTAAAAATAATGATCTCAAGGAATTTTTAAGGGGATGGGGAAATGCTTACGATATTTTATTAAGTGGAAAAAAGCCTATAGAGTATATCTCAGTTTGCTTTTAAACACATATCTCTACATAGTTAAAAAGCTCAAGTCATGAATATATACCCAAATATTAATAGTGATTAGCCCAGAGTGGCAGAAGAAATGATTATTTGATTTTATCTTTCATACTTTTTTCCGGTTTTAAATTTCATATATGTTACTAGGATCTTCAGAAATGGTTCTTTCTTTCTCTGTATTGATCACATAACTGATATTAAAACTCCTTGCATTTCCCTAATTCAAGTAATTCCCTCCCAGGCTTGCTTTTTAATAGCTGCCATGGTTCAAAAGATAGGGTCACAAACTTCATTTTGAAGTTAACATCACATTTGGAGTTGGCTCTCCCTAATCGAACTCATAAATACCTGGATGTTAATGAACACACACACACTCTCTCTCTCTCTCACACACATACACACTCACACACAGAGCAATTAAAGTATCATGGAAAATATGCTATAACTTTCCAGTGATTATAATTCCACTGATTCATTAAAATTGTGAGCCAGAAAGATGATATGATATACTTCAAATGCTATGTACTTCAACAATGATATACTTGAAAATGCTCAAGGTTACATTCCAAGGTCGTTCAGCCAACAGTGGAAAAAGAAATATTCAAACATTTAGCTTAGATCTCCTTCCTTTGTCTTCTTAGATGACATTATGCCCTGGGGTTGCCTCTTTAGGATATTCTCTTTCTGATAGTAAGATGCTAGAAAATTAAACAACCTATCTTTGATAACTAATTTAATCTGAGTAACAATACTTAAGAAATTTGGGGATGACAAATCCCTGCTCTGGGCTCTTGAGAGTTGTCTAATTTTTTTTTTAACCTAGTTAGGTGGATGAAATACATGTCTATACCTATGTCAAATATAGGGATCCTTTCCTGTCACTGGAAAGAATTAGAAAAGTGTAGATGACTTTGTACTTTCTTTTATTAAAAATGTTTAATGTCACCTGAATTTTGTTCTAACACCACCTGATGGCACTTTTTCAAAGAGAGTTTCTGGAGATGGGTTGGGAGGGATGGGTGAGACTTGAAAGAGGTGACATTGATCAAGATGCATTGCATTTCATAAACTGCTTTGTTTAATGGAAACTCCTCCTTTGCACAATTACTTAAAGGTAATAAAACAATAGTAATATAAAGATACTTTCTGTTGATCTCCAGAAAACTCCCACTGTTCATTGTATCGTATATGGATTCTAGTCCTTTCCAGATCTATGGGCCCAGTTTGTGTCGAGTGTCTCCTTATCGCATGGGGCAGTTTTCATTGGATTTTATGTTACGTCCTAACCTATTATGATTGTCTAAAATATTACAATCTGGGCTGGGAATGTAGCTTAGTGGTAGAGCGCTTGCCCTGCGTATATGAAGCACGATTCCTCAGCACCACATAAACAGAAAATGCTCGAAGTGGCGCTGTGGCTCAAGTGGCAGAGTGCTAGCCTTGAGCAAAAAGAAGCCAGGGACAGTGCCCAGGACCCGAGTTTAAGCCCCAGGGATGGCAAAAAAAAAATAGAAAAAAGAAAATATTATAATCTAATTGTTATGTGTACTTTGAGGACCAAAGACTCCAAATACTACTTTATACTAACTGAAATTCTGTGCTTAATTTATTTTTCTACAAAGAAACTTTCAAAATAGCAGCCAATAAGAAACTCTAGATGGATTTCCTTTGATTTATTTCTCTTAAGTAGTTATTTTGGTATCATATATTTTTCTATAGGTAATGTTTGTATGCGTTGGGAATCTGTCATTATTGCAACATGACTGGGAAAACCAGAAGGATGACATGAATGCTATGCAATACCAAGTTAAACGACTATCTTGTAACATCTCTCTACTATATAAGCATGCTTTTTCTGTAAATGGGATATGAACATGTTCATCTGAGGAGAAGTGTGTATGAAGAATTTAGTATGGATAATATCAATGCAACTGTAATACATTTTCGTATTAGATTCTAAACACCACCTGACGATAATTTGGAAGGTGTAACAGCAGAAAATTAAACCCTGTAAATGTTGTCTGGCAAATTAAAAGACATAATTGATTATATTAGCTTATTTAAGTGCTTCTAATTGCCAGAGATAGGACTTATTTGGTAAAGCACTTCAACGTGTCAAGCAAAGTTCATATTGTCAACAAGCAAGTAACAGAAGTGGACAAATGGCTCTGTTAAAAATTTAAACACTCAGATGCTTTAATTTTATTTGATACTTTCCTTTTGGTGACAGACTTTATGCTCTACAGTAAGGGAGTAAAACTAACAAATTCATCACAGTGGACATAGATGCCCATCTATTCTTCTATGCTAGAGTCAAAAGTTCTAACTCCACCTCCAGTCAAAGCTAGTCCATTGCCATTGGAGTTCATGTGGCACTTACCTTCATACTCTGAGACTCCTGAGCTGGTCCGCCCTTTCTCTCTTCTGGTTTCTCCTAGATACGGGGAATCTACTCTCCGTGACTGGCATCTAAGCCCGGAAGGCATTAGAATCATGCTTGCTAGGTACCCACAACATTGTGCTGGGTAGATGAGGCATTGGAAAAGCACCTCAAATAGTTCTACTTATCCTGTAAAATGCCCTCCCTCTTTCTTCCCCCCAGTATTGGGGCTCGAACTCAGAACTTGGTGCTCTCCCCTTAGCCTTTTCACTCAAAGCTGATGTTTTTGAGCCACTCCTCCACTTCTAGCTTTTTGCTAGTGAATTGGAGATAAGAGTCACAGATTTTTCTGCCCATGCTGTCTGTGAATCTTAATTCTTGGATTTCAGCCTCCTGAGTATTTAGGATTACAGGTATGAGCCACTGGTGTCTGGCTCCCATAAAATTCTTTATCACACATGCAAATGACCTAGCTGTGCTTGGAATGGTTAAGCAAGGGCTCACCAATGCTCTCAATCTCACTGAAATGCTATTCATTTTCTGAACATTGACTCTATCTCTTAATGAATCAACATATATCTTTATTAGGAATTTGTAAAAATGAAGACACTATCTAAGTGCTCTAGGGGATGGGAAAAGTACAACTCAAAATTTTAGTCCTCAAGGGGTTTTCAGTATGTCAGGCAGACAGTGCATGCTGACCATAAAATAGATATAATAGCTGGTCACTGTTGGCTCATGCCTACAATCCTAGAGACTAAGGAGGCTGAGATCTGAGGATGGTGGTTCAAAGACAGCCTGGGCTTTCTCCAATTCACCACCAAAATGTCAGAAACAGATCTGTGGTTCAAGTAGTAGAGTACTAGCCTTAAGCACAAAAGCTAAGGGAGAATGCCCAGGCCCTGAGTTCAAGCCCTAGGATCGACACACAAAAAATAGTTATAAGTCAATTCCATATGTCAGTGGGATTCATGAAGGACCCATTCTGAGTTCTGCTAAGCTTAGAATTCAGAGAAGGGGAAGACTCAGAATTCATCACAGCAATATGGGCTTGCTTTCTTGTATTTGCTGAACATCTAGGCAAAGGGACAACTCAGTGCATAAAGTTTTATGTTTACTTCGTGAGCATTTTTAAAGTTCAAGTGAATGATGTTCTCACTGTAGCCCTTTATTACCTAGGGAGAGAAACCCAATAGGCCCTTTTCTGACCACTCACCTGTGTTTGAATCCACTTCTTATTGGAAGAATAGAAAACATACACACACACACACACACACACACACACACACACACACAGTGTGAGAGAGAGAACACACTAACACAACTTTGATGTGGATTTATATATGCTCTTGTATTTGCATGCTGAGACTAGTACCAGTTCTTATGAAACCATGAATGTAAAAGAGCTTTGAAAAGCATAAATAATAGGCATAGCTGGCATTTATGAGCACTGTATACCAGGCACTTGGCTAAGCATTTGTATACACAATTTATTTTAGTCTTTATGACAACTTTATGAAGTCAAGTACTATCTTTAGTACCATTCGTTTACAGATGAAGGAAACAGGGCTTTGAGAGGTTAATCTTCTTAGCCAGTATCACCCAGCTAATGACGATCAGCAGAACAAGCATAAACTGTTGGCCAACACAGAGTGCCCCCCACATTGCTTCTCACAAAGCCTTTTATTAACCACTGGGGTGATAATGGCAACATACATAAATATATAAAAACAGGATGTCTACCATCATGTGTCCAGATTTCCTCTAACCCCATTATGCCCTAGTTAGAACTAGCAGGCTGCAAATCCTGCTTTGACCATGGAGGCTGGGCCTGTTTTATACCTGGACCAGTGTCTTGCTTTAGGAAAAAAACACCTTTGGTCACACTGAGCCCATACTTTGGCTTTGGGTTTTCCCACTGGCTTTCCAGTTATGTCCCTTGATCACAAATGTCTGGGGATAATATAAGCCTTCCTTTGTATTCTGGATCTTGAAGGCTCCCTTTACTCGCTCCTTGAATGTTTTGAAGAATTCTTTGCCTTCCAGATCCCTATTATTTTTTTTTTTTTGGCCTTAGTTCATTTTGTATCGCTACAAGGAAGTACCATAGACTAGGTAATTTATAAAAAAAAAAAAAAGAGGTACTTTTAGCTCATGATTCTGGATTCTGGTTCCTGTTTCTGCTCAGCACCTGGTCTTCTTGCTCCATCATAAGGTGAAGGGTATTGACATGGTGAGACAGAGTCTCATTTCCTGTTCTTATTGATGCCCTCATGCCACCATGGAAGCCCCACCTTCAGGACTTCATGTAATTACGTGTGTGTGTGTGTGTGTGTGTGTGTGTGTGTGTGTGTGACAGAGAGAGAGAGAGAGAGAGAGAGAGAGAGAGAGAGTTCTGGGGCTTGAACTCAGGGCCTGGGTGCTGTCCCTGAGCTTTTGTGCTCAAGGCTAGCACTCTACCCCATGAGTCATAGCTCCACGTCTCTCTTTCCAGTGGTTAAGTGGAGATAAGAGATTCACCAAGTTTCCTCCCTGGGTTGGCTTTGAAACACCACCCTCAGATCGCATCCTCCGTTGCCTGAGCCAACGCTGCGTGGGGATATCTTATAATCTTAATCATCTCCAAATACAATTCATATTCAATTGTCATGAAATTCCTGAGTCTGCTCATTTAAATTGTAGCCTACCTCCTTAATAGCATGCCACTGTGTGTCAGTAGCTCACAGATGGACCCTGGTATACGTTAGCTTCCAAACCAGCTACAATATGGACATGCAGCTAACTGAAAGTTACTTGATGTTTTGAAGCTTTAGCTTCCTCAAACCCAAAATGGTTTGCTAGTACTGTTGCTTGTGAGGATTAATGCTTGTAAAAAAAAATATGCAATGGATTTGTTCTCCTCTGAGTGACTGGGCCTTTACCCTTTTTGTGCCATGCTCCCAGGGTAGTGGTCTTCAACATGCCAAGGTCACTTGGATGCCAAGGTCACTTGCATTTGTTCCAGCTGCTTCTTAGGTCCTCAGAAGGTGATCTTGCCAGTTGGGCTGGAAGGATAGAGCCAGAGAGGCCCCAGCATGTCTGCTCTTGGGAGCTGCTGTGGTCAGAGGACACTGCGGTCCCCATGCTTCCTCCCCAGGTGTATCTCTTTGCCAAGCTGCTTCTACTTGAAGCTGTCTACTGAGATCACAGACATAATGATTGCTTGCCTGGACACCTGGCTTCTGACCATCCTATTGGTGTGACCTGCTATACGTGTGTCTTCATTTTAGGGGCTGAGCACTTGCGGCTCTGTGTTCCTGTTCCTTATGGTCCTGTACTGAAGAAAGTCACTGGCCTGGGTACCATTCTTGTTGCTTACTCTGCTCAGGTCCTAGCGCACTGCGTGTGCCTCTCACTTGCCACGTGCTGCATCTTAACTGCATTGCTGTGCGCTAATGCAGCTGCCATCTCAGGTGACCTGAGTGGAAATAGGAGAGCAATTCCTCCTCCAGTGACCCGAGCACGGCCATATTCCTTAGCCACATGTGGAGAATTGTTCCCATTATGACTGTCTTAGTGAAATAAATCTCAGGACTTCACTCGTGTTATAGAATAAAGCCCCACTCATTAAGGCCCCACGGATTCAGAATTTAAGATAATTTGTTCACAGGCCAAACTCAAATTTACATTTGCACTATCTATGAAGGGAAAAGGTTCATTAAGTAAATCAATAAAGTAAGGGAGATTGCAGGAAGTCTCTTTAATCTAATTAAGAAAACAAACTATTTTCAAACACTTTGTAATACCGTTGACATATAAACAATGTGCTCTTTACAAATGATTGTTACGTGCTCATTAAAGCATAGTGAGAAAGTCTGTATTTGACAACTATATTTCTTTCCTTGAGTGATCACTTCAGGTAAATGTGTTTAAATGAAGATAATGAAACTGCTTTTAGACATAGTCTGTAGTTTTTGACTTTTCTATAATTGAGTATATAGTAAAGTATCTGTGAAGGGAAGAACAGAGCTGGATTGAGTCTCCAGTTGTCTTGATTCTGCTACAAATTTGGGAAGAGTTTTTCCTTAACATGAACTATGATTTTCTTTGATCAAAAAGGGTTTTGAGCTGGACACTGGTGGCTCATGCCTGTAATTCTAGCTCCTCAGAAGGCTGGTATCTGAGGATCGTGGTTTGAAGTGAACCTGGGCAGACAAGTCTGTGAGACTCTTATTCCCAACAAACTACTCAGAAAAAGCTAGAAGTGGCACTGTGGCTCAAGGGGTACAACACTAGCTTTGAGCATAGCAAGGCTCAGGGACAGAGTCAAAGACCTGAGTTCAAGCTCCAGGATGGGAAAAAAAGGGGGGTATTGAGAGAATTAAATGAAATAATGTAGGTAATTTGCGTTTCCCTATAATAACAATGAACACAGCAATATTATTTTGTCTCTTTTGATTCATGAACAGAACCAGAGAAAGTTGTTATTATTCTCATTTTACACATGAGAAAACATAGGCTCAGAAAGAAAGAGGAGCTAAATTCTCTGGATAATAAGTGGAGAAGCTAAGTAGTAATTTAGGCTCGCCTGGTTCAGTATACTCTCCTCTAGTTCTCTATTTGGTGACTACTTGTTTGATAACTTTTGCCCTACGCACTCCATGGGGGCACTGGGATGCTCTCTCTCTCTCTCTTCCTTTTTCTCTCTCTCCTCCTTCCTTCCCTCTCTTCCCTCCCTCCCTCTCCTCCCTCCCTTCCTCTTCCCTCCCTCTCTCCCTCCCTCCCTCCCTTCCTTCCTTCCTCCTTTCCCTCCCTCCCTCCCTCCCTCCCTCCCTCCCTCCCTCCCTCCCTCCCTCCCTCCCTCCTTCCTTTCCTTCCTTCTTGTTAAAGTGATATACAGAGGGGTTACAGTTTCATAGGTAAGGCAGTGAGTGCATTTCCTGCCAATCTTGCCTCCTCCCACATTCTTCTCCCACCTTCCCCCTCCCCAGTACCCCCCACCCCTGTACAGTTGGTTTACATCACATTGTCTTGTAAGTAGTGCTATTCACCTTGCTTTTGGGTATACTTTGCTTTACTGATAAAATCACCATAGAGCTGGGTGTGGTGGCTGAAGTGCATAAACATAGTGACATGAGAAGCAGAGGTTGGGGGACTGAGGTTTGAGGCCAGCCTGGCTATGGAAGTTTGAACGAGACTTCATCTTAACCATTCAGTGGGTGTGGTGGTGCACCTGCCATCCTAGCTGTGAGGAAAGGACAATGGCCGGCAAAGTGATACCTGCGTGTCTTTCCCGGGACACGGGGCAAATGGACATGGGGGAGGATCACAGCCGATACTGGTCTGGGTGCAAAGGCAAGATGCTCCCTTGAGAACAGCACATGTAGAAAGACCCTCTAGGCACAATCAAGGCATCCTGGGCTTAATCCCTAATCCTTCCACACAAAAAAAAGAGGCCCAGAAGAAAAGAAAGGAGCAAATAATTTTCAAGTGGTAGACTAACTAGAAAGTGTGAAGCCCTGAGTTCAAGCTCCAGCACTGCCCAAAGTGGAGGAAATGATATAGATATGCCTATTAGATAAAAAATAAGATCCTTCAGGAAAAACAAAAACGAAAACAACAACCCACAAAACTCCTAGTGTTTAGCTCTTTGTCTTTGTTTAAGGGCTATAGAAAAAAAGTGAAGTCCTTTTTTTTGTTGTATTTATTTTAATTTTGAACTTTGAAGGAAATTAACTTGATAGCAAAAAGGAGGACAAAAAAAAACCAAAGGCCCCTAAATGAGACTTGCGAGAGGTGCAGAAGAGTCCTGGTGTCTCAAAGAAGGGACGGGAGAGAAAAGCAGCCTTGCTGTCACGAATGCACCAGGCCACGGTCGCCATCCATGTAGAGAGCCCTCAGACTATGCAGAGCACCGCGGATTTTCATGCTGAAACCAGAGCTTCCAGAATGATGGAAATCTACTGTTGACAAGCGGGGAGAAATATGGATTAAACCTATAACTACGTTTAGAGCATCAGGGGATGAATTAGGCTAATTGGAATATTAGTCTCAGTTACAGAGAGTAATCACTACAGGCTGCCTCTGTTTTCATTAGAAATTTAATTAAGTTTATCAATGTTTGACTTCTCTAGCTTTCATTTCCCAGGTTCTCTGCAGACAGTGCTTATTGTTTAAAGGAGTTTTCTTTTGTTTCCTTTCACTTCCCGGGTAGGGCTGGGTGGGGGGGATGCTGGTGTAGCTCTGGTGGTGGAAGATGGGGTTGGAGAGGCAGGTGGGTGTGCTTCTCAGGGAGCATGCGTGTTCCACGCTCAGGGGTCAGGAGAGATGGCCACCCAGAGGTTGGCACCTGGCCTTTCCTGCAGCACGGGGCTGAGATTTCACAGGGAGCGCGCTGTCTAGGTCAGGAGACGGAGCATTTTCTAAATCGACTTGGGAAACTGCCACAGTGATGCTTCGCATGCCCGGGGGATGGCCCTGAGGACTCCGCAGCCCTGGCGTTGGCAGACACGTCTCCAGGAAAATAGATGATTTTATCTCCTAACTCGGTGCCTGTGGGCCACTGTTTATAGAACTGTGTGCACACGGCAAATGCTTTATGAGGCTTTCAGTTCAGCAGAGTATGGCCTCTTATCCTCCTCCCTGTTTTTGTTTCCATCCTTTCCCTCCTCGAAGTCTTCATCTCCCCTCTCCTCAGTCTTGTCCTTTTTTTTGTGGCACTCAACGTTCATCTTCATGAATAAACGCCCCTTTACTGCTTTTCCTCTTTTTACTCGTACCCCAGCCTCTGCCACTATTTTATTTAAAAAAAAAAAATCATCCCCGGTGCTCGTGTCTTATGCCTATAATCCTAGTTATTCAAGAGGCTGAGATCTGAGGATTGTGGTTCAAAGCCAGGCCTACAGGACAAATCTGAGACTCTTATCGTAAATGAATCACCCAAACACCAGAAACAGAGCTGTGGCACAAAGTGATAGAGTGCTAGCCGGGAGCACCAATGCTCAGGGATAATGCCCAGACCCTGAGTTCAAGCCCTAAATGCCAGTACCAAAATACAAATTCACATTTGTAGCTTGTTAGTTCTTCCTCATTTATTTTTTCTGTTTCCCCACATACATGTATATGTACATATATGTTTGAGTATATGTTTTTGCTGAACTGTTTTGGAGGGAGTTGGAAACATTAGATGTGCTGTAATCATAAATATTTTAGCATAAGTCTTTTTTTTTTTTTTTTTTGGCCAGTCCTGGGCCTTGGACTCAGGGCCTGAGCACTGTCCCTGGCTTCTTCCCGCTCAAGGCTAGCACTCTGCCACTTGAGCCACAGCGCCCCTTCTGGCCGTTTTCTGTATATGTGGTGCTGGGGAATCGAACCTAGGGCCTCGTGTATCCGAGGCAGGCACTCTTGCCACTAGGCCATATCCCCAGCCCCAAGTCTTTTTTTTTGACTTCAAGTTCATTATCAGTTCTTCTGAATATTAAGTATAGGGAACCACTAATGAGTTCTGTTCTAGGAAGGACGGTGTGAATGGAGCCTTTCTGGTACTTAGGAAAGAAGAAGCAACTGCAGAGAAGTAATTGTTTATGTCAATTTGTATCAAATTGCCTAATAATCTCCTTTCCTACCTCAAGGTTGGGGGTGGGGATCACCTTTTCTCAACAAATGGAACCCAAAGTCTTGTCAAAGTTTTTGTTTCTTCTTGAGAATAAATGGTTACTTTCCAAGATAATGATCTATCATTTTCCATGCGAATTGTTCTATGTCCCATGGTAAAAAGTGCTATGCTCTATGTTAAAGTTTTAACCACCATGCTCTGCTATATTTGAAGGGCAGTGTGACATTGGTTAAGCCATTAAATCTCCCTGGTCTTTAATTTCCCCATTGAAAATTGGAGGAGGGGTGTTAATGATCTCCTGGGGCTCTAAAATATCAACTTTAGTTTAAATTTGCACTAAATAAAGTGAATACACTTTAAGTGTAGAGTTCAATGAATTTTACCAATGCTACATTTATGTAACAACCACTCAAATCAATATAAAACATTTTCATTACCTCCCAAGTGTTCTCTATGCATTCTATGCAGTAAATCTCCATGATGTTAGTCTTGACCCCAGGCAACCTAATTTGTTTTCTATTACTGTAATGGTTGATCTTGATTATCAACTTGATTGGAGAGAGAATTATCTTTACCATCTCTCTGAGACTCTGTGAAGGATTTACAGAAAGGATTAACTAAAACAAGAAAGACCTACCCTGAATGGAGGTGTTCAACACATTTTAAAACTTCATGCAGTATATACTTTCTGTGTTGGGGTCTTTTTTGCAATTTTTAATATTGTTGTATATAACAATGGTGATTGCCTTTTGTTTCTAGTATTCTATTACATGAAATTTATATGGTATTTCATTGTATGCATTTTTACTATGTTATAATATCTTTATCATACACATATACTCTAAATCCCATAGTGCATGTTATTGCCTATCTCCATTTATATCATTATTAGTATAGATAAAGGAGAGACAGTGTTGTGTACTTTTTTATAAGCTCACATTTGGGAACTGATGATTTGGGTTTCATTCTACCAAATATGTGTGACTTTGGGAAAATTATATAATGTTTACATGGCTTAGTTCCTTCATCTATAAAACAAGGGTACTATCTATTTACAAATCTACAGTGAGTTAACAGATGAGTTAATTACGTAAAGCACACAGAATAATATCTGGTAACTTGGGATAGGTATAGCTGGTTACAGTGAAAACTGTATTGAATTCCTGGGACTAAGACGCTAGCATTGTTTCTGGAATTGCTTTTGAGCCTCCAGTGCCTGGCTTTATTTTCAGAAACATTTGGAAGTAAATCTGTTGTCTCCTGGTGTGAATAGAAATGAATGCAACTTGTAAAAGAATGAGAACTTCTTTTCCTGTCAAGCCCTATCTGCTCAGAAGCAGTAGCCTTTCTAAGCAATCAACCTGGCACCTCACACGCATCATGCCATGGACGACCATAGAATGCCTGGCAGTGATTCTAGGTTCAGCATTTCGCCCTTCTATTTGCAGTCCTATGTGGTGGTGTTCATGGTGTAACACTGTTATCCCTAGCCTCTTCTGGAAGCCTCTGCACTTTCTTCACACTATGCTTCACACACCCAGACACTGCAACTTCAGTATGCACTTTGCCAGCTCTTCCCCAAGGCTTCTCAATCTATTACAACTTACGTTCTGCTTCTGCAGAGCAATTTATCTCTTTTCCTGCTTTCATTTCCTCATTTGCATTTCTTCCCCGACCACATTCTTCATCAAAAAGGCTTATTTAATACAAAGAGCTACCTTCCTTAAAGACGAGTGAGAAATTGCTAATAAATAAAGAGTTCAAATTGTTTCCTTATGATGTTTTAGTATAACCATTTCAGGAATGATGGACTTAATAGGAATAAGAATTCCTTAGGGAACAGAGAACAGACCCAGGAGCACATAGAACAAGAGTTGTATTTCAGCTTGCTAAGTTGTTTTTCCCTGCGGCACATGGCTCGGGCAGCCTCATCAGGCCTAAAGGAACCCAGTGAACGAGAGTGATCCAAACTCGAAGTTGAATCCTACAATTAGTGTGTGTGAGCGTCTGTGTGTGTATATGTGTGTCTGTGTGTGTGCATGTGTGCACCTATGAGAGAAAATGTAGGGGTGCTTTCTGATACTGTAACAAATACTTGAGATAAACAACTTATAAAGAGAAGAAGTTCATTTTTGCTTAATTTCAGAGATTCCGGTGGGGGATCAGTTTGGCTTTGTTCCTTTGGGCCTGTGGAAGGTAGCAGGTCATGGCAGATGCATTGGGCAGAGCAACCATTCCATAGTTGGTACTAGCAAAAAACAAAGGAAGAGGAAGAGTCTAGGGCTCGACAGCCCTCTTGGGGAGCACACCCCCAACGATCCAAAGTCTTCCTCTATGCTTCATCTCTTAGAGTTTCTACCACCTCCCTGTAGGATCACTCCAGAGAACACACAGTCCACACACAGGCCTTTGAGGGCTATTTAAGGTCAAAACTATGGGAGAGAGAGAGAGAGAGAGAGAGAGAGAGAGAGAGAGAGAGAGAGAGAGAGAGAGAGAGAGAGAGAGGACACAGACACAGAGAGACATAGAAAGAGAGAGACACCCACAGATAGGGTTATTTTTTCATACCTGCTTCACTAAGAAGTCACATTTTCTTCGTTTCTTTTGGCTACTATAAATAGGAGAACTAAGAGGTATATTTCCCTCTGTCTTCCTTGAGTCATCAGAAAGGAGGCCCAAGGCAAGTGTCTATTTTCTTCTACTTTCTTAATTCTGATGCTAGTACTCCCCAAATCCATTTGTCTTAGTTGAACCCTGTAGAGGAAAAGTACGAGGCAAGCACTCTACCATTGGGCCATATTCCCAGCCCATGTAGAGGAAAAATAAAGAGATGATAAAAAAAAAAAAGGTTAGAAGTTTCAGTCTGTAACCTGCAGGCACTTTGAGTGCTGGATATCTTTTCCATATGACCCCAAGGGTTTACAAGACAGCCCATTTTCTTCTATGTGATGTGGGTTGAGGACACTTGTATTGGAATCACACTATTTTTAATATGCTGTGCTGTCGCTAACTGAGGGTTACAGAGTTTTTCTTTATGTAGTCACAATGATGGGAAACAACTGGAAACTGGTCTTATTCCAAACTCTAGAAAGGTGACTGCTGAGCCCTGACAGGTTTTCTGTTGTTTTCAAATCCAGTAAATGACGTTGCCTATTGTACAGGGTTTGCAAATGCAGACAATTAAATAATAGCGAACATTCTTCTATTTAAAAACCAGAGCTCATGATTGATTGTCCCGTGTCTGACTTCAGCCTGCTGAGGACCAGAAAAGGAATGAACGTGGATTGCATTTAATGTTTGTCAGATGCCGTGAGCTGGTTTTCGCTGCAGAGGTAAAAGGGTGTCTTTTTTTTTTTTTAAATAGTAAATGCCTTCCCGTAAGCAGATGTTAAAAGATGGCATTGTTGATAGATCTTTCTGGTTCTATAGCAGTAGGACATAAACATCTTTGGAATTCATCTTCTTAATGGAGAGGCCTAATGGTGACACTTTGCTTTATCATCACACCTTAAAAACCCAATACACATGCACAAATATGCGGCCTTGCTTAGCATTTGTCATGAGAGCAAAGAGGTCCGGCAGTGGTTATATACCCCAATGCATTGTCTAAATTAATCCATTGAGGGATATTGAATCACTTAATCACAACACAGACTTACTGCCTTGGTAGGCACGCTTTCCCTTCATTAGATTTAATATATTTCTCATTATACAAATCTGCTGCTGTGACAATAAGTCTTGTTCATAAATCAGTTTGCCCTTTTGCTTCGCAGATGGGGAGAACTTTCATCAAACAAGGCATACATCGGGCCTGTTAGACAGAGGTCAGAGCAATCTTTACCAGATATTAGTATCTATTCATTGTGATGATTTTTAATAGCATATTTTAATGTCAGAGGTAAGGCAATTATGATCTGGACTTCTTGTTTGTGTTGTAAACAAGGAAAAAGAAAGATAGGAATGAGGAATGCTGAGAACTGCCGAGATAAGTCCCTATGCTTCTCTGTACCATTACCAGGGAATGCGCGCGGGCACTAGGGCCACCTCGGCTTACCGTGATGGGAGGTCAGATCAAGGTTATTTCAAACACTCAGGCATTAAAAAGGGATGGCACATACAGTTGTGTAAAGTTTTGAATTCCCTTAAAAATATGGAGTAGTGTAAAATTATGTTTATTGGCTTCAGAAAAGCATCACGTTTTTATTTATTTAGTTGCAACTTCTGTAGCAATATAGCACTCTGAAGACCAGAAGGTTTGAATGGTGTATTTGAAGTCAAATTCCGATTTCTAATATACTGAATACATAGCATGACAAGTTATTGACCTACTTTCTTATATTCTTGATTGTAATCTCCAAAGTATTGTCTCAGTTATTGATCTTTTCAAAGAACAAGCTTTCCTTTTCCATTGATCATTTCAAATGTTTTTATTTTGCTATTATCTTATTTCTTTAATGTCTATTTTTATCTCTATTAATCTTGTTTCCTCATTTCTTTGGGTGTTGTGCATGTATAGATTTCATGAATTGGAAGTCTTATTTGTATGTGATTCCTTTGGATTTCAGACTTACAGAATGCACTAGTTATAGTCTTTGGTTCATGACATAGTGTCTGCTCACATTTGTTAGTCTGATTATTTAGTGCAAAAAAATCTCATACAACAAATCAAATCCAAAGGCAAGACATTCAATTATGTGACCTTTTTATCCTATTTTCCAATCTCTGGGTAAATATCCCGAGTTCCCAGTTGTGTGTGTGTGTGTGTGTGTGTGTGTGTGTGTGTGTGTGTGTGCGTGTGTGTGCGTGTGTGTGCGTGTGTGTGCGTGTGCGTGTGTGTGTGTGTGAGTACTAGGACTTGAACTCAGGGCCTCATGCCCTCATTTGACTTTTTCACTGAGGCTGGCACTCTACAGTTTGTGACACACCTCCATTTCTGATGTTTTGCTGGCTGGTTACAGATAAGAGTCTTGAGGGCTACTTTTCCTGGGCTGTCTTTGAACTATGGTTTTAAGGCTCAGGTTTCTGAGGAGCTAGATTATAGGCTGGACCCACTGGTATCTGACTTGAGTGGGAAGTTTTTTTTTCCCTTTTATATAGTTTTGTTGCATCCACAAGAATATCTAAAACTATGTCTTTAGTGTTTTTATACTTATGACAAGAACATTATTTTGCGTGTAGTCTCTCAGTGTCTATTTTTCTCACTTAATGTGGAAAAGCATATTTTGCATTTTTCTAGATGGAGTGTTTTATATATGTCAAATATATAATGAGTATTAGTACTATCATTTAAACATTTTGCATTTTGGGTAACTTCTCTTTTTACTTTATCATGTGCAAAGAGGGAGAAGTTAAAAATATACTTTTCAGATTGTGAGTATATCTCTAATTTGCTCAAGCTTTTGTTCTATATATTCTTAAGATGCATTATCATGCCAATGCAAATTTAGATTTGTCATATTTCTCAAGGTAAAATAGACTCTGGACTGATTAGAAATAAAGTTCCAGTTTTGTGATTTAGCGAAGCCCTCAACCACTAGGCTAGATCTCAGCCCTAGAGTGTAATTTGAAAATATTTCTGATAATTTTTTGTCATTAAGTCTACATTGCCTGACAGTCACAAAACATTCTTAGCCAGAGAAAAAGACAAAATGATGGAAAAAAAGGACAAAGTATAAATAGACATTTTACACAAACAGCAAGACAAAAAGCTCCTAAACATGAAAAGATCTTAAGCTCATTCATAAAAGTAATGCAAATAGAAATTCTGCTGAGATACCATTTCTCACTTATCATATTATAAACAATTCAAATGCACATAAAGCAGTGTGCTGGACAAACAGCGAACAAACAGGCCCTCATTCAATACAGGCGGTAATCTGCAGAGGGGAAGGATGTGTCTGTATCTAAAACAATCATGCCAGGTGCTGGTGGCTCTCAACTACAACCTTAGCTACTCAGAAGTTTGAAATCTGAGGATCAGAGTTCACAGCCAGCTTGGGTAGAAAAGCCCCCTGACGGTTATTTCTACTTAACTACTCAAAAACTGGAAGTGGTGCTGTGGCTCAAGTGGTAGAGCACTAGCCTTGAACACAAAGAGGCTCAGTGACAGTGCCCAGGCCCTGAGTTCAAGCCCTACAACTGACAAAAACAAATCCAAACTAAAACAATCATATACACACATACATATGTATTTATATATATACATATATATAATTTGATCCAGAGTATATCCTGAGGATACTCTGCGATAACGCAGAAAGTTATTCATTGCAACACTCTGTGTAATGCCCAAAGTGCAGAAACAACTGAAAATATCCTTAAATATAGTGCTGCTTGAATAATACTTGCATATCAGCAAAATGAAGTGCTAGGTACCTTTTAAGATTGGAATGAAGATTATTTTGTGAAGGGATATCTAGTTATTTCTTGGTTTGTTACGCTTGTTATTGTGGTTGTAATCAATGTTGTTATTTTGGTGGTACTGGAGCTTGAACCTAGGTCCCGTGCTTGCATGCCTTGCTCTCTCAGCTGACTTGCTCGGGTTGCTTCCTCGGCTGGTACTTTGCCACGTGAACCATGCTTTCGGCACGACATTCATTGGTTATTTTGCTATCAAAGTGTTGTGAACTTTCTGCTCGAGCTAGCTTTGAACCGAGATCTTCCAGATTTCAGCTTCCTTGGTAGGCAGAATTATAAGCATGAACCACCAGTATTGGGTTTTCTCGGATATATTATTAAGGAAAAAAAGTCAGATCACATAACACCATCTGTGATGCTAGCTAGCCTTTGTATAAAGGAGGAGAGAAAATAAGAATGAACATATAAATGTACTTCGTTTTTCCCTAAAGAAAAACTCAGAAAAGTTGAACTAGTAACTAATGAAATATTTACAGGGCAGTAGCAGGGACGGTATTGGGCAGAGGCATCTCTGGGAATCGGTTATGACTTTGCAGTTTCGGTTCACATATTGAAAAGCTTACTAACAGTGATCATGAGTAGCAAAAACAAACCTATATCAAACTGACTGAGAAAATAATGTTTTCAAGTAACATCTGAATCTACTACATTGTATATCTTAATAGTAAATGATAAACGTAGTAGGTTATTGTTAGCAGTAACCATCATAAAGACCATTTATTTATATAATATGCTTATAATAAATATAGTAAATATGTTAAAATTTTATGAGAATAAATTAAAAAATTAAAAATTCCTGTGATTTAAAGAGTAGATTTCCACCTCTATTTCCCAGCAAGCCTGGGAATAATGACTCCTGAGTGACAATACATGTACCTAGTGTCTAGATGTTAGCTGGAAAAATGTCACTTTCCATCTGAGGACAACTCAGTCTCCTGGAGAAATGGCCGATTGCGAGACTGGGCCAAGGAAGAACATAGCGGCTCCTTTTGGACCTCTTCTTGTGCCACAAAATAAGGCAGTGCTCAAAGACGAATGAGATTATGTCTGACAGAAAAGTCAGCTCGATGGACTTCTTACTGTGTACCTTTGGGACTCGTGGGACATCCAGAAAAGAATGACTATAATTGATTACAATGTGTGAAATGAACAACATGTCTGGAGTTCATCTGGTAGGATGGGCCTGACTTTATTACAGAAGCATGCTGCTTAATAAACATAAGGAGGAATGATAGGCTTAGGAAATTCTCCATTTTTCAATTCCTAATGACATACATAACTCACAGGCTCAGGAATCAATTGTAAAGTCATTAGGTGTAAGGTTGTTTGCAAACGGGATATTCACAAATGGCCAAATATCATTTTATAGATCTACGGACAAATGCAATATTGTAAAGGGAAAATGAATTTTATAATAGAGAGATCATGTAGTTATTAGGGCAACTCAGTGAATACAGTTAATATCATTGACAGGTTGAGCTAACAGCATAAGCTTCTCAGCAAGACCTAATGAAATAGCTCTCAAATGGAGACAATGTACATTAACATTGTGAAGAAACAATTAGAAAAATGTAGCAAATATAGACTATGAGATATCCTCAAAGAAATTTGGTTCAATTTTTTTTTTTTGCCAGTTCTGGGACTTGAATTCAAGGTTTGAGCACTGTCCCTGGCTTCCTTTTGCTCAAGGCTAGCACTCTACCACTTAAGCCACAGCGCCACTTCTGGCTTTTTCTGTATATATGGTGCTGAGGAATCGAACCCAGGGCTTTGTGCATGTGAGGCAAGCACTATACAACTAGGTCACATTCCCACCCCTGGTTTAGATTTTGAAGAAGTGTCAGAGAGAGAGAGAGAGAGAGAGAAAGACAGAGAGAGAGTCAGAGAGAGACAGAGACAGAGAGACAGAGAGAGAGACAGAGAGAGAGTGACAGACAGACACAGAGAGAGAGACAGAGAGAGGAGAGAGAAAGGCCTGATAATCTCCAAGGTGATTCCTTTATGAATGTTGCCATTGTAGCTTGGAATCTGCACTGCCTGTGTAAACCTAAATGACAGAACACAATATAATCCTGCTCTTTTGCATCAGTCCCCAAGGAACATAGGATAATTACTCTACAATTATATTTGTTTTAGGGCAGGTCACTTATGAGTCAATAAACACTATGACTACGAGCGAAGGTTCAGATAATTTCTGCTCCATCCATTTCTGGATTTCTTTTCACTGGACACAATTACATGAAAATTAGGGATTTTCTTACAGGGGAAAGAAATTGAATGTCCACAGGAGTCTGTTCTGGATTTCTTCTGCCAGTTTGCCATTTGCAAATATATTTAACTAGCTTCTCTAACAGAGCTGACCAGTAGAAGAAAATGTTTAAGCAACAAAGCCCCTTCTCCAAAAGGAATGAATTGACAAAAGCCACAGAAATGCAGAGCCTCGAGAAACTCTGCTTGTAAGAACTTGTAATCCTGTCATTCTTTACCCACTCTATGAGCTATGTCTTAGTGTCTTCATGATCTTTTTGTCTAGGCTAAACTTTTCATGTGTAAGAAGCTCTGTATTAATTCAAGACAACCAACATCACTGTCATTGTCTTATTTTTTTCTATCATTCCTGTTCTATGCATTCATTTAAACATAATTTGGTACATTTCCCCCCCATTTCCCTGTTAAGCTCAGACAAGAAGCAGGAAAGTCTTTGTCCCTCGAGTCATTTATCTTCAGAATTACAGTCCAGCTGCTGATGTTTTCTGTGTTTTCCACATTCATAGAAACCGCCCAGGCTCCCCAAGAGACGTGTACAATAGCTGCCTAGCACAGGTAATAAGGCTGACAAATAGCTCCCTGTTTCTGACACTTTTGAATGCAATTAAGAAGTGATAGCTGTGTGAGGCCTGCGAATGCTCTGGGGTTTGGTGCTGAATAACTCAAGATGCTTTGATTCATATCTCTCCTGTCTTTGCAGTTTCCTGTCCTCATGTGTTTGTGGCTGTCTATAGGATCTTCATGGGGCTTATGCCCATAGCGATGAACTCTGCCCTCCTTTTCCAATGCAAGAGGAAATTGGCCACATGGGGGTTTCCAATGAAATTGGAGATCTGGAGCCAGCTTTCTCCTGGGCATTCCAACTAAGACATACAAACACTTTCAGATCCTGTGTCCCTAGGAAGAAAGGAAGCATGGGTCAGATCTTAATTCTCTTCCCTCAGGATTTTCATCTTCCTTCTCCTACAATGATGACTGGTTCTTCGACCTTGTGAAATGTCCCCTATCAATTGGAAGCCTTTATCTCCTGAGCAAATGCCAATGATTGATGTTTGCATATGAAGACCATCGCATAGCTAAACAATGTGAGAGCTATGAATTCAATAATTAATGTCTCACTATTCTTTAGAAATGTTGGAAAATTGTTAATTGTTTCAGAGCCCCAATTTTCTCATTTCTAAATTGGGGTTGATATACTTTTCCAGCTTAATTCCCGAGGCAATGTACTTGAAATCAGATCGGTGTTTTATACTTTGGGTTTTGAGATAATTACACATTCACATGCAGTTGGAAGAAATGATATGGGGAGGTCCTGTGTATTTCCCCTCAGTTTCCCCCAATGGTAATGTTTACACAATTATAGTATTATCTCACAACCAGGAAATTGGCATTCACACCAATTCATTGACCGTATGCAGATTTTCCCAGTTTTACATGCATTCATTTGGGCAAGTGTGTGTATCTAGTTCTGTTTTAATTTCCCAGGGCTTCCATAACAAAGTACAACAAATTGCATGGCTTACCATAATAGGAATTTATCTTCTCTTTGCTCTGGAGGCTAGAAATTCAACATCAAGGTGTCCATGTCTCTGTGCTTCCTCCCAAGCCCCCAGAGGAGGAGACTTCCTTGTCTCTTCAGCTTCCAGATGCATTTTGTTATATTAGCCCATCATTTGCTGTTGCCAATAACACAATAGCACAGACTGAGTGGATTATAGAGAACAGCAATTTCCTTTGGCTTGTGGTTCTGATCCAAGGTCATGAAGAAACTACACTTGGTAATGGTGGATTCCCTAGGGTGACAACAGGGCATCAATCATATGGACGGGTCGGGGTGGGGGGGAGAGGGAGAAAGGGAGATCGGGAGACAGGGAGAGAGAGGGAGATAGAGACAGACAGACAGACAGACACACACACACATACACATACACAGAGACTATCTTTTGGTCTTTCTTCTTATAAAGCTACCAACGTTCAATCAGGAATTCCACCTTGATGAGCTGATATAATCACAGTCAACTCTCCTCCAGGGTTTTGTCTCTAAATGCTATTATTGGATTAAAATTCTACCCTGCTAATATCACAAATGGGGATTAAACTCCAAAATGAGTTTCAGAGGAGAAAAGCCAGGTGCCAAGTGTTGGGCTTTGGGAGTCAGAATAGCTTCAGGTGCTGCCTCTGTCCTCACCTGGCCCTTTCCTCTGTAGGTGTCATCGGATCATCTCCTTCCTTGGGTGTAGGGGGTTTCAGATTTACCCTTTCTTCTGGAGACACCAGTCATATCAGGTTAGGAGCCCACACTACTCAAGGCAGATCTTATCTTAACTAATTGTGTGAATAGATAGAGACCTTATTTCTAGACAAGAAATTATCCTTAGATACAGGTGATGAGGATTTCAATATATCTCTGTGGGACATGATTTAGCTCATAAGGAATTCTAAAAAAAAATTATTACACATGTATATTTGTGTGGCTACAATGAATTTTCAAGATAAATAGCAGGTCCACCACCAGGAGAAAACTTTTACAACCAGGGCTTCCTTTTCCCCAATCTTCATGCACCCTTGGAATACCACTCATGTTCTCCTTGTCTAATTTGGTCATTTGAAGAATTTTATATAAGTGGGATCACACAGGGAATGTTGTAACCCAAAGTCTTGACCTTATGTAGACAGATACCATGAGTAGTTAGATGTCCCTCTGGATTTTCTGGACCACAAAAGGATGAGATTGGGAATTTTATTTTTCCCATTTGTTTATCCAAGTTCTTTGTTGGCTTATGTAGACTGTCAGTCGACATACTCTTCTTCTTCATCATTTTTACTGAGGGGTTGGGAACCATGGAAAATACATGTTTTCTGTGAGTACATTGAGACGCTGCCACCACCCTGACCTTCCACTATTGACCTGCATTTACTGTAGCAGAAACTCTATTTTATTTCCAGTATGCAGAAGAGTTGTAAATCTTAAGTCACGATAGGTCATAAAATCCCCAAGGGCTCTTGATAGAAAAATGTATCACCTTCCTGCCATTGTTAATTACACAGTGTTAGAACTGTATAGAATCTGAAAGCCATTCTGCCCTCCAATCACCTCTGTAATGATAGAGCCACCTGGGTCAAATAGAACACATTCTTTTGGGGCCTGCTCAACTGTCCTTCAGACTGTAGAGTGGGTAACTACATGTCTTCTAAAAAGCTTTGTTTTCTCCCTAGCAATGTCCATCTAGTCTTATGATTAGCCTGTTCGAACTGCATGCCAGTGTATTATCCTAAATTTGGAGAGCTCATACAGATTTGTCTAATTTCTAGGAATTAAGATAGAATTGGAAGTTATACAAATTCAGACTTGGACTCTTCAAGCATTCTGTATCAAATTGTATTTCTAAAGAGAAAGGACTAGAGCAATGTTTGGAAGCCTCTAAATGAAGCTACAGTCCGATTACTCACTGTGGTCTGGAATTGCCAAACCATTTTCTTACTGAAGAGCAAGTGGGCTTTTTTTCAAAGCTTCTTCATTGTCCAACACCACAGCTATTTTTGTCCCTTACAAATGTTGTAGCAATTTAGCAATCTATCGACTTGACTTTTTTCCATAAACATGCTTGCCTGTTAGATGCATAATTCAAATTCACACACAAACTGTGAGATGTTTGCCTAGCAAGAGCTATAATTTAAATGTAACCTCTGTAGAAAGCCATTCAGCAGTGCCTGTGTGTAAAGTGTAATTTAGTCTGTAGAAGCAATCTTTCCTTCTACCATTCTAATATGTGGGCTTGTTTGCTAAATAATCATTGTAGCATTTTGCTCAAAGCGGTGGTGGTTTTATGTATTTTCCCCCCACCATTCGTAAATGTTGCCAAGGTAAATGAGAGTTCTTTGGAAACTGTTACTGTCATGTAGTTTTCATTTGAAAATGTCACAACAAAGCAGTGTTCTCCGATGCCAAGATGCATGGAATATTGGAACGTGATAAACACGGCACCTAAATACAGTCAAATAACATAGCATAATGGCGTGCTTTTTCTGATAAAATGAGAGGCTTTTGGGGAGACAGAGTTGGGAGTAATATAGAATGTATAAAGAGCCGTGAAGGTGGAGTTTAGAGGAAATTATTATTATTATTTGCAGCATAGGCCAAATGGAATGGAAGAGAAATTTGGGAGAAAAAGTGTACTCCAAATAAGTGAAATGGAGATTACAGTCCAAAATGTGCCATTAACACCAAATTACAAAAGTCTTTCCAAGAGCTAGGAGGCGGCACAAAGTAAAAGCAAAGTTTTAGAGGTGTAATTCAGAGTCAGGGGAATATACAAATAAGAAAAAAGTAAAAGTAAGAAGGTAGAAAGCTTCAGGAGCAGCCAGATAAGGAAAAAGCACCATTTTCTAAGTGTAACTGCCACTTTTTCTTGTTTTGCCTACTAGGACATTGATTGATATTAGGATGTACTTTTCAGGTTGAGTCTCTCCATTGCTGGGTGTTATATTTTTTTCCTGCAAACTTTTTACATTTTAAATGATGACAATTTCCAGTTTAAAATAGGAGATTGCAAATTTGAGTCTATGAAAGGGATTATAGACACAGCAAACAAATGTTATCATGGTGTGGCAATGTGTGGAAGGTACTGCTCTACATGCTTAAAGGCATAATTAATTACTGTCTTTCATAAAGATAATGCAAACATGTGTTCTTGTATCTTCCTGTAAGTTTATTGAGTGGTTACTCTATGCCAGTCACCAGCATGCAGGGCATTTTGTATTCAACAATGATTTTGCTTCCTTCATAATGGAAAGGCTCAGGACAGAGTGTGGCAGCTTATTTACCTTTTGGAATAGTTTTTATTTATTTATTCATTTTTGGTGCCAATTCTGAAGTCAGGGCCTGGGCACTGGGCACTGTTCTCAGCTTTTGTTGCTCAAGGCTAGCACTGTAGCACTTGAGCCATAGACTCCTTTCCAAATTTGTTCTTTTTTGTTTTTGTTTTTGTTTTGTGGTTCATTGGAGATAATTGTCTCACGGATTTTCCTGCCCAGGCTGACTTCAAACTGAGATCCTCAGACCCCAGCCTCCTGAGTAACTAGGATTATAGATGAGAACTATCAGAATAGTTTAGTGTTTAATATTTCTTATTAAGACACCGCTTTTCTCCCTATGATTTGCCATCATTTCATGAACTACAAAATTAATCTTTTCCGACGATAGCTGCTCTTTACTCTGATTTCTTGCCTTGAATGAAATCTCTCCACCATCTTGCCTTATGCTTGTCTCAAAAAAAAGAAGAGCAATTGTCTCTTTTTAGTTTTCTGGATAAAATTTATTTTTTGAAGATATCGTAATAAATGAATATTTATTTTGAAATTTAACTGTTCCTGCAAGTTGAGCATTTGGCTTAAGAATTTTCAATGTCATTGTTTATACCCTGCAATGATCAATGCACAACATCAAATGTGAGTTGTAATTTACAAACTATTTCACATAACAATAAAAAGGACAATAAAACTCCTGTTTTTTTTTAAAAGTTTTATAAATGTACTATACAAAAGGGTTATAGTTACATAAGTCAGGTATTGAGGAGTCCATTTCTTTTTGAACAATGTCATTCCCTTCTTCATTTTCTGCTGGTTGTTTTTCCCTTCCTGGACTCCCTCACCTCCAAGTTGTACAGTCCATTTCCAACATAGTGTCTAGTGAAAATGACTGCAGAATTAGTTCACCCGTGGTCCCACCATTTCTGTGCTTCCCTTTCATACAATTATCTCGTAACAAAGCTTTCAATCATTGAGAAATTTTGAAACAAGGTGTCTGCTGCTTTAAAACCAACCTTAAAACAAGTCATCATTTTTTTAAAGCAATGACAGCAGTTTTAGAATAAATGCATTCATAATCATCACTTTGGAGGGAACATGTTCCATTAAATACAGATGCTCCCTTTTAAAAGTCTTATTAACTTAATCATACTTTGTACATGTCGTTATAGCTCCTATCTGGCAGTTAGAGAGAAAACCCAAACACAAGAAAAAGAAAAAACATCCATTTTACTATGGACTATTTAACTTACTAGGCCTCAAAAGTTATATGTATGAAATCTACAGTTTAGAACACATTTTGTCATTGTAACAAATTGCGATTGAAATTAACATTGCATTGAAAGTTTTCTTCTTGTCCTCTTGTTTTAGACGGCAGGTCTCTTCAGGTCTGAGACTATAGACCTTATTGTAATCTAGATCTTTTATAAGTGGGGTTCAGTGTGTGTTATTAACACCTCCCTTTGGGTGCTCTAGAGACATGGTTTGCATTTTGACCAGCATTAGCACTTTCTTCCTATTTCTAGTACTAAATTATGTCCAATATTAGATGGTGATTAGAATTGTTCTGAGGAAATGTCACAGAGAAACAGGACATGAGATAATAACAACGTCTGTGCAATAAGAAGCATAGCTCATGGGCCAGGCCAAGAAAAAGACTTCAACAACTAGATGAAAGCTTTGGCACACTAGCAGCAAAGAGGTATTTTAGAAAAGAATGTATACATGGAATGTATACATGTTGCCTTTCAGATTAATGTCATGATTTTATATTCAATCCTGTGTTAATTAGCCTTCTATCACCATGACAAAATGATTAAGAAAATCAACTAAAAGGGGAGTGGTGAACTTGCCTCCTGATTTTAGAGGTTTGAATCCATGGTCACTGGCCTGGTTGCCTGTTGGTACCTGACAAAACAGTCCATTAGAGTAGAGATGCATAAAGAATAGCTGCTCACCTCATGACAGGTAGCAAGCAAAAATGAGAGGAAAGGGTCTGGATCCATTGGATATTCCACGAGTGACTTCATTTTCTTCTACTAGGCCCTGCCTCTGGAAGTTTCTGCCACCTTCCAAATCCTGTCACTTCCTAATAGTGCATCAGCTGGGATCAAACATTCAACAGGACAGGAGCCTCTGAGGGGATATTACAGATACAAGTTTTAAGACAGATCCTCTTTAAAGAATCGTTCTGCCAGTGTAGCCTCAGTAGTCAGTGCTACATGCAAACAAATTTTGGGGCTCATATATTTCTTTAAAGCAACTTATGATAACCACCAGGGCTTTTTTTTTTTTAATCACAGAAACTCACCTTCAAATTATATGAGTTTTTCAAAGGCATGCTAAGATTCTTGATGCACAGTCTTAGACTGTAATCTTTATTGTGAACTATTAACATTAACCTGAATATATCATGGCTCTCTGTTGGCACTAGAAACTATACTGTCCAGGTTGCCCATTTATTTAAGGTTGTTGATACAGACCCAAATACCTTGAGTGGGTATGATCTCATAAGTGATTTTAGTTCTTCTGGAAGAGACCACAGTTGTAGTTGAGTCAGAGTTGTTTCTCCACCAAATAGGGGGGAATTTTACTGCAATAGCAATTGGAAACTAAGGCAGGCATTGGCACAGGAGAATGAAAGATCACCTACATAGAGTTTTCACTTGGTTCCTGTTTAGCGTAGTCTGTTAAATTTGCTGTAACAAAATACCACACATTGCTTGGATTACAAACAGCAGAAATTGATTTTTCCCAGTTCTTAGGCTGAGAAGTCCAAGATTCTAAATGCTGGTAGTTTGGGGTAGTTTGGTAAATGACTGCCTCCTGGTTCATATACGACAGCTTGTGGCTGCATCCTCACACGGGGGAGGGGCCAGGACATCTCTCTGGGGCCTCATTTATAAGCACATTAATCTCATTCCTATAACGGAAACCTCCCCATCTCCCTAAAGGCCTTGCCTGCCTATACTACCGCAGAGAGGATCATTTTTCAGCCTTTGCACTTTGGGGGCACAGGCCTTCAGACTGAAAGATGTTTCTTCATGTGGAAACTCAGAACTCAGGGTGCAGCAGGCGTATTCACTTGGTGGCATTACTTTTGGAATGCTCAGGAAATTCATCCTTAATCCCTCTATGTCCGTGTTCCTCCTCCTCCATGAATTGAGCCTATCCACAAGCTCCAGGTGCCCTGAGAGCTGATTCCTACAGCAGTGGTTCCTCGCTCTGCCCATCCTCCTCCTCCTCCTTGGCACTCCAGCTAATCTGGCTAAGGTCTCTAGACTGCCTGTCATATGGCTTCCCAGGACTCCTGAGGGCTTAGCCTGTGTCCTAGTTTGCTCAGAGAAATTGAGTTTTTCCTAGGATATTGTTGACTCTCATGAGCAAGAGTGGGAAGAGTTGTCCTGAGCAGTGGCTTCTCTCATGTGCTAGCAGAAGTGTGTGGACTTCCAGTGCTGTATTCCCATCTCCATTTTGGTTCTCTGTGGCCGGCTCCTCCTAATCTCAGAGTTCTCAGAGACGCCATTTTTGTTGCAGTGTATTGCAATTTCCTCTGGGGTTGGTTTAAACAGAAGCAATTACTTTAGGTTACAAATACACAAAACCCAACCCCAAATCCCTCCAGTTAATTGATACACTTTTGAAATGGGGTTTTCTCATGAGTGGAATTTTCTACTCCATTGAGGCCACAGAAGTTTGTGTCTGTTAGTATCAAAATGTAAAGTAGTCTTCAGTCATAATGTTAATGATAGCAAACATTTCCCAGAAGCCTATTACATGCCAGGCATTGTCATTACTTCATTACTAATATCATTTAAGCATAATAGCAAAGTCTAGAAGTATGATTCCCACTTGAAGGATGAGAACATTAAGCCTTGGAATGATTAAGATTTCCAGTGCAAGAGAGCCAGAAAGACTTCAGGGAGAATATGAACTCAGAAATGTGGTCCATTCGAATCCAGACTAGAGATACCATTATTATGTCGCCTCCTAATAGATACTAGGTCTGGGGAGCATCTGAGATGAGTTTGTTTCTGTAAGAGGATATTATTCAAGGATTCCCTTCTTATTCCTATTGTTACTCCCTGGCCACTATTTTACCACTCTTTTGAGGTCTTTGTTGCTCACTCACCTCCTTTAGTGATGGTCAATCTTTTTCCTTCACGGTGCTATCGGACTGAATCTAAGGAAACACGTCTCAGTAGTTGCCTTCTCATTTCTAGCAATAGATACAGTGTATTCACACCAGGGGAAATGATTGTGGTCTGTACAGCGGTACTCAGGCCAAGGTGTCATGTGACCATCACCTCCAAGCTTATGGCAGGCAGTCCTCCAATCACTGCTCCTTGTTCTTTTGGGAAGACAAAAACTGGCCTTTGCAGTGGCACTGGCCCTTAGGGAATAGCTTGCTGGGACCCTGACCTCACCATCTGCTAACACAAGGCTTTCTATACTCTTACATCTTTAACATTGTCTTCTTCCCTCTTCACCTAGGGGAGAGCTGATTTTTCCTTTGGAACGTAGAGCTCTTTCAGTACAAGTTCTCAATGGTTATGAAAAAGGGGCATCTTTCTGTTTTTCTATTTAGATCTTATGAACAAATTTTGCTTCTGGTTTGCTCTCCATTGCACCTCTAGTGGCCCCTATCTGGCTTTGTCACATAGGACAAATCGCTTATCTTTTCACGGCTCAGTTTTCTCATCCATCATGTGGGAGCAATTCACATCCTATTGCTTGAAGTTGCCATTATACTTAAATGATATTAATTAGTACTGAACATAATGGCATTGCTTGGCATAAATAGGCTCCTGGGATATGTTTGCTGTTATTAATGTTATGACTGAAAACTGCTCTACATGTACACTTTAATAATAAACGATAGGAATAAACTTCTTTGGTCCCAGTGAAGTGCCTAATACAGTGTTTGATACTGAGCATGTGCTAAATTTGTATTGACTGGATTTTCAATGGATGAAGAAGAAAATAAATAAACGTTATTCTCATACTGTCCTCCTATTTCCAGAAAATAGAAATATTGAAAAGATAAAGTTTCACATCTAGTCCCTCTTGGAATCTTAACTCTATACAAATTGTTTTGGCAAGATTTCCTTGTGATTTTTCTAAAGTTTTCTTCTAAAACAGAATGTATAGTTAGAAGTTTTGATCTCACAGGGATTTTTCAACATAGTGTGTTTTTGAGATGTAGGCAAATAAGCATTTCTTTACTCCCTGATCATGTGCAGTAATTTTTTTTGTTCATTGCTATGTCCTTCAGTGTATCCCAGTTCTCCAGAGTCCATAAAATTGTAGAGGAAGAGAGAAGTTATTTGTGTTAGTTTATTGCAAAATATTTTCTTTTCCAGTGGGACATATAAGCAAAGGTTAGCCTTTGCTGATGATAAGTAACACATACATTTTCTTTCAAAATGATTTTTGGAAATTACATTTTTTGTCTAATACTTCATATATTTAATTTTGCTACAATTTTTTATGCTCTAAGTGTTGGTTTCTACAAAGGAGAAAGAAAAAGCATTTTTTATGATTGGTTACTGATTAGTGTTTATACACAATTTATGTAGTTATTTCAAAATACAGCTTTTTTTTTGGATCAAGCCTTGGGGAAATGATTATGTTTAAGAGAGTAAATAGTGATATTTTAATACTCTAAACTCTGATGAAATTATTGAAGGAATCATCATGTGAAGAAAACCCCAGGGAAGTTATTAGCAATTTAGCATTTACAGTTCATGAGAGAATGCTAATTTCGCCTACTAGATAAAAGCATAAAGATGACAATGATCATGAGTAAGACCTGGTGATTCTATAAGGAAAATGCGAAATTGATGGCTGTGCTGACATATTTGGAAAAATGCCTTTGGTGTTAGGAAGGGAGATGAGCATCCCTGAGTTAGTTGAGTTTCTTTCCAGATTTCCTTTTCTGAAATCTTGAAGCGCAGTGATGCGTTTTGATGGACTTTCTGATTGTATGATTTTAACTTGATTGGTGAACAAGGACTATGGATTGTGATGGGAAGTGCTACCCGGGACCTCCTTCTGTCCTTTACCCTTTCTCTGGCCCATCAAGGACCTCTCCATTACCCCTAGAATCACCCTACCTCTACCTATTCTTCAGGATCCTAACTTGATTCTAAGTTACTAGAGAAATATATATCTTCCTAAAGGTCCTCTTTCCTAAAATGTCCTCTATGAATTTTTATACATAAGAAAATAATTGAGATTTCCCCCCCCTCAAATAACGTGAATTGTCCAGGTATATTTGACCTTGTAACTTGATTTTTTCCCCACATAGATATTACCTTAATTGCTTCTATTAGGCTCACAGTTGTTTCACCTTCACAGAGCCAAATCATCCTTTGACTGTTGAATTTCCTGTGTTCTTCTATGAATAAAGTATCTCTTTAAAATTAATGCAGATAACTAATGAATTATTCTTAACTAGATTAAAAAGAGGTAGAGACTGGGAAATTAGAGGCTGGTATAAGGTAGTTCAAAAGACATGAGGAAAGACAGAGAACAGTTGACACAGAAGCGACTCAGCTAGAGAAGCCAAGGTAGGGAATGGGAAGGCAGGGAGTTGATGCATTTGTGAAACTAGGAAACACAGAATCTTTCTGCTAAGAACTTGAGACAACTTGGGGTTTTGGCGAGTTATTTTCTTCTAAAAAGAACCTTTTCAGTCATAATAAATACTTGGCTAAAAGTGGGTCCTGTGTAGGAAACAACACTAAAATCATTGGTAAATGTTTTCTTTCTTAATCCTCTTTTTGTACTTCAGAAGTCGGCTGTTTGGGACTCATTTTACCTGTGAGATAATTGTTGCTGAGAAAGTTTTAGAAACATGCTCAAGATCACATGACCAGTAAGTGACAAAGCAGAGACTCAAAGTTGAGCTGAATTTCTTTCCAGTCATTTTAAATTAAAAAAAAATTAATTGTTAATGTTGAGTTCATATACAAATGAGTATTGAGTGCAATTTGTTTTGAACCATGTCTCCCCTTCCATCGTCTATTTGTTTGAGCAGGTTCTAACTACGTAGACCAAGACAACGTCAAAGTCAAGATTCTCTTGCATCAGCTTTATATGTGCTGGGATGAAATGTGTGCACCAACTGCTTGGCATTCTTTTGGTTTTCTGTGCTCAAAGACAAAAATCACATTGTGCTCTCAACCTCAAAGCTACCTTGTAGCTGTATGAATTTTGCTATCATAGATAATCCTATGATGTGAACTGAGAACCGTGAGTAGATCATGCAGCCTACCTAGTAACTCTTCAAGCTACTAGTATGCCTCATTGTGTAGCTGGCATGGCTACTCCGAGTTAGGCATGCACTATGAATTGGGGAGAAAGAAAGAAGACATCATCTTGTAGGGAAGAGACAGCCAAGCTGAAGCTATTGTTACCCAAGATGTTAGGATAAACCTGTGAGATCACATGATGCGATCTCTATGGAATCAGAAACTGATGAGGAAAAGTATCCATTTGCTAGGGATACCATAACCCAATGCCATACCGTAGGTGGATTGAACAACAGAAATTCCAACTCCAGTTCGAGAAGTGTCAAGGTTTTAGCAGGTATTTTTTTTAATTAACATTTTTTCCTTCATGCAGTTTTTTTTGTTGTTGTAATGGTGATGTCCTGAGGAGTTAGTTACATAAGTCAGATAAAGAGAACATTTCATTTTTGAACAATATCACCTATTTCCTTGCTCTCCCTTGGTTTTTCACTCCTGTTCCTTCCCACAAGTTGCATAGTTCATTTTCAATGTTTAGTGAACATCATTTCTGCATTTGTTTGTCATTTGCCCTTCCATTTCTTTCCCCTTACCTTCCCAAAGACAGGTAAATGAACTAACAAGACAAAAGTAGAAGAAAATAAAAACATCTCCATTTCCTGGATTTCATTTTGATAAATATTATTTTATATGATCAGATACACACAGGCCTCTGTGTTCCTTTCCTAAGAATATCATCCAGGGCTGTTCTTCTTTTGTTTTTAAGCATTTCTCCTTGGCTTGCAGATGGCCTCCTTCTCATTGTGTGCGCCTTGGCCTTTCCAGTGTGTATACATCTCTGGTGTTTCCTTTGTGTCCTTATTGCTTATGATCACAATACCAATAATTGGTTCAGAGCACACTCTTAACAACTTAGCCACCTGTTTCAAAGCCATGTCTCCAAGTACAGTCACATGCTAAAGACTTGGAGGTGGTGAACTTGCAGGGGATACAATTCAGGGTAACAGACCTACTAACTACGCTGTAGACATTTGAGCCAAATCAGTGGTTTCATCCAGCGAAACAATGCATTTGGACCACTTCATAATGAACCTGGCCCAGACACAGTAACAGGGAGGAGGACAAAGGAAATAAAGGGAATATGGCCACATCATCCAACTGTCCACTGAATGGATATTCTGTCTGTTTGGTGAGTGTGAAGGGTATAACTCTGCTCTGGGAGCTCGGTACAAGGAGAAGCAAACCTCCAGATCCACTCCTCACAGCTCAAAGCAGTGCATTTCCCACTAAGGCAGTGATGGAATCACTTAAGGGATTACTGATCAAACTTTCCTGTTTTCATAGGTTGAGGCTAAGGGTTACTACCAGTCAACACCAAAGACTCTGTTGGCCCTAGAAGTGCATTGCACAATTTTAGGGGCTAAAACTGGTTGGCCATGGTGGGGGAGCATTTGAGGACTAGATCTGGAGAAATACCAAGTGCATTTTCTTTTTGGTCTGATTGGAAAAACTTTCTTTTTACTGACTGTCATCGAGTGTGTGTGTGTGTGTGTGTGTGTGTGTGTGTGTGTGTGTGTGTGTGTGTGTGTGTGCCTATCTGTCGTGGGTGCTTGAACTCTGGGCCTGGGTGCTGTCCCTGAGCTCTTCAACTCAAGGCTAGTGCTCTACCACTTTCAGCCACAGGGCCACTTCCTGTTTTTTGGTGGTTAACTGGTGATAAAAGTCTCATGGACTTTCTGCCTGGCCTGGGTTTGAACTGCGATCCTCACATCTCAGCCTCCTGAGTAGCTAGGATTACAGTCATGAGCCACAGGCACCTGGCTCGGCCTGCCATCTTTAAGAAGCTCATTTTGCTCACTGGAAGATTAAGATCATCACTGGTCCCTTTTCTCCCTCTTTCTCTATTTATCTTAACTATTCACTTCAAATGGGTTCTGCTTGTCCGTGGATTGTGGCTGTATTTCCTTGCAGAGTGGCGCTTTTTTAGCCACGTAGAAGGCTCTAGAATTTGTCTTTGTTTGGCATGGTGCTCTGTTTCCTTAATGCACTCAGTCTGTGCCTTGAATTCTCTCTCTCTCTCTCTCTTCCTCTCTCTCTCCCTCTCCCTCTCTCCCTCTCTCTGTCTCTTTGTGCCGGGGGAGAGATGGAGAAGCTGGGCTGCCTTATTTAGTGGCTTTCCTATCATGTAATTGCAGCACATATTTATCCTCAAGGCAACCCTTTGTTGAGGGCTTGTGTTGTTTTGCTTCTGCCTTGATGCTGGGTAGTTAAGATTTAATGCCATCCACCACCAATAATCATAAAACATAAACTAAGAAATTATGTTTATAACATTCTGTTCTCCAGGCACTGAGTTGGCTACAAAGGCATTCGTTCTCATTATGGACATTAGTGTTAAGTGAGTGCATTAATATTTTACTTTGTATTATCAGGCCTGAATGATAGTGAACACTAATAGGCAGAGTGCTGAAAACTTAAATCAGAGATATTTTTCCATTACTCTTTCACATGTATGTCCATTTATGTGATAGGCACGCAAGCCAAATGGACAGTTTCAGCCAGCTCTGCAGTCCATTTGGAACACTCCGTGATGAGTCTGGTCCAGACAGTCAGTAGCAGTGAGGAAGACAAGGAAATAAAGGATCTAGAATGACAGGGTCTAACTATCCACCTGCTAGACATCTTCTGTCTGCTTTATGAACTTTGTCTTAGAGTCTTGTATATTACATATGACATTGCCATACTCTCTGTTTCATCGGTCTGTGTCTTTCTGTGTTAAGAAGTTACACATATATACCTATGGCAGTAAATCACATGAAGTCAGACAAATTTCTGCATAGGTACAAGAGCAACAGGCGAAGGTTAAAGGGGAGTCATTTCTTTGGCTCACTAACAATTGCTCGTTCTGGATTCTGAAGGAGCTACTCTTCTAAAAATCGAAATCTTTCTTCTTGAAGTGGTTATGTTGATCATCCATTCACTGAACAATACTTACTGAGTGCCTTCTATGTGCCAGGCATGTGGATTAGCAGCTGTGAGCAGAGTAGTAAATAACACAGTGTCCCTTTTGCTCATGGAGCTTCTGAAAGAAATAACAAGCAAACAGTTGGATAATGGTGAAGTGCTGGGAAAGAAACTGGATGATGTGATAGATAGATGGGGTTGTGAGGCAATGGCCAATGAGAAGCTGAGATAGAAGGGATGAGAATGATTTAGACCTGAGAGAGGAAAATGCAGGCAGAGAGGACCATCTGTAAGAAAGCCCCAAGTTACAGAGATCCGAGTTAGATTGTCTCCTGAGATCCAGATGATTGAATGAGTGTGTGTATTCTTTGATTGAAACAACAACAAAAATAAATTTAGATATAAATTAGTATTTGGTGAAAACCAAGCTTGGTGGGCAGTTGGTGGTCATTGGGAAAACCATGGCCAGAGGGAGGAACAAGAGAAGTGTGTTGAAGCCATACTTCTCTGTTATTTTTATGTTTGATACATCATGATGCCAATTGGAACCCATATGCTGTGCAAAATTTGCCCAGGATGGCATTCTCTGAGAAAGGGCAGAATTCCTTAACTCTTGGCCTCTTCTCATTTGGCTGGTTAAGTATGGTGGCATATCCATGGAGACAGGTGCAAACAGTGCTTTCCCTGTGGCTTCACCTGCTTTCCAGGCTGTGAGCAAGATGGGCTAGGTTCCACCTGTGCAAATAATCTCGGTCTATTTGCAATTGTCCATGAGATCTGCACCGCACCTGCATTAGTTTTTCAGCAAAGGACAATAGTTTGGTCTTGTATTCTGTATCAGCCATGGCTCTCTGCAGCAAAACCATCCAGTTGAAGAGTGAAAATTTTATTCAATCAACCCATTGTTTAGTGTTCAAAACATTTAAACTGTTTGGACATTTAACTGAATTGGCCATAATTTGAATGGGCATAAAAACTGTTTGAATTAGCCAAAATGAAATGGGAGATCAAGACATTCTTCTGGTTTAATCAATCATTCAAACATTTAATGAAAGCCTTTCATATGCCATTGAACCTATCTACCTGGAGAAGAGGCATTTAAAGAGTGTGGAGAGCTACCGGATTTACATAGGCTCAACTATGCCCAGGCCAGACTTAAAACACATTTTCTTTTAATGTCTCAGAAATGGCTGTGTCAGCTCACAACAGAGATCTAGTTGCAGCCTTGGGTTCTATTTTTTAAAAACATTTTTACCTCCTATATCTGGAGATGAATGGAGCTTAGTGAGATGGTTAGAGTAGAAGCTGTGGAGACAAGGCCGACATTGGACATGGGGTCTTGAGTTCGGGGAACACTTGCTACGTTCCTGAAAAGGTCATCATTCTTTATGCTTGAATGAGGGAGAATAAAGGACTTGTTGGGAAAGTTTTGAAGGAATATATGTACTATGCTGGGAAATTTATTGTTTTAGGCTAATAATTCTGAACCTCTAATGCAATTAAAGACCGTATAGGGAGCGGGAGTGTTTAAAAAGGAAAACTTTTGCTTTAGCTTCTGAGGTTTTTTTTTTTTTTTCAAGTTTATCATTTTTTCATTTTTGCCATGCTGAGTACTGAACTCAGGGCCTTTGACTTTCCAGGCAAGCACACTTCCACTGAGCTAAATCCCCAACCCCTTCTGAGTTATTAATTCAGGAGGTCATAAGCAAGATGTGAGTGTGACTATATCCTTTGCACTACCTGAAAAGTGATTTGTTTGCGAGAGACCCGAGAATCGCCGTTCTGAAGTACTGAAGAATTGCTCTAGGTAATAGGAAGCTTCCAGAAGGGTGGAAGATAAGCAGGGTCTTAGAGAGTTCTTTTACTCGGCGGTAGCTGAATTCATCCACTGGTCTGTTCATCCTGGGCTTTGTATTCTTCCTCACCACTCACTGGAAGCTGGTCCACATAGGCGTCTAATAAATGATAATGGAAGCCAAAGAGTTTTCAGAGCTACAGTGCACAATAACCACCCACTAAAATCTTCAGTGATGAATTGAAATATATCGTTGTGATTCAAGTTAAAAATGTTCCCAACCACAAGTAGGTATCATCGACATTGACATGGTGGACTTTTTTTTTTTTTTTTGGCTTTGTACTCTGTGGTGATTACTTGACATATCAAATGTCTTCATCAATCTAATTCCTACCACTAAGAGCATCCGGGCTCTCCTGGGTTTCCTGGGAAGCCCCATCACTGTTCATTATTGTCATTGTCTCTTAGCTGGTCTCTAGCTCCAGTCTCCTGCGTTTCAAGTAAATCGAGTTTTCACATTATTGCCAGAGCTAATTTCCTAAAACTCTAGTAACATCATTTCATTTCTTTTGAGAATGTTCAGTTGTTCCTCAGGCTGTTTGTTTGCCAAAACATCAGGCACACAGCTGAAGATGATTTTGCTTACCACGCAGTTGCCTCTTTCCTGAATGTCTTTTTCTATTTTCAATGGTACAAAATCTATTTTGTTTTCAACTTCTTCCTTGAAGAATTTGCAGTGTCTCCCAGTCACAGTAATTGTGTTATGGTTCCTGTTCTCATTACACAATTTACCGGCACTCGTGCTAACTTAACTTTGCCATAGCACATAAAACACATGCAAACGTGCACTACTGCTGTTTCTTTGTTCTCCCATGCTCCTTCATCCTTCTCCAATTACAGAGCATGTCTATAAGAGGCTGAGATTAAAAAGTGAGTTAAGTTTGCTTCTTTCAAACTAGTCTCAGTGCTTGTATAGTTAACAGAGCTATTTCTCTACCCAGTTTACATGTATCAGAGCAGTCTACAAGCTATAACAAGCAACTCTGAAATCTTAAAGCTTATTATTTCTTATCCAGTAATGCCCAGTGCTTTGAAAGTCACATTTATGGGCCTGTTTTTTTTTCTGTCTAGGTATTTAGGTATTCTTCAAAGTTCTCTGGATTTCTTTTTCTTTATTTGCATCAAATCAACAGGTAAAGAAAAAGAAATGGGAGGATTAAATGGGATTTTTTTTTTTAATGAGCTGGGGGTTGGAAGTGGTAAGAATGAATTGTTTTTTGTCCATATTTCTTTTGGCAGAAAGAACACTTGGAAATATGGTTTAGCCATAAGATCAGAGTGAGAACAAGATTATTTAAGTTCCCCCCCATAGACAAAGAGTTACTCAAAGTCTCCTCAAAATTATGTGTTGCACATAGTTTAAGAAGTATAGATGTTTTGGGAAAGAAAAAAAAACCAAATAGAAACAGAATCTAAGCAAGCCATTGAACTCTCAGAGAGTGTCACTTTCATCGGACACTGTCAAATGGTATTAAGAGGTGAATCATATGTTCATTATCTCTGTATTTTGGTCAGTCATGGAGCTTTAACTCAGGGCCTGGGTGCTGTCCCTGAGCTTTTCCACTCAAGGCTAGTGCTCTCTACCACTTTGAGTCATAGTTCTACTTCTGTTTTTGCTTCTTTGTTTGTGGGAGTCTCACAGAGTTTCCTGCCTGGGCTGATGATCCTCAGAACTCAGCCTCCTGAATAACTAGGATTACAGGTGTGAGCCACCAGTGCCCTCCAATGTCCTGTTACTCTAGTTTAATGTCCAGCAGTAGTGCTCTAGGGAGTTGGTAGAAACTTGAAGAGGTGGGGTTCAGTGGGAGCAAGTTAGGTCTTTGGGAGCTTGTCCTTGAAGGCAGTACTGGGAGGAACCTAGTCCCACTTTTCTCTGCTTTCTTGCTGTCATGCGCTCTTACTGTGATGGACTTGCCAGTGCAGATTCAAAAGCAGCAGAGCCAACTGACCATGGAATGAAACCTCTGAAACGATGAGCCAAGGCTGAGAGCCTTTCCCCCTGGCCAGCTGATTATCACGAGTGTTTCGTCACAGTAACACAAAGCTGACTAACACATGCCTAGAACTAAGATTTCAGTCTTGCTAGGTCAGGCACTCAGGCTGGAAGTTAGAAACCTGGGTTTTTAGTTTGATACCACAGAGTAGTCATGAATGGAAATATCTGTGCTCCAGTACAATGTGCAGGCTTCTGCTGTCGCTGGACAGATTCTGCTTTCGCTGGACGGATTCGGTGGCCTGTTAGCTCGGTGGAAGAATGCCGAGGCAAACGGGCGCCTCCACACTATAAAAAGTGGGGAAGGACACACACGAGTGGTGTCTAGCCATTGATTGATCTAAGCAGTTTACCTCATAGGCTCATCTGACATACCAGTCTCTTGTTCCTCACTCAATCCTCTGCTTTCTCTAAATCCTTTACACCAATGGGCATTTTTGAGTTTGACAAATTGCACTGTCTGCATGGAGATAAACGAGAGCAGTCTTGGTTCTTATTTAAACCTAGCAAATCTATGGTTTCCAGACATGTGTTCAAGCAGACAGCAACACCTGGAGCCCACCAGAAAACAGATAGGAAACAGGACTGACCAAGAATGTGAAGAAGCCAAAAGCAGCTCACGGGCCTGTACAAAATCATTCCCAGAGCAAGATGAGGGAAGGTACCAGATTAGTTCTGATATGCTAATTAGAAAGGGTTTCCAATGAGGAGGGAGGTTCATTTGGGCCAAGTCCAGTCCTATATTGCTGCAGAAATGAATCTCTTTTTTCACCCTCTTATAGAACACAAGGGCCTCTTGAATGTTCTCATTTCTCACATTTATTTGTTTAAAAGAAGCAGTTTTCTGACAGCACCCCCATTAAGATGGCTCTCCTTATTTATCAATCCTGCCAAGCTTCCTGACAGAAAAGGGGTTTGGTACTTTTAAAAATAGGTTTTCTTCCCAAATGAAGCAAAGCATGGAAAAAAGAGGAAAGAAAAGTGAATTGTGAAGCTTGTCATGTGAAAGGCAGTTTCATTATTTGTCCTTTAGCTGCTTTTGTTCCCGCTGAGGGAATGTTTGGGTCTCTCCCCAATTTGCTAGAGATGAAAGCCCAGTTGCCCAACCATAAAAGACAGAAAAGGACAGAGGGAGGAGAGGATTTTTCCAGTACTAATCCTTGGTCTTCAGATAGAGAGAGAATCTAGGGACCTGTTACAGTCATTCAGTGTATGTGAGACTATTCCCAATCTAACTTGCAGGTTCTATGTCCTGGAAATGTCTGATGGACAACTGAAGTTCCTCTGGGTTAAAAATAATACAATTTATATAGATTTGTGCGTTTTCAAAGCTCCTTTTTATTTTCAAAAAAATGTCCAGTAGCGTTTATCAAGGGTAGTTTTCAATCTCTGAACTCAGATTCCCCTCCCCTCCATTTTTGATAGTATTGGACTTGAACTCAGGGCCTCACATTTGCTAGTAGTTGTTCCTGAGCCATACCCAGAGCATGGCTTTCTTTCTTTCTTTCTTTTTATTTTGGCCAGTCCTTGGGCTTGGACTCAGGGCCTGAGCACTGTCCCTGGCTTCTTTTTGCTCAAGGCTAGCACTCTGCCACTTGAGCCACAGCGCCACTTCTGGCCGTTTTCTGTATATGTGGTGCTGGGGAATTGAAGCCAGGGCCTCAAGTATACAAGGCAAGCACTCTTTCCACTGGGCCATATCCCCAGCCCCGAGCATGACATTCTTAATTTCTTTCTTCTCCATCCATCAGGAGACACAAAGGCAACAATCTAACCCTCCCATCCCCAGCATTAGCCAAGCTGCAGTAGGACCATGTCATTGAGATGAGCCCCTTCAATGGAGTGGGTTGAAGACTGACAATGGAAGGATGGGGTGGTATTCATGTCAGGGGGATAGAGTGGTGTACAGAAGACAGCATTGGCTACGGAGGGGTGGAAGCCCCAGGAGCAAGTCTTATATCTCATCTTCCCAGCTCTCTGACCATGACAGAACATTCCTTCCATTGGGACCTTGTTTCCTAAGCTGTAAAATGTGACTAGAGTCACATTGTTTGCTTAATTTCTACAGTTGCTTTCTGCTTCATGGATATTGGTCACTATTTACACTACTCCTGGTGTATATAGTGAATGAAGAATTTGGGATAACTTGTTTACCTTTGGGAAAATAAGGCCTAATTTTCCTCCCTTTTTCAAGTGAGAATAATATTAGTACTTATATGGTGGGGGTGATGTGAGCATTGAAGGGTAAAAGAAATTGAAAAGCATTTACTCCTATGCCAGACACACTACCAAGGAGCAACGTACATTAGCTGTTACCACTGGGCTTCAGAGACACAGTACATACTCGGCGGTATTGCGGTGTGGCGTCAGTCTTACTCTCTGAAGTAGAGTTGGTGCATCAAATGTCTCAAATTTCAGAGTGGAAGTTAGGTCAAGTAAAGAGCGGGCTGCATCATACGCTGAGGTTATGAGGGACCCACTTCTGGGAGAACCTCTGTCACTTGTAGGTGAGTAGTGGCACATCTGTGAGATAGAGGCTGGGGTGTTGTACTTAGCACATACAGTTTTTTTTATTGTTATTATAAAGGTGATGTACAGAGGGGTTATAGTCACATAAATCGGGTAATGAGTATGTTTTCTTCCCTTGCTGTCTCCCACTTTTACCCTCCTGTCTCCACTACAAGTTGTAGAGTTCATTTTCAGCATAGCATCTAGTGACTAGCACTGCTTCTGTTTACCCTTTGTTCCTCTATATCAGTGGCACATAGTTCTTTTACAAAACTCATAATTCAACCTGTTCCTGGCAGGGGAAGAAAAGAAACATCTAAGATCTTTTGCCAATCTCAATGGATTAAATAAAGAGGAATCCAGAGTGGATCCGGATTTGAAGTAGTTTTAAACAGACACATCCATGTCAAGGGTTATGATGGGGCTACCATTAATGAAGTTTTGGCAATCACGCAGCATCTCAGACATAAGTGCTACGTGTGTGTGTGTGTGTGTGTGTGTGTGTGTGTGTGTGTGTGTGGCAATGGGGATTGAACCCAGAGTGTTGCACCTGATGGCTAGCACTTTGCTGCTGAGCTACATCCCAGCCTGCTACTTTTCTTTTGGATCTATTTGTAAAAGAAAATGGGGCAATGGACAGGAAATTATGGTTAAACCTCTTGAGTGTCAGACCCTGCAGTTTCCGATGTCTCCTAGCTCTGCTGGTCAAGTGTCAGCAGCGGCTTGTCTGGTGCCTGCCTCTAGCAGCTAAGCCTAGAAAGCAGAGTCAAACACCAGTCCTGCCTTAGGTTGGATAATGTAAGGGACTCAAACTCCTCCTGGATTTAGGTTAGGTAGAGAAAATCAATTAAATAGTATAGGGTATTGTTCTTGAATTATAAGTTAAATTTTGTTTAGGTTATTGATTAATTGCTTAGTAGACTCAGGTTTTCAGAAGGCTGATAGATTCCTTAAGGTGCTTAATGTGTAGCAGTTTGAGCAAGCCTGGTTGTCTTGCAATCCTGGTATGCTTTAAATAGGCTTTCAAGTGAAGAATACCAGGGATACAAATGAAATAAATTAGCATATTTTCCTTCCTGCGTAGGTGGGTGCCTATGTAAATGTGTATTCTGCTGATCTCAATGTGTGTTAACATAGGAGTGTATGAATGACTGATGGATAGGAGAAACAGGGATGGCAATTTAATTAATTCCACTGACATTGTTATGCTCTCAAATACAAGGAAGAGTTGAGATGGGAGCAGCCTAGAAATCCCCATGGTTGCTATTGATCTTACTTCTCTATTCAGTAAAAATAGAACTGCAAATTAACAAAACAAACCAACCCCCCAGCAACTGATGGCTTATTGATTATGGAATCTCAGAGGAAGTTTCTGGAATGACCTGCCTGTCTAGAAAGGAGGGGCTTCTCAGTCCCTGTCCCTCAGTGCACAAAGAGTAACAAGGCTTTTTCAGTTTCCAGAAAAGGAGAAGGGGTGAGTATTGTGGGAATTACCTATTTGCTCCCATTTATCTCTGTCATGTCACGACTGCTAATGAACAGAAATGCTTTGCTGACAATCACGGTCACAAACAATTTTATCCCACAAAAGTTCTGAAGAATGAAACCTTAATAAACTCAGAAGGATAAAAACATGGGGTCAACTAGCTGTGCTTTATTTGACTCTTCTGCATACATGGAGGGAGATCTGGAAGCTAATTGATACTCTTAAAAATATTTTGTTTTTAAGTGATCTATTCTAGTGGTCCAGGGAAATGATAGATTCGCGTACAGCTTTTAACCAGGGAATGGGCTAGTTGACCTTGTACAAGTCACAAATTCTTCAAAAAGTACCTGAATAATTGCTAACACCCTTGCAGGTTCTATACTAGGTAACACTCCCTCTGGAGAGCAATGGTTTCGAAGCTGCAAGAGGCTTGTCCCCTAGAGGACACTAGAAGATGCCTGGGGAGATTTTTGATTGTTGCAGCTATGCTTGCAGTAGATGAGTCCAGGCTGCTACTGGCATCTCTGGGGAGGACAGAAATATTGCTAGGTATCCTACAAGTGCACAGAATGCCCTCACAATAAGTCAGTCTGGCTTAAAATGTCAGTCATGCTTAGCCATATAGTGAATTTATATCTTGATACTGTCCTTCTCTTTTAAAAATTAAAAATGATTCAATTTAATGATGGTTACCGTGCAGCATCTCGTATGCTGGTTTCAGAGATGAAAACCACATCTAAAGATGGCTCTGTCTGTGTGTGGACACACGTGCATGTGTGCAGGTGTACGTGCATGTGTGTGTGGGGAGCAGGGGAACTTCTTTTTTTAATATATTTTTATTATCAAACTGAATTACAGAGAGGTTACAGTTTCATACATTAGGCATTGGATACATTTCTTGTACTGTTTGTTACCTTCTCCCTCCTTCCCCCCTCCCCCTCCCCCTTTCCCTCCACTTCTTCAAGATAAAAACATGGTATTCAAAACTGAGGGAGAGACCACATACGAGTCTTGAAAAATCTGATTCTGCTTCTATAGTTACTTTTGCCTTTGACACTAATCTCAGACAAGAGAAAAATATTATTTAAAGATTAATTTGATTCGATTGGGCCCTCACAGATAATTCAGAATCATTATCATATGTCAAAGTCCTTAACTTTAATCGTATTTACAAAGTCCATTCTGCCATGTAGGGTAACATATCCATAGGTTCTGGTGTTTAGGATGTGGACAACTAAACAAAAGAGATTTTTCTCCTGTTACATTATCCTGTTATGATCTCACGCTCTGCTCCCCTTACACAAATACCTCAAATACTAGGGTTTTTTTTTTCTTCAAATTTTTATTATCAAACTGATGTACAGAGAGGTTACAGTTTCATACGTTAGGCATTGGATACATTTCTTGTACTGTTTGTTACCTTGTCCCTCATGCCAAATACTAGGGTTTTAAGTCTAGACATAGTGCTCTCTTGGTTTGCTTGCTTGACTGGCACACCAGCCATACTGCCAACTTGGCTTTTTACTAGCTCTTTCCTTCCTTCCTTCCTTCCTTCCTTCCTTCCTTCCTTCCTTCCTTCCTTCCTTCCTTCCTTCCTTCCTTCCTTCCTTCCTTCCTCCCTCCCTCCCTCCCTCCCTCCCTCCCTCCTCCCTCCCTCCCTCCCTCCCTCCCTCCCTCCCTCCCTCCCTCCCTCCCTTCTTTCCTTTTCTTCCTTCTTTCCTCCCCTCCCCTACATGACCCCCTCCTTCCCTTCCCTTCTTTTCCTCTCCTTTCTTGTACCAAAGTTTGAACTCAGGGCCTTGAGCTTGGTTGGTTTGCTTGGCTGGTGCTCTATCAATTGATCCCTGCCTCCAGTTTGGCTTTTGGCTGGTTTGGAGATAGAATCTTGAGAATTCTTCTACATGGGCTGGCTTCAAATTGCAATACACCAAATTTTAACTTCCTGAGTAACTAGAATTATAGGCATGAGCCACCAATACCTGGCCATTGCTGAGTTGGGTTATTTTTTGTTGTTTAGTTTTTATCTAGCTCTTTTTTTGTCCGTTGTTGGTACTTGAACTCAGTATCTGATGCCTTTGCTCATTTGCTAGTGCTTTACCTCCTGAGCCATGCCTCTGACTCTGAATGATTTTAATTGGCTATTTCTAGAAACAGAATCTTGTGATCTTTTCTTCCATGGTCACTTTCAACCATGGTCCTTCAGCTATCAGCCAGTTGAGTGTATTGGACCTGAATCAAAGCTGACATATCACAGTAGGAAAGATAGAAAAGATATTATGTGTCTAAATGATACTAGTGACTCCTCAAGAGGAAGGTTAGTTCACTCAATGGTAAATTGCATTTGTTTCTAATTTTAAACTTCAGAAGTGGTCTAACTGATGATATTATTTGTTTTTTTTTTTTTTGTTTTTTTTTTTTTGGCCAGTCCTGGGGCTTGGACTCAGGGCCTGAGCACTGTCCCTGGCTTCTTTTTGCTCAAGGCTAGCACTCTGCCACTTGAGCCACAGCGCCACTTCTGGCCGTTTTCTGTATATGTGGTGCTGGGGAATTGAACCCAGGGCCTCATGTATACGAGGCAAGCACTCTTGCCACTAGGCCATATCCCCAGCCCTATTATTTGTATCTTAGATTTACATAGTATATTTTTTTCAAACAATGCAGAACCTGTATAGATGGCATAAAAAGAATGATTCAATTTGTTTGACAATCTTACTAGGACATCCATTTGTAATTAGAGTATGGTTACAATAAAATGGATGATGAAAGCACATTTCATGGACAAGAAGATGGACTAAAGACACTTCATCATGTTTCTACTTCAGCATTTTGGTTCCATTTCCAATCAATAGTATGATTTGTATATTTTCTTCACTCTCATCCAGTGCTTCCATTGAACAAAAGCCATTCTCTCCAAACCTAGTTGCTCATGTCACTATTATTTCCTCAAATACCTGAAAACAGTATCTCCTTTCTTTCTGAAACACCTTTCTTTTTGTTGCATCTTTTGTTGTTCTGATAATTTTCTTAGTGGCAATGCCTAGATCTTACTATTAGATTACATTGTAGTTAGTACTCTGAACTCTCTCTTACTTAATTCATCTTATATTGCTTAGAAGAGAAAAAAATACAAATAGCTAATGTTTATTGTGTGTGTACCATGGACCCTCTTATTTAGCACACAGGAATAGTTCATAAAATTTTAGTGTAAATAGTCTAGTTTTTATTGCTGATGTGAGAGTTAGTTCTTAATAATTAGAAGAAATTAAAGGCTTCTGGCCATGGTAAGAATGTTCTGGCTCACCCTTGCTCTTTTGCTGATGAAAAATAAGCCAAGAGAAGTGAAAACTTAGAAGTCTGTGTTATTTGGAAACCAAAGAGAATTTTCTACCATTTCAACTCAACTGTTTTCAATAAAAAATGAGTTTCATTCTCTTTTGAAGATGGTTTGGAATCTTATGAGTTCATTTTAAGAATTTATGTATATTTTTATTATCTCTAAGTGGTAGTACAATAGAGTTTCAATTCAGCACATCAATGTAAAGTGCAATGCCTCTTAATTGGGGTCACCCTACATCAGTCTCCCCCATGTCTCATCTGCTCAGGTTAACTGGTTCCATTTTCACAGAAGTACCTATCATGAATGTATTCTCCCAATTTTCCTGTCTCCATCCACCTGTTCCCTTCTCATTAAACCACAGCTAAAACACGTTTCTGTTTCCTGGTATTCATTCTGGTAAATTGTCGGCTAATTGTTTAGAGAAGTTACACCAAGGGAACCCATCTTTATTATACCATACGTCAGTTTGCATGCGTGTGTTTGCATGTGGGCCTCTATGTGTTTTTATATATTTTAGAGACTTTTTTGTGTCAGTTGTAGGGTTAGAATTCAGGGCCTAGTCACTATCCCTGAGCTCTGTGTTCAAGGACAGTGCTCTACCACACTGAGCCATAGCACACTTCCAGTTTTCTGGTGGTTAATTGGAGATTAACCACCTGCCAGGCTGGCTTTGAACCATGATCCTCAGATCTCAACCTCCTGAGTAGCTAGGACTACAAGCCTACACCATCAGCATCTGGCTATTTTAGAGACTATCTTAGGGACTTGTTAAGTGTCCTTCTTGACGAACTCAGAAATAATTATTCAGAGTAATATTAAGAATAGTTTAAGAGAAGACATACCAGAAAATGCAAACCTCAGTTGCTGAGGATTGATGATTGTGACATAAGGATTGGAGAGGGTACATTGTCCAAATTTTCAATCAATTATACAGAAGGGGAATACTCTCATTACTGTTTTGAGGATAAAGTTATTGGAAGAGTCAGTGTGAAATTGGGACCAAAAAATTCAAATAAAAAGAATCAACAGGAAATACCCTATGTGTGTTTGTATTTTTGTGTGTATGTGTGCGCACCAGCCTGCGTGTATGCTTATGTGTGTATGCTTGTATACTCTTCTCCTCCAACACCATTCTGTGCAGGTCTCAACACTCAGCTTGTTTCCGTCTTCTATCTTAATATTTTGTTAAAAACTTTTTAAAGGGCTAGGAATATGGCCAAGTGGTAGAGTGCTTGCCTCGCATACATGAAGCCCTGGGTTCGGTTTCTCAGCACCACATATATATATATATATAAAGCCAGAAGTGGCGCTGTGGCTCAAGTGGTTGAGTGCTAGCCTTGAGCAGTTCTCAGGCCCTGAGTTCAAGCCCCAGGACTGGCAAAAAAACAACAACCCAAAAACACAACAACAGAAAAACTGTTCCAAGTGCCCATTTTGTACTTGGTTGTCAAATTGCTTTGTGTCCTAAACTCTTTAACTATAAAGCAGGGATCTGCAACAAGCCATATTTGGTTTGCAGCAGCTGAGTTTGTAAATAAAGTTTTATTGAAACATCTATTCCTCTTATTGAAGTATGATCTATGGCTTTTTGAGACAAAGAGTTACAACACGGATGACATGGCCTGCATATCTTAGAAATATTTTCTCTCTGGCCTTTCACAGAAAATGTTTGCTGAGCACTGTGACAGAAGACCCTTCTATTTCTTTTCATACTACATAGACAAAATCAAGCAGTTTTCCTACAGAATATTCCACATTTTAATTTGTTTGGTTTGTGTGTGTGTGTGTGTGTTGTGTGTGTGTGTGTGTGTGTGTGTGTGTGTGTGTGCTTGTGATGTTTTTTAACTTGCTTTTCTATCTCCTTGTTTTTTAATAAACTGGAAATTGGGTTTAAAATCTTAATTAAATTAACCAATTTTTTTAAATCTGTAAGTTTCCTTGTTATCCCAAGAGTTTCTCCTTATTTAATTAGTCCTTGATAGCTTAGAAGAGAAATAAGAATACAAATAGCTAATGTTTACTGCATGCTTGCCAATTGGAAAATGTATTTGCTCATGTTGAACAGACATGCAGATACAAAGGGTATCTATTATCTAGGTGAAGTTTTATTTATGTGGTAGAATACAAATGCATTAAGGAATCAGAGAGGTCTATGAGTATAGTTCAAGTAATAGACTGCCTATACAGCATAAGGCCCTGTAGTTCAAACTCCAGCACTGCCAAAATTAAAAGCAACAAAGGGAGGGGTGGTGGTGGAGAATCCAATGTCTGTTTTTATGCAGTCCTTGAAGAAAAACAAAATGAGTGGAGGCAATTATAGCATAGTTATCATCTGGTCATTTCAAATCAAATGTTTTCTACACTCGTTGGGAATTTAACCAAGATGAGTTAGGGTCTCAGAAAGGCCAGGCATGGAAATTTGTGATTCTTTCTTGGTTGTTCCAATAACAATAATCTCTACCGTTCTGATTAACCTTCACTTTCTCCAATCTGTTCTTTCCTTCTCTGCTCTGCTCTCTGATACAGAAAATTGTCTTCAAGGACTGAGTTGGGTCTCTTGACTTCTGCTTTGAAATGGGTTAGTTCAGTGACAACTATCACAAGAAATTCATGCTTGTGGGCCCAATGAGAGCAACATGGTACATACTAGCTATTCACTCGCTGCATTGTTAGGACTACAGGCTAGATGTATTAATATATAATATCTATTTTATATTATCATAGATACCATAGCTTTACATAAATACACACAAAGAAGTTATAAACACACAAGAGCTGGCATGTAATTATAAATACAGAGTAGATGCTATGATAAGCCAGTTGAAATGATTGGTATTTGAGTTCTTATATACAAATGCTGAAGGACAAATAGAATGACAATAAGTATAAAATAATTTGGCTGAAAAATCTTATAATAAAATAGGCTAGGGGTTTGTCTCAGTCAGCTCGATGATAGTTATAAATGTGAGCAGGGATAAAAGGAACTAGGAAAGGGCTAAGAAGGCACTCAGGATTAACTGCAGCTTGAAGCAGTTCTAGACCAGAAAGGGGAAAGAGCAGGCACTAGAACTGTGCAGGAAGGGAGAGTTAGATGGGAAGCAGCCAGACAGGCTAGGCAAGGTCACTAGAAAGATGTCACTAAACGAGTGTTCGTTTGACAACCAGAGGGAGTCTTCTAAGATGGTTTTGCTACAAGAGATCTTGGACATAATCAAGGACAATGTTGCATACCATGAAGGAATCAATTCTTTAATATTGAATCAAATCAGACCATGTTGATGAATGAATTTTAAAAAAAATTTTATTGTCAAACTGATGTACAGAAAGGTTACGGTTTCATACGTTAGGCATTGGATACATTTCTTGTACTATTTGTTACCTCCTCCCACATTCCCCCCTCCCCCTTCCCCCTTTCCCTTTCCCCCCCATGAGTTGTTCAGTTCATTTACACCAAACAGTTTTGCAAGTATTGCTTTTGTAGTCATTTGTCTTTTTACCTTGTGTCTCTCGATTTTGATATTCCCTTTCAGTTTCCTAGTTCTAATACCAGTATACACAGTTTTCAATGTACTCAGATAAGATACAGAGATAGTGCAGGTACAACCACAGGAAGGGGATACAAGAAGATCATCAATAATAGAAGCTACAGTTTTACATCCCATTTTGAAAGTAATTACAACAGTGATATTACACTCGTTTCCATAACATGGAGTTCATTTCATTTAACATCATCTTATGTGTTCATAAGGGTATAGCTATTGGGCTCTTGTGATCCTCTGCTGTGACTAGCCTATATCTGTGCTAATTATTCCCTATGAGGGAAACCATAGAGTCCATGTTTCTTTGGATCTGGCTCACTTCACTTAGTATAATTTTTTCCAAGTCCTTCCATTTCTTTACAAATGGGGCAATGTCATTCTTTCTGATAGAGGCATAAAATTCCATTGTGTATATGTACCACATTTTCCTGATCCATTCGTCTACTGAGGGGCATCTAGGTTGGTTCCATATTTTAGCTATTACAAATTGAGCTGCGATGAACATTGTTGTGCTGGTAGCTTTAGTGTGTTCTTGTTTGTGGTCTTTGGGTAGATGCCCAAAAGTGGGGCTGCTGGGTCATAAGGGAGCTCTGTGTTTAGCCTTCTGAGGAATCTCCATACTGCTTGCCAGAGTGGCTGAACCAGTTTGCATTCCCACCAACAATGAAGTAGGGTTCCCTTTTGGCAACATCCCCTCCAGCATTTGTTATTGTTAGTTTTCTTGATATATGACATTCTTATTGGGGTGAGATGGAATCTCAGTGTTGTTTTGATTTGCATTTCTTTTATGGCCAGTGATGTAGGGCACTTTTTCATATGTCTCTTGGACATGATGAATGAATCTTTTATTTCTGTTAAATAGCCATCTCAAAAGTTCATCAGTTCTCCTCTCCTTCTTCCCAGAGGGGGAAAATAATGCAGAAGAAAATCGCCCAGTCCAACCAGGCCAGCCAAGCCTCCTTCCCATTGCTGAGGAAGAATACCAGGTGTCTGGGTTTCTAGGGGAAATTGGTCCTACCAGTGACTGATGTTTCAGAGTTTAGAAATGCTTCAAAGATTGTTGGTAAATCAAAATAGGAGCTTTTGAGCATTACTTTGAGCTGAGAGCTGAAGAAAAATCTGCATTGAAATAAATCCAACAGAACTACAGGTCAACAATTAGTCTGATAATTATGACTCTTTTGATTTCATACTTGTTAATTAAGTCATCACATGTGTGAAGCTGGGCCTTGGCCATGGGAGGGAGAGGGAGGGGGGATGTTTACAGCTGACAAAGTCCATGTATAAGGGAATTTTAAGTGGACAGCTAATTATTATTGGACCAATCACTGGTGATGGGAGCTGAGACAATATTTTAAAAATGATGAAGTAGCTTTTCCTCTAGATAACATTCCAGATTTTCTTTTGGTACGTATTTCTATTAATTTTGCGCTCTGGGCTGACAGTTGATTATTTGATGGTCATCAGAAACAACCAGATGAATCAATAGTTGATTCTTTTATGAAATAAAAAAAGAAATCCAAAAGCATTGGTTTTCTATGTCTGTTTTCACAAATTACTAGAGATTTGGTGGTTTAAAATATTAGATACTGGGTACAAGTCTTTCTGGGCTAGAATTAAGCACTGGTAGAGGTATGTACATTGATTTTTTTTTCAGTCTCTGGAGGCCACATGTTTCCAGATTGATACTGTATGTATTGTCAAAGTCAGCAATGTCCATTGAAGATTTTCTCATCCAATCATAGAGGCTTGCTCTTATCATTCTATTTTCTTTTTCTTTTTGTCTGTGATTTGTGTTTTGCTTCCTATTTCCTCTTTTAAAGGCCCTTGTGATTACCCTGGGCACAATGAGGTAATATAAGTTTATTGTAAGTACAGCTGTTTTAAGGACAGCTGGTCTCAGCCACCTTAATTACACCTACAATCTGAAGTTCCCTTTGCTTTAACATATCCATAGTTAAGTGACAAAGAATGAGGACATCCTCAAGGTTATGGCTATTGTTTTGCCCATTTCATTAAGTAACAATTAGTAACCTTTGATGAATATTTAAATTATTCTTAACTTTGTGCTACACACTGAAGAATATGGGAGATAGAAAAGATAAAATGTCTATTCCCTAATAATAGTAAAATTAGAAATTTAGGCTCCCAGCCCATACTCTTATGGTTCTACATGCCAGCTCCTTTGCCCACATAACACAAATAAAGTGATGATACATTGTATTCACAAATGGGCACATTGAATTGAAACCCCTGCAAACATCCACTTAGAGATAATAAAAAAATAATAAATAATAAAATGAGTGACGCTGAATGGTAGAGCAAGATTTATTATGGAGCAATGGAAGCCACAAGAACGCAGTGCTTTAGCACATCTGCAGCTATCTTTTCAGACATCAGTTTTAAGTTTAAACAGGAAAAGAATTAGGAGACAAAAGGTATGTATAAACAGTCCTAGTCACAAATGTGGCCTACTTGACCCAGGTCTCAGTCCTTGTTTAAGGAATGGGTTCCAGAGAAGTTATTTCTGTCATAGCAATCTGACCCAGGCTACCAAGTCACTGTTGCCTGGTGGGTGGTCTGTGTTGAAGAGGATTTGCTATTTCTTTTCTTGGGAGAGGAGTCTGTTGTCCCCATTCTTTCTTGTAAAGATGGTATCAAAAATTCCTGTCTTTCATGAATTCAAAGGTGATTGTAAAGTGACTGAGAAGAACACAAATCAGAGTGAAAGAAACACGTAAAACGATGAAGACAAAGATGCTAAACTTTTCTCCTGCTTTCAATTTGTGGGCCCAAGTGAGAAGTCATTACTTCTCAGCAAAAGCAGTGTAAGTACCTGTTACCATGAAAACACTAGTTTCTGGGCAAACACTAACACATATAGGACAATAAATGGACGGCAGTGAGATGGAGTTAGAACATGCATCTGCTGTTACACATGCATCCCTTTCGCTCTGTTATCCCATCAGCCACAGCTTCAGAAGCATCCAATATTTCCATGACAATTAGCATAACAAATGTTTTCCAAGGGTAAGAATATGTTTGAGAGGAAAAGAACAATCAGTAAAAGGAGACATTGTAAACCAGCTTTTTGTTCCAAACTATTTACTAAACACTCCTCCATTATTAAGTTCTTGTTTTCAAAGCCAGGTGTTTGGGAATGTTTAAGCCACTGTTCAAAAGGAAATGTACTCCTTACCTGATGCATCTATCTATAATCCCTCTGGATAGCACCTTTACAATCAAATTTCTAAAAAGTTTAAGCCATGTAGATTCAAGAATTAGAATTACTAGACCAAAACCCCTGTTGTCACTGTATTTGATTTTGGTACCATGGGTATTGTATATATGTTTATCTGAATAAGGGAAGGGAAGTGGAACATCAAAATGGTGAGACAAAGGTAAAAGGCAAACCAGTGCAACAGAAATATTTACAAGACAATATGCTATAAACCAACTGTACAACTTAGGGGGCATTGGGGAGGGGGGAAGGTAGGAGAAAAATGAGGGAGGAGGTAACTAGTTTGACAAAAATTGTATGTATGTAACCGTACCCCTCTGTACATCACCTTGACAATAAAAATAAAATTAAAATTAAAAAAATCAGTTGTGAAGTTGTTTTTTGTTTTCTCAAATTTGGTGGTTTTCTTTCTTTCTTTTTTTGATGGTTCTGGAGTTGAATTCAGGGCCTTTTGCTTGCTTACCTGGCTTGCTCAACTGATTGTTACTTGAACCATACCTCCAGCCTTGCTTTTGGCTCATTACCATGGAAATGGAGTTTTGCAAACCTTTCTGTCAAGGCTGTCTTTGAACTAGGCTTCCAGATCTCAGCCTCTTGAATAGCTGTAATTAGAGTTATGAGCCACCAGCAACCAGAGAAACCATTTTTTAAAAAGCCTTAGCTTTGACAATATTACATTTACAAAAAATAATTAACTATTGTCTTAAGATAATTTCCAAGAAATTATTAATTCTGAATAATTAATTCTGAACATGGGTGAGTCTAGAGTTCTCTGAGAAAAATCACTTTCTCTTGTTCATTAGCAGTTTACCTTCTCGATGAGAAATGCTAGCACCTGGGAGAGTTTTCTAAGTGTCAGTTACTCAAAGGACACATAGATGGCATACTCTAATAGACAGTACTTGTGGGTAATAGAACAGTGTACTCCCTGCACTCCAATAAAAGTCTTTTCAATAAGCTCTGGAAGTTTTCTCTTGTGCTAAAGGATTATATCATTAACCTTAACACCACCAATGTGTTCTCATTTTCAAATCCTACTTAATTAGCGTCCAAGGTAATATTAAAGAACAAGCTTCTTACAGTTGAAGGTGTAAAACCATTAGCTGTTCATAAACAAGAGAAACTTTTGAGACAGTCAAGGAAAAGATGTGAGGTACAGAATAAACTTATCTATATGAAAGGTGAGGAAATTGGAGCTATTAGGTTAGATTAGCAGAAGGTTCCAGACATCAACTATATGATAAAGCTGTCCAGAAGAACTTTCTAGGAACATACTATATCTGTGCTGTCCATCATGAAAGTTGGCATATGCCTAGTGCAACTGAGGAACTAAATTTTCTATTTAGTTCCAGGAGTCACCATGTTAATACTGCAGCTATAATGATACTTCTACATTAAAAATTAATTTTATCTTTAGTAGTACAAAGGAGTTGCCTTTCAACACAGCAGTATATGAACACAGTGCATCTTGATCAATATCACCCCTCTCCTCATTCTATCCCATTCCTCCCAATCCCACTCCTTCCCTTAATTTTCTTAATTTTGTAGAACATGCATTGAATTTTTTACCTGCATTTCCACAATTCTTCTTTCCTTAACTTCTCATTCTTCATTGCCACCTCCAATCAACAGAGTAAGACAAACAACAGCAAAAATAGTATGTGTTAGTAATACTTCCCATAGAGGCAACAATAATAGTATAGATAGATAACAGACAGACAGAGAGAGATAGGCAGCTAGATAGATAGATAGGCAGATAGGTAGTTAGACAGATAAATGAAATGAAATTTATTAGATCAATTGGCTCATGCAAGTACTGAGACTGAAAATTCCCAAGAGTTGAACTATTGCTAGTCAGTTGGTTGAGTTCACTTTGGTCTATCTGGATAGCTCTTCCAATGCTTGTTTGTATCCCTGGTCCTTTGAATACCACACGCTCAGGGTATATAGTTTCAAACCTTGAGAGCATGGAGTCTATTGCTCCAGACAATAGAAGCCAGAATTATGACTGTAGGCACTTCATGTTGGAGGGTTATCCCTCTGGGCTTTCGCTACTGGTAGACCTGGCACTTAGAAGTTACTATCATCTGGCTTCCAGCCTAGTAAGTGGCTGCAGTAGATAGTAGCAAGTAGCAGCAGGAAGCCTTTGGGAGACTTCCAGCAATGAGGGCCTGCATCTTCTCATCTTTAGTTCTTGTCTTTAGTGCCTTTATCTCCATCACCTGGGCTCTCTCCCTGCCAACCTCTGGAACTCTTCAGCTGACATGTGTCACACACTATTGTACTGTTGCTGCTGCTGCAAGTGGGTCATTGGCTGCTGTCATCTTGCTGTTGCTTCACCACCTTCTGTTAGAATTACCAGCTTTATCTGTTATGTTAACAATATACAATATAGATAAATGTAGACAAGAAAAGACCAATTGGTCTTAGTGTTTCTGCACTAAGAAGCAGCCCAGTTGGCTGTCACCTGCCTCACTGGAAAAGCAAGCTAAACAACCAAAAAGGAGGTATGGCAAAGATCATTGCACCAGTTACAGGGAAAACTTGGTGTAAATGAAGCACTGTGTTTGCACTAACATCAGACCTTCTCTGCTAACAGGGAAGGGCTTCTCCTCTGGCCTAGGTGAGAATAAGTACAGTTATCTAGAGTTCATTGAATCTTAAGATGGCAACAAGCACAGCATAATCTGTTGGGAAATAGTCATAGGTGGAACAGCTCCTTCAAGATCTGGAGATGTGCTTCAGCAAGAGGAAGCCATGGTTGTAGTAGATCTTCTTCAAGATGTCTGTGGGGTCATTTATAGTAGATGGTCCTGGCTTGAGGATAGTCTAGGCTGATGAGTGGCTGATAGTTCTTAAAGCATTTAAAATACCAGTGAAGGGTCTAACATCAGTCCATAGAGGTCAATTTATGCAGTCTCACAATATCTTAGCTCACTAACACCAAAAGGTGTGTTTATAATAAAGCCTATCATTAATATTAATAATTTTAATAGCATTAAAAAGTGATATAAAAATTCTTTATTCCTGCTCAGTGCTAGGAAGAAATGGGTCTCCGACTATCTGAAAGCTGGCAACACTTGGGTGCTAGTTGCATGGATTAGGTCAAAAGTCTGAAAGCTTCAGAACCACAGAAGCTGGTGAAATTCACAATTCAAGGCTGAAAGCTTGAGAAAGCAAGAGGCTCTGGTTTAAGATCTGGAGCCAGAAGGCCAGAATGCCTGAGGTTCTGATGTCCCAGGGCAGGGCCTAGCCTGTAGGCCTCCAGGTAGCTGGACAGTGCCTACCCATGTGAAGGAACAGTCTTCCTTATTTTCCCCATCAGCTCACATGTCAAATGACTCTGGAAGCACCCTCACAGAAAAATGTGGAAATTTCTGTTGGTTGTAGAGCTTGAACTAAGGACCTGGGTGCTCTCCCTGAGCTCTTTCACTGAAAGCTATCACTTGACTACTTTGAGTCACAGCACCCCTTCCTGTTTTCTGGTGGTTAATTGGAGATAGGTATCTCCCAGATTTTCTTGCCCAGGCTGGCTTTGAACGATGATCCTCAGATCTCAGCCTTCTCAGTAGCTAGGATTACAAGTGTTAGCCACCAGCACTTAGCCTAATAAGTATATATTAAGAAAATCTTGAAGAAAAATAATTTATCCTAAAGTTTCTAGATTGTGATTGCTTGGCTAGTTTCAATTGAATACTACTTTCCCCCTGTTGGCTAAGGAGAATAGTGGTAGGTTATTAGCATTGTATTTCGAGGCTGGCTAATTGTGTGAGAGAATTTTCTTTATTACTGTTGCTAGCAGGTGTTTATGGATGTGTTTTCTTTGTTTATAACTCCTAGGACACACATGCCTGAATGATGGCAACACCCAATTCAAGTTGGCTTTTTATTCATAAAGACGTACTGAATCATCAATAAAAGGAAGGACAACGACTGCAGTCTAAACTCCAAGGGACACTTGTCTTCGTGGCATCTTGTGGGTTATGGTAATGGATCAAGTTATTTTCTGGCAACTCTGCTTACTTTGTAGCTAATGACTGTCCAGTGCCTTACAAACAAGGGACATGCTTTGCTATCCCTCTTTTTTATTCTGTCTCCCATTTCCTTTCTCCCTGACACTTTCAAGAATGATCATTATGCTGCAGAAAAGTTCTAGTCTTGACATTGTCCATTGTCTTGAGATAAAGCATACCTTTTGCTCTCAAGTCCCTTTTGATTTTTCAGAGTACTGGACACACAGAAACTGTAATATATATAGACTTTCAGATGACTGGAAAATTTTTCATTATTGAGATCTGAATAGATGAGAAAAGAAATCCCACATGTGTTCTCTACCTTCAGTAGATGTGTTTTTTTGGTAGAAAGAGGACAAACAAACACACACACACACACACACACACAAACTCACACACATACATATTAAATAACTGATGTCAGAATGAAGGCAAAAGCCCAGGCTACAGGGAGTTTCAGTGGACCGAGGTTGGCTACCTTTCTTGGAAAGGTTGTCAAAGAACTGAACAGTAATGAAGACAGGAAAGGCACCTTATTAACAGTGTAACTATACCAAGGAGGATAAAAGTCTATTGACCTAAAATCTGTCTTTAAAGAGCTTACAGAAATTTCAGGGTTATAAAGGAAAAAGTAAAATTGTCAACAAGTGGGTTTTTCCATGGTGGTTGTCCAGGTTGTCTTGGGTCTGGTTGATCATTACCTTAGGTCCTCATCTTAGATCTGCTATAGAGAGCTTTGTAAGTGCCAAGGGGGTTTTTATTGCTGAGGGAATGAGTTTTGATCTTTTGTCTTAAAAGCTTTTTTCTTAAGACTCTCAAAAAAAATCAAGAGGAAGGAAATGTAGAAAAATCAAGTCAGATAGAATTAAGCCAGTGACTGGGCCTGTCTTCAAATCCCCATGGGAAAGCCATCATCCATTTCTACAGGAGTTGAGCTATGACCGATCTACTCAACAGTTAAATCCAAACTATGAAATGGTGATGATTTAAAATATGACAGGCCATTTGAAAATGGAAAACTATTGAGATTTGGAGGTGTTGGAAAACCTGTGTTTAGAAGTGTCATTAGCAGGAGAGGTCCTTCATATTTGACATATAGACAGTGGCTACAGAATAAGCCAAGCTAACCGGTTTTCATTTGACAGTCTCCATAACAAGTTCTACATCAGTATTGCAAACTAAAATCATCGAGGTCTTAAGAATGATTTTTATGGGTTTAAGATAGTTACCCTTAATTATGCAAGTTTCCATTTTGGCTGAAATCAGCAGCAGATGACTGATTTCCATTGTGACTGAGAAATCATTGTCAGATGAGGTAAAATTATAATGTTTCTCTCTGAGAAGTCTTGGAGTCCCAGACCCTGAAATACTGAAAATATGAAGTGCAAATCAAAGCAACTGTGAGGTTCTATCTCACCTCCATTAGAATAGCTATCATCAAGAATACAAAGCACTGATTAAAATATATTGTATTCATAAACAGCTTTGTTAGATTGAAACTCCTTTGTACACCTGCTTAAAGATAATAATAAAAAATGAAACCAAAAATGATTACAAACATGAACAAATGCTGGTGTTGATGTGGGATTGGGGACTCGGGGACGGAACCCCAGTATTTTTGATTGAAATGTAAACTTGTTCACCACTTTAGAGATCAGTTTGCAGATTTCTTTAAAAACTAAACACAGAACTACTCTTGATTCAGTAATACCATTCTTCAGTATTTATACAAAAGATTGCAGACAAGGAGACAATAAAGCCATGTTCATTGCAGCACTATTCACCATAGCCAAGATATGGAAATAGCCCAGATGGTCCTTAATGGATGAATAGATCAAGAAAATGTGGGATATACATGATGAAATTTTACTCATCCATTATGAATGGTATTATTGGCAAAAAAAAATGGAGGAACCTGGATAAATTATGATACGTGAAGTAAGTCTTCCCCAAAGAAACAGAGGATGTATGTTTTCTCTTATATGTGGAGTGTTAAGGGTACAAGCAAACACAATGCAGTTGGATGCAAGTGTATCACTCCTCTGGGTCCTCATGGAACTTCCCTCTTACAAGAAGAGTGACCCATGAGGACATTTCTACTGAGTTATGTTGAAGTGCTAACTTGGGTAAGATGTGAAACTTTGAGCCTGGAATAAACCTAGTTGAGTGGAGGGGCGGGGTTTCAGTTCCTGTGGTCAGCTGATTCACTTGAAAATATATTACTTCATGTTGTTCGTCTGCTTTGCCTCACCAGAGTTACAGCATGCTTCAACAGCAGAGCTACCCAGCTGTAAGCAAATGGAACCACTGACTGCCAGCCCCCTTTTCCAGTGTTCCCAGTAGTTGTACTCAGATCACTTCCCACTTGAGCTTGCAGAAAGCATTCAATTCCATGCACTGCTCAATTAACTAAAGCTCTAACAAGCCCAATTTGCATGTGAAAAATGATGTTTGCATGAAAAGATATAGAGTTTTGTGCACACAAATGATTTGCTTATACAAAATCATTTCTAAAATGTTTGGTTTTCAAAAACGTATTACTTAAAGCTGATGGTCTTAGAGCAGTTATTTTAGGCAGGGAAACCACCAAGGGAGAGTCTCTCTCTTTTTGCCTGTGTATTTTCTTATCTGGGGTCAGCAAATTCTATCTGCTTATCATCCCTGTTTCCCCGTGGCTTTCTTTAGGATAGTCAAGGTGGAGGTAGGCAGAGGAGCAAGCTAACGTCCTACTTCACTTCCCATTGACAGCTGAGGGCTCATCCCCGAGTCTTGCATCCGACAACGATGTGCAAATCAAGATCTCAAATGGATTCTAAGTCCCAAGTGGAGCCCATAGCAAAGGCATTTAGAAAACAAAACTGTCTTTTGGCATGTGGACTGATTAAGTGTGACATGCCCTCTCTGGGAGGATAAGCTCAGAGAACTCTAAAGAACCTTCTATACAATGGCTGCTCACATGCCACTCACTCATTTTGAGGTGGGATTTGACAATCCCAGAGGCAAACTCCAGGTCTCCCCTAGAGCTTCATGAATTATGGCATTGAACAGCTGTGGGCTGTGCACAGCCTGAACAGTTTCATTTCAGTCATAAAGTGCTATTTGCAGTAACCAGTGCTGGACATTACAATGGTAACTTTTGTCAGAGATTTAAATTCCTCCTAGTCAATCACCTCTGTCAGACAAACATATATTTGCTATTGTGGGTTTGGTACGATTGATCTTGTCAAGGAAACACTAAGCCAGGAGTCAGGACCCTTGGCATTGAGGAACTTGTCATCTTATTTGAGTTTAAATGTATACAAGGCAGAGTGTGGCAGTACTTGCCTGTAATCTTAGCTTTGGGAGATAGAAATTGGGAGGATTGTAATTGGAGGTCAGCTTAGCCAAAAATTTCAAGACAGCTCTTCTCAAAAAAGAAAGCCAGCCTTGGTGGGGCATGGTTGTCACCTCACCAATGTAGGAGGCATCGATAGAGGAGCCTCCGTGGAAAAAAAAGTGCAAGATAGTATCAAAAGATAACTAAGGCTGAAAAAGATAGGTGTGTGGCTCAAATAGGAAAACGCCTACCTCGTAAGCACAAGGCCTAGAGGTCAAACCCTAGTACTGCCAAAAAAAAAAAGAAAAAAACCAATAATCAACAACAAAGAAATATATGAAGGGCACAATAGAGTAATATTAATATTGAATTAAGTATTTATTGAATCACTGCTAGATGTTAAGCATCGCCTTATGAGTAAAATGGCAAGTTCACTGACATTCTCACAATGTAATTGGCACATGACATAGATATGGCTTTTGTCTCTAATGAAATTTAGAAAAGCACAGGCCCATGGTGGGTCCCGAAGACTGAGGAATGACAGCATCGAGCGGAGGTTTGAAGAGATGGGGAGTGGGTGGCCATGATGACGAGCTATATTCTAGGAAGGGGAACATGGGCTTGGAGGCTGGGATTCTGAAGGAAAGGGATGATTGGCTTCTCAAATCAGGAGAGTGTCTGGAATTATGCCTTTCTCTCAGTGACTCTTGCTCTGGAAAGTTTAAAGGTAGCAACAGTCACTGAAGTGGGATGGCAAACATCCACGAATGATGTCAGTCTGCCAGTAAGTATATGGGTTTCATTTTTTTTCTCTTTAATTGCTAGGCCTGTCACAACGTGAGCCATCCTTTCCTATATTGGAACATCTTAGCAGTGTCCTTAGCAAGCACCAAGTCATCAGTGACACTGGATAAACCCAGAGCGACGAGGGAGGAGGCAGAGGTGAAGTTTGCCATTCATTTAGGGAGGCCCAAATTCAGAGGCAGTCCTGTGTTCAATAGGATTTTCAGTCCTAATATTTCAACGTACACCTTTTTCTTTTTCTTCTTGTTAAACTTGCACCAATTTTTTTTGCCCTTTTCAACTTCTCCCTCCTATGAAATGTATTTTACAAGTCTCTGTCAAGTTCCCCACAAAATATCCTTGATGTGTGAAGTCCAGAGGGCTTTAAACTTTTCCTCCTCTTGTACTATTCAGGGAACACTGATTAGTCCTCCCTGGTGAAGTCCCCCCATCTCCACCTGCTGTGAGGAAACCTCTGGAAGTGCCTTGATGAAGGGGGAAGGGAACAATGTGGTGACAACTAGAAGGGAAGTATGTCTGTACCAGGCAGGAGTGGGGCAGGGAGGAGGAGCCCTCTGGGAAGGCAGCAAGGGCTGCAACGCCTGCGCACATGGGAAATGTCAAAGCTGAAGGAGAGGGTGGGCTGATAGGAATAAGTTAGGAAGCTGGACTTGGACAGCAGGCCAACGCCAGTCTTAGCACATGTTAGGTGAAAGCGGAGTCACAAGTCAGACCAAACAAGCTGGAGGAATACCATAGATATTTAGAACTGAGGGCTGGTAAGGCATTTCCTGAGATGGAAGCATAGGAGAAACAAAGGTTTTTTAGGATGCCCAAACAAGCCAGCCACAGTGGATATTGAGGTGTAGGCACACGGGGCTATGTAACTGGGACTGACTTTCGTGGGGTTAGTGAAGATTTGTTGATTGGCTCTTTTTGTTTTTGGTAGGCATTGAATTTTTTCAGACCATGGTTTAAATTTTGCACAACGTGAGATCAGCTTAAGTGCATGGTTTTTATAGCTGCATTCCACCTGGCCTGTTTTATGCACTAGCTTACCAACATCCCACCTGGACTTTGATATTTTTCTGTCTCCTGTATCATCTGAAATAAGGGGCCCGCTTCCGCAAGAAATAATGATGTAGGAATTGCAGGACTCAGGTAGGTACACATACAGACCAGCGGCTCCTTGTGATTGCTCGCAGAGAGAAAGACGCGCTGTCTCCTAGGAACAGGACTCCACACAGAGGTGACATGCCTACAGGGCCAGGCCTGTGATAAAAGAACCAGGAGAAAGAGGCCCAAGAAAACATGAGGGAATGGTGGGTGGGGACTGGGGCCAGCTGGAAGCCACACGCGTTCTTTCTCTTGTCTAAGGGAGCCTCTGCTTCTCAATGCCAGTAGAGTTGCTGAGAAGAAAACAAGTTACTGTTGCCAATTCTTTTAGTATTTTTAAAAAGCAAGTGTAAAAAATGGATTCTTAAAGGAAACCTACCTTTTTTTTTCAATGTTAAATGTTGGAAGCAAATGTAGAGTTTTTTGAAAAAAACACCCTAAGTGCCAAGTTTGTTCGAGCTAAGCCAAACACATCTGCAGGCCGCCTGTGTGTAGCAAGAGAAAAAGACTTGAACTCTGCAGACAGAGGATGCGCTTAGACATTTCCTCTTACCTGTTCTAAGTCTCAGGTTTCTAATGCAGAAGAGGTACACAGGATATGCATGTTAAAAAAGCATCCTAATTGTACACGTAAGCTTACCTATTATATCACTTTTAAGTAAAAACCTTGATTCTGGAGGCAGCTTAGGTTGAACCAGCCAATGAGGAGTGGGGAACTGGAAGTCTGAAGCCATTCTTGAAAGCAGTAACCTGTCACTGACACGTCCTTAGTGCAACCTTTGATGCTGTAGTTAATGGAAAACCAAGGAGAAAGGAAGGAAAACAGGAGTCAACAACCTCTGACAAATAGTATTTTTTATAGCAAAGTAGAGCCATGTGAATAGGATCCTCTGGGTTCCAAAGAGAAACCACCAGAGAAGAAGGAAGTAACTCTCTTTGTCCATATTTTGTCCATATTGAGGACTTCTGTCCACATTGTCCTGTGTACATCTTACTTGGAACAGGGCCAGGAAACATGGGGGGGGGGAGATAGAAAGAAAGAGAAAGAGAAAGAGAAAGACAGAGACACAGAGAGAAAGAGTCAGAGACACAGAGAGAGAGAGTCAGAGCCAGAGCCAGAGTATTCAGTCATTTGACCCCCAACCCCACATTTCCTTTCTAGCTCTACAGTATAGAAGGCACATTGATTACCCAATGCTTGCTCTTCCAGATAAGAGTAGTCTAAAAAGTTTAAGTGTTTACAATATGTCTGATCTTAGGCCAGTACCCAACATATATTCAATACCCAACTTTTAACTGTGAGAGCTGAAGTTTAGAGCAGTTCAAGGTCATGCTCGGTCGGCTTCCTGCAAGTTTCAGTGGTGGAATTATTATTGGGACATGAGTCTTTTGGAAGATCCACACTACTCTCATGTTGCCTCTTATCAAGGGGGGAGCTTCAGAAGGATGATGGTGGGCCTGTATGTCTTCAAGTCCTTCCGAGAGATGTGGTCTCTAAAGGTAGAGTGCAAACTCAATCAACTGTTACATTTCAGCAAGGCTTGAGCAAGGCATGGAATTGTACCAAGGCTGATAGGTCCTAAGGACTCAATGTTTGGAAAATTGGGATCATTCAGAAAAATTCTCTTTCTAGGAAGGAGGCTTCCAGCCAAAATTTCACTCAACTTTTCTTCCCACCTCCCTTCCTGTGCAGCTGAGAAATATTTCTTGTGTGTTCTCTTGTTCCTACACCTCACAATTCATTGTTCTTTTAAAGAGGGCAGAACTTGGGCCAAATGAATGCTTTGTGGAGGTCATAGACTGCAGGTTGGTTTCCAGAAGAAACTGGTGGGTCAAGAAATTGGTGGGATGCCTACAGTGTTTTCTCCATGATTGGGTAGAGACAATAGCTAAAAACAGTATTTTCTTTATAAAAGGGGGAAGAGGAAGCACAACTACTGTAAACAAAAAGTGAAAACCAAAAGGCAATTTAGATGGACAGATCTACTAATTCTGCCTGCCCCAAGGAAAAGCATCTGGGGACAAAGGCAGGCATTTGTCCTGACGTGACAGAGCGCTGGTAGATGTGAGCAGGTAGTAGAGTCTCTGAGGGCAACTCAGTCAACAAAGTGATCATGGAACATGGAAATGGGCCATATAGCACAAGACACACATAATACCAAAGTAATAAATGACTCATTTCCAATCTTCATTGGCTTCCCACAGCAGCAACAAATAATTGAGACAGTGATGGACATGACAGACAACACACTAGGCCAGAGACTGAAGGGGTTATCTTCTCATCCATCTAGGAACTCGTGGAAAGAACTAGAAACCAACTGCCTGTCTGTTTCCTTTTGTCTTTACGTCTGGCCCACACCAATGTGCCATTGTTTTTCCTTCATCTCCACCCTTTCCTTTTTCTTTTAAATTGCCTTCCCTCCTGTTTTATCCTCTATCAGTGAAGTGTCCATTCTCCCTTCTCCATATTTCTCCTTAAATCTCCCCGCTCCTTCGTTTTCTAGTGCTTCTATATTCTTTTTAGTCTCAGTTCATCTAGAGATGTGTGTCACTTTGATGTCCTTCTGTTCGCTAAGAGCACCCTGCGACTCTGCTGTCCATAGAATCAGGCCACTCTTCCTGAGTTAGCAGGTCAAGGCCATTTGCATACATTTGTTGCCTTGGCCATAGATCTATTTTCTTTAACAACTCTGCCCATACTTATGAAGTCTTTACCTCAGGTACTATTTTATTTATAGTGAGAAAGCTCAGTTGATTTCTTTATTACTAAAGGATTTTTGTGGAACTGGAGTTTGAACTCAGGACTTCACCCTTGCTAGGTTAGTGCTCTCCCACTTGAAACACTCCATTTCTCCCAACTCTGCAGGCTTTTCCTGGTAATCGTTACTTGTTGAGTAGGGTTCCCAAGTAGGCTGACTTGGACAGTGGTCCTCCTATTTGGGCTTATGAATAGCTGGGCTGACATGAACATGCCACCACATGTAGCTTCTTTGGGATGACTTTGATTCTCATGGACTTTTTGACTTTATTGGCCTTAGACTCTGATATTTCCCATCTCATCCAGCTAAGCAATTAGAATTACAAGCATGGGCCTGTGCTAGCTTAGTTGTGTGACTTCTTTTTAAAAGGGAGCTTGTATTTAACCTGATTTTATTATACATGTATTAAGAATATGCATTCTGACTGAGTGCCAGTGGTTCACACTTGTAATCCTAGCTACTCAGGAGTCTAGGATCTGACAGCTGCAGTTTGAAGCTAGCCCAGGCAGAAAAGTCCATTGTACTTTATTTATTTTTTTTCCTTCAGAGCTGAGAACTGAACTCAGGGCCTTGCATTTGCCAGTCAAGTACTCTTCCCCTGAGTGAAATCTGTTTCTCCATTAGACTCTTACCTCCAATTAATGACCAAATATGTAAAAAGCTGCAAGTGGAGCTCTGGCTAAGGTGGTAGAGTGTTAGCTTTGAGTGAAAAAGCTATAGGACAGTGCCCAGGCCCAGAGTTCAAGTCCCAGTCTCCCCTTTTCCCATCCAAATGAATATACGTGTACATTCTGCCCTTAAACATTTCTTCCACCACCCACATTGCTAATAACTTTATCTTAATAACTCAATCCATCATTGGACAAGGCCTGTTCTGTAGTTTTTCCAAGAACCATGCCTATTTGATGTATCATCTTATCCTTAGTCATGACAGTCTCGTGATACATTATGTCACTCAATATTTTCACCCCAGAATAATAAATTGGAGAAATGAGACATCAACCTACAATTTATTCCTGCTATGTCTTTTCCTCCCTAAGAAGGAAATGGCACTGCTTCTAAAATGAGAAAGCTAGGTCAGCTCATTCTTCTCAAAGCTGCCCACAGAGCCATGTAAAAATCACATTCTTTTCATATCTTAGTATATTTACTTAAAAAATTTTTAAAAATATATATATCTTTTTTGAAAAAATGTTCTAATAATTAACCAAAGAGTTAATAGGACCATCTTATGTGTCAGGCATTATGTCAATTTCAAAGGCATGGAGAGAGTGGGTGGAGTTTCAGTCAAGTGGGTTGAGGTGTGGAGGGGGGAGTGTGATTCTTGGGTGTGTTGAGTGGTTGAGAATGTGGATTTAAGCTCCAGTCCTTTTTCTTCTCTTGGGTATTGTGATGCTCCGGTAGTCTTATTGCCTTCAGCAGAAGGAATGAAGGCGACTGTATATAGAGAGATCATAGGGTTTGCGACGTTTAAATTAGTTCACATAAGCAAAATGCCTTGCATATGCAACAAGGTTTCAATAAATAGTAACTGTCTCCTTAATTTGTAGACAAGAATATAAGCTATCACTATGGAAAGAATCGTGTATGGTATAGCTAAACACAGGACATATTGCTGTATTAGATCCCTAAGGGTCACTGCAGAGATTCCGTGGATGTGTTGAGTGGCCAATCCTTAGTGACTGCCTATCATATTCTAGAACTAATGTTTAATTCTCACGGGTTTTTTTTTTTTTTTCTGTTCCTGGGATTTGATCTCAGGGCTTGGGTGCTCTCTCTGAGATTCTTTTGCTTAGGGCCAGTGCACTCTATCACTTGAGCCACAAGGGCATTTCTGACTTTTTCTGAGTAGTTGATTGCAGATAAGAGCCACACAGCCTTTTCTGCCAAGTCTGGCAGATCTCAGCCCGCTGAGTAGCTAGGATTACAGATGTGAGCCATTGGTGCTCAGTTCTCACAAGGATTGTTGAGATAGATGTCATTGCCATTTTTTCTTTCACAAGAATCTGAGGACATAGAAAACTAAGAAGCTTAGGCAACATTACCTATCTCCTTTCAAAGCTTAAGAAAGAAGAGACATCTATTAGATACATTAGGAAACCCCTAAATGCATGAGAATGAGATTGTATACATGTGTTTGTAGGAGGCGAGTTGCCTCTGGTGATGGGGCCAAAATGATATATTTAAGGAGATGAGGACTATGAAGATAGAGAATGGAGAAAGAGGTCTCCATGAGGAATATGGAAACTGAGGAGAATGTTTGACTAGGAGCTCTTTTAAAGGAGAGACCTGTCTGACACTTTAATTGCTTCTCAGAAACAATATTTAACTAGAGCAGAAAAAGTGTAAGTTTCATATTATGTCCTTCTTGACTACAAGTCTTACTTCTAGTTAGGAATTAGATCTGTTACCGTGTTCTTCTTCCATTTCTGTTCTCGTGCAATACTTCTATGCCAGCCCCAACTTCTGCTGTCAATAGAATGAGCATTATTGTTTAAGTTCAGGATTCAAGGGTTGCCCTTTCAGCATATGCTACAGTCCATAGTCTAGAGATCATCTTGTTAGTGCTGGTCTGGTATTTTCCTTCCTGGGTTATAGTGAGGAACTTGTCAAAGGCACAAGCAAGGTTCGAAAAGGTCTTTTTCTCAAGATGAAGAGGGCTTATCCATAAGGCTTGGTTGTTGAGAAAATTAGCTGTGCAAGGTTGGATATCTCTCATGTTTTCCTGTTCCTATTGTGTACTGCCACTTAGGTCATTGTGACTTACTGTCACTGTGACAATAAAATAGTAGGAAAAAAAATATCTGTGTTTGGTCGTAGCCAGAAGTGTGTAGTTGGTTATTATATTTCTCTTATCTGGGAAACAATTCTTTGTAGCACTCAAGACTGTGATCTATTTTCATTTTTCTACCACTCTTGAGCTTGTTTCTCCTGTGTTCTCTGCATTAATGTACACATAGCCCCTTAAACCAGATGAGGTTTCATTTTCAGGGGAACTATCTAGAAAATTAAAAAGTAAAAAATAATATCTACCTTCCCTTCCCATGTATTACATAATAGCTGGTTATGCCAAATTTGCTTTTCTCAGTCCTGTTAACAGTCTTCTCATTATCCAAAGCACAATCTCAATGGCCAATCAATAGTCCCATGAGGAACAATTATGCACTGTATAGAAGGGAAAAATTCCAGTCCAGTAGAGAGGAAATCTAGCATCTTTAGGCAAACCCTTATATTAATCTCTTAAAAAAAATTAGATGTGTGTGTGTGTGTGTGTGTGTGTGTGTATGTATACTCAGAAGGGAGGTTGCTCAAATAAGAGCCCTGATTGCTTAATCTATTTCCTGTTAATTCAAGCTTGAACCATGTAGTTATTGGACTAGATCATAAAAAAAGAGAAAAGGAAACAGGAAACTTAATATTATAAATCTGCTCCTTATTGTTTACAGCTCCAGGCAGCTTTAAGAATTAACTTTTATTATCTTCCTATTAGTGGTCCATTTCCCTTATAATTCGATTATTAGAATGGATATATTTGAAATCTACATTTCCATATAGATAGAACCACTCTTTTTATGGCCTGAGAGACTCCATCTAAATTTCCTCAGTTGGTGTCTGTTTTTAAGAAAGAAATATGAACACATTCCATTAAGCTTAAAGACAGAGAGGGTTGAAGCTTGAGAATGAGAAATGGTTAAGTTTTCTTACCTTGAGCCTCATTAGAAATAAGAAGTGGATTTTGTTTATTAAATTTTTTGTTCTTGTGGAACACATCAATTAAGGGCATATTCCCCTTAATTTTTTTTCCTTTTTGCTTTTGGCTAAGAGCCAAGGAAATGCTTATTTCCCTTTTTCTTCCTCTGCTTCTCTCCCCTTGCCCTTTAATAGACATGCCAAGGATGTGAAAATACGTGCAGAAATTCTGCTCACATCTAGTCCTTAAGTACTTCGTCCCCAATCTTGTGCTGGCATTAATAATCACTAATACTTGCTGACCTTTTCCTAGTCTCTGATGGCATTGTGTCATTTAAACTTCATAACTACCTAATGATAAGGTGTCATAGAATAATAATAGCATCAGGAGATACTTGTGGGTTAGTGTATTAAGGGACACATCTTAGGTGGTATACACAGTTTATCATGGATGAACTAGCCATCAAACTTAAGAAGTCACAGAGAACCAGGTCAGTAGTCATCTTGCCTTACTGCCTACAAGGTCCATATATACATATGGCCTTACTTGTTTCCTATGTCAGGACTGTGAGATAGATCTTTTCACTTTCATTACTCAATTGCTGATTGAATGACACAGGCAGGATCTCTCAGGAGGAGATTCAGATGTTTTTATAGGTAAATGACCCAGACAAGGAGGAATAGATACACAACCCATCTCTAGTAACTGTGAGGATACCTCAAGGGGACTCAGCATCTTGGGTACAATTGGTAGGTGTGAGATTTTGAATGTACTTGACATTGGGGTAATGTGAGAGGTAAAGTTCCATGAAGATGGTGGATGTCCTTCTGCCACAATTGCTCCTCTAAACCCCAACAAATTTCAATTCTGCTTGATTTTGGTTGAGAGATAACTACCTCTCTTGAGACACTTAGAAGGACAAGTGGAAAATTGTTCCTTTAGCAGAACAGGGGAAATGAATCCTTCTAACATTTTTCCCCTTTTGGCCACGAAACCTTAGAATTGAATGTGCAATAATGAGCAGTGAAAACTGATTAAATACAATCATAAAAAAACAGAATGGCTCCAAATTGATTCCATCCCCCTCATTATTTTTTAATCGCACTTTATGCTCTTAGAAGCATTCTTTCAAGACAGAAGTCATTTTCTTGAAAGTGTAAGAATAAGGCCTGTTTTTCAAAACTTGGGTGAAGAATAGTTAGTGAACTTGTTGTATTAAAATGTAAGTCCTTCTCTTTCTTGGATTGTGTCTTCCCTATGTGCTTCACAGTTGGGCAGGCAGTTACACTATGACTATCCTCAGTAGGAGCTGGGAGCGAGAGCTGAATTAGAAAATGATTCTCCCCAGGGAAGAGTTCATTCTCTGGTAAGAATTCTAGTATCATTTTGTTAAGGACAATTGGTAAAAGCTTAAGAATGCATTGGAGATAATTTAGTCTGAATCCCTTATCCAGTAGATGAGTTAACTGACACTTAGAGAAATGGATGTGTGCAATCTCTTCTCAGGATGGGCCTGTGAGACATGCCTGAAACCAGAGCTGACTGAACGTGCAGCTAAGGGTGAGCAGTCGTTTGAAAGACAGCTACCTGTCTCTCTGGTCTCTGAGCAGAGAAAGATGAGGGGAAGTGCAGTAAAAAACTAGAGAAGATGAGAGCAGTGATTTTGAGAACAGAAGTGGGGTCTGTATGAAATGGCAGATGTATTGGTGGCCTCAAATATGCTCTGGTAGAATCCAATTGTCATGCCCAAGGCAGAATGGACAACCTCTTTCCAAGGCCATGCAGAGAGTCTGAGATAGAACAAGGACAAGGTCCCAGATCACCTCGTTTCTTAGCATCTGTGTAATGGTGTATGGTGGGTGAACCCCATGGATTCTTGAAACTCAGACATGGGGTCACTTCTTTGTTCTGCTACTGTGGAAATTGGTACTGCTAAATTTTCTTCCTTTTGTGATCCTTTGGGTAAATGCCCAGAAGTGGGGTTTCTGGGTCATAGATTAGTCTTTTATTAGTCTTTGAGGAACTTCCCTACTGCTTTCCAGAGTGGTTGAACAAGTTCACACTCCCAACACAAACAAGGCCATACGAAAGCTACCAGCACAATCATGTTCATTGCAGCATTATTTACTATAGCTAAGATATGGAAACAACCAGATGCCCCTCAATAGATGAATGGGTGAAGAAATTGTGAGATATATATCTATATCTATATATAGATATATATAATGGAATTCTATGATTGCATTTTAAAGAATGATGTCAATCCATTTGTAAGGAAGTGGAAAGACATGGGAAAATCATATTAAGTAAAGTGAGCCAGACCCAAAGAAACATAGATTCCATGGTTTCTTTTCTTTTACTTTTTCTTTTAGTAATAATTACTTTTTTATTGTCAAAGTGATGTACACAGAGGTTACAGTTTCGTATGTTAGGCCATGGGTACATTTCTTGTACTATTTATCTCCTCCCTCATTCCCCTACCCCCACTTCCTTTCCCTTTCTATCTCAGTTGGCTTACACCAAATGGTTTTGCAAGGATTGCTTTTGGAGTCATTTGTCTTTTTATCCTTTGTCCTTCGATTTTGATATTCCCTTTCACTTCCCTAGTTCTAATACCAGTATATACAGTATCCAGGATACTTAGATGAGATACAGGGATAGCACAGGCACAACCAGAGGAAGGGGATACAAGAAGCTCATCAACAATAGAAGCTACGGTTTCACATAGCATGTTGAAAGTAATTACAACAGTGATATAACACTTGTGTATAACACATGGAGTTCATTTCACTTAGCATCATTTTATGTGTTCATAAGGGCATAGCTATTAGGTTCTTGTGATCCTCTGCTGTGACTAGCCTAAACCTGTGCTAATTATTCCCTATGAGGGAAACCATAGAGTCCATGTTTCTTTGGGTCTAGATTCCATAGTTTCTCTCATTGTTAATAGTTAGTATATCTCCAATATTGTTCTAGCAGAGGATCACAATAGCTCATGTGCTATGCACATTTGATTGTATAAGATAATTTTAAGTGAAATGAACTCCAAGTGAAATAAACTCCAAGTGAACTCTAAACAAGAAGTTTTTCATTCTTGTTGGTATTTTTAATGTGCTGTGTGAAATTACTTCTTTTCTCTTTTGATTTTCTTTCCTATGGTTTATCCCCTATTGTCATTGTATTTGATTTTGGTACTCTGAGCATTGTATATATGTTTATCTGAATTAGGCAAGGGAAAAGGAGCACCAAAATGGTGAGACAAAGGACAAAGGGCAAATCTATGCAACCACAGTACTCACAAGACAATATGTTGGAAATTAACCATACAACTTGGGCAGGGGAATTGGGGGGCAGGAGTGAAAATGGGAGAAAAAATGAAGGAGAGGGTAACAAGTTTGACAAGAAATGTACTCACTACCATACATATGTAACTGTAACCCCTCTGTATATCACCTTGGCAATAAAATTAAATTAAAATGTTTACTTCTATTATTTTTATTTCAAAATTAAACGGGTTTTAGCCCATGGAATTGTGAAGGTGAAACAAAATAATATGTGAAATATATTTAGGCCAGTTTTGGACACAAAGAATCTGGAGAAGTAAGAGGTGTTATGACTACTGAGATAACATAACCTGTTTCTGTGTTTTTAAGGACTCTTCCTTCCTTCCAACAAGCAATCTCCTTTGTGACCCTGGGAAAGGCATAGGAGAGGGCTGGCTAGAGGCAGCTGTCACCTGTAAGTGTGTAAGTGGGTCTCTGGATAACACACTCTGATTCCAATAAGTTAGGGCCCTTGGGTCACCATCAGCATGTTCTAATCAACTGAGCACACAGCTCAGGGGAAAATGTGATTATCTGCTGAAGTCAGCACACAGAGGTAGAAAACTTACTTCCAAGTAGATATGACCAGTTTTAAGGAGAAAACAGGATTTCTAGGCTCTACTTAGGGTAACATAAAAGTAATGATGAGACTTTCCTATGTCTTCTGTTTTTGTTAAAGTCTTTTGTATTGTCTCTCCTCATATATCAATAAAAAGTAGTCACATGACCAAAAGGCAAATCATTTATGTGAAAGGCAGTTGATAATCCAGGTTTAGAAACAGATCTGAGAGGATAAAATTGACATAAAATACTGTTGATTTAACAATTCAAGAAATGTTTGTGTACACATAGTAAAGTAATAGAATTTCACAGTGGACTGACAGGGAAGGGAATTTGTCTACTTTTTTTTTTTAATACTGGAGTTATATTGAATGAATAGTGCAATGCATCCTAAACACTATTATGTATGTGGAAAACAGCTCCTTGAGCAAACATATTCTAAGGAAAAATATTTAAAAAAACAAGTGAAAATTTCTTGGACTAAATTTGCAATTAGAGTCTGAGATCAGAGGTCATGTTTCATAATCGCTCCTTCTTTGTTTTTTTCTTTTGTAGAATTTCAAGCATATGGTACATGTTCAAGAAATATCTATTGAAGAAATGGATGCACAAACTACAGAAGGCACTATCAATACTATTCACACTAGTCAATATTGACTAGCTAACTACTGAATCAGGTACTGTCTCAAGTACTTTATTTCTCTTAATAACTTCAAAAATAAGCAGTATTATCCAGGTGTCCATAGCTCATGCCTATAATGACAGCTATTCAGGAAGCTGAGATCTGAGGACCAAAGCTTGAAACAAGCCAAGGCAGACAAATCTGAGAGACTCTTCTCTTCAAGAGACCTGCAAAAAGCTGAACGTGAAGGTGTAGCTCAAAGCCTTGGCCATGAGCAGAAGATCCGAGCAAGAACACAAGGCCTTGATTTAAAGCTTTAGTGCCAGCACATACAAACACCAAGCTATTATTGCACCCATATTATCAGTGAAATACAAGATAAGTAAGTTGTCCAAAGTTACAGCTAGGACATAGGAGAGCTGCACAGTTAACTGACTGACAATAAAGTATGGGAGGAACTCTGTACAGTCGAGAGTCTAGTGCTTTGCTATGAAGTGAATTGGTGCATTATCTTCTCTCCACCCTCTCCTGCAAATTCATGTTTTATATATAGCACTACAACTGGCTGAGATTAGGCTTTTTAAATGCCAGACACAGTTGTCTACACCTGTAACCCCAGGTATCCTAGAAGGAGAGAGCATGAGGATTATGTTTTGAAACCAGCATAGGTAAAAAATGTTATAAAAATTATTTTTCTTTTGTTTATCTTCCTTATGGTTTAGCCCCTGTTGTCCCTGTATCGGGTTTTGGCACCCTGGATATTGTATATATGTTTGCCTGAATTAGGGAAGGGAAAGGGAACATCAAAGTGGTGAGACTAAGGGTAAAAGGTGAACCAAATTACCAGCAATACTTAGAAGACAATATGCTGTAAACCAACTGTACAACTGGGTCGGGGGGTGGATTGGGGAGGAAGGAAGATGGGAGAAAAAAAAAGGGAGGAGGTAATAAGTTTGACAAGAAATGTACTCACTACCTTACATATGTAACTGTAATCTCTCTGTACATCACCTTGACAATACAAATTTTATAAAAGTTATAAAGCCTCCATTGCACCAATAAGCTGAGCATGATGGTGCAATTCTTTGGTTGCAGTCATGAAGGCTGTGTAGATAGAAGGATCTGAGTCTCGGGTTAGCCTAGGAAAAAAGTACTGATCTTTACCTGAAAAGTAACTAAAACCAAAAGGGCTAGGGTTTCAATAAAGTAGCAGTGCTCCTGTCTGTCAAGCATGAGCTCCTTAGTTCAAGCCCCAGCTACGATCTCCACTGCCTATTAAAGTTAAATTAAAATGCAGCTGTTAGGATGAGTACCATATAACTGATGTTCTTGGAAGAAGATATCTGGACACTGGATTACCAGGGTGTTTAGGTACAGAGGGAAGATCATAATAATAATAGCGAGTAATAGCGAGATGGTAGCTCACTGCAAGCCAAACAGAGAGGCCTCAGGAGAAACTACCTTTGTTTACAACTTGATTTGGGGCTCTTAAGGTCTGGAACTATAAGAAAATAAATTTATATTATTTTTTGACACCCAGGCTGTGGTATTTGTTATGAAAGCTAGAAAACCAATACTCAGTTAAAGAAAACAGCCACAAATTCAGGAATGTTTCATTGTTGACATGTTTAGTAATGTGGATTTGATGTTGTCAGGTTTCATAATTTTTCATAAAATATACCATCAGAGCTGGGTGCAGGTGGCTCAAGCCTATAATTCTAGCTGCTCAGGAGGCTGAGATTAGGACAAATACAAGAAATGTCAGAGAAAATTTGTGGTTGGTTGGTGTGAGGTGAGGGTAAAGAATGAGTCAAAGCCAGGTGCCAGTGGCTCATGCTGCAAGCCTCGCTGCTCAGGAGACTGAGATCTGAGGTTCATGGTGTGAAGCCAGCCTAGGCACAAAAGTCCATGGAGACTCATCTCCAAGACACTACCCAGAAAAAGCCAGAAGCGGTGTGGTAGATGAAGTGATAGAGAGCTAGCCTTGAGCACAAAGAGGCTCAGGGACAGTGCCTAGGCTCAGAGTTCAAGCCCCAGGACCGGCATACAACAACAACAAAAGAGTCAAATGTGAATCCTAAATTTCTTCTTCGGATAACTGATTGGATTTCTGTGCCATTCATTGAGGTTCACAGCACAGGAAGTTTGGAAGTGAAAGTTGAGGTAAGTTTGGTTTTACATATGCTAAGTTTTAAGTATATATTATTCCAGTTATCCCACTAAGGTAGGGAAGTTTATATATAAAAATGAGGAATTCTAGGCTTGAGGATTCATCAGGTACTGATCAGAGTAGGGGTAATGACTGAGGTTCTAGGAACATGAGGAATAGGAGGATGAGAAGAGAGCTGAAAAAGGAAGCCAAGTTAGAGGAAATACTCCAAGAGTGATATTAAACACTTGTTCTACCTCCTAATCCTTTTGCTTGTATTTGCAGCTAAGATTTAAAACTGTGTATTGAAACAAAGTTGGCCAGGATCTATAGTGAATATTTATTTGTTTACTTTGCAAATAATATATTGTTATTATCAAAATCTTATTATAACATTTATCTATCTATCTATCTATCTATCTATCTATCTATCTATCTATCTATCTATTTATTTATGCTGGTACTGTAGCTTGAACTCAGATCCTAGGTATTATCCCTTAGCTTTATCACCCAAGACTGGCATTCTATCACTTGAGCCAAACCTTCATGTCCAGCTGGTTAATTTGCTGGTAGGTAATTCAGTCTGGCTTTGCAGAACTCAGCTTCCCGAGCAGTTAAGATTGTAGGTGTGAGCCACCAATGCCTGCCATAAATATCATCTACATATGTTGGTCATATGAATTTTGGAGAACTGCTTTAAATCACCATGGAAAAATGAAATGACATTTCTAAAAGTAATGAATGAAAGTTTTTTTTTTTTTTTTGGCCAGTCCTGGGCCTTGGACTCAGGGCCTGAGCACTGTCCCTGGCTTCTTCCCGCTCAAGGCTAGCACTCTGCCACTTGAGCCACAGCGCCGCTTCTGGCCGTTTTCTGTATATGTGGTGCTGGGGAATCGAACCTAGGGCCTCGTGTATCGGAGGCAGTCACTCTTGCCACTAGGCTATATCCCCAGCCCAACATTTCTAAAAGTAATGAATGAAAGTTTTATAAGCATGCAAGCAAATGATCCTTACTCTTTAGGTCCCAAGCTCAGGGAAGTGATTTCCTTCTCACAGTCATTATTATCCAGGCTTCATAATTATGTGAGACCTCAGTGTAAGTCAGACATGCTACTGAAGATGTTACATAATCTGTTGCAAAATAAATGTGTATTTCAATATGTTTCTCATCATTTTCGCAAGATTAACTGGACATTAGAGGCAGTCCATTAACAAATGGAGTAAGAGCTACACTTGAAGACCACAAATGCATGACAGACGCAAAGGAAGAAAGCAACTTTCAACAGACCCTGTTGTCTATTGATCTATCTGTATTAGTATCTCCCAGTTTACATCTTGTCAGGTGTTAATTTCCTGGCCCAGTAAGACTGGCCATCAGGACGGGTGGTACCAAGGATTTGAAAATATAAAATCATAAAGACACATCATCTCACATCCCACTAACCCATCAGAGGTCTCATTCTTCAAGCACATTTAGCTCGTGGATCCCCAGGGTTAATGCTCGAAGGATGCTAAGCACTTGAGGAAGAGGCAGTGCTTCAAAAGCACAAATGTGGATGCGTCCAAGACCAATGTCACTCTTTATTGGTAAAATGATTGCGATGGTACTTGGCAAATACGTCTCAGACATTTCTAGAGTTCTGACAGAGCCGGTTTTCTTCGGCTGGTCCATAAAGCCCATTTGGAACTGGAACAAAACCCAGGTGATTTGAAAAGCATCATTTCTTTCATCTCTCTCTGATCAGGAGAACGGAGCAAAGTCTGGAAGGCGCTACATCTGCTTATGTGATCTTCTTTCAAAGAGCACTTGAGTCCAAGATTCATTGTCATCTAATTTTTTTTTCTCCCTCTCACACAGAAATAAAAAGGAAGAAATACATTATTTCATCTTCGTCAAACCCTTTAGGTAGCAAAACCTCTTCTTCCCCCATTTCAAAGAGTTCATACAAGCAAAAATGAAAGACAATCTTCATCCTTTTTTTTCTAGCACACATGAGACAAAGCTTTCATACCAGAGGAGACAAAATCAAAAGGTTCACTGTTCAGTAGTCTGATCTCTTGGTGAAGCAGTTCTGTTCTCAGCACTTTGTGAAAGCTAACATTACCTTGTGCCCAAGGCTATCAGAATATGAATTGTATGGCCTTGAAAATGCCTAATGGTGCTACCTATCCATTTTAAGTTCAAAAGTATATCATTCTTACAACTTAGGGCTGGTTTACAGGGTTGGCTACGGGAAGGGATATTCTCACTGTAGGCAGTGATAAGTGAGTTGCTAAAGGCAGAATATCATTGTTATGGATGTGGGGTGGAAATCTCCAGGCTAGTTGGTATTTTAGAGTTTTATTTAGATTGGTTTCTTTTCCTCCAGCTGAACATTACTGTCTCGAGAAATGTCATATTCAGAGCTTGCTGCTCAATTTCAGGATGCTAGAATACTGTGTTTCACCTATGGTACTAGGTCCTCAGAACTAGAGAATTTGGACTAGAAATATCAGCAATAGCTTATATGCTTAATAAGCACAAGCTGTAAGTATCATCAGCTAATTAAAAACATCTTATTATCTTTAAGTGGTTGTACATCAACCCATTTTGTCAGTTTATGAGTACACTGTATGTCGACCAATGTCACCCCTTCCATCAGCTAATTTTTATCTGTGATAAAACATCACAGAATTATCACTAAGAGGTCTCAGTTATACTCTCTGCATAGATTCAAAGTGACTTGCTAATAGAATAATTTTATACGTCTGGCAAGATAAAGTTCATATGACGTCTCCTGTTTGTAGAGTAGCAGGTAGCTTTGCCAAGATTAGTGAGAAACTCAGAGTGAGTTGCCACTGCATGTATAGCTTGTGTAATATCCAGAGCCACTTTATGTGTCTATGCTGTAGTTTTATAAAATCTAAGAAATTGTTGGTGGAAATGATTGACCTCTAAAATCCTTTGTCATTTATCTTTAATCCTAGGGGTTCAGAATGCTCCATTTCAGACTCTTTCTTTTTGTGTGTGTGCTTGATGACATGTTTTATATTCTGGGATTTCCTAGATATGAGCCTTAAGGATGTAAAAGCAGTACCAGGTGGAAATTTGCTTATTCACTTAACATGTATTTATAAGCATCTATTATATGCTGGACAGTGTTGCAGGCATTGAAGTTGCATTGATGGGCACAAAAGAAAGGTTCTGGCAATAATGGAATCCTTTTGAATAGTGTGAATTATCAAATAAGTACAACTTCAAGAGAGCTGAGAAACAAAGTCTATGGAGTATTATAGAAATCTTTCTCAAAAGGCAATTATTTTTCTCCTTAGGGGACAATTGGTAAAGTCTGGTTGCAATAAGGGAAAGGCATCACTGACATCTATCTGGTCCGTAGAGGCCAGGGAGGCTGCTGAATATCCTACAATGTGTAGGTCAGTACCTACACAGCAAAAGAGTGGCCAGCCTCACATGTTCATATTACTGAGACTGAGAAACTCTGGATTGTAAAAGACAACCAAAAAAAAAAGGAAGTTTAATTAAAATTTTATATTTTTACACCCACTTTCTTTCAACCTCCTACGTGAGTATGAAGGGAAAGTTAAAAAGCATCAAATCCCAATGATTTGGTGTTTCAGTTAAATCATGAAGAATGAATCAATATTAAGCAGATGACTTAGTAGAGATGGAGGAGGGGTTGGATCAGGTCCTGGTGACGTGTCCATGATGCTTCTGTGATCAGTGATTGTATTGTATCTGTGCTTTCTGATGATTAGTGTGTTGGGAGCTATGTTCTACAGAGATGAGACTTGGGGTGGGAGTTGGATATGGGGACTTGTAGCTAGCCCAGGGGCGAGGTGCCCAGGGTCTGGACATGAAGTGACTTTGTAAGTACAGATGTGATCAGAGTAGAGATCTGCAGAAGCAGATTCATTAAAAGAGACAGCCAGTTACTTAGCTGTGGGTGTTTTAGGACACAGACTCTTAGATGACTCCCAGGATCCAGAACCACCAGACCAATAGTGTAGCTTCTATGTAGATAAAGAATGCAAGAGCTTATGTTGGAGAGTCATGGGAGAAAAACGTAAAGCCTGCCTAATTAAAACCATGAGGCATTGGGGACCAGCCGGCTTTTAATCTTGGCTTTGAATGCAACATATGAAATGATTTGTTGAGAAATAACCTGACTTGTTAGCTTGGTTGAGAGATGGAAATACAAGTAGGCATCTATTCTGACAGGTTTACAAGCAGCACAAACTCATAAGGACATCCCTGTCAGAATTGTGAGTTTGGCCTTTATTGGAAGCAATTATTCTGGACAACTGAAGCACATTTATAAGGGCACCAGCTAGAAATGGCTCAGTCCCTGTTATCTTGATGGCTGTCCACTCTTTCTCCCATGCAGATGGATAGGAATGGTGATCACAGGTGAAAGCAACACTTTAGTCACATGGGCTCTGTGCTCACTTCATTGCTTACTGGGAGGAGAAAGAAGACTTCACCTCAAATGACTCAGGAGGTCCTGGGATAATCTGTTCAGGTTTCTCTTCTCTCAGTACCCAGAAAGTATCTTAGCTACTTAAAATTCTTTCATGCAGTTCTAGGAGTCAGTGGAGATGTATAGTTGAGGCAAATAATATCTATTTTGTTTCACTCTCTGGTAGGATTTCACTCTTGTCTGAATGAGTGAAAAGCAGCTGCTATTATTGAATACTAACAAAAATATCTGCTTTTACATAAACCAGCTCATTTAATTTCCAAAAACCCCATAAAATGGTCAAAGTCTCTTTTACAAGTTGAGAAAACAAACAGGTTCGGTAAACCCTCTCTATAAGCCGTGCTGGGCTTGAACCACCTTTTTATTTTTTTAAGAGAAGGTAAACAGATTTAAGTTTATTTGAAACTGAAAGGAAAGCTGTGAATGTAAATAGAGACAACCCTCCACCTGGAGACTCTTTCTGTTGCTGCCTTGCTTCTTGGCCTTTCCTGTACTGGAATAATGTAGACAGAGGAGCCTGTGAGCACCTAGCATGGTATCATTCTCCCAGCTCAAGTACTGAGCCACATTTCTCTCATGCTGAGTGCTGTTCTGGGCTGACATTTAGTTATGTATGTGCTTGCCTTTCTGTGTCAGACTGATGGCTCATACATACAAAATGATCGTAATGCTATTTCTTCTCTCTGTGGTTTTGTTCATGTTTGTGCAGTTTTGTTTTATTGTGTAGATGGTAAAACATGATGGCTTTTTCATGATTATTCTTCAAGAATTTATTTTTGAAAATGTAGTAGCTTTGTGTTTGTTTCTGTTGGGGCATGAGGAAGCAGCTTTAACATAAATGGACATGGACCAGGTTCTGGTTTGAAGAGCACTGACCTATCCAGGTCATGGGTCTGTGACCCCGGATCCTACCAGGGCTCTAGAGGGCCAGTGGGCAGCTCCCACTGAGCTCGCGAACAGGGCCTTTCTCTAGTTCGCCTTTCATCTTTCTCCTGCCTTCAGTCTGCCCTTCAAGTCCTCTGAATACCCACTGGTTGTGGGGGAAAAGACGATGTGCTTAGCTCTAGGTCACCCTGACCTTAACAGAGTGACAGCTGAAGCCCATCTGTGTAAAAGGAGGGTCCAGTTCAAGTCCCCTGACCTTCTCATCTCCACCGCCATGTGGCCAGTGCTGTCCACTGGACCATAGAGTTTGTGTTCTCGGCAGCTACAGTCCAAGCAAACACAGTCCTGGTGTCCGGCTCTTCTCACTGCCTCTGGCCTTTCTCAAACCTGCCTTCAGGGGGACCCCCAGTGATTTCCCACAACTTCAACTGCTTTTAAGTTTTTATTTATTTGGACGAGTTTTACCTAGCAATTTATTTTGAATGTTAGGATCAATAGTAAGAATTGCGTTGATAAAGCCAGAAAAGGAATTTGTTGCATTTTTAAATTCTATTAGAAGCTTCCAAAGAATGATTTCGAGTAGATAACTTGATCACTGAGAGGAAACACAGCAGACCCGGGGCACAGGTAGTGTCAGCCATTAGGTCTAAAACCTGAGATGTCAAGGGCCAGGTTAAAAATAAAAAGGACTGGGGTGATGGTCCACACCTGTATCCCAGCTACTTGAGAGGTGTAGGCAGGTCTAGAGGTTCACAGTTTGAGGCCAGGCTGGGGAATAGAAAGTCAGTGAGACATCCTCCTCAGTCAATAAGCTGGGCATGGTAGTGTGGGTCTGTAAGCCAAGCTACTTCCCTTTTAGGAAGGCTGTGCTCCGAAGGCCCACTTGAGGCAGAAGATGAGAGACCCTACTGGAGAATAACTACACTAAAAGAAGGCTAGGGATGTGGTTCAAGGGGTATAGCACCTGTCTAGCCCAGAGTTAAAACACAATACTACTAAAAAATAAATAGATAAGATCAAATTATGGATCCAAACTATCAGAGGCTTCTTTGTTCAGTACAGAAGGCAAAGAACTGCCTAAGCAAGGGGCTCGAATCAGATCAGTCTTGTACATCTAACATAACAAGGGGACTTTTTTTTAGCCTACGCTGTGTTGTTTGCAAAATGCTTTTAGATATTCTCCATTTGTTCCATTTAATTCCAATGGCCTTAGGGAGAAGGTCAGCAGCCGCAGCAGCATTTGACAGGAAATGTCACGGAGGATGAGCCACTTGCTTGGAGTACACACAAAGTGATGAATTTGGCTAAGAGAGCTCTGGTTTTCTGACAGGAAGGTTGGTATTTCTGTGCTCTCAAATATGGGTCACATGTGTTGTTATTGATGATTTGGTACTCCACAAGGAACGGGAACACAATTAAGGACAAGAATCCTGCTGTTTGGGGGTAGTTGTCATAGTAACTCAAGGGTTTCCCCCTAGGTTATTAGGGATTAATACGAAAGGTATTCTAAAGCACACTTCTGGTGTTATTGCTTCTTTTCTATAAAGTTTAGATGACCAAAGTGAGGTTGAGGCATCTCATGCCAGCGACTGCATGCTTTCTAGCCATTTTCTTTCCTATGATATGTACAGGTCATGGGCATGTAGCAGAGTACCTGACATTTTCCCTTGTCTTTCCTCCTTCTGTCACTTTGCCAACATAATGCTGTCTCCCTTTTAGGAGTCCCTTTCCTCCGTTCCCATCGGTGCCATCTTACTTGTTTGTCAAATTGTGCCTCAAGGGCCTCTTCCTCCGGGTGACGGTCTGTCACCTGCTTTGTACCAGCTCTTTGCCCACGATTTACCACAGATCTTTTGTTGCACGGGTTTCAAATGCCAATGTTTTGACTGGGACATGGATAATGGTAACCTAAGTAAGGGGAAGTGTTGGGTCTAAAAGTATGGGAGCTATTTAGACCATTGTGAGGCCTGACACTCTTCTAATAGGCAGCTGCTACTCTGTTCTGAGCATACTATGTTGACTAGAAATTGAGCATGAGAAAGAGCGTGCACGTGTGGTTGGTACATGACACCAGTTTACAGCCCTATTGTATCAAATTGGGGACAAAGAAAAGGTATTAATTATTTATAATATAGTGTAGGTTTTAATAATTATGAATCTAAAGCAAATGGAAATATAAACATAATACTTTCTAAACCTTACAATTCAGTAGTTGACCTGTAAGAAACTTTTGGGGGATAAAGAGTAAAGAGAGTTGAGAGAAATCAGCTAGTTGGTGGTGTGTGCTATTTTAGACTAGACATATTGAGACTACTTTTCATAAACTTCTTATTTTGATGTTTTATTAATCACTGCTACTGGTGCACTTGAATATTTTAATGACTGGTATATTTTACTCTTTGCATGCCCTGGGGCTTTTTGAATAGAGAAATGACAGTTCAAAAATTAAAATAGAATCTCCATTCAATCAACCTTCAAACTTCCTGGTGACACTTAGGGGCTCACTCCATTTGCATCTGGGTCAGCTTGGCATTTGGTTACTAGAAGATCTGAGTTTACTTCCTTGACAGGTTGCTGAAATCAGGCTCTTTAAGTAATTTCATCTCTTGAGATAGATTCTGAAAATTATTTCCTGGAACCCTTCTCTATTCTGAACTTGAATCTCCCTACTTCCAACAATGCTTAGGGAGAAGAGAAACAAAACTCCATTATTGCCACCCCATTTAAATCTTGCCCTTTTAGTTATTAAAGTCTCTTTTCCTGGAACACTATGTAAATTATAGATTGTGTATCTATGGGGAGTCTCTACTGTATAGAAATTCAGTTGCTTAAGGCAATGAAAACATTTTTAATAACAGTGGTTGGGGAAAGTGAGTTTATTTACTAAGCCATAGAATACCAAAATCTGGGATGATCAAGTTCCTTTATAAAATGGTACAGTAAGTACAGTTAAACCCCTCATAATGTACTATGTGCTTTAGTGTCATTTCTGGATTATGTGCAATACCTATTGTGATGTACATGCTTCATAAGCAATACACTACATTAGTTGGGGAACAATGGACAAAGAAAAACATATATGCATTTCAGAATAGATGTCGTTTTTTTAATTAGGAAAAGTGTATTTTCTTTAAGAAGGTACAAAGTGGCTTCAATTCAATACATGAGTTTGAGCACAATGCATCGTGATCAGTGTCACTGCTTCTATTGATCTATGAGTCCACGGAGTTCTCAGAGGCACAAGGATGACTACCATGGTCAAAGAGTGGCCATTTGGGAAGTGGTTATTTTACTTACCTTACTTTTTTGACAGCAAGGGCACTTGTTCTTGTGCCAGTAAGTTCATGATGTCACTCTTCAGCGTGGTGCTGGAGTGCTTCCTCTACTGTGGAAAGATCCCTGATAGTACGGTTTTGCCTTGATTCCTCTCTTCCCACATCTGTCTGATTCTCAGGTAGAAGATGGAGCCTACTTCTTTTGCTCTGGGGTTGGGAGTTGTTTGTTTTTGTTTTGTCCTGTGCAGAGTTCCTACTTGGTGTTTGTCTTCCCTACCTTCTTCCCATAGTTTTTCTAGGACCAGCTCCATGATCACCGATGAGGGGCTATGGTCTATTACTGCCCAGCAAATCCACTACCTCCCTAGTCCTGTCATTTCTTGTCACTGCTACAGTCATGCCTTTCTTGTGTTTCTAATTCCTTCTTCTCTCAGTTGCTCCCAAATTCTGCAAACCAGTGACAGGCAGGGTGTGGAGCTCAAGTCATGTCACAGAATTGTGATTTTTTTCGTTCTCTCCCATTCTGGATTGTCACTTTCCAGCCAATTCTTAGACATGAAATTTAAGAAATACATAAATAGCTCTGTGACTCACCTGAGGGATTCTTTGACCTTTTATTTCCATTGTTTTCACTTCCACCCTCAGTTGGAAATCAACAGTCTGCATTTTAAAACAAAACTCATTGCTTCACTCTGTTAAAGGTGAAGTGGATAGAAAGGATTGTAAAATGCTCCACAGGGAAGCTTGTGGAGGGATTGTAAATGAGGAGAAGAAAACAATGAAATAAAATTATAGACAGAGATATTTCCAAAGATATTAACCCATTCCCTTGCATATGAATCTCAGAAAAGGGTCCTTCACCCCTTGGGACACACAGAAACACGTCCTCACGTTGTCCACCTTGGAAGCACTACCTTGGGAGACAAATGAATGGCTCAGGTGGCAAAGTAGAAGAGCACTTGCCTAGCAAGCATGAGGCCTTGAGTTCAAATCTGAGTACTGCACCACAAATAACAACACAACCCAGATGCCCCTCAGTAGATGAATGGATGAGGAAAATGTGGTACATACACACAATGGAATTCTATGCCTCTATCAGAAAGAACGACACTGCCCCATTCATAAGGAAATGGAAGGACTTGGAAAAAATCATACGAAGTGAAGTGAGCCAGACCCAAAGAAACATGGACTCTATGGTCTCCCTCATAGGGAATAATTAGCACAGGTTTAGGCAAGTCACCACAGAAGATCACAAGTGCCCAATGGCTATGCTCTTAGGAACATATAAGATGATGCTAAGTGAAATGAACTCCAAGTTATGGAAACAAGTGGTATATCATTGTTGTAATTATTTTCAGCATGCCATGTGAACCTTTTTTTTTTCCCTCTTGTATTCCCTTCCTGTGGTTTTACCCCTGCTATCACTGTATTTGATCTGGATCACTGGATCTGTACCCTGGATACTGTATATACTGGTATTAGAACTAGGGAAGGGAAAAGGGAATATCAAAATCGAGAGACAAAGGATAAAAAGACAAACGACTCCCAAAGCAATACTTAGAAAACCATTTGGTGTCAATAACTGTACAACTCATGGGGTGGGGGGAGGGAAAGGGGAAGGGGTAGGCAGCAGGGGGGATGAGAGGGGAGGTAACAAGTTGAATAAGAAATGTACTCACTGCCTTACATACGAATCTGTAACCTCTCTGTACTTCACTTGGACAATAAAGAAAAAGAATTAAAAAATACCCAAATAACAACAACAGACAAACAGCAACAACAGACAAACAAAACCAATGGTGTGGGATTCTGACCCATAGACACACACACACCAGGAAGCAATAAAGTTCAAATTTCAGGACCTTCTCAAGGCCCTGAGAGGGGTCCTAGTAACACAGCCACAAGATTAGATCTTCATAAAATATGCAAGAGAGTTTTTAAGTGCAATTGTTCATTTTACACTTCAGCTTTTCCAGTGATTCGCAGTGCCTAATGACTCTTGGGCATTAAGCTAGAGGGGTGTGCTGGGAATTGAACCTAGAGCCTTGTGTGTGATAATCCTGTGTTCTGTACCTCATGTTCTTGTGCATCTGAATGGTCTCCCAAAGGAGAAGTGGAGTTGAGGACATCGTTTGACTTTAGGGAGTGACACTGACTAGTTACTATCCCTCACATGCAGTTACTGCTAGCCAGCCCACTGTAGGGATGGCTTCCAGAAATGTTTCTACCAATAATAACTATGCTACCTCCAGGGCAAACTACTTAATTAGAGAGTTATCACTTAAAAGGAAATTTAAATTAGTAAGTATACAAACACGTAAAATGCTCTGGAATCTTGCAGCTGTGTTCTGAAAGAAGCTTGGAAGTAGTTCCCCCCCCTCCACACACACCCCCTTTACAACTCTAAAAATATGCGTGGCATCAACTGATAGATGAATGCTGCTGCTGTAATTTTTCTCAGCTATTGATAACGAATGCCTTAAAGGAATGGCACGTGAAAGATTCAGGTGTTGCCCATTCTCTTTAGACTTTTAAAATAAGAAGTAAAAGGTGTTAAAAACGTGGGGAAAAAGAGCACATGTGCTGGCCCAGGTATTTGATGAGCCCAGCCTCAGGGTTTGGTTGCTTTGTTTTTAGCCCAAGATTGCTTTGGCCATTTTTAATCTGTCTGTGTTTTTGCGTTTAATGTGAGTTCCTTATAGGTAACAGATAATTATTAGGTTTTTCTTTAGCAAATCTACTATGACAGTCTCTGTCTTTCATTGGCATATTTAAATCATTCAAATTGATTATTGATACCACTGAAATACTATCATATTTGTATATATTTTCTATTTGTTATCCCTGTTCTGTTTTTGTCTTTCCCCCCCACCCTCCGCCCGCTCTTTTGTTGGTCATGGGGCTTGAACTCTGGGCTTGGGCACTATCCTTGACCTCCTCAGCTCAAGGCTAACTCTCTTCCACTTTGAGCCACAGAACCACTTGAGGTTTTCTGTTGGTTAATTGGAGGTAAGAGCCTCACAGACTTTCCTGCCTGGGCTAGCTTTGAAACTCAATCCTCAGATCTCAGCCTCCTGAGTAGCTACGATTACAGGTGTGAACCACTGGCACCCAGCCTATCTCCTTCGGTTTAATGACATATCTGTATTATTTGGTTTCTCTCTCTCTCTCTCTCTCTCTCTCTCTCTCTCTCTCTCTCTCTCTCTCTCTCTCTCTCTCTCTGTGTGTGTGTGTGTGTGTGTCTTTTTGCAGATATCCCTTACAGTCTCCTTTGAAAATCTTTACTTTTTCTTATTTCTTTCCTTTTTCACTTATTTTATGATTTGGGTTCCTATGCTGAACAAAGACTCCATCCTTGAAACTTTGAGCTATGTTCCAAGATGGTACGCATCTTTTTCTCTTGTACAGATAGTGCAATATAGGGCAATATACATTTATGACTAATCTATGCTTCTATATTTAAATAAACACTAGAGCTTCACAAATGGGGAAAGAGCCTATGCTAGAGAATTCCTCATTACTCTGTCACTTTCAACATGCCTGTTATTCATTTCATTTATCCACAAGTGAGAATCACTGAAGATAGGATAGGGCTTCTGGTTGTGAAACTTGGAAAAGTGGCATCAGTAGATCAGGGGCCTCATTGGAACTATGAACGTTCAAGCTCATTCATGTGGAATTTTAGTATTGTTTTCAGATTAATGTGTTTCTGCTCACATTGCCATCTGTGGGGGGCGAGGGGCGGTGGAGGGAGTTCTGTGTCAGGATCAATCATTTAAGCTGTGCTTCCTTTTGTCCACTTGTCTGTCTGTAATATAAGGAGAAGTTTCTCCTGAGGCCTCAATTTCCTGATAGATTTTAGAACAGTAGTTGCTTTTCAGCACACTCCCAATTTTCTGTTATAAAGGTAGAACCAGTGATTCCCAAGCTTTTGGAATTCTAACCTCCAGAAGTAAGAGAAAGAACTTTTCTGTTGTTTATGTCCCCAGTCCCTGTGGCATTCTGTTATGCCCAAACAGACTAATGTACCGTTGGTCCTCCATTCCCATTTGTTTCACATCTGTGGATTTAACCATCTGCAGATGAAAAATTGCACGAAAAATTGCATCTGTACTGAACATGTACAGACTTTTAAAAACTGTCATTATTCCCCTAACAATGTAGTATAACAACTATTTACATAGCATTTATATTGCATTAAGTATCATAAGTAATCTAGAGATGATTTATGGTGCGTGCGAGGATGTGTGTGGGTTATGTGTATATATCATGCCATTTTACAGAAGGGATTTGAGCATCTAAAGATTTGGGTATCTGCGGGGGGTCTTGGAACCAATCTCCAATAGATGCCAGCGGACAAGTCTGTTATTTTAGGTAACCCTGGAAAATGCAAGAAGGAAGAGTTTACCAGCTCCAAAGTGAATGACAGATCTGAGAATTGAAATGATTGCATTGTAAGCATTTGCATGTGTGAGATGCCTACTTCCTCTGAAAGGAGCCCTTTGAAAGAATTAGTATTCAAACGCAGCATAGAAAGAAATGTAAGAAAACATTTCTCTCAGCAAACAAAGAGGAAATAATAGTTTCCAAACTTCTTTTTATCACATTACTTTGCACATGTGGGTCGTAACTCCTATACTCTTGCTAGTCAAGGAGGACATGAAAAAAAAAAGACATATAGGATAAGGTTTCTACATGAAGGTTTGCCAAAGTAAAATGAGATCAATGCAGTTAGTTATAGATAGTCAGTACACTACTTTCTAGAAAATACGTAGATTGTCAAATGACAAAGGTGAATGTGCTTGTGTCGGTGCCCAAGAGAAAGAGTAGCTCCACAGTTTATCTGTAGTGGTTAGTTGAGTAACTCTTATAGCTTAACTTTCCTTGGAGAAAAACAGAGATTATGACCTCTTTCATACTCTTTGAAGGAGTGAAATGGAAGACGTGAAAGGATTTAGCCTGTCATATCACTGGAGAACAAGTATTGTTGTGAGATAAAGGATGTTTTGAAGGAGAAAGTTTCTAATACGGTGCTCATCACAGAAGCACCCAGTAAGCGGTGACTTCTGAACAGCCTAAGTTGTAACTCTGATACGTTGGGTTCCAATCTTTGGTCTTAATTCTATCTTTGGTCTAGAATTCTGTCATTGTAAAAGGTATGGTGAAAGTGGAACTTCCTGGAATTAATTGAAAAAAAAAATGCTTTTCTGTTTTAAACCAACCTTGACCCACTGGCCTTTTTGTCTTTTTCCTTAAGTGGGAAAGTTGACATTTCCCTAATTTTTCCCTTCATTCTTAGGTAAGTGAGGGTAATGTGATAATGAGTCATGAAGAACAAATACTGCTTTATATATGGTAAAGTGGTGCGTCCTCTTCAGTATTGTAATCAATTTTTGAACTTGCTTCTGGAGTGCTGCCTTCTTGTCTGTGCGGACATAGTTGGTTGTAGCCTGCCTTCAGGGCTTGTTTCTATTTTCTTTCATTCACTTTCTTCCCAAGTTAGCAAACTTCCCTGTTTTGGGGCCCTTCTTGGCACATGAGGACTAAGGTGAAGTGCTGAGGCAAGGCCTCCCTGGACTGGGCTCCCTCGAGACCTTGGTACTTGGAAACGGGTGAGCGGTCACTCTCCTCAGTACCGTAACAGATTCTTCAGAGTTCCTACTGATTGGCAACTCCAGAAGCATATGCGGCAGGCTCTATTTCTCAGTCTGGCACACACTTCTCAGAATATAATTTTCTAGAGGTTTACCACAATTGCCCTTCTCATGTTTTGGTTTTGGGGTTTTGATGGTACTGGGGCTTGAACTCAGGGATTTGTACTCACTGTAGGAATTTTGCTCCTGGCTGGCACCCTACCACTTGAGCCACACTTCCACTTTTTCTTTTTTCTGGTTATTTGGAGAGAAGAGTCTACCCACAATGGCTCGAGTCTACCAGTCTGAGTAGCTGGATTATAGGTGTGAGCTATCAGCACCCACCTCTTCTCCTGGATCCTTATTCAAGACTTTTTTTTTGCAGGGTTGTAAGATCTCCTTCATATGAGTAATCCATATTTGGGTAACATAATATTAGCTAGTGGTGCACACTTACAATTTTAGCATTCAGAAGGTGGAGGCGAGCAGACAGCAAGCTTGAGACCAGCCTGGGCTGAATAGGGCGACCGACTCAAGAAAACAAACAACAACAAAAAGAATACAATTTTGTAAATCGTGTCATCTTTTCTTTTCTCACAAGGCAGAGAATTTGTAGGGAAGTTCTCATAAAGACCTCTCATCTACTTCTGTAGGATGCTTTATTGATTTATCAGGGTGGAATAGATACGGGAATGTCTGTTGAAGTTGACGGTCTAGCTTACTCTGTTGGAGTTAAATGTTAGCATCCCTCTCACCAGCACCACACTTACACCACCCCCTGTAGGGAAGAACTCAGCCGTCTTACAGCTATCTAACAGAAAATCTCCCAAGTCCTTTTCTTCAGTTTTAGACCCCATTTGTGTCCATGATTCTTTTGAAGGATCCAAGATGCATGGAGGCACAACTGAATTATTCCTTACAAATTTTGTAGTGGGAATCATTCGGCATTTGCATGTCTCAGGTTGTGCCTTATTCAAAACTTGAGTATTTACATCCTATTAAACAAATACTAAATTGTTTTCTATCAAATTATGAAGCTTTAATCCTCACAAAGGAGCTGTTGATTATTTGTAATGCTTTATGTAATTGGGACCCACAGAGATTTCATTAGTAAAGAATTCTACTGCTCAGAAGATTGGGAAATTATTGTGTTAGTGAAACCACTTTTTCCAGGAACTTTTCCACATTTCCAATTGAAGACTATTCCTTACTTAACAAAAATATGACTCTCTGATGTGAATAACATTCAACTTCCTTCTGGGAAGGTACCATTACCAATGTGGCCAGCATTCAAACCAACAGCAAGGTAATCAAAAAGTCATTGGGGGGGTGGTGGCGGGAGGGTTACTTGTCCTTCAGATCTGACCAAAATGTTCCAGCACTTTGATTTCTGTGCCTGGTCTTCCATCATTTCTTCCCAAACATTTCCTTTGGTTAGTAATTTTGTTGATTATGTGGGAGCTGATAACAGGAAAGAAAGGGTCACAAGGAGGAGCAACATCAAGATATATACAGTGTTATGACATCTCACAGAAACCGCCTCTTTCTCTCTTTCTCTTTCTCCCATTGTCAGAATAACCAGCTCAGATTAACTCTACCCTTAGGCCTATTGGAGTTGTACCTTGCACTTTCAGTACTTTTCCAAGCAGATATCATTCATTTCATAGGGACATTTTTATGCATTTAATTTATCCTTTACATTATATGAGTAATAGCTGGATCCACATTTTTAGAGCACTTTGCAGTTTATAAAATGCACTTTATAATCTACTTGGGCTCTTGATTATTACTTTCTAGTAATGTGTAGATAATATAGGTATTGTTGTCTCTGTTCTATAGACATAGGGACTTGCAATATTGGCATTCAAAATGTAGAAAGGATACACAAGTGAATTTTGACCTAAGGGAAGATAAGTTTTAAAAATATGCATAAAAATGTCAAGTGATATGAATTAGATAGCAAGTCCTATAGATTTTATAAGCCATAGAAATCTTTGAGAAAGAAAAATTAAAGACAACCTAGTTAAAAGGGGGAACATTTTGCCCAGTTAATTAAGAAAGGAATAAGAAAAATCTAGACAAGACAGGTTGACAAAAATAAGTACATATGTAAGAAAAAAGGAAACATATTTTGGAACACAAATTATGTACTGAAGCTGAACTGTAGAAGGTAATTGGTGGGCAGTGAAGGAGGGAATAGTTGGAGGAAAATTTAAGACCGCTTGCTTTATATTTTGTTTTAAAATTAGATAAAAAATTCTATTACAAGAGTGTTACTTGATTTGTGTATAGATTTGAGTTTCCATGGCAGGTTATGTGAAAAATCCTTTTCAGCTAAATCTATGTTCAAAATTAAAATTGTAACTTAAATCTTCAAGTCTTCAAGATAGAAATTAAACTTACAATGCCTACACCCAGAGAATTGTATGATAATTTGATTTTAAAAGTGCATTACCCTGTTGTGATAGCAATAGTTAATATGAAAAGTTCACATATGTAACTTTTTTTGGAGAATTTCATAATAATCATATTCTCTTATTTTAAAACTGAACATAGCTTTTTATATTGCTCTGTTTCTATTGCTAAACTGTATTTATATTTCCTAAATGTTTCTCTCTCTCTCTCTCTCTCTCTCTCTCTCTCTCTCTCTCTCGTCAGTCATGGGGCTTGAACTCTTAGTCTGGGTGTTTTCTTTAAGCCCTTCAACTCAAGGCTCACACTTTACCACATTGAGCCACAGCACCGCTTCTAGTTTTCTGGTAGTTAATTGGAGATAAGAGACTCACAGACTTTCTTGCCTGGGCTGGCTTTGAACTGTGATCCTCAGATTTCAGCCTCCTGAGTAGCTAGGATTACAGTTGTGATTCATTGGCCTCTGGCCCTAATTGTTTCTTATTGTACTTCATGTCCAGGTGTTATTTAAAATGTTTGGTTATGAAGCAATACATAGGTCAACAGCTATATATACATGATCATATAAGATGAGGATAAGCAAAAACAACTCCAAGAGAAGGACACAGGAGGAGTCTATTGTTGACGTTACGTTTAAAGTTCTAGGTGAATTTTCTTTGGCATACCCTACACAGTTACTGTATATGATTTTGGTACACTGGATATTGTATATATGCCTACCTGATCTAGGGAAGGGAAAGAAAAACGAGGGTGTAAGATATCACAAGAAATGTATTCACTGCCTTATTATGTAACTGTACCCCCTTTGCACAACACCTTCTCAATAAAATTTAATTTAAAAAAAAAGCAAAAGAAAATGTTTGGTTATGAAGCAATACTCAGTGATGGCCATTTCCCCTCCTTTTTTTTTTTTGGTACAAATCTTGTCCATTGAAGCAAAATTACAATGTAGTTTTGTACACAGCTTATAATGGATATGTTTCATATCATTGTTAATGAGAATTCCTAGGCTTTTGTGTTATGTTTGCTGCTGGAACAAAATTCCAGGCAGAACAACTCAAGAACAGGAATGACATTCACTTTGGCTCATGATTTCAGAGGTTTCAATCCATGGTCAGCTGACTATGTTAGTCAGCTGAGCATATTATGAGATGGAGGGCAAAGAGGAAAAAGGATGGTTATCTCAGCCTGGCCAAACCATGTGAAAGCTTGGCATCTTCGAGGAACCCCATATTATCTGACTTCATTCTCCCCTCGTCCGTCTCCATGGCCTACTCGATTCGTCGCTCCTCTCATCTCCCTTCACACCTCTTTAAAACTTCAAAGATCACAAGATCCAGTTTGAAAATGATCAGTCATGCTGACTACAGGCAGTCACTGAGCTGAACAAAATGAATCCTATGAAAATCAGCTGTATATGCTTGAGCCCCAATGAGGTCGTTTTGCCAGTCTTGTCAACACAGTGCAAATGCCTGGCCAAGTTTTCTCTCCCTGTAAGCCCAGCTGGTCCCACAGATAGAACCCTAAGCAGAGCTAGTCCCTCTGTGGACACATGGCATAAATGTAATCACAGGGTTGGAGATGGAGGTGAGAGTATGCGAACACATCAGTGTTACAGTCAATCATCACACATGAGAAGAACAGAGTACAGCTCATTGCTCACTGATTGTGAGTCAGTGACATACTTCTGCTTACTAAAGGAGGCCAGCATCTACTTGGAAAAATCAGCCTTTCAAAAATCATGGGAGGAAAAATGCTTTTACAGATTAGCTCTCCCTACTCCCAGATTGTACCCAGAGGGGCAGGCTATTGTGTTCATTAGCTTTTCCTACATTAAATCTGCTTTGCTCTGACTAGACCATTTGATTTCAGGTTTATCCTAAAGCCACAGAAATCGAGTTGCTGGATATTTACTTGGGATTAATGACTGGTTTGGAGCAGCTGTGCTTTACACCATTAACCCGACCCAGGTGCTAATTCCTGGAACATGCCCTGAAAGCAGAGGTCATTATTGCTATTTGGAACTGCAAATGCTGCCTAAGAGACTACAAGCTTTATTTAAAGAGGAAGACATTCTGATTGGTCAACACAACATATTTCTGGAGAATTAATGCCCTGTGTATAAGCCAAACTGATTGTCTGGAAACATCTTCTTGCCCTGGTGTTGTTCAGCTGATAATCCACTTCTAGACATGGGGCAGCAGGCTGGAAACTGCAGCAGGATCTATTTTTGGCACCTAAAATCAATACCCCACTCTAGCAGCCTGATCTGCGTGCCTCATTATCCCCCGTACCCTCTCCCCTCCTGCCTGGTGTCCTGAGTCCAGCTTTCTTTTGTGAGAGATTAAAGCCAGTCAGGGAGTATGATAAATGCTTTCAGCCATATCGGCTGTCATTTGAATAATACTAGATGTCAGGAAGAAATACATCCCTAGCCAATTTTAACCAACCAAATTCTTTTGCTATTCCTTTTCCCTTTATTGCAATAAGAAATGATAACTTAGAAAATGGCAACTCTTTCCAGCCCCTTATCCACTGCCATTAATAATCATAATAATAACTAATAATAATAGTAATAAAGCAAAACAAATCTTGCTTCTATTTTGAGGTTGAGCTGGATACTCTCTTTGGAAAGACTTGAAAAATCTTATCCAGCCCAGAAGTGTCTGCTGGATCGGGAGAGGGACATTTCCTCCACCAGAAGCAAACAAGGTTCTGTTTTGCCAGAGCATCTTCACCTTTTGCAATGTAAACTCTATGACTGGATCTTAGTCTTTATGCATTTCATATGGCCTCATTCAGTATGTTCCCCCCCCCTTTATTGTCAAAGTGAAGTACAGTAGGGTTACAGTTTCATTTGTAAGACAGTGAGTATATTTCTTTTTCAACTTGTTACCTCCTCCCTTCTTTCCCCCTTTCTTTCTCCCACCATGAGTTGTTCATTTGGTTTACACCAAATGGTTTTTATAAGTATTGCTTTTGGTATCATTTGTCTTTTTATCCTTTGTCTCTTGGTTTTCATATTCCCCTTCCCTTCCCTAGTTCTAATACATGTATATACAGTACCCTGGATACTCAGATGAGATACAGTGATAGTGTTTTCTTGTTTGTTTGTTTTCTTTTTTTTTTTTTTTTTTTTTTTTTTTTTTTTTGGCCAGTCCTGGGCCTTGGACTCAGGGCCTGAGCACTGTCCCTGGCTTCTTCCCGCTCAAGGCTAGCACTCTACCACTTGAGCCACAGCGCCGCTTCTGGCCGTTTTCTGTATATGTGGTGCTGGGGAATCGAACCTAGGGCCTCGTGTATCCGAGGCAGGCACTCTTGCCACTAGGCTATATCCCCAGACCCTTGTTTGTTTGTTTTCTTTGCCAGTCCTGAGCCTTGGACTCAGGGCCTGGGCACTGTCCCTGGCTTCTTTTTGCTCAAGGCTATCACTCTACCTCTTGAGCCACAGCGCCACTTCTGGCTTTTTCTATAAATGTGATGCTGAGGAATCAAACCCAGGGCTTCATGTATATGAGGTAAGTACTCTGGCCACTAGGCCATATTCCCTCAGTATGCTTTTATATGTCTCAGTATTATTACTAAAAATAGAGGAAAATGAAGGTATGATTATGATACATGTGTATGAAAAAATATCCAATCCGGAGCCCTGGCCCTTTCCCTATAGTCATGCCCAGCTCTGCTTCCTCTCTGCTGGCTTCTTGCCTGGCCATTTATCTCATCACTAAAGAAGTGTCCCCAGAACCTTATCTTTTCCTTCTCCACACAAGACCTATCAGCCCTGTAGAAGTGACTGAGTGGATTTGTTCATAATGTAGTAAATGTGGCAGAAATCCTCACCAGATGTCATAAACTGGTATAGCTTGAATGTAAAAGGTAAATTTGGTCCTCTGAAAGTTTGGGATGGCTCCTAGAGATTTGAGTACCAGGCATTCTTGGATTCCAGGAATAAGTGCCTAAGGGTTCTACCTCATATTCTGGGAAACTTGCTTTCTGAGAAGAGGGAGCCATGGCTTTAGTTTTTGCTGATTTCAGGATAAAATGATTACCATAATGACTGATTTTTAAACCATAAATATAAAAGCACTAAACACGAAGTTGAAAAGAGATGTATGTAATTGAATTCTGTGAGCTATGTAAGTATTTTCCTGGGCCCAAATCCAGCTTTGGGGTGATTTGTCACTTATATTATTATTGTTGTTATTTTAAACTTTATTATGTTCATTTGTTTATTTTTCATGTTTCTTCATTGTTCTCTAATTTTTACTGGATTTCGAATGAGAAGCAGCCTTGGCTCCAAGTTGTCTCCATTACTTACGAACTTTATTTATTTAGGACAATTTAACATCATTGAGTCTTTTGTTCCTTGAGTATAAAACAAGGATAACATGTAACTCTCAGAACTATTCTGAGAATAATTGATTAAACAATAAGTACACAAGAATAATCCCAACAACAATCATAAGGTCTCATGAAAATACACATTGCTTCTACATAAAGCTTGCATTGTTTTTGTTATGTTCTTTTTTTCTGAACCTTTTTATAAATTTCATAGAAAAGTTCTTCAAGAATACCCTCATTTTTAATTGGTGGTGAATATGATAAGCATTTCTCCTTGTTCTTATCTGAAGGACACTCTGTAACCTGATGCCAGCAACTTTTCCATTTAGTTTTCAAATTTACCAAGTACCTCCTTGAAAAGTTTTCCATTTCAGTATGAACAAGGGTTTTGCTTCAAGAGAGTGGATACAAATAGCTAACATGCATGTATGTTTACTACATGTTGGAGATGGCACTAAGCCTTTTATAAAGGATTAATTGATTTAGTCTTCTCTACAAATTATGAAATGGGCATTATTATACCAATTTACAAATAAGAAATTTGGGACTTAGCAATGTTAAATAATCTGCTCAAGGTCACAGAGCAGTAGAGTGGTTAATCTTTAATTATGGAATTTCAAGCATCAGTAGACTTGTATGTGAGGAAAATTGGGGAAAAGAAACCTTTATAGACCTCCAACAATCTTGTTTTCCAGGCAGTCTTTGCTTGGATGACTCTATAAAGAATTGTCTGCAATAAGTTCTTTGAGGGCAAGGGTTTTGTTCTGCTCAACTCAAGCTCTTCTCATCAATGACTAGCACAATGCTTTGGACAAAGGAAGTCCTAGGTCAAGGATACTCAGTCTTTATTTTACGCAAGAAATTTCTATATCACGATAGAGAGTAACTGCATGATAGGTACTTTTTTGGCACTGGTAGATAGAAAATAAAAACCCTTCTGTTTTCAATAATACATATTCTGTAAGAGACCAACAGTGAATGTGACTAATAAGACAATTGTTTCATAGTTTAGTCACAAGAAAAAACTAGTATAAAATGGAAGGGAAGGTGGTTCAATGAAATGAGGGTATTTGGATAAATATTTGAAAGAGAACAGGGCTGGGATATAGATATCTGAACAATTATGGTATAGGCAGAGAAGAAGGTCATGCCTGAATGACCCGGTTTGGAATAGCAAGAAGGTTACTGTGGTTAGAACAGAATGACTAAGTGGGGGAGTGTTAGTAGGTGAGGTTAGAGTTCATGGATGTGCACCTGAAGGCCATGTAAACTAGCATTCACCTTAATGAAATGGAAATCCAGTAGAAGGTCTTGAGCCACTTGGTAATGCTTTAACTTACCTTCTAGAAGGATCACTTTGTGTTGCTCACGTGTAGGCAGAAGGGGATGGACTCAGACCTTTCAGGAGGCTATTATAATAAGGTAGGCAAATAACCATGATGACGGGGACCAGGGTGGTCAAAGATAATTCCAACCAACTGGAGGGTTAGGGGACAGAACCTGAGCTGGGAGGACCAAGAGCAGAGATGATTTTGGGAAAAGCTGAAGATCATCTCAATAATAGACATGTTAAAGAACTGTCTGTTAGATGTTTGTCTGGGAAAATGGATATGGATTTATAAAGCTATAAGAAGATTGGATTATTTTTTCCCCTAACATTCAGAGGTAATTAGTAACTGGATGGAATTTCAAATCACGAGACTGGAGGTTAATGCCAAGGAAAAGAGCAGTTCAAGGACTAAATATTTAGTTAAGAGTCTAAAATCAGGAGAAAAAGTAGGAATGAACAGAAGATGTTAATAAGGTATGGTGATGGAGTTTTTTTAAGAAATCAGAAGTATATGGTGTTCTAGAGGAAAAGTTGGGAAAGAAGAAAAACAGACAAATTTAAGAGAAATTTAATGAATAATTGTGCTAATTGCTCCTGGTAGTTCAAGTAAGGTGGGAACTAATTTTGACCCCAAATATAGTTATGTAACCATGACAAGAACAGTTTCAGTGGCTTTTGGAAAGAATGAGCTAAAACAAATTCAAGAGAGTAAATAAACCGAACCAACTGCAGGGAGAGGTTGGTTCTAGGCGGGTGCATGAGCAGATCATATAAAATGACAAGAAACAAGCCCAACATGTATGCAGTAATTCTTTGGCTAGAGTTGCTTCAAGATTTTTGTTTTTACTGTTTTGGGTGACATACTACACATACATTTGTAAGTGTATGTGTGTGTATATTATATACATATACATATATTTGTATATGTATGTGCATATTAAGTATGTACATATAATACAATGAAAAAACTGATCATTTGGGTTTATATACACATACATACACACATGTACACAGTGAGATACACATATATTTGTGTATATACATACATATATGTTTACTATATATACATATATATATACTGATATTCTCTGTAAGTTGGAAAACAGTAACAAATGACACTCATTCTGTGTGATTTCCAAACTCTGCACCACTATTAAGCCACTTAAAAATCTTCCAGCCTTTTAAAGGCATATTGTTAATGCTCAATTAGTCATTTTTTTGGCACCTCCCAATATTAAATTAAAATGAAAGAGCAGTTAAGTATATTTTGGACATTTTATTTCAAGTGCTTTCCAATCAGGAAATAGTAATTTTTTAAAAAAAAGAGTGAATCTTTGAAGTGAGTCAGCTGTAGCCTCTCCTCATAATTGAAGTGAGAGGGAATTACATAGAAAGAGTCCTGGGTGCTCTATAGTCCAGACAAAGCTGCGATGATTAGGAGAATGAATTGCAAATGAGGAAGACAATAGGGAAGAAGGTTCTTTTATTGAGGGAGAGAGGGTGGGTGTTGCAGAAAGGACACCTAATAATGACAAGCCAGGCTCAGAAAGCACTCGGGATGTGAATAATTCAGCAGCCTTTAGAGAAAAGGACCCCTTTGGAGAATGTCAATCTGTTAGCACCCAATTGTACAGGATGGGTGCAACATCTGTGCCCTCCAAGAATGGGTCCTGGAAATGCTGGCTGGAAAGCAACTAATGCAACCATTTTATTGAGCACGCTCAATTGGGAAAGATACAAAGATGGAATGGTTTCATTTCTCTACCACCCACACCATGCCAGCTCTTCCTTTCTACTAGACAGCTGATCTTAATTCATTTGGTATAAATCCTGCAACTTTCCCAAATGCTTTCAGTTAGTTAAAAACCGGCCCATTCAAACCTCAACCTTGCGTCTCACTCTAAACGTTTTTCTGCCATCGTGATATGGAAGGTTTATAATTAAAGAGACACACATTCCAGAACCCCGCTGCCAATGAAGTGAGCCCCTTCGTTAAATGGTGTATGGGTGCAGATTCTGTGCCTGTGAGTCCGCCAGCCACTCATTGGGCCTGGACTGTGGTACCCCTGAGGTTCTGTGAATAGGAAACGCAAATCCAAACTAATTTTCTCGAAGAGTTCAGATTTGTTTTCTCTGCCCACCAAAGAATTCAAAGTCAGGCAAGCATTTAAAGCAGACAGAAGGTTTATTTGGAAGTCAAAGGAAAGCAGCAAAAACTCTCCTAAGAGAGCGGCCCCCAAGATGAGTCCAATGGAGTCCTCTTGGAAGGTGTTTTTTTTTTATAGTACAGGGCTCTTCCCACATCTCCTCCCATGGGCTTTTCACAGATTGCTTGATGGCCTGGGTGTGTTCTGCTCTGTCTCTTCTGATTGATGGAGACCCAGGGCTCTATGAGAAGTGTAAGTGTCTGATTGGAAAGTCGAGACACTGTGGGAACAAGAAGCAACCTGGTAGGCCTCGTGTTCCAGGCACCACTTTTTATCCCTATCTACCCAACTGAAAGGGAACCACTATAGCCAACATGCTAGCATGTGGTAAGATGGCCTCCTTAAGTAATGGTTCCAAACTCAACTCTTGTTTCAGTAGCTTACAGATGAAACAGTCCGAAGTGACAGTGGCTGGGCCCATCTTGTTAGGTGGGATTTTATGCTGCCTATCCCTTGCTAAGTGAGACTCCATGCTGTCAGTCCCATCCGAAGTTTTACTTCTTCCATCTTGTTCATTCATCTATGATTCCAACAATTGCAGGTGGCAGCTGGCAAGGCTGGCTAATATCAAGTGACTGATTCAATTTACCTAATTGGGAATTTACTGCCTTGTCTGTGGTAAATGCTTTTTGCTAGGTGCTAATGGACAATGCAAATATTATCAGGCTTTATACTTGTGTTTCTCTGTGTGTGCTTATGCCTCTGCCCTAATCTCTTACCCTTTTTGGTTTAACCAGCACCCAAGGCAATTGGAATTGCTTATATGTTCATACATAGTATATCCCACAGAGCAACATTTTGGTCAATGACTAATTTTCATTTTTGATGATGGTTTTGTGGGATTGTAATAGAGCTGGAAAATTATAACAGAACTGGAAAATTCCTGTCATCTAGTGACACAGAGTGTCATAATGGCATAGTGTGCTGCATTGTTTGTGGGTTTTCAGAGGAATTGGTGTGAAAACCCCACCTGCACTGCCAGGCATACCCAAGCACAGCACCATTATTCACAGGACATAGCACTTGACAATAAGTGAGTATGCTGCTGGTTTGTGTATTTGCTGCATATACTCTGTCATTACTCTGCCCTTCTACTTATAAAAACATGAGTGTACTGTAAAACACTCTGCTGGGTTATTCTGGCAGGCGCCGCATGCGTCGCATTCATTAAGAAGCTGTGTTGAGTGCTTAACTCAACCAGGCTTATGGAAATACATACTACCCTGCTCACACAATGGCACAATTGCCTAAAGACACACTTCACAGAATGCCTTCATTATATGACACACAACTCTCTATCTCAACCCAGTTGTGTTCTCTTTCTCCCTTCAGTGGAGTGCCTGTCTCACCTGATGAAAGATGCTCTTTCCATTCTTTGCATAGTTCCCTTCCACTGACTGTAATAAAGAGCTTGTCTGTTCTCAATCCCTACTAAGCCATAAACATCCATAAACCAGCCTTGGATTTATTCTTTCCCTTCAGCTCATCTTCTAGGACGGTTATGTGAACCGAGAGAGACATAGGACACATATGTGTTGGGTTATACCTACTCATGCTCTTGCTTATACCCTATGCTGCTTCCATTGTTTTATCTCTTTGAAATGCCTTTTGGCCTCTTTACTGATTGTTATAGAGAATGACTTCATAAAAAACCAAGGAGAAATTGAATCCATACTAGCCTGCAGAAACAACAGAATAACCTGTTACGGTTGTGATGGGGCAAACAGCCAAGGGCAGTGCAGTGGGTAGTCTTTCCTCAGCCACCGTTCAGTGTCTGCAAGGATGGGCTGGTGAATTAACTGAGGATATAAGGACTGCATCCTTTCAATACTCAAGAATATAACTAATTCCTGTCATCTCCCCAGAATGCAATCTTGTATTCAATCTATTATCCGAGGCATACGAGAGTGGTCAGTTTTAGATGCTGATACTTGGTGTACCACATTTAACAGATCTCACTACAAAGGCCAAGCTTCCCCGTGAGAGTTTACTCAACCAAGCAGCCTTGGGTCATTTTAGAGAAAGGATGCGATTCATTACCTTATACATTTGTTGATGCTTTCCATGTAGCAAGCACCTAATTCTTTGCCTCTCATTGGAATGTATGCAGAATCTATAGGGTCCCCTGTAGTGACCTTCTTACTTCCAAGTTGCTGTCTTGTGATGGCTTTTGGGAGCGGTTGGCTTTTCAAGCTGATCTTCTCACATTCCTTTTCTATCATGATTCTAAATGAATTAAGCTATCGGAGATGATCTCTTTCAGGGTTGGAGGATGGGAGGGAAGGAGCAGCCAAGGTCTAGCATATATAAACCTTCATTCACTCAAACATTTATAAATGTAATTAAAGCCACCAATCAGTTGACTTTAAATTAATGGAATTATTATGGGTGTGTTTGACTTAATTGGTTGGAAGTATTTTACAAAAAGATTTTGTTTTTCTGGAAAGAGAGAGAGAGAGAGAGAGAGAGAGAGAGAGAGAGAGAGAGAGAGGCTTATGGCATTTGGTCTTGTTTAGTAAACTACCATAACTGTGTAAGCCAATTTCTTGTCCTACTCTTCTGGTTTTCCTTTCTTGAAGGAACCCTGTCTGACCTAATTCTTTTCATTTTTTACAATTATTCATTCCTATGAGTGAATGTGGCATTTTGCTGTCTTTGAGTCCTTTTACTTCAAATCTAGTTCCCAAGATAATGTGGCAGCCACAAGATCAAACCCAGCAGTCATGTTGGTTTTGTGTTTTAAGAAGCCTTCTTATTCTATGCATGTAGTTTTAAGCATATAGTTGTTTTACATACGTGCCTCTATGTTTCCCTCTATATAGCTCCTCATGTTTCATCAGATATAGAACAAAAGCAAATAAAGTCCTCTAAGTTAGATGAACAAATAGGGATAGACAGACATTTTCTTCTATATACAGTCATCTTTAATCGTGACTAGGGCATTTGGCTCTGGAGATTAAAGAACACCCATACTGATAACCCACGGAGGACTCCCTGGATCCCATCACTGAAAAATCTCAGCGTAATGTGGAACACTTATCACCTCTTTGTCCTCAACTCTAGTCTCTAGCCTCCAGCTCCTGCAGGGTAGAAACTGACGCTTTTCTCCCGCCTCTCCTACCAGTGAATAGAGAACAAGTGGCAGAAAAATGAAGGACTCTGTGCTTTGTGCTTTCTGCCCAGCTTGCCTTCCTAGCAGGAGGTTGTGGAAACCAGAGTCTCATTTTGAGTGATTATGGCTGCCGGATAGTAATGCCAGGGGAAAGGTGTGCTGGAGGGATACAAGCTTATATTGAGGGTCACCAGGAAATGGGTTACAATCCAACTTTACCACTACTTAGTGCTGGAGGTTGGGAAATCACTTATTCTTTGAAAGTTGCTTCAGTGATTTATGATCAGTTTTTTTTTCCCTATATATTCTAAGAGGCTGTTCCAAAAATTAAGTAGGATTGTGACTATGTAAATAGGTTGTGGAATAATTAGTTTTCCAAGGCAAGATTAATAATCATATAAAGATGGAGTGATCCTAACATCATTTGTGAGGTTGGTTCTGGAGATAAAGAATAATTTAAAATTCAATGCATAGCCTACAAAATTAAGAAAAGTGAGGGAAGGGGTATGATTGGGAGAGATGGGGGAAATGATGAGAGGGTGACATTGATCAAGAGACATTGTATTCATAAACTGTTTTGTTGAATGGCAACTCTTTTGTAGAACTACTTAAAGATTATAAATTATATTTTTAAAATGTTGCTCAAAGTACATTATATATAATGCATGGAAATGTCAAAATGAAACCTTTTGTATGTTAGAATTTGATAATGAAATAGAGAATGACAAACAATATTGTTCATAAGTTAGTATACTCATCCATCCATTTATCCATCCATCCATCCATCCATTTATCCATCCAACCATCCATCAGTTCATTCCACTTATTCCTTCAACAATAACTGAGTACCTATAATATGTGGGGTGCTAGAGGTACAGACAGAGGGAATATACCTCCTTTCCTCAAAGAAGTCACAGCCTGGAGAAAGAGGACAAGTGAAACATAATTCATTGAGCTAGCACATAGAAGCGGCCTTTAACTCCTGGGAGGATCAGCTCGGGTGAAGCTCTCTTGTGAAGCCTGGGAGAGTGAACACATTTTGAATTAGGTTGGACATCTTTTCAGAATTGTCCCATGATGAAAATTGCCTCCTGGTTTGTGTTCTCAGATGTAGCCAATTTTCCTGCCAGGCAGCATCTGCTGTAGCACCTGTAAGGCTTAGGTTAATGATTATTAATGATGCTCTCTTCTTGCACTACCGTGGCTTGCAGGAAAGCCAACACTGCTGTCCCTCCACGGAGCAAGTGCCATGGCCACCGCGATAGAGACCTGTCTCCGCCCAGTGCTACTGGAGGAGCAGCCACCCTCCCAATGGATCCTGCCTGAAGATGGAGCGGGCTTCTTTTTGTCCTTTGGATTGCAAGCTTTCTTAGATGAAGGTGCTTGTTTTCATTATTTGTGATTTTTTTAAATTACACATTATCATCCCAAGCAGGGAAGGTTTCTACATGTACTTACCCATTCAGCGGTTCTGATCACCTATGGGTATGGAATGGGTGTTGCTGATGCATTTCCCACACCTATCTGACATTATTGCACCTTTTCTATGTGTGAGACATGACACTTTTCCTAACTGGAATATAACGTGTTGATCTAAGGTTCTTTTCCTGGAATTGAGGAGAGCTGGGCTTGGGATCTTGGATTCAGTATTTTCTAACTGCATGATTTTGGACTAGTTGCTTTATTTTTCCAAAATGTATTTTGCTTCCATCATCTTTTCTTCAAATGGTATGTAGCAGAATCAAATGAGATGATGTGTATAAACACTTAGCACAGACTAGACTATGGTAGGCATGTGATCAGTGAAGATAAGTTGGCTACTGCTGTACCACTGCTTTGAGTCCCCTCGGCTTGTGCTTCCCCAGTGGGTATAGGTTTAAGGGGAAAATCCTGAAGCACAGAAGAAGGGATGGTGGGGAACACAATTGTCCCTTTAGCATTATTTGTCAGTGGTCTGATAAGGTTAAACTCTTCATACTCTAATTCAAATGTTGGTATAGTTTGTAAGTTTAAAATGTTTACTGAACAAAGGCCATGAGGACATTTGTATAGATAGCTGAATAAATTTGTGTTTACCTATTTTAAATAGCTCGTGTGTGTGTGTGTGTGTGTGTGTGTGTGCACTCGTCATCCTGGGAGTTGAACTCAGAGCCTAGGTGTTGTCCCTGACTATACTTTTGCTCAATGCTAGCATTCCACCACTTGAGCCACAGCTCCATTTTTTGACATTTTAAAAAAATTGTGAGGTCATTGGACACAAGAGTCTCACAGACTTTCCTGCCTAGGGCGGCTTTGAACCCTAATCTTCAGATCTTATCCTCTTGAGTAGCTAGGTTTACAGGCATGAGCCACCTGCACTCAGCTTAAATAGCTTTCACGGAGGCAAAAACTTCTGATTGGAAAACCTCTCCTCCCTTCCCTTGCTGAGAAAGTGGCCTCTTCATCTCTCCCTGAGTGTTAAATGGTTCTTCATCCTCTGAAGATGACAGGCAATTTTTAGAGTGGGTGTTGGGATGGACTCCCAGGGAAAAGACACCAAAAACCTGGTTCTAATTTTCCTGGAAAATGTGTGGTTCTCTCCTTCTTGTCAACCAGTATTTGCAAATAATTTGACCTTACCTTTTAATTGAGGGTCAAAAGGGTAATTAATGTGCTCTATATTATTTCCTCTCTTAAAAGACGCTTTAATTTGGCCTGTTCCACCATTTTCTTCTTATCCCTTCTATTGTCTTTATTTATGTGACTGTCATTAGGACAACTCAACACAAACACCAATAGCTGCATAGCAGTAGTATCTGGCATTTAAGGAGCTCTTGCAATGTACTGAGTACTATATATAGTACTCAGGGGACATCATAGCCTTACAGTATTAGCATTTTATTTATTTATATTTAAATTTATTCTTATTGTCAAAGTGATGTACAGAGGTTTCACAGTTACATATGTAAGGTAGTGAGTACATTTCTTGTTGAACATTGTTACCCCCTCCCTTGTTTTTCTTCCACCTTCTCTCTGTGTAGTATCACCGTTTCCCTCAGAATTTGCATCTTATACAGGGAAATTGAGATCTTAGGAGGTTAAGTATCCCTAAATCACAAAGCTAGCAAGTAGTGGAGCCACAGTTTATACCAGGGTGGCCCACTGTTAGGGTTCTTGGTCTTTATTACTGTGCATTATTGTCTTTCAAACACAGTGTTTAATAGCAATTTACTTGAGCAGTTTTAGTTAACCTTCACAGGCAGCTTGCAATAGAAGGGTTAATAAGTTTCTATTTTGCAGATGAGGAAATAAGGTTTCAGAAAGATTGCATGATGTGCCCAAGTTTTACAATGAGCTGACATCCATCGAAAACTGGGAACTGAGGATTATAACCCCAAATAATCTCCCCATGTAGCACATGTCTTCAAAGAAAGAATTCCTACAGGAATTGCTAATTTAAGGAGTCCCTCCAATTGTTTTAATAGAATTTGGCCCCGACAAAAAAGCCTATGTGCAAAGCATTGAGAATGCCTCCCAACAACTCTGTTCTCCAAGGTCTGATTTTTCTCCAGGATCTCTCTCTCTCTCTCTCTCTCTCTCTCTCTCTCTCTCTCTCTCTCTCTCTCTCTTTTCTTCTGCCTTCACATGTGAGGAGAGCTAATTGAAATTCATGCTGTGGTCTTATGAACTGTGAGTCAGAAGAAAAGCAGCACTTAATCACTTAATACAATGATTGTCTTTTCAAGCAAGCAAAAGGGACTAGGATGGCAAGAGGGTGTGAGGAGACAAATGTGCATGATATCTCTTGGGAAAGGTTTTGAAAATGTAACTGCCAATTTTTGCAGGATTTGTTTATTTATTTTTGAGACCACTTGGGTAATTCAGTATATTCCTTTCTTATACCCTAGCCACTTAAAAGGAAGCTGGCTAAGTCCAGTTCTGTATGTGCATCAATGTTGGAATGGCACCGCCGTGTATATGTGTGAACTATTACACATAGGTCAAGGCCAGCTCTGAGGAGGGTGCATGCTACTGAGGGAAGCGCACCACGACCCAATGGGAACCTGGGTTCACTGTGCTACTCATGCAGCCAAGACGACTGTGTTCCCGAGTCTGGTGTACCTCACAGGGGTCGGGGGGGGGGGCTCAATCCTGCCAAGGGTTGTTTGTAAACTTACAACATCATTCCTGGTCTGAGGTTTATTGAATTTTGCCTTGCCCAAAGCTCCTATATGCATTGAATTTTGAGGCCTGAATGGCTACCCACCCAGGCAGAGCCACATCAAATGATTTCACCACTTTATACAGCCCCCCGGCCAATCTAGGTACAGAACTTCCCCATCCCTGTACCTAGGACAGATGCTGCCTATCAGGACTTTGACCCCATCACTCTCCCGCCTATTTTTTTTTTTTTCTTCTCAACTTAGGCCCCAATGTCCTGGCATATTGTATGATAGCACACTTTCTCTAGAATGACTCTACTTCTACAAGAAGAAGGAATGATATGCATTTAGGCTCTCCTACAGAACAAGGTAACCCATTTTTTTCTTTCCAGATTTGAAAGAAATGTTTATTTCTTTGACTTTTGTGCCATATAAAGTGGTTGGGATCTTGTGTTTAGAACCTGCTAGTCTAAACATTGTATTTTAAAAAATATTCTTTTTGTTTAGCTTTGACTGAATTTGCAAAGTGTCCTCACATGGGAAGAAGTACATGGGCCATGAGTCGGAGATATCTGATAAAAACCCTGTGAATTATTCTGAATAAGGTACAAAAGTTAGATCACTATATGCTGCCAATAATGTCACACCGTGGAGAAAGCACAGAATTGGGGACATTTTACACCATGGAGAGCTCTTGTGTCAGACTTCCTTGAACTTCCTTTGTTGTGTATTCAATAAAGTAGTGTCATGTTCTATCACTGTGAGCTCATATCACTCTGCTTGGTAACAGCTCTCTCAAAGTTATTTGTTCTTTATCTGTGGTGGGAAAAATATGTGTTCCCCTGTGTTTATGGAGGATTGTATTATGTATGAGATATACATACCATATACTTAGCATTCTGGAAAAAAGGTCAAACAAAAATGTAGAAGTACTGCATATTCAAGAGTGGACCCAGAGTCCTCTCCAGGGTTCCTCCAGAATTTGATTTGGCCTCAAGAGAAGATGGCACTGCCACAGTAGGGAGGCACCCCGACTTGCTCCAACTGAATAGCGAGCTGGGAACTCCAGCACCCAACACCCCATCAAGAACCCAGCAAAACCAGCAGCCAGAAGCAGTGGAGAAATGCAGGAAAACAAAAAGGAGCAAAAAAGAAGAGCCGAAAACCTACATGGAGCCAAAGAATCTCCGGGGCACCCTCCCCCCACCAGCCGACCCTGGCCCGAACAGGGCCAGGCTGGGAAAGGGGAACCCAGCGATAGGCAGACAGAAAATTCACACCAGGAGCGCAGACTCCAGACAGCGGGACTCCATGGACACCAGGGAGAGTGCAGACCAAGACACGGCGACGGCGGCAACAGGAAGTTCGGGTCCACACCAGGAACGGACGTAAGTGGCTGGGGAACCCAGCGGTGCAGAAGGGGAGAGCCGGGGACGCCACCATGGCATTTTGCCACACCTGAAGGACCAACGGCAGCATGGGACACATATACAATCCAGGACCAGGGCCGGGGGACGGCCGGCAGTGCAAGCCCCACCCGAGGTGCCTGGACCTTGCGGACCTTTACAACTAAAATCACAGGTGCTGGTGGGCAATACCAGCACAGCAGGGACACCTGGGCCTGATCACGCCACCCCCCCCTTGCAGCAGAGGCGCAATCTGAGGGTGCTAACCCGCACCTGGACAGTTGATCCCACTGGGCCCCACACATACCGCCCCCCCACAATGGACTCGCGGGAGGGCGCAAATACAACCCAACAACCTGGGGCTCACTCTGGGAGGCATACCCCGCTCAGGTGGACGGGGCCACAGTGGCAGCACCCGTTGTAGTGGGCGCACAGCGCACAGGTGGGCGGGGCCCACGGCAACAGCAACCACTCTGGTAGGCGTACCCTGCTCAGGTGGGCGGGGCCCACGGCAACAGCACCCACTCTGGTAGGCGTACCCTGCTCAGGTGGGCGGGGCCACAGCGGCAGCACCCACTCTGGTAGGCGCGCCTACATAGGAGGGCAGAGCTCTCAATCGTCCATGCCCACTCAGTTTGGCGCATTTCGCACAAGTGGGTGGGCCGCACCCCAACAACACTGGCCCTGGAGCGGTCCACACAGGAAGGCGAACTGCCTGAGAGGTGAGCTCCTCTGACCAAGATACAGAGTGGAAAAAAGAACCAAAGAAGAGATAAGCCTCCACGCCACGCTGAGTCAGCGACCAGCAAACCCCCACCAGGGGCACGCTAGGGTCAGCACAGCACAGCGGCAAGACACTGTCCCGCAGAGAAAGACACAGAACCTACTGGCCCCCAAGTGCAGGGAGAGTGACCACCTCAGCAACAACCGAGAAGGTCACGCTCACCCATTGGGAAGCAAGGTCCAACAGCCAAACCCAAACCCAGAGCCAGGACACCAGGGCACAAGGCTCCCACTGACAGAGCAACGGGAATCAGCACAAAACCAAACCAGGGAAGCCACCCACAAATCTCCAGATGCGCAAATCACAAAGACATATAACACAGTTCATCAAAGGGCAAGCCAACTCGCCAGCTCCAAAAAGCAGCACGACTGAAGAGGAGATGGAGAATAAAAAAGCAAATGAGGCCATGTTAACAGAAATGATGGAAAGTGTCAGAAACGAAATCAGAAAACAATTCCAGGAGTTTAGAGTGGAAGTCTTAAAGGAATCCAGGAAGCCAAGAAAGAAATAGAAGCAAAAATGGATACAATGCAAACCTCCGTTAAAGAAGACCTTAACGTCCTGAGAAGTGAAATGCATGAAAAAATAGATTTAAAATACAACTCTTTAAAGGAAGAAATTTCCACGATCAGAGCTGATCTGACAACCATAAATAGCTCTCTGACATCCATAAACTCCACAATTGAATCCACAGCACAAAGAATTGACCATATGGAATCCAGAATCTCTCTCTTGGCTGATGAAGCAGCCAACAACAACCAGAAAATTACCACACTCCAAGAAACAGTGAAGCTTCAGGGCAGACTAATCCAGGAACTAATGGACAAAGACAAGAGATATAATCTGCACATAATTGGAATAGAAGAAGGAGCCAAATACCAGAGCAGAGGGCTTCATCATATTTTCAATAAAGTTATTGCAGAAAACTTCCCCAATCTCACAGGGGACCCCATCCAGGTAACTGAAGCCTATAGGATACCTGGCAGGCCAGACCCCAGAAAAGCCACTCCAAGGCACATAATATTCAAGACTTCAGATCTCAAGAATAAAGAGCAAATTCTGATTGCAGCCAAAATGAAGAAAGAAATTTTCTACAATGGGAAGAGGATCCGAATAACAGCAGACCTCTCCACACAAACCTACCAAGCGCGAAGTGAGTGGAAGAACACCATCCAAGTTCTACAGGCCAACAATATGCAACCTAGGATTAAATATCCAGCGAAATTGGAGTTCACATTCGATGGGAAAACCGGATCTTTCCACAGCAAAGAGGATCTAAAGGAGTATGTGAATAAAAAAAAACAAAACAGCCCTACAGCGAATTCTAAGAGGGGAATCCCACCCAACAGAGATTGTACAGGACACATAGTCAGAAACAGAAACAGAAAGAGCAGCTCACTAAAGACAAGAAAAAAAAAAAAGAGGAAAAAACAGCCCAACAAGAAAATGGAAGGTGAAAAATCACTCTTATCCTTGATCTCTTTGAATATAAATGGTATAAAAAAAAAGAGTGGACCCGGAATCAGTGTCTCCCCACTCCCTGCTCTGACCCCTTTTCTTAACTGGAGAAAATATGGCTTTGGAGACAGACATTTCCCAATCCTCAACCTGTTTTTGTTATTTGTCAAATGGGAATATGTATTTGCAGTTTTGACTTCATGGTAAGGATTTAATATGTAGAAAAGCACGTTTATGGGTCTGCTAAAATAGCATGATTTTATGTTATAAATATCTGAATTTTTATTTTAATTACTTTAGGATACTGCTTTGAACTATTTAATAGCTCATCTGCGAAAAGGATTTGGAAAGATTTTATTTTATTGTTATTGTAGAGGTGATATGCAGAGGGGTTACAATGACATGAATCAGGTAACATGGAGAATTTCTTTTGAACCATAACTCCCCTTCCCTCGCTCTCTCCTCATTTTTTCCCCCATGCCCCCACTCACAAGATGTATAGTTCATTTTCCACAGTGTTCAGTGAGCACGCTGTTGTATTTGTTGATCCTTTGTTCCACCTTTCCTGTGCCCTTCCTTGCCCTCTCAAATACAAACAAAGTAACAAACAGGACAAAGGAAAAGAAAACAAAAACAGAAACTTAAAAAAAAAGTCTCTTGTTTCCTTTTCTGGGAGTTTATTTCATAACATATTATTTTATATGATCATATTCATCTAGCTATTAAACCTTTGTCAACCACTTCTGTGCACATTCTCCTTTGGCCTCAGTGTGTAAATTTCTAGAGTCCTATATAATTTATCATGTTCGTGTGTGTGTGTGTGTGTGTGTGTGTGTAAAATTTAGTCATTCAGTATGCTTACATGTAGATTTATAGGCACATTCTAGCTACCATAAATAAGAGAAACCATGCAACCAATGTTTCTTTGGCTCTCGCTTGCTTTGCTTGATATAAATTTTTCCAATTCTTTCCTTATGAATGGTACAACATCATTCTTTCTGATGGATGAGTAGAATTCTACTGTGTATATATACCACATTTTTGATCCATTTGTACATTGAGAGGCAACACTGGGATTCCCCTCACCCCAGTTAGAATGGCCATTATCAAGAAAACTAACAACTAATGCCAGTGGGGATGCAGTCAGAAGGGAACACTAGTATAATGTTGTAGGGTTTGACAACTTCTTCAACCACTCTGGAAAGCAGGATGTAGGTTCCTTTGAAGACTAAACACAGACCTACTCTATGATCCAGCAATCCCACTCCTGGACATTTATCAAATAGAACACACACAATGCCACACTAAAGTGACCAGAACAACCATATTCATTGCAGCATTGTTTAGCATAGCCACAATAATGGATTTTTTTCCTATAATAAGAACAAATCACCACCTTTTAACAAAATCATTTAAGGAACAAAAAACAACTAAAATGTATTAGATGGTATTAAATTAACTAGATTTCAAAAGCCCTAAGAGAAGGAAAATCAACATGGAAGAAGAAATTTAAATTAATTATACATGGAGGCTGTTCTATTAAGTAAAGATTAGAACTCCTTGGATAAAGCAGAAGGAATTTGACTAAAGAATTAAGGTATGTGGATGGCATGCCAGTTTGTCACACTTGGCATGGAGAAGGGTAATGGACAAATGAACTGCATACCAGAGAGAATTTAGATAGAGAGTTTACCTCATTCAATCTAGTAATACTCTCAGTCTCCATCTCTCTCTGTCTCTATCTCTGTCTGTCTGTCTGCCTCTTATTTCAGTACTGGGGCTTGAACTAAAGGCCTTGCTCTTTCATTCAAAGCTGGTGCTCTACAACTTGAGACATGCCTTCACATAAAGTTGGACACAAGGAAATTATACACAGGTAGCTTACACTTGTAACCCTAGCTACTCAATGGGCTGAGATCTGGCATTTGAGGTTTATAATCTTATCTCCAACTAACCACTAAAAAGCCAGAAATAGAGCTGTGGCTCAAGTGTTAGAGTGCCATCCTTGAGGAAAAAACTAAGGGACAGCACCCAGTTTCTGAGTTCAAATACCTGCAGTAGCGCGCGCGCACGCGCGCGCGCACACACACACACACACAGAATATCATGGACTTTTCTTGGCGGGGTTCAAACTATAAACATCAGATCTCATCCTCTTGAGTAGCTAGAATTATAAGCATGAGCCATCTTTGTTTTGAAAGATGATCTGCTTTTGTAAGTCACATGTCATTCTCTATATATTATATATGTGTGTTTATATGTATATATATATATAATCAGATATTAGGTTATCTCTCTGATATTATCCAATGGAGTGATAAAGCATTATGTAATTATAGCATGGTACATATATGAAGTAATTTAGTAGTCAGTAAAATGAACAAATGCTTCACTCCTTAGTAACTAGCAAATGGAAGGGAAACAGGATTTATACATTTTTTTAAGGTCTGGCAAGTTTCTTAAGGTTTGAGATAAGTTTCCAGTATTACAAATGGAATAAAACCTTATAGAACTTTGGCACAAGTTTCCTTATTTTATGTGTTTATAAACTGCTCAGGAAAGAGATACTTGCCTAAGGTCACATAGTAAATTTATTAAAGTTTGGCCTCCAGTCTCTGCTTAGCTATGATTCAATAAAAAATAAAATAAAAATGAAAATAAGGTAAATTTTGGGCTGCCATTTTCTGGTTTCACTGACCACTTTGATCTAGTTAATTGTGAATTTGCTAAGTTTTTGCCTTATCCCCAGCTATAAAAGAAACTTATTGGCATTTACCTTAGAAATATGAGCTTTCTCTGAGTAAAATAGCATTAAAGTTTATTCTATTTTATTAAAGCAACAAGAACATAATTTCTAAAGTCAGAAAGGTCAGCTATATTGCAGCTACCAAATGAAAAGTCAGGAGATTATTTTTGCTACTTTGAAATTATTTCAGTTTAACAGATAAAAATAGCTATTGAATCAGTTTTCTGGAAAGTTTTGAATTTGAAGGAAAGATTGGTAGGTGTGACAGTATTAAATATACCTACAAATTCTTGGATATGCCTCCTTTCTCCAGGTAGGGCCTAATTTTCTTCCCTTGTGGACTCTAAGGGGACTTAGAGATTGTTTTCTAAAAATAGTTGATAGCAGAAATAGCCATGTAAGCCTTTGGAGACTAGGTCATAAAAGGGACCAGAGCTTTTTCTTCCTAATCCATCCTTGTGTTGTTCAGCCCTGATGAGAACACTCACTCATGGTTTTCCAAATTGAAGATCATATGACACTTGTAAGAAGTTGAAATATCCAGCCAGTTGCTTTCTAATTGTGCCATCTTGGAAGGATATCCTCTAGCTTCAGTGAAGCCATTTGATGACAGTAGATTCTGTTGACATACTGGCTTTCACAAACCATCCATGTGAGCCTAAGTTGATACAGATTCATTCTGATTTGACTGGAACTTTCCTGCTTTTATTACCAAATGTCTGTGTCTCAGGAGTACTCTTTACTTTCATGCAAATCAGAATGGTCTGCTATTTTATTCTTTCCTGTATTCCAGACATGCAGAAACTCTGAAATAATAAATGTGATATTAATCCACTAAGTTTAAGGCTGACTTTTCACAGAGCAATAGGCAGTTGTGGTGGACACATGATTTATTGCAGGCAATGACTGAAACATTAGAATACAGAAACTCCAACTGATTGTGCCATCTTGAATTTTAGACTCTGATTTGAGATTTTATGATCTAACAATTGACTGGAAATATAATCAACTTACCCATTGCTGTATTGTTTTAAATATGTCTCCTCCTAAATTTCATGGCTGTTTTGGCTTAGCAGCTGGTAGCTATGTATCATAGTTTATTTTCTCTTCTCTTCTTTCCTTTTTCCCAGTTCTTTTCTTTCTTCCTTTCTTCTTTCTCCCTCCCTTCTTTTCTTCTTCCCTCTCTCTCTTTCTCTCTTCCTTCCTTCCTCCATTTCTTTCTCCTCTTCCTCTTTCTTTCTCTCTCTTTTTTCTTTCTTCCTTTTCTTTCTCTCTCTCTCCTCCCTTCCTCCCTCCTCCCTCCCTTCTTCTCTCCTGCTGTCTTCCTCCCTTCCTCCCTCACTCTATCACTCTCTCCTTTTCCTGTTTCTTTTCCTCCCTCCCTCCCTCCCTCCCCCTCCCTCCCTCCCTCCCTCCCTCCCTCCCTCCCTCCCTCCCTCCCTCCCTCCCGCCCTCCCTTCACTTCTTTCTTTTATGGTGAAGATTGAATCCAGGGTCTTGCACATGCTAGGCAAACACTCCACTGCTAAGTTTTATTACTAGCTTAGTATCATTCTTTAAAATGATGTTATCAATATATTGTCTACAAACAGCCTGCTTTCAAATCACTTGGAAAATTTGTTTAGAATGCTAATTTCTGGCATCATTTCAGACCCACTGAATCTGGGAATAGGAATTCCAGTTGTGTGTGTGTGTGTGAGATGTGTGTGTGTGTGTGTGTGTGTGTGTGTGTGTGTGTGTGTGTGTGTGTTAGGTGTTTACGGTGGTTTGTAGAGTTAAAAGAATCATGATACAAAATAGCATTACCATCCAAGTTTCAAGGTGGTAGAAATAATACTTTGAGGATAATATACCGTGAAAGAACTGTTATTAATAACAGAATCACAATTACCCTGGGTTTCAATCTTCTTAACTTCACCAGGGGAAAGAGAGGTATATGCACTGACGGAGCAGATGGATGAGAGGGACGATTGCTTTCAGAAGATGGATAATAGGTCAGCAAGCATGCTGTGCACTCATTTGGGAAGTGCCTGGTATTATCTGGTGTTGGGAGCAGAATAAAACAATTGCAAGGCCACTGGATAGGAGGCCTCATTCATGTTTCCCTCCTCCACCGGGAAGTTATACAGACATTGGAAAGTCCATCTAATCTAATACAAATCCAAATAATTATATCTGGAGTCGGCCTGTTTTTAAGGGAAAGAGCATACAAGGAAGATGAATAGAGGAGGCACAGAAGAGCCCAAATGAGAAAAACAATTGCTCTCCCAGCCTCATGACCAATATAAACAATACATACTCCTCCTTGTTAATGAAACACTACAGATCTTGATTAAAAGCAAAAACATGTCCATTGCCAAGGGGAGAAATACCTGCCAAAGTAGGTGTAGGGAATGGCAGTCCATCCCTGGAAGGCTGCATCACAGAAGCAAACAACAGAAGGAAAGGAAATGGAGGTGGAGATGCTTCATACATGTTGTTTATCAATGCACAGCTAATCAAGGGGATAGGATAGGATGGAAAGAAATACATTTTTTGGCAATTCTTAAGTTTATGTTATCTTTAAATAGTTGTTTACAGGGATTTCAATCCAACATGTCAATTTGTGTGCATAAATAATTCTCGATCCATGTCATTCCTTCTGTCATTCTCCCTGCTGTCAATCCCAATGTCACCCATTCTCTCAGGCTACCTAGTTCCATTTTCATATATGTACATTGACTTGTTCACTCATCTGTTGTCTCTCCACTCATCTACCTCCATCTCCTTAACATCTATCCCTGAGATAAAGACATATTTCAACTTCCTGATATTTATTTTGTTAAATTGTCTGTTAATTCTTCAGAAGGGTTATACCATGGAAACCTACCCTGTGTATATCATACTTTAGCTAGTTTGATCATGTTTATTTGCATATGATGCTGTATGTATTTGCATATATTTATATGTTAGGTCTATGTAAGGTCCACACCGGGGAGGGCTCCATGCAGATGCCCCCACCTGTTTAAGTCTGTGCCTAGTACATGAGTTACCTAGGCAACTGGCACACCTGGAGGCAGTTACCTCCTCCTCCTCTGAGGTCACATCCAATCCACCTGGCCAGATCTCCCATGTTTTCCTACATAATCAGGCTCAACACAATCCTTGCTCTCTTTCCTTTTCTCTCGTACTCTCTCTTGTTCTTTTCTCCCTTTTTCCCTTCTTCCTTCCCCTCTGTCTCCCTACGCCTCCATCTTGTGTGGGCTGGCAGGTTGCTTTCACCCCCAGTAAACTCCTTTTTGCCTGAACCATGTGGTGGGTTTCCTTTCTGGCGAACCTTACAATCTACTTTCCAGATATGAGTGAAGATAGGCGCCTTTTGTCTCTCTGAGACTTACTTCAAGTGAAGTTAATTTTCATTTTGGTATTTTTCTGTCCTTGATGCACATATTTAGTTGGTGTAAGCTTGAATTGTTTCAACTCAACGTAATCCAGCATAAGATATACTTTATTTAGGCCCTGAGGTTATCTAATAAGAAAGGAGTAAAGTCAGATTTAGTAAATACTAGACTGTAAGATTACAGTTTAGAGGCTGGAGTGGGGACGAGTAGGCAAACACAAAAACAAGTATGCGGTGTGATGAGTCTAGCGCCCTCCACTGGATGTCCTGAGTTTAGACTTCTGTAGCCGCAAACTCGTTTCACATGTCCTTCTGAGCATTAGGGCCATATCTAATTCATCCCCCAGATTCAGACACTCTTGTTGTTGTTGAATTGTTGCAGATTTTCTGACTTGCTGCTTTTTATTTCTACAGAGAAACAGTACTGAAGATTATTTAATGAATGCCACCTAGAAAAAAAATGTCTCTTCCTGACATCTATTTAAATTATCACAGATATTTATTAGCATAGTTTCCTAGTTCTATAATAATAATATGAAGTAGCTGTTATTGCCAACACTGTAGGGACAATAAGAAGAGGTGGAGACAGTTTAAGGTAAGTATCCTGTCTAAGGTCAGGCAGCGAGTATGGAGTAGAGCTGAAGTGGTGACCCACCCGTCTCTAATACTATTAGCATATACTCTTAAAAATGCCTTCTGGGATTGTGTAGGAGAAAGAAGCAAAGGCTAAGTGTGTGTACAAATAAACTGTAGACATCCAAATGAAGAGGCAATTTTTTTCTGACATGGGGTTAGACCATTCAAAGGCACATTGGCAAGTGAATTGGGTCCTGAAGGATGAGAAGAATTTTAATAAGGACTTGAACACTGAGAGAGCAGCAGGAGAGAAATCATCAAGACACACAAACTAAAGGTGTATTTTGAATTTAGTTTGAGTAAAAGGCGCTTCATGTTATGTAGAAGGGACTAAGGACAGAATGAGAATTGGTAGAGTATTTTAAAAATCCACAATAGGAATTTGGGGTTTTATTCTGGACAAAATGAGGCAGCCACATTGTTTTTGAGGAAGGAAATAAATTGTGGTCTATGAAGTGTTTATTTAAAAAGAAATGGTAGGAATGTGATGATGATCAAGATAAGTAAATATTTATAGAATTTGTACAACTACACAGGAGGCTTCTCAAATTAGTGTAGGTTAAAACAGAACAAAACAACCTTAATGCCCATGCACCCCCCAAAAAAAAGTAAAACCAGAAACATAGTTAACAGCCAGAATATTGTAATAGACTTATCAACATTTGTAGAGCACCTGGACTCACTTGAAAAAGAAAGTTACTGATGACTCCGAAATTTTATTCCAAAATAAGATAAAATTACATTATTGTTAAACAGGACAGGAAAGCTGGCAAAGAAACTGTTTTCAGGAAGGATAAGATGAAGAGTTTAGCCTCACTAAAATTGAGATTTACAAAGGCATGGAAAGCAGTCGGAAATCTTGCTCTAGAGCTCAAGAGAGAGATTAATTCTAGCGAAATAGATGGGGTATTTATGCTTATTGGGTAATTTGGAAGATCATCTCGTCTTAACTACAGGAAACTGGAGGGAAAACAGGAATATTCACTTTCTTATGATTATATATCATCTTAGTTTAAAAATTAAATTGATCTCCACCAACATTTGCTGAGGAAAAGACAGCCTCTAGCTATTATAAAAGCCCTTTAAATCCAAGAAGGAAAAAAGTAAATTAAATTCTAGAAATGCTCCACAAATCTCATGGATGTGTCATGGAATTAGAATGTATTAACCCCTGTGAGGCTTTAATGAAAACTCAACTTTACATCTGTCAGAAAAGGAAGGGAAAGGATCTCCAGGCTGACCTAGAATGACAGTGTTTTTAGTGCCTCTCCACACTGGAATCATTCTAGCACATGAGATGCTGGAAGTACTTCCAACGTTCAATATTATTGCCCTAGAATCTATGCTGACTCTTATCATTGTTTGAGCCTCAAGTTCAAGCATAATTCTGGCAAATAAATTGTCCCGTGCCCTACCTTTTTGAAACCTTAATGTTAATCTCCCGATTGCCTCTTAGGAAATTTATAAGTGGAAATAGCAAGCGTCAAATTTGAGAGGCATGTGTTTTCTCACCAATATTAAGAGAAAAAAAGATTTTTACAGCTGTCATTCTGAAAATTAATTATCTCTTATGATACATGCATGGCACATTATCACATTGTTTTAGAAACACTAGGAGTCTTTAACTATTATGTTATAGTGCTGGGAGTGTAATTAGAATTATTGAGATGTCTTCTGGTAGATGTTTAAATGGATATATATTACTTTATAATGAAAGGAAGGAAGCTTTCACTCTGTTGCTAACTGCTTCCAGTGTCACTTTCAGATTTCAGTTTGGGAAGGAATACAAAAATTCTTTCATTCATTTATAGAAGTCCAATAAATTTTAACAGTCTTAAACTTAGTCTGGGAAATTGTAGTCAGCCAAATAAATATACCTCAAATTCACATTGCCTGACTAATATCCTCATTTTTCTGATTTTTTTTTTGGCTCTTTATATACTGTGGATTAAAATCAGCAGAGATTTTAGTAGTGGATTTTTTTTTTTAAAGGCATTGGTTTTTCCTCCCTCTGAGGACAGTGGCATTTGAACTTTGCTGTCTCAAGAACAGTGGTAAATTTGATGAAGCTTATCTTCCCCAAAGCCAGACAAGGTGCTTCCATTTTAGTGCCCGGAGGTGGTGCTTTCAGGATCAGCAGTCTGTTCCCAAGCTATACTCATAGGCTGCTTGTTGGAGCACGTATTTAGTCCTTGGGCAGTAAATATCCTCAAGTGATTAATTGGTCATGAATAATCCAATCTCTGTGTTGTTACCTGAACCTGAGATGCAGGGCTGAAAGAAAGTAATCAAGGAAGAGAATAGGAGGGATCACACCCACAAACATGGGAAGGTCAAAGTGGGTTTTCCATTATATACAAAGAGACCCCCTTCCCAACTCCTAGTTTAAAATTCCAAGTCACTGTGAATCTGAAAGACCTCAGCAACAGCTCCCCAAATGCAGCTTACAAATCAGGCACCAGTGGTTCAGGCCTGGAATTCTGGTTTTTCAAGAGGCTGAGATCTGAGGATTGTGGCTTGAAGCCATTCCAGATAGGAAAGTCTGTGAGACACTTATCGCCAATAAACTACCAGAACAAAAATAGCCAGATGTGGAGCTGTGGCTCAACTTGTAGAGTGCTAGCCTTGAGGACAAACAAAACTCATGCACAGCACCCAGACCTGGATGGAGTTCAAGACTAAGGATGGCACCTATACACACAAAAAATAGACAACAACACTGCTTAGGGCTGGTATTGAACTTACCTAAGCACTATATGGTTATCTAAGGCTAGAAACAGACTTCCGAAAGGAAAGACTCTGACTCTTGAAGGACCGGAAACACATATATACCTCAGAAAAGACAGACCGTTGTGATACTGATTCCAGAACTTGTATCTAGGAAAACTTTCCCTTGTTTATAAATGCATTTATTTCTCATGGCCTTCAGGCATCCCTGTGTTTTGCTTTGCTTGTCAGAGGCTTCTGAGCAAAATTATCTGGTAAGATATATAAGTAGAAAATGGGTTTGTCCAGAGGTAATGAAATACCCTTTCCATGCCTCGATAAGTATAATAGGATATTACAAACACACAAATTCTTATGCTGTTTTATTGACTCGGATGAAAATGACCAGTTTCTCAGTCCAAGGAGGTTTTTTTTTTTTTTTTTAAATGAAAGAAAACAGAAGAGTTGGTGATGGCAACTGTTTCTTATTTTATTTAAATTTATTTAATTTAATATTTTTTAAATTACCTTTGGGTAATTGTACAAAGGGTGTCAATTCAATATATACACTTTATTTAAGGTGGTCTATTTTTAAAAATTTTTATTTCTTTATAGTTAAAGTGATGTACAGAGGGGTTACAGTTTCATATGTAAGACAGTGCATGCATTTCTTTTTTTAAATATTTATATTATCAAACTGAATTACAGAGAGGTTACAGTTTCAAACATTAGGCATTTCTTGTACTGTTTCTTGTACTGTTACCTCGTCCCTCATTACCCCCTCCCCCTCCCTCTTTTCCTTCCCCCTCCCCCCCACGAGTTGTTCAGTTCATTTTCATCAAACAGTTTGTAAGTATTGCTTTTGTAGTTGTTTGTCTTTTTTTTTTTTTACCCTGCGTCTCTCGATTTTGGTATTCCTTCTTATTTCCTGGTTCTAATACCGGTATACACAGTTTCCAATATACTCAGATAAGATACAGAGATAGTGTAGGTACAACCACAGGAAGGTGGTATAGGAATATCATCAATAATAGAGGCTACAGTTACATATGGCACGTTGAAAGTATTTACAACTGTGATATAACAATCGTTTCCAGAACATGGAGTTCATTTTCTTATCCAACTTGTTACCTCCTCCTCATTCCCTGGCCCGGCCTCTGCCCTCCCCATCCCCCCATGAGTTGTACAGTTGGTTTACACCATATAGTTTTGTAAGTCAATACATACACTTTTAAGTACAGTGCCTCATGACCAATATAACCCCTACCATCATTCTCCTCCCCGTCTCTCCCAACCTCATGGTCATCCCCCACGCAAGTTACCCAGTTCCATATTCATATATATATATATATATATGTATGTATGTATGGACTACATCCTCCCACTCATCCTCTCTCCATTTGTCTGCCCCCTACCTCCTACCTCCTAACCCTCCTGACAATACATTTTAGCTTCTTGGCATTCATTTTGTTAAACTGTAAGTTAGCTCTTTGAGGTAGTTACAGCAGTGCAATATTCCTCTGAGAATTCATTCAAAACTCTTGTTGTTAAAAAAGAATCGGAAGGTAACAAACAGTACAAGAAATGTATCCAATGCCTAATGTATGAAACTGTAACCTCTCTGTACATCAGTTTGATAATAAAAATTTGAAAAAAATAATCAGAAAATTACCATGTATACAAGACTGGAAGAACCTTTCAAAATGGAGTAGAACCTGCTACCTGAAAGGTGAAATTTGTGCAACTTCCACCCTTTGACTTCAGGCAGGGAACATGAACACTAGCTACACTGTGCGCAGAGGCTCAAGGTGCCATTCTGCATGTATGTTTTCTTCTTTTCCTATCAATCCTCTCAAATCTGATGTTTCTCAGCACATTAGATCACAATAGCTATGCCCGTATGAACACACAAAATAATGCTAAGGGAAATGAACTCCATGTAATGGAAATAAGTGGTATATCATTGTTGTAGTTAATTTCAAGATGCCTTGTGAAACAGTAGTTTTTTTTCTCTCGTATTCCCTTCCTGTGGTTTTACTACAGCTATTACTTTAACTGATCTTAATACAACGGATACTGTTTATACGTGTATAGAACTAGGGAAGGGAAAGGGAATACCAAAATCGAGAGACAAAGGACAAAAAGACTAACCATTGCAATAGTGATACTCACAAAACCAATTGGTATTAACCAACTGTACAACACATGCGGGGGGGGGAGGAAGAAACTGGGGAGGGGGGAGATGGGGGAAAATGATGGAGAGAGTAACAGGTTGGATAAGAAATGTACTTCCCTTACATATGTAACCCCTCTGTACATTACTTTGACAATAAAGAAAAAAAGTACTTATGGGAGAGAAGAGAGTGAAAATTCCTGTCATTGGAAGAATTAGAGAAATGGAACAAGTTATGGAAGAAATACAGGGAAGACCTTAGCTTCTCAACTATGTGCAGCTGTGTTTTAGTTTCAGTGTTTTCTCTCGAGTTCACAGAAAAAAAAAAAAAAAAAAAAAAACAAAAAAATCAAATGAACGTAGCAGCATATTTCCTTTATCTGAATATATCCCTTCCTCCACTATTCTTTTATTTCCTTTCAGAAAAGCTTATTATTGAGAAAAAGTTAACTAGAAAAGCTGAAATTGACAATGTGGAACTTTTATTCTCTTGCATATGCAGCACTGATTTTTATAAAATCTGCGTATGACAGGCCTAATATGTCTCTTTTTACTGGTAAATTGTCACTCATCCTGAAAGGTATGAGAGCTTACTCCTTTGTATTTAAGAAGCTCACAACCTGAGCTCAACAATGCTCAACCCATTTCTTTTTTTGTGAAGAGACTCCATATTCAATCAAATATGCCTGAGGACACTTGCTTGGTCACTTGGCTCAACTCTACCAACGGATGTTCAACCCCCTTTTTGTATATTTTCTCTCCGGCCTTTTGATGTGACTCTCTTAGGCAGAACTTTGCTCATATCTCAATAAAGTGAAAGCAAATTATCTTATTTTATACTCTTTTTACAGGTTCAAGTATGTTATGAACTAACGTAAAGTAATGGGAAAGGTGCCAATTTTGAGAGTCAGGTCAACTTTACTTCTAACTACATGCCACCTGCATTTACTAGCTGTTTTAGCTTGAGAAAGTCTTTTCCATGGTGGTAGCTTCAGCTTCCTCTTTTCAAATAGAACTAGAAAAGACAGGCTTGCTTGGTTGGTTGTATGAAGGAAGATGGGAATTAGGTCCCTGTATGTGAGATTTTGAGGTATGGTATCTATTAAATTCAACTTTAATAAATATTAGATTGCCCATGTATCAGACTTTGAGTAGTAGAGCCTCCTTTTCTACTTTTCTCCTTCTAAGATTTGGGACTTTGACTCCCTGGTTCGTTTCATTATGAACTTCAAGTTTGCCTATCACCCAATTGTCCATTTTTATTCAGTCTACCTTTGGGAATTAAAAAAATATTAGTGTGACGCTAAAAACTTAAATCATATTTCTTACATATTGATTTTGAGTCTGTCAAGCAAAGTTAACATTAATATTGAAAGAAGTTTTAGACATGAAGCAGCATCGATTTTTCATTGCTTTCTTTGTTATTATAAGTCAAAGAGATTATATTTGAGGAGTCTATATATGTTGTTTCCTATAGTACCACTAATAGGAGTAGAGCAAATATCTATAGTCTAATGGTCATTACTATCATATAATCATTTTTTTCTTATTTTATAATCAGTTCTCCCATAATTGGGAGAATACTTTGTAGGAAAAATTCATTTTATTATCTTTATTTTATATTTATATATTTTATTATTATCTTTAGAGTTGACCAGTTAATTTCAAATGTAGAATCTATTTCTGCCATTAAACTATTTCAAATATCTTTGCTTACTTTTCTCTTCTCTTTGAATTTCTCTTGGAAATTCCATCTCTTAGAAGACATTTAGTGTCTTCTTCCTATTGTGTTTGATTACATTATGTGTGTAATTTATAAATAAGATATATCGGAAATATAACAATTTTTGTTTAAGCAGATGGACTACATTGACTTGAGATGAAAATAATAAAATATTGTGTCTTTTATTCCACCTTAAAATATTACTGGATTATATTGACCAAATTTCTTATTTTGGTTTAACTTAAATATAGGTACACACACACACACACACACACACACACACACACACAAACACACATTCCTATTTCTATTTTTTTCCTGATGGTCCTGGGCTTGAGCTGAGGGTCTGGGTGGTGTCCCTGAGATTTTGTGCTCAAGGTTGGTGCTTTACCACTTGAGCTACGTCTCTACTTCCAGCATTTTTAAGTGTAAGTGGAGATATAATCACATGGGCTTTCCTGGCCTGTCTGTCTTCAAATTGTGATCTTCAGCTCTCAGTGGTATATTTTAAAATATATCAATAAATGAATAAAATGAATATACATTGAACTGAATTTGTCATTTAACAAGGAGATCAGAGACAAGTAAGATAATATAGATACTTCCAAAGAAAAGTTATAGAGTAACACGTGTATAATAATAAAAGTTGGTCAATATTCCCAGGGCACTAAGAAGCTGTATGGTTGCATTTCTATGGACATGAGCCATCTTTGTGTACTCTAATCTTCTGAACTGTAAGAATTCAAAGCCAGTAAAATGATGAGACACCTAGAAGCTGGGCTATGCCGACATTCTTATTTCTTTCCTGTTTTAAACTAACAATTATTCCTGATAACTATTGCCTATCTTATCTTAAGTCATGCACAGATGGACTAATTTTTGACATGACATCTAAACTGACCATTAAATAAACTGACCATTTATAACTAAACAAAAATCTGTCATTTCTCCAAAGCATTTGCTGCCATCATGTTTTCCCTTTCTTTGTCCTGCAACATTGTCTATATCCAACAGATGCCAATCACTTATCCTTTGTCTTTTCTGATTTACTTAATTTTCAGTTCATCCAATCTGGTTATTATGCTTCTTCTTTTATGCCCACCCTGAGTAAAAGTATTCTTCCAACCCTAAATTTTCATATAATTGTACTGGTACAATTAGCTCCATTACAAAGTCTTGTTAATTCAAAGCCAGTGGTTATTAAGTATTCTCACCACAGGAATGATATCTATGTGAGGTAATCCATTTGTTAAAATAGCTTGATTTCACCATTCCACAATGTGTATGGGTGTGTATTTTAAAATATTTTGTAAAAACACATATTTTTGTTTGTCAATTTACCCAAACTCAAAAGAAAGAGGAAAGTTACATGTAATAAGAGATACTAGCATCCTACCTCCATTAATTGTTGAACTTAAGCATAGGACTACTTTCATGTCTCTAAGTAACCCTCACAGAATCTGTCCTAGATCCTGAACTTATTGTTTGTTTGCAAAGTTGAATTATCCCAAAGAACTGAAATGCGGAGTGGTAAGGTGAAACTGTAGCTTCAGATATGTTGGTGTTTTGATCATCTCTTGCTCTTATTTTAGCATCAGAATATGCTCTTGAAAAAAAATTAGCCAAAGGTCAACTGCATAGAATTTGTGAGGAAGCAGAACAAATAGAACTAGAAGTCCTTTGAAATCTTTCTATTCGAGGTTCTATTCAAGATAAAAGTTACCTTTATTCAAGAAGTAAGATTAAAAACAGTGAATGGTTATTTATTTATTTATTTATGGTGTCAGTTCTGGGGCTTGAACTCAGGACCTGGGTGCTGTCCCCGAGCTTTTGTGTTCAAGGCTTGTGCTCTACCACTTGAGCCACCGTTCCACTAAAGAGTGCTTAGTTCCACTAAAGAGTGGTTATTTAATTGCTTTTCATAAGGCAAAGGAACCTGCTTCAATGTGACATAAAATCAATCATAGAGAACTATATTTCAAGTGGGTTAGATGCTCTAAATACATTGTACTCTGTTCTCCACCACTTGCTAGGTAGGTAATCTACTATTTCAGTCACATCTCCAGTCCATTTTTCATTGGCTATTTTTGAGATAGAATCTCACTTTTTGCTCGAGTTGGTCTAGATGGTCATCACCTATTTTTGCTTCCTTCTGTAGTTGGGATGACGTGCACACCACATGCCCATTTTTCTGTGGTCCTGTAAAGCTTTTGCTAGGGTAGCCTGGAACATACATCCCACCAATCCCAGGCTTCTGAATTGCTGAGATGACAGGTACATACGTGACACTCAGCTACTGATTGTGTAATAGGGTCTCACGAACTTTTTGTCTGAGTCAGCCTCGAATTGGAACTGTGGCTCTTCTGATCTCCACTTCGAACTAGCTGGGATTATGGGCAGAAGCCTTTGGTGCCAGGAAGTCAAAGCTTTCTTAACCGTGGCCTGCTTTTGCATCTCTCTGTGAAGGATTGCTGTAGAAGTTAACAATCAGGCATGACCTCCCATGAGTGTTTTTGGAGGAGCTGCCATGCATGTATAGAACCTTTTGGGCTGGTGTTCACATCAGTTCATTGAGAGAATGACTTCTTATTACGCTGGATAGCAGTGTCTTGAAGGTGCAACGGCCAGGTTACACAGAGCAGTGGTAGGTATGTTGGTATAAGACATTTCTGTAGAAAAGCTGGTCATCCCTGGTATTAGTGTACTGGGAGATGTGACTCCCCAAAGGCTGCCCAAATGGATCTGGTATTGAAATTTTCAGGAGTGACATGCCGATTACAGGATTGGTGTGGTGGCAGCAGTAAACTCCAGCATGTCCTCCTGGCCAGCTTTCCTGGACACAGGACACTGAGCACAACAGGGCATTGCGTGGCTATAATGGCTCAAGCGTCTGGCAGAAGCTTCTTCTAAGTCCTCCTCTGATGAATGATGCAGGTGCCCCTGCTTTCCTTCTGTAGAGTGTTTCATCAGTACCATCTAAATGGGTTCCTGCTGTAAGGAATTTAATGACATCCCTTCCTTCATTTGTAAGACACCAAGGGTCTCTGGTATTGTTAGTTTCCCTTGAAGTAAGGGATAAAATCAGATGGACTGCTTCCTAGGTAGAGAGGAAAAGCATGGGAAATTCCTGTGTCTTTTAGAGTAGGGGTTCTTAGTTATCTCTTTGTTCCAAGGGAAGAACAGACTCCTGTAATAAAGTGAGCAGCTGTATTGTCCACCAACCATGTCAGTCCTCACTTTGGGAAGACCTGAGGCTGTGAACAGTGCCTTTTCCAAGAACTAACAGGTTACTTGGGAAAGCCTCCAATTCTCATTGGCCTCTAACTTTTTCAGAGAGAGTATTCAACAATATAATTCCATGTCTCTTCAATTATTTAAATTTGATTTACTTGTTTTATAAGTAAGATGAAGCTAAACCTATTCTGAAAACAATGTATTTAGGGAAATCATGTATTTTCTTTTTTTTCCCAAATTTTTATTATCAAACTGATGTACAGAGAGGTTACAGTTTCATACGTTAGGCATTGGATACATTTTCATTGAGCATCGTAAGCAAATTTAGTTATCTGAGAATATGTTACTATAGAGAATGGTATTATATAAGGTTTACTTATTAATTATCTTTGTACTATTGACATGTGTGCACACACATGTGTGGGTGTATGTTTTCTCTTGTTTGGTACATAAAATACATTTTTCTTTTGAAAGAACTGAAGCAGAAACTCTGTACCCACAGGTACAATGCACATGCAGCATTGAATGAGAGTTCAGACACTTGCCTTATAAGCACTAAATGTCCCATTGTTCTCTACAGTACATTGAATGTCAAAGCTCACTCTCCCTTTCACCAGAGCTCAATTAATTTAGTTTGACTAATTTTTCTTCCTTTATTAACTGTCTACTATGCTTAATGGGACCGAGTGAGAAATGGAAAGATAGAGTGTTGGAGCATGTATAGGACTAATTTTAGCATCATGGTTATGTGAAGCTTGTACAGGTGCATTTCAGTCTTAATGAGGTGGCACCTTCTTCTTACTGTTTCTGACCTTGTCCATTGTAGGTGGGAATTTGTAGAAACCATTTAGACAGCTTAAAGTGCAGTTGACACCTCCACTCGCCTCCATCATATTTGAGAAGGCCAAGTGACATTTTTTTTATAAATAGAAAAGAACATATATTTATCCAGTCATTAAAAAGACACCACGTGAGTTGATATCTCCTCTTTCCTTTTCTGCCCAACCAGAAAGCACATTACTAAATCCTAAGCTGTCCCTATTTTGCTTAAAAGTCTTACACTCAATTCTCAGGTTTAATTTTTAACATTACCAGACCTGACAATAAAAAATATGAAGTAAAATTATTGAAAAACTCCTATGTGTAGGGTGGCTTCTTCCATATTATATCACTGTTTAATTAGAGTCATCTGTTAATTCTAGCCTTAGATCTAATTCACAATTCTACTTTTGATTGTTCTAGATGGTTTTCTTTTCTTTTAATTTTGTTTTACTGTAAAGGTGACATATGGAGGGGTTACAGTTACATAAGTGAGGTAATGAGTACATTTCTTTTCCAAAAGTGTTACCTCTGCCTTGTTTTTTTCCACTTCCCCTCCCCACGGATTCCTCTCTCCCCGTATTGTAAAGTTAATTTCCAACAGTGTCTACTGAATATTGCTATTGAACTGGCTCACTATTTGTCCTATGTCCCAGCATTTCTGTGATTCCCCTTCCCTTCTCCAAATTGGATGCACTTATATATAATACAAAAGGTACCGAAATATAACACAGTGACAGCAGGGTAGTAGCATCCCCTTTTGGTCACATTCCTGCCAGCATCTGTTATGATTTGTTTTCTTGATAATGGCCATTCTAACTGGGGTGAGGTGGAATGTCAATGTAGTTTTAATTTGCATTTCTTTTATGGCCTGAGATGTTGAACATTTCTTCATGTGTCTAGTGGCCATTCTTATTTCCTTTCCAGAGAAGTCTCTTTTTAATTATTTATCCCACTGTTAAATGGAGTGGTTGTTTCCTTGAGGATTTATTTTGGGGGAGGTGCTATTAATTTTTTGAGTATGTTTTAGATATGAGGTCCTTGTCTATTGTAGAGCTAATGAAGACCTTCTCTCAGTCTATGTAATCCTCAATTTGATAAGTTAGAATATAGACAGAGATATTCATGCCTATAAACTTCAGTGTATTGGGTTGTGTCATGTTATGAGACTCAATTTAAAGTGTTTCACAAAAGGAAAAATTATAGTCATTTTTGGTCTTTGTTAATAGGTGGTGATCATTTCTTCTCCTGAATGCTACTGAGAAACAATCTAAGTGAATACATTTTCCAATACTCTTAAGGGAATAATCATTTATTTTCTTTATTAAACAAAATATACCTTCTCAATTTATGCACCTCCTACATTTTTTTCAGCAAAGACCATCATTTTACTAATCCCAAAATAAAGCATGCAAATGAAAGTTCTCCCCATTATCATTTTTTCTCCCTTACCGAGAAATTGTCGTAAAAGAGAAAGGCATAAATTGGTACAACCCACTTCAACAGCAAAGCTGCTTGAGAACACAGGCTTTGTATATGATACATTCTCTTGAAATGAATAGAAGATGGGTTGGACTTTTTCATGGTTTTATGGCTGTTGAGCTTAGGAGTGAGTGACTGATATAACAGTGATATTAAAGACTTATTGGTTTTGAGAAAAACATTTGGCTAATATGTCCATTTTCTGAACAGGAAAAATCCCTTATCTCAAGATAGCTATCAGAAGTAACTAGCTAGTCTTATGAGTACCTAGCAACAGATTAAAGACTGGAGTTTAAGAATGTCATGCAAGGATTCATCTGTACGTTCTAGCTTCGTCATTTCTCATTGTGTCAATGAACCTTCATTGGAACATGTGTGTACACTACTGTGTTTATGGGTGAAAACAACAATTGCTCCCCCTCTGTTTCCTTTTGGAAGTTCTCATTTTTCCCAGTTTTAATTTATATTCAAATTTCCTACTACTATCCATTCACTTCTCCTATTTTGTACTGTTGTTTTACCATTTCTTCCTTTTAATTCCCCTTACATATAACCTGTGGCCTATAGGACACGTGGATATATTTAGACAAGAAAGAGGAGAGCATTGATTAAGAAAGTTACTTTATTTCTACACAAGTACCTACAAAATGTTGTCAAAAGGAACCTGAGTTCATAATCAGGATAAGTTATATTTTCTCAGATCTACCAACTATGTGCATAGGCATTGATATTTTAAATGTCTTAAGTCTAATATCTTTACTTGAAGAAGAATACAACAGCATTTACTTTGCTTGAAGCATAAGATGGAAATAACTATTAAATGTCCTAATTTACTTTAAAATGTAATTGCAGATCATTCCAGGAATTAGTGAAATAAATTTACAAAAGTTGCAAACGCTGTGTCATGAAAACAACAACTTTATCACACTTCAGTTTTTACATGCTAATGAAGGGTATAGATGCACATTAATGTTTTTCTGAGAAAGCACTAGTCTTTGCAGGGAATTTTCCCTGTACATTGCTCCTTCCAGTCCTGAAATTTGATCTTGAAATCTTTGGGTTTCAGTGCTCAACCACAGTGCAAAAAACATGGAAATTTGAGTTTATGTAGGGAAGACACATTGATTGGATGAAGTTAGGACAGACATTTCAGTCATAGCTTCTAGACATTCAGCTGTGGTCACCTGCATGACAAAAGAGAGTATATCTATTTCTTAAGGCTGTGGTGGATATGGAGGACCACACAGGTTTGTATAGCTCACAGTCACGTCAGTGTGCAGAAAGGCACATAACATTGAATGTGGAGGAACCAAATACACACAGTACATCAGATAAACATCAGCAGGAAGGCTTTCCAGTATGCACAAAGAGATTACTCCTTGTGCAGCAGTGCCATAAAATGCATGAACATGCACATACAAAGAGACAGAGGTGCATGAACAGAAGAGTAATTATAGCAAAGAACAAGTTGTAGATATAGCAGAAAATCTTAAATATTACCAAGTGGACTTCAGTAAATACCAGGATGATATGCACTGACCTTCAGAGGGAGATCTAGAAATATTATAACTATGTAACAAATGCTGATATAGGTAATTGTAGGACTTAAGTATAGATTGGTATCATGTTATACCACAACCAGGACTGAGATTTACTCATCCCCTTCAGGGTGAGTTGAGCCCAGGGCAAATGGTAGAACTAAAGCTGTTCTACGTTAGTGTACAATGTACAGACATGATTGCCTTTTCCTTTTTTTCTTTAAGAAAGTAATCCAAGTAATTTTATTGAGTGTGTGGACATTGCCATTACATCCTATACAATGCCAAGTTCCAGGAGAGATTTCAAAATGAATCTGAGCAAGTAATTCTGGGGGCAAAGTAATCTGTAGTAATCTTCTAAGATTGGACACATAATGCCAAGAAGCTTGTGGAATTCAGTGAAAGAGGCCCATAGAGCAGTATTCGTTGGACCACTACTATAAGTGACCTTGAAGAGTTGAACACAAGAATAAATGAGTCAGGAGGAAAGCAACAAGTAGCATGTTAAGAATGATCAATTCAGTACCAGTATGGGGGTTCTATTCTGCAGAAACATACTTGAGAGGTCATCACACAGTAACACAAATTAAAATTATTTAGCTTTTAAATAGTTGGACAAATGCATTTTAACTTAACATGTTTATTTCTATGTACAATGCATCCTAATCATTTTGCTTTTTTAAAAACCTTTTTTTCATGGTTCCAAAGTTAAAAAATTAAAACAGAGGACCAATTAAGTATGACTAAATTTGAGTGGATCCAACCAACATGCAGACAAAATTTTAGATACTAACTGATATTAACCATGTAAAAGACTATACAACTTATTGCAGAAACATTAAAAGCCCAGCTGGAATTGTCTCAGGTGTTAGTGTGACAAAAAGGTCACATAAAAGTTCGTTGGAAAGTCTAATATCATACAAATGCAAGATTCTGTTACTAAGCTTTACTGTTCCTGTTACTAACAGCAAGGATTTCTATAAATGGTCAGTAAGTGACAGCTAGTCTTATATACCCAGCCAGTATGGTCCTTCTCACATTGAGCTTCTTTTAAAAAATTATTTTTATTTTTTTTAAAAGATTTTTAAAAAACTTTTCTCTTTATTGTCCAAGTGTGGTACAGAGGGGTTACAGATTCATATGTAAAGCAGTGAGTACATTTCTTGTTCAACTTGTTACCTCCTCCCACATTTTTCCCTACCCCCCCTGAGTTGTACAGTTGATTTACACCAAACGGTTTTGTAAGTATTGCTTTTGGAATGGTCTGTCTTTTTGTCCTTTGTTTATTTGTTTTGTTTTTGTTGCCAGTTCTGGGGCTTGGACTCAGGGCCTGAGCACTGTCCCTGGCTTCTTTTCGCTCAAGGCTAGCCCTCTGCCACTTGAGCCACAGTGACTCTTCTGGCTTTTTCTATATATGTGGTGCTGAGGAATCAAACTCAGGGCCTCATGTATACGATGTGAGCACTCTACCAGTAGGCCATATTCCCAGCCCCTGTTTTTTTGTCCTTTGTCTCTCAATTTTGGTATTCCCTTTCCCTTCCCCAGTTCTAATATCCATATAAACAGTATCCACGGTATTTGGATAAGATATAGTGATGGCGGGGGTACAACCACAGGAAGGGGATACAAGAGAAACAAAACTAAACAGACAAGGAAAAACAATAATAAAAAATACAAAATAATAAAAGATACAAAAAATATGGTTTCAAATGGGATGATGATAAAAGTTACAACAGTGGTATAACTCTTGTCTCTGTAACTTGGAGTTCATTTCACTTGGTGTTATCTTATGTGATCATATGGATGCAGCTATTGGGGTATTTTGATCTTCTACCATGACTGGCCTAATCCTGTACTAGCTATTCCCTATGAGGGACACCGTAGAGTTTATGCTTCTTTGAGTCTGGCTCATTTCACTTAGTATGATTTTTTTCCATGTCCTTCCATTTCCTTACAAATGGGGCAGTGTCATTCCTTCTGAGGGAGGCATAGAATTCCATTGTGTATATGTACTACATTTTCCTGATCCACTAGTCTACTGAGGGGCATCTAGGTTGGTTCCATGTCTTAGCGATGACAAGTTGTGCTGCGATGAACATAGTTGTGCTGGTGGCTTTAGTGTGGTCTTGCTTGTAGTCTTTTGGGTAGATGCCCAAAAGTGGGGCTGCTGGGTCATGAGGGAGCTCTATGTTTAGCCTTCTTAGGAACCTCCACACTGCTTTCCAGAGGGGTTGAACAAGTTTGCATTCCCACCAACAATGTAATAGGGTTCCCTTTTGGCCACATCCTCTGAGGTTCTGATAGAATAATAGGAGTTAAATTTTTCTGGGAAGTTAAACTGGACATGATGACCAATATCTGAAATCTCAGCATTTGGGAGACTTGAGTCAAAAGGATTATGAGTTCAAGGCTATCGTGGGCTACATTAGCAAGATCCTATCTCAAAAAAATTGTGTATCAAGTGTATGAGGGTAAACACATAGTTAGGATTATTACTAAAGCTATCATAAAATAATTGACTGCTAACTGTTTCTTGCTCATATAATTTCATTAGCTGCTATAGTGGTTTTTTAGTTTGTCACTTGAGTATTCATTTTTCTTCACTCAACAATTACCCATATCTCACCTACAAATATGGAAGGCATTATGTTTTCCATAGCTCTGTAGTCATTAGCAAAGAAGGGAAAAATTCCCTATATCTCATAAAACTGGTTGCACAATGAGGAGGCAGAAATCACACACATAATTGCGTGTTATGAATAAAGGATGCACATCATTATCAATGGTTGTGTGCAAAATTGTGCAAGAGTTTACTAGGTACAAGTCAGAGAGCTTGTTGATAGGGTGTGTGTGTGTGTGTGTGTGTGTGTGTGTAAGGCCTAAATGTGTGTTGCAGCAAGAAAATGTCAAGCATTGAGAACATTATGTGCAGAGATACAGTGGTGGGCCAGTGCTGGCACATTTGAAAAGGTGATAGAACCTTAGTGTGGCCTAAGAGCCAAGTAAGTTAGAAGGTTGATAAACTAAGACCAACAGAAAGGCTGGGGAAGGCGTCTCGGCCTGCATTGTTTCCAAGAGAACTATGCCAAGCACTGGGTTTAATTCCATGTGAGCTTCCCAGGCGTGCTGAGAGTCACTTTTCTCTCCATGTCAGTTCTTACCGCTGCTCCATTGCCTCCACAATTGCACCATGTCTGCAGGCTCTGCATCTGTGCATTTAACCAACCATGTGCAGTGAAAATATTTTTTATTTCATTTGTACTGAACATATACAGAATTTATTTTTTCTTGTCATTATTCCCTTAGCAATTTAGTATAACAACTATTTACATAGTGTTGTGTTTTGAATATGAAACATCCCCACAGGCTGGTGTGTGAATGGTTGGTCCCCAGCTGGTGGTGTTATTTTGGGAGGTGTGTGTGTGGAGGGGGAAACTTCAGATGGGATCTAGCTCCAGGAAGTAAGTCACTGGGGAAATGCCTTTGGAAGTTTGCCTGGTCCCCAGTTCCTGTCTTCCTGTCTGTTCTTAGGTAAAGATTTGTTCATCACAGACATCTCCCATGATGCATTCCATCCAAGTTTGGGGGATCCGTTGACCATAGACTGAATCCCCTGAAACCAGAAGCTAAAATGAGTCCTTCTGACTTTGTTTCCTTTCTTTCAGGCATCTTTAACACTGGCAATAAACATAGGTAATAGCTCTAGCATTTACATTGTATTAAGTACTATAAGTAATTTTGAGATAAATTTGGATATACTGGAGGATGTATAATTTGAATGCACACAACACACACACACACACACACACACACACACACGTGTGAGACTTGAGCATCCACAGATTTTATCATCTAAGGTAGCTCCTGGACCCAACTCCCAACGGAGGCCACGGCATGACTATATTTCTGAACTCCTACCTTTCACACAGCTCTATCACGTGCTCATTGACAGTTTACATGCATTTATTCTTAGCATTTTACCCAAAGCTATAAAAGAGAAACCATTGTGGTTGAAACGATACCATGGTAAGAATATGCTACTCGAGGTAGCGAAGAGCCGTAGCTAACGCTGCGCATGCGCTGCTGCTCGCCTGGTCAGCAAGGAGCACGTCAGGGTCCGTTTCAGACGGCACCGACAGGACAGTGGAGGATGGAGGTGGAGGTTGGGCTTCTCACGTCATAGAACTCAGCATCACTGGCTCTATAGTCACTGGCCAAGCACTCAAGGCCAAGATGGAGAGACCCACTAGAGGGATGCAACTTTATTTTACTTCTGTTCACAGTAATGCAAACTTATCCTCAATTAATATTTCAGACAGTAGACAGTCATGTAAGCAGATAACAAAGAATTCAAGTTCAGTCGGTAACTAGTGGCGTCAAAGGCTGAGCATCCCCAGATAGAGCCCCCAGATTTAAAAATGTAATTCTATGGTGATCATTAAGGTGATGTACAGAGGGTTGCTGTTTCATATATTAGGTGTTGAGTACACTTGGAGCCCCCCCGTTTTTGTGAGCACTTAGCCTTTGCAATCACAGCACCTCTTGAAAGAACCAGTCAGCTGCTTTCTAGGCTGCTGTGAGCTTTCCATCACAGAGAGAACCAATCTTAAGTGCTGAGTGAGAAGTGGTGAGAAGGGGTTTCCGAAATGTTTTCATTTGGGGGGATATGCCCTTAATCTTTAAATTCATCTTCTTCCCCAACATCTACCCTATTCCCCACCCCTATATTATGGGGAGGGTCTGAAGGTGGAAAGATATTGAAGGAAAAGAAGATAGAGAGAAAAACAAAACTCCCTTTCTCAACCTCCATTTAGTGGAGACTTCTATTTCAAGTCTCCTAAAAATATTCATCCTGAAGCCAGGCTCCAGTGGCTCATGCCTATGATCCTAATTACTCAGGAGGCTGAGATCTGAGGATCTGAGAGGCTTATGTGAGATTAACCAGCGACGACCAGCGACATGCTAGATGTGGAGGTGTGGCTCGGTGGTAGAGTGCCAACTGTGAGGGAATAAGCCAAGTGAGCGCTCCAGGCCCTGAGTTCAAGCCCCAGTACTGGCACAAAAATAAAATAAAATAAAAAGTCATTCTGAAAAACTTATAAAACTAAAATATCTAGCGGTTTTGAGAACTATTTAAAATGGTTAAAGAAACGCACAACAATGAAATTGTAGAAATAAAGGAGCAGTTCTACCATACTGATATGCATTTGGAGCTTGTGAGTATTTGCCTTAAATATAACCAGCTATGCCATGTGCTGGTAGCTTGTGCCTATGATCCTAGCTACTCAGGAGGCTGAGATTTTTTTTAAAATTTTCTTTTTTGATTTTATTCTCAACGTGATGTACAGAGAGGTTACAGATTCATATGTTAGGCCTTGGGTACATTTCTTGTACTGTTTGTTACCTCCTACCTCATTCCCCCTCCTCCCTCTCCCTTTCCCTCTTCCCCCCATGAGTTGTTCAGTTGGTTTACACCAAATGGTTTTTCAAGTATTGCTTTTGGAGTCGTTTGTCTTTTTATCCTTTCTCTTTCGATTTTGATATTTCCTTTCACTTCCCTAGTTCTGATACCAGTATATACAGTATCCAGGCTATTCAGATGAGATACAGTGATAGTACGAGTATAACCACAGGAAGGGGATACAAGAAGATCATCAACAAAAGAAACTACTGTTTCACATGGCATGTTGAAAGTAATTACAACAGTGATATAACACTCGTTTCCATAACATGGAGTTCATTTCACTTAGCATCATCTTATGTGTTCATAAGGGCATAGCTATTAGGCTCTTATGATCCTCTGCTGTGACTAGCCTAAGCCTGTGCTAATTATTCCCTATGAGGGAAACCATAGAAACCATGTTTCTTTGAGTCTGGCTCACTTCACTTAGTATAATTTTTTCCAAGTCCTTTCATTTCCTTACAAATGGGGCAATGTCATTCTTTCTGATAGAGGCATAGAATTCCATTGTGTATATGTACCACATTTTCCTGATCCATTTGTCTACTGAGGGGCATCTGGGTTGGTTCCATATTTTAGCTATGACAAATTGTGCTGTGATGAACATTGTTGTGCTGGTGGCTTTAGTGTGTTCTTGTTTGTGGTCTTTTGGGTAGATGCCCAAAAGTGGGGCTGCTGGGTCATAGGGGAGCTCTATATTTAGCCTTCTGAGGAATCTCCATACTGCTTGCCAGAGTGGCTGAACCAGTTTGCATTCCCACCAACAATTAAGTAGGGTTCCCTTTTGGCCACATCCCCTCCAGCATTTGTTATTGTTAGTTTTCTTGATAATGGACATTCTTATTGGGGTGAGATGGAATCTCAATGTTGTTTTGATTTGCATTTCTTTTATGGCCAGTGATGTAGGGCACTTTTTCATATGTCTCTTGGCCATTCTCATTTCCACAACAGAGAAGTCTCTTTTTAAGTCCTTAGCCCACTTGTTGAGGGGGCTATTGGTTCTTTGCGGTTTTGTTTTGGAGGAATTTAATTTTTTTTAGTTCTCCATAGATTTTAGATATGAGGCCTTTGTCAGTTGTGAGGCCAGTTGAGATCTTTTCCAATCTATGGGCTTTCTGTTTATCTTGTGAGCTATGTCCTTTGCCCTGCAGAAGCTCTGCAGTTGGATGCAGTCCCATTTGTCCAACCTTTCTTTGATTTGTAGCCTTTCTGAGCCTTTACTAAGGAAGTTTTGTCCTGTGCCAAGGAGCCCAAGTGTTTCTCCTACTCCTTCTCATAGTGTTTTCAGGGTATCTGTTTTTATTTCGAGGTCTTTGATCCATTTGGAATTGATTTTGGTGCAGGGTGATATATAAGGATCTAGTTTTAGTTTGTTGCAGGTGTTGAACCAGGTTGAGATTTTTGAATCACGATTCAAAGCCAGTCTCCGACAGGAATGTCTGTGATACTTTTATCTTCAATTAACCAAAAAGCCACAACTGGAGCTGTGGCTCAAGTGACAGAATGCTAGCATGGGGCAAATAAGCTCAGGGACAGCTCCCAGGCCAAGAGTTCAAGTCTTAGGACATACACATATAAAAGTCGACATTATTACTATTTTTTTTCCTCTAGGAAAATACACCTTCAAGCAGTTTCCATATAGAGAGTATGCCTGCAGTAACTTTGCTTCTCTTAGGTAGGAATTATAATCCATGCAATCTGCAGGGGACCAGCCATTAGAAATTATCCTCTTCAATGATAAAAGGTGCATTGCACTCATAAACTGATTTGTTGAATGTTAACTTCTTACAGAACTACTTAAAGATAATTTTTGTAAGGCTTAAAAATGAGAAATTACCCTCTAGATTTAAATATATGAATTTAGGTACAGCTCAAGGTGAGCCTCCAGGGGCTTGGCTGGTGAGGAGAAGATAGAACAACCATTACTCAATTCCTTTTTCCCCCACATTCCCTTTTACTGTCTCCCAAATACAAGCTGGGCTTCCCTGAGATACTCTCACAGGAATACAAAGAGAATTAATAAAAGAATGCCTTTTCTTTAAACTCACAGAGCCATAAGAAAAATGAACGACAAACAGCAGGAATCATCCCTGTGGGAGGAGAAATTAGCTGCTAACCAGAATCCCTGGTAAGTGATCTCCCTGGGTTACAAATGGGCAGAACTGGTCTAGTCAAATAGTCATTCTCTGTCTTCTCTACAAAAATATTCTTTTGAAACATCAAGGATAACAGTGTTGGCTTGTTTTCTCCAGGAGTGGTTTACAACAGCAGTGGAACAACAAAAAGAAACATAGAGTGCGTTTGCTTCTGATTGGGCCTAAGGATTGGTTTTGGACTGTTTGGGAAAATAATATTGTCACAAATTGTAGATGCTAAAAGACCTGCAAGAGTAGGTTACGTTGTGTTCTGTCAGATTCTTGTCTTATTTTTTCTTTTATTGCTCTCAATCCCTCTCTTGTCAGAAATATACACAGTGGATCTTTTATATCCCTGAATTCTACATCTATAGACTCAACTAACTGTAGATAGAAGATATTCAGAAAAAAGTGACATCTGAATCAAACATGTACAGACTTCTTTGCTGTTGTTATTCCCTAAACAATATAGCAATGCTTTACATAGCATTAGGAATTATAAGTAATCTACAGATGATTTAAAATATGCTGGAGGATGTGTGTAGCTTACAGGCAAACAGTATGCTACTTAATATAAAAGACTTGAGCCTCCACAGATTTTTTTTTTTTTTGGCCAGTCCTGGGCCTTGTACTCAGGGCCTGAGCACTGTCCCTGGCTTCTTCCCGCTCAAGGCTAGCACTCTGCCACCTGAGCCACAGCGCCCCTTCTGGCCGTTTTCCATATATGTGGTGCTGGGGAATCGAAGCAAGAGCTTCATGTGTAGGAGGCAAGCACTCTTGCCACTAGGCCATATTCCCAGCCCCCATCCACAGATTTTAACGTCTATGTGAGTCTTAGAGCCAGGCTCTCATTGTTTCAGAAGTGCAGGTGTATTACAGAAGGGTCGTTCTCAGAGAGTATGGTTCTGACAAGTTTCTTCTGTTTGGATATATATGTATGTATGTATATATATATATATTTTAAACCTACACAAAAATTTATTGCAATCATACAAGGGTTACATCAGGTCAAATACAACAAATACTATGATGCAATTTTACATTCATTAAACTACAGTTCAAAGCACAAATTTACACATTCTAAATACACTAAACGTATCTAATGAAGTCACACTGGTCTTCCACTGACATTTGATATATCTGGGCGAAAGATATTAACTTTACAAGATTTTTTAACATGAATCCTTAGTATAAAAACGGTGTACTTGTATTGGATATATTTTTTAGAAGCTTTTATTTCTAAAGTAATGACCATGTCTTATTCACAAAGCAATTTTGATAGTCCCAAGTCTTCGTTCTTAAAAATAGGTGACAATAGTATCATGATTCCTATATATGGATTTTTGTGGTGGAGTTGGGAGAGTAAATAACGCTGATATTTACTTTTAAATGTCTGGCAGTCATAGAAGGATAGGTATGTTGTGGTGGGCTGAAAGTCACAGAAAAGTCATTAAGAAGTGTGTGCTGGCATCTGATAAGGCAAGAAGATTTTATGTTTGGATCAGCTTGGGAAAATGGCAAGACTGCCTCAAGAACTAATGTTTTGTTTTCACAAATTATAAAATTATATAAAAAAAGATACAACTAGAATTGAAAGGGGAAAGCTGGTGTGTGTGTGTGTGTGTGTGTGTGTGTGTGTGTGTTTGTTTGTGTACACTATCAGGACTTAGAGACTTAGTTGATACATAAAATCAAAGAAGAGAAGGCATTAATCATGTTTGGACATGAGCCTCATTAATGATACAGGGCACACCAATCAGGCCAGTTTACGATGTGCTAAGAAGCAAGCTCCAATTCACAAAGTTTTAACAGAGAATCTTGATTTCCTGTTCAGGCAATTAACCAGGGGCATTATAGAAGCATAGTCACTAAGGATGCAGATTAAAAGAGGTGAACATGATGCCAGCTATTCAACATTTCCTTCTGTGAGCAGAGACTGAGGGAGAGCACCTGCAAAGTTACTCCCACTCAAATCTGTTTACATGGAAGCAAAAGACACTTATCTGCTCATACTTCAGTATTGGCTAGATTCATCACACAGCCATTTGTATGGTTGGTGGGTCTGGAAGCACAAACTTCCTTGGTCAGGGAACGATAAGAGGACTGAAAACAGTGATGACCATCACTACCACAGAGGAATAGGAGAAATGGATGGGTTTGGGGGTTGGTGTGGGAAGGGCACAAAAATAACAAGTATGCACATGGTGTTAGGTTTCATTTGAAAAGCACCAACTATTCAGCTTCCAGGTAAAAAGGTAGGTACTGTTGCACGGTCCGGGAGAGAAATCTAGTGGAAGATTCTGATTTCCAGCCATCTGTAACGTTGGAGAATATGGAAGCTTACAAGGGACATGGCATTGGAGACAAAAATAGAACCGGAACATGACTTTGGGTAACTCCAACATCTAAAGACCGAAGCAAATGATTATTAGCGGTAAGGGATGCATAAAACCTGTAATGAAAAAATTTTAGAAGTGTAAATTTGTATAATTTTGTATTGTCTTGGGTAAAAATAAAGACCTAAACCCATAATTGTGCCTCTATGATTTCTAGCAAACCTTTTCCACACAGGTACGTTGAATCCCTTAGAAATAACCTTGTAACAATGCCTCCTGCCAATCAGCCAACGGCAGAAAGTAGCTAAAAGGAATTAAATGGCTTACACAGTAAGAGAGGCAATCTTGTTAAGTCGAGTTTCTAAGTGACCCCTGACTGGCATACTTCAAACTTGGGAAGTCTTTGACTTTCACAAGGGGGAGCTGGAGGTTTTAAAAGTAGCTTGTCTTTTTGGAGTAATGATTACACAGCCTACAAGAAAAATGGACTTTCAAAGCGAAGCCTGAAAGTACCCCAAATGATACCTGGTGCTCTCAAGAGTTAGGTTTGTGGTCTGAGGGTTGAACTGGAAATATGTGCTATGCTCTCCTAGAAGAAGTAGAAAGGTTCTCATCCAAGAGAAGATGGACACTACCAAAGCTGTGGAGTTTAGAGAAAAATAGATAATAGGAAAATAAAAAAAACTCTTCTGTTTGTGGTTTGGGGGGTTTGTTATTTTGAGAATATCATTATTTGCACAAAGGGGACACCTGAAGGATTTTATCAGGAATAATCCAAGCAAGACTCTTTGGTTTTCCTTCCCATAGCAAATTTTCTTGGACTTCTGAAAGAATGGGTGTCTGTTCCTTCTGTTGGAGGATGGCTTGTTCATTTTTTTTGTGTAGTGGGAGAAGCATACCATTGAATTTTGTCAGAGTAAAATGAGAGAGAAGCCCATGAGTGACAAGTTTTCATAGAGACTGGGAGATAGTTGGTGATTGGAACTGTGATAGAGTCATTAATTTATTCCTGGGGTCATTGATTATAGGACATTTCTGTTTTAAGCAGGCTATCTTTAGGAAGGGAAGAGAAACTTGATGGACAAACAAAAAAGAGACTGTTTTGAAATAATACAGGATAGAATTCTTTCTCCCAAAGAGATAGAGTGCCCAGTCACAGAATCACAAGGGCCTTAGTGAGATGCACTCTAGACGAAAAATTGTAACCAAATATACAGAAAGCAGACATCAAAGGTGGAGCAGATCTTAAGAAAAGATTGATGACTGAGTTCAGAGAGAGAAAATTGTCAGCTACCACTTCATTGACATTTGCGAAGTGAGCTTTCTCTGGTCCTCAGAGATCTGCTCTTATCTCTGGGTTAAGATTGTACCCAGTTTTCACGGCCAAGTTAGTCAGAAGCATAGAACATAAGCATTAAGAGCTTGTCCATTTCTCAGATTTTTTTTCCTCACTCAAAGATATACAAAGTAAGATATACAAAGTAAGGTCTGGGCCTCAGTGTCCCCTGAATGATTGATGGCGTCTTATCATCCTCTTGGGGGTACCAAGAAAATAAGCCATCTGGTATTCTCAGCATAAATGCTGGGGTGCAATTTTCCCCAGTTCCCTCAGCTTCTCTTTTCTGGACTCTTGAGCCTGTATTCAGTGGCTCTCTCTATTTCTCAGGATGGATCAGACTTTGTTCAACTAACAGAAATTTGCCCTTAAAATATTAGAGTTTTTTTTTTAATGAAACACATGTCTGTTTATTGCTCCCACTGAGTTCCCATTTCAGGTTGCTGGAAGCTGTGAGCCATGTCTTCTGCACTCAGAGATGGAGACTACAGAAGCTCGTACCATCTGGAATGCAATCAGTCACCATGACAGAGAGAAAGAAATATGTTGTACTGGAATTTGTGACTTTCTTTCCTGGAAGTCATATGTGTTTGTCTTTGCATTGCTTCTCTTGGCTGATGTAAGATACCTGGCTAGTGTAATTACAAGGCCACTGGTATTGAGAATCCTAGCGTGAACCTAGAAGGAATAGAACTACAAAAACTGGTATCCACTGCAACTTTTACCTCAGCCACTGATCAGGTTACAGCCAGACGTTTTCATATGTTGGATCTGGTCAGGCTAGGGGCTGAGCCCTGGGACCTGTTCGTGCTTGCAGTGACTGCCTCTTCCTGCCCCTTTAGGCATGCCAGCTAGAGTGTGGTGAACTGTGTGCTAAAGATGGTTTGGTTTCTTTGCTACTCTGCTCTTCCCACTATAGCTAAAGTTTCTGAAGATCGCTTCCCCCATGAGGAGTGACTGCCCAACCTGCTCAAACTTCTAGAACATTACTTAACACGGAGCTGGTTTTGTTCTATTGAGTAAGTCTTGAATAAAATGTCACCTTCTCTTTTCCTTTATTTACTTTTGGTCTAGAACGACTCCCAATACATTCTGTGCATGTCATGAATTGATCGTGAAAGAGTAAAAGAGGTCAAATACTGGTGTACAAAGCCTAGGAAAGTGTGCTGGGCTGGCAGGGTGACTTATTTCAGTACCAAAGAGAAAGCCATAGTGCCTACAGGATAACTCTAAGAAGACTGAAGTGAGGGTGCCATTTGCATTTGCAGCAATGCCAACAAGTCACACTTTCTTGTGAGAGTCTGAGAAGTTTGTCTACTGGCTTTAGTTAGGCCAGGAGTTGGAAAAGTGAATTTCATGGATTAGCGGCACCGGCATCACTGAGGGCCTTGTCAGAAATGCGTTTGCTTGAGTCCCACTGAAGGATTCTACTTTATGGACGTGGTTGTCGGATGCTTGGGAACTATTATTTTGTGCATGGGGTTAGTGAACTGAGTAAAGCAGTTTGCCTTCCCCAATGTGGGTAGATGTGTTCACTCCCTTTCTGTTCTGAATAGAACAAAAGGCAAAGTAAGGGAGAATTTGCTCTCTCTGCTTGAAGTTTTAGCCTGGAACACTACTCTTGGCTATTTGGATTGAAATTATACTAAAAGCTTCCTTGAATCTCAGTCTTTCAAAGTTACACTGAAAATATTCCATTGGTTCTCCTGTAGCTCATGGAAGTTCTGTGCTTCCAGCAGGGGTGGGAAACCTTTTCCTGGTAAGGGCCATTTGGTTATTTATAATGTTATCCTAGGTCATATGAGTTTATCAATACAAGCAAACAGGCCACAATTAGCCTGTGAGCAACATATGTTCTACTCCTCATGTATGGGATGATTTCATGGTACAGGGGCCAGATGTTTTACACTCTTGCTTCAAAATCCCATGAGGCAATTTCTTGTACAAAACCACGTTTTTCTCTAAATAGGCATATCCTGTTAGTTCTGTGTCTCTGGAGAGCCATGACACCTACTGAATGAGAAACTTTGGGGTCCAGCCATCCGAATTTTAATACCCTCTGGATTAATTGATGCACACTGAACTGAGAACAGATGAAGGAAAGAAAAGGGCTTGCCAGGGTGTTTCACTTGGATCTGTAGCTTATCAAGCGATTTTTTAAAGAGCATATCTTTCTGAAACGAAAAGAAACATTCTCTCAGTCAAGCCAGGGTAGTTGGGAGAAGAACTAGAGAAGGGTGCAATGCCATTGCAAAGCACATCATCTCCTTGTGCACCTTGTCTAAGCCAAAGAGCTTCTCTAAATGGAGCTTTAAGGATGGCCTGTTGAATAGTTTACATTCCTGTGGCTTATTAATTTGGTTTGCATAAGGAGCAAATGTAGATTGCCAACATCCTAGGTCCATCTCCCTTGGCATTTTACCACAGTGACTCAAACCATCACGCAGGATACATGCAAGAGGCCACCGGGCCACTCTAATACAAGTACAGACCTGGAAGTTGGAGAACATGAGCATGCTTGGGTAATATCTGACAAAGAATAGAAAGGATCTATAAGGTAACACTCCCTGATTTTCTATCTCAGGTCATGGGGGGGATGGGGGGACAGCTACATTTCTGTAGTCCTTGTTGGAATCAAAACTTCATTGTCAAAGAGTCATCACAAGAGTACTACTATGTTTCTGTTGTTCATTAGCTGACTCACTCCTTGCGCCTACAATAGAGGATCATCTCTTGAGTTCTGGTTTTGGAGTACTCTAAATTAAAACACATAGGTAGGTTTGTGGTGGCCTAAGGGAGAAATAAAATTTCATGTGTAAATGAGTTGGACGTTTCAATAAAAATCTCACCTGTAGTTCAGGCACTGGGTTCTTTTCCTTACATTCTAACTTAAGTAGTTTTGTCTTCCTTCTTTGCCTTTCTCCATCAATGAATTTTCATCAAGTCCTAACCAGAAGTCAAACATAATGTAGCAAAATCTGGGTATTATGGAATCATGATCTTAATGAGCATATGGAGGTCTTGGTACAATGAAAAAGTTTACAGACCTTCCTGTGGGGTGTGTGTGTGTGTGTGTGTGTGTGTGTGTGTGTGTGTATGTGTGTGTGTGTATCCTTCTTCATTGCTAGTGTATCCACCTGCACTAAGGACTTGCAGGGAAGGGGAGGAATAAAGGGAATCATATTAGAAATAACTTTCAGTTCCTCTCCCATCTGATCTGGAGTTCACATGAAAGGGCTGAATGTGAGCTCAGGGCAGCGGTATGACAGCGAGAATTACTTGGCTGTTACTAAATAGCTCTCAGCAGAGAGATTGAGTCTGTGGCACACACATGAGTTGAGGTATTCCCTGTGATTCAGCATGAGACACCTGAGGCCTAACAATTCTTCTGCCTTCCTAGCAGATTCTGCATTCCACCACCCTTACCTAATACCATTAGGCTTGTTAGCTTCCAAAATGTGACCATGGTGCACAATCATCAGTTGCTTTAAAATACATTAATGAGGGAATTATTCTTACAGTTTCTTGCATTTTTTTCCACAGTCAGCAACTGACTTGTAATCAATCAACAGCATTAAGAACAAGGGTCAGATGCACTGACATTTACCAAGTGGGAAGAACATTTGATTGACTAAGTGCATTTCCCTATGGTGCTGTTTCCTTACCAAGGCAAACAGAAATGAAGATCCATGTACCTGTGTTGCAGACCATGCTTATGTGTGTATGCGTACATACACACATGCACAAACTCATAATGTGTTCTGCTGCAATAGGAGAGGGTATGGTGATGTGGAAACAGCCTAAGCTCTGGGGCTTAAATGCTTAGGCCTAATTATTTGTGTCTTTTAATAGGTGACCTGGGATCATATTAAATAACTCATTGTGTGCTATGAAAATTAAGAGAAATAGTATTTATAAAGCCATATTTCAAAGCAACTGCTGGTTGTACATATAGTCACATTTGGAGGCTGATGCTTCAATGATATCAATTAGGACAATAGATTGCATAGTGAATACTCAGAAATGATGTTACAGTAACCAAGTTATAAAAAGAACTCTAAGTCACATGGACATATGAAGAGATAGATGTAGACAGATGAAGTCTTGAAAAAAATAGTGCAAGTAATACAACAGAGGCCAAGACTTTCCTAAAGATAAAGAAATCAGAGGTCTAGTGGAAAATGCTACATGGAACTAGAAGCCAGGAATCTGTTTTTTTTCTTTTTTTTGGTTTTTCCTTTTTATTTTTTGTGTTATTCAAGTTGATAACATCTACACATTATCAAAGCTTCATTTTTCTCCTGAGAAACAGAGAAATCATTTTTTACCATATGTCCTTTTCTCCTTTTAGTTTCCTTCCCTAGTCTAGTTAGGTAGATCCTTTGTTCCTGAGAGGACTTGTTCATGTGTATTGTTCTCCAAGAATTATTTCCCAGCTTGTAGTTCTCAATAGCAGCCTCTCTACAACCTGTAGTGGCATATGTGGTAAAAATGACTGTCCCCCAAACCCTCATTCAAGCACTTATACCTGTGTTGAATTCAGGTACAACTTCCTAGCTAGGATGGAAGTATATGGAGGGCTAGGTGATGCTCATTTTTACATCCATGTGTGGAGTATCAAACTTCATGTGGAATTCATAGGAATTTCACAAATGATTTTTTTTAATTAATTAAATTTATTTTTGGCATCCTTGGGGCTTGGACTCAGGGCTTGAGCACTGTCCCTGGCTTCCTTCTGCTCAAGGCTAGCACTCTACCACTTGAGCCACAGCGCCACTTCTGGCTTTTTCTATTTCTGTGGTGCTGAGGGAATCGAACCCACGGCTTCATGACAAATGATTTATTTTGCTATTGATTATGATGCTCTCTCCATGAGACACTGGGCTGTTTAAAATCCTCTTTGGAACTTTCTCAATAAACATCTCCATGAAGTTGAGTGGAGACCTGCATTTACATTATTGTCTGAAATTAGTATAATAAAATTTCTTAGTTTCATATACTACTTAATATGATTTCTCTCACCTCACACATTGTCTATAACAAAAACATTAATAATATGCTCCTTGAACCTTCCTGCAAGGTAGAAAAAAACTATGCCTATTGGAAAGATACTAATAACTAACATTTAATGAGGTTTTACTGTATCTAAGTACTGTTTAAGATGTTTTTCATCTGAAAACTCATTTAATCTTTCTAATAACTTTTTGAGGTGAATATTATTATTATGAGTTTTATTTTACCAAATGAGAAAATAAGATGTAAAAGGGAGTTTATATTTTGTATATAAGTTTGGTGAGTGAGTGTGTGTGTGTGTGTGTGTGTGTGTGTATGTGTGTGTGTATGTGTGTGTGTATGTGTGTGTGTATGTGTGTGTGCTGGTCGTGGGTCTGAACTCCAGGTTTGTCTCTGAGCTTTTTTGCATAAGGCTAGTATTCTACCCCTTGAGCTACAGCTCCACCTTCAACTTTTTGTTGGTTAATTGGAGATAAGAGTCTCAGAGATTTTTCTGCCCAGGCTGGCTTTGAACTGTAATCCTCAGAATTTAACCTCCTGAGTTGTTAGGATAACAGGTGTGAGCCACTAGCAACAGGGCTGTACACAAGTTTTTATTGCTTGTCATTCACTATTTGACTTGCTTATCTTCCCTATGGGAGGAATATACTTCTTTGCACATCGTTGAAAAATAAGCTTTAGTTGGGAGAAGTCATTGACATTTTGGTTGTTATGCAGCATAAGCTGCCTGATACAGAAACTTCAAACTCATTTCCCAAAGCATGGATTCAAAATGAAGAAATCTGGCTTGCAATGATTTCTTCTCGACCAAATACTACTTTATATCAGATGATGACACTAAATCCCAGAGCCATAATCATCTTAGTGAGTCTAAATCCTACATAAAACAATAGTATGTTTGGACTAAGTCTTTAAACCCTGATCCTTTCAATGATCCAATCAGTATTTTGATGGGAAGAGTTGTGCCCTGCTCGTAGAAGACTAGGAAGTATGGAAATCATCCCTGTGCTCTGTGGTCTGATGGCAAAATGCTTCTCTGAGGGAGAGCGGAAGCTGGCTGCTCTTCTCTCTTCAGCATTCAGGCCCTGTCTCCCTGGCCTTCCTTCTTGGGGATTATTTATGAAGGATGGGAGGGGGGCCGTGCACAGTTATTTGTTTTCTGCGAAGCTAGGGGATTGGAAATGTTTTAGAAACATAACTGGTTGACATAAAGGATAAAAAGTTAAACATACAGAACCCAACATGTCCTCTCTCGGGACCTCTGTCTAGCTAACAGCAGGATTCACTCCGACAGTGTACTGTAGGCTGAATGCGGAAAAGACAACCTCGTTCAAACAAAGGCTTGAATACAATGATTCCGAAGGCTTCATACTGAGTTCTGAAAGGGCATTCAAGAGAAAATTCAGCTTGAGTGCCAGCTTGGACCTAATGCGGAGCTGGGACGTGCTAGCGTGCGACCGACGCTAGAGGAATGAATTCAAAGGCTTATTGCTTGGGTACCTACATGCACTGCATAAGATAAGATCAGGGCTTGGAGAGGACTCTACAGTGAGAACTACCTGCCTGTCTTCATGCAGTGTGCATGCATGCACATGTACACACACACACACACACACACACACACACCCCACCATCACCACCACCCCACCACACTTTGCTCATTTCACTTTTTATTTCTTTCAGTCACACCTTACTGTCTAACCCCAGTCACCACACAACTACTAATGTGTTCTCTATCACTACAGACACGCACAAGGAATTAGAAAGTACGTTTTCTTATATTCTGGCTTCTTTCACTCCATCCCATTATCGCGGGGTTTTCATCACAGAAATGAACTTCTTAGAAGGTAGCAGATGTTCCTACTGCTCTTGTCAATATACCTCCAATACCAAGCCTGAAGAGTTTCAAAGCCCTTACAGCATTCTAACAAGGTGTTAGAGCGCTGTATAAATTCTTACAACAAATGGAATTAGAAAGTATGTTCTCTTAATCTTCCGCCATTTTTCATTCCTTCTAGTTATTTGGTTCAAGTGAAATTCAGTAAGTTTAGGTCTGTGAATGATGTTATAAAAAGCCAAATGGCCTGTAGCAGAAAAAAAAAATAGATTCCACCTTCTTTAATGTGTTCTTAAGACTATGGGTTTATTAAAAAAAATTCTCATACCTTTTTGCTTCACTCTTACAGTTGTATTTGGGTAAGTTTATATTTTTTATGGCTTCCCTTCCCATTTGAACACAGAGATGACCTCTAATAAAATTTTCATGTTGGTACCTGCTGATTTGCTCATGAGCCCATTTAGCATTTATTCCAATTAATTTCTCCTCATTTTGGATCTTTTTTTTTTTTGCTTCTTGTGTTCCTGTATTATGAGTTGTTATTTCTTAGGTGGGGAGCATTACCTCTTGTATTTTTACATACATTTTCAAGCTTTGTTTTGGGTGTAGGGAAAGGACTCAAAAATAGTTTGACTTTTTTTTTCCACTTACAGGAATTGTTAGGTAGGAAATGAGCAATGTTGGCCTACAAATAACTATTCCTGACTGTGTGGGCAAGAACGGCCTCTGAATTCTGTGAATCGTGATCTTCTTCAGTCTGAGTGGTGAGAAGTGGATGTTATTTTGGACACACTGGTATTGAAGGTTTGTGTTTTTTTCATGGTTCATTTCTTCATTCTCTGTGGCTTCCTCATTACTCTCTTCAGATTTCCAGTGTTCTCCTTAGCAGCTCTTTTAGCTGCTCAGGTATTCCAGGGCTCTTAGCTCTGGGACATGGCTCCTCAATTCTAAGTCTAGGCTAAGCTTCACTTGGGCTTTTCTTACTTGTATTGCAGCTTAGAAACCTTTCCAAAGATGAGCTGTAACAGATGTAAGGCTGTCACAGTAGTTTCTCATCACTCAGAGATTATTCTTTAATTGCCTGATTGCCTGTAGCTTGAGAACTGCTGTTGCACAGACTTTGTTCATTTTTGTTACTGTTTTAAGTACAAGGGTAAACACCATTCCATTTTTGGCCACAAAAAAAATCTAGTTTAATTTTCTCTGTTTCATCCCAACAACCCCCAGAGTAATAGTTCATAATTTTGGTAGAACAAGACAGAGAAAGTCTGAAAATGAGAGAACTATTTTAGCTATGGTATTATCATATATTCTGTCCCTGGGGCTTTCTGGGCTAGTTACATGAATAAAAGAAGATCTGAATTGGGTAGCTAAATAGGCACGATTATGCAGCTCTTTCTGATCTCACGGTTGAATGAGCTCAAGACTATGCAACTCAAGCATTGTTAGGAAGATGGACATGTGTTCAATTTTCTTGGTGTTTTAATAGTCTTCATTGGCAGTTTATAAGTTTTCTTATTTTTTCTCACAATGCTATCAATTATATGTACATATCTGCATAAGCAATAATTCCTTCAGCCAATGAAAATCAGTATCTATCATTACAAGTTGTCTTTAGATTGTCTCCCATTTCATTTAGTCATTTTTCTTTAATCCCAAAACACTGCCTCACTCATTTTTTATTTACACTTTCTAATGTACTTATTCATTCACCTTGTCTTACTTTTTCTTGGATTACTCACCACATTCTTTCATTACCATGTTTCCATTATTCCAGAGTGCTTTCTTCCCTTTTAATTCTTAACCAAGAGTCCTACCTAATCATTCTGCTTATGAACTCATCTAGAATCCATTGAAGGTAGTTCTGATATATTAGAGTTTGCTACTTCATGGCTTAACCATACCACTAATTTGTTGCTTTTAACATTCAACTCCCATCCAAGTAAGACTTTTACCTCCACCAATTTTCATGCCAGCTCAGCTTCTACTTCTATGTCTTATTAAGATATTCATTGACATATTCATCCACATTCATTTATTTACATATTCATCCACAAATATTTTTCAAGAAGCTACACTGATCATAGGAATGTGTGTATGGACACAAATGGTTTTCCATATATTTAAGATATTTTTATTTTAATTGGAAAGACTAAATAGCAACATTAATTTAGTATTAGTTTAAAAAGACATGCAGAAAATACATGTTTGGATTCAAAGGCTAGTAGAGAAAAGAAATACAAAATGGTCCCATAATTGTATGGAAGAGCTCATTTCAGGATAGGGTGTGCCTGGAAACTTCATTGTTTACCCTTTTAAAAATTATATTCTTATTATTTTTAAGTAGTTGTACAAAAGACTAGCTATTCAACAAATCAGTTTATGAGTATGCAATATTTGTTCTAGTAGAAAGAAATAAGAAGGGGAAACTCTCTCATTAATGAAAAATAATAAGTGTTAAAAAATAGAGGTGGGGGGCTAGGAATATGGCCTAGGAATATTGCCTCGCATACATGAAGCCCTGGGTTCAATTCCTCAGCACCATATATATAGAAAAATCCAGAAGTGGTGCTGTGGCTTAAGAGGTAGAGTGCTAGCCTTGAGCAAAAAGAAGCCAGGGACAGTGCTCAGGCCCTGAGTTCAAGCCCCAGGACTGGCAAAAAAATAAGCATACCAAAAGATAGAGGAGGACTCATATACTTGACTCATCTACTCAGCGTTCCAAGAAATACAGCTAGAAACTGTGTTATCTTATAAAAATAATGAAATGGTTATACAAACTCTTATTTTGTGTTGGGATTTTATACCTTATTTCATTTAAATATTCGTAACATTGCAAATGCATAGTAACATACTCAATTTAGGGATGAGAACAGAGAAGGACATACAAGGTTGTTCAGGATGAGATTTGATGCCAAAGCCAAATGCATGTGCTTCTCTTGCTCTGTTTCATTGCCTTCTCTGTGTGTGTCCAGAGGAGTTTCTGGTGAAACCTTGAGGAAAGGCATGACCAGGAGAGGCAGAAGGTCAGAGAGTCTGTCTGAAGTGTCTATCTTTTTTCTGAACAATATCTTGTTGAATAAAGGCTGTTGCCAAACCAACAAAAAGATACAAAATTATGGATTGAAGTTATATGAATAAGACTGATTTTTCTCTTTGGCTGACAGAAATAGGAAAGTAAGGTGAAACGTTTATAGAGATAAAAATGTTGAGGTTGATTTTGCACAAGTTAATCTGGAATTAATTCTTAATATGAATACACACAATGTCCATCAGGCGTTTAGAAAATAAGATTGGACCTTGAAAAAGAATAGGAGAGCAATGATCTGGCACAAAACCACAGACTTGTGATTAGAGGAGCTCCTCAAGAGAGAGGTGAGTATTAGGAGAGTGAATGGAATTCTGAAAGCTAAACCATGGGAGTGTCTTCATTTTGGCAACAGGAGGAGAAGGAGACATCAAGGGAAAAAATAAACCCAAGTGGAGCACATGCTGTGTTAAGGAGTCAGCCTAGTTAAGTATTAGACAGGCCTTCACAGGAAGCTTATGCCCAAGAATTATTTGCTTTCCTGTGAGTTCATGGGCTCCAGTAGTGATGATACAATCCCTTTCTTTTTGAAGTGTAACAGGATAATTATCTGTTCTAAAGAAGCAAGCACTTGATTACATTCTGACTTGTATTGTTCCCTATTTTTAAATTCTTTCTGTGTGTAACTCTTTTTGTCCGGTCTCCAAGACAGGAACTGTGGGGTTTTTTTTGTTTTTTAATTTTCATATTTGCTACAGTATTTGGCAATACTGAACATATTTTATCTCTATAATACTCTGATGCTTATGTAGCCTGTAATATAGTATAAAAGTCTATATGGATAAGTGTTATAAAATTATTTTTTAGGTTTTAAAGGTAGAAAATTAATACAAATTATTTCTCATTTATAATGTACTTTCTTATATTAAATGATTTTTAAAAAGAAAAGTGAATGGCAATACCAGTATTATTATTTGGTATTATTTAATTAAATTGTATTTCTATGAAATTATTGTTTTTTCAAGCACTATGGGAGCCCAAAACATACTTCTCCAAGCTTCTCTTGTAGGGAATAAGATGGTAAGGCTTGTTTTGGACATGCATGTTTAGAAATAATTAATAGAAAGGTGTGTTAAAATGTGTAAAGGATAACTTGAAAAGTAACAGGCAATTGAGGAAGAGGGTAAGTCGGTAATTTAAGAAATCTGAAGATGTGACCAAGAGATCTAGGACATTTATAGTATAATTATTTGTACTTTAATTATTTTTGTATGCTCTATAATATAATGGCGATGTCTATTATCTGAAGACATTGCTTTATACGTAGAAATTTATGGTGATTTTGAGACACTGAAGGATTTATTTAGAAACATTTGAGATTGCTTTAGAAATATCTGCACCCTTCAAGAAATTCAACTTGAGTGAACATGCTACTCATAGTTAAAATGTAGCTTTAGTGCTAGAGAGCTTAGCATATGCCAGCTCTGCATTCAACCCCAAGCAATGACCTGTGATTAGACCAACTCAAAATGGCAATATAAAATGTCTATCATTATTGGCTCCCTTATATTGTATATTAAACATGTGTTCAGGTGGAATTGCTAATTTTGATTGCCAACTTGATTGGGGATGAGTAAAGTAAACCTGGGTATATGGCTGTATGGGTATCTTCCTGGGTATATGGCTGTATGGGTATCTTCCTGGGTATATGGCTGTATGGGTATCTTCCTGGGTATATGGCTGTATGGGTATCTTCCTGGGTATATGGCTGTATGGGTATCTTCCTGGGTATATGGCTGTATGGCTATCTTCCTGGGTATATGGCTGTATGGGTATTTCCAAAGATGATTAGATTATGAAGGCTGTGACCTGATGAATATTTGAATTTATTGATGGACTCAAAATTTGAATAGAATGTTAGTTGGTGATGGAAATGTGGAAGGTAGGGTCTAGTTGGAGAAAGTGAGCAATTGGCAGTATGTCCTGCTGTTGTCCTTCCTGTTACTGCTTCACTCTACTTCCTGTGTGCCATGTTGAAAGGAGTTCTACCAAGTCCTTATCATGATGAAACCTCTGAATCTCTGAGGTAAGTGAATCTTTTGTCTTTTAAGTTGCTTTTTACTAGATATTTGTTCACAGCTACGATAAAACTAACGCATTCATCTATGTTAACTGTATGTTCAAGGTATTATGTGAAAGATTAGGAACTCAAGAGATAACTGCTAAGTGACAATCTAGAAGGGGAATGAATGGTTAAACTATAACAGTTTTTGGGTTTTTTTTGGCCAGTCCTGGGGCTTGGACTCAGTGCCTGAGCACTGTCCCTGGCTTCTTTTTTGCTTAAGTCTTGCACTCTGCCACTTGAGCCACAGCACCACTTCGGGCTTTTTCTGTTTATGTGGTGCTGAGGAATTGAACTCAGGGCTTCATGTATACAAGGCAAGCACTTTTGCCTCTAGGCCATATTCCCAGCCCCAGCAAATAGGTTTTAATAGGGGTCATAGGGCAATTAAAAAAGAATTTACAATTTGATATGAGTGCAATGTCTGGTTTAATTCTCAGTGTTATGAGTATGGGCAACATATTTAATCTTTTTTTTTTTTTGAGGAGATAAAATATTTTATTTGCAGTTTATATTCCATGTAGTAGTTATAACTAGCCAGCTAAATATGGCTATGGTAACATGGACAGATATTTAATCTTTTATGATGATATTTTTCATAAAAATGTTTTTGGTGCCAGTACTGGGGCTTGGAGTCAGAGGTAGGATACTCTTCCTTAGCTTTTTTGCTCCAGGCTAGTGCTCTACCACTTGAATCACACCACCACTTCTGGATTTTTACTGGTTACTTGGTGATAAGAGTCTCACAGATTCTTCTGTGTGGACTGGCTCTGAATCCAGATCCTTAGATTTCTTCCTCCAGAAAACCTAGGATTGCAGGAGTGAACTATTGGCACCCAGCTGACTTGATTCCTTAATCTATGACATAAAGAAGACCAAGCCTGTGATTTAGCATTCTTGTGAGCACTGATAACATCACATTAGTTTTTTTTATAAGAACAGTTCCTGGTTTCGAATGGCTAGCTTTGTAGTAAAGATAGCTATAGTGTAACTGACAGCAGTAATGAGAGTAAGATGGTTAACAAAGGAGCACAAAGAGCTACAGGACATTGAAGCGAAAGCCATAACCCCAACTAGGGGTGAGGGAAAGCTTCATAGGAGAGGTGGCAGAAGCTAGCTGCATAGCAAATTGGCTCAAAGAAACAACTGGATGACTGAACTATATTAGAAATGGCTGCAAGGGAGTTAACTCTAAGATAAGAATTATTGCATTTGTTTTATATGCAGGCATCTAAAGCTATATACATATATATATATACACACATATCTCAATTATTTAAGGAAGAAAAAAATATTTATTGAAAAAACTGTCAACCAGAAAGTTTCTTTAGAGCTCAAGGGGATATTAGAAATTCTTTGGTTCAACCTTGTCACTTTTCACTTTACTAATGAGATCATGAAGGTCTGAAGTAGGTGAGAGACTCGCTGAGGATTAAATCAGCTAGGTAGCTGCAGAACAGAATTTGAGCACATCAACCCAGACTATCTAGCATTGTTTCTAACATACTATTCTGCTTCGATAATGAGAAAGCATGCCTATTAGTATGCTTAAATTGTTATTATTGTCATAGCATGTCAGATAAGTTTATGTTTCTATAACATTTGAACTTCTCCAAATACTCTCACATCTGCTCTCTAATTTGATTTTCACAATAGCCTGTGAGGTATTTATAAAGTAATTTCATTTGAAAAATAGCATAGAGATGATACGACTAATTAGGGCATACCCCAAAGTTTGAAATGAATATTTCTGATTAGACAGATGGAGAAAATGTTCATTCTTCAATAGTGCATTGTAGGTCAGATATGGGAAAAGTGTGATAGTGAGATTTGTAGATGAGATGTTCTACCATTTCAAACATTGTGAAACAGTCTCAGTGGTTGGTGATAAGTATATTCATGGATGCAAATTTATACTTATGTAACTCTGATGTTCAGAGAACTTGAGACTTCTTTATTTTGTCTATTCAAGTCTTTTTTGAGTTAAGGAACAAAAATTAACTTTAGTTTGATATCATATGATATTTGGTCCATACTAAAAAATTAAATCTTGCCCCCTCTTTTATTTGGTACTGGGGTTTGAACTGAGGATCTATACTTGTTAGGTAGGTACTCTATTACTGATCTTGAATTACTGATTAGCCCTTGAATTTATTTCCTGAGTGAGCCATGAATTGTCACAGTAATATGGCGTTAGGAAGAAACTACTACGGGATATAGGATTGTGTGAACTCTACATTGGATGTTGTTAGAAAGTAGCGTGAGTCTGTGATTGACTCAATGATCTCTGCAGGGGAAACACACTACTGCAAGAATAAAGCTGTAATGTACAAGTAAGTGGAAACCACTCATTTAGCAATTGAGAAATGTTGAGTGTTTTTATTTCATAGTGACCTGTGTTTTGAATTAAAATGTCTTCAAGCACTTTTCTCTCAATATGATTTTATTCAATATTTATCTTACTCTGTGAGTAGGTCATTTTTGTCCCAAAGAAGAAAACTGAGATATGAGCACTAGCCCAACTTGTAATGACATTGATGCCTAGTTTTGAATATCAGATCGGTATTTTCCCTTTTTTTTTTTTTTTTGGTATTTTCCTTTTTATCTCCATTCAGTTCTTTCTGGAGGATGTAAGAATTCTGAATCCCATTGATATCAGGCGTAGGTGAAGGATATCCTGCAAAATTAGACTGATGCTCTCTTTCTTCCTTTCTACCCCCCACCCACCTCTATCTTAACACTGTATCTATCATTGTGAGGAGAGGACTGTTCAGGTGGTAGGATGGAGGCCATGTCAGTAACAACCCCAGCAACATGCTTTCTCTGTGCTCTCTCCTCTGGCTTATGAATGTCTTTTTCTCACTCTAGGTCAGAGACAGGGAAGCAAAGTGTGCTTTGCCCAACTGTTAGCTACTTCTCTCTTATACCTTTTCAATTCTTGGGCTATAAAGGGCATTATTTTATGTTCCTTTTTGATAGAAGAATGATGTGTCTATATGCTCCTGAGAATGCTATGCTAAATTAAATAATAACTAGATCTTTTTATTTTCTCTAAAGACAAGGTGTAGCTATGTAGATTTGAAACGTGCAATCTTCCTGATTCACACTCGTGAATACTGGGATTTTATATGTGAAACACTTTTCCTCCACTTTGGTTCTTTGTCGTTCTTTCAACCCTGTAATTTGGATGTGATTGATGCTCCATAATTGTTTATTGAATGAGTAGGCAAATAGATTGTTCTTTTTACTTCTCTACTTTTTATCCAAGAGCTTAGAACTATTTAACTTGTAAAATATGGCACAAAACTGTCATTTCAACATTTAGAATACCATCAGAGAATGATTTACAAACTCCTGAAAGTCAGTGGCAGGAAGGTGGCTGGTTATAAGTTTATTATACAAGCTCTGTCCTTTGCGAACACACGAGAAATGTCAAGTGGATTTGAATTCACTTAAACTGCAAGTTTACTTGTCCATTTTATCTATTTCTGCCTCCATTTGCACTAGATGGAAAACAAATATTCCTTCATTTTCAGAAACAGCAGCTCACTGGTGGTTTCTGTATCAATGTGAGAATTGACCTAATTGCTCATCATTTCATGAAAAGTCAGTTGGAGATTAAGGCTGATAACATTTCACAAGGAGGTCAAGGAATGACAGGAAACCATCAAGGTCAAAGATGCCTGGGAATCCCAGGGCCATTTCATTACACCCAGAGTGGAGGATTCAAAGGCATGTTGGCTTCATCTCTTTCTCTCAGTAACAGCTCTGTGTTTGATACTACACTGAGGACATATGTTGGCGAATGCTATGATGTTCCTAGCACAGTGGAAGATAAGCAGAATAACATAAGGTAAAAGACAACGGTGAGTTCCTAGTACAGTTTAGAAAGGAGAACATTCTAAGTCATCCTTGTAATTATACCATATTATTCAGAGATTGAAAGTTTGTCATCCTTAGCTCAAGGGAGATAGGTGTATGTACAGTAGTTAGCCCAGTGTAATCAAATACTCCAAGGCCCTGAGACCCTGTCAGGACTACAGGGAGGCACATTGGTGTTCCAATGCTTTACACGTGGAAACAAAACTTAGTGCCACATGGCAGGTCAAACTTCTTTGAGGAGCTGCATGATTTCTCAGCTTGGAGACAGATGGAAAAGCAGAAGCAAATGGCAGCTTTGCTTTCCTGGGTGTGGGATCTCAGTGCCACTAGTGGAAACACAAAGTTGGATGCAATCTGTAGTACTGGGTAATACACTAGAGCTTCTGCCTATGATTAACTTGTAACTCATTTACGATTTTGTAAAGACACAAATGTGTCACACTTTCTGAAATGAAGAGATAGGACTGGGTACTTAAGAAATCATTCCTTTAGTGTTGGAAAAGCCTTTCAGTGTAGTTCATTTTGTTCCATGCTTTCTAACGTGAGGTCTGCTGTACATCAAAACTCCTCATATTTAGTGGCTTAATACAAAACACTTTTACCTTTACTTAAGAATCTCTGGGTCTGTAAGTTTCTGTTGACCTCAGTGAGGCTTGTAGATCCTTGATGGGTGGGGGATGATCTCATTCATGTGTCTTATGATTACTCTTCATCCACCAGGCTGGGCCAGGTTTCTCCTCATGGCAACTGGTCAGAGTTTTAAGAGAATAAGACCTACTAAAGCCAATGCTCAGAATTGGCACAAAGTTGTGTACCACATTCTGGTTTTTTCCTTGCCAAAATGAATCAGAAGAGCAGTCCAGCTTGAGGTGAAAGGAGAAGACTTTACCCTTGGGTATGGAAAAGATTCACAATCATATGGCAGGTAGTATAGATACAGAAAAGGGAGTAACTGGTCTCTGTAACTGATCTGAAGTGGTGTTACATCTTTGTCAAATGACTCACTGTCCTTACATGACATCCCTTCTCTTACCAATGCATACTTCAGTGTTCCTTCTACCTTAACTAAATAGGGATAAATCCTTTGCTGGTGCCTACAGTAGGAAAACTCTACTCTCAATGCCAGTTCATCTCTTGAAAAGCCAATAGTAGAAGTTACATTGGAAACCTGTTATTCTGTGAAATGCTGTAAAATCTTCAACTTCCATAATATATTGAACAATACAGGGTTTTTTTTTTGACATTCTATGCAAAGTTCCTAAAATAAAAAACTGCCTTTCCTCATCTTCTATGCTTCTTTTGTTTTTCTTTTTCCAAATAAATCATGTATTTTTGAGAATAGGGTTCTATAAAACCATCTACTTAGGTTTCTGTGAGAACACAGAGGTCAGAAATTGATACGATCTGGGTAGTGTATTTTTATATCACTTTTACAACGTTTTCTGCTATAAAATATTTCTTGCTAATAGAAAAGCACACTTCCAAAGGGGTTGTCTGTCATTTCCAAAGGGCTTTGCAAGCATTCTGAGTTTTCCCTGTGGCAATTGTGTGAGGTCAGTGAGTGTTTTCGTTCTTTTCAATTTATGAAGGCTTAGATGCGGGTGGTATGACTGAGTTCAGAGGACATGTGAATGGCTGAACTTGTGTAAAACCTCATAGCCCAAGGCCCCATCAGTTTTCTGACCTCTAAGTTTACTGGTTGGTGCAGGTAGATTGAGTCCATGGTCTTGGAGTCTACTCTGGCTCTAACCCAGCTGAGAGCCCTAGCCTTTCACTGTATAACAAAATAAGGATTTCAGATGTCTTTTGGTTTAGGGTTCAATTCTGATGTGAAATTAATTTAGTAGACTGAAGATGAACATTTGAAAAAATTAAGATAAATAAAAATTTAAAATAATAGAATGGAAATTTGGTTTCATTCATATAGTAGGATAAAAAGATCTACAATATTTCTATATAATTCTATTTTTACATATATGTATATATGTACATGTTTAGGTATGTATACAGTTGCAATTTAAAATTTTATGTTCATGTTCAAAGAGATTTAAAATGTTTAAATATCATGTTCAAAGAGATTTTAAGCCACTGTCCAAATTGAATCTAAAATACAATGTACAAAAAGATTTTAAACCACTATTTTAATCTAATCTCTATTATTTTATAATTTAGGACTAAGTCACCCAGAAGGTTGGTGGGTAAGAGCAGGTTTAGGACTAATATTTCCTCCTTTTTTAGAGGAGGCCCATGTATAATAGAATGACAGTCAGTTTTGAGTAAAACAAAAGTTGATTCAGTTCCTCCTCCCCGTGTGTAATGATTGTATTAAAAAAGATGAATTGCTTATCTTAATTTTATAGATGAGGACTGAACCTTGGAGAGGTTAATACATTTTAGAGGTCAGAGTGAAATTAAATTAGTTAAATATTGTATATATAAAAACAATTAAGAACTGACTCATTTTGTAAACCATTTTTCAAACTAGTCCTTTTTGGAAGCTATGCATTTGTTTTCCTCCTTCATTCTCAAGACTACAGTTATATCATTTTAATTAGGATAAATATAAAACATTATTTATAACCTTAATATAATGTATATATGTATGCATATAATGATTCAATTTTTGGCATAACTAATGCTAAATTAAGTCCTATGCAACAAATGCCTGCTATGGGTTCTAGAAATTACAAGGAAAATATACTTAAATTTATGGACAAACTAAAATGCATATCTATGAAAAGTAACTTTGCAAAATTCAAAAAGAATTCGGTAATTTTTGATATGTATAATCTTATAATTAATGTCAGAAATCATATATATGTTCATGAAATAAACATACTGTTTCATTATTTTGTTGTTGTTAGCTTTTTTAGTAATTTTATGTCTGCTACAATTTTTTTTTTCTGGCATACTTTTTTTGTTGTCAGTCATGGAGCTTGAACTCTGGTCCTAGGCACTGTCCCTGAGCTCTTCAGTTAGAGGCTAATACTTTACCACTTGAGCCACAGAGCCACTTCCAGTTTTCTGGTGGTTAATTGGAGATAAGAGCCTCATGGACTTTCCTTCTTGGGCTGGCTCTGAACCTTGATCCTCAGATCTCAGTCTCCTGTATAGCTAGGATTATAGGCGTGAGCCACCAGTGCCTGGCTTTCTGGCATTCTTATGTATTTATATACTGTCAGAGGCACAGAATCTAGTAAAGTTATTTCATTATCCTTTTATTGTTGTTGCTGTTGTTGTTGTTTGGTTGGGTGTGGAGCTTGAACTCCACTTCTGATTTTCAGGTGGCTAAATTGCAGGCAAGAGTTCCACTGACTTTCTGCCTCAACTGGCTTTGAACCCTGATTCTCCAATCTCAGCCTCCTCAGAGCTAGGATAACAAGCTTGAGCTGCCAGCACTCAGCTTCATTATCCTTTCTTATTCACAACTTCTTATTCAGAAATATACTATATCAATCACACTTGTCTATAGACACGCTTTAGATTCTACAGTTCATGCTTCTCAGTTGAGTGTCGGAATCATTTTTCAATGGAACAACTGGCATTGATTTTGGAGATCATTCATCATTCCCCCTTCTCCGCTTCCACTTCCTCTTCTCCATCTTTTGGAGATACGTAGTTGTAGAATTTTTTGTCCTTTCCTCCACTTGATGATTGTGTTTATCTTGTTTTATGATTGTTGTTTTCCTTGTAATAGGTGATTAAACCCAATGCTGCAAGTATGGTTAGAGTGTAGAGAGCCTCAGGTGGATGAACATGCAATTCAGCTAGGATACAGAGTTTTCCTTATGCAGGAAAATATATCAGACCAGTGATATCAAAATGATGACACCAATGATGTGAAACCCAAGTTTTGGACCTTTCCAGTTTGGTGTGGTTCTCCTTGCCACCAGGCCACTCTATCTTGTGCTCTGTGATCTGACCCACCTCATGTCATCTCTAGCTTTCTTTCCCCTCCCCACCCCTGTCCTTAGGTTATGCTGGTCCCCAGCATTATGTGGCTCTCACAGTGGCAGGAGCGTCAGCCCCTTCAGTGCTCAAACGCAACCCTCTAGAATAACAGAGATCTTGCTTCTCCAAGGGCTGCTTGAAGGGCTAAGTGACACAGGTCGAGGTGTGAAGATACTATTCACACCGTGTGGAACAGGATTTGATCAATGATAGGTGAGAGACAGAAGAGAGCCAGAGATTTATTCCCCCTTTTCCTTCCAAAGACTGTAAGGTTTAGTCAGTCCCAAATGCAGAAACGTATGAATGAACAACCAGCCAACTCCTATGAAGTTACAGGCAGCATGATAATGTCCAGTCCTTTATTTGCTTTCATTCTTCCCTGCCTTCGCTTTCTGTTTTCTTCAATTTCACCTCTACATTTTTTCCATGAAAGCAGTAGCATCTATGTTTTGTCTTGGGCTCTGTCTTTCAGAGTATAGACTGAGTTGGCAATCACATATTCTATGGACACTAAGTGATTTCCACGGAGTCTAAAAATGCATCAAGTTGTGGTGCTACTTATTTGGAAAGTCATTCACAGTTTAGTAGAATAATTGCTTGCATTTTGCAAATAAGCTTTCACTAAAACCATCGCTTTTAAAGTGATATGAGTAAAATTAATATATAATAGCGATGAAGGTGAAATTTAGCTGTAGGACACAAATAAGACTTCATAGTAGTATTTCCCCATGTTGTTTATCATATTTGAAAACATTGCGTTGAATGATTGCATTGAATGACCTTCTATAAAGGTTTTTTGTGGTTTTTTTTTTTTTGTTTTGTTTTGTTTTTGCCAGTCCTGGGGCTTGGACTCAGGGCCTGAGCACTATCCTTGATTTCTTGTTGCTCAAGGCTAGCACTCAACCAGTTGAGCCATAGCACCACTTCTGGCTTTTTCTGTTTATATGACGCTGAAGAGTGGAACCTAGGGTTTCAGGCATGCAAGGCAAGCACTCTACTGCTAAGTCATATTCCCAGCCCTCTATAAAATTTTATTTAATAAACATTGAATAATGAATTAATGATTCTCCTAAATTTCATTTTTTTTAAATCCATTACCCTCTTTTACTTATCTCTTTCCCCAAACATTTCATTTCCTCACTCCTCCATAACTTTCTCCTCTAGAACCTCTTTTTCTTTTGGGGATGGGGGAACTATTTCCTAGATAGGCTTTTAAAATAGCTTGAATTTTCATATTTCTAAGAGTCTTTGAAGTGGAAAATGTGCCAAAATGACAGAGTGGAGTGTCTTGAGGGGACTAAGAAGGACTAGTATTTGTCTTGACAGATTGATTAAACCAGTGTTCATGAAAATGAAACATCATAATCTTTTTTTTTTGGCCAGTCCTGGGCCTTGGACTCAGGGCCTGAGCACTGTCCCTGGCTTCTTCCCGCTCAAGGCTAGCACTCTGCCACTTGAGCCACAGCGCCGCTTCTGGAGGTTTTCTGTATATGTGGTGCTGGGGAATCGAACCTACGGCCTCGTGTATCCAAGGCAGGCACTCTTGCCACTAGGCTATATCCCCAGCCCCTGAAACATCATAATCTTGATTTTTGATATTTTAATAGGACAAAATACACATGTAATCTTACTATTTCAGGGGTCTGTTAGTTGAATGTGTACTCTAATAGACTTAGTAATTTTTTCTTTTGTCTCCTAGAGTTTTAGTATTTTTTTTTTAGTTTTGAAAAGAAAAGAGAGATCCTTTTTTCTGGTATTACTAATAAATATTTTTCTTAGCTTGATAGTTTTTGTCATTTTATTTCACAAGTATGTTAGAATATTTTGACCCTGTTAATGTTTTGTCTTAGTATGACTTTCAATTTTGCTCTTTGGCAACTTAGTCAAAGTTTGCTTCTTTAAAAGACAATGATTCTTTTAAACTGCTAGAGAAGGACCACTGAATCCAATAAGGCAAAAGATTGAGTTTTGGTAGTTTAGGATTCTGAAACAAATCAGTATTGTTCACTTACAAACAAACCAAATTTACTGATGAATCATTCACAAATTGGTTATTCTCTTATCCACAAGTATTTAAAAAAGACTCTGTGTTTCTAACGTTTCTGCAGCGTGTTTGACAGCATCTACATACAGCATTCCTACTAGCCCCCGTTAATGGTACCACTGCAGCACCATTAACCATGAAAGAGACCATGCAGCCCGTGCTTCTGTAAATGGTGGACCCCCCTCCCCACCCCAATGGAAGCCAGCACATGCTTCCTCTGTTCTACTTTACTCACTCTGTACATCCAACATTATTTCTCAAAATGGGAATGCAGTATTTTCTGATGCTACATTTTTCTTATTAAGACTGTAAAAATGTTATTGGCATATAAATGTTTTATTTACAGTTTTGCTAAAGTTAATCATTGGAATAGAAGATCGACAGGAGCATATTAAAATAGTGTACAAGATAATCACCTGGAAAAATTAACCTATTGGTAATAGATATTCCTAAGAAGAGAAAAGAAGCTTCACAGTACTTAAAAACCAACATGAAAACAGAAAAAAAGTCAATACAGATAAGCAGAATTGAACTTTATTGAGCAAAGTGCAAAATTCAGAGGTGAGATGATCCATATGCATTATCAAGTATTATTCATTCACATAAAGTAATAACAAATTTTTGAAGACAGTAGGAAATTTCTCATCAACCTGTGATATTTATTGTCCCAGATTTGCCTGGAAATTATTTGAAATGATTGATTGAAAAATGGATTTTTAAAGTAGTCCTTCTGAGAAGACAGTATTTTATGATTTTTTTAAAAAAGTACTTGTCCTAGCAGCCTTTGTCTCTTAGTATCTTTCCTGTCTTTTCTTTTTGGTACTAGGACTTGAACTCGCAGCCACATGCTCTCTTTGTACTCATGACTGGGACCATGATTCGCAGATCTCCGCCTCGGAAGTAGGATTATACATGTGAGCCACTAGTACCCAGCTTATTATTTTTTTTAATCTTAATACTCATTTCAAACCCCAAGTTTCTTTTTTCCATCTTTACATTTTAGACTTGTATAATACTCAGGAGTTAGTTATATAACGAATAGTTAAAATACTTTAACTGAGGCAATCAATCGTAAAACTTAGTAGATAAGACACAAAAGATGAGATAAAATATTTCTTACTAATGATGAACTACAGGAAAGATGATAGAAGTGGCATGGGCTATAAAGTTAACCAAACAAGTTTCTGTAACGCCTTCTCAACCTGAGGGATTGGTCCAACTTCGATTTTAAATAATCTCGATAGAGAAGAGAAGAACCAGTTAAAAGAAGTTCTGTCTTCTCTGCCTCCCTTATGTCTTGTAGTAGTGTGTTGAATGCTGGAAATTATGGTTCCTGTTGTTTTAGTTATTATGGTTTTTTTTCTCATTCATGTCCACCTTAAAGCCTCCAAAGATAAAATCAACCAGCATGAAGCCAGTATTCACAGTATGTGGGAGTGAATGTGGGCTGGAGCTGTTTGAGGTTTATGTCTGACCATTACTGGTGCTGAGCATGCATAGAGAGTTGTTCTATAACTCACTCTTGACCTTGCTGAAGACCTCTTGCAGACAGTGCTATCAATCACCTCGCACTTGGATCCCTGGACTAATATTTCTATTCTGCAGGGAAGGGCTAGGATCTCTGGACCCATGTTCACTTATGCAGCCTAAATCTGGCTGTGTCTGATGTCTGTCAACAAATTAATTTCACCTTGCTTCTTATTTTTTTCTTTCAGTAAGGGAAAGGAACTACTTGAACAATGTAATCAATATTCTATATGGAGATCCTTTTCTTCCTTTCCAGGCAAATTCCTAGGAAAAATACTTTTGTCTTGCTAGGTGCCGAGATTGCCTGAATGTCATCACAAGTCTGAAGAAAGAAAAGAAAGGATTCTAGTTTGGATAAGAATATCTCCTGTGCTATTTAACTTTTAGGCCTATAAATGTCCCTGGAGCCCAGCTGCAGCAATAGATAGCACATAAGTTTAGGTTTAACCTGCAAGCAAGTTTGGGGTGAAGAGCAGAGGAAATTCAATTCCAAGCACCAGTTGTTCTGATCAGGCTTGGCATGTGTACATGGACAATAGGATTTGTGACCTTAGCAGAATTCATGTAAGTTTAATGCCAATTAACATGTGTAAATAGTTGTGCTCCAAGCACCAGCTTTCAACTTTAGACTCTGCAAACCCACAGAAGCAATAGACTGAAAGCCTGGAGCCTTGTACATCAGAGTTCTAGTACTTTCCTCCCTCTAGACATACTGAACCTTGTTATACTTCATTTTCTTTGTCTAGAAATACAAAGGAATAAAATCAGTGCCTGTTGCATATCCTGGTTTTATTAAGAGGGTGGCAAGAAATGTGCTTAGTATAGACTGGATGTATAGTTTATAATAATGAAATAGTAATAATACTAGTAACAACAGAAGTATAATAACTTCTTGACTAACAATGAATACAAAATGACATATTTTATGTCTCATTCCTTTAATAATAAGAATATTAAGAATATACATCCCTATTGTTATCAAGGAGCAAGCAGAGAGAGAAAAATGCATCATTCTTCACACATGATGGTGTTTCTCAAGGATCTGAAAGCAATTTAAAGGCATGAAGTTTTTTTGTCTTCCATGGTGATATTTTTCTTCTTTTGCCTTTTTTCAGTACAGAAGAAACATTCCATGTTGTACATGGAATGTATGGTAACATAACATTTATTCTCTTTTCCGTTCATGTCTGGTCCTACACTAGATCACAAGCCGTTCAACCCTGGAAATGTCTAATGCATGGCTATGCACAAACAAATTGGAAACAAACAAATTGGAGCTTCTTTCCGGAAACCACACTGGATATACTGCTGTTTTGTAAGGGAGTTTGGAGATTTCCTCTCTTCTTCCTTGTCCCTCCTCCCCCTCCCCTCTTCTTCTTGTGCTCCTCTTCTTCTTTTGGAGCCTTGCCCTTTCTAGACCATGATGTATTCTGCCACTTGAAAAAAAGCGACTTAACTTCATTTTATTTATTTATTTATTTTCCTTTTGAATTTTTTAAAACTTTTTTATTGTCAAAGTGATGTACAGAGAGGTTACAGTTTCATACGTTAGGCCTTGGGTACATTTATTGTACTGTTTGTTACCTCCTCCCTCATCCCTCCTCCCCCTCCCCCTTTTCCTCCCCCCCCCCCCCCGCCCCCAATGAGTTGTTCAGTTGGTTTTCACCAAATGGTTTTGCAAGTATTGCTTTTGGAGTCATTTGTCTTTTTAAACTTGGAAATAGAACCTGTTCCTTTGACTTAATACTTGTAATTTCTTGGTCATCCTCCTCAAAATGTCACTCTGTTATACTGAGATCATCATTTATTTTCAATGTAAGAATGAAAATCTTTTCAGTCAATGTTGTAAAATCCTTTCTGGAACAAAGAAAACCATGCTACTTTAAGCCACATCCATTTGCAATAGTTACATTGCATTTCTTGCTTTGAGTAGGTGGTTTGGCCCCAGTTTATTGTATTTTAGTTACTTCCTGTTAGTTAAACTATGTCCTGTCAAATGTGTGCATGAGTCCTGAGGCTTGAATCCAGGGCCTGGATATTGTCTCTGAGGTTTTTATCCTCCAGGCTAGTGCTCTACCACTTGAGCCACAGCAACACTTCCAGCTTTTTGGTAGCTAACTGCAGATGACCATGACCGTCTGACAGACTTTCCTGCCTGGTCTGCATTTGAACCTCAACTCTCAGATTTCAGCTTCCTAAGTAGCTAGGATTATAAGCATGAACCACCACTCCTGGGCTCTATTAAACATTGACCCTCTTCAAACTAACCAGTCATGGAAGATTTTGAACCTAACTTCTGACCCATCAAAGTGAGGGGCAGTTCTGCTGTTACAGAAAACCTTGGCAGATAACTTTCCCAGCGTGCTTGCATACTTGTTTTCTTGTCAGTAGCCTCCCCTTCTGCAGAAGTAAACTTTGCCTTTCTGAGTTCCTTTTGAGTTAGTGTCCTTATTGAACCCTAATACTCTGAGACATCTCCAACATGAAGGAACAGTAGCTCTCGCTTTCCCCCATGTGTAGGAATACATGTATCTCAATGGATAGTTACAAATTAAAAATGTTCTAGTTCAGTCCAATTTCATGTCAACATTTACAACCATTTAGGAAAAGTCAGTAATAGAAATGTAACTAGTAAAAGCAGTAGTAATAGTAATATAAATATAATAATGGTAAAATAAAATTTCTTACATATTTATATGCTAAATTTTATGTGCCGCACTTTATACTCTTTAACACATTTTAGCTGTGCAAGAAGCCTAGGATATTGGCAACTATTCATACAAAGACAGAGTCAGAAGTTAAATAAATTTCCAAAGTCTTTTTAATTCTTAGAATTAAATGTGCCAGAGGGAACTGAGAACACAATAGTAAACAATGAAGTTAGAACTCTGCATTTTGGCTAGGTGCCAGTGGCTCATAGCTGTAATCCTCACGACTCAGGAGACTAAGATATGTGGATAGCAGTTTGAAGCTGGATAGGATAGACAAGAGTCTAGAGACTCTTATTTCCAATTAATCAGCAAAAATCTGGAAGTGGTCATGTGGGTCAAGTGGTATAACAATACCTTTGAGTGAAAAAGTTAAGTAAGAACACAGGCTCAGTATTAATACACACAGACAGACAGATAGACAGACACACACACACACACACTCAACCCCATCCCCTTCCATTTTGTTTTTCAAATTCCGATGGGAGGGCAAAAGATGATAAAAATTAAAAAATAAAATGTACAGCTTGATAGACATAAAAAGTGTGGAGAGAAGAATAGCAAGAAGTTCTGTTAGATAGTGTCAGAGGGAGGTAGCAATTTTGATGAGTAGTCAAAGCAGGTTCAAGTAAGACAGTGACATTTGAGACCTAAAGGAACTGAATGTGAATACTGGGAAGTAGATAAAACCAGTGTACGACACTGAAGTGGCGATGATGACAGTTGGGTTTGAAGACCCTCACAGGATTTATGTGAAGGCAGAGGGCTGCTGAGGTCAGAGACATTACCTTGGGCAGATAGTGCAGTTAAGATGATGGGAAGGCGTTGAGAGTTTGAGTGGAGGGTAAAAAGATCTGACATATATATACATACATGTATACATATATGAATATCTACATACTGTATAATATATATTAGACTCAACACATATAATACATATTATATATTAGGAAAGTATATACTTATACACTATGTAATTTATGTGTGTACATAATATATTATGTATACAATATATTTATGTTATATAGTGCATTATATAGTATAGATGTATATATTATATATACAAATATATATGTATATATGTACTAGGTTCATTTTCTATTCAAAGAAATGTTACTTAGGTAGAAAAGCACTACCATATACCGTTTGCTTAATTTCCCCTAATATTGGCAAAGTACATTTGCTGAGAGTGAGAAATCAACATGGTTATATTACTATTACCAAAATGACAGCAATGCTCCCAGATCAGCAGGGGTCATGACGCAAGATGCCTGAAATCCTGTATAACACTAATCTCTGTTCCTTAATGCCTTTGCCATCATAACGGAGGACATCATATGCGTTGTGGCCATATTGTTTTGTAGTTTGAGATATGCTATCATTTGTATTTGGAATACGTTAATGAGTTTGTCCCGACCCTGTGGTGCCACTGAAAAGAGATAAAAGTTTAATAGGGGGCTGGGGATATGGCCTAGTGGCAACAGTGCTTGCCTTTTATACATGAAGCCCTGGGTTCAATTCCCCAGCACCACGTATACAGAAAACAGCCAGAACCGGAACAGGCCTGAAGACCAATGGAACAGAATTGAAGACCCAGAAATGATCCCACAGAACTATGCCCACTTAATCTTTGATAAAGGAGCTAAAACAATAGTTTGGAAGAAAGATAGCCTCTTTAACAAATTGTGCTGGAAAAACTGGCTCAACACATGCAACAAACTAAAACTAGATCCTTATATATTACCCTGCACCAAAATCAATTCCAAATGGATTAAAGACCTCGAAATCAAAACAGACACCCTGAAAACACTAAAGGAAGGAGTAGGAGAAACACTTGGGCTCCTTGGCACAGGACGGAACTTCCTTAACAAAGACCCAGAAATGCTACAAATCAAAGAAATGTTGGACAAATGGGACTGCATCAAACTTCAGAGCTTCTGCACGGCAAAGGACATAGCTCGCAAGATAAACAGAAAGCCCATAGACTGGGAGAAGATCTTTACCGGCCATTCAATGGACAAAGGCCTCATATCTAAAATATATGCAGAACTAAAAAAATTACCTTTTTCCAAAACAAAACTGCAAAGAACCAATAGCCCCCTCATCAAGTGGACTAAAGACTTACAAAGAGACTTCTCTGATGAGGAAATGAGAATGGCCAAGAGACATATGAAAGAGTGCTCTACATCACTGGCCATAAAAGAAATGCAAATCAAAACAACATTGAGATTCCATCTCACCCCAGTAAGAATGTCATATATCAAGAAAACTAACAATAACAAATGCTGGAGGGGATGTGGCCAAAAGGGAACCCTACTTCACTGTTGGTGGGAATGTAAACTGGTTCAGGCACTCTGGCAAGCAGTATGGAGATTCCTCAGAAGGCTAAATATAGAACTCCCCTATGACCCAGCAGCCCCACTTTTGGGTATCTATCCAAAAGACCACAAACCAAATCACAGTAATGCCACCAGCACAACAGTGTTCATCGCAGCACAATTTGTCATAGCTAGAATCTGGAACCAACCCAGATGCCCCTCAGTAGACAAATGGATCAGGAAAATGTGGTACATATACACAATGGAATTTTATGCCTCTATCAGAAAGAATGACATTGTCCCCTTTGTAAGGAAATGGAAAGACTTGGAAAAAATTATACTAAGTGAAGTGAGCCAGACCCAAAGAAACATGGACTCTATGGTCTCCCTTATTGGTAATAATTAGCACAGATTTAGGCAAGTCATAGCAGAGCATCACAAGGCCCAATAGCTATACCCTTATGAACACATACGATGATGCTAAGTGAAATGAACTCCATGTTATGGAAACGATTGTTATATCACAGTTGTAACTTCTTTCAACGTCCCATCTGTATCTGTAGCTTCTATTATTGATGATGTTCTTGTATCACCTTCCTGTGGTTGTACCTACACTATCTCTGTAATCTTATATGAGTACATTGGCAACCGTGTATACTGGTATTGGAACTAGGAAATTGAAAGGGAATACCAAAATTGAGAGACACAGGGTAAAAAAAGACAAACAACTACAAAAGCAATATGTGCAAAACTGTTTGGTGTAAGTGAACTGAACACCTCCGGGGGGGAAAGGGAAAGGGGGAGGGGGGAGGGGGGTATGAGGGACAAGGTAACAAACAGTACAAGTAATGTATCCAATGCCTAACGTATGAAACTGTAACCTCTCTGTACATCAGTTTGATAATAAAAATTTGAAAAAAAAAAAAGAACAAAATTATTAAAGTGGTCTTCCTTAAAAAAAAAAAAAAAGAAAAAAGAAAAGAAAACAGCCAGAGGTGGCGCTGTGATTCAAGTGGCAGAGTGCTAGCCTTGAGGAAAAAAAAAAAAAAGTTTAATAGGTAAGGTCTATCTGGAGATTCTAGGTCAACAGAATGGTGCCTTTAAAGGAGAGCTGTGTCATTACATTACCAGACACCCAGAGATGGGCCGCTTTGCTCTGTCACTCGCGCCTTGCCTGGGTATTCTGCTTTGTCACAGGCTCAAAGCATAATAGTCGGTGGACTGAAACCTCTAAAAGGATTAGCTAAAATAAGTCTATTGCCTTTTTAAGTTTATTATTTTCTTTAATAATTTAATGAGTAAAGGTTCCTTTGCTTTCTTTTGATACTGCTGCTTAAACTTACTTGTCTTGGGCTTGCTCTGCTGCCTTTCTTAGAGCTGTTGCTTTACCACCTGAACTACATCTTTTAAAAACATCTTTACTTGGGCTGAGAATAAGTCTTAGTGGTAGAGTGCTTGCCTTGCATGCAGGAAGCCCTGGGTCCAATTCCTCAGCACCACATCAACAGAAAAAGCCAGAAGTGGCTCTGTGGCTCAAGTAGCAAAAAGAAGCCAGGGATAGGGCTCAGGCCCTGAGTCCAAGACACAGGATTGGTAAAAAAAAAAAAAAAAAGTCTTTACTTTTTCAGAGTAATTGAAAATAGACTTTTCTGCCCAGACAGACTTTGAGTCTTATTTCTACAGATCTAAGCTTCCTGAGTAGCTAGAATTATAGGCATGAACCACCAGCGCTTGAATAAAAGCTTCTTTTTTTAATGTAGGTCTCAGTATATGATCTCAGTAAGCAATTTAAACCTTTTCAATTAAAGGAAGTACTTAACAAGCTCTCTTTGATATATTTGCATTGCCAACCTCAGCATTCTTGCAGGTTAGAGCAATAATGAATGACGTAAAATAAGGACTACTCAAACACTATATCTCTGATACCAAACCAGCCATTCTACTTACCAAGATGGCTAAATCACTGATGTGTAGGTCCCCTACACAACATGGCTACACTGGGCATGGGAATTAATCACATCCTTGTCAGAATGAAGCAGAATTAACTCAAGATATCATCAGAGACCCAAAACAGCGCACAGTTTAAATTTATGGATTGCTTGTTCGTGGAAACTTCTATTTAATAGTTGTGAACTATGGTCGGCCATAGGTAACTGTTATTGTGAGGAGTGAGGCCACTTCCCACAAAGTGGACTGCAGTGTAGACATAGTTAAAACTTTACCATGTTTTCACTGTTGTTTTTTTTTTTTTTATGTCTCAGGATGTCACGTTAGATACAAATCTCTTCTCAAGTTTTTGGTGGTCTTCCCTCATTCTGTTTTGTTTTCTATTATTTTAAAAGTTTTGACAAGTATTGTTATGTTGTAAGATATCCCACAGTTTAGGGTTGGCTAATGGTTTCTCCTGATTAGATTGGACTATGGTTTCAGGGAGGAGTACACAGGTAAGTTCCTTTTCCTTTCACAGTGGTATTACTTACCACAGGTAGTTGGAAGTTTGAACCCTTGGTTAGGATCAGGATCTCAGCCTCCTAGGATTATAGACGGGGGCTACTAGCTTTCAGCTGAAGTTGGATTCTGAATATATATGTTGAACCCAACAGGTTTTTACTGGCTGGTTCATTATGATAACTCCAACCACCTGCAAGTATGGAGCTGCCATTGGCTGCCTTGAGGAACAGTGGTAATTGTTCTAAGTGTGAGGGTACTGAGGTAGGAACCAGGGAGTTTCTTTAAGTCCAAACTCTTGGATTCTGTGTCCTTGCAGTTACTGTAATTCAGGCTCATCCTTTCAGAATTATCTGCTGCTAGGAAGTATAGTGAATGTTGAAAGATTCCATACTACAAGTTTGCTCTACTCCTCCCTCTCTTGTATCTGATCATCACCAGCAAGACTTTTCTCCAGATGTTCAACAAAAGGATGTCTTTGCTCTTGCTCATCAGGTACCTGCAGCCTACCAACTGCAATTCTTAAACTGGTGAGAGTGTTTGGGATCAATTGTCTCTGTTAGGGTTGCCATGGATTTCTGCAGGATTTTTGTTTTATTATTTCATTGACAATAGTGTTCTCTTCCCTTTGCTAAAACAACTTTTTATTATAATTGATAAATTATCCAGATTACACATGCTGTAAAGCAATCCAAATTGGTCAAACTAAAGGAGATAATTCTATCATATCCAGCAGTAACAATCAATGTAGATTTAGAGATGTTTGACCATGTTGTTGATCCTACAGGCTAAATTGAAAACAATAGAGGGGCAAATGCTCATTTATACAACTCCTTATTAGTCAGCTTTCAGTCATTGTGACAAAATACCTGAGATAATCAAACAGGAAAATGTTGTTGGTTTATGGGCTTATAGTTTAGGGTGTTGGTTCACCCTGTAGTAGGAAAGTTTGATGGATAAATTCTGTTTATTTCATGGTAGCTGGACAGGAGGTGAGGTCAGGGGGAGAGGGAGAAGGAGAGAGAGGGTTGGGTAGAGAGGAAATGGCCAGGTTCTTGTCAGGCTCCAGTGACCTGACATTTTCCCCAATACCACCTGGTAATGGTTTTGCCAAATTCTCATTATAACATATAACTCTCCCAAAGAACATGGTACTTCTCTCAAGCCTTCTACTGGCTCATATATTTGAGACAGTTTTATCTAGACATTTAAATGTACATGTGGTTATTCATGTGCTAAAATATCTTCTCACTACATTTAGAATATAGTTCAAAATAGTATAGACTATAATCCCTTGTGACAGCAAGATGTATAGGATCTAGCTCTTGTTTACCTTTCTGTTCATGTAGCTCACAGTCTACCAGAAGCTTACTTTCTGCCCTACTGCTCTTGATCTTTCTTACCTCAGTACCTTTGCACTTGTGCCATTTTCCACTTCGCATAGCCTTTGCAGGGCTAATTGCTTTTTATTCTTTATATTTCAGCTGAAGCATTAACCTTTCCAGACGAAGTTCCCTCATTACCAACTCTACATCCAGAATACTCTGTTGTTATCTCATGCAGCAAGCGTTTCTCTTCACCAGCCATTTCCCGGCACTTGAATAATCTGACATCATTATTGCTTATTTTCTTGATTCCTTGGTTATTTTCCAACTCCTTCAGCTAGAATATAAGCTGTTCAGTGGCTTAAACACAATAAGAGATGAACAAGTATTTATTTAGTGGATGAACCACATGTCCTGGGATTTCCTGGAAACAGCAACCGGCTTACTTTTCAACATGTACCTTAAACAGGAGCACACTGAAAATAGAGGGTAGGGAAGCCTATTGATTTGAGGATTAACATTATATTTTGAACAATGGAAGAGCAACTGCCATAGTGGAATGAAGCAGGAGGTGGATGAAGGGAAACTAGAACAGTGAGGTCAGAAGAGACGTTTGAGCAGAGATGGCAAGTTTCTACCCATATGCTAAGTAACAGAAGAGCCTCCCTTGTTCATGAGATGAGTTTCCATAGACTAGCTCTCCCACCCATCATGCTCTCAAAGAATCTCAAGTTGTTTTGCCTTGCAATTCCCAGGAAATGGTGAAGAAATAAACAAAGATGGCCAGGACGGTATTTTGGAAGACAATTATTTATTTTGTTCATTCCCTTATTTATTTGTTCATTCCGTTATAGTCCCTTGGCAATAATAACAATCCTCTAAATGGCTACTTGATGTTTCAAGGTGGAAACTGGATAGGAATCTGGGTATCTCATAGTGGGCTTCAGAAAAATCTGATGCATAAAGCAATGGTGAAAAAAATATATTATATGTAGACAGAACAGTGTCTTCTGGGGAAAGTGTTCTCATTTTGCAAAATGAGAAACTGAAACAGGTTTTAATTTGGAAATTCACAGAATATGGCTGTTTGGTTACAAAATTCTGATGGGTCCCTTTCCTTAAAATCCTCAGCCTTTGGATAGCTATTAAGGTGGATAAATGTGACTCGTGTAGTTGACATCTTAATTACAATATTCAGAGAGAGTTCCCAGCGAGGCAGCTTTCCCATCTTGGTGGAAGAGCTGGGAAGAGCAGGGAGAGAAAACAGGAAAAGGGATTGGGCCTTGATCCAATTAAAATTTTCTAAATGTCTAGTGTTGTAAGACTTAAGAACAAATATGTCAAACATCATGGAATGATTTTAGAAGAAACCAAATACAGGAGCATTAACAAATATCTTCCTAGTGGAGACCATCTCATGTTTATTTTACATATTATCTTTCCTTTCCTCTCTCCCTCCTTCCTTTCCTGCTCCCTCCCTCCCTCCTTCCCTCCTTCCCACCTTCCTTCCTTTCTTTCCTTCCTGTGTTTTCCAGAGTGGTAGAAGTAATAAAATGGAGAGAGAAGAAAAGAGAAAGAAAGGAGAGAGACAGAGAAACAGATAAAAGAATTAAGTTGTTGGAGGAATCTACTCACAGTGATGGAGACTCAGAAGACACACAACAGACCTTTTCCAAACCAGGGACCTTGGAGTTCTGGAATGTTGCTCAGGGCAAGTATGAACACCTCATGAGGAATGAAGCCCATGGTGTAATTCTTAATCTGATGCTTATTGCCTTAGAACCCAGGGGTTTACTGCTTATATTTATCCCGGAATCCTAAGACAAGAGAGCCTGGTGTTGTGTTGTACAACTATAGAAGTAAAAAAGCATCCTGGCTTCAGGAAAGGAAGAACACTCACCTTTGCTATTTCCATTCTACCCAGGACACAGATGGACTGCCTGGTACCCACTCATATAGAAGATGAGTCTCTCTCCCCATTCAACCCAGATTCACATACATATCTGAAAACATCTCTGCAAACATATTCCAAGATAATGCTTTGCCAGTCTCTGTCTATTCCTTAATCCAATTAAATTTCTACCTAAATTAACCACCACTATCATTTTCTAAACTTATTTTAAAATTTGCTTTTATAATATGTCATCTGCCTCTTTGTCCTACTGCAGTGCCTGGCAGACATAACTGTTCACTTTCTTTTCTAATGGTGTTAGTGTTTGACTATGTTCTGTATTTTGCTGTCTTTCCAACCCTAAAGCAATTCTTATGATGTCTCTTATGAAGGCAAATGTGATAACAACGAAGAATTGATTTGGAATGGTGCCACGGAGCAATAGTAACTGTTCCATCCACTTCTAAGACAAATGGGCCAATGGAGCCTATGACAATAGAGTTAGGAGTAAGAGAAAAGATGGTATGATATAGTTGAAATCCTTATATGCCTCATGTAGCACCTTCTGCCTCCCAAACTCATCCACAGCCTTCCTCCCAGTATTTTCTTCAAGGATGTTCCCTACTTGTTATGAGCGACACTGAAAGAGCTGACATGCCAACAGGCAGAGCTGACCTGGCTTAGAAATTCTGTCTCCTACGCTTGCAGCCAATCAAATCCCCCACTTCTGCTGAGGACAGTAGTTAGCCGTGGAAGGCTGTGCACTGTGTCAAGGGTTGGGACACATGCAGAAAAAGAAATCGAATTGCCAGCCACAGTTGTTCTTTCACCAATCTACCACATCTTCCAGGGAAATCAGATCTGGCAGCTGGAGTGCTAGAGACTTGTATACTGGGTACTTTCTGCTTTCTCACAAATTAGACTCTTGGAGATACACAGAGGGCAGGGAATGCAAAAAGGAGAAGTGGATAAAACAGAAGTGGAGGAAGTCAAGGAAGAGTGACCAAAGGACAAGGGAGAAGGCATCAGGTGAACCTTCCATTTCCCCATCTGTTGTATGTCTAGACAATCAGTGACATAGTTTAGAGGCATTAACAATATTCTATCATCAGCCAAACCGGGCTTGGAGTTGCCTTTAGGAGAAAACTGCATCATCTGCCTTGAGGTGTATACATTGTGAGAATCACCATAGAAGAAATAAAGCTGCCACCTAGGATCAAATTCTCTCCTCTTGGCAGGGTTAAATGAGAGGAGAGTGTGTGAACCTGGACATTTGTGGAATAAAGAGTATCATTTAAGGGGTGCTTTTAATTTTCAGGTTGTTGTCTCTGTTCTATTAGAAGAGAGCATTCTATTAGAGAGCATGCCATCCGGCATGCTAATTCCAGTCACAAAGTGAGTTTGGGACTTGGGCTGTTATTCTGGGTCTGGCTGGGACAAATCACCATCAGAAACAAGAACTGAAACACATGGATGTTACCAAGGGATGGGAACTTGGAGTGGGAATTAGCTGTCTCATGTACTATTCAAAGTAAGAGCAATTTGAGGGGATTCCCCCACACACACCAAGGAAAGATTTTCAAGGAGAAAGGCTTCATCTTCAGGTATTGGACAGCATCACATGTTCAAAAAGCTTTGTCTTCAGAGGTTGTGCTGTCACTTTTAAGTCGTAAGTGGCAATGGCCCCAGCTACGGTTTGCTCCTTGATGTGACTCTGGTGAGGCATTGCATTTATCCTCTTATTGTCCTCAAGGGCCTGTGGCACTAATATGGAAAGGGAATCTTAAAACTCTAGCCTGACCAGGCCCATTTCCAAGGTACCACTGCCCTCCACATCTGCCAGGTACCACACCTGCTCTCTCCTTTTGGAGATCTCACACACCTCTTCTAAGGACCAGGATGGGTTATCAGGGCTGTAGCCAGGAAAAGACGAGTGAAGCTTTCTCGGAAGCTGCCTCTTAATTCCATTCCATAAAATATTTTTTTAAACTAAAAACGCAATGCCAAAAATCCACGGAGAACCAATTATCACAATTTTCAATGAGGACACTCTCGGTGACATTGGCATTTTCTTTGCCTCAGGCTTCTCTCTCGCTCACCCTGGCACTGACCTTGTCACCACTGTTTGGAGGACAGAATCTTTCTCCTACTATGTTTCTTCTTTGTAATAAAGTTGCAGTGGAGCCAGACCTGGAGGCAAGAGCTTATTCCCCAAAGATCACTTGTACACACTAAGCATAATGGTGAGAACACCCTGGCAATTAATGGACGCGTCCCTACTCAACCTCATATGCACAGGTCTGGGCTGTCTGTCAAAGGAGCTAACCTGTCAGGACTACATCAATAGCACCTGGAAAGAGGTTGTGAGGTTACTACATGGGAGCTTTCTCAGCTATCTCTCTCAGGGGGCAGGTCCACCTCTTTTGGTTATTTGCTTAGGACTTCTGGGGTAACTATGGACAAGATCTCTGGTACCCAGCAGCTTTTCACTGTGCGTATTTATTACCTGAGACAAAGTTCACCGTTCCGGAGGAAGACCTTTTATGGACCTGTTGCATCCCATTTTTTTTCTTTGCACCTTAGGTGGGAGGTCTGGCATTTCACATCCCATTTCACTTGCTTTACACATTTCCTTCTGGTATAAGATCTAAAATTCTCTCAAGTGATGGTGTAAATCATAAATAATCTGCAAGCACCCTGGGCAACAGCATTAGCTGAAGGCTTTGATCTCTTCCAAAAGTAATTGTGAAACTACAGGCATCACCAAGGAGCCGAGAATGCAAAAATGGTTTTACTTGCCACCAGTGTGAAGAGCTATAATATCATGAGTAGCTGAATCTTCTTTTCTTTTCCTTTCTTTTCCTTCTTTCCTCTTTTCCTTCCTTCCTTCCTTCCTTCCTTCCTTCCTTCCTTCCTTCCTTCCTTTCTTCTTCCCTTCCTTCCTTCCTTCCTTCTTTCCTTCCTTCCTTTCTTTCCTTTCTTCTTTCTTTGTCTGTTTCCTGTTTGTAGGAGTGTGGTAGTGTTATCTGGAAATGTGTATGATTTCTTTATTACCTAAATCGAGCAATACAGGGAAAAAGTAAATAGATATAAAGTATTTGTGGATCATTTTATAGGTTTGTGTCTGTTCCTGGGGGTTGTAGGGAGAACTCTGTGAGGTAGAAAGAAAACAGGTTTGAGAAAGGGTATCTATTTACAGTCTTATGGCTAGTACTTAGCTGATCGACTTTGGGCTCAAACACAGGTGAACTAGCTCCACATTCAGGGATTATTATCATTTAGATATGAAACGTCTCCCCCAAAGACTTAAGTGTTGAAGACTTGGCCTGCTGGTGGTGCTCTTGAGAAGGCTCTGACATAATGGGTTAATCCACTGATGGACTCATTTCGAAAGGACTGTTGAGAAGAGATGGATACCAAAAGATGGAGCATAATTGGATTAAGTAGGTCACTTGGGGCTTATGCCATTCCGTCGTCTGTCTGGTCTCGGATCCATTTTCTCTCCTGGCATCCTGGCATCCTGAGGCGAGAAGCCTCTCTGGCCATAGGATTCTGCCTCCAGGATGTTCTACCTCAGTACAGATCCACAGCCAAACAGCCAGCTGACTATGAGCAGAAGCTTCAGAAACCATGAGGCAAAATAAATATTTGCAAATAATTCCTCCGTTAAGTTGTTTTTCTCAGGTATTTTATTAAAAAAAAAGCCATTGACTTACAGGGGCCATTTAAAATATTCAGTTACTTCAAAATCCGCTCTGATGTATCTGAGTTCTCCTATCCACACAATGCCCAAGCCCAGTGTAGATAGCTATTAGATCTAAATGGTAACCCATTGAGAGAGGAGAAGCTAAATAATACCCTGCATCAACTGTAGTTTGCTCAAGAGCTTTCAGCTTTATTCTGCATATTGGAAATATTTGCATAGATTTCTTTCCTCTGGCAGTACTGGGGAGTGGTAATTCTGTTGCCAAAATAGAATGTCAGACTCAGGAGAAAGAATCTGATGAGAATCAGCCCTTAAGGTACTTTTCTTTATTCACTTTCTGAGCCTGACTCTTGAGACCCTGGCAAATTCCAACTAAGCTGGAACCATACTGCATTCCTGCCTGAATAGTAGCAAAGACACTGTGCTGCCTCAGCAAAAGTTGGAACTTTATAGGCTTGGGTTAGGGTACAACATAGCCAATCATATTTGGGGAGATATTATTTTCCCAGAAGCATTTATCTCACTATACATAAACAACCTGGGTCATAATAGAACTACAATAGTTGCATCTTATTTCTCAATCAAAAACCCATAGAATGCCTGAATGGGTTGATAATAAGGACCTCTTTTTTTCCTCCATATATACCTATGATAAAATTAATAGATAAATTAGCCATAACAAGAGATTAACCAGTAACTAACCAGTAACTAACAATAAAAGCGTGGAGCTGTAATAATATAATGGAAGTTACATGGATAGGAGGTATTTCTCTCCAGATACATTAGTGTACTTTGCACTTTTTACTTAAAATGAACATGTTATGTATTCTCTGTGACATATCAGAGTTGCTAGCATCCCTACTCTGGTATTTGAGGGGACATTACAAAGTAAAATTAGGGTTACTTGAAGCACTTCTGATACTGTGACAATCAACTGAGATGACTACTAAGTAGCTAATGTGCACATAAGCTTATGCAATACAGATAAACAAAGCCAAGGGATGGTTTATTTCCCTCCTGGGAAAACACTAGCTTTCATCATGGTATGCAGTTAAATACTTATGAATTTTTATTTCTGGAATTTTCCATTTAATATTTTCAAACTGCAGTTAGCTACATACAAATGAAATTGTGGAACTTGCAACCCTACATGAAAGTGGACTAGTAGACCCTACAATAATGAGATAATCTGATTGTGCTCAAGTGTGTGTGTGTGTGTGTGTGTGTGTGTGTGTGTGTGTGTGTGTGCCAGTCTTGAGGCTTGAACTTGGGGCTCGGGTGCTGTTTCTGAGCTTTTTGGCTTAAGACTAGCAGTCTATCACTTGAGCCACAGCTTCGCTTTCATTTTTTTTTTTTTTTTTACTTTCATCTTGCTGTGACATGCAACCCTTAGATCTCATCCTCCTGAACAGCTAGGATGATAGGTGTGAGCCAGCAATGCCTGGCTCTGAGTGGCCCTTTTTGGAAAGATTGTTTGATAAGCTTGGTTTTCTTATGATGTAAAAAAATGTTTTATTACTATTTCCTTGTTGAAGAAGCTATATGTGTGATGCTTTAACAGGCTGCAAACCAAGAATTCTTCATCTTTAAGATGTTTCTATATCACCAGAGTAGCAAAACTGCTACCAAATGCCAACTTTTTAGAAAGAAAAAAACAGGAACATTTAAAGGAAAAAATTACATAGAAACAGGTTTTAGTGTTCAAGACATTAACTAGCAGCGTGAACTGATATTTTATTGCTTTCTGTGTGCTGTTTACAAATGAAGAAAAAGCACATGGTCTTTCTACATCATACCGAGTTCATGTTCTCCTAAAGGATATGTTTGGAAAGAGAAAGAAAGTAAAAATGAGTCAAAGAACACTTGAGGTTTGAATACTTCGAATGTACAGTAGATGGAGACACTGTGCCTTTCAGATGCTTGGTAAACATATTCTTTATTTTTAAACTTTTATAATGCATTTCCCCTTTACCACAATCCCCTTTGTTGTTACAGGCTTTGCCATTATTCCTCACATGTATACAGGGTTAGTTCTTGAATAAATTATTTTTTAACATTTCAAAAGAAAACATTTAAAAGGCAGAGGAATATTCTTAGAGCTACTCAGAATAATGAAGAATAACAAAAAAATTGTGTTTTCACCACATTTTTCCATATTTGTTTGATGTATTGAATTCGACTAAAATTCTAATGATGCATAAGTAACTTGGATTGTTTTCTTTTTTTGTTAAACAAATGAGTCTTTTCTGTGATTTTTCTCAGAGAAAAGTCTATTTTGTCCAGTGAAATTGATGGCCTACATGACTGCATTTTTAGTACATATGTGTGCATATTCATGTGGACGTGCACATGCAACACACATACACACACACATACCTCATTAAAAGCAGTCATCTTGGCCTATTTCAACATGATTTTCTCCCATTTCTAAAACTTATGTGGTGAACTCTGGTTTCCTGCTCTTTCTGTCCTTGTTTGTATTTCAGGGTTGTCTAACCTTTAGATGTAGTTCTGCCACTTTTCTGCTAGCAGGGATGGGGGCACTGTGCCTGGCCTTCAGAATCTTCTCCTTCTGCCCTTCAGCTGCCCCAATCTAGCAGCGCTGGTATGATGGCTTAGCTGGAGATACTTCTACTCCCATTAACTGTAACAAAATGAAATATATTGCTACAACATTCAGCACCCACTCTGTGAAAAGATTGTTTACATTATCTATACAGCTTTTACCTTTGGTCTTAAAATATTTAGTCCATTTCTTAAATAATAAATATTGTTATCTTACATTGGAGTGTCTGGCTTCTCAACAAAAGATGTTATTATTAGTAATAGGAGGAAAAGAATCTTAAATTTCTAAAGGTTTCCCACTAATCATTTTTGTTGTTGTTGGTATTAGTGTTTATTCTTTTGAATTCAGACAGAAAGGTGTTGCTTGTGTAAGATAAAACAGTTTTGCTCAGAAGACATTTCCCAGAAACCTGGAAATAGCTTCTTTCGTTTAATAATGTGGATCAGGTTTCAGCCTCAGGACAGAGACTAAATGAAATATCTTTCCCTTCCCTAACCCCTTCCTCTTCATTCCGATTCTCAGTTGCCTTCTTTGCTATTCTTTCTGCTTACAAATTATTTCTCTGCTTTATTTCTTACTTTGTTTCATGTGGTCATTGCTATTTTCTCTCTTACTTTTTATTGCTGTTGTTGTTGTTCATTGGGCTTGAACTCAGAGCCTGGACACTATCCATGAGCTCCTTCACCCTAGGCTAGCACTCTACCACTTTGAACCAAAGCTCCACTTCCTGTTTTCTAGTGGTTAAATAGAGAAAAAGTCTCATGGACTTTCTTGCCTGGGTTGGCTTTGAACCATGATCCTCAAACCTTGGCCTCCTAACTAGCTAGGATTACAGGCGCAAGCCACCAGTATTCAGCTGATCATTGGTATTTTTAAGCTACTTTCCTGAGAGAAAGAAAGGAATGCAGCTCCTTTCCATTGGAAGAAGATCTTTACTGTTCATACAATGGACAAAGGCTTCATATGTGAAATATATGCAGAACTAAAAAAATTACCTTCCTCCAAAACAAATCCTCAAAGAACCAATAGCCCCCCAACAAGTGGGCTAAAGACCTAAAAAGAGACTTCTCTGAAGAGGAAATGAGAATGGCCAAGAGACACATGAACAAGTGCTCTACATCACTGGCCATAAAAGAAATGCAAATCAAAACAGCATTGAGATTCCATCTCACCCAAGTAAGAATGTCCATTATCAGGAAAACTAACAATAACAAATGCTGGAGGGGATGTGGCCAAAAGGGAACCCTACTTCATTGTTGGTGGGAATGTAAACTGGTTCAGCCACTCTGGCAAGCAGTATGGAGATTCCTCAGAAGGCTAAACATAGAACTCCCCTATGATCCAGCAGCCCCACTTTTAGGTATCTACCCAAAAGACCACAAACAACAATACACTAAAGCCACCAGCACAACAGTGTTCATCGCAGCACAATTTGTCATAGCTAGAATCTGGAACCAACTCAGATGCCCCTCAGTAGATGAATGGATCAGGAAAATGTGGTACATATACATAATGGAATTTTATGCCCCTATCAAAAAAAAATGACATTGCCCCATTTGTTAGGAAATTGAAGGACTTGGAAATGATTATACTAAGTGAAGTGAGCCAGACCCAAAGAAACATGGTTTCTATGGTTTCCCTCATAGGGAATAATTAGCACAGGTTTAGGCTAGTCACAGCAGAGGATCACAATTGCCCAACAGCTATAGCCTTATGTTTTTTGTTTTTGTTTTTGGCCAGTCCTGGGGCTTGGACCCAGGGCCTGAGCACTGTCCCTGGCTTCTTTTTGCTCAAGGCTAGCACTCTGCCACTTGAGCCACAGCGCCACTTCTGGCCATTTTCTGTATATGTGGTGCTGGGGAATCGAACCCAGGGCCTCATGTATATGAGGCAGGCACTCTTGCCACTAGGCCATATCCCCAGCCCCAGCTATAGCCTTATGAACATGAGATGATGCTAAGTGAAATGAACTCCAAGTTATAGAAACGAGTGTTATATCACTGTTGTAATTACTTTCAACATGCCACGTGAGACCATAGCTTTTTTTGTTGTTGATGATCCTCTTGTATCCCCTTTCTGTGGTTGTCCCTGTGCTATCACTATATTTCATCTAAGTACCCTGGATACTGTATATACTGATATTATAGCTAGGGAAAAGAAAGGGAATATCAAAATCAAGAGACAAAGGATTAAAAAGACAAATGACTCCAAAAGTAATACTTGAAAAACCTTTGGTGTAAACCAACTGAACAACTCATGGGGGGAGAGGGAAAGTGGGAGGAGAGAGGGGGAAATGAGGGAGGAGGTAACAAATTATACAAGAAATGTACTCACTGCCTTATGTATGAAACTGTAACCCCTCTCTACATCACTTTGACAATAAATAAGTAATTATTCAGAAAAAAAGAAATACAAAAGAAATAAAAACATAAAAATAATTAGTTCAGGACGTTTAAAAAATGAAAACAGAAAAAAAAAACCTATCCTAGACACTGTATTAGCAACTCACTTAGCTCCTCCTGTTCCTCATAAATCCTGTGGTGTGCAGAAAGTCATTAGAAGAGGCATAGATGTGGACCACCATGACTTAGTTCTCCCTTGATGAGGTTATTGTGTCACATTCCTGGTCACTTCTGCAGGTGGTGGGATTGTAAGCATAATGTCTGGGAAGATGGAGAGCATCTAGGTGTAACTATTCTAAGTGTAATTGGCAACTGAGGAGCATCGGGGTCCTTAGTGCCCAAAGTTAATGATGAGGTTATTGAGATGACTAAATTTAGAAGATACAAAGTAATAGCTTTCAATATGGTTTCTCTAAGATTTAAATAGAAAAAAAAAGTAGCATGGTAATTCTCAAACGTATCTTTTAAGCCAATATAATCAGTGGTGTGCTGGAGCTGGATCATATGAGCTAGCAAGAGTTACTTATTAGATTTTCAGGAATTTTGAGCTCTGCTTGTAAAATATAGCCATTATTAAGTTAAATCAGAGAAACTTAAAGTAAAATAAATTATATTAAAATGGTAATAAAAACTCAAACTCGTTACTCCCTAATTATTTTACTGCATTTTACTATTATCTATGCATCTGAGGTTATTTAAATCTATTGCTTATGTAAAGTAGAAATACTGTATAATGTGCTACAATGTATCTCTTACCAACAATGTGATATGGGTTGAAATTGACCGTGTAGGGCTCTTTACTTCATGGAAATTTGGCGAATGTTACAATCAAGGCTCTCCTGATCCCACACGGTTGTTAAACATCAAACAGTTCAACAATGAATACCATTATCCTCATCTTAGAAATGAAGAATCAGAGGTTTAGAAAGCAAGGAAATTTTGCAAGGGCTGGGGAGAGTCAAGACTCTGCTTTCATAGATCACAGAATGGCTAAGGGAGAATGAACATTTGCATTACTTCATTAACTAATAAGAATTAGTGGTGACCCTCCAGTCTTTCTTTTCTGTCTACACCTAAGCCTCTAAAAACACCATCATTGGTTTCACTATCATTTATCCAGTTCACTACAGAGCTGGTGTAGTATATTGTGGGATGTTTTGTTTATAAAATTCACACTCCATGCAAAAAAAAAAAAACCCAGAGTGTCTCAATTTATATCATACATCAAAGTTCACTAGTAACTTTACTTGTGTGACTCTGGATTTCAGATAGAAGAGCCTCAGGATATGATGAAAAATTTGGACTCATTGAAGCTTGTGTAGGTGCTGGATGAGAAGAATCAACAGAGCAAATCAGAAAGTGTTGGTCACACTGGTTAAATTCAAGTCCGTGTGTTGAAGGGGTGTATGTAATGACGTATTACCTTTTATCCTGTTCAACTTGGACATTTTAAATAATTGACCTCAGGACATCCTTCAAAGAGACATTTAAAATTGCTTCTTGGGAATCCCATGGAAGAATTTCAAATAATGGTCAAATAAATATTATTACTAGAATCAATTTTCATAACTATAGTGATAACCCCCAATGCCTTCCATTCTGTGGGTAGGGTACAGTGTTTAACAGTTTTTTACCTAATGTTATATGTTATATTTGAACTAGAAAATCCCTTTCTAAAATGTAAATTTTCTTGTAAAGATGATGTATAAAAGGATTACAGTTATATCAGTCCAGTAATGAGTACATTTCTTTTTGAACAATGTTACCCTCTCCCTTGTTTTATCCCACTTTTCTCCCTTCTGTCCCCCTTCTGTCCCAAGTTATAAAGTTTACTTCCAACATAGTGTCTGGTGACTATCACTGTTGCATTGGTTCACCCTTTGTCCCATGATTTCTGTGGTTCCTCTTCCCTTCCCCAAGTCAGGCAAACTTAAATACAAGACAAAGGGTACAGAAATCCAAACGAGTAACAACAGGGAATAAACCAGAGGGAAAAAAAGAAAGAAAAATCTGAAGACAGTATAATATAAAACTCTCTTGTTTTCTTTTCTTAGAGTTAATTTCGATAAGCATCATTTTATATGGTTATATGTAGATAGCTGTTGAGCTATTGTAGTCCTCTCCAATGAGGGGAATCCTACAGCATGTTCTCTGGGTCTGCCTTACTTCATTTAATTTACATTTTTTCCAAGTCTCCATTTCTTTATGAATGGGACAATGTCATTTTTGTCTGATGGCAGCATAGAATCCCATTGTTTATATATGCCACATTTAATTGATCCATTCATCCACTGAGGGACATCTGGGTTGGTTTCATATCTTAACTATGGTAAATGATGCTGCAATGAACATAGTTGTGCTGGTGGCTTTAGTGCAGGCTAGTTTGTGGTCATTTGAGTAAATTCCCAGGAGTGGGATTGTTGGGTCATACAGTAGCTCTATGTTTATTCTTTTGAGGAACCTACATACTGCTATCCAGAGTAGTTGACATGTTTACATTTCATAATCCCCTAGATAATTCCCTTTGAAGAAATTTTGTTTTGATTAATGGATGCACTTAGGCACAACAAAGACATTTTCTGTGATTTGCAAAAGTAAGTAAATTGGTGTGAGACTCAATATTGGTTTTAAATATCAGCTTTGAAACTCATATTTAGAGAAGAACTACTCTAAGCTTAACAGTATGCTATGTGCTTCTATATTCATAACATGAGTCTTTCAAGAGAAGTATTATTTTATAGACAAGAACATTGGGGCATGAAATGTTGAAGAGATATTTTTTGCCAAGGTCCTGTAGGAAGTTGGCAAGAGAGAGAGACAGTCAATGCTCAATTCTGTCTTGACTTTAGCAGAGATGTTCTGTACCATCTAGGCTTAGCTAGCCGAACCAACCATCAGTGATAGATATTTTTAATGAGAAAATGTGTTCCATCAATTGGGAGGCACACCCAATTGTTGCCCACTGTGAACAATGGTTAGTGTGTATTCATCCTTTTAATACAGTGCTTCTGGAAATTTGTCTATAGTGAGAGATTTTTGGACTTAGGTGCACAAGAAGAAATAAATTGGGAATATCAATTGACTCCAGTTCCTTGTCCTTTGATGTCTTGTCACCAACGGATTTTGGCTATAGAAAAGTGATCTAAAAATACAGTCTCCAAACTTCATTCTGTTGGATAAAGTTTAAAATGCAAACAGAAGTGTGACTCTGTGTGACATTTAGTGTTTCATTTTCTACTCTATGGATCCCTAGTCCCTGGAGAAGTCTGCAGGTATGTTTCTACAGAAAAACAAGCCAAGAACTTTGAGGGTGTGAATCAAAAATGCTTCCACTTTAGCCCATGGGACCAAATGTGTTGGTTGCTATAAAAGATAGAGCTTCAAAGACAAACACACATCAGAGGACACCATAGAACCAGATTCTGCATTATTGTGGAGTCTTCAGCTCCACATAACCTTGGAAAAGCATAATCATAATTCTAAATCCTGGCCTTGTTCCCAAAGAAGTAGGTCTCTTCTATTATTTAAAGTGCCTTTTTTAGAAGTGAGCAGTGAAGTAAATGTCACTGGGAAATGGAATACATATGGCTTAATGGGGTAGGTAGTTTTTTAGCTTCACATATTGTTGATAACCCAGTAGAAAATTCTACATGTTTTTGAGAGGTTATATGCATTTTAGAATGTCTAATGAGAAATCAGACCTTCCAAACACCACTTGATTTTTCTACAAAGAATCATTCACACAATAGTGATATTCTAGTATTATTGGGAGTGGTGGTGGTGGTAACTGCTTACTCCGTAATTTAGCAGCTGAAAAGAATCATTTAATTTTGTTTATAGTTTTAAAAAATTATCCTGAAGTAGTTGTATAAAGAACTTGCCATTCAACAAAGAATTTTATGCATCTTGATCAGCGTCATCCTTTTCATTATTCTCCCCCATCCCTCTTAACCCCAAACCTTCCCACAGTTTTTCCTAATTTGGTAGGATTTGCATTGAATTTCATTGACTGCATTTTGTGTTCAAGATTCTGGATGGGCTTGACTGGCTAATTTTCTCACGGGGGTCTCCTGTGAAATTGGCAGTCAGATGTTGGTTGAGTCAGGCAAGTCAGGCCATCAGCTGGGAGCTTAGCTGGGTCGTAGCGTGCAATACTCAAATGTTGTTGCTCTAAAAATGATATCCTCAGTTAGGAGTCATAGTACTGGCGCATCTTCCTTGAGGCCTGGATTCTCCCAGAGTTCAATTTCTAGTAGATACTGCACATCCTTTTCTGGCCTCATCTCAGAAACCATACTGCATCATTTCTGACGCATCTCATTTGTTAATCAGTCACTAACCCACCCAGATTCCAGAGGAGGTACCATTTGTTTTTCTTTTAATTGAGCAAGGGTTAATGGAGAAGTAGCTCCCATCCTGATGGGTGCGAGAAGTGGGGCAATGCCAAAATGTATTTATGCTGGTCACAGCTACAACAGTTTGCCATTGCTGCATTATAAACCAAAACACAATTTGACATAAGAGCCATTTGCTTAGCATTCGGTGGTTTAGGCTGGGTGGTTTACACGGGGTCTTCTGGGCTCCCGAACGCATCCATGGTCAATTTTTGGTTGGTTCTGCTAGCTTACCTTGTTACTTTGGAGCCTCAGTTTGGATAGACCCAGCTGTGTTTGCTGCCGTCATCCACCTTGCAGGATTTCCTTGGCTTGTTTCAATAGTGAAGGGAAGGTCTGGGCGAGTGTGCAGGCACGCAAGATCTCTCCATGCCAAGGCTCCAAACCAGCTTGCTATTACTTCTGTGTCCAAAGAAAGTGACAAGGCCAGGCCAGGCCAGGTGCTGGGGCTGGGTAAATGGAGCCCATTCTTTCCTGGAAACTGCTAGATAGTCACTTCATAGAGAGACAAGGCGGGAGAAATGCAGCCTTTAAAAATAAAACTATTAGAGGAGTTAATCTTCATATAATACCTACTTTTTGCCAGAAACTATTTTTTTAAACACAGGGAGGTAATTTTATTTAATTAATATTAATGTTAGCAATATAATATTATATAGCTAATTAAACTGCTCAAATATAAAGTGAAAATTGAGAAATATTACAGGAGAGATAGATATGTCCAAAACCACAGTGCGGGAAATATCATATTTGCCAGAAACTATTTTAAGCATTTTACATAAATAGTTCATTTGGTCTTCAAACCAGTCTTAAATTGGAGTTTTTATCATCGTGTGTTTTATAGATTAGAAAGCAAAGGCAGAGATCTGGGTGATTTTTCTCTAAGTCATACAAGTCTTCAGTGATTAAAATAGTATTCACAGCTAGGGAGACTAGTCTCTGAGTTGGTATTTTTAGCAACTATATTACACTATCAAGGTATTTTATTTTATTTTGTGTGTCAGTTACTGGGGTTTCAACTCAGGACTTGATTTTCCTCTTTTTTACTTTCTTTCTTTCTTCTTCCTTCTTTTCTTCTTCTCTCTCTCTACTTTTCTCTCTCTCCTCCCTCCTTCTTTCCTCCCTCCCTTCCTCCCTTCCTTCCTTCCTTCCTTCCTTCCTTCCTTCCTTCCTTCCTTCCTTCCTTCCTTCCTTCCTTCTCTCTTTCTTTCTCTTTCTCTCTATCCCTCCTTCCTTCTCTTTCTCTCTCTCCTTCCTCCTTCCCTCTCTCTCCCTCCTTCCCTCCCTCCCTCCCAACCACCCGCTCCCCGCTCACTCTTTCTGTCTTGCTTTCTTGCTTTTTTTCTTCAAAGCTGTTGTTCTACCACTTGAGCAACACCTCCATTTCTGGCCTTTCCTGGTTAATTGGCTGTAAGAGTCTCCCGGTTTTGTCTGTTTGGGCTGGTTTTAAACATTGTTCCTCATATCTCAGCCTCCTGAGTAACTAGGATTACAAGCATAAGCCACCAGAGCCCAGCAAGATGTTTTATTTTAGAGCTATTATAACAGCTAATCATAGAATGTTAATTTTCTTAGGTGAATTGTGGATGAATTCTATCACTATGCAATTTGTTGGTCTGTTCTGGATGTCTACACTAAAAGTATGACCATTAGAACTGCTGTTACTTGATTAGCATTCAAGCAAGTTTAGTTTGTATTATTAGAAGTAGATTTGATTCCATGGCTACCAGAAAAAAGGCCTAGAAAGAGAGTGCAATTCACAAATTTGAAAGTAGAACTGCCGGACTTGCTTTTTTAGTCCTAGTTTTTATTCCATAGGTACTAATGAGGGGAATATATTGAACAATTACTGATAATGCAACATCCTACAGTTTAAGTTCTCTCATCCTCATAGTCATATGTTGACACCAAGTTATTTAGGAATGGCCAATAAGGCTAATGAATATATTTACTCACTGATAGCATTTTGGGTTTTTGATTTTGTATAAATTCTCCTGTATGTCTTAAGCAACACAATCCGTAGTTTTTAGGTTCAATAGATTTCTTGCTAATTATAAAATGTCCAGCATTTCCTTATACAACATAGCAACTGGGAATAATGTTTATGTGGCATGTTCATGGATATGTGGATATGCCTTTCAATGACTGCTTCAGTTAAAAAAATAAATAAATAAATACCAGAACAACAATGGGGTAATGGAGGAGAAATACCCTGAGGAACAGAAAAGATTAAAGAGAGTAGGGCCGTGAGAGAAAAGGAGAAAAAAATAAAGCTGGCTCAATGACACCTTTTGGTCTTTGTAAGGGTTTAACAAAACTGGGTGCAGAAACTTTTGTTGGCAAGGGGAGATGTTGGGCAAAGTTTGGTGGACTTTGGGAAAGTGAAGAATAAAGGTCTTTCGGTGGCAGATTTTCTGATTGGCCCAGCTAAGACAGCTAGCTCTCTGTGATATTTCTCAACACCATGTCGCCTGGAAGTATTGAGGTCCTCTTACTATATAAGTTTATACATTATTTACTCATGTATTTATTCATTACTTGTTTAGGCAGTACTAAGATTTGAGCCCAATATTTCTTGCTTGCTAGGCAAAAGCTCTACCACTTGAGCCATGCCTCCAGCCTATTTTGCCTTAGTTGTTTTGTGGAAAGGGATGGTGTCTCACATTTTTTATCGAGGGCTGGCCTTGTATTAGGATCCTCCTACCAATGCCTCCCGAGTAGTTGTTATTACATACTTTATTGGAATTCATTTTTTAAGTGGATATGTAATCTTTTAGCCAAAGAAGCAGAGGTAGGGATAAGGGGATGAAAGAGAAAATGTAGGTATATCATGAAGAGTACAGAAAATCTTTGTACAGCTTCTTACCATTTAACTTGTGGAGCCTTCATAGTTTCACCTCCATAAGTAAAATTGCCATCAAATGGATAGAAGAGTGAAATAGCATTGCCCTGGATAAAAAGTAAAATAATTTCCTAAGTAAGTTCTTATTTTCCTACATTTATGACTGAATTCTTTTTTTATCATCATAACATTCAGAATCATTATAGGAACTCTAACATTATAAACAGTTGTTCATGTGTAGTTTGGCTAGCATTTTTATACTACTATACATAATTCTGAAAATTTACCATTATCATTTACCTACCTGTACATATTGGCTTCAGCACACCTGACCACAATCCTGAAATGCCAGAAATAATTTATATTTAAAGTAATAAGAGACATCAAGCATGAGGGACAAGGTAACAAACAGAACAAGAAATGTATCCAATGCCTAACATATGAAACTGTAACCTCTCTGTATATCAGTTTGATAATAAAAATGTGAAAAAAAAAGAGACATCAAGATAGACCTACTGAAGACTGGAGGCTAACATTGTAATGTCCCCTCAGAATCAGAAATGGGACTCTGTAAACGAGAGACAATGGGCAACTGTGGTGAAGGCTGAATTGTGGACAGCAACAGAAAGCCAACACCCCTTAGAGCTGCCCAGGTTGTGAGGTGAACAAGAAAACGTTATACTTCCCTTGGATGGACAAGGAAGCGTCTCCCTTGTCTTGCTTCAGATAAGATTTCACCTCCAATTAAGAACAAAAACTGAAGCTTACACTATGTTATTCCAGGTATGGAATAACAATTTACACCCTGGATATAGACATGAATTCTAAGTTGATAAATTAGAAATGTAAATACTATTTCTGGGCTGATGAATTCTCAATGGTGCTGGCAGGAGCAAAACAAAAGTGCTATTTAGGGCTTTAACAATATAGTAAGAAAGGTTCAAGTTGAAAATAAACACTCATTCAAAAATTACAAGTCACAAGAGGAAATGTACCATAATAGAAGGGAATCAGCAGATACAAACTACTGTGGGATTACTATTCTAAGAAGCTGAGATAGTAGAATAGCCTGAAAAAGCAAGCATATAATAGGCAAGATCATGCCACAAAAGAGTAGGCAGTAACAATGAAGAAAGTTAAAAAAAGAAAAGATGGCCAAGGCAAAAACTAACTGAAATTTAAAAAAAAAATCAAATGGAGTTTTCACTTTTGAAAATTGAGTAGATGTACTTCTCCGTTCCCCTACAAAGAGTTTTCAGGTATTTCATAACAGAATTCTGAATGGTGGTGAAAAGGCAGAATGGACACAAGGAATTGCACAGTGGTGATTTCTCTGCAATTCCTTTCATTTTGTGTGCTGTATCCAAGATTAGAGGCTTAAAGAAATGAACAACCTTAAGGTTACTCAGGATCAGTGTAGAAAGAAGAAAATGATAGCATGCAAATGTTTTCCAATTACTTTCTTGCCCAGGATATCTTAAATCACTATCTTCAGATCTCAACCTTTTGAGTAGCTAGAGTTATAGGTATAAGTCACCAGCACCTGGCTAGTTGTTTGTATTTTTCATCACATGCATTCTGATTATAATGAAACAGAATACCAATGTTTTGATTTGCAGTTGGAGAAAGACTTTTGAAGTCTTTTCTTCAACTGTCATTCAAATGTACATGTCACATGTTCTTCTACGTAATTTTTCCATGCCTCTACTTATTATTTACTTCACTCGAATGCAGTTGCAATTGTTGATATATACATCCCATTCAGGATGGCATCAGGATAACCTTAAAAGTAGGGAACTCTTTAGATAGATGTGGCATGAATAGTCATCCTCTTGGGCATTTCATAAAATAGTATAATGGTAAAAAAAATACATAGGATTTAAAAATGTTTTGCTTGTAAATAAAAATGTCTTATTTCTTTTATCATTTTAGGGTGGGACCAGGCAGCATGAACTTCAGTGTCTGGAAAATCCCTTCGGGTTTTCACGAGTCTGCCTTTATTCTGTGTTGTCACATGGGAGAAGTGCTAAATATAAATAGCATTACAATTTTGTGGAAAAAATCCTCATTTGTGCTCTAGAAAACCTAGAAGAAAATGATATGTAGTTAAAAGTATAACCAATAACTATAATTTTGAGGTCAAAATTTCATTTTCTCAATAGGTGAAAGTAGATAATTGTTTAAAAGGTACAGCCATAACTATACAACATCAATGATGAATTTTTTTGGGCATTTTCTTTTATTGTTAGTTTTACATTATAAAGAATCTTGGTTTTAAAGAAAGAATAGAAAGAACAAAAGAAGGACAATGGAAGGAAACCTCTTATTGAAAATATGTTTTTGTTAGAAAGTAAAATAGAGTAGATTCAATGTTAGATATTTTCCTTTCATTTTTTGGTTTCTCTTCAGAACTTTTTATAGTATCTATCTATTATCTATATTCTTTGTCTATATGTCTATATCTAGATATAACACTATTTATCAATCTATTGAATGATCGATTGATCTATCTATCTCTTTACCTATTTGGTGGTTGAAGCCAGCTCAGGCAAGAAAGTATTTGGAAAGTATTTGGATGCTATGGTGCTTTGGTGGCAAGAATGTTTTTCTTCTTTTCTACATACTAACTTTGACTATCCTCAAGATTGTTCATTTCCTTAAGGCCTTAGTCTGGGATAAGAGCACAAAATGAAAGGAATCATGGAGAAATCATCACCGTGCAACTCCTAGAGTCCTTTCTGCCTTCTCACTACCATTCAGAGTTCTATTTTGAAATAGCTGAAAAAATATATATGCATATATACATATTATGTATATATATTTTTCAATAAATAGAAGGATAGACAGACAGACAGACAAATAGACAGGTAAGTGGATAGGTTTTCAGAGTAGTTCAATCAGTTTCCATCAGCCACTCATTTAATAAAAAACCCAAAACCCTTTTGATGTTTTCCTTGCCATCTGTTTGAGTGCTTTATTCATTCACGTGCATCTGCACATACTTACTCATATTGGAGGAAGCAAGGCAGAAGGGCATTGTGCTGTAGAAACTTATCCGGGGCCACTGAGAATCTCCTCTCTCCTTAATCGATGCGACGTTTCCTCCTGTTCTCAGCAATCAGTCCGCAGTTTACCATGCTGGTGTGACTATGGGTTTGAGTGTGTGAAGTGGGAAAGGAGTTTCTTAAGCAGACAGAGTGAACTAATTTTCAGCCATTAATAACATGTCCAGTTCTATTTTCGTTCTGACATCTACAGGACTGCATTAAAGGATCATTGATCTGTTACATTTAATTTGAAAAAACAAATCCTCTTTTGTAATCATGCAAGCCAAAATCTTTATTAGTAGGAGTAAAAAGAACTCTATTTTCACCCTGGGAGCTAAAAATGGTGGTTGTGGTTTGAAATAATTTACAATGGGGACATAGTCTTATCCATTAGAATAAAAATATCTCTGGAATTTTGAAGTTATTTTTTATATTTATTTCTAGACCCTCTGACATGATTAAATATTTAAAATCATTTTAATTTAATTGTTACATTTAGTTTCTCACAAATTTCTTTATATCACGGGCTTTCCAATTAAGATACTGAAGAAGTGGGCCCAGTGGCCCAGTGGCTATTCTAGCTCTAACCACTAGGGTCTATTCTCATTTATGGAGTTTGCTCTGTCTTGTAAATACACCATAACCCTGTGTTTACCAATGTCTACTTATTGAAAATAATAAATAATTCAGACAAATATTAAAAATTATTTCTTTCACATGCATTGGCTTCATTGATTTAATATTTATTGAGTGATTACTGTGTATTTGTTGTGCTATTGTGAGAAAAGCCATCTTTTCTATTAAAGTAGGATGCTTAAAACTTCCTACTTTGGGTTTGGCACTAGTAGCTCATGACTGTAATCCTAGCTACTCAGGAGGCTGAGATGTTGAGCTTTGTGGTTTGAAGCCTGCCTGGGCAGAAAAGTCCCAGTGAAACTCTTATCTCCAATTAACCACTGAAAAACTGGAAGTGGCACTATACCTCAGGAGGTAGAGGGCTAGCCTCGATCACAAAGAGGCTCAGAGACAGTGCCCAGGCCCTGAGTTCAAGCTCCACAACCAACAGCAAAAACAAAAAGTTCCTGCTTTGAGCTGGTGGTTTGGCTCTTGTTCATGATTCTGCTAAGACAGTACCAGCAAGCGAGGAAACTAGCAGAGGGTGTGAGTAATGAAGAAACACCTCGGGTTGTTCAAGAAAGTAGCACAGGGTGTGAACAATGAAGACATTCTTTAACTAGCCAGTCATGAGCAGATTGTGTACCTGAGCTCTGCCAATTCGAGCAGAGGGGCATGGCCTGCTGCATTAGAAATAAAAAGGGAGCAGCCCACCTATTCTGTGTACTTGCTTGTCAGGATTTTGGCTAATGGAGCATTCCTCTGTATAGAAGAAAACTTTGCCTCGCTGAGTTCCTTTTGAGATGGTGCCCTTATTCTTTTTGACATTCCTAAATGAGGACAGGTCAGATCTGTGTTGAGAACAGGGCAGATCTGTGTTTCTGTAGAAGTTATATTTGTGCGGGGGGGGGGTGGAGAGGGGGGAGATAGGGGGGGAGATAGGGGGGAGAGAAGGCAAGGGAGAAAATGAAGGAGGGGGAGGAGGGGGGGAGGGAGGAGGGGGAGGGGGAGGGGAGGGGGAGGGGGAGGGGAGGGGGAGGGGGAGGGGGAGGAGGAGGAGCCAGAAGTACCATGGAATATGGAAAGAAGAAGAAAAAGGAGCAATTGAACAACTGGAGGCAGGGGGAAGTGATTTGCTTTGCACTGGATAAGCAAAGAAAGCTTCGTCTATTTGAGTTGACTCTTAAATCATGGGAAGTCGAAAGGTGAGAAGTGGGTACTGGATTCAGAGGGAGCAGTGCTCTTAGAATATTCGAGAAAAAGAAAACCCGTGGTAATGGAGTACAACAAACAGGGAAAGTCAAGTCCCATACAAATTCAGGTCATTTGTGGAAATGTACTCACAGTTAGTCACTTGGTGCTTTAGTCTAAATGCAAAGAAAGTAGTGTAATTTGATCAAAAGCAAGTTAACGTTTACGATATGAGGACTTAAAATGTGCATTTTAGTAGTGTTTTTAGAGTAAGGAACCCACAGTAGCTATGAAGTTGGAGCAACAAATCTGTGCATCCTCTTTTCTACTTCCTTTTTTTCCTCTTTCTCACTCGAGAGCTCACCACTTGGCTTAGAGATTGGGCTATGGCAGGCGCCCAGCCTGCGTGGAGCCCCGTTAACCTGGTGGTTTCTCTGCATATGTCGATTAAATGTGAGGCCAGGTGGCAACTGGAATAAATGTGCATCCGTTCAATGATTGGAACGTATCTTACCAGGGGGAGGTGGATATCGAATGCCTTTGCTAAATTGGGGAGTTATTCATTAGCTGGCAGCTGTAACTAGAGTGGAAACACAGGCAGACCAAAAATGTGCCAGTCCTGTGAGTCCCTGGAACTTGTGAACTTCCCCTACAGCCTATGTTCCTTGGCAGTAACATGTGTGCTCAGACGTGCTGGCAGGGACAAAGTGACCATCTGTCCCACCAATGGCTTTCTGCAGTGTCCTGTCATGCAGTAAAAACTGTGCAGAGATAAGGAAAGTGATGGAACGTTTCAGTATTTCCCTTAAGCTACATAAGGAATATCTCAATGAGCTGCCGGGAGAATGGAAGGTCCTGGACCTTCTGAGGTTGTCTGGGAGCAGCGCAATTCATGTTTTGAACATCCAATTTGTAGTTTCTACATTTCCATGGTTTTTCAGGAGGCTATGAGGCTACAGTTAAGGTCTACTGAAGGATATTTGTGTATGTATCTGAGATGGGATTCTTTTTGGTCCATGGTGTATAATACTAGAGAAAGGGGGGGGGGAAACCTACTCCGTAATATGAGATGTTAAATGTTTAAAGAGACCAGCTTCTTTTAAGTTTCTGTGTGTGGTTATGCAAGTGCTGGTAGTTATTTCAGTATTGCAAGGCCATAAATAACAGTTTCATCAATATTTTTCCTTGTAAGTTGGATAGGAGGGAGGTGTTATCATCCAAATCATTCCTGCAGGTTTAAAATTCAGTGCTTAGAGAGATTTGTTGGCAAGAGTTTCAGGAACAGGTATTAGATGAATTGTTTATAAGAAAACTAACTTTATCACCATAAAGTAACTTTCTGGATATTGAAATGTGCTGGATTAGAATTTGGTCCTCCTCTTAATGGCATATATATTGTTGGAGACATATGGTATAAAATTAAGTTTGCTAAAATGTAAAGTAAATAAACTGAAGTTTTAGAGAGGTGTCCGATATAAGGAAAAGAATACTCTGCACTAAAAATATGTGTTTTATCTTTTTGGTTTTGTGGAATTATTAACAGATTTTTCCTACTTTTTTTTTTTTTTGCCAGTCCTGGGGAGTGGACTCAGGGCCTGAGCACTGTCCCTGGCCTCTTTCTGCTCAAGGCTAGCACTCTACCTCTTGAACCACAGCACCACTTCCAGCTGTTTCTGTACGTGTAGAGCTGAGGAATTGAACCCAGGGTTTCATGCATGCTAGGCAAGCACTCTACCACTAGACCACATTCCCAGCCCCCTATTAACAGAATTTTTAAATAAGAAAATTATCCTATTTGTGTTTCTGAAAGAGAAATCCAACATTGTAGACATATATACATCTACATGTATTGAAAGAGGGTGATACCTGATGTTGAGAGATAAACTTACCTGAGTAAATCAGCCTGGTGAAGATAAATGGAGACCTACTATCTGGGGCTCTTGAATCTCAACCAACTGCTTATGTGTTCTCATCTGTTTCATATACACATCTAAATTTCAAGCTATTCTGTGTTTGTATTGAGTAGAAAACAATTCTTAGAGTAACCAGTAGTTAATGGTCATGTAATAGCTGGGTTGTTATTTGGAAAAGTAAAATAAAGTTATATCTCAACCTCCAACTTAGCCTAGAAAAAGTACAGATGGATTATATATTTAATGTGAAATTCAACATAAAAATTTGAAGATATTAAATAATTTTATATGTAATTCATGTATTTATTGCATATATGTTTATATGTTAGTACTGTACATGCTTATTTATGTTTAGGAAGTAAAACCATCAATAAAGACTTAGAACAAAATCATACTAAGTGAAGTGAGCGAAACCCAAAGAAACATACGCTCTATGGTCTCCCTCATTGATATTAAATAGTGTATGTCTAGTATAGTACTGGCAGATGATCACAATAGCTCAATAGCTATGTACATATGATCACATATATGATGCTAAGAGAAATGACCTCCAAAATATGGAAACAAATAGTTTATCATTGAGGTTGTTACTTTCAAAGTACTGTGTGATCTTTTTTTCTTTTCTCTTCTGTTCATCTTCCCTATGATTTAGTCCCTAATGTCACTGTATTTGATTCTGGTACCTTGGGTATTTTCTATATGTGTGTCTGAATTAGGAAGAGGAAGGGGAACATCAAAACAGTGAGACAAAAGGTAAACGGCAAAGCAATGCAACAGCAATTCTTACCAGACAATATGTTGAAAATTAACTGTACAACTGGGGAGCCGGGAATTGGGGAGGAGGGAAGGTGGGAAGGTGGGAGAAAAATGAGGGGGGGGTAACAAGTTGGACAAGAAATGTGCTCACTACCTCATGTATGTAACTGTAACCCTCTGTACTTCACCTTGACAATAAAAGTTAAAAATTTAAAAAACTAATAAAACTAATACTTATAAACCCGAAAAGATCACTCTTAACTATTGCCATATTTTATCTACAGACCTACAAAAACAAATGTCAAGACAAATGACGAATAGCAAAAACATTTAGATAAAAAAAATAGATCTGATAATCCTAATCATGATTAAGATTTGTTTAATAGTGAAGCTTTTAACAAACCAATAGAAAAGTCAGCCAATAATGTAAAAGAATATTTCAGAGAAAATAAATATAAAATAAATGGATCTGGGTCTCAGTAGTTCATGCCTTTAATTCTACCTACTCAGGAGACTGAGATCTGAGTATCACAGTTAGATCCAGCCCAGGTAGGAAAGCCTGTGAGACCCTTACCTTCAAAAATCCTGGAAATGGAGCTGTGACCCAAACAGTCAAATTCTATTCTTGAGCAAAAAAACACAATGACAATACCCAGGACTTGATTACAAGCCCCAGTACAGGCACTACCTATCTACCTATTGATGGATGGATCAATCAATATATGCCTTAAACACAGGAAAGAGGTCCAGTCTCAGTCAGAACATGAGAAATGGGAATTTAAACTATAGCAACACCAATGTCACACACTGTTTTGGTTCATGTCTACATCACTTCTAGTAAGGGGTGGAGAGTGGGAAATAGACACTCTCAGACATTTTGGTTAGGGACATAAATTGTTACAAACTCTGGGGAATATGATTAAAATTAGAAGAATAAAAATAATAAAAAATTCCTTTTGAACCTGCATATATTTTGCATATGTGAAATGACATACTTTAATTTATATATGTTAATATTAGTAGTAAAATATTAGGTGAACTACCTATTTATTAAACTGCCTAAATATCCACAGTGAAGTAGTATTAAGCAATATGAAGGAACATTAAGAGCTTTCATAGCCTGGTATTGGGTCAGTGAAAATGAGTGGTCAGGAAATATATTAATTGTGAGAAAAAAATCAAGAAATGGTCAATTTTATTAGGATTCTAATATTTGTACATTGAGTTAAAAAAGAGTAAACCTTTATGTCCATATACACTCAAAGTTAGTTCCTTATTTATACATGCAATGTATTTTGGATTATATAAAACGAAGTGATAAAACTTATTGACCCAAAAGAGAGAAGCTGTGAGAGATAATTTTCACTAATTACTTTTTAAAAAACTCTTTGACTCATGTGATTATATAATCTATGGACAGAAATGAAATCACCACATAAAGGAATATGGACTGTCAGAGGTTTTTTTGTTTGTTTGTTTTTCAGAATTTTCTTTACTTTCTTATTCAATCATTCCCTGTGTTATCATACATTTTCACCTAGACAGAAATTACACCATCTGTTTACCATCATATAACTAGAAACTGAAATTTAGATCTGACCTCACATTTCACTAACATAGCCCTCTACATTTCTGGGGTTTTTTTGCTTTTTTTTTTTTTTAAAGATTGTTTATTAATTTTCCCCTTTAAAATACAATGAACATTGCTAAGTTGTGTGGGTGCCTATTTCTATCTTGTGCAATTCCCTTACTGTTCTTTGATTTTGGAGTTCTGGGAAGTTAGGTGGGGGGTCAGGTTGAGCCCAGTTACCTTGAGGCACGAGGACTGGAGATAAAGGTGGAGTGCAATTCACTTCTCCAAGGTGCAACCACAGAGTTCCACTCAGCAGGAGTGACACCTGGCAACTCTACTTGATGGTGATTTGAAGATGTAATAAATCATTCATGGGTTTGAGAGATACATTATTTGAGGATGCATGGATGCAAGTGCTACTGGAATAACCAAAATCAAGAGAGCAGCTTCTGTCTATGTATCATCTAGACCTCATGTTTACTAAGTTCAGGCATGGAAAATCATGCCTGATAAATGTTGTGTCATTTACTTGTCAGTTCCTAAGAGATGTTCCAGTAGATAGAATGCCAATTATATTGACAGAACCCGGCCCTGGAATTCTACAGAGCCCTGGCTTAGCCTTGCCGTCTCCCACCTGCTAAGAGAAGATCGTTACAGTAGGTAGATTGACATCATCAGGAAGGGAACACAGCCAAAAAGATGGTGGGGCCAAGTTTTCTTTTAATCATAACCCTCCTTCCAACTGAGCAAGTTCGGAGGATGAGACTCATGTAGAACAAGAAGTCTCAGAGGCACAAAGGTATAAGAACACAGAGAAAGGTTCCATGCTGGTCTCACTGAAACGAGTTTGACTGCGGGACAAGACTCCAACTCATAGTGGGGGTTTTGGTGTTGTTACTTGGTGTTAAAAAAGGACCTCGTTTCTAGTAAGTTCATTAAAATCTAGGTTTAATAGATAAAAGCTAAGGATCTGATCCAGATCTTGTTCCTTATAATTAGAAGCACTCATGATATTGCCTTGGCTAAACAGCTGTGCCAAAATGAAAATAACAACAAGAGATTTTATCCTCTCAATAAGCAAATATTAAGCTTACAGGTGATGTCGAGTGCTGGTGAGAAGCAAATAGGCAGTTCTAGAGCTTTGAGTGTGTATTTAATTTGGCCAGTCCTCCCAAAAAGCTTTAATAATGTCTTAGATATTGCTGAAATGTTCTAATATGCCCAACATACAATTCAACAACTCAATTTTTCTTACAGAACTATTTAGGAAAATAAGTAATGTTGTAAATATAACCATGTTCATCACAGTGTTATTAATAGTGGTTAAAATTAATCCCCCTAGGGCTGGGATGTGGCTCAGTGGCAAGGCGCTTGCCTAGCAAGTGCAACGTCCTGGGTTCGATCCCCAGTACCAAAAAAGAAAAAAGACAAAAAAAAATTAATCCCCCTAAATATTAAATAAGGGTAAGTCTGTGTAATTAAAATTATAACAATCTACTTGTATCAATGTGGGAAGATGCTTAAGCATTGAGAAAGATAGTTAACAAGATCTTATTTAGTGAGATTCAGGTTTTCACATACATGATATAAATCCATAAAATATGCACGTTGTCTCTATGAGACAGTTCTTTTTCTTTTTGTACTTATGGTTCACATTTGCTAACTTTAAGCACAAATGTGTATAACTTGTGAGGTGAATGAACCAAAAAGTCTGCTAGTGGATCTACTGCTCATAATATGTTATCTGATTTTTAAATTGAAATGACAATATAATGGATAATGTTGTACCCTCTAATAAAGAAAGCTGATGTTCTAGTATATGGCGTGTTTACAGAGTTTACCAATAGCATTACTTAGAAATGAGTGTTAGTGAAGTGGTGGACTTGGATTGGTATAGGGAAGCCTTGCACACTAAACAGAGACGTACTCTGCTTAACAGATCTTAAAAAGTTATGAAGGCAGTACCATTGAAATATGTCAGTTATTGGATCAATTTGACCACAATAATCAAAATGGCAATCTCTTATAAGACATCTGTCTATCTATCTTTCTATCTATCTATCTATCTATCTATCTATCTATCTATCTATCTATCTATCTATCTATCTATCTATCAATCTATCTATCATCTAATGTTTCTGACAATGTTACCCAGGTGGACCACAAACTTTGTAGCTCAAGAAATCCTCTCACCTCAGCCTCTGTGCCTGGTTTAAGGATCTCAATTGATCACCAGAAACTTGGTAGTTAGAAATGTGCTAATTTCTTTCCATGTGTACAATAACTCGCTATTGTCTACTATCACGGGGTAGGTACACATCCAGAGCGGCACGAACGAGAGGCATGTGTTACTTGTGAAGGAAAATTTAAATTTTTCTAAGTCTGTTTATGTTTGGACCACATAGCTTTCTCATCATTATAGTAGAATTCGACTTAAAGAAATTGTTTGCCTATGAAGTACTGTCTGATATAGTACACTAGTTAATCACTTGTTACCTAGAATCAGACTGTCTGGCTCTGAATTTGCTTCTAGCACTTACAGTTGAGTTAAAACAACTAACATACTTTCTCTTTATTATTTTAATTACCTACTGAAGAGGAAATGCTATAATCCTGCTCCATACTGTTGCTGTGAAGATCAAATTAAAGAATATCATAAAATGCTTGTGCTAATAGCTGGCTCAGAGCCTCTAGTAAACACTAACTGAAAATTGAAAACTATGATAATGTGCCTACATTTGACTTTGTTGTCATTTGAAAATCTGCAAGAAGAGAGCAAGACACAATCATCTCTATTTTCTGCTGTTGTTGTGGTTATTTTTGTTTCCTTGTTTGTTTGTTGTGACTAGCAAGAGAAGCTACATGATGTATAGATCTAAAAGTAAATGAATCCAAGACTAGGAAATTGATTGTACATCTTGAATGAGAAAGTTTAAGTCTTAAAAAGTGTATTTTATAGTTTAAGTACATAAACACAATTTAAGTACACAATGGACATTCAAATCTAAGTGGTTAAATGTACATTATTTATAAACTGTATTTTCAACATAAGAAAGCACAAGAAATTTCATAACTAACTTTGAGTGTTTGAGTAGCTTAATTACATAAGACTTGTCCAACCCTATTCTTTGTTTATCTGATGTCATAGTGATTATTGAACTATAAATAGCAAAATCAAACCTTAGATTTTCTTTCTCCTTTAATTCTTTGTTAGGAATTCACTTTAAATGTTATATTAGTTCTATTATATCAGTTTTATTATTGAGCTACTGGTTCAATAATAGTTCTTCATTTAAAGTGTCAAAGACTGAAGTCTTGTTTTCACATCCTACTTGTGAAAGTTGGCACTATACCGCATGTTCTTTTAAGACATACCCAGATTGAAGTGTCATGACTACAAACCTGGGTCTAGAATCGAATTCCTGAGGTGCTTAAGGAAGTCAATTTCATAGAGTAAAATAGTGACTCCTTTGTTCCTATCTAGGATGGACATATAATTTTATTATTCCTAATGATTTTAAACTTCATTTATGCCATTGAGACCAAATGCCACACGCTAATCAAGGGACAAATTAAGTTTAGTCAGATAGGGCACTGGGTTTCTATTTCAGAAGCCATGTGGAACAAGGAAATAAACTATCCAAAGTGTAAAGTTCTGAGAAGAGTATATGAAGTGTTTTGGCAATGGGCAACTGTGGAGATTATGTTGGATCAAATTTCTGGGAGATTTCTCCCTCAGAAACTGACAGCTGAGCTTTACCTGATCCCAAAAATCTCTCGCCAGGACCTAGGTCAAAAACCTAAGACAGTCAGCAACATCTATGAGTTTCTTTTGTTTATCTGAAAGAAACTGTATTTTGTAATAGTTTGAGATTTACAATTGTGAAGACAGGACATACTTCACCACCAGACTTGGGTGTTAACATCTTAACTTGACATCATATATTTGTTACTATGAATGAACCAATACTGAAATATTATCGGTGAAAGTTCATAATTTATTTTTTAATTTTTACATCCAACCATCTTCAGGTTTTAAGATTCCATACAGGGTGCATTATTTGCTATTGTCATGTGTCTTGAGGGTTTTTTCTGTGACAGTTTCTCAGACTTCCTTGTTTTTAATAACCCTGGCAATTTTTGTAAAGTGCTGGTCAGGCATTTTGTTGAATAGCCTGTGATTTTCTCATGATTAGGAATGGGATTATGAGTTCTGGGGAGGAAAGCCATGGAGCAAAAGTACTATTGTCATGACATACATCATACTAAGTTATATATGAGCAGTATGAGGTAGCATTGGTGGTGTCACCTTGGGAATTTGAATGACTTAGTGCCTTTCAGGTTTCAGTATCAAAAATTGCTTCTCACTGTATTATTTGGAGAGAAGTCACCATGTGCATGGCGTTTAATGCTTTACAACTTTGTGTAGAATACATAAGGTTGATAATCCACTGCTGATGATAATGTAAACTAGTGCAACCACTATGGAAATCAGTGTGGATCTAATTCCTTAATATTAGAATAGAACTGCCCTATGATCCTGTAATCTACTCTTGGGCATTGATATGAAGCAATATAAGTCAGGATAAAATAGAGGCATGCCCATTGCAGCACTATTAACAATACCTGAGCTATACACACAGCTCAGATACCCTAAAACTGGTGAATGGATCAAGAAAACATAGTGTAAAATGGAGCATTATCCAACTATAAAGAAGTAGGGGGGCTGGGGATATGGCCTAGTGGCAAGAGTGCTTGCCTCGTATACATGAGGCCCTGGGTTCAATTCCCCAGCACCACATATACAGAAAATGGCCAGAAGTGGCGCTGTAGCTCAAGTGGCAGAGTGCTAGCCTTGAGCAAAAAGAAGCCAGGGACAGTGCTCAGGGCCTGAGTTCAAGCCCCAAGACTGGCAAAAAAAAAAAAAAGAAGAAGAAGTAGGGAATTATGTTATTTCCAAGGAAATGGATGGATCTGGAGACTTTTAGTGAAGTATGCCAGATTTAGCAGGACACAGATAATGTATTTTTTCTCATACGTTGACGCTAGATATCATGAACTATGATGCTAGACATCATGCACCATTTTAATGAAAACGAATATTAGGAAGGTGAATTATGCCCATATTCTCTCTGAAATGTAGGTTCTTGTGGGGAACAGTACCCAAGCCTTGAATTCAAGCACTAGTAACAGCATACACACATACACACACACACACACACACACAATCACATGCAAAGACATGTATTATATGTATTAATGACATTCCAGAAATGAAACACTATTGTAAAATTAATTGATGCTAATAAAATTATTTGAAATCCTTATTCATGGGACATTGGTTATTCTCCCTAACTTATTTATTTTAACTACTTATTGCAAATAGACTCATATGGTTTTTTTTTATTGTATTCATTAGTGTATAACTGTGTTGAATAGAGTAAAAGAGAACCAGTAACAAATTTCTTGAACCATGGAAAAACATATGACTTGAAGAAAAGAATAGTGCATGTGATGCATTCTGAAACTCAAATTTGTGGGGGTTTTAGGATGAAGAGAGGAACAAACAATAGGTTGGGTGGTGCAATGAGGATTATTGAAACCTTGCACTCAAGATTCTTCTTTTTTTTCCCCCTGGTCCTGGGGTTTGAATGAAGTGACTGGGGCCTCCTCCTGAGCTCTTGTGCTCAAAGTTAGCTCTCTACCACTTAAGCAACAGCTCCATTTCCTGCTCTGTGTGTGTGTGTGTGTGTGTGTGTGTGTGTGTGTGTGTGTGTGTGTGTGTGCACTTAGTTGGAGATAAGAGTCTTGGGAACTTTCTTGCCTGGGCTGGCTTCAAACCGATCCTCGGATTTTAGCTTCCTGAGTAGGCACAGGGTAGGTGTCAGCTCTTGTGCCTACCTGCAAGCTTATTCTTTTTGTTGGTGTTTTGCAAGCAGAGTCTAGGTAAAGACAGGCAATTGTATTTATAATTAACCTTACTACATATTACCATTTTTACTAGGTAGTGCAACATTTCAATGAGAATATAGCCTTTCAATATTGGTTTTGTAGAGAGTAGACTTTTAGTTAGTTTTTTTTAATCTTTTGTCCTGTCTCAAGGTCTTTTCTCCTGACACTGTGGCTAGAAAGCCAACTCCTTTGTTCCCGAGTCTTTTGATGCTGTCATGCCCATAGCCAGCACAGTTATGTTCTTACTAATCATTTGGCTCAGTATCATCTATTTGGTCATTGAGAGGTACTACATATGTACCAATTTAGGTCCCAATTTCTCAGATATGTTTTGCCTTTAAAAAAAAAATGTTTTGCCAATACTGGGGCTTTAGACTCAGGGCCTGAGCACTGTCCCTGGCTTCCCTTTGCTCAAGGATAGCACTCTACCACTCGAGCCACAGCGCCTACTTGCGGCTTTTTCTGTTTATGTGGTGCTGAGGAATCGAACCCAGGGCTTCATGCATGCTAGGTGAGCACTCTTGCTACTAGGCCATATTTCCATCCCTCAGATATGTTTTAAAAAGATGTCTACATATATTTTTAAGTTGTCTTTTGGTTGGTCATGGTCCTAAAAATGTAAGTTCTATGCACTTTCTTTTTCTCCTTCAACGTGAACAAGTGGGGAAAAAAAAGGAATCTGATCTTTTGTGGCAAAAAATATGGTTGGGGTGGGAATGAGGCTGGAAGAGAACAATGAAAGGGGTAACATTCTACTCATAAACGGAGAAGATAACTTATGTCTTTTTTGTAGAACTCCTTAAAGAAAAATATAATTTAAAAAACAACCAGAAGTTAAATCAACTAGCCCAGAAGACAAAGACTGCACGTTCCTTCTCATATCCGCAAGCTTAAGGTAGGCCTTCGTGTAGCGTGGTGATCAGTGGGTTGGGGGGAGGATGGTAGGGAGCTGATAAAGGAAGACTAATAATAGGAGTAGAAATTTTTCTAGAAGGAACAAATTCTTGTGTTTTGCCACATAGAAGGGTAACTGCAGTTCATAATAATTGGTCCTATATTTTAGGAAGATGTAGAAGAGAGGAGTTTGTATGCTTTTAACATAAAGGAAAGGAGAGGGAACTGCTAATTACCCTACTTAGTGCATACTGTATGCCTGTCTTAAGATATCACACCAAACTCCATTGATCCATAGAGTGAATGTATTTCAATAAAATTAAAATATGAATAAACAAAAATTTTATATGAAGGCCAAACCTACCATTTGTTATGGTAAGATGGTTTGAAATTGTGGCAGCACATATAATCATAGTAGCATTTTTGAACTTATATAAAAATAGTCAATTTCGTCCAACATTTTACACATCCACATATGTTGTTCAAATATTTGATAAGGTGTGAAAATTTGATAAGGTGTAAAACATATTGCAAATAGTGTAATCCTATCTTGGCATTAATGCAAGTAGTTATTTTCTCGAACAATAGCATAGTATATCTATGTGTGCCAAAGCATGACATTTAAATATTTGAACAAGACTCCAAAATACATTTTAATCAAATAAAAATGATTTCTTCTTGTTACTATAATGTGACGCTGCTTAAGCACCAGGCAAACATCATTTGTGAAATTCTCCTTTGAGTCTTTCAGACTTGAATTATATGCCCTCAACAGGTTAGCCTCAGAGTAACCCAGAGATACAGGCAAGCAAGGCCCAGATACTAGCCCACAGGGGAATCCTATTCTCTCCTGCTTGTGGAAGGCTTTCCTTGAAATTCAGTCACCTTACCTACCCTCCAACTCCAGGGAATTTACCTTCCCTGTAAGATGGGTGCGAACAAACTTTCTCCAACCTAGGTCAACCAGATGCTGGGAGAAGCTTCACATCTGGCAACTGTGTCATATCCTGTGGGTTGACATGACTAAGCCATCATTTCCTTGGCAAGTGCATGATACCTTTTCCAGGAGGTGGCATGGGATTTGCCATTTGGAAGATGTCAACATAGTGACTTAGAGTGAGTTAATATGTGTATACAGATAGAGGCCCTATCAAAATTATTTGCCCACATAACCCATGGGGAAGGAAGAATTGTCTCCTAAAGATGAAACAAAAAACCCCACCAGCCCTCCTAGCCCATTGCTAGCAGAGAATGGATAGCTTTACCCTAATCCCTTATTGTTTCTGTGTGAAAGTAATTCCAGTAGGATTCTTCCGAAGGGGGAAATCTTAAAGGAGACACACCAAACTCAACTCCATCTATTAAGAAGCAAAGTTTACTTTTCTTTCCCAACTGTCAGGTTTCCCACTTTGCTGGAGATTCACAGACACTGAGGCAGAGCCTCCAAGGCCCTGGGCCATCATAGTCCAACTAGTGCAACCTGATGAAAAATGGTGGTTCCAGCTCCATAGAATCTGTGCCTTTTTCTCCTTCCTATAGCCCAGATACTAAAATATGTCAGGAGTGAACCCATTGCTACTGATTTCTGATCTACTTAGAAATACTAGAAATTTCTCAAAAAGTAGTTTTAGGGAAAGTTACAGATTACTTCTGTTGACCCAGTAGGTTTAGGTGAGAATCAAAACATATTACTGGTTTGAAGGATTTTTTTTTCTCTTGGGAATATGGGCAGATTATGAAGGATGGTCCAAACAACTATCAAAACCTGTCCAGAATGGTGTATCAATGTAAAACCATCCTGAAAACAAAGACTTTCGGTGAAAAAAAAATCTTTTATTTTTTCCCTTGCTATTTCAAGACTTGTCCTGTCAGGGTCTGCAAAGCAAATAGAAAATCATAGTCATTTAAGCACAGTAGCAAGAGGAACAAATCAATTCTTATCTAGTCTTCCTTTATTATGAGTGGATTATGAGTGGGATCTTTGGAAACATTAATTCACTTTTCACAACCTGAAATAAACAGAGAAGAATGATAGAAGTAGGCATTTAATTATCTGTATTCTGTCTGGGAAGAGAGAAGCCTGCAATGGTATTATTACACAATCACCCAACTGGCCTAGAAGGAAATGACAGAGAAGAGAATAGGCTTGGCCTAGTGGCTTGCTATTTCTGTGCAACAAGAAGAACTCCGGAAGCTTCTCCTCTACATTTCAAAAGACTTAGATAAAAGCTAGAATCATATTCATGCCTCCTTCTACTTCTTCTTCTTATCTTATTTGATATTCTACACCAGAGGCCTTGAGAAGAGCTGCAGAAACTGACTACAAGGAGAAACTGACTAGCTGTCTGGGAGACATTAGGGCTGATTTCTCTTGGATCAAGTTGCCAAAATCTTAAGGCAGAGAGGGACTTGAAGGGTAAAGTGCAAAAAGAAAGGTGAATAGAAGACGGGGAAAAAAGGAAATGATGAAGGAGTCATGAGGGATGTCAATTTGTTCTCTAATTGACAGTTAATTCAAATTTCTTCCTCAGAGTTGTGGGACACAATGCTATCATTCCAAATGAACAGATTTGTGGCAAAGCAAGAGGAAAACAAAGGCAAAAGATAGAAAACAAAGCTAGAATCCATTTATTTTAAAGGAAATTCTGCCCACTAGGTAGCACAGATTCCTTGGGCTCTGTGCTTTGTTTCAAGCACCAGAAGCATCATCATGTTTGAATAACAGAAGGCAAGCTATGTGTAAAGGCATTGTAGTAATTTCTTAAGGCTACCATAATAAAGACACACAAACAAAGTGGTAATTTCTCAGCTCAGTGCTGGAGTTCACAGGTCAAAGTTCACTGTCTTCTAAGTTCCTTCTGAAAGCTATGAAGGAGAGACTTTTCCTTGCCTCTTCCCTTACTCTGGCAACTTTTGGCTTGTACATACCAGCACTTTTTTCCTATCTACTTCAAATGGCATTTTCTGTAGGTTGTCCAAATTTCCCCAACTATAGGGACAAAGTCACTTTGGATAAGTGTCCATCTACTGACCTCATTTCAAACACTGTCTAGTAAAAACCTGCTTCCTATAAGTTCACCCACAGGTATTGGGGATTAGGACTTCGAACAACACATCTAGAGGAAACAATTCAAGTGCTAATAGGACTGTAATAACTATGCATTACTATAATGTGTAATTTGAGTGTAGTAATTTAAATTTTCAAAAATGAAGGAGAAGATGAAATCATAAAGTCTAATGTTTGAATCCAGGAAACTAAATTGCAATAATTCAGGGAGGGCTTAGTTGTATTGAAACTGACCATATTGTCTGCATTTTGTGATATCTGGGATACAGCATTTATGTGAGGAGTTCGGAGCATGCTACTTATAAAGATTGGTCCAGGAAAAAAAGTATGTACAATATTATATTGCATCATTATTGTAACTTAAATATCTCCTGACTGTAAAACAGCATGATATAGGTGTTGTTAGAATCAAATAATGATTTATTTTTATTTTAGTTTGACCTTTTCTACTTTTATAAAATCATATTTAGCTAAACTATTTTCCTTTGTGCTATTTTCCCCCCAGTCTTGCCTTCAGTTACTTTATACCTAACATTTTTGTCAGAGACATGACAGGCATATCACCTATAAAAAAAGTAATAGTCAGGAATACAGAATAAACACTCCCCCTGTAGCATAATTTGGTTAGGAAACAGGTGAATGTACTTTCAGCATGATGCAAAATTACAAACAACTCTCTGATCTTGAAAATTATCCCTTGATTTCACCCATATTTATCACACTCTGAATATCTTAGGAAGTGAATCACCATCACATGATTAAAATAGTCTCTATTTTAATTCTCAGAGTTCTGGTGAGAATACAACCAACCTCCTCTATATGTAAAAAGGATTTGCAGAAAGAATTGAAGGTCTTATAAGAAGAGATAATAAAATTGGTTTCACAGCACTGATACAGCACACACACAGACACACAGACACACAGGCACACAGACACACACACACACACACACACACACACACACACACCCTTTTCTGATATGACTTTAGAATTGAGATTCCTTGGCAATTTTGCCCCACATTGAACACAGTAATTTTCTCAGGTTCAACATCTACTTAAATGTAGAAAACTTGGGTTTCTAAATTCAGAATTTTCCTAGACTAGAACTCCCTCATCCTGTTTCACTCATGTTACAACACAGGCTTACGGGAGTTTAGAGCTTAGGAGGAGCCAAGAGTTCCTCCCTCACCTGGAAGAACAGAACACAGGTAAAGTGACTTACAGACAAACTTGGTGGAAAATCCAGTAGTGTTATGCTCAATTTATTTTTACCACATCACAGTTGTGTCAGTAATTCTTGTGTCTGTCCTTAGAATTCCTTATTTCATTCCAGATGCTTCAAATTTATACACCTAGTCAAATCATTGTCTCAAATTTGAGAGAACACTATCCACCATCCCCTGGTTATTCAAGTAATGTGTGTTGGGGGCTGAGAGGGAGGGAGAAAGAGACAGATCAATTTTAGCAGTGAGGTACACTGTCAGTCATTTAGCTAAGAGAAAGAACATGAGAAGGAGTAAGAATCTTCTGAGAGTTTGTTTATAATATGTGCTTATATGATCTGACAGTTTCACTTTCCAAAATTGAATTAATAAATCATCCACAGTCCTGGCTGGAATAGTTAATCCACTTTTTGTGCCCCAGCAGAGAGGAAAATGGCCCTGCTTTCCTTAGTTTTATGACACACTAGGCCTAAACAGAATTAATGGTTGAAATTTTGACTCATCTTTGCTGTGGAGAGCTATACTTAGAGCTACAGAAATACATAAGAGACTTCTTATATTATTAAAAATAGCCTTTTATTATCCTAATGATCTTTTTCTCATTGAGGTAGCATTACTGGATTGCATTGGTAGGTAGTATTGGTAGGATTACTGGATGAACAGTCTATATGTCTTGGAAGGTATAAATTTGATCATTTTATGTGTATCAAAGCTATTAGAAAAAGTACATTTGTTTTATTATTAGTGCTGTATATTTTTATTCCATTTAGCATGTTGAATTTTCCAAAGTCTTCTGTGGTCTACGTGGGAAGAGATAGAGAAAGAGAGTAGGAGAGAGAAAGAGTGAAAGACAGAATAAAAGAGGAGGATAAAAGGAAGGAGACAGACAAAAGAAAGGACAGAATGAATAGAAATAGACTTCTTGCTGTTCTTCAAGGAACTAGTTAGAGGAAAGAAGAAACTTCATCTTGAGAGTCAGGTCAAGATATTTTCCAGGATGGAAATAAGTCAGCCTTTCACTCACTCTTGATGCTAGGGCAGTTAACTACTGAAAGGTTAAGTATATTATGACTTAATGAATAATTTAATCATAATTTAAGTGAAATAATTGTTAGTGTTTGAAAATTGGTGCAAAACATATTAATTTGATTGCAACAACATTGAGACATGTCTTCCTTTTTTTTGGCATGTGTTCTACTTAAGGAAATGCCATTTCTGTGATCCAAACATAATTTCTTTATCTTGGAACTTCAGGATAAGTAGATTAAAAGATTATTTCATTCATTCCTCTGAATTTAGAATAAGGTAAATCCACTGGTGATTTTTTTTTAAAGGAACCTCAATGTATCTACTTGTTTTATGTTACTGTTCATGTTGCATGCTGTTTGTAAGAATTTATGAGTACAATGTTGTATAAAGTTAGACAGGTTCTTCTGTAGTAAAAATGAATGAACTTGAGTCTGTCTACATGTGCACTACAGAAAAAGACTATCCATATCATTAGATTTTTTTTTCAGAAATATGAAGGCTATTACATTCCTTTTTAATGTTGATATCTTATAGATTCTCAAAAGAACAGTTGAAGAAAGATGGAAGCACGTTGGGAAGTGAAATGAATGAAAAGAATAAACAGAAGAGGAAAGCAGAGAAGCAAGGATGGACTCTGAAAGAATCAACTTACACTCTTCTCTGTAGATGTGGACGATATCACATTCTTTAACACTTCGGAGGACAATTGTTTTCTATTCCCCCAGAATATGAATACAATATACATGGCCCAGACACTCCTGGGAGCAGGGCAAGGCACATGGAGAGACGTTTACTCAGGCTTCATTGGGATGGCCTGGTTTGAGATTAACCTAGGGAAATACCATCAAGCCCATAAACTAGAAGTCCAAAGCAAAGGAGTGTCTTAACTTTTCTGCCAGTTCTGGAAATACAGCTCAAGTAATTCCTAGTATCCCAACCCGGGAGGATTAACATGAATATTCTTCTTCTTATCAGGCACTGCTTAGTTATGCATATTGTACAACAAAGAAGGCAGAGGAGCTATAGTTTGGCTGCAAGGCAAAACAATACCACCACTCCACAAACACATTTTGCCCTCTATTACCACCCCACAGTATTTCTGAATATGCCAGATTAATTGCATTTTTCAGCCACTGGCACACAGGGATGGAATCCTACCTTTAGTCCATCATCAGTCTTCACCCAGGGCTGGAAATGCCTTCACTGAGTTAATTAATCCCATAGAGATTGCTCTCCAAAGCAGGTTTTTTTTTTGTGTCTCATTTTTGAGAACCCAAATTGATAGTGACATGCAAAGCTCTTGGAGTCCTTAACTTATCACTTAGGAGCAATGATAGATAGTGAATTAATCAATGTGGGACATAATAATTAAGTCAAAGTATAAGAGGAGGAAAAAAGACACAAAATTGTGATTTATTAGGTTCTAATTTTTTTTCCCCTACCATCTGGATCTCAAGGCAGCAATCAAGTTTGTTTCCCTGTCTCAGAAGGCTTAAAACATTTGGATTGCAAATCCTTGCCATCCACTGAGGAGAGTGAGCCAGCTGACATTACTAGTTTGTAGGTGGGCAGGTTAGTGAGATGGGAAGCTGGTAGAGAAGAGAGAGAGTAAGAGAGAGGAGAGAAGCCCTTTCTTTTAAAGAACCCACTATATTTAATTTAACATATTTCCAGACAACATTTACCTACAGTAGGTAATCGCCAAAACATCTATGCAAAAAGAAATAATATGAATGTGCAAAAAAAAGAATGGTATGTTTGTGGAGAGCTGTTCATGTTTTTAATGATAGAAGGAAAACACACGGGGTATGGATTGAAGCTCCCAGAACCAATGGAATATGCTTCCACGGAGATCTGGCACCTATGGAAGAGCGAGGCTGCTATGATTGATGAAAACACTTAAGGGATGGACTCATAACAGTGGGAGCTTGCAATCTGAAATCTTCAGGCTGGAAAGCTAGGGAAAAGTTGATATAATAATCTTGAGTTTGAAAGGAATCTAGAAGCAGAATTGCTTCTTCCTTAGGGAACTTCAGTGTTTTCTCAAAAGGCCTTTGTGATAGTTTTGTATGGTAGAGACAAAACACCTAAAAAAATAAAGGGAAACAAGATTTATTTTAGCTCTCAATTTCAGAGTTCAGCCAAGGTTGATCGGCTCCACATGCTCGAGCCACAAACATCCCGCGGGTGGAAATGTATGAGTCAGGATGTTCTTGACTTCAAGGCAGACAGGATGCAGAGAAATGGAGAAGGAATTGGGTACACTCTCACAGGCATGCAGCCTATGTCCTATTTCTTTCAGCTAGCGCCACCCTCCCAGTACAGTTTCCACTGTCTCCCAAAACTATGTCACCATATGAGGATCAAGTGTTTAACAAATTACATCTATGGGAAAAATTGCATTCAAACCATAACAGCCTTCAACTGATTCAGTGTGACTATCTGTACTACAGAGAGTAATTGGCTTTATTCAAAGACTACTTGTTTAAAATCAATCAAATCTAAAAACTATCTTTCCAGACATATTTTAACTGATATTGCTCCAAAAACTGTGCTTGGTGCCTAAATGAGCATATAAATGTTATTGCTAACTTGGTCAGTGTACACAATATGGTAAAATGTTAAGTGAAAAACATCAAGCCAAAGAGTATTAGGTTTTGAGGCAAGAGAACTGGATATTTGTTCTGAATCGTCCAAGTAACAACTATAAGACATTTTCCAATATTGTTTTTTCCTTGGAAAATAAAATGGATCCTGTTAACATAAAATAAGGTAGGGACACCCAAAAAAGACAACTTTAAGGTTGACATTGGGGTACCCATGAGGCATGGCAGTAAAGAAGACATGTAAGCAGCCCTGTAAGTTGTGAAAGTGTGTGTGTGTGTGTGTGTATGAGTGTATAAACTGGCAATTGAGGTTATGAATGACCACAATTGAGCCAGAGAATGATAAAAGAAGCATTCCAAAAGAAAATGGAGAAGAGAAAGAACACAGTGTACTAAAGAGGAATAGTAATGAGACAAAATGAGAATCAGAACAAAGTGTTATCTGTCATCAAGGCCATTAGAGGATTTTGAGATCAGAGGTGTATTCAATTATGTAAAATATTAGAAAGGAATTAAGAAATAGTACACCTGGTTAAAGGATAAACAAATACTGAATGCATACAGGATCACACATGTACATATAAACAGATGTATTTGTATTATGTAATTTTTTGTATATATACACGTATATGATAAATTTGACTGAAGTATGTACGTGTGTGAAATACCATGGGAAATCCAATTGAATGATTCATAATAAAAATAAACATTAGGAAGTTGAAATGTGAGTACAAGTGAGATAGGGGAGGATAAATATGGTCAATACATGTATATATGTTTGTGTGTGTGTGTGAAAATTTAGCAGTGAAGTTTGCTGAGTTTGGTCTGGGATGGGAGAGGGGAGAAAAGAGAGAATGATTGAGGGAATGAGTCTGACCCATGTATACGCGTATATGGAGATGTAAAAATAAAGATTCCTTTACCACTAACTGATGCTAGTAGAATTTTTTAAATTAAAAATTAAAATGAACTGGAAATAATAATTAGATCTAAAAAATTCCTTTGGGTTTTATCCATCTGTTGATACATAGTGACTTGAAAATGCTATATCATTATACTTAACATTGAATTTTTATAGGCAGTTCTAAGCTGTCCTCTTTTTTATTTATTGTATTTAATACTGCTTATAAACTGTGAGGCAGGTTTATTTTCATTGTCTTTATTTTTCAAATATATAAACTCAAGTTTAGAGAGGTTATAACTCTACTGAAGACCCAGACTATTTGTTTGAGTCAAAAACCTGTTCTTTTCATTCTGGGGAGTGAAGGGTAGGCTAGTTCACAGAGCCCACGGAGAGAATGAGAAATGAGACTAGTGGAAAGAAATGACAGGGGAGGATTTGCAAGAGATGCAGGTAGATGGAGAATGGCTGATGAGCGCTGTTTGGAGGCAGGAGAACTGTGTGCATTGTGCACCACACACAAGACAGACCACCAGAGAAACAGTGAGGACATGTAGATGATAAAAAGCAGTAAAAGAAGCCAGGCTCCAGGAAGTTGCGAGGCAATGAGCATCCTAGAGAAGCACATTGCAAAGTAGATTATTGGCACTTCTCTCTTTCGGACAAGGACAAGTTATTGTCGGTAGAAGATACAGCAGCATTCAACTGTGGGGCTGGTTAGAAAGGATTGAGAACAACAGATATTTCCAATTTCCCTGGAGAAAGTCCAGAAGCAGATGGGGTCATGCCGGGGTTAGGAAGGCCCGCTAGGGCTCCCCTTGCTGAGAACCAGTTTTTCACCTCTCCCACTCTCAGATATTCTGTAGCTGACTGATGTCTATGCCACCTCTGTAGGAAAGCCTTTCCTGATCACCCATGAAGGACTTCTTCTTCTTTTCCCCCTAGTGCTAGAGGTTTAACTCAGAGCCTTGTGCTTGCTAAGCACTGTACAGCTGAACCATGCCTCCAGCCTAGTTTCTCACTTTTTGGTGTTTTGCTTTTTTCTAAACATGGCTCTTATTTTCTGTCTGGGCATGGAACTGGCCCATGGTCTGTCTATTGTGTAGGCTACCTATTCTTGCTTGGATGACAGCAGTGTACAATCAGAAGAAGCGAAGAACCTCCTCCCCACTCCCCCCCACCCCCAACCTCCCTTGTATTTAAGATTACAGGCACAAGATGTCAGCCATTGGCTGACTTCTCCTCTTCTTTATTGAATGACAACACAAGTTGTCAGCATGTTTTAAAATCAGCCATGGAGCTTGAACTCAGAGCCTGACACTCAGAGTCCCTGAACTCTTTCACTCAAGGGATAGCATCCTACTACTTTGAGCCATGGTGCCATTTCCTATTTTCTGGTAGTTAATTGGAGATAAGAGTTTCATGAACTTTCCTGCCTGGGCTGGCTTCAGACCCCATTCCTCAGATCTCAGCCTCCTGAGTAGCTAGAATTACAGGCATGAGCCACCAGCGCTCAGCTGTCAATATTTTATTTGTACAGTTACCTTTTCCCCTCACTAATAAAATATCCCTGAAGGTACTGCTATATCCTTTTAATTGTATTTTTAATTGTTGATTTAATGCTTCTTGGCCGATAGGTCCTGAGCAAATACATATTGAGTAAAAAAAAAGAACTTAAAACTGTTCTTATTTTTCAATAGCTATTAACCTTGGGTCTGATGACTTAACTCCTGAGGCTTGCATTTTATCATATGTATAATAGACTTGTCATACTCTATCCTAGAGCATTATGGGCATAAAAGTAGATGACATACATAAGTGGTCAAGTCTTCCTGATTATTAATTTGTCCAGTCAATACCAGATACTGTTATTTGTTGGATATGAATCCACTAAGGCTTGGGGGTGGTTGTTAAAAATGTAATATAGAATTTCAAAGGGAGCCATTCATATGATCACAGAACGCAAGCTGAGAGCACCTTTTGGACTGATAGACTGGTATCCACAGAAAATGTTACTTGGAAATGAAAACAAAGGGAAGAAACACACAAAATAGAAATGGACCTTGAGAATATAAACATCTACCCCAAAAGAAAGGACTTAGGAAGAAATGTAGACCAAGTTCATTTCCTTTCAAGCTCATACTCTCATCTGAAATGGCCTGTTGCAATAGGAAAGTCCTCGTCAATACCACATCTCATTACAGCCTAGCTTCATGCCGCTTAATACGGAGCCATATGCCCCATTAATCAAATTTAAGGCACTAAGGGTAGGGTCTGGGAGCTGTAACCTGAGTCACTTTTCCCCAGGTAAATAGGAATGTGTTTTTCTATAAATTGCTTTGAAGTGCCCTGAGATTTCTTTAATCTAATCACAAGAAATGATGGCCAATACCTTATTTGATGGGGCCATGTTGGCACATCTTCTTTCTTCTTCCATTACATTTCCTCCCCAGATAATAAGGCTCTACAGCCTCTGGATTAAAAACCATATTATTGCTGTCGCAATGGGAGGGGGTGAACTAAAGTTTGGTACCTGTGGGCTTTTATGGCTTAGCAAGAGCTAGAAGTTTGTTGTTGACTGGACATAGTAAAAAATTCAACTGTGGCTCCAATTTTGTAGATTCAATCAGACTGTCATCTCAAGGATCTTTAATTATTTGGGTACAAATATATAATGATGCTCACCAAATAAACCATGAATGGTACTCAAGTGTCTTGAAATCCATCCAGAATAGCTTACTAATATTTAAACTACACCCCATTTAGATCTAAAGACAGTGTGACAATGTCTTGCATAATGTAATTATATCCTAACTATGCATATATTTGTATATTCTTCATTCATCTTTGACAAGCGCAGAAACATCAAAGCAGTCATCATTCTATTTGTCAAGATTAGTTATTTTTTCCTCCTCTTTGTTATTAATAATGCATAAGCCGAGAGGTCTTTGGGCTCCTTTTAGCTGGTTTATTTCTTTCTTCTTCTTGTTTCCTCAGCATGAAAATTTATCAAAGCTACCTCTCTAATCTATTGTTCTTTTCCTTGAATGCTCTTTGTCAGATATTTATCTTTGAGGTTTTAAGCCTTAAAAAAACACCCTTTTAATCTCCTCTTATCACTTTGTGCCGTGTCTAGCTATAAGCATTGCTCATATATATCACCCATTCCCTTCTGTTTACACCCAGGTATGAATGCTCAGATAAAAGGTGGGACACGGAGAGATTTTCCCAGGCAGCCCTTGTAAGACATTCTGCACAGAGAAGTCGTTCATCGGCTTCTCAAAAACATTCGTTTGTCAGCAGAAGAATTTTCCATTCTTCACCTCAAAGCTGCAAAATCTGATTTCCTGATCCCATTCTTGACTTGTATCTCTTTCTATGTTTCATGGCCTGGAATAGCATGTCTGATCCCCAGTAAATTCAGTCATTGTCCAGCACACCCCTCAGCTGCTGGGTTCCAATAGAGGATACTGCTTTTCTGTTGAGAGCCAGAAGGCTGGTCGTTCCTCATCCTCACATCATTCCTGATACTCTCCTGCCATGCAGTTAGGATTGCAATAGAATATAACCCAAATTCTGCACCCAGCTGTCTCTGTTGTATAATAATTTTTCTATCCTGCTCCAATTTTCTGTAAACACTGTTTTTGTGCTTATACCAAATCTTAGTCGTTCTGGTGTGTTCCATCCTATCTGTGTTACGTTTACTGACCTATACTTGATTGTTCCACAACCAGTGGTCCTCAAAGTTGACTGCACATTGGAACTGCTCTGGTAACTTAAAAAAAATATCCAGTGTCTAGTTGTCCTCTCCAGACCAATTAAAGTAGCCTCTCCAGGGAGGGTACTCAGACATCAATATTTCATCCAATCTCCCCAGAGGACCACAAGACATAGCTAAGGCTGGAAGCGATTGTTAACCCGTTGTCACCTAGGTGCTGTAAGGTTTGTCTACTAAACACGGTTTACAAAAGCCCATTTACTTTCTCCGCATTACAGCTCCCAACTCTCTGGTACTTGATCAAATGCTTGGGGCTGACAATCTGATGATGTGGGTTGATAGAGTCTCTCATCCAATTCTCTTAGGATCTTATCCTAGTTATGATTGGGCTAAGTAACTTAGGGATAGCCCTCCACTGTTATTAAGTAAATTATTAGAAGGTAGAAGAATCAAAAGAACAGAGAGGGGAGCTGGGAATATGGCCCTAGCGGTAGAGTGCTTGCCTTGCACAGATGAAGCTCTGGGTTCGATTCCTCAGCACCACATATATAGAAAAGGCTGTGGCTCAAGTGGTAGAGTGCTAGACTTGAGCAAAAAGAAGCCAGAGACAATGTTCAGGCCCTAAGTTCAAACCCCAAGACTGATAACTAAAAAAGAACAGAGAGGTAGTTTACTTATCTAGAAAAGTAGAAAGGTAGTATTCACCATATATTTTTCATCTAGCTCTTCACTAGCTTGAGTTCTGTACTTATAAGACAAACCAACATCTCATCTCTTTGGCTCGTAATTGTGCCTTAACTTAATGCTGGCCATGTATAAACAACACCGAGTCTGTTCTCTGCTTATTACCCTGCAATGTATTCATTTAGAGAGGATGCAGGGCCGCAGCTCCTGTCGTGTTGTGGAACCAGATGGCTTCAGGATGCGGTCCTCTCTATGCAAATGTTATTCACCTAGAGCATTGCTTGGAATATAAATTAAAGCATCACTCCACAATAAACTATACATGTTTGGCAATCAATACAGAACTCTAATTTTCTCAAGTTAATGCCTTTTAATGACAGGTTCCCAATACTAGCTGTAGACAGTTACATGCAAGATTATAAATCATGGGGATGTCTTAGCTGTGAATGATTAATCTTTGCTCCCCCCTTGCATTACGTAATTGATAATGACTGTATTGACAGTTCCAAGAGGGCTTCTGAGATGGATCTGTGCAGTTGGAGAAGCACCAGCACTGTGAATTCAGAAACTGCATGCTGTGTGTTGTAATGAGTATATTCTATAACCTCTACTTGTATCTTGATTTTCTTAGGCTTTTCTTTCTCCTGGAAGCTTAGTTGTGGATAGAAAGTGACTGTATTCGTATTACCTTCTTGCCATAGATGTTTGTTTTCTGTGAATCTTCAAGGCATTTTTGATGCTTTTACTCACAGAAAAAATACCTTTCATCTCCCATTTGGTCCATGCTTTCAGTAAAGCACATGATTGAGAGAACAATATTATCTTCTCAGCTGATCAGCATTCTTTATGGGTTTGCCCTGTTTCAAAGCCATAGAATAGCAGAAGGAAAGTAAAAAACATAGCAATGACTGTAGGCCTACCCTGTCAATTAAATTTTAAGCATATATGTTTTCTTGGAATGGGAATTTGATTCACTCACTAATTTTACTCTCTTCCTGTATCAGTTTGGCTGGCTGTGTCTGAATGACAAAGGTAACTTTATTTATTTATTTTTTACAGTTTTACTCAGGACAAAAGTTTGAACCACAAGGAAAAATCTATTTACATTATGATCACTCCGTGAGGCAAATCTACAGCACATTGTTTTTCCTGTAGAGTTGGCCGCTTCCAAGTGGCGACTGGCTTGTTATATTTTCACTGTAAATACATTTGGGTTAATTCCTACAATGACCATTTTTATTCAGTTTTTCTTCTTATTTTATATACAGAAGGGTTTTCTCTACTTCATATGTAGAAATGCACCCCCAAAAAAACCATGCTATTTAAAGCAGGATAGTCACTGAAGTTGAGAAGAAATTTCCTCACAGTGACCAGTGTGCCCCTCATCTTGATAACTCAGTGGATGAGTAATTGATGAGTAGTTGCTTAAAATGGGTTAACCACTACCTCAGCAGCCCAATTGACACTTGGATGCTGTCAAGCCATCCTGCCTATTGACTTCTCTTTTCTTCTGTCTTGCTGGCCCTCTTGTTAAGCCACGCATCCTGATATACTGTGTCCTAGCCACTGGAGGAGGTCTTGGATCCCAGACAGCATTAAAGGAGTGACAGAACATCACTGAGTTTTGTTCTTGTTGATGGAGAGTAATGATTGCATATGTGAAAGAACTTTAAAAGATGTGTACTATGAGTTTATGGAGTCAGTAATGTGTTTGTGTGCTAGGGATTGACCCCAGAACTTCACAACAAGCTATACACCGGATCTACTATTTAGGAAGTCAACATGCTGTTTGGCATGTTTCTTCACCAAGTGATGGTCCTGGAACATTAAACCTATATTGGTTTATCTCTCTAACTCATTTTAAATGCTTTGTGTTTACTGTATACTGGTAATTCATTGAGTGCTTCCTTGGTTTTGAACGGTCAATATATACTGTCCCATACAGCATTCTATTATAATATGTTATGATACTCTTAAATTGTTTCATGAGATTTTGAATTATTTTTTTCAGCCGCATGTCATCTTCTAATGGGGTCTCCAAAGTGCAATGTTGCATAGTACACTCGTAATAGATAAAACTTAATATCCCCATATATTCCTTTCATGAAAAGGACTTTTCAAGTTAAGCATCAGGAAAGAATAAGAATAGTTGTGGTGATGTAGTAAGAATTAAATATATCCCAGATGAGAGTGGTTTGAATAAATCCCACTGGTACAATCAGTTTCTGCTAAAGTGCATAGTTTGTAACTTCTGACAAAGAAAATGAGTCTGAATCTGTGGTTGGATATCTATGGCAAAACTGTGTATTGCATTTTTATATGTAATTTCCTTTTTCAACTAATCTATATTTGTGCCATTGAGGGTTTTTTAATTTAAATAAATATTAAGGAATTAATGCTTCTAATTTTAACGAATACATCAATCTTCTAATGCTCCTGCATACCATATATTGGAATAAATTTAAACCATGATGAGTTCTCTGCGAAATCATTTCCAGTTGTATAATCAACTTATGGAAAGAAGATTGACTTGAGGTTACTAGCGGAAAAATACCCCATCATTTAGTAGATGAATGGAAATACTTAGGCTAATAACATAATGGGAAAAACTAGTTTGATACCAACTATTTAAAGAATGGCTTTGGCTCCATGTCCTTTTAAAGACTGTTTCATTTATATGAGCTACTTGTATTTTTTCTATTATTCTGGCTTTTTGTTCTAAGTATGTGATTACATGATGACAATGATGATGATAATGATGATGATGATAATGATGACATCAATAACTATTACTAGTGTTATTATTTTATACTGGGGTCTCTTGTACTTAGGGCCTTTTGATCTCAGTTGGCTTTTTCACAGGAAGTTAGTGGGTTACCAATTGAGTTAAATCTCCACTTCTGACATTTTGCTGCTGGCTACCTGGAGATAATTGTGTCTTGGATTTGTCTCTCTCGACTGGCTTCAAATTGTGTTCCTCAGATCTCAGCTTCCTGAGTAGCTAGGAGTACAGGCACAAGCCATTGATGCGTGGCTCTAAATTTGTTTGGATTAATGTGTTCATCAGTTTAATGACTATTATGACCTTTCCATCTCTCAGACAATTTTTTAAAATATATTTCCTTAGAATAAAACCTAAACGTAGATATCTAATCCTAAAGAACAAGTTACAAGATTTTGACTGCATGTTGTGTTCATGCACCTTGCCTGTTGCCCAAGGATTTGCCACTCTACTCTCTTCCTGGGCCTTATTTGTAGAAACCCCCACCTTCAATACCAGGCCAGCCCCACATTGATAATTTAATTTTGTGGGCAGTTAACTTCTTTCAAATTATTAGATGTTTTCTGTATTGTCATACTTTCATTTTCTTCCCTTATGCCTTGGTCTTCCCTTCAACTTTCTCTTCCTTCCCTTCCTCCTTCCTTATCACATTAAGACGGTCTGATTTGACTCCAGCCACTTGGGGCATGCTGCTATTGATCCAGCTGCCTCGATTCACAATTTAAACATTTTCAGCTCATGAATACAAAAGTTCATCTCTGCCTTTGCTCTTGATAATCAGCTTACTTACTAACACTTTCCAGTTCATAGGGAGAGTAATTTGATTACCACTGGCCATTTCCAGATTGATACATGCAAGGTTGTCTTAATGTTTTCTGGTAGGATTTGGTTAGGAGCAGCTGGAAATGGATCTGTTTTATGTCTTGTTGAAAATTGATTTAAATGTTCTTAATGTTACTTTGAAGATACTAGCCCAAGGGATTTGTGGTGTTTGGGAACCGATCTAAAAAAGAACAGCAAAACATCATATGATGAAGAATTGATTTGGTCTAGAAATGACTGAGTTATCAGGTTACTTAATATAATTGTTAAATGTACTCACTATCTTTCTATTGCTTTTTCCTCTTTTCCCCTCACTCTTAATGATTTTTTACCACATTACTGTCAGTAGCTTCTAACATTCTCCTTCTGAATTAATTTGCTCATTTAGTTATTATTTGCTGAACTTTAATAAATAAATTACATTCTTTCTTTCTCAAAACTTGTCTTTTTATGATCTAACAGTACAGCTACAATGTGTATACCAATAATTATCTACCTTTCCTTTGGGGCATTCACTATTACATTCATAAAAATATTCTACTACTGTCAACAGAATGTGTGTGCCAACCTTAATAACAATCAACTAGTAGTACAGCGCAAATTAAAAACGACAGCAAACTTCTATCCTATTGACCTTAAGTGGGATCTTCCACAAACTCTTTCTTTTTCTCATGTGTCTCCCCACCAGGATTATATTACAATGTTGGTTCAATTGATATTCAGGTCTTATCCTAGTTGCTATGTCACACTACGATTACATTTCCTTTTCATTTCTCTCTCTCTCTCTGTGTGTGTGTGTGTGTGTGTCTGTGTGGCATGGTGTGTGAGCCATGACTCTACTTCTGGCTTTTTCTGGTAGTTTTAGTGGAGATAAGTTTCATAGACTTTCCTACCTCAGCTGCCTTCAAACCTCAGTCCTCAGATTTTAGCCTCCTGAATGGTTACAATCACAGCCGTGAGCCAGTGCTGCCCAGCTTTCCTCTGCATATATCTCAACAGAATCATACCCTCTCCTAAACACTAAAACTCTCCACTGTTAGTAATGTTTACAGAGTTCCATTTCCGGATCCCTTTCTGACTGCTCCTAACCACAAGTTAGATGAAACTGTAGTTGTCCCTGTCAACTTGGAAATAGGGAGATGTCCTCAAATTGCATTCTCAGTGACCTGAGAAGTCTGGTAAGTATCTGTTGGCACCTGGAGGACTGTAGATGTAGAGATGAACTTGGGGAGAATTCAGCAGTCAGTTCTATAGTTTTTCTGGAAAGCTCTTCTAGAGCCCTTTGGCCCTTGAATCCCTGCTGAGCTTCTGTTGGAATGTGATTGGTGCACTGTCCTTATTCTGGCACTTCATGGTGTTTCCTTAGGCTTTTGGGTCCTGTTTACCAAATCCACTCTTCTTTCTTTTCATCATTTACTCTATTAGAGAAACACACACCCAACAACAGCTTCTTAGAGAAAGAATGAAGGGAGATGTTTTTTCCAGCCTTGCATATATAAAAACATATTATTCTGCTCTTAGGTTTATGCAACAATTTGGTTGCATATTCAATTACAGTTTGAAAGCTATGTCTTCAGAATCTCAAAGAAATTTCTCTATCATCTTAGTGTGAATGTGTAGTAGAGAAATCTAGTATCATAATGTTTCTTCATGCCTTACATGTTATTTGATTGCCTTCTTTTCTGGGAACCATTCAAATCCTTTCTTGTCTTTCTAAAATTACAGTGGGATGTGAGTTCAGTTGTTTATCATTGATGGGATTATATGCTCTACCGTGAATTATCCAAGTAGAATATTTTAAAAGTAAAAGATAAATGAAGTGGAGGAAGAGGAAGAGAATGCATTCACGAATTCAGTGTATCTACTACAAAATTAAGAAAAGGAATGGGTTGAAGTGAGGGTGGGCCTGTTGAAAGGCGTGACACTGATCAAGATGCATATAATGCTTCCTTGAATGTAAACTCTTTGGAACAATTATTTAAAGATAATAAAAAGTAACTCTCAAAAAGAATTTGGCTTATTGTACCAACAACTTTCTGTGCTGGAAATGTACAATATGAAAAAGATTTTGGTGTGTAGAAGGCAAGGAATCTTTTGATTAAATCTCTGAATGTCTGTGTACATGGATGGAGCTATTTGACTTCACTGAAAAAAGATTGAGTGACAACTGCTCTTTCATAGAGGCATCATCAAAGTCCGTATTTATGTCCTTTTAATGTGCTTTGAGTCTTTCCAGGGAAGCCTACTCCAAAGCCTGACTTAGGGTTATTTTCCTGAAAAGAGATTTTTTTTCACACAATGGAGTGAAATGCAGAAGTAGGTGGTGTTTGATGGAATAAACAGCAATTCTCCATATGGCTGCCCCTCTCCACAGAGCTTCTGTACTCCGTGTGCTCAAATGTGGGCACTCTTCAAATGATGGTACAAAATGAACTGCAGAGTCCTGGGAAGGGGCCAAGTACCTAAACATCTCCCACAAAGACTTTGTCTTCAGCTTCATGCCTTGCTTAGGCTTGCTTTGGTGTCTGGTATCAAGATATCAGGGTCTTTCCAAACTTCTGCAGGAATTAGCCCATTTCTCACTGGTATCATTCATCTTCCAATCATTTGTTGGGATGTCTGTATCCCCTGACTACTCCTTCTCCGTGTTCATGGGTGCGACTTCGTGTACTCTAATTTCAGTGGGGGTTTGGGGAGGGGCACGGAACAATGCTCCTCTATTTAAACTCTCGATGCCTCTCTGGAATTTATCATTTTCAGACTCAAATGTGAAATCCATAGAAGGCAATATTTTTAACAACAAAATAGATTTTTTTCTTTTTCCTTAAGGACATGAATGGATCAAGGAGGCTTTATCTAAATAGTACTAGTAATAAGTAAATAGTAAGAATACAAATAGTAACAAATTAAATAGTATTAAATTGAATAGGAATAATAAATATTTCCTTACAAAAATATATAAAAGGCTGTGCATATAGCTTTTTAAAATTTGTACATACAGATGGTCCAATTGGTAAAAGTACTGAAAGTTAAGAATGTTGTTGACTATTTTCCAACAAGATTGATTATTGATTTTTTATATTGCCTGGAAATTGCTCTTTCTTTGCTGTTACTTACTTTATTTTTATTGAATTTTAAAAAATGAAAAAGGGACAAAGGAAACATAGAATGACCAAGGTTAGATTAGCCTTGCCTTTCATCTCCATTTCATCTCTGTCCCAAGAAGAATTAAAGTACCGAGGAGGAAAGGTGCCTAACAAATAGTACTTGTTCTTGCCGTTGATGCTATCATTAATCTAATAGGGCTGCTCCAAGTTCTGTGGCTGTTCCATTTAGTAATGTCAAAATAACCTCGTTAAAGAAAAATGCTTAGCTTGACCTTCAAAACCTGTGTCCTTTTCTTTCTTATTTATTATTAAATTTGTCTTTTGAGATCAAGTAAATGAAAGTTATCTTTTAAAAAACCCACTGTATTTATTTACCCATTCTATTTCTTTTTGGAGAAATTCTGTAAGGTATCAACTCTAGAAACCTGAGATATCAGAAAAGTTTATATTATATCTGTAGTTGCATGTTAAATACGTTTAAAAAGTTTTGAGGAGAGTCACACTTTTGTTATCCTCTAAATACTTTACTTCCCTTAACAAAACTAAAAAAGAATTCTGGTAATTAAAATGACTATGAATGTTGTCTAGCCATTTATGTTCAAAATAGAAGAAAATATAAACAAAATGGCTTTTTATACAAAATATCCACATAATGACTTTTTGTCTACCAATAGTCATTTCTTGAAAAACAAAGAGCGTGATGGACAAAGAGATAAAAGACACCAAAGAGCTCCCATCTCCAATACTCTAATGGATTTGTTTCTTCAAATATCAACTGTGGTCTCCTAATTGACAGATCTAAAGGCATCTTCTTCGCTTTGATTTCTTGAGCGAAGCTTTATTACCGAATGGCAGAGAGTGATTGGAAATTTGTACTCTCCTTGGATGGGTTTACTCTGGAATCCCTTTTAATGTCTGTGAGTATATATGTGTGCTCGCTTGACATTCACAGGTTTCCTGGTTGCATTCACACCTAAAATGAATCTCAGGCATGTTTGTCCTCCTTGCATCATGCACCCAGTGGTGGTTTCCTGTTAGTATAATGTGCTTGTTATTTAGACTTGACATTTTATGATTTCACTTGTCTTTCTTTAATTCCCTCCACATTCATGCTATGCTGTTGATTTCTCTCTCATACTTTCTTACCACTGCTATTATCATTATGATTAAGCATCATCCTGTCTTTGTTTTGTTTTCCCAATTAATTCCATGTCTATTATTTTTTTTCTAGGGTTTATGTGACAAATTCCTCAATTAATTAACCAACCACTCAGCTAACACATTTTTAAACTAAATGTCCTCTCTGAGATACCCTCATTGAGTTGGGTAAATTACCAAGTCATTTTTTTTTTTGAAATCTTCTCTAATAGTTGTATAGAGGATTTTAATTTAACATGTTGATGTGTGTGGACAGGGCATCTAGATCAGTCACTTTTCCATCACTCTCCCCATTTTCTCAAGATTCCTAGTTCAATTCTTAGGTATTTGTATTATATATTAGACTATATTCACTCACCAGTCCTCTTTTCTTTTGTCTATACCACCTCCTTTTAATCACTATCTCCTCAGTGAAGATATGTTTCAGCTTCCTGGTATTTGTTTTGTTGAACTGATTGCTAACTGTTCAAAGGGGATATAGTATGGAATCTCAATCCTACATTTGCTTGGTTCTGTGTTTATATACATATGGCCTTGTATGTATTATTAAGTGTGTTTATGTTTTAGTTCTATTTTCACATCAAGAGAAAACATAAGCCCTTTGTCTCTCTAAGCCTGGCTTACTTCAGTAAATATGATTTTCTTGTCCAGATCCATTCATATTCCAGTAGATGACATTATATTATTCTTTCTGATTGATGAATACAATTCCATTGTATAATTCCATACTACATTTTGTTGATCCATTCATTGGTGACAGGACATTTGGGCTGTTTCCCTGACTTTGCTGTCAGAAACAATGCTGCAATGAATATGGGTGTGCCGGTGCTCAAGTAATTTATTTCTCCATCTCACAAACCATCAGTGACTCTATTTACATTCAGGAAAATCTATGTGATGTGTCACTCTGAGACTGAATGCCCTCTGAAGTCTGGTTTCAGGTTACCTCCTTTTCTTGTGTCTTACTTCCTCTATATAAACCATTCTTTAAAAATAGAGAACAATATCAAAATTATTTAGCAACCTCAGATTTTCCTCTCAGAGTCTTTGCTTTAATTTTAACATCTTTGCTTGGAGTTTCCATTTTTCTCTCAGTTAATATACATATAATGTTGAAGCCTACTTTCTCCAAAGAGCCTCCTCTGATGACCCTAGGGCTCAGTTTTTTCCTCTTTCTTTTATAAAGACAGCGTGATTGGTTGCTATGAGTAACTTGGACTTCAGTCTAATAATTCAGCAGGGAGGACTCCCCTGCTTACCTGAGACAAGTCCTATCAACATATTCATCCTCAAGGCCTCCTGTTTTGATCATAGCACTTGATATTTTCTAGTGCTTCCTTGATAATACATAAGCTACTAGGTTTTCTCCCTCCTAGAAAATGTAAAGTCTGTAAATGTGTTGTTATCTTTTGCGTATCTAGCACAATGTGTAGCACCTGATTTATTTTTTTATTTTTTTATTTTTTGGCCAGTCCTGGGGCTTGGACTCAGGGCCTGAGCACTGTCCCTGGCTTCTTTTTGCCCAAGGCTAGCACTCTGCCACTTGAGCCACAGCGCCAATTGTGGCTGTTTTCTGTATACGTGGTGCTGGGGAATTGAACCCAGGGCCTCATGTATAGGAGGCAAGCACTCTTGCCACTAGGCCATATCCCCAGCCCCTAGCACCTGATTTTTGAATAAAGAAATTTCTAAAAACACTGAATGGGTGTTTCTTTAAGGACACCATTTTCATCATTTTATATATGTTAACTATGTTATTTTATTTTATTAATTCTTATTTATTGTAGAAGTAAGGCGATTTTTTTACAACATAACCATATATGCATATAATATATACTTTGGTCATATTTAACTCCTCTGTCACTCATTCTTATATCCCTTCCCAATTCCTTTGCTCCTATTTCTCTTTCCCTTTTACAACCCCCCAGAAGTTCCCCTTTTGTCTTCATGTTTTTTTCCCCATCTTTTCCAACTCAAATTCAACATTGGGGAGAAAACCTGTGATATCTGTCTCTCCATATCTGTCTTATTTTACTTAACATGATGATCTCTGTTTTTGTCCACCTTTCTGCAAATGATAAAATGGATAAAACTTTCTTGTTTTTCCCCACCATCTGTGGGTGGATACCTAGATGAATTGAATAAACTTACAGTTGTGAATAATGTTGCTATAAATATGGGTGCATAGGTATCACCATTCTTTGATATATGCCCAGGAGTGGTGTAACAGGATAATAGGAAAGTTCTAAATTTAGTTTTTGAGAACCCTTCATACTGATTTCCATGGTAGCCACAGTCAGCAGCAGAGAAGGAATTTTCTTTATCTCTTCTTGAATCTTCAGTGGTATGTTTTGTTGTTTATTAATGATAGACATTTTGATTGGGGTGAGGCAAAAATCTTAGTGTTGTTTTTATTTGCACTTTCCTTATAGCTAAGGATATTAAGTGTTAATATTCATAAAACTCATGACAAATATTATACCAAAGAACACTGTTTGAAAGCTGTAGTAAAGTCACGATGCTATAATCCCTGAATCCTAAAACAGAATGGAGAGCTTGACATCTAACACATAAGCCACATTTGTTTCTAGTTGTTTTTTTAATCTAAAGCATAAGTGGTAAAAATAATGATGCATGCACTTTCGTTTCTTTAGAACTCACGTGATTTGCTTGAGGATAGGCCACTGAGTCTAATAATTCTTTTTATGTCTCCTGTAGAGTTTAGAATTGTCTTGGTTAAAATGGACAAGATTTAACAATAAGTACCATGTCACAAATTAGACCTAGGAACACCCAAGAGAGTTGGCCAACTGGTATATAACTGTGATAATAACAAAAAGTGGGAGGGGGGGCAGTTGAAGGCCAAAAGAAAGTGGGGGAAGGATGTGTGTTTTCTGCAATTAATTTCTTCCTCTGTAAACACACAGGCATTGCCAGGCATTAAAATCAAGAAACATTAATGTTTTACATGTTTCCATAAACTGGATTCTATTTATATATCACTAACCTGGAAATATGGATGTCCTGGGAAGGAGGAAGTAAATGATGGTTATGCTGCCACTATAACATCTTTTCTAAGACGATCATAAGATCAGTTTTCTTAAACTATTTAGATGTTTCCGTTTACATTTCCAACCAGGAAGAACTGTAACTCTGATGAATGACTTCTCTTACCAGACCAGACACTTCATTTTCTGCCTTGAAAAATTTTGATTAGCATCAAAATTGTCCCTGGAAGGAAAGAAAATAGCAATACACAAAACCAGGGATATTTTGAACTGTGATTGTTAGAAAAATATCCTGTGTCAATGTGCGCTATTTGACGTGATATTACTATATGAAGTTTCCTCATTTTAAAACAATCAAACCGCTATTTTCAAATCTGTGAATAGGATGTTTAAAGTAAATTAAGCCATTCAGCTGAATGTTGATCTTTGTATTCCAAAATAAGAAATTAATAAGTTCAGATGGCAATTTTGGAATACCAAGCTTATTATTAGAAGCAGCATGAGTCTAAAACCCGTTTGATGCTGTGAATTTTACCTCTGGCGTCAGACAGCTTTTGTCTCGTATTAATAATCTGTCACTATCACACCATCTTCTGTAAAGTCACCCTGGTGTTCAACATTGACGGATGCTTCAAATGGGAAGGAGGCAAGAGTAAGATGTGGTTGGGGTAAAAATAGAGTTGAGGCTCAACCTGCAGCTATCAGCAGGCCATGCTGTATGCCTACCATCTTTCTTCATGTTTGCAGTGTCTCCATGTCTACTGCTTTACTACTTCATTGGGAGCCCAGTGTGTTCCATCAAATCCCCTAACTTATGGTGCAAACACTTTCTGCCAGAGTATCCATTCGTTTTTCCCTAGCTATGCTCAGGAAGCCCATATCAATAAGAGGTTGTTATATAGCTGTCATTTCTGTCCTACAACAAATCTCAGAGTAGCAGAGTGTCCTGTGGCTGCAGCTGCTATTAATGTTTTCCCCGCTCTGTCAATTGATTTCAAGGCTGCCTCCCCATCAAGCTCCTTCAAAAGGTACATAAGCCAGACTGAAGGAAAGGATCATAAAAGTGTCTGACAAGCTCACATCATCTTCACACAACTTGTCAGTACTGGATAAATTCTTCCCATGTGGATCTTTTTGTAACACTTTCCCCGACTCTCTAGTTAGTCTTTTTCTTTTCCATTATGTGAAGATTCTTAGCTCACCTGAGGGTATCATCTGGCTGTTCTGTGTGCCACTACCATACCATCTTCATGTTTTGAATTTAATTTAATTTTTACTGAGACAGGAAAATTGTACCTTGACATGGAGTGCCACGTGGTTGTTTTTGATGCATATATACATAGTATAACATTTAAATTAGTGTAAACATACCTATCCCCCCTGAAATGTATTACTTATTTATGGTGAAGAAATTAAAAATCCTTTCCTGTATGATTGGAAACATAGACCACTTTATTGTCATCTTTGGCAACCCTCCTGCACATTATCACGCCAGAACATCTTGTTTCTATTTACCCATTGAACAACCTTGATTAGTCTATCTAACCCATTGACCAACCTTTCTTCATCTTTCCTTCAAGCCTTCCCTTCCCAACCTCCAGTAACTACTATTATACACTGGAGATATGTGCTATGATACGTGCTATCAGCTGTTTTGTATGCCACATAAGACTGAGATCATGAATTACTTGTTTTTCTGTGCCTCTCTTACTTAACTTTATATGATCTCTATTTCTATCTATGGTGCCTCACATTCCAAGACTTCATCCTTCTTCTGTATTAACTCTAGTCCATCATATGTTTGTAACACATTTTCTTCAGTAATTACATGAAAGATACAAAGTAGGTGTTTTCATTCTTTTGATTATCAAAATAGGTCATCATTGAAATAGATTTCCTTGGTGTGTGTGTGTGTGTGTGTGTGTGTGTGTGTGTGTGTGTGTGTGTGTGTGTGTACCAGTCCTGGGGTTTGATCTCAGGGCATGAGCAATGTCCCTGAGCTGTTTTTGTCCAAGACTAGGATTCTACCACTTGAGCCATAGCTCCACTTCTGGTTTTTTGGTGGTTAATTGGAGATAAGAGTCTCATGGACTTTCCTAGTTGGGATAGCTTTGAACTACAATTCCCAGATCTCAGCCTCCTGAGCAACTAGGATTATAGGTGTGAGCCATCAGGCTCATCAGAGCTGCCTATGGACTCCTATCACTTGTGACGATTGTGTTTTCACTCTATCTTACTCATTGCTCCAGAACCTTTTCTTGTTCTGTCCCTGTGTATAGCTTATTAGCGATAGCTGCCGATCTTTTTGTCTCTCTTATGTCCATTGTATTTACCATACTGCCCAAAGTAGGCTTCCTACTGTTCCTCAGCACTATCCAGTGGCTATTTAATAGTGATTACAGAAAGACAAAGGAGAATTTGACATTTCTAAAGACAGAAAGCTTAGCAAAAGTAACTTAGGAGAATATCAGTAAATATAGATAGAGTGGGGCCAAAGGTAGCCACCCATGCCAGAACATTCTAGCCCACTAACATGGGATGATTTGTTCTTTGAATATTGAATGCTTGTTCATCTCCTCCTCCCAGGAAATTTTCTGATATAAAACTTTCCCCATCAATGGAGATGTGTTTTGTGTGATATTTAAGAAAGTGATGAACAACTCTGCTTATGTTCTTCCAACCAGAATGCAAGAATTTAAGTGGGGGTTCGAAGACATCACACCTGTTACTTGGTATGCTCGAGACACACACAACTGCTTCACTTCAAATATTTTCTTTCTTTTCTTTGGCATAATGCAGAAATCATGTAACATGGACTACAAGCAGCCTTGGAATCTGGCTAGCCCCAATGCAATCCATAGCCTTTTCTCCCTGTCTACTCAGTGCTCTATTCCTGTATTACATTTACTTTACCAAGTCCTTTTTCTAGACATGTACTTTCCATGCCTCTAAATCTCAACTCATGCTACTCTCCAACCTTGAACAGTACCAATACTCCTTTTGATGAGCTAGTTATGTTTATATTCTTCACAAGTGTCCATTACTCTTTGTGTCCACCAGGCAAGTACATCAACAAGATAGTATCATGTAGAAGTCTATCTATCTATCTATCTATCTATCTATCTATCTATCTATCTATCTGTCAGCCTATTTGTATTCATTGACTTAGCATGATGACAAAAATAGGTTTCAAAGTCCTCATTTGTACATAAAAATAGCTGTTCTTACATGAACAAAAAGCAGAGTAGGACATAATGTAGCAAAGCATATCGAAATCTAGGAATAGAGCCATTATTTGGAAATCAGGAAGGAGCATAGACTCTTGACCGAAGCGCAATTTATTATAAGGCTTTAGTTCTAGTGTGTATAGCAGGTGGCCTGTATCCCTAGGGCCAAATGTACCACATTTCCTGTTCCAATAAACATTGCTGGTTTTACCTTGAACTTTTCATAAGAACAAGAAAAAGCCTCATTCTTTGGCAAGTACCAATAGCAAAAATGCTTTGGAGGAAAATAAAATTCTACAAGGGATACCGAGTAGCTCTCAATGCTTCTGACCTAGGCTGTCTTTGCTATCTACTCTATTATTTCAGTGTAGCCTCAACTTAAAGAAATATTTATTTATTTATTGCCAAAGTGGTGTACAGAGGAGTTACAGTTTCATATGACAGGCAGTGAGCACATTTCTTACCCAACTTGTTACCTCCTCCCATTTTTCTCCCATCTTCCCCTTTCATTTCCCTCCTCTCCCCCAAAGTTTTATAGCTGCTTTACAGCAGATTGATTTGTAAGTATTGCTGTTGCAGTGGTCCATCTTTTACACTTTGTCTCTCCACTTTGATGTTCCCCTTCCTTTCCCTATTTCCGATAAACATACATACAATACCCAAGTACGGAAATCAGTTACAGTGACATCAGCAGTAAAACCATGGGGAAGAAAGACAAAAGAAAAAGGCATAATTTCACACAGTATATTGAGCCCTAACTTTTTGCCTGATGTCTCTGGATACTGCTGTGTAGTGTGTCAAGGTTTGAAAATGAGGAAGGGGAAGGTCATTTATATGGGGGAAGCAGACTCGGAAGATTTCTCCTGCATGGTCTAGGAGCAGGAGGGAGCTGGGGAAGATGGTGCTTGTGGCGTGGTGGAGCCTCTTCTAGCTCAGCGGTGCCTTCACGATGATCCCGCTGTTACCACCCAGTTCTGTAGTAGGGGCAGATGAAGCCATTAAATGAGAGAAAACCCGGATGTGAGGGGAAAATGGTTTGCCACCTGTCCAATGAGAACTGTATTGAGGCACCCATGCATATTTTGGATTGGAGCACTGATGAACCTCAAAACGAGAGGATTACCATCTCATTAGCAGTCATCTAAAACATCCAAGTCCACAGGGCCCAGTGGAGATAAATGAATAAGCCCTCGTGAAGGGCATGGGCAGATAGGGGAAATAGAATCAAGACATGTTGTGCCAACAGGTAGAGAATACAGCTCTCTTATCTGTTCCTTTTCTATTTTTTTACGTGCTGGTGAGATAAAGGCCCATGCACTCGTTGAGACTGAACTATTGATGAGGACTTAGTGCAGACACTCTTGCCTCCTTTTACCAATTCCAATAGGATTTGCAATGTTATCTCTCTGCTGCTCGGCCCTTCTGAACCTGTCAAATAAGTTCTTCCACAACGCGTTTTAAGCTGAGACATATGGTTGAGTGAAAGAGCTGATAAGTCCATCTTCTAGAGGTGATAAGTACAAAGCATTTTTAATGAACATGTATTGTGTTAAACATCTGCAGGATCACCAGAACCTGAGGATATTTAATTAAACACACACACATATACAAAAGATAATGAGGGAAGGGAGATTCTGCCTGTATGTTCATTTCTAGTTTCTAAAAATAAGCAATCTTTTGCTGCATTGCTACTAGTTAAATATTTGCAGTAAAAATGTTGTGTTGATTTTGAATGGAATGATACAGTTAAAAGCATTATTTATCTATGACACTTGTGGTGTGTGTGTGTGTGTCTGTGTATGTGATAAGTTTAATAGTTTAGGGGTGTAAGGAAGTTGTAAATGTAACATTTGAGCTAGTTTAGTTACATAGAAAGTGATATAATGAAGAGAAAACCTTTTTAGAATAAGGGGAAAGAACAGTACAAATATCTTTCTTAAGACTATGCAATGGAATTGAACTGGGAAGTTTAATGATTATTCCTTAACAAAGAGGGTGGCATTGCAAGGTGCCTTCCAGAAGTTGAAGACTAATTTTAAGGAAATTCTTAAAGACTATTTGTGACAAAGAAAGTTAGGTCAAAAGATGACAAGTTTTCTGTCCCTCTTTATGAGCTATAATTTACACTGAGGACTATTTTCTGTTTCTCTTTTTACCACAGATTTACTCGCTCCGGTTGTTTGAGAAGTGCACTGATTTGGCAGACGGAGTGAAGGGAAGCACCTGGAGAAATGTTAGTATCTCTGGGCTGCATAGAGACTGCTGAGCCTTTCATCTGCTCGCTGTGAGCGCTGGCTAAAAACTTCTTTTGCTCTTTTCAAAGGTCAGGGTCAGGAGATATCTTTGTAAGGGGCACATTTGAACTAAAGAGATGAGCAAGTGCACCGACAGCACAAAAGCTACTGAGATGGCGTTGATGAGAAAGGAAAGAAAGGTCACTGCCCTGAATTTCTTCCTCAGGGCGAAGGGACAGAGACTGAGACTAAAGATGCCACAGCAAGGGAGGTGGCTGTGGCATTGGGACCGGGTCCTGCGTTGCATTTGAGCATCCGGAGGGAAGAGAGCTGCCGAGGGGGCAGGGTGAGAAGCAACGGGCAGGCCAGGCTGCTGCTGCTCTTCCTTTCCTACGCACAGCTCATTTTCTTCTTCTTAGGAGGTCCAATTAAGTCATTAATCAGTTAATTAATTAAATCTGTGCAATGGAAAAACTGAGCCTTGTCACACAGGTCCACTTAGGACACATAAGCACACCCTAGGCTAGAAGACGTCCTGATGGGCTCGGCAGCAGTGGCCTGTGAATAAAATGCCCGTTCAAAGATGCCCTCTCAACTCTCACACGGACACCACCACAGCCTTCACTTATTCTTGGCTGCTTGATCTGAAATGCATGCACAGAGCTACCGAGTTCGCCGTGTTTTGTTTTTCTCTGAATCAGGTGATAAGCAAATCACAAGAGAACCCATGGAGCCCATGGTGGAGCTCACAGGGAGGGTGTTTTCCTGGCAAGAGAGAGAGGGGGGAGGGGGAGGGGGAGGGGAGAGGGAGAGGGAGAGGGTGAGGGAGTGGGAGAGGGAGAGGGAGAGGGAGAAGGAGAGAGAGGGAGAGGGAGAGGGAAAGGGAGAGAGAGGGAGAAGGAAAGAGAGAGGTGAGAGGGAGAGGGAGGGGAAGGAAGAGGGGGAGGGGAAGGGGAAAAGGGAAGGGGAGGGGGAAGAGGAGGAGGAGGGAGAGGGAGAGGAAGAGGAGAAGATAAACTATTAAAAAGGTATCATCTCATCAGGGAAGATAGGCAGATGACAAGCAAGCCTGTGAGAAGATGCTCCACTTCATATGTCATCTGAGGTGTACAAAAACGGGGTCCAGTTGCACACCTGTTACAGCCATCACAATCCAGTACACTGACACACCAAATAGTGGCCATCATGCACAAGACAAGGCATTCTCACTCACTGGAGGGAGCAAAAAATGGTGCAGCCACTCTGAAGATACTACAGAGGTTCTGAACATAAGTGTTGTGGCTGTACGATCCCTCAGACAGGGTCTTGATATTTACTCAAAGAACTTGAAAATTTATATTTCTACAAAAATCTGTATGAAAGGGTGCTTATAAGTAGCTTTATTCATAACTGCCCAAATTTAGACGCAAAAATTAGGTAAATAGATAAACAAATCATTGTGGTATAACCGGAGGCTGGAATATTATTTAATACCAACAAAGTGTCATATGAAGACATGAAAAGACAAGGAGCAATATTTAATAACAGAACAAGTCAGAAGAGACCACATACTCTAAGAGTCCAATTCTATGATATTGTAGAGAAGGGTGAACTTCAGAGACAGCAAAACACTCCATGGTTGCCCAGGATTGGGGGCTGGGAAGGCAAGGAAGGAATAGGTAGAGTATGGAGCACTTTCAGGGCAATGCAAATGCTCTGTATGTCATTATAATTCAACCTCATGGAGTATACATGCTAACAAAGAACTATATTGTGAACTAGGGAAGTCTGAGTGATCATAATGTTCCAGTATAGGTTTATCAGTGACATGTATAATTATGGTGAGACCATTGATTGTTGCGGGCTATGAATGTGTGAGGCAGGAAATACGTGTGTGTCTGTGTGTTCCTTTTTTTTTTTTTTTTTGCCAGTCCTGGGGCTTGAAGTCGGGCCCTGGGCTCTGTCCTTGAGACTTTTTTTTTTGCTCAAAGATAATGCTCTACCACTTGAGCTACAGTGCCAGTTCTGGATTTTAATTGCAGTTAATTCTCATGGCCTTTCCTGCCAAGGCTGGATTTGAACAGTGATCCTTAGATCTTAGCCTGCTGAGAAGTTAGGATTACTAGCATGAACCATGGGCAACCAGTTTGTATGCTCCTTTTAATTTTGTTTATAATGATTGTGTGTGTGTGTGTGTGTGCGTGCATGCGTGTGAGTGTGTGTGCTTAATTGGAATGAAGAGTCTCGTAGACATTACTGGTTTCAAACCACAATCCTCAGATCTCAGCACCTGAGTAGCTAGATGTGAGGCACTGGCACCTGGATTATAACATGTCCTTTCCAAAGTCTATTAAGAGGAAAGAAAGTTGCACATCTATCTCAAATTCTATAAGAGTACATAAAATCCATTGGATTAAAAGCATTGTGAAAAATAGTGTGAAAGCATGGCAATGAGCACCTAAAATCTCAGCATTCCATAGGCTGAGGCAGGATGTTCATGAACTTCAGGGCAGTCTACAATTCATAGGGAGGCCTTGTTTCTGTATTTGATTATGCTTGCTATCCTTTAATTGTATATAATTTAGAATAAGATTTAAATCTACTACTTTTTAAATTATATATATTTACCTCAGAATATATGTATCTCAATGTTTACGTGTTTGAATCTTTTAATGTAGCAAAGGGCTGCCTTCTTTTTTTTTTTTTTTTTTGGCCAGTCCTGGGCCTTGGACTCAGGGCCTGAGCACTGTCCCTGGCTTCTTCCCGCTCAAGGCTAGCACTCTGCCACTTGAGCCACAGCGCCGCTTCTGGCCGTTTTCTGTATATGTGGTGCTGGGGAATCGAACCTAGGGCCTCATGTATCCGAGGCAGGCACTCTTGCCACTAGGCTATATCCCCAGCCCAAGGGCTGCCTTCTTGGTGTAAGTTGATTATCATTTTCAAATTTTGAGTCATGTCCACATATTTTTAGATTGCCCATTTATTTTTACCTACTACACAAAGATGGTTGGTTTTCTTCTTTGATAGACTCTTATGTTCCCCTAATCGTATCTTAACAGGACATGTCAGGCATATTCTAAAGAAGAAAGGAATATTGAGTTCACATACTTGTCTGGCAGAGTTTATTATTGTCCACTGAAGATAGATGGGTAACATAAATAGCAATTAGGAGAAATTTGAGACTGTTTCAAGATGTTTCATTTTTCTTTTTTCCATAGAACTTAAAAAAAATTACTCAACTCTAAAGATGGCTTGTCTTTATATATCTTCATACTAATAATAATATGGAATCAATTTCTTCTTATTTATTTATTTATGTCAGTTGTGGGGCTTGAAGTCAGTGCCCTGACACTGTCTCTGAGCTTTTAAGACTGAAGGCTAGCATTCTACAACTTTGAGCCACAGTACCTCTTTTGGTTTTCATCTGAGTAATTGGAGATAAGGGTCTCACAGACTTTCCTACCTGGGCTGGCTTTGAACCATGATCCTCAGATCTCAGTCTCCTGAGTAGCTAGGATTACAGGCATGAGCCACCAGTGTCCAACTCCAATTTCTTAATCTACAATAATCGTCTTCTTTTGAAATTATACTTATTTTTAAAATCTCTTCCAAATACACTTTTTGTTCTTGGTGTGCCCATGTCAGTTTATCAAAAGTAGAACATGTAGTAGTTGTTTTATACGTATTTGGGAGTGATAAATAGAATATTCTGTACTTTAAATGTTAAGTTACAAATCTGAGTATCATGGGAGTTGTTTGTGAAACTAAAAAAGGTTGGGTGAAGAGCAGTATTGCCTGATAACCACTTGATGCAGATTTATATGGATTTGTTAATTTCAGAACCAGTTTCCTATTTTGTGGGGAGGTTGAGACATAATTTGGAGGATTTCATATGTGAACTCTGTATATGTTTCATTCCATTAATGTTTTCTTTCATATAGAACAGATTTATTCAGTTACTGCTGTTTCTGTATTTCATGGTTATACTGATTTCATTTTTTCTGCCAGGTAAATAAAAATCTCACAGTAGACTTCTTTCTTCATCCCTCTTCCCTTTATTGATGTTTCATTTGATGAGATTTTGTCCCTATAAATTACCTACTCTTTCCTAGTAAACAAAACACTTGATACCTTGCCTTTAGAAAACAAGAAAAATAACCAACAGGCAAAACAACACTTACTACAAAGATACTGAACAAAACAAAAAATATTTTTCTTAATTTTTGGTTTCCTTAATGATAGACTCTTATTTCTAGAAGATTGAAAGCATTTGTTAATGAGAATTAGCCTTTTGGAAGCACATTATTTTTAAAGCATTCCTAATCTGATCCTTAGGTACATTTCCTTATATCTATGTCTTTATCTCAGGAAACTTGTTAACTAGACATTTCTCTCCTAGTGACTATTGATAAGATCTCGCTGACACAGAGAAATGTGAGTTGGAGTTTGGAATTTTGAACAGTTCCCATGAACATTTGCTTATATTTGCTTTAAATACTTCCTTACTAACTCTATAATGTTATCAATCCAGGGGCAATGAATTTCGATCAAAATAAACCCTACATCCAGATAACTGAATTACCATTTACTCCTTCATACTGGTGAAGACCAATTGCCTCCCTATCATTTAAGCACCGATATGGACTCTGGGAATAAATGATATTATGTAAATGTAGAGAATCATTATATTATCCAAAATGAAGCAGCATCCCCAATCAGTGCTATGATACATTGTTGAATTTATTGTTCTCCTCTTAATGGCACACACATTACATTGTCAATTTCAAGTTACTGGGCAACTTGTTCCAAAATGCTTCCATTCATCATATTGACAGTGATGTTAATCAAATTGACTATCCTTAACAAAAAGCCCTGCTTCATTTCAGTTATATTGCTTTTCTGCCTATGGGGACCATTTATACAATTAACGAAAGCAGATCTAAAGCTAATAAAAATACAAATGAAGATTTATTCATAATGCTCAAATGAATTATAATAATTTAATTAAAGTATATGGTACTTTTGGAAAGGAAAGAGATAAAGAGGGAAAGAAGTCTTTATGAGAAAGTAAAAGGAGGGGAGAAAGAACTGTGGGAAAATTCTTTAGCTTTTGTGATTTTCATTGATTTCATCTCACAGAACAATAGACAGGCATCCACTGAAGATGGAAGTTAGCACTTGGGGAGAGGAAGAAAAGAAGAATCAATCAAAATCTGCAGCTTGTTATATATTTGAAAGATACAGAGACAACCAGGAGGAAGAACAGCGGAGTGGGGTGGTATGAGAGAATAAAAGAAATACTTAACGGAATGAACCTAAGGTGCAAGAGACAATTCAGACTGATAATCAAGTTATATTTTCTGGCAGCCAAAGATTATTCATTCCTAAGCAATGCTAGATGTCCCATGGAGATATTTTCTTTAATGTTTTATTCTCAGCCATCAGGAGAGAAACAAAGCTTCCTAAACTGTGATGTGAATGAAATATCAATGTTTGCAAAGAGTGTTGGCTCAGCTAAATGTTGTCAAGCATTTGAGGGACAAGAATATTGAGGGAGCAATAGTTTGCAAACTTTGAGTAGACTTTGGGTCTCATCACCTAATTAACAAACTAGGCACTGGAAGTATTTCAGAATACACTGGGAAGTCGCGATCATTCTTTAAAGCCACTGAAGGACCAATTCAGTCCTTCAAATTCATATATAATTGAGAAAGAGTTATTTCTACCATCATGCCAGAAAAATTATGTGCCATGGATTCATTCCATGTGTGTAGGGGGGTAGATGTCATATACAGTCTTTTTGGGAGCCATAAGTGCTACGTGCAAGGTGAATGGTGAGTGTATCATTAAGTGTTGTAGGATTGTTTACAAAGGGAATTTGATGGAAGCTGGATTCTTTAGAGAAGCGGTTCTGGAGTTGGACTCAGAACAACTGACAAGTTTGCATTTTTGAATGAGGCAGGACTGTACATGTATAAAGGGAAATCTACCGAGGAAACCCCTTAGGAAAGAATATTCTATAATTTCACAGCAATGTGAATTTTATCTGTAGTTTTAGCTCCCTAATACACATAGATTGCTCAAAAGAAGATACTTTTTTTATAGCACAGAAGGATGCTAAAAAATAACATTTTTCTTAGAAATAAAAAAAATTAAAACACTGTGAGTGCATTTATGAAGATGACTATACATAAAGGGACCAGTATACACAATATAGACATCATTTATGGATACAATATAGAAACTTTTTAGACACATATGTGAAGCACATTTCTGTTGTTAATTGGCATCAAGCTTTCGGTAAAGAACTTCAGTCCTCTGGCCCAGAGTCTAGCCATATGGATTCAATAAAACAAGTGAATAAATGTTATTTCCCTATTATTTCAAGGCTTCTTTCTTTCCCTATATTTCTAAAATTCTCTTTGAAATGACTAGGAGAAAAGTGAAAAAAATATACATAGACTAATTATTCTGAGTATGAGAAAGCTCATGGGAGGCCAAGTTGGGTGTGAGAAGGTGTGAAAGGTCCTATGTTCAAGGGAATGGAGACATTAAGTTTGGGAACAAAGGGATATCCTTTCACTTCTTCATATTTCCTTTGTGAATATTTCTTCCAGTGACATTCTTGGATTGTGTCCCAACCTCAAATCCTGAATAGACACATCAAGCTAACATGACACAGATACATGGATATAGTTGTACCCAATCTAATGGAGGGGGATGGGTGTCAGGTGTGAAAAAGTCTAATTCAGTTGATTTCATCACTAAGATAGACAGCTTCTCCTTCTCCTAGCACTTCATCACTTCAGTGGGAAATAGCATCATCAACTTTGATCCAACAGCAAAGTGTCCTATTAGCTACACCTACAGGTATACAACTCTATAAGGATAAATTGGATGCAATGAGGGAATGGATTAAGTACACACACACACACACACACACACACAACCCTACCTTTTAAGAGTGCACTTGGATTCTTGTTACTAATCCATGCTCTGCTGAGATACACAGATACAAAACACAAGTTTACATCTAGTTTATGTCATTTTTATTACATTTTTGTTGGAAGTAAGATAGACTATCGAGTTGCTCAGTGCTTGTGAGTGTTAAGAAGTAAAGTGGGGTTAGAGAGGGAACAAAAGGAAATCTCTGATATCTGAAATAATTTACTCTGTTGCTTTGAAAATATGGATTCAACACTAGCTTCAGTTGTCTGCAGAAATCCATATGAAGGAAGGCTTGAGATACAAATCCCCATGTATTAACATGTTTTGTTTGCACAATGTTTCTAAATACCAAGACTCATTGCTCCAGACTGTGGCATTGATTAATGATCAGACAGATGGATACATCTTGTAGAAATCTGTAAAAAAAAAGTTTGGACAGATTTTGTGTCAAAACTGGAAACCTGACGGGAAGCTAGAATTGCGTACTTGGATGAAGCCCCATCCTCTTGAATATATTTTATAACACACCAAAATGATAGACTCAGTCTAGAGCTGATATTCCAAATAGTTCATTAGTTTATCTTGAACAGAGACTTAGTAACAGATAGTAGAAAACCCTCAAAAGGCTGTAATGGCTACAAGGTCTTCTGAGCTTGGTTCTACCATGGACAGACTGTGTGGTCTTGCACACATTTACCTTGACAGATCACACACACATACAACTCTGCTGAAAAAAAAAAAAAAGAGGAGAGGATAATGCCTGATCTTCCTTATGCAGATGGGATTGTAATAACTGATTGAAATTACAACTGGGAAGGTACATTGATTATTCTCTAACTTGATGCCAAGTTCTTAGCATAATTCTGCGTATGACATTTGAATCATTGTTTTTTTTTACAATTGACCTCCATTTTATGTATGTATGTATGCATGTACGTATGCATGCATTTATTTATTTATTGTTGTTTGTTTATTTGCCAGTCCTGGACCTTGGACTCAGGGCCTGAGCACTGTCCCGGGCTTCCTTTTGCTCAAGGCTAGCACTCTGCCAATTGAGCCACAGCGCTACTTCTGGCCGTTTTCTATATATGTGGTGCTGAGGAATCGAACCCAGGGCTTCATGCATATGAGGCAAGCACTCTTGCCATTAGGCCATATTCCCAGCTTTACCTCCATTTTAGAAGATGAGACAATTGCTACTAATAATAAGAGGACTTCTTCATAGGTTTATGTAAAATGGAGAGTTAGTTCTTTTTTTTCCTTTTTTTTTTTGCCAGTCCTGGGGCTTGAACTCAGGGCCTGAGCACTGTCCCTGGCTTCTTTTTGCTCAAGGCTAGCACTCTGCCACTTGAGCCACAGTGCCACATTTGGCTTTTTCTATATATGTGGTGCTGAGGAATTGAATCCAGGGCTTCATGTGTATGAGATGAGCACTTTACCACTAGGCCATAGTCCCAGCTGAGAGTTAGTTCTTGAATTTGTCAATTAAATTCTAGTTAGTAATGGTTGCTTTTTGCTTGCATCATTATGACTTCTGGCATTTTTATTATCGTCTTCATGTTTTCCTAGATCTATCTCCTCTGTACACCAGAACTATTTAATATAGTAACCATCAATGCTATATGACTAAGTTTAAATTGATTAAAATTACATGAAAATTCACTTCCTTAGTCACTGTCATGACATGTGAAGACTCCACAACCACATTTTCAACATTGACGTAGAATGCATCCACCGGCACAAAAAGTTCTATCAGGCAGGGTAATTCTAGATCAGAGGGTGTAAACCATAGCTTGTAAATGAAATATGGTCTCCTGTCGACTTTGTATGCTTTGTTGGAGACATTCATATTTATATTTCTCATTTTCTTTTACTGTTTCTGTACTATTGTAAGTCTAGAATATTTACTATCTGAGCTCTTTCTCCTTTCAAAGCCTAGAATATTTACTACCTAAGCTCCTATGTTTTCTTTTCCATTTGCTTTTCTTTCCCCGCCCTTCTCCCTCCCTTCCTCCCTCTCTTCCTCCCCTTCCTTCCTTCCTTCCCTTCCTTCCTTCCTTCCTTCCTTCCTTCCTTCCTTCCTTCCTTCCTTCCTTCCTTCCTTCCTTCCCCTCTGCCTCCCTCCTCCTTCTTGCTTGCTTGCTTTCCTTCCTCTCTCTCTTTTTCTTTCTTTCATGCCATGTAATCCAAGTGGGCTTGAAACTCTAATTCTGTCTGTCTCACTTTTATGAGAACTTCGATTACTGCCATACTCAACCATTCCCAGAAGCATCTGCAGACTTATTTTATTCTGTGTTTTATCACATTAGATTATCTAATAAAAAGTAATGTTCTTACCAAATAGCAATTACAAGGTGATAAATGTGATAATTTTCTCAGTATCCTAACCAAAACATAAATATATACTTCCTTATATATGTGTGTATATATGTATACGTATATACCTTTATATAAGTATATATATATATAAAATAGGAATATCAAAATATCATTTTGCACACCTTAAATATATTGAGTTTTTAGATTTAATCCCATACCTACTAATTTGTTGAACCAGGATTCAAGCTAATTTCATCTGACATATTTAGTTCATGCCATCTTTCCACCTCTTGATCTTCTGGGATCATTTCTGCAAAACTGTGGGTGGCTACAGGCCAGGGACACCTGTCAGATCCTCTCTGCCATGGCTTTTCAAGCTTGGTTTTACATTTATGATCCTCACCTGAAAGCAATTTCAATGAATAATAATTAAAGGGAAACTCAAACTCATTGGAACTTCTAGTTCTTCTGATTTTGGTTTCTCCTTGCTTTCACCTTGTTGGCTCTGCTACACCTTCAGTGAACCCTCGGTAAAAACGAGCCAGCTAGGGTCTCCTGAACACCACACTTTGTGTGATGGTGTTCTCCCTGCCTGGCAGAAAGGCTGTGTCAAGTTGTTAGCACCGTGCACCATTGCATCCCCATACTACCTAAAATTCCCTTCTCCTGATACCTAATGGGGGTTTCCTTCGCTTCTCACAGACTGCCTTTGCTGTTCCATCCTCATGAGGCAGCCCCTGACATTCTCAGTCTTCTTTACTCAGCAATGCCTTCCTTAAAGTATGTATGTGTATGCATATCTATGCATACATATTATATATATATATATATATATATATATATATATATATATATATATATATATATATATATATATATATATATATATATATATATATATATATATATACCAGTGCGAGGGATTGTACTCAGAGTACCCTCCTTTAGCCACTTGAGCCCAGCCTCCTGTTTTGCTTTTTTGCTGGTTAAAATGGGGAAATTCATGGAATTTTCTGCCTAGACTGGCTCTAAACTGGGATCTTTAGATTTTAGTCTCTTGAGTAACTAAGATTACAGGCATGAGCCACTGGCACCTGGCTATATTTATATTCTAACATGTGATGATATTTAATGGATTTGCTTTATTTTTTGTTCATTAACTATCTTTCCCCATTAAAATATAAGTTACATGGATGAAAGGTCAATGCTGTCCAACATTCTGTGGTTATTTGCAACTAAATTCTCTCTTGCATATCTATGTTAGCTTTTCCTGAATATCTATGCTGGCTTGCTCTCATAATCTTAAGGGGCCAGGAATGAAGGCTATGATTAAATAATCAGAATCAATGATAAGCAACTTTGATCATGATTTTGGTAATTTTCCTTTCTGCACTGATCATAAAGAACTGCATCTCTGTGTTATTTTGAAATCTAAATATATGTGAACTGAATACATACATTTTAGTAGTTCAGGAGATACAGCGTGTGGGCTGTACTTTGGGCATAACTACCTATGTGGTGCCAAATGTACTTTGAATTGAGTGAATTATTGAATTCAATGACCACATAATACTCTTGCTATTGGTGCTGCATTACCATGGAGAGTTTCCGAAGTCTGGAACTGATTCTGTTTGTCCCTTCTTCTAAGATTTCCTTTTCTTTCACCAGAAAAGTATAGAGACTGTCCATAAATCAAATAGAATGTCAGTAAGAAGTTGAATGACAGATTCTCTTATCCTTTTGGAATTTTCTACATTTTTACTCTCTAAATACATTAAAAATGCAGAATGATTCCTTTGAATCTTTTTTTCTTAACTGTAGGAAACAGTATTTCAATGCTGTTTCAAAGAATTGTTTAATTTTACCTAATCTAAATAGATAAGAAAATCAGGTTCAGTGCTGTGGAGCATTAAAAAGAACTGAATGCAAAGTGTCCTTCAAGTATAATCTTGTGTTCCTGCCAATCTTTTAACTGCCTTTGAAGTGGGACTGAAAAATCTTATAATAAAGAGAATACAACTGTGAGTATCAGAGTCTGTACTGGATGAAGTTGGATAATTAGTTTAAGAATTTTTGAGTTGTATGAAGGGCAGGATTAGAGAAAAACAAAGAAAAAAAAAGGAAGACGTGATTGTCAGCAACACAAGCTCATAGTGGATGCTCTGAAAATACTGACCAAGCTTACGTGGACATTTGCTGGACCTGGGGAAACAAGAGAAGTTACAAAGATGGGACGTGCATCCACCATATTATAATCTTCCTCTGAAAGACAGGAGAGGTGTGAGAATAAAAAAAGCATATCTTAACTTTTATTCAGTTAGATTTGTTAACTTTTGTATGTGTTTAACCATATTTTCCCTTTGGTTCTTTCATGAATCTTATGTGAATGGTAAGTAGCTTTGGTAATGCCAAGTTCACATTTATGTTAAAAAAAAGAAAGTCTTCACTTGGTACCTTAGCATGTTGACTCCTTCCCATTATCAACTGTCTTTTATTTCAGATTTTCTTATTTGCTTATATACTTTCTATTTTTTAAACTTTTAAAAACATACTGTAGATTTTTTTGAACTCTAGGCCTGGGCGCTGTCCCTGAGCTCCATTTTGCTCAAGGCTAGCACTCTACTGTTTGAGCCTCAGCTCTGCTTCTGGATTTCTGGGGGTAGTTTTAATGGAGATAAGAGTCTCTTAGACTTTCCTGTGTGAATTGGCTGCAAGCCCAGAATCCTCAGATCTCAGCCCCCTGAGTAGCTAGGGTTACATGCACCAGCCACCCACACCCAGCTCCCTGAGCTTTTTAATCAAGGCTAGTATTCTACCATTTGAACCACAAGTCCACTTCAGGCTTTTTTTTTTTTTTGTGGTTAACTGAAGATAAGAGTCTGACAGACTCTCCTGTCCAGGAATTCTCAAATCAGCCTCCAGAGTAGCTAGGATTACAGGTGTGAACCACACGTTCCCAGCTCATAATTTAGGTTTTTAACTGATGCATTGTGTATTTTTATGGGGACAATGAGACATTTCAATACATGTGTAAAATGTGCAATTATCAGGTCAGGGTAACAACATATCTATTACCACAAACATTTATCATTTGTTGGTGTTGAAAATATCCAGACCCTCTTTAGTAGCTATTTTTAAATCTCAATTAAATGTTAACTGTAGTTACTCTACTGTACTGTACTACATTGGAGAATATTTCTCCTTTCAAACTGTACCCTGAGGCCTATTAGCTGTCTTCTTTCTCTCCATCTCCCATTCTTAGGCTTTGATGAGCAGTATTTTGTTCTCTACTTTTGCAAAATCAAACCTTTTAGCATCCATATATAAGTGAGGTTATGAAGTATTTGTCTCTCTGGGTCTGACATATTCAACTTAACACAATGTCTCTCAGCTTCAGTCATCCTGTCACAACAGAATTTCATTCTTGTTTTTTTTTTTTTTAACTGTTTTTCTTTTTTGATACTAGGGATGGAACTTAGGACATTACACTTGCTAAGCATGTGCTTCACCAGTGCAGAACTCATTCTTTAATGTGGCTGAACATTAGCCCACTGTTTATATGTCCCACATTTTCTTTTTCTACCTATACATCAATGGGCAAGTAGCTATTGCGTATAATGCTGTAATTATACATGGAAATGCAGGTTGCTCTTTAATATACTGACTTTCTTCAGATCAATGCCTGATAATGACATTGGCAGATTGTATAAGCACATTTTCCTCTAGTTTGTTTTTTAAAGTGCCCTGATAGAGTTCTTTATTTTGTTACATTAGACGAGATTTCTGTTTTAATATTAGCACAATACTGCTTTGAATTCAATATTGTGATACTTCTGTGATTTTTGCTCATATTTACTTAGTCTACTCGGGAATCTTTGTGATCCCATCTTAGTTTTGTGATTGCTTTTTATACTACTGTAAAAAGCAACACAGGAATTTGATAGGGATTGCATTGAACCTGGGTATTGATTTAGGAAACATGGGCATATTAACATTAATCTCTCTAATGCATATATCTGATTGCTGTTCCATATTTTTGTGTCTCCTTTAATTCCTTCATCAGGACTTTATACTTTTAATTCTAGAACTCGTTTCCTCCTTAGTTAAATTTATTGTTTGGACTTTTTGCAAGCATGGAAGATAAGATTGCTTTTTTTTATTTCTTTTTCAGTGACTTCCTGCTGATATATGGAAAGACTATTGATACTTTCTTGCTTATATCATGAAACTTTACTCAATTTATAAGATCTGACAGCTTTTGGTAAAGTTTTCAAATTTTGTCTCAATTAATGACCATGCATTTCAGTCAGGAATAGGTGGATTTCTTCTTTTCCTAACTAGATATCTTTTCTTCTTTTCTCTTGCCTAATCACTGTAGTGGGACTACATAGCTGGGACAGATCTTATGTTAGATAAGAAGGGTAGAAGTGGACATTTCAGTTTAATTCCAGATCTTAGAGGAAATGTTTTTCACTATTTCCCCATTCAGTACGAACATTACCAATGACATTAATCGTATCAAGGCAACTTCCTTCTGTACCTAAAGTGTTGAGATTTTTTTTTTATCATTTTGTCAAGTATTATTGAGTCATTTTTGCATCTATTGCAATGATAATGTGATTTTTATCCTTCTTTCTGTTGATGAGTCACGTCACCTTATCTTTTACATATAGTGAACCATCCATATGTCCCTGAGATAAATGTCACTTGGTTATGGCACATCTTTTTTATATACTCTGGGCTTTAGGTTGCTAAAATTTTGTTGACGAATTTAATACCTGTGTTCATCAAGGATATCTGTAATTTTCTTCGTGTGTCTATGTCCTTATTTGATTTTGGTGTCTGGGTAATACTGACACTGTGGAATGAATTTGGAAGAATTCATTGCCTATATAGCTTGATAAAATCTGGTGTTCTTTAAAAGTTTACTAGAATTCTACAGTGTTGGGGTCTCTTTCATTGGAATACATTTTAGTACCTATTCAAATTTCTAGTTTTTTTTTCTCTTTTTTTTCAAATTTTTATTATCAAACTGATATACAGAGAGGTTACAGTTTCATACGTTAGGCATTGGATACATTTCTTTTACTGTTTGTTACCCTGTCTCTCAACCCCCCCTTCCCCCTCCCCCTTTCCCTTTCCCCCACTGAGGTGTTCAGTTCACTTTCACCAAACAGTTTTGCAAGTATTGCTTTTGTAGTTGTTTGTCTTTTTTTACCCTGTGTCTCTCAATTTTGGTATTCCCTTTCAATTTCTTACTTCTAATACCAGTATACACGGTTTCCAAAATACTCAGGTAAGATTACAGAGATAGTGTAGGTACAACCACTGGAAGGTGATACAAGAACATCATCAATAATAGAAGCTACAGATACAGATGGGACGTTGAAAGTAGTTACAACTGTGATGTAACAATCGTTTCCGTAACATGGAGCTCTTTTTTTTTTTTTTTTTTTTTGCTCAAGGCTAGCACTCTACCACTTGAGCCACAGTGCCACTTCTGGACGTTCTCTATATTTGTGGTGCTGGGGAATGGAATCCAGGGCTTCATGTATATGAGGCAAGCACTCTTGCCACTAGGCCATATTCCTGGCTCCTTGTTTTTCATTTGTCTGTTTATGTATTACAATTCTTCATTTCATTATATCCTAAGAGTCCCTTTTCTGTGCATTTAAAATTTTTTAATTTTATTGCCAAGGTGATATACAGAGGGGTTACAGTTACATACATAAGGTAGTGAGTGCATTTCTTGTCAAACTTGTTACCTCCTCCCTCATTTTTCTCCCACCTTCCTTCCTTCTCAATTCACCCCCCTACTCCAGGAGTTCTACAAGTAATTTCCACCATACTGTCTTGTAATTATGGCTGTTGCATTGGTTCGCCTTTTGTCCTTTGTCCGGCCATTTTGATGTTTCCCTTTTCTTCCCTTCCCTAATCCAAATAAATGTATATACAATGTCCAGGGTTACAGAAATCAAATACACTGACTAAACCACAGGGAAGAAAAATGCAAGAAAAAATAATAATTTCACATAGTACATTAAAAATAACAATTAAAACCACTTGTTTCCATATTTTGATGTTCATTTCACTTAGCCTTATATTGTATGATCATTGCACAGTCATTGAGCTATTGTGATCCTCTGCTAGGACTATCCTAGATATATACTAATCATTACTAGTAAGGGAAAACATAGATTAGTTGCAATGTGTCCTTTGTAAAACCTCTCCTACCATATGTTTAGCTCATCCCCTTTTTTTTTGGTTAATCTAGTTAAATGTTTGTCATCTTTATTTACCATCAAAAGTAACTTCTAATTTCAGTATTTTTAGTATATTTGATTGTCTATTTTTGCTTTTATCATTGATATATGTTATCATCTCCTGATTCAGGATTTGGTTTGTTTACGCTTTACCTCTTCCTTACATTTTATTGTTAGGTTGTTTATTTCAGGTCACGTTTTTTTGTTTTTTTTTTGTTTTTACAATTGTAGGCACTTATTGCTGTAAAATTTCCTCTTATTTGCCTGTTGCATCTCATAAATCTGAGCCTGCTGTTAGGGCTTTGTTGTTGTTTTGAGAAATTTTTAAACTTCTCTTTTAATTTCTTTATAAACCTTATTGTTCAGGAAAATGTTGGGCAAGTTTCCCATGTTTATGCAATTTTAATACTCTTGTTGGTATTATTCCACTGTGGATAGAGAAAAGGCAACTATGATTTCAATTCTTTTCTTTTTCTGGTCCTGGGGCTGGAACTCTGGGCCTGAGATCTATCCTTGTGCTTCTTTAGCTCAAGGTTACTATTCTACCATTTGTACCACAGTGCTATGACATCTGGCTTTTTCTGAGTATTTATTAGAGATAAGAGTTTTACAGCTTTTCCCATCCATGCTGGCTTCAAACTGTCATCTTCAGATCTCCTTTTCTTGAGTAGCTAAGATTACAGGTGTGAGCTACTGGCATGCAGCTTTGATTTCAATGTGTTCTGAATTTTTAAAATGTGGTCTGTTTGGGAGAATATTCTAGGTATTGGCGGCAAACGTGTTTGGTAAAATCCGTTTTGTTTTGTTTTGGCTTTGTAGTACTGGGGTTTGAACTCCAGGCCTCATTGTTGCTCAGCTTACTTGACTGGCCCTATACCATGTGGTCCAGGCCTCCAGCTTGACTTTTTTTTTGCCAGTCCTGGGACTTGGACTCAGGGCCTGACCACTGTCTCTGACTTCTTTTTGGTCAAGGCTAGCACTCTGCCACTTGAGCCACAGTGCCACTTCTGGGCGTTTTCTATATAGGTGGTGTTGAGGAATCTAACCCAGGACCTCATGTATACAAGGCAAGCACTCTTGCCATTAGGCCATATTCCCAGCTCAGCTTGACATTTTGATGGTTATTGGAGATGAAGTGTTAGTGTCTTCCCTGCAGGAGCTGTCTTCAAATGATAATCCTTCAAACTCAGCCTCCTGAACAGCTAGGATTATAGGCCTGAGTCATTAACACGGGGCTTCTTTGTCACAATTTTATATTGAATGCACCATAAACATGTCCTAGGCCCCTTCAGCGGATGGCATAGTTTAACTGTTAATTTTGTTTGTATATTTTTTCTGTAGATAATTTGTTGACCAATAAAGTCAGATATTAAAATCTTCAACAATTTGAGTCTATCTCTCCTTTAGATTGAATATTTACTTTCAATGTTTGGTTACTTTGATATTGGATAGATAGATAGATAGATAGAGATATAATTGTTACATCATCTTGCTGAAGTAAGCCTTTTAAAAATCATTAAACAAAAAAATTCTCTAATGAGTTCTTATTTATTTATTTTACTGAAGTCTATTTTACCTGATAGGGATAGGTGCATTTCTACTTGCTTTTGGTTTCTTTTCATTTGGAATTTTTTCTATTCCTTTGTTTTCCTTACATGTTTGTCTTATCAGTGAATATCATATTAGAGGAACACTTTTTATATTACTGGTTTATAGCCACAGAAGGTGTCTGAAACCCCAATCGTACAATGCCAGAACTATTTTTAAGTATATAAAAATAAAAGACAATGGAGTTATATTTTCCACAAAAGACCTTAACAAGCAAGCCTCATTGTTGAAGCTTACAATAGAAAGTAATGGACCATGCCACGTGGCACAGCCACCAGTGTGATGTGATTTCAGGTCTTGCATTGAATGCAGAGCTAGTTTTGAGAAATAAATCTGGATATCACTGAGGTGAGAAAGGAAATGATGTACAATGAAATGATTTTTGAAAGAGATTATCAGCTTGAAAGTTAAAACAATATGGCAATAATTATAAAGATATTCACCCCGAAATGGTTTAGACCCTTTTCTAATAAATTATCATAATATAAGCTTGCCTAAATGTTTTCCTTTGGAATGCCACTTTGGGAGTTGTTCTCAGAACATTGAAATCATTTTTCTTTCAATGACTTCAACTGTAATAGTACATCTTTGCCTTTGGAGCAATCTAATTAATTTTCAGAGACAGCTCAATTCAACGTTTCCATATGTAAATAACGTACTAATCAATGTAGCATTATTTCTCTCCCACTGGGCTTGAGTTTTCTTTTCTCTTTTTTTTTCTTTCACTAAATCTTAAAAAAATAAAATTAGTATCTTTAAGTAGTTGTACAAAGGAGTTGCCATTTACAAAGCAGTTTATGACTACAATATAACTTGATCAATGTCACCCCTTTCAACATTTTCACCTATCCCTTCCCTACCTACCCTTTCCCTCACTCTTAATTTTTTAGGATATATGTTGGGTTCTTGAGTATATTTCTCCCTCTTCTCTTTATTACGCTGCCCCTTTCCCCTTGCCCCCACCAAACCCCTTTTGACTATCTGCTTCCTGGTGTTTTATTTTGCTGAACGTTGGTTTTGGCTTTCTAAGGAATTACATTATTTGAGTGTTCCCTTGAAGATAACACTATTTTTATCACAACAATTGGTGAATATTTGGTACTGAATTGGATTCAAACTGATAACTGATCTTACTACTGTATATATGTGTATTGTAGCAAGGGAAGGGAATGGGAATATCAACATCGAGAGAAAAAGGATAAAAAGACAAACCATTGCAATAGCGATACTTGCAAAACCAATAGGTTTAAACTAACTGTACAACTCATGGAGGGGTGGGAAATGAGGGGGGAGGTAACAAGTTGGATAAGAAATGTACTCATTGTCTTACATATGAAACTGTAACCCCTCTGTATTTCACTTTGACAAGAAAGAAGAAAAAATAACAAAATACAAAACATAAATAACAAACACAAATAGCTTAAAAACAAATAAATGGCCTTGTTCTATGTACATTTGATTAGATATGAATACAATAAGATAATATGTTGTAACATTACAATAATTTGTAGTAAATTTGGTTCTGGACTTGGTCTCTTGGGTGGGAGGGAGGGTTTATACTTGTTAGAATAAACTAGTTGTGTGATTCTGTATGAGCACATGAAAGGCAATAGAAGAGGGGACTGGAGACAGAGAGACAGAGACAGAGATAGAGAAAGTTAGAAAGACCGAGTAACAGAGAGAGAAGAGAGAGGAGAAATTTAACCTCTCACTTTGGAGATTACACAAAAATCCAATTGACCTTTTTAAAAACACCTAATTGTCATGCACCCAGGTACTCTCTGGGCTCAAACTGGCAGTCAAATATCACAAGAAAGGTTATTCTTGTTATTTCAAAACTAACATGACCCAAGAAGTATTGCTGGTCCTCAGAGAAATTCCAATTAAGCTCATCAGGGTCTTCTGTTTAATTATTTAATTACTTAATGTTTTTCAAGTGTTTTGAAGATGCTAAATGGAATGTGTGTGCTAATTAGTATTATTTATGAAAAGCAAATAAGACATTAATCCATGCTATTTTCTCACAAGTTTATCATTTTAGCTGGCTGGCCAATTTTTGTGAACTCAGAAATACTTGCCTTTTATAGTTTGGCACAATGTACACAATGATGAAAATATTGTGTAAATTCAAAGCACAACTGATAAGACCTAACTATCTTCCCTATATTTTTATCTAGCTTATATATTCCAATTTTATCAGTGATAAGGAACTACTTAAAAATAAAACAGAAATGATGCACAAATGTCTAGGGATATTTTACAATATTCCTTAAATTACAGGTTACTTTATAATTCTATGTAAACCTGGAATTTCTGCATGAATTGTAAAGGATTTAAAGAAGTTATGGATAGAGGATTGTTCTTCCATGAGACTCTTTTTGGAATTCTTAATAGACTTGGTGTTTTACTATCTTTTACTTTTTTATCCCATTAAAGATAAAAGATAAAAGGAAAGGAAAGTCTATTTGAGGTCAATTAGATTCTGGATCTCACTGAGTTATAGAGTGCTTATGAATACAGAATCAAAGGAAACTACTGCTTGTAACTTGGAAACCTCCTATGGTGTGGAAAGTGAATGCTGACTATGACAGCTCACAACTTCCTGGGTATTCCCTAAACCATGTCCTTCATGGAGCACCAGCTGTTTCACTCCCAGGAGACATTAGAATATGTCAGAAAAGAGCAGCTCAGTGGCAATTGTTGCAAAATTGAAACATGTAATCTTTGTTATCAAACCTAGTGTAGCTGCAAATCATGTTTTAAATATAAAATTGCAGACGGTTTTGCAACCTTTAAATCTTTTCTTGTCATTTTATGATTCTGGTGTTAAATTTTGCTGTGTTAATGTCATCTTCACTTGGTAATATTTACAGCACCTAAATCAATGTTGAGGACACATAGAATATTGAGGGATCAACTCTACTTATTCCAAATACACTTTAATATTTTGACTGCCAGACCAGAGTTCAAGAAATAACTGCACTGGAATGATAATGAGAAGTTTAACAGTTTTATGATGGTTGAAGCTGACTTTATGAAAGTTGATAAATTTCATCTTGTAGGTTTCAATTTCTCATTCCCTACCGAGAGATGGGGAGAATACATTGATACTACATTTCAAATTGGCTAGATCAGAAGGAACAGCAGCTAAAATCCATTACAACCCAATTACATCCATCAGCTGAAGCTGTGTGCATTCATTCGTGAACATCAGCATTTAATCCATAAAGAGGAACTAATGAGAAATTTGAAAATGGAATCCACGCATCAGTAAGTTTGGAGAGATTTTTCTGGGATTAATGATCTGCCAGAGAATCTTCAACATGCTGGAAAGCTATTCTCTCTGGGTTTGTTTACTGACCAAGAAAGAGAGAGAGAAAGAGAGAAAAAGAGAGCAAGAGAGTGAAAGGAGGTTTTCTTCTGTCTACTCATCAAATATTTGACTTTCCTTATTCTAGTCCTCGAAAATGGAATGCTGTAAGCCTTGAATGTAAGGTATGTGTTTGTTGGTGAACACGCTTCCATTGAATGGGAAATAATTAAATTATTAGGTGGGAGATTCCCATGTAGAGATAAGTAGTACGTTTCCTAAAGATGTTCTTTTACTTCTAATGGGTACTAGGAAAGCAGTTTCCTTTCATGTGGGGAATGAGAGTTGCAGTAAATGTAATACTAATGATTCAATGCTGCAGAAATTAAAAATAAGATGGAGTCCTTTTCTTCTCAGAGAGGTGATTGCACAAATAGAAATTAATATTGCATTTATTTGGTGGTAATTAATTGAAGGGAAATCAGGCATTTTACAGATCGTTGTGTCATGAGTTCATTTACAATTAAGTCCCTTTATCATGATTCTGGATTTAATAAATATACAGCTTGTACAAACTTTACACTGTATGAAGGTTATACTCTGGAATTTTATCTGTTGAAAATGGTGGAGATCAACATATAATTTAGTTTATGGCTCTATAGAAGGTCTAGGAATTACAGTCACCAGTGAACTAAATACACGTGGATCGTGTAGGAGCTAGCTCTGTGACAGAAATGGATTTGGTTTAACGTTCTTCACTGCGGACACAGGGTGAATGTCTAGGTTCCATTTGGAAATGGCATTCAAGCGTGCGATTCACCCCTCCGTGTTCTGTAGCTGCTGGAGCCTTGTGACGTCTTCGATAGAAGTTATGATGGTTTGAAGTCCCACGGATTCAAAAGTTTAGGAGTTTAACTTTGATTTGTCTACGGCACAGAACACAGGGAAAGCCATACCACACATTTGGACTGCCTACTTTGGGTGATAGGAAGTCATGTGTGGGCTTTCAGAGATGGGATAATGCTCCCGCTTGAACAGAGGTACTGTGGCAGCAAGGACACCTGCCGTGGTGAAGGCAGGTGGGGGGTGGAGGACGCCAGGAGGACACTGAGGCTTTTTACTGTGTTTTATATCCCAAACGACTGGTGGCAGAAAGGTTGAGAGGGGACACGTAGAGGGCTCTTCCAGAATCAGAACTATTAAGCTGGAGGACTTGTTGATTGAAATACTAGCATTTTTTTTTTCTATGTCTACTAAGTGGATGGTGATTCCATTCAATGGGAGAGAGGAGATCAGAGCCGGCCATGCCAGTTGTCTCTTTGGAATGACATCCATGGAGAAGAGGAACATACTCAAAGTTGGGAACCGCTGACAAGAGCAGTTCTCACCCTAATCCCTCTCCCCCGCCTTTTTTTTTTTTTTTTTTTTTTAACAAGTGAAACCAACAGAATGACTTATAAAAAGCAAAATTGGTCATGGAAATATCAACACATGCCATCATGCACTTTTAATCATTTTTCCGTTTTTATGAAGAAAGATGTTTTATTCATCTAAGGATTCAATTCTGCTTGAAAAGGAGGTCAAACATTTTAGGACAATGCAAAGCTACATGGTATGGCTCTGTTATTGGGGGTGAGATTCCTGATAACTTCTTCTTTTATTATTTTTGTGGTCTCATAAATAGTGTGCAGATATAACTAAAATTTTAACCTTTTTTTTTTTTTTTTTTTGCCAGTCCTGGGCCTTGGACTCAGGGCCTGAGCACCGTCCCTGGTTTGTTTTTTTGCTCAAGGCTAGCACTCTGCCACTTGAGCCACAGCGCCACTTCTGGCCATTTTCTGTATATGTGGTGCTGGGGAATCCAACTCAGGGCTTCATGTATACGAGGCAAGCACTCTTGCCACTAGGCTATATCCCCAGCCCCAAATTTTAACCTTTTAATTGTGTATTTTTCTGACTCCATTGACTCAAATGGTCTAAAAATTTGAAGTCTGTATTTGATAGGAAAAGAGTAGAAAGTATAGAAAAATAATTCAAATTTTTTCTGTAGTGGATACAAAGTGGAAATAAGTACAGAGCTGAACAGATGTGTCAATTAACTGTATTTTATTAATTTTGCTTACTATTTTAAATGAAGTATAAATATAAGCTGTCAGGCATCAGAATACTTAAGAGAAATAATATTACAAATTTTCTAAATGCCTTTGTAAAACTTACAGTCTTGATTCTTTACATATGTTACTAAATCAAACTAATAAAATAGTTCATGTGAATGGTAGGCGAACTTTTAAAAAATGTTTGTGTAAAGCTTTGTGCCATTTTATCACTTATAACTCCACAACAGTTGCTGCATCAACAAATTCTCAATCCGAGTAAAGTTTAGTAGCTTTTCATTCTTCGATTTCCTTTACCTTCCTTTTTCCTCTACATGTGTTAATTCATGTACCAAATGAAGTTACAGCCTTTGCTATCATAATTGGTAAATAGAAAACTCAAGAACAGAAGGAAAATCTATTCATCTTACCACTGTTTTTACACCTTTTTTTTAAAAAAAAATTCTGGTTAATTAATACCATTTTGCCTCTTTTTAGACAAGGTCTACTGTTCACACATACTTCTAGTGTTTATTTGAGGATATCTTGATTCCCTCCTCTTTCCAAAAGGATATCTTTGCTGGGTATGGGATTGAGGGATTCCTTTTTTCTGCACTTGGAAAATCTTTATGTCACTTCCTTATTTCTCTGTCATATTATAAGAAATCTATGGCTATTAAAATTGCTTTTCCCTTATACTTAAGGAATTATTTTTCTCCTGTCATTTTTGAGAAATTTTCCTTTGCCAGTAGTCTTTCAAAACTTATGACAAATGTTGATAAGAATTTGTCTTCATCCGACTTGGGGTTTGTTACTTAGATCTATAGGTAGGTATCTTTAATCAAATATGTAAAATTGTTACTCAATTCTTTACTCTGCCATCTTCTATTTAGGAAAGCCATGGCACAAATACTAGTTCCTTTTTATAATCCCACACATTACAGAGTTTCTGTATCTCCTCTTAACTTCTATTGTCTCTCTGTTGTTCATATTTGGTAATTTTGATACTCACAAGACAGTATGTTGGAAATTAACTGTACAACTTGTGGGGCTTGGGGGAGGGAAAGTAGTAGAAAAATGAGAGAGGGGGTGGCAAGTTTGACAAGAAATGTACTCATTACCTTATATATGCAACTGTAACTACTCTGTGTATCACTTTGACAATAAAATAAAATTAAAAAAACTTTCATTGATCATTTGCACTTTACTTTTCATTTTGCTATTGAGTCCCTTTATTGATTGTTTTAAAGCTTCATTTATTGTACTTTTTAGATCTACAATTTCTGTTTCTTTTTTAATCTAGCTCTTTGCTGAAATCTCTTGATTGTATTTCATTTCTTTCAAGTGTTCTTATTATTCATTTATTGTTGAGAGGCTGTTGTGATGGCTACTTAAAGATTAGGTAATTACAGCTACTCTGTTATCTTGGTGGTGCTACTTGTCGCCTGTTTTTACTGAAGTTGAAATTATCCTGTTTCATGTAGATGATTTTCCTTATGAGATGATTGCAGTTTGAATTTTACAGGATCCTAGGTATCACTTATCTTCTATTGGGTAGCTTTCAGTTGGAATAAGGGGACATGCCACATTACTGGCACCACAGAGTGATAAGAGTCCAATTTTGCCACTGTCTATCATCAGTGTATGAGGGAACAATGAATCGCTTACCTCTACTGGGCAGAGGGGGGATTTCGGGATTACCACCATGTTAGTGTCTACCTGACTGTGGGAAGAGAAAGGCTGCCCCCAGACTCTCCTCCCTGTGTGCTGATCTGTGGGTGTGGAGCGGGCCTTATCACCTCTGCATGGAAAATGACAGGCATTCTACTTTACCATTCGATTGTGCCGCGGGCCTGGAGCATGCTTTGTAATTGCTGTATTTTAATTATTATAACACGTGTTCCATCACCACAGTAAGGACCTGTGACCAATCCACTCAAAAAGAGAAAATATTCTTTGGGAATGTAGTTTTAGAGATTTTGACCCATGAACAAGTCCTCTATTGCTGTTAGCTATTTGATGGGACAGCAGCATATCATGGTGGTAGTGCATGGTAGAGCAAAACTGTTCTCTACATGGTGAGAATACAAAAGTAAGGAAGAGGACAGATGGGGGTCACCCAGTGCCCTTGAAGGACTCACAGCTGGTTACCCAAGGGCATCCTCCTGGACCTCACCTTTTAAACAGTCCACTTCTCAGTGTACTGTGCCGGAAACCAAGGCTTTGTCCCATGAACCTCTGGGAAGACATTGAAGAGCCCAACAATAGCAACGGATAAAGGTAGAAGTCCATGAATTCCATGAGACCACATTATTCTGAATCAGGTGTGAAAGTCCTGCCCTCCCCCCACCATGCTTTTCTCTAGTAACATCCCAGCATAGGGGGCTAGGAGATCACTTTGCCGACTGAAGAGGGTAGAAGTGATGACTTCCCACTTGACCTTCACTAACAGAGCTTGGGTTGCTTTTCTCTGTGGCGCTCCTCCGCAGTAGGGACACTGATAGCCAGCAATTTTATGTCTGTTTAGATGTTCTTTTTTGTTCTGTAATTTGACTAAAAGGACATGGTTGGAGAGGGCGTATTTTGTTTGCTGTTGGTAGTGTTTCTAGGCCACTGGCTTCTCCAGAATTTAATCTGAGAAATAAGAGGTAAAAGAAACATCAAGAAGTATACATCATATAATTCCTTAGGACTCAAGGGTCTCACACGTAGAATGCTTCCTTTCTTTACATTCAAGCGGAGTTTTAAAAAAAATAACTGGTTTATATGTGCCATTCATTTTTTCCTGTTGTTGTACTTGGGAGACAGAGGGAAAAAGGCATCTATTCTGGCCTTGTCTGAAAGTACAAGTGACTGGTGTTTCTGGAACCAGACATATTTCTAATAGAAAAGGAAAAGGTCACCAGATGTGGTAGTCTACGCCTATAATCTTATCTACTTAGGAGGAAGAGTTGAACAGCATAGGGGAAAAAGCCTCATGAGACTCCATCTTAATAATATAAAGCTGGGCATATAAATTTGTATTTATTATCCCAGGACCACACAAGTAGAAGTGAGGGCCAGGCTGGCCTGGGCATAATGCAAACATATGAAAAATAATCTAGGAAAAACAAACCGGGCTTATACTCAAGTGCTACAGCATCTGTGTCACAAGTACTAGTCATTGAAAACCCAGCACCAAAAGAAAATCCAAACAAACAAACAAAAAGGGAATAACTAGTATAAAACTAGAAGTTATATTATTGCCTGAAATGTTAGTCCTTAACATTCGAATCAGAGATTATATCTTTGTCTCACCTTTATTTTTTTTTTAGATTTCTAATGCTATGAAAAATAGTGATCTTCACGTTCTACTTCAAAAAATAAAGTGAAGCTACAACATGTGTTTCAGAAGAATTTCCTCCTTAAGATATAAAGATCTTAGCTGCGTGTCCCTGCCTTGCTCCTAAAATTTACTGCTGTTACTAATATACAGGAGATTGGTTCCTGAGGACGAGGCTTGGAGCCAGAATGGAAAGACAAACCTATGAGACTTATATCTCCCATTAGCACAGGAAGCTGACCGTGGAGCTTGACTCAAGTACTACAGTGCCAACTCTGTACGGAAATTCTAAGGGTGGGCATGAGACCCTGCGATCAAATCCCAGTACTGGAATATTAGAAATTTAATATAAATTAAGTGTAAAATAGAATAGGTGAGCAAGCAGGGAAAGTAACCTTCATTCATTTTGCAGAAATCGACATTATAGCCCAAAATAATTTACTGATTTTGTGGGGGGTGGCAGGTTGGAGGGCTTTCGCTCAGGGCCGGGGCACTGTGCCCTACATTCCTTAATCAAATGCTAGCTCCATTTCCTGGGAGGAATTAATTCCTTTGCACTGCATTTCCCACTGCTCCTCACTTTGCCTTCTGAGAGATTCTTACTTTTTCATTAATACACCTGGATATACTTGAAATTGTGCTTGAAAATAAATAATTGGGGGGGGGGGGAATCACAGAACAGTCTCAGTCTACATCCCATGAGTACTATTTTGCTTTGCAGTGGAGCAAATCAGCCTTTGGTAAATCAGGCTAGTAATTTATTGATATAATACTTTCTTCATAACTTAATACAATTCTGGATTTTTTTTTTACCTTTAGGTGCTTCCACGTGAACATTAAACAGTAATTATCTTGACTGGCCTTAATACTTTTTTGCACATTTACTAAGTGCCTGTGCATTTAACTTTCCACTCTCACATTCAGTTTATGGTGGCCATTATGAAGTGATATGAAACAACAGGTGTCGGTGTGGAAGTCCATGCAATTTCCAGCAGTTAGATAATCTCCATGGGGCATATTAATAAGCGTTTATTTCACACAGGTGTCTGCTGCTGGCTGGGTTTAGCTCTTCTGGGCTGTATTTATCTGGATGCTTCAACTGTAAACTGTAGGTTGAGTGCATGTGTCTCTTGAAACGTTTGGATGGATATGTTAGCCCAAGTTCCTAGGGCAGAGGCAAAAGCAGACATTTCCAAAGGCAGAAACAGGCTGTTTCTATCAAGGCCTTTGCTCCTATCTGGCCACCATCACCCTTAAACACATTTCAGTTGTAAGACAACCATGGGAAAATGTGACAGTGGTGGGTGGGATCACACAGCGACCCTTAGCAAGAGGATACCAAGTCAGGTGACTAAAGAAGTCAAAAGTTCATTCTTCCACCAGAAACGCACCCGTTACTTGGACTTTGATTCTCACAGAGAAGACTCCAACGTTCCTTACCTCCTGTTGTTTCTTTACTTTTCCCAACTGTCTAGCTTGGGCTTCAAGACAAAAATCTCCTTGCGGGGAGGGGTTGTGTTTCTTTTACTACTGCTTGTTCAGGTTCACTTACCTAACACTATCTTTCTCTCCTGCTGGCTCAAACTATCAAGAAGAAAGTAACACATCCTAATGTGTTAATGACTTAAGCCTGTGTCACACATTTTTTGCTTTGTTTGAACCCTGGCTTACCCCCCTGTCACTTCTGGTACTAAATACTCTTCCGGTAATATTTAATGAACAGAAGAAAAATTACAACTGTTTCTGTGTTTCCATGATTCGTTTTGTTTTGTTAGAAGGAAAGTATTTCATCTAGAGAATGTGGTGCTTACTGAAGACCTGGCAGATGAGTCAGGGCTCCCGCTGCCTGAGTCTCATATATATGTTACACTTAAAATATTTTACCTGAATGATTATAGCTAACTTTTTGTTAATTAAGTATGTATTTCTTCAAGCAGCTCTCATTGACTGTAACTCACGTGAAATAAGATGCACATTTTTTACATACAGTTCATTGAGCTTTGACATACACATATGCCAATTTAACCAATTTCCTAATTACAGTCGAGATTAGTTCCATCTTGCCAGGTGCCTGGGGGCGTCTGGTAGCAAGCCCTTCCTCCCAAGCCTCTATCTGAGATGACTACCGAGTAGATTGTGGTGATGATAGGATGACTGACTCGAGAATGTTGTGTACATGGAATCATGAAGTGCATACAATTTTACATCTAATTTCTTTCTCTCACCATACAGATTTTCAGATTTGGCCATCCATGCCCCTGCACATATTAGTACTCCATTTCCCTTTGCTTGTAGGCATTGCTTTATTGAATGAATATAGCTGTTTGAGTCTCAATTCATTTATTTATAGTTGTGAGTTGTTTCTCATATTTGACTAATAGGAGTAAAGCTGATATGAACATTTATACACAAATGATTCTGGGAACCTATGTCTTCCTTTTTCTTGGGTAACTACCTCAGTGTGGTATTTCTGAAGTATGTGGTAATGGATATTCAATTTTGTGGGTGATTGACAACCATTTTCAAAATGCTTGTGTTATTTTATACTTCCATCAGAAGTAAATGGATTCTGGGTAGCTGCAATGTCTTATTATTACTTCATATTGTCCTGTTTGCTTTTTTGTTATTCCAATAGGTGTGAAATGGTTTTAATTTGCACTTCACTGACAATTATAGAATTGAGAAGCTTTTTACGGGCTAATTTAGATTTTATGTATCTACCCTTTACTGTCGTGTCCATTTAAAACTTTATCTGCTCATTTAATTTTCTTTCTAATTATTATGTTGTGAGTATAACATATATTCTGAATATAAATCTCTTGATGAATAAGACAAATATTTTCCCCTTCGTTTATAGCTTGCCTTTATCTTTTCTACCTAGTGTTTTTGCTCTTTCTTTGAACAATCCTGGAGTTTGAACTCCAGGTCTTGCCCTTGCCGGGCAAGCACTCTCCTGCTTTATTCATGCCCCCAGCCATTTCTACTGTCGTTTGTTTGTCAGGCATGTGTGTATATGCACCGCCTTTGCTTGTTCACTCATCTACTGATAGATAGTTGGGCCGATTCTGCATTTGGGCGCCCATGACTAATGCTGCAATAATGAACCTGGCATTGCAGTATCTGTTTGAATCTGTGTTTTCAACTCTCCTGGGTGTAAGTCTAGAAGTCATATGAGAATTAGGTGTTTGACTTTTTGAGATACCAAGTTGTTTTCCACACCTTCTGTTCCATTTTACATCTCCATCGAGAATTCTAATTCCACAAATTCACCAGCATGTTTTATTTTTGTATAATGAGAGTATAAAGTGATACCTTATTGTGGTTTTGGATTGCATTTTCCTAATGATCGGCTGACTTCAAGCCACAGTACTCAGATCTCAGCCTCCTGAGTAGCTAGGATTACAGGTATGAGCCATCCCTTACTGGCCAAGGTTCTTTTGTTTTTCTATATGAAAAATCTATCCTTCTAGAGCCATTTATTTAAAAAGATAATTTGAAGGGACTTGAAAGATTATTCAGTCGTGACAGGAGTGTTCACTGAAATCATTCAGACATGTTCAGGTTGGCTGGGGATATGGCCTAGTGGCAAGAGTGCTTGCCTCTTATACATGAAGCCCTGGGTTCAATTCCCCAGCACCACATATACAGAAAAAGGCCAGAAGTGGTGCTGTGGCTCAAGTGGCAGAGTGCTAGCCTTGAGCAAAAAGAAGCCAGGGACAGTGCTCAGGCCCTGAGTCCAAGGCCCAGAACTGGCCAAAAAAATACAACCAAAAAAAACCCAACAAAAAACCCAGACATGTTCAGATTTATCATAGACTTTCTTTTTCCATTGATTTACATGTTTATCTTTTTGCCAATATCATATGGTTAATTAAAATTTTTATTTTCTATCTTAAAATCAGGTAATTAATAAAAATATTTTAATTTGCTCTTCCCAAGTTGTTCTAGCTATCCTATGAGTTTTATTAGCTTGACATAACTCAATAAATGTCCTCCTGGGATTTTAATGCTTACTGTTTAATCTATAAATCATATTTGAGAAAATAGGCTTCTTTCCATTTTTTCTTATAATTCATGAAAATGACATTTCCTTCCATTTATTTAAATACACTTTACTTTCTCTTATTAATGCTTTGTACTTCTCAGTATAAAGATGTTGTAAAATTCTGTTAAATTTATTCGTAAGCATCTTTGAGTGCTCTGATAAATACAATTTGAAATTTTCCCTTGCAATTATTTGAGTTGATATGCAAATATATTAGCTTTTATGTATTGTTCCTGTGACATCGCTAAACTTATTTATTAATTCTAGCAGATTATTTTTAGAAATCCCTAGATTTTCCACATATTCAATCATGTCAAAGGCCAGTAAAAAGTTTTCTTTTGAGCTGAACACAGCCAAACAGACTCAAGACCCTGAGTTCAAACTGGTATCACAAAGAAAAGATCAAGGAAACCAGGACAAGTTCCAGTTAGCTAATCCACTTAGCTCTTCAGGAGGGTAAGATTTCAAGGATTACAGTTCAAAACTAGCCTAGGCAGAGAATTCTGTGAGATATCATCTGTCAAATAAGGAGCAAATTTCAAAGCGAGATATGTGTCTGAAGTGTTACAAGCAAGCAAAGGGAATGGGAACTAGTTCTGCATAGTGGGAGAAATAGCTTTCTTTCTACCTTTCCTGTTTATTTTCCTTCTTTTATTCTTTCTTTCATTGCCCATACATTATGATTTATATGCTTGCCTTTTTGTTCTAAGTAAGACTTTAACTACAACATTGAATAAACATAGTGAGAATAAGTAAAATCACCTTGTTATAAATTGCATCAATGGATTTGTTAGCAATACATTGTTAGATATGTATTACTTATGTTGAAAATTTTTCTTTCTTTTTCTAGTGGTAGTGTTATAATATTTTTTGACGACCTATTCAAGTTTTACAACTAAACCTTTCATAATTGAGCAACCTTCTTGTTTTTGAAGAATAAAGAAAGATGTGTTGTCTTAATTTAACTTTATTCATTAACCTTCCTTTATGTGCTTATATTGACATATAAGCAGTAATATATAAGGCACAAATATTTCCAAAAATTTTGATCTGTTTAAGGAATACATTTTCAATAAGATATTTTCAATACATTTTTCACTTAAACATGGTACATAAGTTATTAATATTGTATTTCTCTCTAGCATATGTTGCTAATTTCTCTTCAATTCAACATTATTTTGTAGACAGTATACATTAGTTTTGGTTTAATTTTAAATTCATACATATATTGAATAGGTATAATACAATAACTACAATGAACGAAAGAAAATTGCTCTCTGTAGAGAGAAAGAAAATAGCTTTTTCAAAGAAAAATAGGTGATGCAAAAATAATTCAAGAATTATACCTTGAGAAAAACTTTAATTTATTCCAAAGCTAAAAAAGAAAGTCCATATTACTTTAATACAATGTTATGGAATTCAAAGTTTCAAACGTCTCTAAAGGTTTGACTTCAAAATATTTTTTTCTAAATAAATCATGAAATAAAACAAACATTTTATATCTTAAAAACCATAAAGGGAAGCATATGTAGAATATTCTACTTTGGCCAGAGGCCAGTGGCTCACTTTTGTAATCCTAGCCACTCAGAAGGCTGAGATCTGAGAATTGCAATTGAAAGCCCGATCCAGCAGGAAAGTCTATCAGATTGAACTCCAATTAACCACCGAAAAGCCAGAAGTGAAACTGTGGCACAAATGGTAGAGGGCTACCCTTGAGAAAAAAACTTGGGGGCTGTGGCACACAGATACCACTTTGGTATTTGAACAAAGTAGTACTAAATTGAAATTTTTTACATAAAATGTTTAAAATGAAAAAGAAATGACAGTATTTGGGACTGAGACTCTTGAACTCAAGGTACCATGCTGGATAGGCTGGTCTAACACTTGACTCATACCTCTAGCATTTTTGTGTGTTGTTTTCAAGGTAAGGGCTTTCTTTGCTCCCAGGATGGTCTAAACTGTAATTTGTTTACTTGTGCTTCTCTCGTCTCTAAGGATGACCATCTTGAAACACTGAGCTCAGCTGGTTGAGATGGAGTCTGCTACACTTCTAAAAAGTTCTAAAAAGAGGAATAACAATCTTGACCCACCATTCTTAGCTAAAATTAAAAAAAATTAACAGATTATGAACACAAGAAGATTGACAAAAATATAGGAGAAAAGAAATTGACAAAATTAATTAGAAACCCAGGGCTATGGAGTATAACTTAGGATAGAATGCTTGCCTATTATGTGAAAAGGTCTTTGCTTTGATTGTCAGCACCTTCCCCAAACAAGAGAGAAATAAGCTAAACAGAAAACAGACATGGAAAGTAGAAAGTATCAATGAAATTAAGACTAAACTCTAAAGTTATTAAAGAAAAAAGGTGGCAAATTTCACCAGTTAGAATAAAAAACAAAGCTAGGAATGATAAAATACATACTACTGCTAAAGACAATTTAAATGCAGTTGTTACAAAATGAGCAGCTTAATAAAAAATTAACACATTTAATATAATTGGGCACACGCACAAAGCCAAGCAGAGGGATGATCGTAAATCGTGCTACTTGGGGAAGATGATCAAAGTTTCTGTCTTGATAAGGGGCAGATCAGGCTCAGGCATTTCACGGATGAGGTTAACTGAAGCTCCAAAAAGCTAACTTCTTTGCTCAATTGTATTTTTCTTGTTTTCTCTTTACTATTTTTAAGTAGTTGTGCAAAGCTGTTTGAATCCAACACATCAGTTTTTGAGTACAAAGAATCTTGATCAATGTCATTATTCTCTCCCATTACGCCCACCCTTACTCATCTCAATTTATTTACTTGGTTCACCAACATTCCGTGGACATTTATATAATGCTTTTCAATTTATATAAACAAACAGAATCCTTCTCAAAGCATGCTATCTTATATTACTCTGATATCAAAATTAACAAAGATAGCATGTAACAGAAAACTCACAAACATGATAATCATAACTAAACTATTTGCAAATTAAATTTAGGAATGTATTAGCAAACTAATACATTATGCCCAAAGGTGTATACTGGGAATATAAAAGCATTTCAGAGTATGAAACATGTGCATTAATTTAATTAGTACATTAACAAATTAAAGAGGAAAGTGAATAAACATCTCAAAATGAATGCATAAATGATTTGATTCGTTACAACATTTATTACTGATGCGAAGAAAAAAACCTTAGTAAATACAAAAATAAAAGTTTAAAACTTGGTTTAAAAAAGTCTATGACAAACTTTAAGCAAACTTCACACATAATGCAAATAGTTTTTAAGTGTGGTAAGTTGAACTCTGTCCCCTCCCCAACCTCTGGGAATTATGAGTATATCACTTTATCTATGAGGTAACTGGGACTTGGGAGATGCGATTAAGGATCCTGGGACAGAGAGATTTTCCTGGGTTACCAGCAGATAGGAGTTTAGACAGAAGTGAATAAGATGTGGCGCTGGAGGCAGGAGGAGGGAGTGTTTCATAGAAGCTCTGAGTCATGACATGCAACTTTTCTATAGAACCTGGTAGTTGCAAGGCAAGTGCAAACTCTTCATGAAGTTCTAGAGGGAAAGAGTTTGAATGTATCTTCGTTACTAATCCTATGAGACTCATTTGTAATTCTGACCTTCAGGAGTAGGAAATAACTCCTCTGTGTTGTTTTAATCACCCAGGTTGCGGTAATTTGTTACAGTGACACCAAGAGAATGAATGTAAAATAATTTATCATAATAACAAAATAAGAAAAGAATTCTAGCTTTAATATTGATGTTGATATTTGTGGGAGAAATCGGGCCATGTAATAAGGTAGAGGTATACAGTCATATGACAAAGATAAACTGATTGTCTGCCAAAAGAAAATCAACAAAAATCAATGGAAAGACTATCTGAACTACTAAGAGTCCAGGAAAGTAGCCAGATAGAAAGAAAATCAATACTGAAAAATCAATAGCTTTCTTATACCCATGCAATGACCAATTTAAAGGATAATAGAAAAATGGATCTCATTTAGAATAGCCACAAAGCTCATTAAATACTTATGATCAGGTATAACAAGAAACTTGTAAAACCTATTAAAAAATCTATAGAAGCTTATTGAAGGTCATAAAGCAAGCCCTGAGAAGAAGGAGAAAGTTATACTATGCTCCTGTTTAAGAAAGATTCAATAAAGGAGGCAAAGACTACTTAAATTATCTACATTTTGTGATTAATTTGAAAATTAAAAGATCAATATAATTTATATAAGGAATTTGTGAGATGATTTTAAGTTTTTTATAGAAAAAGATATCCACAAAATTCTAAGACTATACTTGAAGAAAAAACAACAACCAATGACAGATTAGTCCAACAAGATAACAAAACATACTATAGACTTGCAACCACATAAGCAGTATGGACATTATAGAAAGCACTAAGAAAAGGGTAAGTACAAGATATATGATTCAGAAATATTTGTTTCTAGGAGGACCAACCTACCGAAGATTTGACATACAGAACAGAGAATAACCTATGGTCTATATCACTTCAATATTTTGGTATCCTGTTATCCATTGGAAACTTATTTATCTCTCTCTCTCTCTCTAACTTCATTTAAAATTACCTTATTGAGCTAGGCACTGGTAGCTCATGCCTGAAATCCTAACTACTTAAGAGGCTGAGATTTGATGGTCTTGGTTTGAAGGCAGGAAAGGCAGGAAAGGCCAATTAACCACCTAAAAATTGGAAGTGGAGCTGTGGCTTAAAGTGGTAGAGCACTAGCCTTGAGGGGGAACAAAAAAGGTCAGGGATATTGCCTAGGCCGTGAGTCAAGACTCACAACCAAGAACAGCAATGGCAAAACAACTTTATTGCAGGTCCTAGAAAAGAAAAGGGGCACAGTCTGTCTGATTGTATACAGATTTTTAAATTAAGTAGTTTTAAACAGACAGGAAGAAAGTATTTGTGCCACTTGTGAAAGACAAGTATTAGTCATTACACACATTGGAAACTTTGTAAATTGTCACCAAGAAAAGAACAAATATGGGGCTAGGAATGTGGCTTAGTGGTAGAGTGCTTGCCTTGCATGCATGAAGCCTTGGATGCGATTCTTCAGCAACACATGAACAGAAAAAGCCAGAAGTGGTGGTATGGCCCAAGTGGTACAGTGCTAGCTAGCCTTGAACACAAAGAAGCCAGGGACAGTGCTCGGGCCCTGAGTCCAAGCCCAGGACTGACAAAAAGGAAAAGAGAAGACTAAATGTAAAGCCAGCACAAAAGAACAAAGAACTGAAGAGGTGTAAACACACAAATAGAAATATCAACCTTGTTAGTATTCTCAGTAGTTTAGTAGAAAACCTTAGTGGATGGTAAAAATCAGGGGGTTATACCCAATTCCACCCTCTCCATACACCCCTGGGGGCGTAAAGCAGAAACTTCATTATTTCTGTGGTCAAGAGTCTTCAAGGTGTTTGGCTAGATGTCTCTGATTCAAGATCCCCCTGAGATTTCAGTCAAGCAGTTGGCCAGAGCTGAAATCATCTGGGGACTCAGCCCTGAGGGGCCAGTCTAATTCCAAACCCTCTCATATGGCAATGGTTAAGATGTGAGGTGCTGGGGAGTGGTTGGATTGAAGGTTGTCGGTTGTCCTTCTTTACCATGCTACACTGATGTCTTCATACACAGCTGGCTCCCCACCATTGTGAAGAGTGGCAAAACAGGGTAAAGAGAGAGAGAGAGAGAGGGAGAGAGAGAGAGAGAGAGGGAGAGAGAGAGAGAGAACCTCAGGTGGGACTCATAGTCTATAAATTTATAACAGTCCATCACTGAGACACTCTGTTTGCTAAAAGCAAGTTTAGCCACATTCAAGTGGAGGGTCACACAAGTGTGGGACTTGCGAACAGAAGCAAAGGGCCTTTTTAGAGTCTCATAAAACTGTAGTTAGGAAAACTCAAACTAAAACTTTAGTCCCATGGGTTGCTGCTCAGAGCATTTGGCCTTATGACCTGAACCTTACAAGACACAAACACTGGGGCTAAACTCCTGAAATTCCTCTCTATAATTCTCTTCGGTCAATGTGTTTTCATAAGTTGTTCAACAATATGTAAATAAGAATGTTCACTGAAGGCTGTTTTGGCAAAGATTAGAGGCAGCCTCCAGTCTATATTATGGCTCAACAAAATAAAATCAAGCGTGTCCAGGAATGTGGTGAAGTTAGGAAGAACAAGATAGAGTTAGGTATCGACATGAGAAGTCTGAACCACTTTGATTTTTAAATTAAAGGTATTCTTTACACTTTGTTGAGATAAATCTGACATACAAAATATTTTACCTTTAGCATATTTATGCATTTGAATGAATACATATGTCTGTGATGCCTGTTTTATTTTACTTTATTTTTTTATTATCAAACTGAATTACAGGGAGGTTACAGTTTCATACCTTAGGCATTGGATACATTTCTTGTACTGTTTGTTATCTCATCCCTCGTTCCCCCTCCCCCCTCCCCCTTTCCCCTCCCCCTTCCGAGTTGTTCAGTTCATCTACACCAAACAGTTTTGCAAGTATTGCTTTTGTAGTTGTTTGTCTTTTTTTACCCTGTGTCTCTCGAATTTGGTATTCCCTTTCAATTTCCTAGTTCTAATACCAGTATACATGGTTTCCAATATACTCAGATAAGGTACAGAGATAGTGTAGGTACAACGACAGGAAGATCATCAGTAATAGAAGCTACAGTTACACATAGCATGTTGAAAGTAGTTACAGCTGTGATATAACAATCGTTTCCATGACATGGAGTTTATTTCACTTAGCATCATCTTATGTGTTCATAAGGGTATAGCTATTGGGCTCTTGTGATCCTCTGCTGTGACTAGCCTAAACCTGTGCTAATTATTCCCTATAAGAGAGACCATGGAGTCCATGTTTCTTTGGGTCTGGTTCAACACATGCAACAAACTAAAACTAAATCCTTATATATCACCCTGCACCAAAATCAATTCCAAATGGATCAAAGACCTTGAAATCAAATCAGACACCCTGAAAACACTAAAGGAAGGAGTAGGAGAAACACTTGGGCTCCTTGGCACAGGACGGAACTTCCTTAACAAAGATCCAGAAATGCTACAAATCAAAGAAAGGTTGGACAAATGGGACTGCATCAAACTGCAGAGCTTCTGCAGGGCAAAGGACACAGCTCCCAAGATAAAGAGAAAGCCCACAGATTGGGAGAAGATCTTTACCGGCCATTCAACGGACAAAAGCCTCATATCTAAAATATATGCAGAACTAAAAAAACTACCTTCATCAAAAACAAAACTGCAAAGAACCAATAGCCCCCTCATCAAGTGGGCTAAAGACTTAAAAAGAGACTTCTCTGATGAGGAAATGAGAATGGCCAAGAGACATATGAAAAAGTGCTCTACATCACTGGCCATAAAAGAAATGCAAATCAAAACAACATTGAGATTCCATCTCACCCCAATAAGAATGTCCATTATAAAGAAAACTAACAACAACAAATGCTGGAGGGGATGTGGCCAAAAGGGAACCCTACTTCATTGTTGGTGGGAATGTAAACTGATTCAGCCACTATGGCAAGCAGTATGGAGATTCCTCAGAAGGCTAAATATAGAGCTCCCCTATGACCCAGCAGCCCCACTTTTGGGCATCTACCCAAAACACCACAAACAAGAACACATTAAAGCCACCAGCACAACAATGTTCATCGCAGCACAATTTGTCATAGCGAGAATCTGGAACGAACCCAGTTGCCCCCCAGTAGACGAATGGATCAGGAAAATGTGGTACATATACACAATGGAATTTTATGCCTCTATCAGAAAGAATGACATTGCCCCATTTGTAAGCAAATGGAAGGACTTGGAAAAACATACCTTATTTTTTTTCAAATGAGGTTTCACTGTCTCCCAATGTCTTAAATTCCCAATCCTGCTCCAGACTTTCAGGGGCTAAGATTACAGGTATGTACCAGGACAACTGGCTTCCTGTGTTCTTTCATGAAATTTTTGTACAAATATAATGTGAGAGAAATTTTCTGAAGATTTTGAAATACGCAATATTGATTTGCTAACTCTGAGTATTATTCTGTAAATTGAGAGAATTTATTCATCTTATATAACAGAAACTGTATGTACTGAAAAAACTTCCTTTCCTTTGTTTTCTGGCCTGTGGCAACTGTCATGTTCTCCTCTGCTTCTATGAATTTAACTATTTTAGATAATGACTTTAAGTGGAATTAAACAATAATTATGATTTGTGACTAAGATGATTTGTTCAGTGGCAAAAAGCAAGTTACAAAACAATGTTTTGTTTGCAGTGCAATCTCAATATGGGATAAATACATAAATATATAAAACACAAAATGGAAATAAATTAACTAAAAGTGATTTTTTTTTTGGCTGGTTCTGGGCTTGAACTCTGAGCTTCATACCTGTCCCTGAGCTCAAGGCCAGTGTTCTAATACTTGAGCCCCAGCTCCACTTCTGGCTTTTTGTGATTAACTGGAGATAAGAGCTTCATAGACTTCCGTGCCTGGGCCAGCTTTGAACTGTGATCCTCAGATCCTCAGATCCTCAGCCTTCTGAGTAACTAAGATTACAGATGTGAGCCACCAGTGCCTGCCCCCCCAAAAAAAATAGACTTTGTGTGTGTATTTTCTAAGAGAATGTTTACTTTTTACAGAGTCATAAATTATTTGAAATATATTGAAGACAGTAATTATAATTAAAATAACAGTATTTTGGTAATCGTAGTACTTAGAAGGCTGAGATCTGGAGATCACAATTCAAAGTCATCTGGGACAGAAAAACCCAATAGAATTGTAACTGTAACTAAAAGATGAAAATGGGGAATGGAGGTTTGGTTCAAGTGATATAGTACAAGTCTTGAGCAGAAGAAGCCAAGTGGGAACACAAGGTTCTGAGTTCAAGCCCCAGTATCAGCACAAAAATATGAAAAAAATAAAATAAGATATAGGGATATTTATAAGAGTAAACAATTTCTAAACAGTGAAATAAATCCCTGTTAGTATTTAATTTTAACTGAATCTTAAGAAATTTTGCATGTTGCAAATAACGTACACCTTAGTATTTTAAATATAGGTATTTTTCTTTTACTGACTAGATATCAGTTACAAATCAGAGGCTCTGATTATATCTCATATCTACAGTAAGCTTGGATTCAAGTATTGGGAATGAATATATTCTGGATAGTTGTAGATAATACAAGGACAAGTCATGTTTTCATGACAATCTCTGCTGAATGATAAATGGACAGAGCGTTAAGCATAGAAGGAAAACTCAATGGATCTTTCTTTTTGATTAAAAATATAATAACAAATAAAAATAAGCTAGTGAAGTTGAACTGTGTGGTATGTTAACTGTCATGTACTCTCTATTTTTATGACATTCATTTTTTTAGTTGCTGCTTTGTAGTAAAACAAAATTACAAAACAAAAAAAATGAACTGTTCAAGTGTAAACTCAAAAATCTCTGGATCATAGGTATATAGTTTGATGTAATTTTCCCAGTAAATATAACACTGATTTTAATCACAAGTGTGTGATCACCACCAGTGTTGAAGAATCCATTCATGCTTTTACCAGTCACTCCCTTGTAGAAAACACCAGTGCAAGTGTATCAAACAAGGCTTCAGAAAAGACGATGCTAACAAGAACTGTGCTAGTCCTGAACTGTAACAGTTAAACTAATATTCTTGATGAACCCTGTAATTTCCAGGATCATAATGAGACATGAAAATATGGGACTAGGATTAATAAGCCTAGATTGGAAGGTGAATATTTGCTATTTTCAAGGAAAGCCTTGTACTATTTGCCTGTGGTCATCATCTCAGAATGAATTTTGAAGATATCTGTCCCATGGAGGCCCACGTATGCGTGGACAACTATTTGTTTAATTGAGTTAAACAGGACTTTTTCACCTTTAGCCTCAGACTCTAAAAACACATTCATTAAGTCTTCAGGGTGTTCATGGTCAACTCTTGCCTAAATTCTTAGGGTCACTAATTCTCAACAGTTGTAACTGAGAACTTAGTTTTTCTAGTGTCAAAGGAAATATAGACAAAATCTGGCTGTCCTTAGTTTCTTCCTTCTTTAACAGGGTCCTGCTGTGGTTACACCATCCCTTTCATGTTTCCTCTTCATTGCATGGCTTACCGAGTGGTTTAGGACCTCCAGCAGATGGGGGTAAGGGAAAGAAGCAGTAACTGAGGACAGGAATTTATTTCTTCTTGATTGGTGTTATGCATGGATACTTTGGCTCTCTGAAATTGCCAGGAATTTTACAGTTGAATCCTTTATGTATGCTCTCCTAGGTTTGTCAGAGGCTTCTATTAGAAAGAGGAAACTTAATGTTCTTGACATGAAACCGCATTTTCTTTCACCTGGCCTGTGACTGCCCCTCTCCCTCTCCCTCTCCCTCTCCCTCTCCCTCTCCCTCTCCCTCTCCTTCTCCCTCCCTCTCTCTCTCTCCCCTCCCCTCCCCTTCTTTCTTTCTTTCTTTCTTTCTTTCTTTCTTTCTTTCTTTCTTTCTTTCTTTCTTTCTTTCTTTCTTTCTTTCTTTCTTTCTTTCTTTCTTTCTTTCTTTCTTTCTTTCTTTCTTTCTTTCTTTCTTTCTTTCTTTCTTTCTTTCTTTCTTTCTTTCTTTCTTTCTCTCTCTCTCTCTCTCTCTCTCTCCCTCCCTCCCTCCCTCCCTCCCTCCCTCCCTCCCTCCCTCTCTTCCTTCCTCCCTTCCTTCCTTCCTTTCTTCCTTTCCCTCTTTCTTTTTGGTCCTAGGGATTAAATTCCGGTACTAAGAGTTGCATTTCATGCCTGCTGGCAGGAGCTGACTGCATGAACCACACCATTCATTGGTTACCTGAAAACTCTCACTCAGGCGTCTCTGAGTCCCTGGGGATTCCAGGCCCAGGCGGCTGTAGCTGCTCAGATACTGTGCTTCTTCCCTGGTAGCGAGGTTAACAGGCATGTGCCACTGGGTCCAGTTTTGAGTGAGATGGAGCCTTCAAAAGTTCTACCTGGGCTGGCCTCAAGCCATGATCCCCTGATCTCACCAGTAGCTAAAATCAGAGCTACTTGTATCACCCCTCCAGACTCTCAAGTCACCTCACCCCCCCAACCCCTCCCCTCCCCACTTCTCCCCACTCTCCACGTCCTTCCTCACCTCTTCTCTTCCCTCTCCCTAAATAAAAGGTAAGGAGCTAAAATAGAGAGGTCAGCCTGGGGATGTGCTTTGAAAGCAGATGCAAGGGAACTTGTTGACAGATGTGAGGTGAGGTGTTTGAGAAAAGAGATTAGTAGTAATTCGTTCTGAGAAACTGGAAGTATGAATGTCAATTAAAAGCACATGAAGAAAGAAGTCGGTTGGAGGGAGCTGTGAAATCCCAGTAAACAAGGCCAGGAGTTCATTTTCATTTTTGCACATGTCTAAGTTAATTTACTTAATAGATATCCTATGAAATGCTGGGAAGGCTGTTAGATACACAGATCTGGAGTTCGGGTATGGGAGAGAGGGCCAGGCTTAGGGTATTAATTAGAGAGTTATCAAAGTGTGCATGACAGAATGGGATCACCAAAAGAGCTCATTTGAAGGGAAGAAAAGAGGAAGTTGAAGGACTGGGCCAAGGCCACACAGAAGGCCAGACCATGAAGAGAACCAGTAAATTAGAATGAGCAGCGGCAGGATCAACAAGATAAGGGGGAAATGAGAAGAATGTAATACAGAAAGCTAACAAGAAGAGGTTGAAGATGAGAGGACGATCAACTGACCAGTATTCTAAGAGGTGCCAGAAGTTCAGAGGTTGATTTTAACCAAATTTAACAGCCCGAGGTCTCTAAGGACCTTAACAAGAGTACTTTCTATGAAGTTGTATAAGTCTGTTTGGATTAAACAAAAGAGAAACAGGAAGAACTAAAAATTTTTAAGTATTAGCTACTCTGATACATTTTAATCTTCATAGATCAGAGCAGAGGAATGGGGAACCAGAAGTTTCTCAAATATTATATTAACTTACAAAGTATTGTTTAGAATATACATACTAAAGTAGCATATAACAATATGGCTTTTTCTTTGTTTGTTTGACTATTTTGTCATCTTAATAATCTTGGCTAAAGCCAGACATAGTGGCTCATACCTATAATTTTAGCTACTCAGGAGGCTGAGATCTGAAGATCACAGTTCAAAGCCAGTCAGGAAGGAAAGTCCCTTAGATTCTTATCTGTAATTAACAACCCAAAAGCCAGAAGTAGAAATGTGAGTATGTGCTTTGAACTTAAAAGCTCAGGGACAATGTGCCTGAGATCTGAGTTCAAGCCCCAGGCCTTCTTTTTGTAACTGTTCAATAATGGTGAATGATTAGATGAAGTTCAACAGATGACACAGGCTAGCCCATTTTTTTGAAAGTGTAAGAACATGGGAATGTCTGCTATCTACACCATTATTGATTATGATTATGGTGGCCTGATTAAGGTAGAGACTGATAAAGGTAAATGGATGGTGTTTCATTTTGCACTCTGAAGAAGGAAACGTCAGAGGGAGACTTGGCACTAGGTGCTCTAGATATTATTTGAAGTCTGAAAATATATTTTTTACCATATTTCATGAGAAAATCAGAGCTTTATGGCTGATGTTAAATAGCTCTTACAATTTTAATATAGTTCTTATTGTACAGCTTTCATTTTATTTGAGATTGAGTTAACTGAGCCTTCTCTTGGGAATTGTTAGCATTTTCCTTTAGCATCTCCTTTCAAATTTTAGAAAATGCATCCAAGCCGACAGCTCTGCCAGGTGGTTTCTCTGAGTTTGATTTTCCTTTAGCAGTAGTGACTTCCAGAGATGGTATGTAAGAGCCTGGCCAAGCAAGAGATAGGTAGAACTGAGAAATACCCATAGTGGGAGATGTCAGGGTCAAGAGGGTTGGAAGAGATAATTTGAGATGTGTTAAATGGCCCTGATCAACCCAAGTCCATTTGTTTTGTTTTGCCTTTTTTAGTCAGTCCTGGGGCTTGAACACAGGGCCTGGGCACTGTTCCTAAAGCTCTTTCACTCAGGGCTAGCACTCTACTACTTTGAGCCACAGAGCACTTATGCTTAAATTCATTTTGTCGGCCTCTTTTCCACTGTTGATTTCCACATCAGAAGTTGTAGAACCAGCATTCCTGGACATAGTAGTTCTTACTATGAAATTAAGTTCTGCTAAGGAAATGTGGTTTGATTGATGCTATCTCCAGTGAGTCCTTCTTCAGCTTCTTTTGATCACACACACACACACACACACACACACACACACACACACACACACACACACACCACCACCACACAGAGAGTCTTTGTTTCAATTTATCTCCTCTACTTCCATTGCAGCAAACAACACCCAGTTTGATTTATATGTTCTCTAACTACCTCTTTCTTGTATTTATGGAATATCTGTATGATATAGGTACTGTGCTAAGTACTGGTGATTTAGTACTTAGGATAAAGTCCCTAATCTTATCGAGGTGTCCTTTCCGTGTTTGTGTTTGCAGGGGCAGTGGTGGGGTAGAAACAATTAATATAGACATGATTAATTAGCAGACATGGCATATTACAATCGTTAAATTCATATTTTAATGTATCTGTTGATGAATCACATAGAATCATACCTATGCTGGAAATACATTTGATCACACCGCTTGGAGGGACTTTAAAGGCATGTGACATAAATTATTGCCCTTATTTCATTAAAAAGAGACAGAGATGATGATCATAAATTATATAAAGTCAAACTAAAATGGGGAACTTGGCAATTACTATTAAGTCAAATAAAAATTCAAAGGATATTTTATTTCTTGCTGAGCCAAAAATCCAGACAAAGCTTCCCAATTACCCAATTACTTAATATTTGTAAAACTGACCCCTTCATATAGTTTGGCTGTCTTTTTCTTCTAGCCTAGTTGTTGGTTAATTTTGATTAACATATTGTTCCTCCATATTTCTAAAGACATCACCTTTGTTTTGCACTTTGCTATTTTAACATTCATTGTCTTACACAGGTCAAATGTACAGTCTAGGATGATTTTTTTTTACTCTTTTTTTATAGACAAGAAAGAGATAGAAACCTGAAATTTCTTCAGATTAGGAATTAGACTTGAGATAAAGTGGTTGGTCTTAAGATCCAATCAGCGTTTGAATTATGAATGTATTGTTGACTGTACTTTTTTATCAGTTTCTAGCAAAGTATTCTAAACTAGTCATATGAGATCAAAGAAGGAGACAGTGGACTTTTAGCAACCATGTTGCCACCTAACAACTAAACCTGTCCTCTAACCCTTACCTATGAAGGCTATCCACTATGCTTTTTCCCACCTCACCCTAATGGCAATCTATTCTTAAAGTTGTTTTTGGCTGCTTCATCTTTGTTATTCATACTTTTAACAAATAGAATACTTTCCTTCTTGGAGGTAAATCTAGGCCATGGCCCATTCTTCATGAATATCAGGCAGTCTCCAAAATAAATGTATCTCATTTAAAGGAGTTGAAAACCCTACATACTTGATGATTTTTCTCCTGCAGTTTAATATGCACAAGTGCACATGGATGGGACTGGTAAAGGAAGTCAGCTTCAGAAACATCCTAGAAATGCAGACTGTTTTCACAACAGTTTGTTTTCCTTTTCAAATTTGAGAATTAATTTACATTCCTGGCTATAAGTTCCTCAAGTGCTTTGATTTCTTTTCAACTATCCCAAGCCAAGGAATGGAAGAATGAGCACGTTTAGGAATACACACATGTATTCACAAATACACATGGACAAATTCAGAAGACTGCTTCTAATTTCCTCTACATTCTTCCAGACTTATAATAAGTGTGGGACTAAATGTTATTAAATTAATGCTGGCTGAGAATTACTCATTTCTTTCTTTGTTTCTTTGTTTCTTTCTTTGTTTGTTTGTCTGTTTGTTTGTTTCTTTCTTTCTTTCTTTCTTTCTTTCTTTCTTTCTTTCTTTCTTTCTTTCTTTCTTTCTTTCTTTCTTTCTTTCTTTCTTTCTTTCCTTTTTCCAGTCCTGGGGCTTGAACTCAGTCCTGGGTACTGTCCCTGGCTTCTTTTGATCAAGGCTAGCACTTTACCCACTCAAGCTACAGCACCACTTCCTGCCTTTTCTGTGTATGTGGGGCTGAGGAATTAAACCCAGAGCTTCATGCATACTAGGCCAGCACTCTACCACTAAGCTACATTCCCAGCCCTGAATTACTCATTTCTTCCTAAACAGACAGTTTAATTTTAAAAAAAATTTTCTTTAAGTAGTTGTACAGAGAAGTTTCAATTAAATATGTCAGTGTATACTTACAATGCATCTTGATCAGTGTTACCCCTTTTCATCATTCTTCCCCATTTCTCCCAATCCCACCCATTCCTTCCATTTTCCAAAGGATACTTTTGTTTTCCAGTAAATTTCTGAATCTCTTTAGAAAAAATGATTTTCAAGAAGAATAGATCATTTGCTAAATTATGGTATTCTCCTATTCAAAGACATACTCACCACTCAGCTAAGTGTCTAATATAACTAAATATCTAAGAAAACACACTAAATATCTAAGATAACCCATAAGCATATAGAAAATTAAAAGGTGTAATAGAAGATAACAAAGAAGAAAATAAACAAAGTAACTCCAGGGATATGGAACAGGGGTTGGAAATATTCATTGTACTCCTTTTCACCAGTGGAATACAAGTTTGGCTCCAAGCTTTTTACAATCCTACAGAAAAAAATGTATTGTTTAATATGGCTTCTAACAGTTACCCAAAAGCAAGCCAAGAAGTTAATATAGAAAAACAAAATAAAAACTTTTTCCTGAGAGGCACTATAAGCAACCTAGTATATAATGTAACAAAAAGCTGTAGTTCCTGTCTTCAATATAGCCCAAAAGTAGACTAGCAAGCTATTTCTCTTAAAGCCCTCCAATGAAGAACAAGGATGTCATTTGCCTTTGCAGGTCTGTAGCACCAAGATGTGGCTTGTTAATGTACAGATATGCAGCTTGCACCTGCCCAAGAAGTTCTTATTCTCCATCCCTGGAACACACATCTTACAAGCACTTCAGGTATATCAGATAGAGGACATATTTAAAAGCATCTAAGTAACCATTTTGGTTTTTATTATATGACTGTGATTCTTCCAAGGCATACTGAGTGCTCAAGATGTCTATAACATGAGTATTGGAAATCCCAAGGCTTTCTCTCCCACTTGGAAGTAGCATTTCAGAGCCAAATTCACTGGGATAATGTTGGAGGAAGAAGCCTACGGCTGCTCAACATTATTTGTTATAATTGAAAACATTTGTAAATATCACTGTTTTAAATCCCTTTACTATAAAAATGACTTCTGGGCTGGGAATGTGGCTTAGTGGTAGAGTGGGTGCCTAGCATTCATGAAGCCCTGGGTTTGATTCCTCAGCCCCACATACACAGAAAAAGCTGGAAGTGGTGCTGTGGCTCAAGTGGTAGAGTGCTAGCCTTGAGCAAAGGGAAGCCAGGGACAGTGCTCAGGCCTTGAGTTCAAGCCCCAGGAATGGCAAAAAAAAAAAAAAAGGCTGCTGCTATGCCCCACAGTTGAGAATGACACACCATTATGTTACTACCATATAAATTACCTAGAGAGGAATATGAATACAGCACACCCTCCTGACATGGTTTGGCACATGTATATTCCATAGTTTAAAAATAGAGACTGGGTGAAATTACGGCAAGCTCCCCTAAAAGACACATTGAAGGTAGCTGTTTTACATTGCTCATTAGTTCTAAACAGTATGCCTTCAGAGGAATCAAGCTGCATGTAAGGTTTGCAGGTTGTCAAGATGGAGGGGTCTTTTCATTTGCACTTGTTTACTTAAAATGTATTTTAATTCCACACACATAAATAGATTGAACCAAAGTTATATGTCAACCCAAATAGGACAATATTAATAAGTCATTCCAAGGGAACTTGTTTTGAGAAATGTTATTCCTTTTTTATGTCCCTTACAAGAAAAATTGTCTTCTCGGTGGGACCCAAGTGGCAGAGTTTAGTTCAAAACACAAGGTTTGGTCAACAAGCAGTTAACAGATCAGCTGCTTCGGCCTCAATTATGGAATTGTCACCAATACAAAGTTTTGAGCCTGATCCCATGTGGTAGCAGGGAGAAACAAACCGAGAAGCTTCACCATGTGCTTCATACTGAAGGTTGACAATTCAAGTTTCTTGTTCAATAGGTCTTTTGGAGAGCTCAGAACATCAACTTCACATAATAACTCTGTTTCTGAAAGAGTAATTTCTTGTTCCCCTTTCTGATGACAAAGAGGACTTGAGTGTCTCTACATAAATATGTATTATTTCTCAGATGATTGGACATTACTTATTTCTAAACATTCTTATTTTTACACATCCAGTGTTTTACTACAGTTTGAAAAATGGTGTCTGCAAGGAAGACAACTTTCTGGTCCATTCAGCATTTCAAAAAAATTCAATATGATTGATTTGGAATATTCTTGTTCAAGTTCTGTACTAGGAATCACACCCTTTAGTGTGTTCTTATTCAAGATCTGGTCCCCTGCCTGGTCCTTGGATGTCTTCAAAGAACCTATCTCAAGTCTAAAGGTCACTAATTTAAATTATCCTGGTTTCCAACCTTATACTTTCTCCTGAACCATTGTTTAGTAATTATTCTTATATTTTACAAATGCATCTTTTACTTTTCCAGGAATTTTCTTTGCATATTACAGTTTCTTTCCTCAAATGAGCTTTTCAACCCTCTTCTATCCCAAAAGTACCCTCTGAAAGCAGGTAAAATTACATCTGATGACCTGTCTAGTATGATCTTGGTCCCCTTTTAGACCCCCTATCATCAGGAAATTCTATCTAAATGGATAACGTCCATGAAAGGTGACACTTCTTCAAATACATGGATCCTATCTTCTGTTGAATATACAGGGTCCAAATGAAGGGTCTTGTCCACTTATTTATGGTGGGCATTTCATGTATTTTTATATTAATTTTTTCTATTCAATGCTGAAGTTTGAACTCAGGGCCTTGATCTTGTTCAGCTTGCTTACTTGGCTGCCACTCTACCATTTCAGGCATTCATCTAGAAGTGATTTTTGTGGTTTAGTGGATTTTTCTGCCTAAGCTGGCTTCAAACCTCAATCCTCCAGACTTAGCCTCATGAGTAGGTAGGCTCACAGGTGTCAAATACCAGCACTAACACTTGGCTTAATTAATTTTCTTCTTCACCCATTCTACTCAATATTAAGTTTCAAAGAAACTTTACTCAGCCCTCTAGTGCCAGTTCTGTTCTTTCTTAGTAATGAGCAATACAGAAGTAGAGGCGATGATAACTATTAGATAACATCTCCACATGGTAGTGCATAACTTGTAATCCCAGGTACTCAGAAGGCAAGGGCAAGAGGATCATAAATTCTAAGCCACATGAAATTAGTAAGACCCAGTGTCAGAAACAAAAGGCTGGGGATGTGCTGTCAGAGATAGAGAATAGAACCTTTGCCTAGCATGTTCAAGTCCCTGGCTGAAGTAGACTGAGGTTGAATTCTAATAAGTTACTCTCAGTTTACTTTGGCAGTCTCTTAGCAAGCAAAACTTTTGTCCATAAAACTAAAAACAAAATAAATAAATAAAACTGGGTGCTGATGGCTACTCAGGAGACTGAGTTCAAGAGGATGGTATTTCAAAGCTAATATTGGAAGAAAAGTTCACTAGACAATATTTCCAAAGTAACCAGAAAAAAGCCAGACTTTTTTGGGGGGGCATTATTCTGGTTATTAAGAACCCCAGCCAAGCAAGCACAAGGCCTTGAGTTTAAGCCCAGTATGGGCAAAAGAGAAAGAATACCACCATCTTGAGCATGTTTGCTCTTGAATTCCTTGGATTGCTTGATTTTATTTTATTTTTTTGTTTCTTTTTTATGTATATTTTTTATTATCAAACTGAATTACAGAGAGGTTACAGTTTCATACATTAGGCATTGGATACATTTCTTGTACTGTTTGTTACCTCCTCCCTCATTCCCCCTTTCCCCCTCCTTCTTTCCCTTCTCCTTCCCCCCACCATGAGTTGTTAGGTTGTTCAGTTCATTTTCACCAAACAGTTTGTAAGTATTGCCTTTGTAGTTGTTTGTCTTTTTTGACCCTGTGTCTCTCAATTTTGGTATTTCCTTCCAATTTCCTTGTTCTAATACCAGTATACCCGGTTTCCAATATATTCAGATAAGATAGTGTAGGTACAACCACAGGAAGGTGACACAAGAACATCATCAATAATAGAGGCTACAGTTACATATGGCACGTTGAAAGTATTTACAACTGTGATATAACAGTCGTTTCCATAACATGGAGTTCATTTCACTTAGCATTATCTTATGTGTTCATAAGGGTATAGCTATTGGGCTCTTGTGATCCTCTGCTGTGACTAGCCTAAACCTGTGCTAATTATTCCCTATGAGATAGACCATAGAGTCCATGTTTCTTTGGGTCTGGCTCACTTCACTTAGTATAATTTTTTCCAAGTCCTTCCATTTCCTTACAAATGGGACAATGTCATTCTTTCAGATAGAGGCATAAAATTCCATTGTGTATATGTACCACATTTTCCTGAGGATTGCTTGATTTTAAAATAAGTTAATTCAAGCTTGTTTGGCTAAATCAAGCTTTTTTTTGTCGCAAGCTTTTTTTAGAAATTGAGAAAATTGTACATTTTTGTACAAATTTTATCATTAAAAAGTCAATGAATAAAGAGAAGAAGTGGGGGTAGAATGCACTAAAAATTCAATCGACATAGCTTACAAAATTAAGAAAAGTGAAGGAAGGGTGGGTTGGGAAGGATGGGTGAGAATATTGAAAGGGATGACACTGATCAAAATGAAGTGAATTCATAAACTTTTGAATGTCTGCTCCTTTTGTTCATCTACCTAAAGATTATACATATGTATATACAAATGTAAATATATATGATACTCATATATTATATGTAATTATGTATATCAAAAGTCAATGAAAAGTTGAAGACATCTTTATTGTTTTCATTGCTAAAAGAGATTACCTGATTAAAATGAGTCTTTGTTGCTGATTTAGTTGCTATGTAGAAGCAAAAAAATAGTGATATGTGGAGTTCACAAAGGGAATATTCTAGAAAGTAGTAGTCATCCAACATTCAGAAAGCAGCCACCCTGCAGACCCCTGCATATGGGAAGCTAAACTCATTTTCGCTTGTTTGTAACCTAATTAGGTCTTCAGAGATGGTCTCCTGAGGCCAGAGACTAACAATATGCCAACCTTCATATTGCTTTATTCACAGTAAGAATGAGCTTTCAGTCCTTCAGGACTAACAGTTTCATTATAGCAAGCAAATTCCAGGGAAAACCAATCAGGTTGTAAAGAATTTACATCCTTCTTTTTATAAATGATTCTCCTGGCTCTCTCTTTTTTTAATCTCCCTGAAAGTTGGTTGGATTTTTTTAATCTTCTTAAAACTGTCACTTCCCTTCCTTTCTCCCATTTTTGCACAAGCACCGTCCTTTGATGGATTTGCAGCAGCCCAAATCCCATTGCAGAAGACGTATGTTCAAAATATTTTCATCGGATTCCATGTAGCTGTGGAACGTGTAAGGACATTTTTCAGCCATGCTGGGTACTGTCATGGGATTCAAAAGTACCCCTTGAGGCACAAAAACTCCTCTGTGTTAAAACCTAAAATAGTAATGTTCATTTCAATCATCTAGATTATAGCTGTAGAAATGTCCTACGGGTTAGATTTTTATCACCAATGACATTTCTATATCCATGCTTGCTTGAGGTTTAAGCCTTCTTAATGTGTTTTTCTTTAGCAAGCAACTAGTCTAACTCACCTGCTGTTTCTATGAAATTGAGCAAAAATGTAGCTTGATGAAACTTAATAGCAGATCCTTGTTTAGATATAATCTTCTCAATCAAGTTATTCCAGCTGTGCACCTGGTTTAGACTGGAACAGTTTCTCTGGAATGGAAGGAAACCAGTGAATAAAGCAGCGGGAACGGAGGACAGCCAATGCCTTAGGCAGACAAGGTAGGTCCTGATGGGTACTCGGTGCTTCCTGATGGAGTAAAGCAACAGATAAATCCTCAGACACAGCACTCTACCCCAACACCTGTTTAAAGCTCCCGATTACCCAAATAGCCTCTCAGAAAACAAAGAGTGCAAATCAAACAGAAAGTGAAAATGAAAGAGTGTATTAGTTGTAAACAATTACCACTGGAAGCAAATATTATATAGTTGGGTATATAACACCTCTTTAATGGCTCTAGTTCGTTGTCATAGTAAATATTTTATAGTGAGAATCCTGTGAAACTAAGCCTTTTTGATGACAATAATTTTTGCTCTCATAGTGGTGAACTATAACTTTAAAGTCCTTTTTCTTGGGCTTTCATATTTCAAAGACTATTTTATGACACTTTTTTATCTTTAATATATCAATTATTTTATGGCCACCCTTAATAAAATAACTTGGTGCTTATCTAGAAGTCATGGCTTGAGGCTGATAAATTAATATCTCTATGAAATATAAATGGTCAGCCACCCATGGTTCAGGTGACATTAAAATGGAGACACCCAAAGTTTATTCTGTTCGAATTCACCTTAGGGGTGCCCCTCTGTCACTCCATTATTTCCCTTTGACTATTTACTCCCAAGGATGTTTTTAGGACTATAAATACCATCTAATGGTCAAAAGCAACTTATTTATTGAAACACCCATGTAGTTGAGTTTCATGAAACGTGTACTGTTTTCTCATCAAAACCATGGTCTTGTCATGGAAAGCTTCATAAATCATATTGTAAGAACAGCTCCTTAACTGCCTCCTGTTTTCTTTTCGAATACCTGTTGTTAATCTTCCTGACAGTTCTGACAGTCCCGTGCCTGCAGCTTTGGATTCCACATACTGTAAGCAGCTTAAAACTTCAAGCCAAAGGAAAAAGAATACACATCCATGGTGGAGAGCATGGTGGAGCCTACATAATGATTTATATAACATAGGACTCAAAGAAGAGATTTGTCTAAACACCTGAAATTTCTTCTTTATCCATGAGATACTAATAAATGTCTATTGTTGATCATACTACTAGACAATGTATTTGGAATCAGCCATTTATGCTGATTTTTTTTAAGTACCTGAGACAATCCTAGGAAGTAAATCCAAAAGACTGTATCAACTCTGAAGGAATAGCCTAGTAGTGCAAGGAGTCAGTCTAGCCTATGTTATTAAATATTTTCTGGTTTCACTTTTGCCAATTTAACCTTCATTTGTTTTGCCCTTTCTGACTTGGATGGAAGTGCTGTCCTGGTTTTCTTTCATTACTTAATGAGGACAGTCAATGTTATAATCAGTCAGAAACTTCCCAGAAAGGACCTGCCACGTACCACAGTTGAAGGTCAGCCTAGGGAGCTGGCTGGCAGTGTCTGTCCTCTAGTCTCTAGTTTCTGTACCTCACAAAGCCAAGTGTTGAGGGCTGGGCTGAGCGCTCTGTGGTCTGTGGGTCTTGCTGTCTCAGGCCTTGGCATAAACCCAGAAGTAGTTGTCACTAAACCTGGAATAATATCTGTTAAAAAAGGAGAAACAGAGGCTTGAGGCCCTACATTAAGATGAAGTAGACAATCCCTGAGGATGGAGCAGGTGTTGAGACTCTTGTCCAGAGACCCTTTGACCTTTAGGACTCGGCAAGAGTTTTAAGTTTGCTAATGTTTAGGAAAATTTAGCATAGTAGAGTTTGAAGGCAAATCATCCTCTGCTTGACAATGAGGTCTATGTGCCCACAAAAAAATCCAAACAACCAAAGGCATAGTGCAAAGAAGGACTACCCTGGTGTTCTTTTTTTTTTGTGGGGGGGGGAAGGGATTAATGGGTGAGGCTGAGGCTGGAGAAGACAATATGGTATTCATATCATAAAAGACCCTGGGGAATTCCTCAATTTCTTTCTTTTTCTTTTTTTTGGCCAGTCCTAGGCTGTGAACTCAGGGCCTGAGCACTGTCCCTGGCTTCTTTTTGCCACTTGAGCCACAGCGCCACTTCTGGCCATTTTCTGTATATGTGGAGCTGAGGAATCGAACCCAGGGCCTCATGTATACGAGGCAAGCACTCTTGCCACTAGGCCATATTCCCAGCCCCGATTTCCTCAATTTCTGAGTAAACCAAATGCCCCCGAAAGTGCCAAAACGTTGGATTCCTGTCCCCAGTGTGGACACTATCTGTAGCTGAGCCGATAGAGCATTTGTGGTAGCCTGTTCTCTCCTTCCTCTGCCTCCAACCACTGCCTCCTTCCCTGCATCCTGAACACACTTGACATAGTCAAGTTCACATCTGTCTTTTACATGCTTTCCCTAGGCATCCCACCCAGTTCTTAGATCAAATGTCCCTTGCTTTGAGATGCTATCTTTGGCCTTCCAAAACAGTAGCCTTCTATGTCACCTTGTCCTGCTTCCATTTGTCCCTTTCTTACTTAATCCAGTATCTTGCTTATAGGTGCATGTGTCACCTTCACAAGGACAATGCTGTGCTTTCATTTTTAACTTTTGAGGTTTTTGTTGCTACTGTTCATGACACATAGTATTTGTGCATATTTATGGGACATGACATAATCAAATGAGGAGAATCGACATATTTATCACCTTTAACTTCAATTATTTCTTTGTGGTGAGTATCTATTTTATATTTAAATATCATTTCCCTCCAGCATCATTGGATGTGTCTTCCAGTAATAAATATTGAAGAAGTGAATGAGTGAATTCCTTTGTTTTGCATTTCATTCCTAATTGCTCATTTTGTTCACATCTCCCATACAAGTTTTCTATCTTCCTTTGCCTTTGTGTAGGTTTACACATCACTCCCATCTAGTGTTCCCCAAAATATATTACTTACTCCTTACTGCACTTCTCTACTTGAGTTCCTTTAAACGTAGTTGTAATGTCAGAAACATGGAGCCGGGCTCTGGTGGCTCACTTTTGTAATCTTAGCTACCCAGAAAGTTGAAATCTGAGGATCTTGGTTTGAAGCCGTCATGGGCAAAAAATTATGTGTGACTTCATTTACAATTAACAAGCAAAATGTCGGACTAGAGTCATGGCTCAAGTGATAGAGACAGTGACCAAGCACATTGAGTGATAATGCCGGCTGCGGGGACTTGATGTAAGCCCCAGAACAGGCATTAGAAATAGACAGAAGTGTGAGTGCAGAGAATTTGTTGGGTAGATGATTTGGGGGAGCAGCTGTAAGAAGCAATAAGAAGGTGAGAGCTGAGGAAGGACAGCAGGGAAGAGGAAAAGCCTATATCAGGTTTGACTCAAGGCTTGCTGCTGTGGATCTAGGGGTAATCATTCTGCTGGTACTTCCTAGGGAACCTACAGACTTTCTCACAGCACCACTCCTATTTGTGCACCACCTTATGTCTTTGAGCCATTGAATGGTGTCCTAGTGGGCCACTCCCACCTACTTCTCTGTTACACAGGAGCAGGAGAGGGCCACCTCCTGGTGTTTGAAGTCCTACCTGTGAGCAGATGGTGTCAGGAATTGGATTGACTTAGAGCTGTCTACCCAGCCACGACTGGAGTCAGGCGAGACCACTGAGACACAGTCAGGGCCACTGTGGGTGTTTGATTTCCCTCAGACTTTATTCATCTTCCCATCTCTAGACCCTACAAGAAAAGAAATATACAGTGTCCAGCAAGCAGTAGATCTTCAGTAGTAACTGAATTGACATCTGAGAGGGGAGAGGGAAGTAAGCATAGGATCTAAAAGAAACTTCTAGTTCCATTCTCAGACCTGGCAAAACATTTCATGCTTGTTCTAGAGTTTCAGTTCTCCCATTAAAAAATAGAATAATATTAGTAAACTATTTAATGTGAGAAAATTGATACACAGTCATAGTGCTTGATGAATAGAATCAAATAATATAATTTTTAATTGCTAGTTTATCTTTTTTTCTTATTTATTGTCAAAGTGATATACAGAGAGGTTACAGTTTCATATGTTAGGAAAAAAATGGTATGATTTTTATGCTCAGTGCAATTAACATCAAGTTACCTCGTTCTTCAGGGCAATCACTGTGAATGTCATGGTTATCAATGAGATTCCAAGTCCAGTGCTCTTCTTCCTCTTCATGTTTTATCTAAGGCTATTGTAACCCAGGGAACCGACTTGTGGTTCTCTGTGTGCTGAAGTGATCTCCTCTTTGCCTATGTTTTTCTGCATGCAGAGTTTCCATAAAGAGATTAGCACATTTCCGTTAGAGGTAGGAGATGGACCACAATGCTTTCGTCAGAGTCCCTTAAAAAATACTGGCCTTGTTTTTGACATTAAATGGTACCAATAAAGTGTTTTATTACAAAGAACATAATTCTGGCCTAAAAACAAATGCAAATAATAGCAAGAATTGATAATCACAAGAATTAGGTTGAATAAGTACGACATTTTAGAAAAGTCTTCTGAATTTATGTTTCTTGAAGAGGGCTAACACACAATAGATCCTTATTTCCAGAAGAAAGGAATGAAGGAATAGATGAGAAGGAACATTGTTTAGAAGTATGTAGGAATCAGGAAAAAGGGGAAAAAAAACAGAAACAGAGGACGTTCTTTCTAGGAATGTGACTCAGAATAGGAAGATGGTGACTAGAGCTTACTTACACTCATGAAAAGGTAACTTTGCCAGGCTCTGGTAGCTCATGCCTATAAGCCTAGCTACTCAGGAGGTTGACATCTGGGAACTGTGGTTCAAATTTAGCCTAGGCGGGAAAGTCTGTGAGACTCTTATTTCCAACAATCTACAAAAAGCATTGGAAGTAGAATGCTGTGGCTCAAGTGGTAGAGCACTAGCACTGAGCAAAGGAAGCTCAGAGACAAGCATCCTGGCCCTGGGTTCAAGCCATAGGACACACACACACACACACACACACACACACACACACACTCATGCACGCGCGTGCGCATAACATTTACTGTTATACATATAAACTTTTTTTATTAATTAATTTATTGTAAAAGTGATATATATATATACACACACACACACACACACACAGAGGGGTTACAGTTTCATACAAAAGGCAGCGAGTATATTTCTTATCCAACTTTTTACCTCCTCCCTCATTTTACTCTCTCCTTCCCTCCTCCCGAGCTCCCTCCACCCCAGTTGTACAATTGGTTTACAATATATTGTCTTATAAGTATTGCTGTTGCATTGGTTCACCATTTACCCTTTGTCTCTCCACTTTGATGTTTCCCTTCCCACCACTAGTTCTGATAATCATATATACAATTCCCAAGGTACCAAAATCAGTTTCAGTGACATCGGGGTAAAACCATGGGGAAGAAAGACAAAAGAAAAAGGCATAATTGGGCGGGGGATATGGCCTAGTGGCAAGAGTGCTTGCCTCTTATACATGAGGCCCTAGGTTCAATTCCCCAGCACCACATATACAGAAAACGGCCAGAAGTGGTGCTGTGGCTCAAGTGGCAGAGTGCTAGCCTTGAGCAAAAAGAAGGCAGAGACAGTGCTCAGGCCCTGAGTCCAAGGCCCAGGACTGGCCAAAAAAAAAAAAAAAAAAAAAAAAAAGGCATAATTTCACATGGTACGTTTAAAATAACATCAACAAGGATAGATCACTTATTTCCATAGCTTGAAGTTCATTTCTCTTAGCATTATCTTATGTGTTCCTATGTAAAAAGCATGTTTTAATTAGGAAGGGCACCGTGATTTGAGCGTAGAGCCTCTGACTTGCCTTACTTAGAGCCTGTACCACTGGAAACAACTCACCAGTCATTTTGTTTTTAGTTTGTTTCAGTAGTATCTGGTGTTTTTCCTTGAGCCCATGGTTCCCATGATCATAATTCTCCTACATCTGTCTCCCTAATGTATATTTGTGCCACCACGTTTTTAGCTGAATTGTGAAATAGAATCTCATTAACTTTTGAAGACACTGGCCCCTCACTATGATTCCTATCCCCACCTACCACATAGCTGGGATTGCAGGTGTGTACCACAATGCCCAGTTCCTATAACCTTTTTAGTAAAATATATTTGACAGGTGATATGCCTGTGAGCTACCTAAGTTCAGGGAATCTTTTTTTTGGAGGGGGGGTGGGAGCTGTTCCTAGGAGGACTTGAACTCAAAGCTTAGGCATTGTCCCAGAGCTTTTGTCCCCTCAAGGCTAACACTCTACCACTTGCACCACAGCTCTGCTACTGGCTTTTGGGTTCTTAACTGGCTATGAGAGTTTAGTAGAATTTCCTGTTCCAGCTGGCTTTTAACCACAATCCTCAGATCTCAACCTCCTTAGTAGCTAGGATTTTCGACATGGGCCACAGGTGCCCAGCTAATTCAGGGATCTTATTGTACAAATTGACTAAGATCTATGTAAATTCATATTCGGGTAGAATATTTATGCATCTAGTGACCACCAAAGTGTGTATATGAGACTGAGATTATAAATAAAATTGCAAAATATCAAAACGTATGTGTAATAATGATGTGTTTGGTGCAAGACTATTTTTAAGCGTCTGTGAATAGTTTTAACTAAGAATAAAACAATAAGTTGTTTACCTGGCCTGCAATGTAATTAAATATTGTGGAAGTAACAATGTCACAGACCGTATTGTAACTCTTTCCTTTTGTTAAGTCAGAGGAATTTTATTTATGTCAAGGAATGTTCTATGAACGCAATATATTTCTTTTAAAAAAAAATCAAAGATCAATAGATTGACTGGTAGAATGGGAAACTTACCCAAATCTATATAGACTCATTATGATATTCACGTTCTGCTTCAGAGCGGGCAGGAGGGAATTGACCAGTTCACTCTGTGTATTGAGAGGTGGGGAGTGTTAGGAAGAACCAGGCTTGCATCCTCAGGCATCAGGTATGGAAGCTGCAGCGATGGAGGCAGAGAGATGGGAAAAGCCCAGGAGGGCACTGAGCAGAGGCCCCCAAGTAACACAGGGACCCTTGCTCTGCTCTCTAACCAGAAGCCTAACCCGAGGAGGCATCCCATCAATGGTCTGTGGTGGTTTCTGCAGAGTGTGAAAATGCAAATGTTGACTCCTTGCCACCTCCCCTCCCTCTCCCCATCATCTGGAGCCTGTGTTTGGGGTGGGAGGCGGATCACAACATTCATATTTAAAATTTTCTGTTTTTATTGAATCTTCTCTGATTTATATCACTCAGCAACCTACTATTATCATCATTCGCTTACAAAATGCACATGCTCTGTGTTTTCCCCTCAAACATTTTGGATAAACATAACCACAGAGCCAGAAGGCTTTATTCCCCAAAGCTTCTCTTGCATACGAAATGTGGCTCTCTCCCACTTGCATTTGTTAAGGTCTCCTTCATTCTGCCACTCTCTTTCTACCCTATAATCTGCTTTCACCGGAAGCAGGAACCTGATGGGTCTTATGGCTCAACAATCAGAATATCATCCACTCATTTCCTCCTCTCTTCCCCCAGCTTGTGCTGTGCCCACTGACATAAGCTGGCAGTCAAATAAAAATAAGAATCCTATTCAATATTCCACACATTGTTGTACATATGCAGCATTGGCATTTTGCATGTTAATATTTGACACTGTTTTTTAATTTGTTCTAAACAGCCAGCTCATTTGCATCATCTCTCTGTGATCTCCCACCTGTGCAGCAATTTCAGGGGAAAACATAACCATTTATGTTCCTATGAAAACTTGACTGTAACAGAACTTGGTCCAAGGAGAGCTAATTTATTTTCTAAATATTCTGTGCTTCCTTTGATTTCTGAACTGTACTCTTAATCTGCATGGCCATTCAGGGCTCATTGTCTCTAACAAAACAGGCGAAGCTTTGAAAGGTTCAAATTTTTGGACTGAGAAGATGAGAGTGACATCAACCCACAGTGTGACCTGTTGGTCTAGGCATGTTTAGGCCCATCTTATCTCAGTTCAAGGCTACCTCCCCTAATTACAGTAAATCAGCTACTTGAATTGTGGGGTATGGGACTAAGTTCATCATAGGAAAAAGGAAAAAAGGTACCCTTAAGTACAGAGGCCACAAGGCAAATGTTTTAATGATGTTAACGATGATGCTAGATTCTATAAGTATGCACCATAATTTATAGAATTTATGGAGCTGCTTTTCTAAAGTTTATTAATTCTTATAACCTAAAAACTATCACAGCCTAAGGAGAAGAATAGTGTTCTAGTTCTTTCTGTATTATGAAGTAAGTATCTTGAAAAATCACCTTTGCCTGAATCATCACTAAGGTGAACTGAGCCAAGGATGCAAGTTTTGGCATAGGTTTTTGGCAGATCTCGGTTGCAAACTAGGTTACATTAAAGTATACTTCTTCTTGCTCCAAATGTGTATATCTTTAAAAGTCAGCCTAATTATTTATTGTAGTTTTGTTCATTTCCTGTGAGCATTTGAATGTGAAATATCTCCCAGGCTCATGTTTTGAATCCTTGGTTCTAGCTGGGGGCACTATCTTGGAAGGCTATAGAAACTTTGGGAAGTAGGCTGTCATTACAGAAAGTAAGTCACAGACAGCATGCCTTCGAAGGTGTTCCAGGCCCATCTCTCCATGTCTCTCCATCTCTGCCTCTCTTTGTCTATCTCTCTATCTGTGCTTCTTGACTACTGTGAGGAGAAGCTCCCCTGAGACATGTTACCACCACCACCCATGCTATTCTGCTCGATGGTGTGGGTCCAAAGGACAGTGCATTGAACCCTCTGACCTTTCCTCTCATAAGTTGTTTTGGTCAGGTTCTTGGTCACAGTGGTGAAAAGTAATGAATATGTTGTCTGTCTCTACACCCAGTGATTATAATCCATGAATCTAATGTATCAGTTACTGATAAATGTCTAAAATAGTTCCTGACCACAACTGGTCAGGATATAAATGTGTAAAAATCTCCGTTCTTTGCATCTCAGAAAATAAAATAATGTTTCTGGAAGGTGATTACTGGAATTTCATGGACTATGTACATTAAAAAATTCAGAGCTAGAATAAGTGCTGTTTGATAATTGTTAAATATGAATGTCAAAAATTAACATTCCAAATGGATTTGATCTTATTTTTAATAAGAGAAAAAAGTTTTCAGCACAAAAATAAGATGGTAAAACCAAAGGAGAATATTCTTAGACAATTATAGAGATTCAATAGCTATGTGCATATGATCGTGTAAAATGATGTTTATCAAAATGAACTCCAAGAAATGGAAACAATAGGTGTTATGTTATTTTGCCTCTTGTTTTTCTGTCTCCTTTATCGCTGTTTTTGATTTCTGTACCTTTAGTCTTGTATGTAAGTTTATCTGTTTTGGGGAGAAGGCCACAGAAATGGTGGGAAAAAAGGTGAACAAATGCAGCAGTGATATCCACTAGACATACAACATGTGGGGGAAGGGGATCAGGAGGAGAAAAACTAGGAGAAAACAAGGGAAGAGGCAACACCATTCAAAAAGAAATTATCTGACTTATGTAACTGTACATCCCCTTTACAATAACAATAAAAGTAAATAAGATAATTTTAAAGGGAATAATAGAAACATGTAGACAAATGCTTAGTATTCTTTAGCATCAACTGTTGTTTACTTAAGCCATTGAACAGCATGTATCTACTGGAAAATGTTGAAAGTTCCTGGCTTAGAAAACTATAGCTACAAAGGCCTACTTGAACTGAAACAGCTTCTATAAAGATTGCTAAGCCTAGGGAAATGCTGGACTCCAGACCAGGAAGCTCAGCAACTACAGAAGCAGAGCCTAAAGGGAAATTGGAGGACTATTTCATCCAGTGGCTTCAGGCAATTGAAATCCTAAATCTTGTAGTTTTGTGGGGTTGGCGTCTAGTAGAGTTGATCTCTCTTGAGTGCCTTGATGTTTTTGGGGCACAGAGAAAGCATTCCAGCCTGCTTGTGGAAATAGTCTATCTCCATCCAAGTTCCTCAAGGAAAGGCTCATTTTTAGAGAACCAAACACTGAGTTCAGCTCTGAGGGTCTCCTGATGACTTCGCTCCGCAAATATTTATTTCTTCAAATTGTATCTATACTTTTAGCAACGGCCCATCAGTAATTTATGAGTTTATACCCTTTCAGCCCAAAGATGGGTATTTGCATATATAAATACATCGCTAAAATTTTTACTAGGCCAGAAACCCTTTCCAAATGACTGTGTCCCTAGCATCTGCATCTGTCTTTCTCACTGCATTTTAGATTGTTACCAGAAATAGGCCTGGTGCTTGATTTCCAGTCACCATGTTGATTATGGAAAAGTATGAATGAAAAGTAATTCTAAGATCATGATTCTTTCTTTCTTTTGGAATTCTAGTCTCTCCCCACCCAGCTTTATCCATCATGCACTTTAGAAATACACAACAAGCAGCTTGAGTCATTGAGTTTCTCTTCAGGTTACTTGCCTGGTTATTCAGCATTCTGTTTCTCAGATCCTATCTAGTGTTTTGAATCCTAGACCATGCACTAGAGATCTGCTCTTGGGGTGGACTCTTAGGGGATCAAGAGCTACAGTCAGGAAGCAATGGACATCTATGATTTCCATTCTAAGGTATTGATGATGATGATGAGGTAGGAACAATTTTTCCTTCTTGACTATTAAAATGTGCCTCAGCACAAGGCACATTTTAGAACTGACTTTCTTTTGTTTTGAATTCTCATTCAGAATATACGGTGGAAAGGGAACAAGAGAAGCCCTTTTAAGTAATGAAAAGGAATACAGTAAGTGGAATACTGCTATTCTTAAGATTTTGTTCTGGTCTATAGATTTTTCTGTATTGATTTTACAAAAGGAAAAAAATGTCCATTCTGTAATCTATCTTTTTATTTGCCCTCACAAGTATCAAACTTAAAGAAAAGATTTTTAGTGGTTACTTTCAGAATGATTTTCCCCCTCGTTTGTGATACAAAAGACAAAGTATCAAGGTCATCAGTTAGACATTTGCCATGGTGAGAAGCACCATGGTCCAACACAGCTAAACTGGGAGTCTAGTACTGACCTTTGCAGAACTGCTTATTGTAAAGAGTCACTTCCGCCTCATCAAATGTTTTCCTAGTAGTCTAGTGGGTGAACACTAGAAATAGTATCAATATGAGCAAAATGAATATGAGTTGTAATTCTAACATTGAAAAGAAGTTCTGAAAAAAGAAGTTCTATTTATTCATTTATTTATGCCTGTACTGATGCTCTCACTCAAAGATGCTGCCCTCCCAGTTGAGACAGCTTGTATTTGGGTAATTGGAGATAAGAATCTCAGTGATTTGCCTTTCCCAGGGAGGTTTCAATCTTTGATTCTCAGGACTCAGCCTCCTGAGTAGCTAGGATTATCAGTGAGCCAGTAGCACCTTATTGTTCTATTTTTTAAATGAAGTGTCATGATGTCTATAAAGACAGATGTTTTAAAATACAGTTTTTTTTAAAAAAAGATACATCTAGTATTGATATTCCTGTAACAGATCCTGTAAAAGATCACTTATTCATCGAAGAACCTCAAAGCAGAGCACATGTAATCTCATGTCACATTATTAGATTTTGCATGAGATATAAAATTATACATATATTTTTATTTCTTTCAAGGAATTGATAAAAGGCAGAGGTCACCAATATCTAACTGTGAAGAAAAACACAGAGTTCATTCCCCTTCTGCCTCTAACTTCCCTTTCCCCTTCAGGCGGTATCTGAACAGCAACATGTAAACCATCCATGAGAGTTTTAAAAACAAAATGTCCAAACACATATTTTTTTTTGCTTTTCCACAATTATTTAATTGTCTTCCTAATTAATTCCACAGTCTGAAATAAATTATTGACTTACCAGACTCTCTCCTTTTCTGTGACAGCTACAGCAGTAAACAGACCATTAACAATTCATAATGAGCAGGACATGTTTGTTTTTTCCATGTGCTAATTTGATACCCCATTAGTGATAGACTTTGACTTTTCTCCTTCCTGTCTCTCTCTTGGAGGGTGACAGACTGCTAGGCCCTATATGTTTGAATAAAGAGGTACTTTAGCCAGAAAATAAAAACTCTGCTTTGCCATATCCAACTACTTATGCAGGGGAGTTGATAGAAACTTTTCTTTTGTCCTTTTCTTGGCTTCTAATCAATAGTCGGTGAGTATTTATAGCTAAGGTTCAAACTGATTTCCTATGAAAAATGGATCAGACTATTTCTAATAAAACCTATCTTAGGTCAAAGCTGTGGAAGACTGATAGTTCTTGCTAGATGACAGTATTTCTGCTGGAAGAAAGGAGTGAAAAGAAGGTCAAGACAAACCTTGGTGGAATGGTAGGTGGTCTAGTGTAAAATCAAGTCCTAATGTATAAGGTTTCATTTGAAGCATGAGGGTAGGAAATCTGCCTTATCTGTTTAGGAAATCAAAATGCCTTGTTAAGTTTGGAATGAAGGCACCTGCCTTGAATTATTCCAGTATCAAATATGGGGGAAATTATCACCAGTAACAGTACTTAGTTAATAGTAATGTGTGAATTCTTGTACGTTAGATTAGGAAAGGGAAAAACAACCCAAACACAAGCAGGTGATGTTGCTTTAATTTTTATGTGAGGAAATTTGATGCAATGAAGAGTAAACAGAATGTTCCTTGCTTGGGGAATTATATAAAAATTTGGAAGATCGTTCAAATTTAGCCTTGAATCTAAGTTTTTTTATATGTTTAGCCAAGATAGCAATGTATACTTTACTAAATGGAAACAAGGGCCTACGCTCCAAATTTAGCAATAAAGCACTTGCCTAGCATGCACGAGACCCTGGGCTTCACCCCACCTCCACAAATACACACACACACACACACACACACACACACACACACACAGATAAAAATGTAATTTAAAGTAATTACCTAATAAATTATAGCAAATATTTAAAATTATTTTCTTTACATTAGACTACAACTGTGAGATATGACAACTAAAGAACTTCAAGAATTTACAAATCTGGGTTTAAGTTTGGTTTTTCTTCTTAAAAGAGATAATGGCAGTTTCAGAATAATAAAATGGTAATTGGCAATTTCAAGGAGAAGATTATCAGTGGAATGACAGAGCCCATAGATCCTCTTTAAGTTTTTTCTGTCAATTGCTCTATTTGAGCACAGAGAAAGAACAGTTGCTCAGTTAAACCAGTATGAAACTCAAGATATATGTGCCTTTCTGATCAGAAACGTATGTTCAACCTAGGGGTGGACAGATTACTCTGATGCCCAGAGTTCTAACCTCGCCTAGATATTTCACAGACTTTGCAATTGACTTTGAAAGTCCCATGATTCACAAGTGGTCAGACCTGGCCTGCATTCTTCTGCATTCTTTCTCAAATCCTTGAGGTCAAAGCACAGGTTTATACCTATTCATTTTCTTCTATGATGTCAATACTTGGTTGGAAGGTTGTAGGATGACATGAGACACCTAAACTACTCTTCCTTTGTTTCAGTGAATTTTTGTATGAATTCATGCTTGTTCATATGTGCATATGCTACTATAGTCCCCTTAACAAAAGATAGAGTTTGGACTGGGAATATGGCCTAGTGGCAAGAGTGCTTGCCTCACATACATGAAGCCCTGGGTTCGATTCCCCAGCACCACATATATAGAAAAAAGCCAGAAGTGGCGATGTGGCTCAAGTGGCAGAGTGCTAGCCTTGAGCAAAAAGAAGGCAGGGACAGCACTCAGGCCCTGAGTTCAAGGCCCAGGACTGGCAAAAACAAAAAACAAAAAACAAAACCCCAAAACAAAAGATAGACTTTTCACTTCTTTTCAGTATTTACTATCCATTTAACATACTCTGGTCCAGTTAAAACTAGATCAGCATAAATTACTGAACTAACAGGAAACAGAGGACTCCAACTGTATGACACTTACTTCTTTTTGTCTGGTTTTTATTTTCTGACAAAATTTGCTTGTGGCTAACAAAATATTGAACTCTAGAGTGTTCCCTGACTTCCTCACTTGTTTTAAACAAACCATCCCTCTGTGTGTCTTAGTTTTCCATCTGTAAATGGGAAGCACATTTAGAGATGGATGAAGCTAGGCAGAGGCCTACAAGTAGACAATAACTACATGAAATCAGCAGGCACCATGTGCAATCTTATTTTTATTCATACCACAGTATTTGGTTTATTCTAGGAATTTTGATAATCATACTATTAAATCATTGCTAAAACTGTCAGGAATTTTGCATCATAGTTGGACCAGGCGATTACAAAAATTGAATATTCATACCAGTGCAAATCTTCTTTATAGATCTGGAACACAAGAACTTTAGCTTAAATTGTCATCAGCACAGATACTTAGTAGCTGCTCCCGCTCATCTGCAGAAGAGCCCCCTACGAAGTAGTGATACAATTTATAGCCTGAAATATGCTTAATGCCTTTTGTGACATATTTCCAAATGTATATCTAAAGATCCATTTGCATGATTTTTAGTAGTTTTCCTAGAAGATCATGCAATTGACTAACTTGCACTAAATAAGTCACTGCTTGGGAACCTAGTACTGAAGTATAGAAGATATTTCAAAACTTAGACAAATCTAGCCAAATGGTAGTTACTCAATCCTATAACCCTCCTAACTAGTCAGGAGGATGAGATTTGAGGATCAGGGCTCGAAGACAGCCCAGACATACAAATCCTAGAGACTCCAATTAACCAACAGAATGCCAGAAGTGGAGATGTGGCTTAAGAGGCAGAGCACTAGCCTTGAGAGAAAAAGCTAAGGGGGAGTGCCCAGAGCCAAAGTTGGAGCCCTTCCCCACCATCCCTCCCCCCACAGAACAACATCTGTGTTGACCAAGAGTTCGTTCTGTGAGTGAAAGATTACTTCTTATTGTACCTACGTTAATCTTGGAAGAAGGAAATAGTATTCCCTGGGGTTGCTTCATAGAGAAAACTATGAAAATGAAGGTTGAACTGGTGTAAGATGTTGGTGAGAAACTTCCAAAGAGATCATGTGGTACACAAAAAGCTTCAGATGGTCATTCACAAAATAAATAGTACTATATGGAGATTCCTCAGAAGGCTAAATATAGAACTCCCCTATGACCCAGCAGCCCCACTTTTGGGTATCTATCCAAAAGACCACAAACAAAATCACAGTAATGCCACCAGCACAACAATGTTCATCGCAGCACAATTTGTCATAGCTAGAATCTGGAACCAACCCAGATGCCCCTCAGTAGACAAATGGATCAGGAAAATGTGGTACATATACACAATGGAATTTTATGCCTCTATCAGAAAAATGACATTGTCCCATTTGTAAGGAAATGGAAGGACTTGGAAAAAATTATACTAAGTGAAGTGAGCCAGACCCAAAGAAACATGGACTCTATGGCCTCCCTTATTGGGAATAATTAGTACAGGTTTAGGCAAGTCATAGCAGAGCATCACAAGGCCCAATAGCTATACCCTTATGAACACATAAGATGATGCTAAGTGAAATGAACTCCATGTTATGGAGACAATTGTTATATCACAGTTGTAACTACTTTCAACGTCCCATGTGTATCTGTAGCTTCTATTATTGATGATGTTCTTGTATCACCTTCCTGTGGTTGTACCTACACTATCTCTGTAATCTTATCTGAGTATATTGGAAACCGTGTATACTGGTATTGGAACTAGGAAATTGAAAGGGAATACCAAAATTGAGGGACACAGGGTAAAAAAAGACAACAACAAAAACAATACTTGCAAAACTGTTTGCTGTAGGTGAACTGAACACCTCAGGGGGGAAGGAAAGGGGGAGGGGGGAGGGGGGTATGAGGGACAAGGTAACAAACAGTACAAGAAATGTATCCAATGCCTAACGTATGAAACTGTAACCTCTCTGTACATCAGTTTGATAATAAAAATTTGAAAAAAATAGTGCTACTGGAGTTGTGCAGTAATGTAACCTCATGAACTGCATATTGTGGCTTTGATAAAGAACATAACAAAATGAGAGCTGGAATCAGAGCCGTGGCTAAGAGATGGGGTTGTGGGTTCATGTGATCCATTTCCTTGCTATTTTGCAGCTGTGGAGGACCTTGTAAAATGAATGACTTCCTTTAAATCTCAGGTTCTCACAAGTAAAAATCTGTCCCTCATTCATATGATTGATGTGAGGATCAAAGATAATAATGGCAGATAAATATTCAACAGATTATTGATCATAATATTAGCTTTTGGATTTTAGCTGTTGTTGCTATATTTCTTAAATTAAAAGCTTTAAAGAGACTTGCCTATAAAAAGTTAGAAAGTCACCGCTCTCTCCTTCAGTTGGAAAGACAAACAGGCCAATAAGAGGATTGCAAGTTACTAGAGCAATATCCAGTGAACAAGTAACTCCTGGGAACTGATGCTGGGTTCTTATGGACAAAGGTGAGAGGTAAAACCCCAACGAATCCAGTCATAGGCACATCTCCACCTACGTACAAGTCCTGTGTGAGCCTCCAGTGTTCTCTGCAGACCGCTCTCTTTGTGTGTCTGGCAGAAGGGTAGGGAGGAGGAAAAGGAACCATCGTGAAATATGAGAAAACATTCCTTCTTGTTAGTGAGATCTGCCCTCAAGAGAAACTCTCTTATCCAAGGCAGCCCTGCTGTCCCAGGAAAGGGAAACAGTCAATCCTAGCCTTCCATGTGGCAGAAATATCCCACTCCAGCTCTTCTGGCCATCGTGTCCACCTAAGGAGAGAAAGCAACTGAGAAGCATGTGGAAGGTTCACAATCCAGAGTCATGGCTTGTTACAAACGCAAAATGGACGTCAGATACGGGATCCCTCTCCTTTCACACTCCATCGCCATCTTGCTAATTACTGCATTCAGCAGGTCTCCTTAACTGGTGTTTTCTGTCAAGTTATGAAGAAAACGTTGTGGGACATAGGTAAAAAAGCAAAAGCACAAGTTGAAAATCAAAAACAGAGTGTAGTAGGTCCTCGATCAAAATGTATTATACTCATAAATTGATTCATTGATTTGAAACACCTTTGTACAACTACTAAAACATAATCTAAAATGATAAAAAGAGATGGCAGGAATTTAAAGTTATTGTTATTAATATGCTGAGGGCCTCGGCAAGATCAAGTAGAAGAGGAAGGCTGATAGAAACAGAAAGGTAAACATTCTGATTCCAGTAACTCCTTTGGACAGCTAACCTCCAGTCCAACAAAATGAAGGAAGAAAGCTGGAACTCGAGGTGTCAAGGAGAGGGAGGATAGGAGAATACAGTCATAAGATATCTCTCTCTCTCTCTCTCTCTCTCTCTCTCTCTCTCTCTCTCACACACACACACACACACACACAGAAGATGATCTTGGAAATGATATTAAGGAAATTGAAGGGGTGACTGGGTTAACAGGTGGGAGAGAATGATGGGGGTGTGGCAGCGATCAAGATGCATTGTCCTCACAAACTGACATGTTGAATTAAAAATCCTATGGATCACTACTTAAAAATAAGAAATAAGAATAAAACGAAAAAGATGGGAATTCTGAGAGTGAAACAAAAGAAAACATGGGACATTACAACACGACCTGAAAGAGAAGTGAAGAATGCCTTTGGTGTGATTATCAGGAGCTTGAGGAAGGAAGCTCCGACCTTAAGTATACCTCAAGAGGAGCCTGCAAATCTGAAAAGCACAGAGAAAAGGCTGGAAACACTCACAACAAACAGAATATTTAAGGAGTATGTGACAGCTACAGAAGGCACACTGTGGACCTAATAGGAATAGCAGAAAAAAAGAAGAGGAAAGGAACAGAGGAAATATCTGAAGGAATAATAATGGAGAGTTTTGCCAAATTAATGTCAGACACCAAACCATCAGTGTAATAAGATCAGAAAACACCACACAGGATAAATGGCACAGAAACTACACCTAAGCTTATCATTTTCAAACTACAGAAAAATGAAAAATAAAGAAATGATACTGAAATCAGCCAGAGGGAAAATAACACCTTACTTCAAGAAGAGTAAAGCTAAGAATTACTTCTGACTTCACAGAAGAAATGAGAGCAGAAGAGAAGTGAAGTAAAATATTTAAAGTGTTGAAAGAAAAATACCCCAACAACCTGCAATGTTGTATTGGATGAAATTATCCTTCAAAAATGAAGACAGAATAGAGACTTTCTCAACTGAACACACACAGGGAAAGAGAGAGAGAGAGAGAGACAGAGACAGAGACAGAGACAGAGACAGAGAGACAGAGAGAGAGACAGCGAGACACAGACAGATATTGAGATAAACAGTGTTTATGGCTTGCCAACCTACACTGCAAAAAAAGAAAGGTGGAAGAAGCCCTTCAAGGAAAATTAATATTAGAAACTGAAGTCTCTGAAAGAAAGGATACTGATAAGTGATAAATAATGAATACAACCTTTTCTACTCTTAAATGATCCTGTATATACATTTACTTATATAATACTGAGAACAATGCATGCATACGTATGTTTATGCATAGGAAGCTAATGACAGTAGTGGTACAGAGACAAGAGTGAGAAGATAGGATTACATTGCTGCAAAGAAGCTACATTGCCCTTGGAGCAATATATTTTGTTTGTTTGCAAACTCTAGGGCAGCCACCACATGCAGCTGTGTATGGTGCTACATGCCTCTAATCTCATCTATTCAGAAGACGGGGATAGGAGGATGGTGATTCAAACCTAGCCAGGCAAATATTTACCCATACCTTATCATAACAGTCTCAAAAGAATGAAACTATCCTTAAGGTCATTTTAATAGATAGAGAAAGTTCATTTGACAAAATACAACATCAATTCCTCATAAGGTGAAGTGAATTAAGAATATCCTAACATATGAAACTGTAACCTCTCTGTACATCAGTTTGATAATAAAAATTTGAAAAAAAAAGAATAAAGAGAACTTCCTCAACTTGATAAGGAATGTACAAAACCTTTTAGCTGGTCTCCAACTAGTGAGAAACTTGAAGAAATTCACTAAAATAAGAACATTGCTTCCTTTATGGTGCTTTTCAACATATTAGAAGTTGTAGCTAATGGAATAAGGCAGAAAAAAAGGCAAACTGTGTACACATTGGGAAAGTGGAAACATTAATGTCTTTATTCACATATAGCATGATTATCCATATAGAAAATATGAAAAAATGACAAAAACAATCCTGTTACTACTGATTGTAGCATCCTTTCATATGCAAGGTTGATACTCAAAAGTAGAGTGATAAACCAGGAGCCTGTTACACCTATAATACTGGCTACTCCAGAGGCTGAGATGTAAGGATCTCAGTTCAAAGCCAACTTGGACAGAAAAGACCATGAGACTCTCCATTTAATCTCCAATCAACCACAACCAGTGACACAAAGCACAAAGTACAGCTGTAGCTCAAATACTAGAGTGCTAGCCTTGAGCATAAAAGCTCAGGAACAGTATCCTGGCCCTGAATTCAAGCCCAGTACTGGCATGAGTATGCCCCCCCCGGCCCCCTTCCAGAGTGGTATCTGAATAAACAAATGATATTTGAAATTAGAAACAATCACTGTTGTAATTATTTTCAACATGCCATGTGAAACCGTAGCTTCTATTGTTGATGATCCTTTTGTATCCCCTTCCTGTGGTTGTCCTTGTGCTATCACTGTATCTCATCTGAGTACCCTGGATACATTATATACGTGTATTAGAATTAGGGAAGGGAAAGGGAATATCAAAATCGAGAGATAAAAGGATAAAAAAACAAATGACTCCAAAAGCAATACTTGAAAAACCATTTGGTATAAACCAACTGAACAACTCATGGGGGGAGAGGGAAAGGGGGAGGGAGAAAGGGGGTGGAAATGAGGGAGGTGGTAACCAATTGTACACTAAATGTACCCACTGCCTTACGTGTAAAACTGTAACCCCTCTGTACATCACTTTGACAACAAATAAATAATTATTCAGAAAAAAGAAGCAAAAGAGCATTTATGTTAGCAGTCCAAAAATTAAATTATACTTAAGAACAGTAAAATATGCACAGATTTGTATGCAAAGATTTGTATGAGGTAAACTATCAAACTCTGATAAAAGAAACTAAAGAAATAAATATATAGGAACATATCATATGAAAATAGGGGTAAATTTACCTTTTGGTTTCCAGTGTGCTTTTCATTTCTTTTTCATGCCTTATTATTCTTCCTTTTTAAATTGAATTTTATTGTCAAGGTGATGTACAGAGGAGTTACAGTTACATACATAAGGTAGTGAGTAAGCACATTTCTTGTCATACTTGTTACCTCCTCCCTCAATACTCTTCTATTATGTCTAGTATCATATTGAAGAGAAATGTAAGATTGTCATTCATACATTTGGACTGGGTCTTAGAAGTAAAGTGTTCAGTAGTTATAGATAAGAAAGGACGTCAAACTTAGTCACTTTTTTTTTTGGTCCAAGTCCATTAACATGACAGTGTGGTTTTTATTTTATAGTCCGTTAATGTGTTATATAACACTGATTTCCATATATTAAACTAAACTTATATTTCATGATACAGTGAAATAAGCCAGACATAGAATTATAATATTTGGTAGAATTTTCTTAATAATGTATGTTACATATATATTATGTATTTTATCAATAATATATAGTTATTAATAAAATACAATAACATATTATTAATATATGAATACAATATATAACAAAGAGCACATCCATAACATCACCACATAAGTATATTAGTAATATGTAATCACATATTTAGTAATATTATAATTAGCAAATATAATACACTGAATATATGTGCATCATTACAATAAAATTTTTGTTAATATAAACACTAACATAATTTGTAATAGGTTTATATATGTAATTGTTTACATATACAACTGCTAAGAAAATACTATTATGTCATATTACTAAGTTATTGACTACTATGAACAAAAGTACATATATAGACTTTTAATCATATAACTTTGTTGAGAGGGCAAAGTTGAGGAAATAGTAAAAATAATCAATGATTTCTAATTATTATGGGAGAGGAAAATAGGAGAAGCAAATAGGATTTCTAGAGTTCACTGACACAATTCTGTGACACTCTATTAGTAGACACAGGTCATTATGAATTGGTATAAATATATAAACCGTACTAAACCAACAGCAAACCATCATGTAAGCTCTACTGTTTCCTTGACCTTGGAAGTTTTAGCTTCTAGTACAATGAGAAATAAAGTTATGTTATTTAGAAGCCATTTAGTTTCTGGTATTTTGTTCCAGCAGCCAGAGACACAGTAAGATGTGAGCAAACCACAGCCTTTCATGATAATGATGTGCTAATAATACAGGTTCAGCAATTATGCCATCTGTACTACTCTGGAAAGAGTGTTAATGGCAAGAAAGCGAGGAATACGTGTTGACAGGTGTATGTGGGAACTGCATACCTTCTGCTCGGTTTGGCTGTAAACCCAAAACTTCTCCAAAGAATATTCTATTAAGAAAACAGATAGTAAGGTGAAACTTCATGGCCTCCCTTTATCACATAGAAGTCAGTCAAGCTATTTGGGACCGTTTAAGTGTGGGGTTTGTGTGCAAGCATATACATCCGTCCATCCATGCATACTTGTGGGGTGGCGCTGTCATTTGAATGTCGAATCCCCTCTAATGTACATCTTGTGACATAATCCCTAGGGTGGTGGTGCTAACAGCTGGAAAGTGAGTATGTTCCGAGGGCCATGACCTTGCTAATGGTTTCATACTTTGAAAAGGAGCCGAGGGAAAGGCTTCAGGCTTTTTGTTTGGCTCTTCTGCATGTGAGGGTATGGAGTTCATTCCTTCTAGAGAACACAGAACAAGGCACCAATGTAGTACCAGGGATTGGCAGCCCTCACTAGACACCCAACCTGCTAGGGCTATGGTCTTGAAGGTCTCAGTGTCGAGAACTGAGAAATAAACTTCTATGTTTTCACAAATTGCTCATTCTTCAGTATGTTCTCATAGCAGTAAGAAAAGATGAAGGTAGATAATATGGTATCTTCCATGCTAAGATGTAAAGAGGCAGTGCTGTTCTGGGAGAACTCAGGAATAGATGGAATCTCTTATCTCAGAATCAGTCTTATGCTTTAGAAAACGTTAGTCAGTGTCTGCTCGCATGGAAATGCCTGAAAAGAGCTTGGCCTGTTTCTCTGAGCATGTAAAGTTAGGTAGACTGTGCCAGTACAGAGGGCTCTAATGCTGGGTTTCTCCAGTAAGAGTGGTACAGGGATAAAGAATTGTTTTCTGTGGAAGTAGGATATAGAAGAATACAAATTACTTAGCCTGGAGTTAAATTCACATCACTGAATGCTGGTGACACTGATCTGTTTTGAGGAGTAAGTTTGTATGTGTATACACGTTGGCACACGTGTGTTTGTGTGTGTATGAGTCTGTGTGGCATGCGGGGTAGGGAAAATAGAAATACAGAAGTGAAAATAGAGGAGGTTCTGGATTTTAGTGTAAGAATATGTGATCCCAACTCCAACTTTTTTTTTTTTCTTAAAGGGGACTCTTTTAATGAAAGCACCAATCAGTTTACAAATCAAAAACACAGGCTGCTACAAGACTTGAAAAAAACGGACTAAGTTATCTCTTTCCTCCTCCTATGAGATTTTTGTTTCTTGTCAGTCGATTCCCCATGCATTTTCTGGCATTGCTTTATCCAGCATATACACTAATGGTCTTCTTCCTTCCACTCATGATGTCAGCAATTCTCACAGTGCAAAATCACTTCCACTGCCATTATTTAAATCTCTATGTCGCGCCAAAGACTGAAGATAAACTCCTATGGCATCATTCTACTACCTGAGTCCAGTCACTTTTCCCTTTTTTACTCGTGTAAATAATGGCCTGGTAATCACCTTAGTGAGCAATGGCTCTCGCTCACTGCTTTCTTTTCTTTGCCGAATGGGATTCCTAGGTGGAACTAATGAATATCTTCATGGTTACATGTGCTTTGTGGAGGGCTCTCACCTTCAAATGAAATACATGCTTCCATTACATGCATGTGCCTCTCTAAATTCCCACTTTCTGGACCCCTCGTTCTCCCAACTCTCCCTCCAAAAGCTGTTGTCTATTGCGGCCTATACAGGAGCCCTTGGATTTCTTTTATTCCCTGCAGCTAGCATGATTCCAAGAGGACTGAATCATCCAGCTTCATAAATAGAAGTAGAACCCAAATTAGCAGCTAAAGCCAAACCTGTTCTGAACTCCATTTCCCTTGCTTGCAGATGTAGAGTACAAATGAACCTTCTGGAGGAGACCTAAAGCACCTCAGCAGCTTCCGGTAGGTTGGTGCTGGGGCAGGAATGGGAATTGTGAGCAGCTTGCTTGTTTCCAGAGCAGGAAAGAGAGGCCTCACGTGGAAGCGAAGAGATGCATGAAAAATGGATGAACTACTTTATGGCTACCTTCTGCCATTCTGCTCAGAGTGGGTGAAGAAAATACATAAATAAAAATTAAATAAAAGAAAAGGGCAAAAAATAAAATCACATGAAAAGAATGAAACTGAAATTTTGGATGCAAATGCAATTTTATGTCTTTGGGTGAAATCCGTAACTAGTTTTCAGCAATACCCATCTGACTTCCTCATTGAATTGTGAAATGAGAAAGTATAAATCTGAGTTGACAACGAGGTCTTATTTCCCTCTTTAGAGGTGTTAACTGAATAATAAATCATACAGATCCAGCATCATGGACCTCTTAGGACTCAATTCTGTTCTCTTCATTGGCACTTCAAACAATGATTTCTACTAGGTGATACGAGTAGTTGGGAACCCTCGTGCGGTCACTGCCATTCTAATTAAGGAGATCAGGGAGGAGAAGGAAGATGTGTTTGTGCTAACAGGCAGGAAGAGAGGACTGGCTACTTACCTGAAAACTATCTAGGTGTTCATTTTTTTGAATGCTGCTATTAAATTGAATGAAGAGAGGAAGAGAGGGAGAATGCAGTTATAATATTCCATGTATATCCTATGAAATTAAGAAAACTGGAGGGAGGGGTTGGGTTGGGAGGGATGGAGAACAATGATGAAAGGGGTTACAATGAATCAAGATGAATGCTATTTAGAAACGGATTTGTTGAATGGTAATTCTTTGTAGCACTATGTAAAGATAATAAAAATACAAATAAAACATCAAAAGTGTTAGTTTATGTTATAACTAGAGTATTTAAAATATTAAAAAAAATCCCTGTGACATTCTTACCTGTAAACATGTAAGTCTCTGCCAGTTAAAATTTCCAGTGTGCTCAGTGCCTGTCATCTTATCTACTCAGGAACCTGAGAACCAGCGGACCGTACAGAAAAGCTTTCAAGACTCTATCTGCAAGCAATCGGCAAGAAGCTATGTTGGAGGCAAGGAACAATTGGTAGAGTTCCAGCCAAGCAACAATTTAAACACACTGAGTTCAAATTAGTGACTCCAAGGAAAAAAATAAAAATTCTGGCACTCAGATACATAAATGACTTTAGATGTCTCAGAATGAACTCCATATGTATGGTTGTATATATAACCAGTAAATGTGTATCTTTCCATACTTTTCCACATGGTTTATACACAGACACACATACACATATATAATTAGCTTTTAAATAAATGTACTCTACTGTACACATACATTTTGATAACATGGTTTGGAATATTTCTGTCACTACAGAAACATATGTTTGTAAGTATATCCCACACACATCAGTAATTCCACTTAAAACTGCCAACATTCTCTTTATAATTGTACAATAATTTACTGAAGACAGTATTGCTGAGAACACTTCGGCTAGCATCTAGATGTCTAACTCTAAGAAGCAGTGTGTCTGGGTGCCTGTGGCTAGCACCTATATCCCTAGATTTTCAGGAGACTGAGATCTGAGGATAGAAGTTTTAGAGGCCAGCCCTGGAAGAAAAGTCCTTGAGAATCCATCTCCAGCTAACTAGCAAAAATCCAGGTGGGAGGTGTGGCTCAAATGATAGACCACCAGCTGTCTGCAAACAAATGCAATGCAAGGCTCTAAGTTCAAGCTCAACTACCAGTAAGAAAAAGGAAAAAGAAAAAAAGCATGGCTTAGGAAAACATTTGTGTCTGTTTGTTAATATATTGTCTTCTTCCATATACTCTGAGAAGGAAAGTAGCCATGATGGTTAGATGTGAGCATTGAAAATTTTGATAAACCTTATGAATTTTTTCCTCACAATGTCTAATAGCAATTTTACTTACCCCCCAATAATGGATAATATAAATATCTTTGTAGGTAAAATATCTTGTCATCTGTTATATCTTCCAAATAATAGTGAAATCAAATATCATTTGAAGTATTTCTCACCTGAATTATATATCTTTTTCCGTGATTTTTTAATTTTTTTATTATTTTCATGCAATTTATTATTATCTTATTAATAAGATGATATAGTTCCTTAACAGTCAACAGGGAAAGTCAATTGATAGCTATTCAGTATCTGATTCTTTTTTTTTTTTATTGTCAAACTGATGTACAGAGAGGTTACAGTTTCATACGTTAGGCATTGGATACACTTCTTGTACTGTTTGTTACCTCCTCCCTCATTCCCCCTCCCTCTTCCCCCTTTTCCTCTCTCCCCATGAGTTGTTCAGTTGGTTTACACCAAACAGTTTTGCAAGTATTGCTGTTGTAGTCGTTTGTCTTTTTCTTTTTTCGTGATTTAGAAAACATATTTTTGGGAAGTTTCTCTTTGGTCAAAATTATTCACCTAAGGTGTTTGCTGACTGTATATATGAGGAAGATGATGAGAGAGGAGGTAAAGGAAGAGCCCCAGTTTTCATTACTCTCTTGTTATCAGCTGTCTTTAGCGATGGCTTTCATTGTGGATATAAAATAGCACTTTGACATTGAAAAAAGCTCATGAATGTTTTAATAAGTACATGAAAGGTATGTGAACCCACTGATATCTGTTTATACTTCCTGTTCTCTTCTGTTTTAGATTATATTGTAATCAATCACTTAAGTACAACTTTCTAGCTGAATCCAGTGGATTTCCTTTAAGCTGGATGAAATCTAACACACTGTATTTTAACATTTGGCTTCTGATAGTCATTATGTCAGGATAGATGCTTTTTTTCTCATCAAGAATAGATATGTTGCTGGGCATCAGCTGTTCACACCTATAATCCTAGCCACTCAAGGGGATAACATCTGAGGATTGCAGTTCAAAGCCAGCACAGATGGGAAAGTTCACGATATCTTTATCTCCAGTTAACCAACAAAAAGTTGAAAGTGGAGATGTGGCTTAAGTGGTAAAGTTCCACCCTTCAGTGAAAAAGCTAAGGGACAGCTCCTGGTTCAGAGTTCAAACACTATCATAGACACACAGAGACAGAGACAGAGACAGGCAGACAGACAGGCAGACACACACACACACACACACACACACACACACACACACACAGCCTGGTGTGGTGGTGGATTTTGCCTGTCACATTACTGCTTCAGAAGTGAAGGTTGGGAGGATTGTAATTAAAGGCTGCCCCTGAACAAAATGTTAATTAGACCCTACATCAACCAATAGGCCACAGATGAACATTTCTGTCTGAAGTCTGCTCTAGGCCAAGGCATGAGTCCTCATCTGAAAAACAACCAAAGTAAGAAGAGGTGGAAGTATAGCTCAAGTGTGAGAGCGCTTGCCTAGCAAGTATTAGGCCCTGAATTACCTCCCCAAATAGATGGGTATAAAAGAATAAAGGGTATAAAGTCTGCAATTTCCTAGCTTTAAACTACTTAGAACAATTCCTGTATAAACCGTATTGATTCAGTTATTGTCCATCTACAGATGTGCACCACATGTGTTGCTCTCCCCTGTGTCTTGCATTTCACTGCCCATAAAGGTTAAACATGTGGATTCACTCGTCAGCTGTGCATACCACACTTGCGTGTCTTTCTTTCAGGGTTGTCAGGTCACATTGCTGCCACTGGAAGAATGCTGTTCTCCTATGATAGAGCAGTTTGGCGGGAACACTCTCAAATAGTCCCTAGTTACCCCCACTTTTCAGTGGACCTGCCATGCCCAGGTCCCAAATCTCCCTGCTCTGGTGTTTGTGAGCTGGGAACTTGGCTCCATCGTGGCAATATGAAGGGAGGGGGGGGGGGGGGGAGAAGCAAAACCCGGTATTGGCGGCTCACACCTGAATCCCTAGTTACTCAGGAGGCTGAAATTCAGAGGACTGAGATTCAAAACTATCCCAAGAAGAAAAGCCCATGTGATTCCATCCGCAACTAACCAGCACCATCCCTGACTATGGGATCTCTCCCGTTTTACATACAATGTGCATAACTGTCAGAAACACTGAGCACCACATGCTCTTTGATTCCCAGCTTCCAAAACTGAGCTGATTAAACCTCTTTTCATTGTGAAGAACTCATCCTCAATAGCAGTAATGGGAACAAAGAAGACCTAGTATATTATTTCTCTTTGTTTGAGCCAGGCCTGTGACTTGCTTTTAACAACAGAAACAAAAAGGTAATGGATGTCCTTTTCATGATTTGGTGATGTAAGAGTATAATTCCAGTCTTATCAGCAGACTCTGTATACTGGATTTTTTTTTCTAACTTGGATGAACTATTTTGTGATATGCAGGGGCTCACGTGACAAGAAATTGAAGAGAGCTTCTTATCAACAGCCACCACGTCATTGAAGCCCTTAATCAAAGAAAGGCCATCCTTCCCGGGCTAGACTCCAGATGCAATCCTCGTGGGTCAGAATCCTTACATGATGCCTTGTGAGACAGCCAGGAGTGAGTCCAGGTAAGGACCCAGGTAAGCCCTTTCTGGATTCCCGATCGGCAGTCGTTGTAGGATAACCAGAATGTGATTTTAGGCTGTTAAATTAGTGGTAGCTTGCTATGCAATGATGGAAATTACAGGGATCTTGATACAAAGTGAATGCTGTTGCCTCTTCGAATTTTGTAAGGAAACTAAAGTCTGTAGCACAAATGCAAGTGATTTGTTGCATTGGTCTGTAATGGAAGTCCAGGATGGGAGGTAGGAAATTAGTTCTCTGAATTTGCAGGGGATAAGATACAGAGTAGAAAACTCTTGGGATTTGGGACATGGCACATGAAGTCTTTCTTTCTTGCTTTCTCATTGGAGACTGTAATCAGAGTGTCCGTTGAAAGCTTTCCTAAGAGTCCTCACCCGAAGCTGTTTCCACTTCAATGACTTTTAAATCGTCCTCCAAGACCTTGAGTTCTGGCTCCAGAATCTTACTTGATCTCAGCAGACAGATGTAACTCTTACATAACTAAGATGAAGTGTTTTCCATGTATGATTCATTCCACTTTGATCTCCTTTTCAAGTTCTTTATTATCCTCACATAATCTTGTTTTCCCTCATCCTTCTTCGGCAAAGCTTAAAACTTCTCCTCATCCTTACCCATTGCTTGCAGCTTGCACTCCTGTGAGTCTTTTTTTTTTTTTTTTTTTTTGCCAGTCCTGGGGCTTGGACTCAGGGCCTGAGCACTGTCCCTGGCTTCTTTTTGCTCAAGGCTAGCACTCTGCCACTTGAGCCACAGCGCCACTTCTGGCCGTTTTCTGTATATGTGGTGCTGGGGAATCGAACCCAGGGCCTCATGTATACGAGGCAGGCACTCTTGCCACTAGGCCATATCCCCAGTCCCACTCCTGTGAGTCTTGATGCATCCATCCTCTCTCTGCTTCTCTCTGTCTCTGTCTCTGTCTGGGTCTCCTCCCATGCGCCTCTCTAGCTTGCTGTTCTAGGATTTGAACTCAGCCTTGTTCTTGCTAGGCTGGCACTATATCCCTTGAGACATGCTCCAGCCTTGTTTTTGCTGGCTATTTGGGAGCGATGTTGTCTAGGAACATTTCTGACTGGGCTAGTCTTGAACCTTAATCTTCCATATCCTCTCATATTTTCTTACAGTTCACTTGTGCCCTTCGTATTTTACCCAAGTCTTATAACTGACCTCTAATATTTGGGAAAGTTATTTATCCTTTTACTTGAAACACATTTGCTATCTTTTAGAAAATGCTAAAAATTTGGGTTTAAATTTCTTTCCTGATTCCTACTTTGGTTTCTGATCTCAGCTTATTCTCTCAAAGATCACCGTCAATGATACCCATTTGTTTTGTACCTTGAACTGTGATATGCTAAAGATTATCCACATTAAAGACATAGCATTTCCTAACTCTCCAGTGGAAATCTCTGGGTAGAAATCCTGCCCCTGATTCAACAATGTCCAAAAACATGCTGTTTATGGTCTCCATTGTGTCTGTTCTCTGAGAGTTCATTTTCCCCTCTGCACTTCCTTCAGATTTATCCTACACAGTCTTTATTGTTTCTTCCTTTAAATTTCTACCTTTATTATACTTCTTCCTAGGTTCTCTGAACTCCTTTCTAGACTATGGGTTCAGACACTAGTATCTGGGCCACTAATCTTTAATTAGATTTGTGCAATTATCTTACACATTCCTGCCAGGTTAATATTGTCTTGTTCAAACCTCAACTTGTCAATAGCTCTGTTGAGTCTGTGACTGCCACATTAATGCTACTCTAGCTAGTAAACAGCATTTGCTTTTACAAACGCATAGTTCAAATTATGTGTGGCTTTTAGGATTCCATTTCTTAAATCAAATGCAGTGATTTTTCATGTAATTAATAAAAATATTGCTATTCAGAAGCTGAGCTTGAACTCAGGCCCTCACAATTACAATCAGCTTTCTTGATCATAGCTCTACCAGGGCTCCTCTTCCAGCTTTTTAACTGGTTATTTAGAGCTGAGAGTCTTTTGGATTTGTCTTTTCAGGCTGACTTTGAGCCATAGTTCTCACATCTTAGCCTCCTGAGGAGCTAGGATTATAGGCAGGAGCCATGAGTGCCAAGTCACAGAGACATACTTCATAATGACTAATCTATCAAAGCAAGACGTTCATATGGATGGATAAAAGGTGGTAGGAGGATGGATCAAAGGAAGCAGGATAAAGACATTCTGGACAGAATGAACAGAGGAAAGGCAAGGGTGTGTTGAACTCTTGTGGGAGCAGTAAGGCAGGAAGAGGAACACAGGCTCAGCACCCCTCAACAAGGGTTAAAACTCAAGGCAAGGGCTGGGAATATGGCCTAGTGGTAGAGTGCTTGCTTCATATGCATGAAGTCCTGGGTTCATTTCCTCAGCACCGTATATATAGGAAAAGCCAGATGGGCACTGTGGCTCAAGAGGTAGAGTGCTAGCCTTGAGCAAAAAGAAACCAGGGACAGTGCTCAGGCCCTGAGTCCAAGCCCCAGGACTGGGAAAGAAGAAAAAAACTCAAGGCAAAACTGATCTTTATATCATCTCCATGTAGTCCACTCAGCTATCTATGGAACCAAAGAACAGGAGGAAGAATGAAAGTAAAGGCTTTCCTCAGAGCTTTGGCTTATCTCCATCACCTCGGAGCCCAGAATATGTTACAGGTTTTTTTGTGAACTGGATCTTCCTTATTGTTTGCAAGCTGTATCCTGACTCTGATTCTCAGCTTTCTTGGTTGTGTACCAAAGATCACCTTTGTTATCTCATGGATAGAGCTTAGGCTTGTTTATTATACAAATATAGTGGCGCTAGCTACATCTTAGTACTGTGAAATTATGAGAAATGGATTCTAGGACTTTCCCAACCATCCCCCTAGATAATAAAATCTGCATATGCTCAAGTCCCTTATATAAAATGGCACAGTGTTTGCATATAACCGGCATCCTCTGGTATGATTTCTTAAGTCTTTTACAAATTACTTGTAGTACCTAATGCAATGTAAATGCCTTGTAAATAGGAGTATGATGAGAGAAAAAGTCTGTACATGTTTAGCTCAATGGAATTGTTTTCTGAATATTTACTCTCCACAATTGTTTGATTATGCTGAGGAAGGACTTACGATATGAAGGACTGCTATATTATAACAGGCTTTGCTTCAAGAGTCTTAAGCATCACAGAGCAGCCAGCCTCTTTTTCAAAGGACTACCATTTTTATGCTTCACTTTTTCTGCCATTTTTAAATTTTTTGGCCTGTTAGTGGGGGAGCACCTACTAATTGTTCTATCAGGCACTTCAGAGCTTCTACTGTGTTTTTATTCTAGACACAGTTTGGTGTATAGCTCTCTAATTATTGCGTTCTGTAGCCCAAGGCCTTGCATGGCATTTTGGTGTTTAAAAATATGCTGTGATTTTACACCAAAATAGCTTCCTGACACTTCTGGTTATTCCTTCTCACATTAATTTGCACTGTCTGTGAACAATTGTGAAATGGCATGAGCTGATGTTGCAGTCACCCTAAGTTCCTGGCTAATTTAGGAGTTTCATACATTTTATTAGTATAATAATAGATTTTATGGTTAACTGAAATATGTAGTTATAAATGTGTATTATTGATATTAACAGCATGATTCCTGGGCTTAGGTTTACATTGATTAAAACACTGTAGTTTTAAAATTAATTAGGAAGAGAGTTAATGATCACTTAAGTCTTCCCCTATGAAAGGAAGTAGTGGAATAAAGTGTATGTAGGTAGTGTGTGATAGTCTATAACATTACAAAGGCTCTAAAGAAGGTGTGAAGAGGACAGGATTTGTGAACATGAGGCTGGTTTCTTGAAACTTCTATATGCATAAAATGTAAAAGATAAAATGTATGTGGATAAACATAACTGTGTTTGACAAAATGAGGGCATGCCGCACAGAGCCATGTGATCCGGGTATTGAGAAGTTTGTTTTGTGTGTGCGTGTGTGTGTGTGTGCGTGTGCATGCACACACATGCGAGTGAGTGTACTGGAGCTTGAACTCAGAGCTGTGAACTCCTGCTTGGCTTTTTTGCTCACGATAGATGCTCTGCCACTTGAGTCACAACTCCACTTCTGGCTTCCTGCTGGTTAACTGGAGATGAGAAGCTCATGGATTTTCATACCGTGGTTGGCACTGAGCTGCATTCCTCAGATCTCAGCTTCCTGAGTAGCTAGAAGTACGTACATAGTCTGTTTCCTTTCTGAAAGAGGAAGTGATATGAGTGGGTTAGTTGAAATTTGGGGGAAATAAGATGGGGATAGAGACATTGTATAATTGTGAATTACTAATTGGATTTGTTTGGTTTTCTATGTAACTTATAAATAAACAATAGAATTTTATTATATTTCATGGCTGAAATCTACATTTCTGGAAGGATGTTGCAAGCAGGGGTTGATTTGTACAGGGTCCTGGGAAGTGTTCAGGGAACACAGACACATGGTATGATTGGGGAAGTTTATGGTATGAATGTGTTCCTCAAATGTCATAGGTTGAAATGATCCCTACTGCAGCAGTATTGACAAAGTTGGATTTGAGGATCACTTATTTAGCTCATTAGGGCCCTTCCATCATAAATATATCATGAAAGCTGTGATAAAAGAGACTTAGAAGAGGAGTTTGTCTCCATTTCTACTTTCCTATCAATTCTGTTGTGGGGGATACCACTTTCCTTCCCTCCAAAGGAGGTAGCACCAAGCACCCACCATGGAAGCAGAGACAAGCTCCTCCCAACAGCTGAACCTGCTGGTTGGGTGATCTGGGGCTTCCCAGCCTCCAAAATAATGAGATAGAAATCTATGTTCTTTACACGTCACCCAGTCTTCAATCTTTCATTATAGTAGCACAAAACAGATTAAAATGGGAAGCATATATTAGAGGTACACAAACAAGTCTGAAAGTGATGAGAGACTAGAAACCGAGGATTAGCAGACATGTTTTTGTTCAGGTACTACTAAACCAAGTCTTGCAGAATGAGCATTTTTTCCTTTGTTCTTCTCTCCTACAACCCTTGGTCTAGAAGATCACACAAGATCATTTTAACAAGCAGACCTCAGGGTATGGGCTAGCTGGAAACTCATTCTGCTTCTAGATGCATTACTTATCCAAGTGGTTATGGCCTAATTTCTCTGGGCTTAATTTCCTACTGTGCAAATAGAGAGTAAATGAATTTATCTACCTTATATTTTATAAAATAATTATATAATTTATAATATGAATTAACAGGGTTGATACATGTATATTACAAATGTCAGTTATCATTGTTACAGTATATGACAAAGAGAGAATATAATAATGCAGTAGTTTCACCCTATCGGTGGCTTCTGAGACACTCTTCTATAGTGAAAAGTGTTAAGTGGAAAATTCCAGAAATGAACAATTTATACATTATAAATGGTGTACTGTGCTGAATGGCAAGATGAAATCCTGTGTTTTTTTACTTCACCCAGTCAAGGGGAGAAATCATTCCTTTGCTCACATTATTCACAGTATTTAGGCTACCCACCCATTATGACTTGGCAAAGACTTTGGTTATAAGATGAAGCACTGGTTTGTGTTGAGGTTCCTTGTACCAATTGGTCCTAAAATACAAGAATGGTGATGCTAGCGATATCAGTGTGCCAAAAGGAAGCTATAAGTTCTTCATTTCAGTTTTTTAAAAAAGCAAGTTATTGATTTAGTTAAGAGGGAAAAGAAATATGCTGAAGTTGCTAGGAACAAATAGGGAGTAGTATAATGTATTTAGCCTTGGGTATTTCTGCTGGTTTCATGTATCCACAAAGCCTCTTATGGCATATCCCTTATGGGAGGTATGGGTGAGAAAGATTAAAGAAGTGACATCACATTCATAAACTGATTTGTGGAATGATAACTTCTTTGTACAACTACTTAAAAATAAAAATATAACTTAAAATTTTTGTTTAGCTATTCACTCTTCTCAAATATAGCATAAACAGTCACAGTTTTCTTTTTGTTTTGCCAGTCCTGGGCCTTGGACTCAGGGCCTGAGCACTGTCCCTGGCTTCTCTTTGCTCAAGGCTAGCACTCTGCCACTTGAGTCACAGCGCCACTTCTGGCCATTTTCTGTATATGTGGTGCTGGGGAATCGAACCCAGGGCTTCAAGTATACAAGGCAAGTGCTCTTGCCACTAGGCCATATCCCCAGACCCCACAGTTTTCTTAAAGCTAATCACCATGGAGAACACCTGTTAACATTTTTCAGAATATAAATATTCTCTCAAATATAACTTGAGCTATATGATATTAAATCACAAATCATTGTCTTAGAACGTAGTTCCAGCTCATTCCTCTGCCTCCCTCCATCCCTCGCTCCCTCCCTTCTTCTTTCCCTTTCTTCTTTCCTTCCTTCTTTATTCTTTGAAGGAGTATTTCACCAGGCTAGGCTGACGATCCTTGTGGCTCAGCCTCCACAGTGCTAAGATTACAGGTATGTACTACAATGTCTGTTGGTTCTGCTTCTTGAGCAAGAACATAAAATGAATTTCAGAATTAGAGAAGAGACGTATTTCATTATTTAAATAGCCTATAGAGGAATTGATTCATTATAGTTATGTTGCGTTCTCCCATTTCAGACATCCCTACCAAAAGGCTTCCCTAATCTATGCATTTAACTAAAGCCATATACCTGCTGTCATTAGAATATTACCATGTTGGCCCCAGTGAGGGCTAGGTTTCTCCCTGTCTATGCTATTTGTCATTGGGAAGCATATCAGGAAAAGCACTCTATTAAAATGAAACTAAAACTTGGAAAGAGCAGTCTTAAATTCAAGGGGTTGGATGTGTAAGAGCTACTTAGACTTAGCTAGTAGAAATGGAGACCTAAGGTGAAAGATGTACGAAGAAGAGCATGGAACATGGGCCACTTCCCAGGAGATCAGAGTTACTAAAACTCTAAAGCACGTTCTTACCATGTCTAGCAGGCTCCTTGTAAGCCGCGCATCTCCATGAGAAGATGTGATTCTCTGGAAGGGAATGAAGGGAGTCCACTAAATCATTTCTTCCTGAACAATCCTGCTCCCTAAAAGATCTATCAAGACTCGGAAATTCAAGGACAGCAATAATCTAAAATGACACCATTATCTGCACCAAATCCATAACAACTCTCCAGACAAATTCAGACAGACAAAAGGTGGGCTACACATGACTTCTTTTTGGATTCTGTCTTCCTTGATGTCTGACCAAAGTTTGCAGCTTCATTTATTTTCACTCCTGATTTCATAAAGCACAGGATTTAACACCTCCTGACACTAGGATGTCTGACAGAACTCTGTCAGTTCCCTTTATGTTTCTTTTTGTATTTTCAGCTCCAACAGGTGCAGATTTGCCAAAGCGAATGTTAATTGCCTATTTACTGTCTCCCAGCTTGTTCAATTTACTCACAGATCATTTCCTATTCAGAGCCCGGTAGCAGTTTGTCTCTCATTTACTCCTCTAATTGGTTTAGGTTCCAAGAAAACTACTTTTTTTTTTTAAACCTAGCTTTCCATAGCTTCACCTTTATCCACAAAAGCCCGTCATACCCAGCGCTGAGCTAGTCTTGTTGAGAGGCAAACAGCAAGAAGTCAAAAGAAGAAAAAGATCCCTGGACTGAATTTCCCTTATAGCTCATTACTGAGAACCAGGGAAGCATTATCTCGGCAGGTACATCTTCCAGGAAGTTTAATTCAGCCTTTTTAATTTCCCATCTACTCAAGGGTTTGCTGAAGTTCATCCCTTTTATTCAGTAGCTCAAATGGCACATGTTAGTTTCATTTCAGTGACTTCATCTCCCTGAACCGTTTATTCCATTTGTTCTGATGGGTAAGCAAAGGAAGAAGACCATCATCAGAAAGCAAATATTGAGACTCATCCTGAAAGACTGCTAAAAAGGTCTGATGAGTTAGAGCTAAGAGAGGAGAGAAAAACTGGTCTTGGGCATATTTGCACACATGCAATTTTTATTCCCAGGTCACCACACTGCTTGTAGTCAATTATTCAATATTGATTTAATGATTTGGATGGTAGGTAAAGAGGGGCACAGGAATGGAGGGAGGATGAGAAAATATGATTATTATATTCATTGTATATTGTGTAATAAGTGAACTATATAACATGAAGGAAGGTTTGGGAAAGAGAATATAGGAGAGATTGAAGGAAGGGGTGACATTGAATTCATAAGCTGACTTGTATGAAATTGTAACCTCTTTGTGAAATTATTTTATTTTCTAAATTTAATTCTCTTGTTAAAGTTACATTCGTAAGGTGGTGAGTACATTTCTTGTCAAACTTGTTGCTTCCCCCCTCATTTTTCTCTCACATTTCCTCCTCCCTGATCCTCCCCCCCCAACTAGGTTGCACAGTTAATTTACAACATATTGTCTTGTAACTGTCACTGTTGTATTGGTTCACCACTTTCCTTCGTCTCACCATTTTCATGTTGCCCTTCCCTTCCCTAATTCAGATCAATGCATATCCAATACCCAGGGCACCAATATCAGATACAGTGCCAACAGGGGTTAAACTACATAGAAGAAAAATGCAAGAAATAATTTCACATAGTACATTAAAAATAACAACAACAATGGAAAATCACTTGTTTTGCTATCTTGGAGTTTATTTCACTTAGCATCATCTTAGATGATCATATGTACATAGTCATTGAGCTGTGTTGATTCTCTGCTAGGACTATCCTCGATATATACTAAGTATTACGAATGAGGGAAAACAGAGTCTAGGTTTCCATGGGTCTGGCTGTGAAACTATTTAATAATAAAACTCAAGACGTATATGAATGAACACAGACATACGTAAATGTATGGCATAGTTATATGAAATGAGTCTGGGATCAAGCAATTTGACAACATGTATGATGTAAATAAACCAACCTGAAATATTGAAAAGGTACAATAGTTCTGTTTCTTTTTCCCTCCCTCCCTCCCTCCCTCCCTCCCTCCCTCCCTCCCTCCCTCCCTCCCTCCCTCCCTCCCTCCCTCCCTCCCTCCCTCCCTCCCTTCCTTCCTTCCTTCCTTTCTTTTTTGGGTATTAGTTTCCTTTAAATAGGCAGGTTACCACCAAGATTTATTGAAATATCAGAATTTCTGTGTATGTGGCATCGAATTAATGATTCAAAGAAAAAATTTCTTGCATGACAGCTCGAGTGGCTGAAGGAGTATGTTTAAATAATTATGGTTGTTTCACATAGTGTAAGACTGTTTTCATGTACTATCAACTGGTTATATTGATAGAGAGAATCTTGTCTTTCAGTTCCAGAATGTATTTTTTTCTTTATTGTCAAAATATGGTACAGAGGGGTTACAAATTCATATGAAAGGCAGTGAGTACATTTCTTGTTTTACTTGTTACATCCTCCCTCTTTTTTCCCCCACCTCTCCCCTCTTTCTTCCCCTCTCCCCCATGAGTTGTGCATTTGGTTTATACCAAATGGTTTTGTAAATGTTGCTTTTTGAATGGTTTGTCTTTTGTCCTTTGTCTCTCAATTTTGGTATTCCCTCTCCCTTCCCCAGTTCTAATACCCGTATAAACAGTATCCAGAGTTCTCAGATGTGATACAGTGGTAGCAGGGGGTACAGCCACTGGAAGGGAGTACAAGAGAAACAAAACGAAACAAACCAATCAAACAAAGAGACAAGGAAAAAGTGAGAAAAAAAAGTAGGAGTTCACATGGCATGTTGAAAATAATTACAACAGTGGTATAACTCTTGTTTCTGTAACATGGAGTTCATTTCACTTGGCATTATCTTATGTGATCATATGGGTATAGCTATTGGGGTATTTTGATCTTCTATGACTGGCCTATTCCTGTACTAGCTATTCCCTATGAGGGACACCATAGGCTTTATGTTTCTTTGGGTCTGGCTCACTTCACTCAGTATGATTTTTTCCAAGTCTTTCCATTTACTTATGAATGGGGCAGTGCCATTCCTTCTGATGGAGGCATAGATTCCATTGGCTGTATGTACTACATTCTCCTGATCCACTCATCTACTGAAGGGTATCTGGGTTGGTTCCATGTTTTAGCAATGTTCTGTTTATCTTGGAAGCCATGTCCTTTGCCCTGCAGAAGCTCTGCAGTTTGATACAGTCCCACTTGTACAGCCTTTCTTTCATTTGTTGCATTTCTGGGCCTCTGTTGAGGAAGTTTCTTCCAGTGCCAAGGAGTCCTAGAGTTTCTCTGATTCCTTCTTGTGGTCTGAGTGTCTGATTTTATTTCCAGGCCTTTGATCCATTTGGAATTGATTTTGGTGCAGGGTGATAAATAGGGGTCTAGTTTTAGTTTGTTACAGGTGTTGACCCAGTTTTGCCAGCACCATTTGTTGAAGAGGCTGTCTTTGTTCCAACCTATACTTTTTGCTTCTTTGTCAAAGATTAGGTAGCTGTAGGTCTGAGGGTTCATTTCTGGGTCTTCAGTTCTGTTCCATTGGTCCTTGGGTGTGTTCTTGTGCCAGTACCAAGCTGTTTTTATTACTATGGCTTTGTAGTACAAATTAAAGTTTAGTATTGATATTCCTCCTACACTGTTCTTTCTACTTAGGATTGCTTTTGCTATTCAGGGTCTTTTATTGTTCCTAATGAATTTCTGCATTGCTTACTCTATTTCATTGACCAATAATGTTGGGATATTGATGGGTATTTCATTGAATTTGTAGATAGCTTTTGGTAATATTGCCATTTTCACGATGTTAATATCCTCCCAATCCAGGAGCATGAGAAGTTTTACCATTTCTTAAGTTCTGCCTTAATTCCCTTTTTTCAGGTTTTTAAAGTTCTCATCATAGAGTTCTTTTACTTCTTCTGTTAAGGTTATTCCTAGGTATTTTATGTTTTTTGAGGCTATTGCAAAAGGTGTTGCTTTCCTGATTTCAGCCTCACTCTTCAGGTTGTTGGCATATATAAAAGACATTGATTTTTGAGGATTTATTTTATATCCTGCAACTTTGCCAAAGTTTTGGATCAGGTCTAGTAGCTTGGGAGTAGAGTCTATGGGGTTCTTTAGATCATGTCATCTGCGAAGAGAGAAAGTTTAACTTCATCTTTTCCTATTTGGATCCCCTTTATGTTTTCTTCTTGGTTATTTGTTCTGTCTAGGAATTCTAGTACTATGTTGAAGAGGAGAGGAGAAAGAGGACATCCCTGTCTTGCTCCTGATTTTAAAGGGAATGGCTTTAGCTTTTCACCGTTTAGTATTATGCTTGCTGTTTGTTGGTTTGTCATAGACTGCCTTTATTATATTCAGGAATGTTCCCTGGAATCCCAGTTTTCCCAGGGCGTTTATCATAAATGGGTGCTGGATTTTATCGAACGCCTCTTCTGCATCTAAGGATATAACCATGTGATTCTTTACCTTGCTCTGGTTGATGTGATGGATTACATTAATTGACTTGTGTATATTGCACCAACTTTGCATCCCTGGAATGAATCCAGTTTTCTCACAGTGTATGATTTTTTGGATGACTTGTTGAAGTCGGTTGACCAGAATTTTCTTGAGGAGCTTTGCATTGATGTTCATCGAGGAGATAGGTCTATAGTTCTCTTTCCTTGATATGTCCCTGTCTGGTTTTGGGATTAGCATTATGCTAGCATAATATAATGTGTTTGTAGTGAGCTTTTACTCTCTATTTCATTGAGGAGTTTGAGGAGTGAAAACTGTTTTGAAGGCCATGTAGAATTCTGCTGTGAATCCATCTGGAACTGGGCTTTTCTTGGAAGGGAGATCTCTTATTGCAGTTTCAGTTTCATTGCTGAATATGAGTCTGCTCATTAGATTTAAGTCTTCTTGGTTAAGTTTGGGCATATCAATTTTTGTTAGGAATTTGTCTGTTTCTTCCAGGTTCTCAATTTTTTTGGCATATAGGTTTGCAAAATAGTCCCTTATTATATTCTGGATCTTTGTTGTTTCTGTGGTGATGTTACCTGTTTCATTTCTGATCTTATTTATTTGGGTGTGCTCTCTTTGTTTTTTGGTCAGATATGCTAGGGGTCTGTCTATCTTGTTAATTCTTTCTTTCTTTCTTTCTCTCTCTTTTTCTTTCTTTCTTCCTTTCAGCAGATTAAACTTAAATAAAATATAAAGATCAAGTCTTGAATATTTAAAGCTCCCCATGCTGTAAATGATGGCTGGGTATTGTAGGATAATGCTGGCAGAGACATTGCCTCACTGAAGTTCATTGATGGTACACTGGTAGGCCCAGAACCTAAGAGAGCTCCTTCTGTCAGGCATAGGAACTGGCCATTTGCCCACAGAAAGTAAACCAAAGGCAATTACTTTAAAATATCTATAGCTACAACATATGCAACAACAAACAAAGCAAATTAAGCCTCCTGAAAGAGCCCATAGCTATTTTAATGAATACCTTTGTTCTTGGCCTCTCACTTTCACTGGGAGATTTGATTTACTAATTTTGCTCTTTAAAATGGCAAAGATCAGTTAGACACAACTACCTGTGTGGATCCCATAATAAAGAGCTAAAATGTAAATTAAAGTGAAAATCAGGAGAAAAAGTATAGTGAAAATGTTATTAGTGTAATGATTTCAATAATTTTTAAAAGGCATGAAAAGGCTCTAATAGAATAGACCACAGTATTAACAAAGGTTATCTCTAGGGGTAAGAATTACAGATCATGTACATTTTCTACTTTATTCTATTATACATTAAAACCCTCTTTTGTGGAATAATAATTTGAAGTAACTGTAAGGCTCTGATTGTGCTGCAAGAATAATTTTTTGTTCCTCCTAATTGGTAACAACATATTTATGTAATTTTACATAATTATGGTCTACATATAATTGGTTTGTCTTTCTTGAAAACAATGGCTGAGTGCATTTTAAATAAGAAAGATAAACACCATGTCAGAATATTGAAAATAACCTAACACAAACTTTGGAGACCTTAAAATCCAGAAATTAATCATGAAAATGTAAAACAGTAAACACAATTCATCTTGGTGAGTATTAGACTAGCAACATAAAGTTCTACATGAAGCCATAGAAGGAACAAAAGTAGACAAGACAGAAAAATCTTTGTGAAAAACATGGCATTTGATAGTCTCAAGATTCCATATCACTATCCCCATTAAGTTTTATCAGCTCCAATATATTCCTGTTGATAGCTGTGTCAGATCTTCCTTGACCTGTCTAATTAGAACAATGTTTATTTATTGGTTACTTTCATTCTTTCACTAGTTAGGTAATCAGTTACCATAAACTTCAATTAAAAAACCTTACTGATGGGAATTCAGCTAAGCAGAATTGTTTCATTGAAAAAGTACTTTATGTACACTGATTATAAACATTTTATGACTGTTAATATACAATACTAAACTATTATTTTATTATTACTTTCCTAGTTATATAAATTTTAATTTCTATGTATATTTTGATCCTTTGGTATCTTTGCTATTGTTTTTGGGGTCTTTTTTAATTCTTTATCTCTATTTTGTTTTGTACATTGCATGTCCAAGTTATTTTATTTTGGGTGGATACTCAAAACAAAATAATTGAGTTAGATATCATTTGTGTGTGTGTGTGTGTGTGTGTGTGTGTGTGTGTGTGTGTGAATGCTTGTCCTGGGGCTTGGACTCAGGGCCTGGGTGCTATTGTTGAGCGTTTTTTTCCTCAAGATTAGCACCCTAACACTTGAGCCACAGCTCTACTTCTGGCTATTTTGTGCAGAAATGAAGAAAAGAGTTTCACAAATTTTCCTGCCCAAATTGGCTTTGAATCATGTTCCTCAGATCTCAGCCTCCTCAGTATCTAGGATTATAAGTGTGGACAACGGGTATCCAGCTTCATCTGTGTTTTATGTGAACCATTTTTAAAATGTATTTATTTATTTATTGTAAAAGTGATGTACAGATGGATTATAGTTTCATATATAAGGTAGTAAGTATATTTCTTATCAAACTTGTTACCTCCTCCCTCATATTTCTCCCCACTTGATTTGTATAGTTGGATTACAGCACATTGTTTTTGTAAGTATTGCTGTTGCATTGGTTCAACATTTACCTTTTGTGTCTCCATTTTGAGGTTCCTCATCCCTTCCCCACTTCCGATAATGTATACACAATACCCAGGGTACCAAAATCAGTTACAATGACATCAAAGTCAAACCATGGGGAAGAAAGACAAAAGACAAAGCCATTAATTTCACATGATACATTGAAAAATAACAACCACAATGATAAACCACTTATTTCCATAACTTGAGAGTTCATTTTGCTTAGCATAATCTTAGGTGTTCATATGTACATAGCTGTTGAGCTATTATGATCTTCTGCTAGCATTATCCTAGGTGTGTACTAATTATTCCCAATGAGGGAAACCATAAGGTCTATGTTTCTTTTGATTTGGCTCACTTCACTTAGTATGATTTTTTTTCCCCAAGTCCTTCCATTTCCTTACGGATGGGGCAATGTCATTCTTTCTGATAAAGGTATGTAATTCCATTTTGTATATGTACCACATTTTCTTGATCCAGTCATCTACTGTGAGGCATCTGGGTTGGTTACATATTTTAGTGATGGTGAATTGTGCTGTGATAAACGTAGTTGTAGCTTTAGTGTGATCTTGTTTGTAATCCTTTTGGGTAACTGCCAGGTTGCAGGGTCATATGGGAGCTCTATGTTTAGCCTTTTGAGGATCCTCTACACTGCTCTCCAGAGTGGATGAACCATTTTTGGTAGTCCATAATCTTCATCATGGCTAGTTAGGCTTGCATTACATAAAAAAGAAGCTACACATGTCAACTATTCTTTTCTGGGTGGTGAAAGCTTTCAGAAAGTAAAGAATCAAATTAGTAAAATGTAAAGCACAGAGTAATTTTCATCATGTGTAAGTACTGTATAAAACTTACTGGAAAATGACAGATTAACTAATCATGGACATTGACCATATAAACATTTCATAGAAGAAAAAAATTTAGCCAAATAAGAAAATGAAAGAACAATGCATGGATTTAGGGAGGCATGGGTTGAAACAGTGAGATACCATTATAAGATACTGTATTAATGACAAAATTTGTATATAATTACTGTGTACTGGTCAAGAGTAGAAATGAAAGAAACACCAACAATGTTAGTGGGCAGGTATGGCTCTTGGAAAGCAATTTGGTATTAATTATAAACCTATATATGTATTTTCAAGAAGCTTAGAGTAACTTATGCTCTTTTACCCAAATACCTCAATTTCCAGCTATAAACACTCATTAATATGCCTTTTTCTTCCTGGATTACACATTGACCGTGGCTCAGCTGATATCAAGTTGATGAAACAACTTTAGTTAGGGAAACTTGGCAAGGAAAACAAACAAACACAGCCTCACTTCTTTCTTCTTTTTAAAAATTTGTTTTGTTGGCACTAGGACTTGAACTTAGGAAGTTATTTACCATTGGCTTTGCTTGTTTTGCTGGCACTCTACCACTTGAAACACACCTCAATCCCAGCTTCTTCTTCTTCTAGGTATTTTGGAGATGAAGTCTCACGGACTTTTCTACCTGGGCTGACTTCAAATCTCAGTCCTCCACATCTCAGCCTCCTGAGTAGGAAGGGTTATAAGCATGAGCCCCCTGCATTTAGCCAACACAGGTTCAAAGATATAGGTTTCTTCCTATTGGCATCTTTCTGGCCAGAGCATGTGGCTCACCTGCTGCTGAGTAGGGAGTATAATCTTCAATTAGTCAGACACTGTGAGGAAAGTAGTACATTGAATAGGAATAGTATTACCTTTCTATTAGGCAGTTCCTCCCTGTTGTGTATTATTATCTCTTCCACAACCCTGTATGTTCAAATGCTAATACTTGAACCTTTATTTGGATACTGCACTAAAAACTATACACAATATTATAAATGGAGACAAACATACAGACAATTACTAAGATGAGGTGACATTGCAAGTACATTAATGTAACACATGTAGCACTAATAAAAAGACAGCACTAGTTTCCTACCTCTATCGTAAAATATGTTTAGTGGCCAATGGCTTTCTAAGATGAAACATAATTTTGGGGGGTTTAGAGGTGTCAAGGTGGTGGGGCAAACAAATGGAGAGAGGGAGTGTGGGCAAATAGGGTCATTATATTCAATGTACTTATGTAGAAATCAAACTATTAACTCAAGGTCATGGTAAAGGGCTGGGAAAGAAAAAATTCCATTGGAGAAAAACAATTTCTCTGTGATGAGGCTTTCCCGTTGGGTATAAATTTAACTCTAAAACTACATTGTACCACATAGTATCCACTAACCACTTATACAAAACTTGATTTAAATTTAAGTTTATTAAATACATGTTTACAGATTGAAAGAATTAATATTGTTAGAATCACATTACAGCCTAAAGCAATGGAAACATTCTGTGTAATTGTATGGAAACCCCAGTTGTTTTTTCCATAAAAGTAGTCCTTTATAGTGGTAATGATTTCATAGGTTATCCTTCATCTTCAAACTCACTAAGACAGGAGCAGCTTTTTGTATATTAGTCAAAACATAGAAAAATGATTTTTTAAAAATCCAATTAATTAAAAATTCAGTTCCTTAATCACACTGCTCCATATTGCCTGGCACTAATCTCACGTGGCTAGGGGACACCACATTCCACAGCACAAATGGGGAATATTTCCATCACCACAGACAGTCCTTTCAGAAAGCCCTCTTCTCAACTTGTGGGCCCCAGGGTTCAAACAGAATGAAGATAAAATTCAGATTTAATTATTCTAAATAATAAGTCACTTAGAAAAATGTATTATTTCTTAGGCTGGAGGCACTGTCATATAGGTTATCTTATTTATTCACCATCACCACTGGAGGTAGTTTCTTGATGTTAAAAATGAAGGCAGCAATGCAGAGGCAGGTGGAATTCAAGTGGTTAACTGCAGCATGACCTGTGCTTAAAATTTGGCCCTGTACTGTACCAAGGAAGTGTTCTTACCTCCCCTAAGATGATTTTGCTCTTCTAATGCTTCAGGCTCTTAGAGCTCCAGACAATATAATTTTAAAGCCTTCCTCTATTGAAGGTCTCACATTCATTTGTTATGCATAAAGTAACTTTTCTCTTACTCATGGACTCATATGCTTGTTTCTACAGTAATGGGACAGCCTACCTAAAGCCTTTCTTCAAGATACCCAGTGTGGGACAACTTTACAGCTTATTCCTACGAAGCAGTGTTAGTGCTAGGAAATGTATTTCTCTCATTTCCTGCCACCCGACAGTACCTTGCGGCTCCATTCTCTCAAGCCAGCCACTATTTGGGATGTGAAATGACACCATTGAGGGTGTTTCAAAGGGACAAATAGATACACAAAAGCCCCTATTACAATCTTCAGGTGCCATAAAATAGCTTTAAAATATTGCCTATGCTTGGAAGCCTCTTAAAAGCGAGACTTCACGAGGACCTAGAATAAATATTAACCCATTTCTTTTTTGTTCCTAAAACATATCAAAATGAATTAGAGTTGGGGCAAAATACAGTGGCTCAAATGCAGTTATGCATAAACTATGACACAGCTCTCATGGAGACAGAACGCAAAGGCAAACATGACTGGGCCCACATATAGTGTAGATCTGGATTTGCTTAAATACTTAATGGTTGCCTTTCCTAATTTGTATAAAGGTGCCATCAGCTTGCTAAGCCACGTTCCCGCGTGACCTTCTCCAACCAGTAGTCCGGATGTGAGGGGAGGCTTTCCCCATTTCCTGGATGATAGCATGCGTTTAAACGTGATAGAAGTTATTTGGTAGACCTCTCCAACAATCTCTAACTTAGTGAACCTACAGTAGGAAATATTAAAACTCATCACAGAACAGAAGTGGATATTGTGTTAGAGAGTATATTAGATGCCATGACCTGAAATAATTCCTAAAAGTGCAATTCCGCAGAAGAGAACGCTCTACATCAATCCATCTGCTCCAAGAGATGCTTGTAACCAGCCTAATTCCCTCCGTCTGCTCCACTCTTTATCAAGTGCTTCCTTGCATTCTTCAGGCCTCAGCGCCAGGAAGCTTTAGCCAACGAACCAGGCAGGAGAGAGACTTTCAATTATAGAGTGGCATCTACTCCTGCACAGCTCTAGTGGGAATCCTACCTCAAGGAACCTTTTAAAGTTTCCAGAGACACTGTATTTTTCTTTCCTGTCTCAAAGACATTCATAGAGTTACATTATTTATATTTGGTTGACTTTCACCCTAACCTGTCATGTATTAAGCGTTTTTGGAGATGGAGGCAAATAACCTTACCTTTTCTTTTCTTCATCCCCCCCCCCCCCCGCGCCCCATCACCGCCTTCATACAGAATCTAGTCTGTTCTGTTCATAGGAATCACTGAGATTTTTAAATGAACTAATTTTGTTAATATTTGTACAAACACCTAATGTGAAGTAGCAATAACTTGTATTTCCTACAGGATATCATGGACAACAGTGCAAGTAATTTTTTTCTTTCAATGAATTAAGAGGCCTTTACAAAGTTTTCTTTTTATCATTAGGCCTTTGATTGTAAGAAGTACTTTGGCACACTCACAGGAACATTAGTGATAAATGATTTGGGGGCCATTTCTTTGCACTTAAGGTGTGATGTTTAATCACACAATACTGTTACTCTAAACACAGCTTTTTGGAGTTGGATTTGAAAGGTTGGATCAGTTATCAAGGAGGCAACACCATCTGAGAATTTCAGCCAATCATACAGTTCCTGGCTGAAGGCTGACTACTCTAATCAATTATTATGTATCTGAAATTAGAATACAAGTGACAGAAACAGAAACAGCAGAAAGTATGGAAGGCATTCTTAGTAACATGGGAGAAGAGAAAGAAAAAGAGGCCTCTGGAAACAGAATAATGGAAGGCAGCAGTGGATACGCAGGTTTTAGCTGCTGTTGGGTTTCGGGGAGCTTCTGCTTCTGGTTTCTGCATGACAGCAGATATTTCAGTTCTCCATGAAGTTGCGCCAGTTGCTCACATTTTACTGTGTTTCTTTTCTGTTTGTAGCTCATGCCTTTGTCTTCTGTGAGGTTATCTAAATGTGTACGTCTTTCCCATGTTTCTCTATGAAACACAATTCTGTCAATGATCCTTCATTAAGATTAAGAAAAAGTTATTATTAGGTTTACTCAGACTCACCTGTAGCTACAGACTTGTCTTATGTACTGATACTAAATTGAAGCCATCAATATTTAAAAATAATGTTTATAAGTCAATAGAACTAACACTAAAGATGTAGTCAGGGATTCTCATTGTTGCCATTACTACAAAATGTAAATAATACATTTGTATTTAGGACCCAAAAGAAAACTCAAATGGATAAAGTCAATGGTAACAGTAGTTATAATTGAGAGCTAAAGGAATCGGAACAGTTTTATGGTATATTTCAAAAAATGAATTCTATGATGTAGCTTTGGTATGATCAAGGAAGTGTCAAATGGCTTTTCATCTCACAGAAATAGACATATTTCACATATACATGTGTATAATTTGCTCTATCTTACTTATAGCAAAACTCAATCTGTAAATGTGACATGCACCGCATCAGCCTATTTAAGGTATAATGGCAGTTCTATGCCTGTGACTTTTAAATTAGAATTATAACCTTATGGGGTTGGGTATGGAACTATTGAATTCAGTGGACTGGATATAATTATTTTTGGAGATCCTCTTCAAAGGTATAATTCTGTAGTCATTTATTGTATATTTTGCCTGTCATATTTTGAAATGTGGATAAGAACAGTTTGGACAATGGAAAAATGAGAAATATTTTATCAATGACTCTCTAGGTTTGTGTTTTAATTGTTTTGTAACATATCATAAGCACTTCGGACTATCAGAGCACAAATGATATAGTGTCATTAGGAATCATCAAGGTGACTAAGGAAGCCCTGTATCATGGTTAGTAATGATGGGCTTAATTTTGACTGTAAATGTTCCATTCTGCTAAGTTACTTGCTACTTCCATTGCATGTCAGCTAGTTCAAATAATCTAAAACAAGAATCAGGAACAAGGTCACTTGTAAGAAGGGCAGTAGAAGTACTAATCCTTTGTGAGGAAGAGCAAGAGTCACATTGGCTGACTCATAATGGTATTTCCCACAGGCAAAACCCCCTTTTCCAAACCCATTTGGATGTCAACACATTTTGAAAAAGCCATTAGCAGTGCAAACGCTTTATTACCTCTGTGTGGTATTTTTTTTAATAGAACAGAACTCCCAAGGTGGTTTTGTATTCCACATCTCAGTTTTCTAAAGCAAAAAGGCACATAAACAAATGGACAAGATGTTTTCTAGGCTATGGACCACTAGATTGATAATGAGTATTCACTCCATCTTACTTCCTTTTCCATTAGGAGAAATATCCATTTCTGGAAGGAAGATGTCAGAGGATAAAGCTCTGCTTCCTCTCTCAGTTCATTTGATGATCCCTCCCTCCCACCCTCCCTCCCTCCCTCCTTCCCTCTTTGTCTTTCTTTCCTCTCTCCCTCCCTCCCTCCTTCCCTCCCTTCTTTCCTTCATTGAGTCCAGATTGAATACAGAGCATATCAGGCATTGTCCCAGACACTCCTGCCAAAAAGTACAAATTATAAAAATCTTCTCTAGAAAATCACCAGGTCTTCATAGTTACTCACAAATCATCTGTTGAAGACAATTGTGGGGAGCAAAACACTCCAAGTAGTAAAGAACCAAGAGCCTGCAGGTGAATTTTTCAAGGAATTGTTTGTAGAAGTTTGTGAAGGATCTATACCTACAGAATATGTATCTTGAAACTCAGTCTGGGGAACTGATAATAAGAAAGCAGAAGACCAACATAAATCTGGATTCTGATAAAGATTTCTTTCTTTTCTAACTTCCATGGCATAACAACTAGACTTAAATCCAGGAGAAAATTCTCTGAGTGTTTCCCTCCTTTTTTCTTTCTTCTGTGACCCAGTCCCATGAGATAGATACAAATTATTAATAGTGTACTTGTGTGACTGGATTCATATTATGGATCGCTGGTGCCTACACTGCTAGAAACCACTTCCCCTACACTTGTACTTCATTAATAGCCCCCAAGTTTGTAGTTGTAATTCTGTGCACAAACTACCATCTCTGAATCAGGAGCTGACAGAAATGAGAAAGGTGGGGACAAAACCTAAAACCTCATCTGGAGGAAAAACAGCTTCCAGGAGTCATTAGAAGAAAGTAATAGTCCTTACCAGCAATAAATAACATTTATTAAAAACAAAATCTATACCAGGCTCTTTGCTGGACACCCTTTATACATTATTTCACTAAATGCTTTCTCTCACGGTATAATGTGGAACTTATTTCTCCTAGTTTACACCGAGAAAACAGGCTCAAATTGAGTAGTTTGTTTTATTTCACATAGCTAGTAAGTGGATTTAAATGGAGATTTATCTGATCCCAATCTGAATTCTTGCTGCTTCACAAAATGGAACACATAATGGTGGCCAAACGCTGAGCCACAGCACGGCAGGATTATGATTCAGATGACGGGGTATAAAAGTGATGACTGCATGATGCTCTGGATTTCCAAAGAACGAATTCAAATCATTGTCAAAGCATTTGCTGCCTCTATTACTTAGAAAAGTCTCCTGAGCTAGCTGGATGCTGGTGGCTTAGGCCTGCAACCCTAGCTACTCAGGAGGCTGAAATCTGAGAAGCGTGGTTTGAAGCCAGCCCAGGCAGAAAAGTTCATGATACTGTTCCCTCCAATTAACCACCAAAAAGCCAGAAGTGGAGCTGTGGCTCTAGGGGTAGACTGCTATGCTTAAGCACAAAAACCTCAGGGACACTACCCAGGCCCTGTGTTCAAGCCTCAGAACTGGCACACGTACTTATGTGTGCGCACCCACACACACACACCTACACACCCACAATTTTCTGAGCTATGATTTCCTCATTTGCAAACTGAGGCCACAGTTGTACATATATGCTTCTGGGGCACAGTAAAATTAATATGTACTGCATAAGGTTTTGATTGGCGCTGTAAGAAATGACTACAACCAGTGACTTAAAGAATTCCAATGGATTCTCCTACAGTTGTAGTATAGAAGGCAGAAAGGTGTCTCGGTGAGTGAAACCAAGATGATTTCAGGATATGTTTCTTCCAAAGTCTTTGAGATCTGGTTCCTAGCCTTTTCTACTCCAGGGAGGTTTCTATAACCTTTCTCCTTCCAAGCCAATAATGGTCTATGAATTCTCCTAATACCCCATTGCTCTGCAGCTGATTCTTCTTACTCCTGCTTCTACTTCAATGGAACCTCATGCTTTCATTGGCCTCAATCACATATGGCCTAAAAATCTCCCATTTTCAAGTCATCTGATGAGCTATGCTACGTAGTGGATTGGTAGTGGATATCCTTTTAGCCTTAGGTTTATGAGATAGTTTAGTGAAACAGAACTGGAGAAACAAAGGTTGATTGGCATGATGATACAAGAGAGACACCATATGCAGTGAAGTAGGGAAGCATGAGGCCGCTGATTCTGTGCTGATACAGGGTGTAGACAGCCTTTATGGAGTTTGTGGGGATTTTATTGACTGGCTATCAAGCTAGCTCATTGCTGGTGTTCTACTACCTGAGCTATGCTTCCATTTCTGGCCTTTTGCCAGTTAGTTGGAGATATTAATTGCAGGTCTGTGTTTATGGGCTGGCTATGAACCTCCGTCTTCATCTTCAGATTGCAGTCTCTTGAGTAGTGAATATTATAGGTATGAATGACTGGCACTCAGAAGTGTGACTTTGATTAAATAATAAAAATTGGGGGTAAGGGATGAGAAGGTATGCAAAGCTAAGAGAGGCTTGTGCTGCCGCACATCCTGAAGTGTGCAGAGGTGACAGTTTACTGTTGTCTCAGGATTTGTCGGGTGGGGCTTTGTAAGACTGAGTCATTAGTGCTTGGCAGGTGTCATCCTTCCTTGATTGCATGGTGACTGCAAGAAAGAATGGTTCAGGATAAAGGACGTAGATTCAGAGCGGAAGTGCCTGGGATGTCTAGCCTTTATCCTGCTCCCACTTAATTTGTGGGACCAAGAAAAGTGTTCTTTTTCTTTAGCAAAAATCAGTTTAAGTACCGCTTAGACTTCAGGGGAAAAAAAAAAAGATGCTCAGATGAACACACTGTGCGCTGTGGTAAATGTGTTCTCTTTCGTACAGTCGGTGTCATTTGAAGAGATGTGGTAGTAAAAGATATACAAAGGTTTGGGTAGAAGGTAGGCGAGTAAAGCATGCAGCATGGACCAGGTGGAATGTGGCTATAAAAACTGAAGAGCTTGAGCCATTTCTGTGCTTAGAAAATTTAGGCCATCGTTTGAAAATGAGGCAGTCAAGAGGGTCCACAAAAAAGACAGTCATCCAACAAAATCCCTACCAACCCTATAAAAATCTGTCCCAAACCCACCCTGGGGCACGAGGAGTAGAAGCAACACCAGCTCCACACTTCTCTGCCTCCCTTTCCACCGTCTCTCGTACCAGCATCTCAATGAGCATTTGTGTCTCTTTTCTTGTTGTGATAGACTTTTTTTCCTACAAAGCAGTAACTCCTCAAAATCCACGACACTTCAGTGAGGGCTTTCATATTCAACTCTGCATTTTTCCTTTCTGAACAACTACTGAGGAAAGCTGACATGTATGCAATACACAAATAAACCTCTTTTTCGCCTTTCACTACCTGTTTGGGTCATTTTGTGTCACAGTGTGGTAGTCCCTCCCTCAGGAGATTAGAGGGAAAGAGAGAGTATATTTGTGCTGTTTCTCAGATTCTATGTTATTCCTCTTTAGTTGACTGCATCAGTCCACTGAGGAACATATCTTTCACCTGGGATCTTTTGCTACATAGTTACTTGCATGTTCCAGATCTTATCCTTACTAAGAGCAAGAAACACTGCCTGTATTTGAAAAGTCCAGATTACCCTCCTATCCCATGTATACCTCCATAATATATGTAACACGTTTTACCTGCTTTTCTCTCCCTCCCTCCCTCCCTCCCTCCCTCCCTCGCTCCCTTCCTTCCTTCCTTCCTTCCTTCCTTCCTTCCTTCCTTCCTTCCTTCCTTCCTTCCTTCCTTCCTTCCTTCCTTCTTTCCTTCCTTCCTTCCTTCCTTCCTTCCTTCCTTCCTTCCTTCCTTCCTTCCTTCCTTCCTTCCTTCCTTCCTTCCTCCTTCCTGTCTGTCTATCTGTCTGTCTTTCTCTCTCTTTTCTTTCTGTCTTTCAGTCTTTTTTCTTTTGGCAAGGTTACCCAGATAGCTTAAAATCTCTACACTTATGATCCCACAGTTCTGTTACTCGTAAGGTTGGGCTAGGCATCATTAGATCTTCTGCTCAGGGTATCTCAAGGTGAAATAAGGTATCAGCTGGCTGAGGTTTTTATTTTCCCTCAGTGCTAGGGCTTGAACCCTGGACCTTGTATATTCTAGGCAAGTACTTTACCATTGATTTGCAACTCCAGCCGTGCCTGTGTTCTTATCTAGAGTTTGGGATCTTCATTGGACTTCAATTAGGTTAGGAATTTCTCAATAAATGCCCAAGTTCCTCTCTCCTTATTGTTGGTTGGTTGGTCCTAGGCACATGACTGTCTCACAATGACTTTCAAGCTGTAGGGTAGCAGGGAAACCTCCAGTCTTCTATGGGAAAAGTATAACTAATAAAATGTAATCACAGGAGCCAGAATCCCACCACCTATACCATATAAAGTGACCCAGCTAAGTGAGTGATTTCCTATTATATACAGAAACTCTTCTCAGACTCCAGGGGTGGGAAGCATACGTGGTACGGATTCCAGAGATGGGAATGTTGATGTTACTTAGCATTCTGCTTATCATCATCGAGACAATGGTTGGGAATAGTGCAAGCATTGACTTGCTACTTTCTTTATTACTATATACTCATTATTTGAGATGCCCAGGTTCCCATTTCTTGGCCTTATGGGAGTTTCTTATGATCCAATAGGGAGATAGCATTTCACCGACCTTTCCTGTACAAGATGGCTTTGAACCTCCATCCTCAGATCTCAGCCTCCTAAGTAGCTAGGATTATAGGCATGAGCCACTGGTGTCTGGCTAAAGATGCAACTTTTAAGCCAGACTATGGCTCTTCCAGAGCTCGCCAGAGCTATAGGCCTTATCATCACATATACAGGCTTTCTTAATCATTTTATCTTTATGACAGCAATCATCTTAACTATTTTCTGCCTGCAATTCCAAGACTGGAGTTTTTCGGTCTTTTCTTTTTCTTTTTCTTTTTCTTTCTTTCCTTTATTTTTCTCCAGACAACCAAACCCTGTCTTATGAAGGGACTAAGAGAGAGCAAGGGTGATGGGATGCTTGTTTGCTCCAAGTTGTGCCGGGAAACTGAACTTTATCTATTCTGTACTTGTTATAACCAGATGCACCTTTTTGATACCCACTTCAATGTTCCCAGTGTTTCTTAGCTTTTAGGTGTGTTCATGTGTGAGGAAAGCTTGCTTATTTATCCTCCAATTGTGGGTACCACCCTTATGACTTATTCACTATCTCTTACTAACAGATTTGAATTCCATTTATCATGCTCCACAATTGGGGCTACACTGTTTATTATTATAATGTCTACTTTAAAGGAGGAGGAAGAGAAAGAGGAGGAGGAAGAGGAAGAGGATGGGGAAGAGGAGGGAGAGGAGGAGGAGGAGAAAGAGAAGGAGATGATGGTGGTGGTAATGACGATGATGCCAATGTTGACAGTACAAAGGTTTGAACTCAAGGTCTTGAGCTTGCTTGAATGGTACTCTACCACATGAGCCACATCTCCAACCTGACTTTTGCTAATTATTTTGGAGAGTTAAGCCAACTTTTCTACCTAGGCTGGCTTTGAGGCAAGATCCTCCGGATTTCAGACACCCGAGCTGAAGAATTATAGGTATGAGTTACCAGTGCCCAACTATTGTTGTTATTGTTGGAAAATCAATGATTTTCATGTAGCAAAGTTGACACACATGTTATTTTTCTTCTATGAGACAGGTCAGTGTTATGATTATGAAAATCACTCTCATTCTGTTGTAAAGTTTTTCTTGGACATGGTATCTGCTCAGGGAATTTAGGCAGTTAGTTATAGAAAGAGAGCTCAAGCCATTGTTTTTGAAGGAATGACAGGGTGGTCTGCAAAGACAAAACCGAATTTGCATTGATTACCTGTGCTAATTTGACAGTTTACCTGTTCACTGCATTACAAGCAACTATGTCAGTAAAGGCTTTTGGAGATGGTTCAGTGAAGATAAAAATGGCTTTTTTTCTCTAGAGATTTTATGTCCACAACAGATCTGGTAGAAGTCTTTGTTTAGTTCAAAGCCATCTTTTACTTCAGTAAGTACAAGGATCTGTGCTTGAACGAGAAACATAAATAATATAATACTTTGAGAAAGGATTATCATAGAGAGTCAAAAATGGGCTGATGATTGTTTAGTGTAAGATGAACCCACTATGAAAGAGCTATTCAGTTGTTGAAAGAGTTGTTAAACCTATGTACCTACTGAAAAGATGATTTGAGCTTCTGTTTTGACACTGTGGGACGTAGGTAGTGTTTGTCCACCCAAGAAAAATGGCTCCTTCTCTTTGTTTTCTCTCCGTGCAAAACCACACATAGACCCCTTCCCCTTTGTTCTTTCTCCATGCAGGACTGCACGTGAACTTCCCTAGAAGTCATCATTCAGCACCTGTAACCCAGGTAACTGGTTACTAGCATACCTGGGGGCAGTAGGAGCTCCCCCAGGCTCTGAGGTCACTTCCTCATCCTGTGAGGTCACTTCCTGTCCATGTGGGTCCTGCCTCCCTTCCACCCTTCCCTATGTAATCTCTCTCTGCCATCATCACTCACTACACCCTACTCTAGAATTTAGCCCTGCAGTTTGGCTTTCCTAAGTGAACTCTTTTCTGCCTGAACTATGTAGCAGTTTCCTTCCAGGTAGAGGAAGAAGACATTACAGGCCACAAGAGTGCACAGATAGCACTATTAATCAAGGTACAGGGTGATCTTTTATTTTTAGTGTACAGAGGAAAACACAATAGTGAAGGCTTAAACTGAGGACTGTAGCATCCACATTAAAAATTGGACACCCTAGTCAGGTGCAGGTGGCTCACAACTGAATCCTGCTACTCAGGAGGCTGAGATCTGAGGTTGCAGTTTGAAGCTATCCTGACAGGAAAGATTGTGAAAGGCGGGAAAGACTTTGAAACTCTTATCTCCAGTTTATGATCTACAAACCAGGAAGAGGAGCTGTGACTCAAGTGGCAGACTGCTAGCGTTGAGCAGAAAAGAAAAAAATAAACAACAAAAAAAAAACTGAAAAGAAAAGTCAGCAATAGCACCATGTCCCAAGTTCAAGCCCCAGGACCAGCCCCCCCAAAAAATAATAAAAATAAAAGGGAACCGCACCTGAATGCACATGTAGCAGAGTTCAAGCACATATATGGATGTCTCAAATCACCCAGGCCAGTTAAAGTAGAATCCCTGGGTGGTTAGTCTGCAAATGAGGATTTCAGAATGCTTCTTCATGTGTGGCACTGTTGAAAACAACAGAACCAGGACACAAAAAAGCTTTGCGAATGACATTGATCGGAGGAGATATTGCATTTGAAAATTTTGTATTGATGATACCTTTCATAAACTGTAAGAAAATTATTGAGAAAACCCTTGCCCTTCCTTCCATGAAGAGAAAAGATGCTGTTGCGGCTGCTGCTGTCTTGCAATCTCAGAATGCCACATCAAAAATAAGGTTTCCCACTTAAATGCCAAAGTGAAGTAAGTCCATTAGCATTAGAGAACTGTTCTGTGTCCAAAGGTAGCCTGCCCCACTCCCTCCCACTTGCATCAGACTACCAATTGCCATTCTATCTACATAATCACTGGTGTCCTTTTGAAGGAGCTGGTAGTGAGAAATTAGTCTTCAGGGTCATTGACCTCCTGTGAGCTGTGAGCCCTTTACCTCTAACTCCACAGGGAGGGCGCATTCTCCATTCAAAGGCATGAGTGCTCAGATCTCTGCTGCATACATAGGATGCAGTCATTCTGCGAAGGCATGCTTGGAATGGAAGTTAGGAGGACTTGTAGAGACCCTGCGAAGGCACTTCCTTCAGCTCTTATGTTTTAGTCATGTTTAAAGACAAGATCTCTTTTCTTTTTATCCCTGATAATAAAACCCATCTTTCATTCTGAAAGGCAAACCAAGTCAAGAACAAAACAGAGTGTCATCAATTCCTTTGACAGATTATGTGTGATAGAGGCTTATTTCAGAATCATGGATATGAAAATGAATATTAGTGTGAATTGATTCCAAGGAAAATTTCCCTCTTCCATTTTCAAGGATGAGAAAGTTAGCTTAAATGATTCCTTCCGACTCAGAAGTCCTGTCTGTCTATGATTGTTCTTTTTCCTGACATAAGCAGTTCTAATCTGTTTGTTATAACCTCTGAAGACTCCAGTAGTTGGGCATAAACTGATCTAGTTCCATTCTATTTCACAAATCAGTGAGCAAAGCCATCCTCCTGAAAAATTATTGCAAACTCGTCATTACCTATGACAATGAAGGGAGCTAGAAGGACCAGATGGAGTTCGGAATCCCAAGTGGATTTTTTCAGCAACCCAATAGGCAAGGGTAAAAAAAAATGCTACTGTTTGACTTGCAAATTTGTGATAGAATAAATGTGGAATGATTAGATTATGGTTCAACTGGCCTATCTTTTCTGAAACGGTATTCCACATGGACTTAGCTTCTTTCCTCTTTGAAGATTCTGTAAGCTATGGGGAGAGATATTCATTCCCCAGAGAAATAAGGAAAAGACAGAGCAAAAAGGAACAGTAAACACTGTTAGTTCTTCCGAGATGTTAGAACCTATTTGAATGCAGGATAGTGAAAGCACATCTTCCTCCAAGCAGCCTCTCAGGTGATGCAGTAGGAAATATGGCATGGGAATAGGGAGCCACCACATAAGAAAGACTGTTCAAATTCCCTTAGAATAAAAAGAAAAAGAGAGTGTAAGACAGACCTTTATTCATGGAAGCTTTTAAAGAAATGATTACTAATTGATGTCAGCTAATTTTATAAAAGTTTCTGAAAACGTTTGTGCCTATCTTTGTATGTCCATCGGGTTGGAAGAATTCCTTTCATTTAGTAAACACATTCATTAGCGTCCCTGATAAGACAGATTGACCTCTTTGCCTGCTCTTCTTGCCCTCCCTCCCCCTTTTCTCCCTTCACTCTCTCTGACCCTCCTTCCCTCCTTCCCGCCTTCCTGCCCCTTCTGGCCCCATCCACAGCCTCTTCTAATTTCTGTTGATTAAAATTTACAAACATTCAGTCTATGGGATTCAGGACTAATTTGTGTACAGTGTTGAAGTGGGATTGCAGTTTTTCTTAAGCAAGTTCCATCTGATCGTTCATGATCTTAGACACATAGCTATTGGTCCTAAAAATTTTGTCAGATAGCTGCATAAGTATTTTATTTTATTTGGAACAAAGCAAAATAACCTCTGCAGTGATTAAAATAATATTTTCTCTCGCATGGGCAAACCAGTGTTTTCAAGCAAAACTGATGTCAGTTAGGCATCATTCACAATTGTTTTTTTTTTTCTAGCTAAAATGAGATTTAGCCCATATTGAAATAGAGAAACTTGTAATATCAGCTGAAAAGTTAATAAACATTTTGCCCTGAACCTTATCCATCAGATCCTATTACAAGTGGTAATGATGGGTATTACACAATATAATGTCACATAGTATAGAAATCCTATGACTAAAAGTGTACTTTTCTGCCTATAGAATAAAAATCTGGTCTTATATTTGGATAAAATATCTAAAGTACAGAAGGTGAGTTTGCTACAGTGCTTTGAGTGGTATGCATATAAAAGGGAGATGATCAACAACTTTGTCCTTATCATTGATAGCACACATGGCATGTCCTGCAAATTATGGTATAGTCTATTACCTACTCACAAGTCCCAGCATTTATTCCTTTTTTTAGACTTTGTGTTTATTCCACCCTGAATTATTCAAATTAATGGAATATATGTATGTACACATATATACACATACACATATATATAGTAAAATAGTAATTTTCATGGAAACATTACAACACCTAAAGTAGGTTGCAAATCTTCACTCTGCTGCAACAACAATTCATATTGACAATATGGTGCTAATTGATGCACTTTCTCAGCCTCTGGGACAGTATTGATTCTGGGCCTTTGGAAGTTAAGACGTAGCTGTGTTGGTCAAAGAAATATTTCACATTCTTTACTCAATAACCATTTAGGGTATGATACTTATATATTGGTTTAAAAATGAATAGGAAATTAAAAATATTTATTATTAATTCTGGCAATTCAATAAAGAATACTTGTTTATTTAGATAGTATATTCACATGTATACATAAATCAGTGAAAAATAAGAACCTAAATTATATGAATATATCACTTTACATGGAAAATTACATTTAAAAAATAAACTTTAAGGCAGATAAGGAATTTAGAAGACTGTTGTTGTGCCAACACAATTGGCAGTAGATTTTGTTTGATTTTATTTAGTCTTTAAAGGGAATAAATATTTACTCATGGTGTAAAGATGGCTCTTTAGTTTCCCCAAAACTGAGACATTCAAAATTCTGATTTTTTTTTTTTTTTGGTCAGATGTGGGGTTTGAATTCAGGTCCTGGGAGCTGTCTCTGAGCTCTTTTGCTCAAAGCTAGTGTTCCACTACTTTGAGCCACAATACCACTTCCAGTTGTTTAGCCAGTTAGTTGGAGAGTCTCATGGTGACTTTTCTGCCCAGGCTGGCTTTGAACCATGGTCCTCAGGTCTCAGCCTCCTGAGTAGCTAAAATTATTAGGTGTGGCACTTCACAAAATTCTTATTTTTATAGACAAATATTGAGATTCCTTTTGTTGTGTGGTGTGTCATAAAAATAAACATATTATCAAGGAATCCAAGGCCTCTTTGAAACCAAATATTCAGAATTATTCCGAATAATTGTGCCAAGCTTATTTCCATTTCATGTCCTAAAATTATATTGTTCTCTTCCTGTCTGGCATAAGAAATGAGACAGTAACTGACCAAAGTCTCACCTGTTTTCATTGAATCAGATATATTATAGGTCCTTGCATGAAAGTTTGTAAGTAGAACAAGTATTTTTACTAATTAACATGTTGTCTCTCTCTCTCTCTTTTATTTTTTTTATAACACTAGTACATTGGGAAAAGAGGAAACTGTGTGAAGAGATGACCAAATGCGGGAAGAGAGAGCCAGTCAGTGGTCAGCAAGGGTTAAGCGCTGGGGGACCTGAGTACAAAGCGCATCCCTCGCCGTCCTCTGGTCTCCGCTTTGTACTCAGGTGATGGACATACCTGGATCCCTGGAGACAGGGCAGGTACTTGGCTGATAGGTTGCTGGACCTGTCAGTCCTGTGACCCTGCCCCCGGACCTGACTCTATTTGGGTCAGAGGAGCATAGGTGCCATACGCCATCCACATATCCCCGTGTTCGCATCCTGTGTCCTGTCCCTTGGCGCTTCTCCGCTCACAGTGGTGTCCCACTTCAGCTCTCCACTGGAGCTGATTGGTTTGGTGGTATTGTTTTTGTTCTTTCTTTCCTCTCTGGCCTGTTTCCTGAGAGTGTTAAGTATATTTGTGGGCTGCGGACCTTTGTAACAACTGGCTGCCTGCAGACTGCTAACATTCTAATAAAGACTCCAAGATCTGATCTTTCAAAATGTAGCTTCTCTGATAACTTACCTTACAACAATCAAATACTGTTATTTTACACACTTTATATTGCAGTTGCCTCTAGTTTTGCCTTCTCTACTATTCTCTACTTAAACTTATTTAACTTCTTTAGATAAAAACCAGGAGAGTAGACAATTTAAGCGTCCTTGTCAGTTCTTCTTTTCTCAATATTCTTCTCATAAAATAATATTTACTTATAAAGTGCTTCAGGTACTAAACAACTGTTCATGCTTTGAATTACTTTTCTCCCAATTGAATTTAAAGCATCCTTTCTAAGCAGCCTAACTACTGCAAATGAGGAAGGTGCTCTGGAGAAACCAGCACATTAAGAATTCTAAGATTTGGGGCTGAGAATGTGGCTTAGCAGTGAGGGCTTGCCTCGCTTGCATGAAGCCCTAGGTTCAATTCTTCAGCACCATATTAACAGAAAAAGCTGGAAATGGTGCTGTGGCTCAAGAGGTAGAGTGCTAGCCTTGATCAAAAGGAAGCCAGGGACAGTGCTCAGGCCCTGAGTCCAAGCCCCAGGAATGGCAAAAAAAAAGAGAGAGAGAAAAAGAATCCTAAGGTTTGGAATCCAATCCCAGCTCTGTTATCTATAGGATGACCTTGTGTGTAAATCGTTTTCATAATGATCATAATACTTGTAATTTATCAATTCCAATTTCAAAAAGACTCAAATTATGCTTAAAAGCACTAGATTAGAAAATATAACAGATTTGCTCAGTTCCATGCCCAGAAATACTAACCATGAAAGCTGTATGGATAGTGAAAATGGTGATGACTACAAAGCTTTGTGAATGTATTTAATGCCACTGAGTCACACACTTGTAAGTGACTCGAATGTTAAATGTTATGTTACTTATATTTTATTACAATAATCATAAAGAGACAGGAGAACCACATGTGCAAAGAAGATACATAAATAAACCTATATCTCATATGGCCTGTGTATTTTTTTAATGAGAATGAACTCAAGATGGAAATCGAATCATGAACAGTAATCTTTTTGATGTGAAGAATTTGTCAAGCCTAAGAAGTCCACTCTTACCTTTCTTTCTGAACATGCTTTATATCAGTGCTCAGTCATTATTTCTCCTGGGTAAGACATTGAATTTACTGAGAACTCAACCAAGTCTACCTGGCCTGATATCCTGATAATTAAGGCCTGAAAATTCCTGTTACACCAGTACTGTGTAATCGCTCTTTCCACAACTTTATGGGACACTGACAAATCTCCTTTTGCTTTTACCTATATTAGATTACCTTAGAATCTTCCACTACTGTCACATACGTTTATGCATCTTAAAGTACTATTGAAACATAAACTAAACCAACCGCAACAGAATTAATTTACTCTCTTCCCTAATACGTTCTTCTCTTTGAGAGAGCTTTACTATTATAGCAATACATGTCTCTCATTATCTTTTCTTTCCAAGAGAAGTTTATTAATCAGATCACGCTGTTGGAAAAGATGAATGAGGCACACATTCAATCTCTTCTTACAAGCAACTTTGCTCATATGGATTATGCTTCATCTTCAGTTTCTGCCTAAGACTAGGTGAATCTGTATTCTCAGGTTTAATATTAGGAAGTACAGTGAAAGTCTGTCTTCTCCCAACACGTGCTCCCTACTGCCCTTGCTTTATTTCCTAGATGGTGCAGAGCTCCAGCTGACAAGAAGGATGCTGTTTTTTAGGTCTATGAAAGCACCTCAGCAACCAATGCATGGATTGAATTTGAAACAGAGATAGAGTAAAATGTAAAGACCCAGAATACAGGACGTATACTGTAGGAGTCTTGCATTCCTAAAGCAAGTAAGTTGAGCTTTGGAAATATTTCATTAAAACAAATTCCATATCTGGTAGATTATAAATAGGCAGTGTTCTTAATCAAAAGTACATAGGCTTCATGAGCAGCATGGTCTTAATAAAGTTTGTCCCATGTCAGACAAGAAATGCATTATCACCTTTTATTATGGTAATAAAACTCCTGAGGCAGGTTACCTATGAAGAAAGGTTGATGAACTCACAGTTTTGGAGGTTCAGAGTTCAAGATTGGACAACTCCATTAGCCTCGGGAGAAAATAATGACCACTGGAGAAAGCAGTGGCTGGAAGGAATAAGCTGCATTTAGAATCAAGAATATTGTGGTAGCAGACGCAGGTTCAGATAGCCTGTCCACATGGTCTCACAAATTTGACCTCTTTAGGTTAAGCACATGAAAAATAAAATGACTACTCACTAACAATATTTAAATATGCTATAAAGTTCATCCTCAGTATGTCACTGAGTTGATGCCCTGAAGAGAAAACGAAATGTGAATGTGTAGACTTGAACTAGAAAGACATCTAAAATAACTGTCTTCTCCCTTATGGGCTATATTGGTTCTTACATCTGGACACAATTTGAGAATATTAAACAAAGTAGTAATTAAGTTTTCAGGGAAAGTCTGGTCTTAATTGACTAAATGCCTTTTTGTAGTAAATTTAGGATCTTTTGTGAATTGAAAATATATACAATAACAAGTGTGGAAAGTAACAATGAGATTCCCCTCTGTAAAACTAATGTAGGCTACTAGAAACAACAACCAAAGCTATTCTGCAGATGAGTGAAGAATAATAGGCAAATGGCTTGCTCATCCTTTGTGTTGGGGAAAGGAAAGAGGCTAAAGGTAGATTTTCCTTAGAGGGAGTGGCTAGTTAGCCATGTGTGATGGTTGATTTGAGGTGTTAGTTGCATTATTGGTGCTCTGATCACTAGTGGAACATTATTTGATCACAATGTTTCAGGACACTTTGAGCTCATCAGTCTTGTAACTGAAGGGGCAACCTCCCTGTTTTGGTTTTGAGTAGGATGACTGACTTCAGGTGCTTGGTGAAGGCATTGCTAGAGGAAATTGAAATGGGAATTGGTGGGCTGCACAAGAAGACCCCCGGTATGGGTGCTTCATTGCACAGTTGGCTAGAGGCCAGATGGCGTGAAAAGGTAGAAAGAAGAGTGCTCCTTTTCTTCCAGCACCAGAACTCTCAGATCTCTGGAGTAAGACCATGGGAACGCTGTGAGGCAAATGAACCATCTACAAGGCTGAAAATTCAAGCACACCTTTCCATGGTTTTGAGACAACTGCATTGCCTGGATCAGGCCTTTTGTCTCCATGGTCTCAAAAAAAAAAAAGAATCCTCAGACACAGAGGGAACATTTGGAAGGGAAGAGCAAGCTGAGCTGTTTTTAGATGGCCGGGAGGAGTCCTGCGGGAGGGCACCGCCTGGACTGCCCTGTGCAGAGGTGATAACGTGCTTCTACCAGATTTTGGAAGTCATTGCACAGCTCATGGGCCGCATTAGTCCCCAGAGGTTCCACCCACCCTGCACAAGGTCGCCATGTGTTGTTCATTCCCTCTGACTGTTCCTTAGTCCAGCCCAAGGCAGTGGTCCAGTCTATCCACTGTTCACTTGTATGTCTTCCTGGGACAACACATGATAACGTAAGGTCCATGGAGCCTCATGCCAACAGTTCAAGGCCATGGTGATTTGATGTCTAGGAGACTGTATGTAGAACTGCTCAAGGCTAAGGTGAAAGGTATAGAACATCTCGGGGAAGGGAGCTTTTGTTCTGAGTGCCTAACCAGGCTCTTTTTCTGCACTCTTCTGGACCAGGACTGAACCTCCTAGCAACTTCTTTAGCTCTCTCACTTATAGTCAGCTGATGTTGGACTTCTCAGTCTCCATAGTCAACTGAGTCAATTCCTTCTAGTAAATCCTTTAGCACAGGTCTTTCTCAGTAGACACTAGCTTCCATCTTTTTGGAGAATACTGGCAAAAATCTCATGAGTTTAATGGAAAAGATTAATGGGGTAAACAGAGAACAAGCTGACTTATTTATTTGGCAGGGGAGTGATTCGTTTTCCCCACGCTCAGGTCCTCCTTTGGTATGGAAGGATATATACTAGCGCCACACTTCACCCTTCCTTCACTCTCTCTCACTCCCCCTTTCCCTCCTTCTTTCCCATTCTTCTTTCCTTCCTTCTCTCTTTCCCAGACAGGAGACCCATAATCCTTTCCAGTGGTAGGAATGTGGCTCTGAAAATAATAAAGTATTCACATCATTAAGGTTGTTCTCTCCTGTCAGGCACAAGAAAGGGTTATATTCTCCACCCAAATGAACTGAAGCTAGTGACTCTTTCCCTTGCCCTGAGAACCAGATAGGACCTGCTCCATCAGCCTGGGCCATTAAATAGAATAGTATTAAGTAGAATCACAAAACAACCCTGATGGATGTAGAACATGAGTCTCTGTGTTTGGAGAAATTTGCTACTATAACTGTAATGTAGCTTATCTCTTCTAATATAGAAAATAGTTGTTAGAGATTCTATGCTTTCATAGCAACAACAACAAAAAACCCATTTAACTTTTGCAGCATTGTCCCAAAGACAGAAAAGAGAGAAAAAGGGAGTTAATACTGAAGCCTGGAAATATGAACCATGTTATTCAGTGGCATAGTATTTGGTAGAAAGCATCACTGGAAATAATGCCAAAGGCAGATAAAGGATCGAATGGGATCTTAGTGAAAAGTGTAGGGAAAGGAACACAGTTTAGACATGTGTTGTTATTGCTGCTAATTTTGAGAAAGTACTATAATCTAAGAGCAAACTACTCTTGGGGAAAAGGAATACAATTATAGAGGAGACTTGTAGGATTAGAATAGGCAGTTAGCTGCTCCTCCAAAAGGCAAATGTTACATGACATATGTTGTTTTTTGATTTGTATGTATAAAACCCATGTCTACTATGAACATGCCACTGTTCCATGCCAATAAAAGTGGATAATATGCTCAACATGATACACCGTGCTCATCACAGTTCATAATGTGATGATATTTGAGGTGAGGCCTTTGGAAAGTAAGTAGGGTTAGATTAGATCAGATGATAGAAAATTTTATGAAGGAAGTAGTGCCATTATAAAGAGATGGAGGGACAGAGTTAATTTATCTGTATCTCTGTCTCTATTGCTTCTTGTAGGAGTACCAGAAGAAGATGACCACCGGCCATCAAAGTTGAGTTTTCCCATCAGCACTTGGTTCTGCAGTGAACTTAGGCTTTCTAGCTCACAGAATGGTGAGAAATAAATTCTTTTTGTTTAAGCCCATGGTGTTTTCAAAAACAAAACTCATTGTGGATTAACAAGGCTCTAATCATCAGTTAAGAAAAAAAATATAAATTTCAGTTCATAGCTTTATGTTAAGATAAACTTTTTGTGTGTGTGCCAGCCCTGGAGCTGGAACTCAGAGCCTGGTTATTAGCCCTGAACTTTCATTTTCAAGGCTGGTGCTCTGCCACTTGAGCCACAGATCTAATTCTGTCTTTTTGCTGATTAATTGGAGATAAGAGTCATGGACTTTCCTGCCTTGGCTGACTTTTAACCTGATCATCAGATCTCAACCTCCTTAGTAGCTAGATTGCAAGAATGAGCTACTGGTGCCTCGTTTCATGATTACAGTTTTAAATATGCATAATATAGGTGTGGTTCATGTAGCAAATGAAAAACAATTTTAGAACTGGTGGGTGTCTGTGCCAAGAAGAATGTAAGGATATATTTGGTAAGCTAGGTGACTGTCAGTAGAAGGTTAGGGTACTGTAAAGTGGACTAAAAGGTTCTTTTTAAAATTTAATTTTATTGTCAAAGATGATGTATAGAGGGGTTACAGTTACATAGGTAAGGTAGTGAGTATATTTCTTGTCGAACTTGTTACCCCCTCCCTCATTTTTCTCCTACTTTCTCTCCTTTCTCCCCAGTCCCCCTGATCCTGGCTCACTTCTGCATTTTTAGTAAGGAAAAAGAAAGCTTTTCCTTGTTATCTTCCAAACAGCCTCCCATCTAGCTTGGATGGATGAGTGGTTCAGAATTTTGTGAGCACTTAACATCTTTAGAACAATCATGTATTCTAATATTTTCATACAGAATAGCTTTAGCTGCAAGTCTTTCCTAATAGGTTCACGTTGTATTCTTATTTCTATCCTTATTTTCCAGTAGAGATTTACCTTGAATTGGTCTGGAGCCAGAATTTCTGACAGGAAGAGTCAGGCAGCTAATAAAGTTAGCGCTTCAGCTGCTCTGGCTTGGCAGAAAATAACCCCATTAAGCTACCCAGGGTGGAGGGGAGCGTTCAGCATAAAGGGGTTATGAGAAGAAATGCAATTAAATAGGTGTGTAAAGCTCACAATGTTTCAAGAGTTCTCAATGTCGGAAATTTCTATTGTTTATACAATTTTGTCCTCAAGCTTTCTAAATAATGTCTCTTTGAGTACGCTTTTTTCACAGTTAATTAGAATAATATCCTTTGATCTTCAACCCTTTTGCAATCAACATCTGCTTGATGAATGAGACATGAAGATAGGGGCAGATAGCTTTTAGAATAGACTATTATATGTTTGAGATATTCTCATTAGCATCCCTATAAATCTTTGACAGAACAGGAGGTCTCAAATATATTTCAACTCTAACGTGCTATGATGTATATATGTAAAATAATCTTTTACGAATGAAGGTATAAACCAGGAGCCAGTGGCACATGCCTGTAATCCTAGTCACTCAAGAGCATAATATCTGAGGATTGTGGTTCAAAGTCAGCCTGGGTAAAAGCCTCTTATTGGAGATGCATATCTTCAGCCAAAAAAAAAAAAAAAAAGCCCTGCAGGTAGAAATGTTGCTCAAGTGACAGTGTGTAAGCCTTGTGCAACAAAGCCAAATGAGAACACTGGGCCCTGTGTTCAAGCCCTAGTGCTGGCACGTACACAAAAAGGAATGGAGATATCCATATTTAAGGATCTTGCCATTATAAAGCATATCCAAGAAAAAAATTCTTTGATGATTCTGGTTTAACTTGGCTAGGTACATTCACCATTCTATTTTAGGTTCTTTTCAATATTTAAGTTCATTAAATAATTGTCAGAAAGTGAAGAAATAATAAGGTCTTGGGTAATCTTTTGCAATTATATAATGTCCTGCACTTTTCTGCTCTTTGGTTCATGGCTGGCATCCTAAATTCTTGGCGTAGACCTACTGAAAATAACACTGTTCTTCCTGGTTTGGTACTTGTCTTTTCTGTTCTTCTTGTAGTTAGAACCGTCCCGTAATGTCATGTCACTTAATGGCAAGTATTCTTTCTGAAAAATGTATATATAAGTGATTTCCTTATTATTATAGAGCAGGGATAGAGACTATAAAGAGAGTGTGGGCCTCTGTCTTTCATATTGTCAGTCATTGAGAAACTGAAACATCATACAGGAGTCGTATAATTGTAGTTTTAAATTGTCGGGGTATTTTGTTGTTAATCACAATTGTTTTGTTTTGTTTTTTTTTCTTTCACTGGTTCCAGTGAATTCATTGAATATTGAATTCATTGGCTTGAGCTGGCTCAACTGGTACCACTTGAGTCACATCTCAAGTCTGGCATTTCACTGGTGTTTTGCAGATGCAGAGTGGCAAACTTTTTTGACTAGGCTCATAGTCTTTCAGATTGAAGACTACTAAGAATCCTGGAGTACAAGTATGACAGCAGTATCTAACTCGACTCTCATTCTTAACTTTATGATGGCACTGCTTTAGAATAATCTTGATAAAAATTCTTGCAATGTGTTTTATCAATCACTTCTTCAAGTGTCAGCACAGGTTAAAGAAGTGGACCAGGAAAAATCATAAGTGAAGTGAACCGGACCCAAAGAAACAGAAATTCGATGGGTTTCCCTCATTGGTAATAATTAGTATATATCTAGGATAGTCTTAGTCAAGGATCATAATAGCTTAATAGCTATGTACATATGAGATTATAAGATGATGCTAAGCGAAATGAACTCCAACATATGGAAACAAGAGGTTTTTCATTGTTGTTGTTTTTAATATACTATATGAAATTATTTCTTTGACTTTGGTTTGTCTTTCCTGTAGTTTATTACCTGTTGTCACTATATTTTAATTTGGTATCCTGGGTATTGTATATATGTTTATCTGAATTAGGAAGGGAAGAGCAACAACAAAATGGTGAGACAAAAGGTGAAGCAACGCAACAGAGAAATTCACAAGACAGTATGTTGGAAATTACTGCAACTTGAAGGGGACTAAGGGGAGTGAAAATGGGAGAAAAATGGAGGAGGTAACAAGCTTGACAAGAAATGTCCTGACTACCTTATGTATGTAACTGTAATCTTCTGCACATCAATAAAACAATAAAGTGAAAGAAAATAAAATTATATTAAGAAAAGAAGTGGAAAACGAGTAATATACAAATTGGTATCATTTACTTATACAAATAAAGAAATATGGGTCACAATGACCTGTTCTGAATCTTCACAGCGACAGGGAAACAGATTTCAGAATCTGAATTTAGCTCCTATTAAAACCAGTGTTCATCTCTGGCCTTTTGACAGAGTAGTCACTGCCCAGCTCTTTGACTCTGTTTTGGAAATACTTGTCATTGTCCCAGTGGATGCGTGAACACTTTCTGTACATCTACCACTTATAAAATACGACAAAAATGCACCATGTAAATGCAAGCTATTAACAACCATTACCAAGATTAAGAACTTCCCCATAGTTCTGTAGGATCCACTATAGCTTATGGTGTCAGGGATCTGATGAACAAATGCAATTAGGACATCCTTTCTCTGACCCAGCACAGTACCAGCTGTGCCTTTGACGAGATGGAATAGAAGGCATTCGATTTATGAGAAATCTTAAGAGTAAAGAATGGTAGACTAATGTTAAATGACCTTATGATTCAAGTGTTTTACTGTTTCCAGGAACAATAATGACAGCTAAAATGACAAATATTTTCATTTATTTATGAAGCATTCCCGAGGTGTCTGTGAAGCTGCATAGGTAATTAAAATAAAATAATAATAAATCATAATATGGTAAAAATCCAACTGTGGTTAGATTCATAATCACATAAGCAAAATTTCTTCAAATCCCTAAGCTCAGTATCCAGTAGTAACTTTTTTTCTGTTTGAATCAGATCACAAAAAAATTCCCTTACACTTCCAATTCATAGTCTCAGAAGATTATATACACAACCATTTTGCATAATATAAGTCTAAGATTTATTTGTATGTGAGTTTTACATATGTTTTTGAACATATTTTGCATACTTACATTGGTATGCAAATATCCACCCAGCAAACTGAATCCAAGAAGGCAGGGTCCATGAGGGACTACTGATTGTGTCTCCATCTCAATTCTGCTTATATTTTTGCCTTTGCTTCCACCAGCTTTCTTTGTGCTCCTAGGAGTCTTTTGTTGATGTCGCTTTCAGGAATCATTTTTGCCTTTCTCTTAATCTGTTTGAGTTGTGCCTCTGAAGGTACCAGAAGGGAGTCTGAATCAATACACTTAGGCAGCAGTGTTGGTAAGGAAAGGAGGTCTTGGTGTCAGTGAGAAACACCTTGAAGGGAAAAAATTCAAGGATAAAAATTCATTCTCTAGCAATACCTGTTTCTGACTGCATTTATACTTGTTTCCACGGGAGCTGGGAGAGCTGGAAGAGCCTGGCTCAGGTGTTCAGTAGGTGCATGGGGTGAGACTCTAATTCCCATTCAGCACCAAGGGCAGAGCTCTGTCCAGCCATAGGTATTATTGCCATCACTATTATGTTTCCTTGTCTTTATATCTCACAACCTTATGCTTTTGTAGAAGATTATAAATACTTCATTGAATATTCACTGATTAGAATCCCAAAACATCCATGTAATTCAGGGAAAGGTAATTATCTATGGCCTTCATGTAAGGAAATAAGACACCAAAATACTATGCACTTATCCACAGTTCCATAGTTCACAATTGACAGGGAAAATGTTTGAAGTCTAGTTTTATCTGATGCCCAAATTTGTCAATACTTCCACACTGCTTCCAAAGGCAGTGCACTCTGAAGAGCAGCTAGAGCATGAGACATCACTGGGTACACCTCTACCTCGAACCCCTGACCCAACACTTTGTTCCTTTTCTTAAGGCTTAAAGTATCATGGAAGCTATCACTCAAATTAATAGTGCTACTTTGTCAATGGAAAGTTTTAGTAATGTTGTGGGGAATGCGAGCTAAGGGTACCAGGGGAAATTTTAAATTGTAAAATAAAGGTAGCTGAGACAAAGTTTGAATGACCATTGCGTGACTGTATTCTATAATGTCATGTTCTAGAGTTTCCATGGATGCCACAAAGGGGAAATCAACTCAGTTCCCAGTGTCATTGTCTTATTGTGTATGATGATGCATTCAGACTAGGCTAGTGCTTTGCCACTTTGAGCCACAGCTCCACTTCACATTTTCTGATGGTTCATTAGAGAAGAGTCTCATGGACTTTTCTGCCCAGGCTCGTTTCAAATCATGATCCTTAGATCTCAGCCTCCTGTGTAGCTAGGACTATACTCATGAGACACCACTTTCTGGTTTCCAGATCACTCTTCTTTTCTTTGTTGGTTGTGGGGCTTGAACCCTGGAACTGGGTGCTGCCCCTGAGCTCTTTAGCTCAAGGCTCTGCTCTACTCCTTGAACCACAGAGCCACTTCTGGTTTTCTGGTGGTTAATTGGAGATAAGGGTCTCACGAACTTTCCTTTCCTGGCTGGCTTCACACTACAGTCCTCAAATCTCAGTCTCCTTAGTAGCTAGGATTATAAGAGTGAGCCAACAGTGCCCACTGCAGGTCACTCTTAAACCCCATCTTACCCATACCTCAAGACAAAAATGAGAGTGCTTTTCCTATCTGTATGTTTTATAATAATAATTATCATTAATTTATTTTTTTGCCAGTCCTGGGCCTTAAACTCAGCGCCTGAGCACTGTCCCCGGCTTCTTTTTGCTCAAGGCTAACACTCTACCGCTTGAGCCACAGTGCCACTTCTGGCCATTTTCTATATATGTGGTGGGGAGAAATTGAACCCAGGGCTTCATATATACGAGACAAGCACTCTTGCCACTATGCCATATTCCCAGCCCTGTTTTGTAATTATTGTAATGGCAAGGTCTTCTATCTCTCCTTCTCCCTGTCTCAGTCTTTCCCTCTTATTTATATTTTTTATAATTTTAAAGTAGGATTAGATTCATAGGAAAAGAAGTAGTAAACATTGTTTATAAGCGAGATGCACACTTATAAACCTAGCTGTTGAAGAGGCTGAGAATTGAAAATGGCAGTTTGAAGCCAGCCTGGGAGGGAAAGTCCATGAGAATCTTAGCTCCAATTAGCTACCAAAAAAGTTGGAAGTGGAGTTGTCTCTTAAGTGGTAGAGTGTTAGCCTTGAGCACAAAAACTCTGGGAGATAGCCCCAGGTCCTGAGTTCAAGCACCAAGACAGGCACACACAAAATTTTGTTTATAGAACTTGCACATACCCATTATCTAATCCTCCCAGTTGCTAATATCTTATTTTACCATCATAAACTTCTCCCCAATAAAAAAAAAAAACCAATGTTGATACATTATCATTACCTGAAATGCTAAGTATCTTCTGGCTTGTTTATTCCCAATGCCATTTTTTTCTGTTCTAGGAGCTTATCAAGGATACAGCTTTATCCTTAGAACATTTTCTTCGTTATGTCTGGGCTAGGACGATTCCTCCTTCAGCTCTTGTTTTTGATGACTTTTCATGTTTTGAAGAGAGTATAGTGATGGCTATTTGATAGGATGCACATCAATTGAGAATTGAGGGGGAAGGGCTGATCTCATCACTCAGCACCACTACTACAAGCCATCAGTGTGACCACTGATGGTGTTCACTGGACAAGGTCTCTCCGTGAGATTCATGTCCATCGTTTTCCATCCTCTTCCTTTAGAGGCAAGTCACTAGTCACCCTACACACTCGAACATGGGCAGTTAACTTCTTGTCTTTGGATAATGGAGTCAATGCAAGAAAATGTTCAGAATTTCTTCCATTGGAAGAAATACCTTTGAGATTTGATGTTGTAGACACCTATTGGTACAACTTCCCCTCTTCATTTTTCATCTGAAAAAGTCTTGATTTACTTCAGTTTTTGAAGGACATCTTTGCTGACTACAAGCGCATGTGGACTCACATTTGCTTGTGTGAATTTGGTACAGTTCATTCCATTCTTTCTGGCTTGTGCTACTCCCAAAGTTAGCAGTCGTTGCTGTCACTGTTGTCTCACAGGTAAAGGCTGTGTCAAGATGTCTTCTTTATCTTTGACTCTAAGCAATCTGACTTTGCTGTGCTTTGAGCTTCTTATAATTTTCCATTGATAATTGTAATCAAGTTGCAATTTTTTTGGTCATAATTTCTTTTTTTGTTGGTGGTTTTTGTTGGTGGTTGTAGGGCTTGAACTCTGGCTCTGGGCACTTATTATCCCTGAACTCTTCAGCTCTACCTGAACTCTACCACTTTGAGCCACCGCTCCACCTCAGGTTTTCTGGTGGTTAACTGGAGATAAGAGTTTCACAGTCTTTCTTGCCTGGGCTTGGTTTGAACAGTGATCCTCAGATCTCATCCTCCAGAGTAGCTAGAATTAGAGGCACGAGCTGCTGTCACCTGGCCAGTTTGTGAGGTTTTAGTACAAAAATATAAAATTTAATGACCTAGAAGTCTTAAAATGCACGGTAGTAAAGTAGAATTGCTTGTAAAAATGCCATTTAGCAAGTTTCTTTTTCTTGACAGGATTTCTTTTTCACTCTTAGAATTTATTTAAATGAGGATATCTGAATAAAGACCTTTTGTTATATTTCCAGTGTTAAGATTTCAATTTTGTTCATTTGCTATACATCTTACCATCAGTGCACGGTGACTGAGGATAAACATTGCAGTCACCCTGAGCCTGCACGTTGCTGGTTGATTTAGAGAAGAACATAAGACTTAATGCAAAGAAAAGAGGTGTTGCTTGTTTCTTATGGGATGTGATTTTGCAGGTGACTACTGTGCATATGTGATCCACAGTCTTCCTGTACCACGTCTTTTATATCAGACTAACATCCAGCAACAAATAATGCTACTTATATCTATATTTCCAATTGAAGTTCAGTTTCATTTATCTAGTTTTCCTCTTTTGTATTGTTACTGTAGAGTTGATACACAAAGGGGTAATAGTTATATGAATCACGTAATGAGTAATGAGTACAATCCTTTCCTTTGCTGTCTCCCAGGTTTTCCCTACTGTCTACACCCACAAGATAGCCAGTTCATTTTCCACATAGTGTCTAGTGAGCACCACTGTTGCCCACCCTTGTTCCAACTTTTATGTGCCCTCCCTTGGCTTCCCAAATACAAACTAACAAATAAGACAAAGGAAAATGAAATAAAAACAGAAACAATGATAACTAAAAATGTCTCTTGTTTCCTTTTCCTGGGGTTTCGTTTTGTAGAATATTATTTTATATGATCATATGCACACATAGCTATTGAGCCTTTGCCCACCACTCTTATGCATATCCTCTTTGGCCCGAATGTGTGAATGTCTACAGCCCTATATAATTTGACATGTCCCAGTGTGTGTGTGTGTGTGTGTGTGTGTGTGTGTGTGTGTGCCACACAAATATATACAATAAATACCCTTGTATTCCTAACCTAACAGCTATTTATTTGGGCTGGACCTAGAAATATGTTGTGAAGAATGGATTGCTACCTTTATCTTGACCTTGCCTGATTTTAGATCTTCTTTGAATAGGTCTAGAGTGGCTTTATTTCTCCAATGAGGCCTATTTAGGATGACTACCCAAGTCCCAGTGTATTTTGTGACACCTTTCCCCTGTGGCTGGTTGGAATGGCAGCGCTATCTAGTACTTCCTCCTCTAGGATCCTATTAAATTCTTAAGCCCTGGGTAAGTTCAGTAGTTCTGTGAAGTCCTTGCACAGTAGTTTACAACAGAGTATAACTCTATTATTTAGCCGCCCACATAGAGAATGTCTTCTTTGGGTTTCTGAGAATCTCAGTCTATGTAGCCACCTTGTTGGAAATCCTGGAGTTACATATTTTTCTCCTGGCTGACAGACTACTGGTTTCTGGATGCACTCCACTTTTTGTGCTGCAATTTGGATATAACTTCGGGCAGCAAGCCACGGTGAGTTTGGTGATCCTATTTTGTACTTCTCTTTCTCAAAGATAACGCTTCTTCACTGTCTGGGTTTCATTGTGTAAAAGGAACTCCTTTATATATTTTATCCAGTTTTGTGGTTTGTGCAGGTAGAATAATAGGTATATTGTTTGTTATTTTATAATGATGGATTTTGGAATTTGTTTTTCTATAAATCTGACTAATCTCACTGACAATTCCAGCAAAAGTAGAAAGTATGAGGATTTGCTATGGCAAGGATGGAAAAACATGACATTATTACAATATTTTGGTTGTTTGTTTGTTTGTTTTTTGGCCAGTCCTGGGCCTTGAACTCAGGGCCAGAGCACTATCCCTGGCTTCTTTTTTGCTCAAGGCTAGCACTCTACCACTTGAGCCACAGCACCACTTCTGGCCGTTTTCTATATATGTGGTGCTGAGGAATCGAACCCAGGGCTTCATGTGTACGAGCCAAGCACTCTAGCCACTAGGCCATATTCCCAGCCCCTATTACAATATTTTGGGTGGCTATAGAAAACATTACAACATTTCCAATGTCACAGACATCTTATCAAGGGATAAAGACAGACTGCTTTATAAACGCTGGGCCTCACAGATATTCAGTGACCTTTGCAGGGACAGGAAATGTCAGATTTTCAGGAAGCAGAAGAAGAATTTTTTTTAAAAAGACAATTAGAAAATTAGTGCTTTGTCACAGTTCAATCTAGTTTTGTGTGAATTTCAGATTTTCATGTGATTGGCATTAGACTTCTAAAAAAATGAGGTTTTTTTTTTTTGCACTTTTAAATATACTTTTATCTTTCAAACTCAAAAGTGTTATTTCACCAAGTGCTAACACATTTGCATTGACAAGAGAGCCTCTTCTGCAGTGAGCAAGGTAAGTGACTGGTACTAAGGAGGAAACCCACACCACTCCCCACTGCTGAGAAACACTTTAAGGCAAATTGAGATACAAAAAGCCGCCCATTTGGTTTAAGAGGTACTGGACTTTTCATCCAATATTTATTTGGGTAGATAGAGGTGCTTTAGGAAAATTAACTTTTCATCTTAAAAAAAAATGAACCAACAGGAAACAGGAATGTGAGTTTTATACAATGTGCAAATATAATGTTTTAGCTTTAGACTTTGTCTTCAATTAACGCCCAGGAATGCAGATACTGGTGTCATATATATATATATATATATATATATATACACACACACACAGATATATACATATAAACATATATGTACATATATATGTACATATGTACATATATACATATATATAGATGTATGACTATATATGGTGTCATATATATGTAAATATATAATCATCATTTTGATGTTCCCAGGAGCTTTTTGACAGAGAAAACATAGAACAATTTTTTATTCAAAGTAGTTTTAAGAAAAGTAGCCCGGTACCAGTGACTTTACATTTGTAACTTTAGCTACACAAGAGGCTGAGACCCAGTGGATCATGGTTCAAAACCAGCCTGGATAGAAAAGTCTATGAAACATCAAATCCAAAATTACTAGCAAAAAATGTGGCTCAGTGGAAGAGCTCCAGTTCATCAAGCAAGCTAAGTGAGTGTTAAGCTCTGATTTCAAGCTCTAGTATTGAACAATAAAAGAAGAAAAGAGTATGAGCAAACCATGACCTCCCCAAACTGTAGTCTTTTCCACTAATATGTATATATTAAAGAACACACTATGTTTAGGATAGTCCTAGAAGAAGATCACAATAGCTCAAACAATAGCTATGTACATATGACCATATAAAATGGTGCTAAGCAAAATGAACTCCAAGATATGGAAAGAGGTGTTTTTCTAAATGTAATATGCAAAGTTATTTCTTTTTTCTTTCATTTTTCCCCCTTTGGTTATCCCCTGTTGTCATTGTTTTTGACTTGGGTGCACTGTCTTTTATACATGTTTATCTGATTTGGGGAAGGGAAAGGGAATAACAAAATGATGAGACTCAGGACAAAGGGTGAACCAATACAACCGTGATACTCAATGTATGGGGTCCGAGGGGTGGTGGAAATTCCCCATCCCTCCAAGAGTCCACCACTCAGAGACAGTCTCAAGTAAAAGGATGGATTTATTGGGGAAGGAAATAGTATACTGACTGGCCAGGGCCACGGCCCAGACTCGGGAGCTGGGACCACGCACCTGGGCCACACTTGGGATCAGGTTTTAAAGGCAAACACCACCTGGTCAAGCCTGCCACACGCAGGTGGCCAATGAGGTTACAACACTTACAGAGCACGCCAGGTCACACGCAGGTGGTCAATGGAGTTACAATCTGCCTCATAGCAACTGTTTGAAGTAACCTATCATTTTAGTTAGACTTGGAGCAGGGATTTGGCGGGGCTCACATGATGTAGGCAGATACGCCTCCTCACGGGAGGGCACAGGTTTAACCTTGAACCTTCCACACTGAGGTGGACAAGCAGTTTACACAATCTTATCACAGTGAAGGGGAACTTCCCTGGATATGGTGGGGAGATCTTAGTGAAGATGGAGTCGGCTTCTGCTCTTTAACTAATCTGAAGTGGAGTCAATCTGACCCCTCTCAACAGCCTATGATGGTGCTGACCAGATCTGACCTTCATATTACACTCACTGTGAAGGTAGTAGGGAGTGTTAGACATATTCTAACTCTAGTTTGAAGATTAATATACTAAAATTTCTCCCTGTTATGTAGCCAAAGGAAATAAGCTCACTTGGTTTCCAAAACAAACCATGTCAGTACTAGTGTCAAGATCAGAGCTCAAGGGTTCCTTTCCTGGTCTTCCCTTCTTTCCACCTCTCAAGGACACTTTTTGTTTCTCTGGTTCTGAGCACTGTCAGTAAGTCCCTGGCCTGCCTAAAGTCATGGCACTAACCAAATGACAAAATGGTCTCCAACAACATTTCTAAGTATGCTCCTACTTCCAGGTGCTTTGATACTGCTCTGGTAAAATATGGGCAGAAATATAGATATGTCTATCTGTGATACATATATCTGATCTACCCTTATGGTTCCTATCACTGTTTTCCATGATCCTTTGTTGGCATTGCCTTTGTCTACTAGGTTGAAGAGATTGATACAAAGCCATGAGCTCTTTCCATTTCAAAGATAAGTATGTTTTGCAAAATTGTCCTCTGGCTTGAGTCCTTATCCCAGCCTGTGGTTCCCAAGATTGCAGGAGGCTTGTCACAAGCGCCTCTGGTAGCCTCTCCATGACAAACTCTGTGTAACAACTGTCTATGTGAGTGGGAAACACGGAGCACAAAACCAATGACCCAGACTCATCTGCTCCCTCTCTGAGTACAATCACTTAGGGATCATTTCCAGCTCGTTAGAGTCTAGTTCAAAAACACAGTAACAAAACTCTGAAAGCCAAGCTTCTTTTTAGAAGTGAGAATACACAGATGCTAAAATGTCACACGGACCAGTTGAGGCCACACAGATCATGTGTTGCAAAGACGTGATGGATGAGGGGTCCTTCAGCCAGAGGTCCCACAGGACTTGTCTGATCGAAATAATAATCATCAAAAACTAGTCAAGAAGGTATCTGAAGATCTGTATGTTTTACTTAACAACAGAATATTAGACAATAAGCTGTCAAAACATGTGTCTCCTAGTAGATATGACACTTAGACTTAGATGTACAAACATAGGCATGTATATGTACTAACTCCAAAAATTATTCTGCAAAACCTGGGAGACATTCCCCAAGTTGTTGTCATGTCAGTGACTAGTATCACCAAGTATTTTAAATCTCTTCTATGTATCCAACTCAGATATTCAACAGCTGGGAATATATAAGCAATATAAATCTCTATTTCTTGAGAACAGAAATGAGGTCTATACCTTTCCGATAACTTAATAACCTCTAGCATCAGTAATAACCAGGTTTCTGTATAAATTACATTCAGTCTTAGAAAATTGTCATCAGCCTTGAGTTATTTGTTTTATATACAGTATCTCCAAATATACACATTAAAAGAAGTGCTTTAGAATGTGACTAAATTGTGATTTGAGGTGTGTGCACATGCTAATAATATAACTCCGATAAGTGTTTTGCTCTTATCAGTTTTCTCATTATTTACTATAATTGCTTTTAATTAAATAAATGCTCCAGAATTTCAGAATAAATGATGCCAGTATACAGAAGCCTCTGCTAGTCGGGCTCAAGTTCAAACAGTATAGAGTTTCCCTGACAGGAAGGGCTTCACATCCAACGGTCACAGACTCTTAGCTTTACCATTCTTTTTAGAAAACCATGACTAGAGATAAGCATGGAAAAGTTCTATTAGTTCCATGACTCATGTGGAGTTATGGAGCTTTAAGTTCACCTAATGATCAAGTCTGCTGTAAAGCCAAACTTACATCTTACCTGTCATCAAGGTTTTAAAAAAAGACCTCTACAATCCTGCTAAGGTCAGAGTCGATCAAAATCAGGCCCATGCCCTTTGCTCTTTGTCAGTGCTAAGCCCCATGTCGTCATTGAATAGCTGAGGTGGGAAGTGAGTCTCTCAAGAAGGCTTTGAAACACCAAAATGGATTGTTACTGCGAAACCAATGACCAGAAAGTACTATATCCAGGGAGAAAGCCATGAAAATTATTTGGTCAGCTTCTTTATGATCAGTTCATTTAAATCAGAACGTATTCTCAAACAGCTCATACCTCATATACAGAGCCATGGCTTTCCAATTGCCTAAATGTGGGCTTTTCTGCAAAAGAGAATGCCACAGACACAGATATGTCACTCTCTCTTGGCAAAAATAGCCACAGTCATCAGTTTCATTACTTGTAAAGAAAAGCATCTTGGCATGAATTTTGACTGGATCCTTGAGTTTTGTTTTGTTGTTGCTTTTCGCAAAACATGACTAATCTCAATGTTTTCATAGAAAAGGAAAGAAAATTAAACCTATGTCATGTACATGTATATATATATATATAAATTGAATTGAACATAAGATTTTCTTGTGGTTTTATTTCGGTATTTCTGATAAGCCTAAGAAGGCTGCAAACTAAAATAACAAGACTGATAATCTCTGCATGGTGTAAGGAACATGCTCCTATTTGAGGTTTGCACCATGACAGTTAACAGTTTGTACCTTAAGATAGCTCTCTCAAGAACTTTGGAACAGCAGATCGGGTAGGAGCTCATTTGAATGTGGCCCTAGAACCTTCTTGGACAAGCTTCTTTGAGATAAGGGGAAAAATACATGTACAGAGAGAAGATTGTGTGGAGACATTAGAAAACAAAAGTCACCTATAAACCAAAGAGAGCTAGCTATTAACCTTCCTTCCATCTTGATCTGCCTTCCAGAGTTGTGACAAAGAAATTTATATTATTTACAAAAAGCAGCTTTGGGTATTCACTATATCATGAGAATACTGCGTTTGTTGATGACCTTTTCACAGCTGTTCAAGGTAGTTCTGATTCTTACTGTGATGGGTTATTTTCATGGGGAACCTGGGCATTGTCATAGTATTATTGCAAGACTCAAGTCTCTGCATCTTATTTACGATTCTGTTTCCTCCATAATTCTCTAGCTGTGGCAGAGGGAGGGGACTTTTCACTGCTAGGTCTGAATTGCAGTCACTTTTGACATCTGAGCAGGGTGCTTTTCTTTATTGTACGAGCGAGTGTGACTTTGGGATTTTCCACTGGTGTCTTTCCTGGACATCTCCTGAAAGTATGAATTCCTCATTTGTGCTCACCACCAGACCTTCACTAACATCACCTCACTTTCACCAGGTGATGAGAACAATCTTGCCATCACTACCGTCTTCCCCAACCATCACCTGATCAAGGCTTTCATTGCTGTCCTGTGCTATCTTGCTCCAAGTGAGGGTGGGAGCCCCAGGGCTCTGCTGACTGGTTCTGCATCTGCAGTGGTAGGAACCCTCATTATCGTTCTAGCATGGGTCAAGATCCAACCACCCTGCTCCTTCCTTTCCTATCAAGTGGTGGGGTAGGAAGTGTTTGAAGAGCCTCTGTGCAGTGTGGGAAAGATAGAAACTGAGACCCCTCACTAGACCTTCCCTGATGTGGGTTGGAAACAGAGTTACCTGTTTCTATTTTCTTATGTTTGGCGGGAGTAGAACAATTTATTTCCTTATGGTGCTACTTTTTTCCATATCCATTGGCTGAGAGACTAACTTTCTTTGTGGGCCATTTTCACTGTGTACATTTTAAAAATTTTCTATGATGATTTATTCTTCAGCCTCAAGTTGGGATATATGACAAAAAGAAAAACTAGGGAATTCAACACTGAGCCATGCGTGTGGTCCTGAATACCTAAATATCCTCTTTCCCTTTCAGTGTTTTCTCTCTTTTATGTATAGACCAAGGTTTCAGTTGTACTTGGTGGTAGGAATGAGGAAAAGCATGTCTAGTTCATCTTTCTCAAAATAACAGGTGATTTTTTAAAAAAAGAATGACAGCTGCTTTAGTTGTTGATGGAAGGGGTTTTAAAATGCCAAATTCCCATCATGATTTATATTAAAAGTTTCATTGCATTTAAAACATCTGATTTGTATATACTAGAATAAGAATCCATATTAACTCCTGATTTTTCTTTTTATTAAACAGGTAAGTTGATCATTTTACTGAAAATTAACTTGATTTAAGAACAATGAAAGCCCTACAGTTCCTGAGAAGTTCACTGACCAAAAGCAAACCTGAAGGTAACTGGACCGCAAGTTTGTTAGGAGCGAAGAATGGCTTGGAGCTATAACAAACAGAACTAATGCTGTGGAGCACTTTAAAAGATATATACACACATGCATTCATATCTATCTATCTATCTATCTGTCTGTCTATCTATTTCTCTATCTATCTATCTAATAAAAACAAGATTAACCACAAAAGACCTGGGAAACTACCTGATGGGATGACAGAGCAATAGAACTAACTCAAGAGTATGAAGAACTGAGCTTGAGCCCTATCTTGGTCTCTAACCAGCAATGCAAGTATGCTCAGATCAATCAAACTTCCTAAGCCACAGCCCCTGGAGTTGCTTAGAAAGTTGAATAAGCTTATTCTTTACCCAAATGAAAAACTTTATTATTCTTATTATTATATTATCCTCTGTAGGACATACATTGCATCTTGATACCTATTCTAATCAGTGTAATAATTTGCATTAATTTACTTTGATTATCTCCATTCAAGTCAAGAATTGGCAGGCTGGGGAAAAAAAAAAAACATTTAAGGTTATCTAGGTAAGTTTCTATAGATCATTGGTTCTCAACTTTGGCTGTACACCAGAATTACCCGGGGAGCTGTTCTAAAGCTTCAATGACCTGGCTTATCTCCCAGAGAGTTTGATTTAGTTGACCTGGGGTGAAGCCTGATCATTAGTTCTTTAGAAAAGCTCCCCTGGTGACTGTAATGTATGCAGGTTGAGACTCCAATTTAGGTAAACACCTGCAGTACTGACGGAAGATGGTACTCAGCCAGAGTGATTCGAGTGATCATCCAGGCTTGGGGTGCCATTGATCTAGATGTTCAAAATAGAGATGGGGGAAAAGACCAGTTTGTCTTCTGACTCCTTCCAATCCTTATTAACACTTTAAAATTGCTCCCTAGTAATTTGGATACCTGTACTTCCACATTTCCTCTCATCTCAAGACAATGTTTCCTTATTTCCTCTGCCCTCCAGTTGGGAACTGGCCTGGTGAGTTGCACCTTTCAAGTTTAAATGCTCTCTGCAATGTTAACAGTAGCTTCTGTTTAAGCACCTTCTAAGAGAAGTCCTGCTACTTCCTAGACTGCTAATTCTGTGTCTGGAGAATCCTCCATAGGAAAAGATGCAAAGGTAACAAGAGACAGCTATAAAGTTCAAGGTAAAGAAGGTGAATGCTCTAATTTAAAAACAAATCACTATGGAACTTGCAGTGATTCCTGAAGACAGCTAACTTATTTAGATATTTTTGTTATTTTAAAATAGTTTTACAAGGGAGTTGCCATTCACCAAAGCGGTTTATGAACTTAAGACATCTTGATCAATGTCTCCCCTTTCTACATTCTCACCTATCCCCACCAACTCTTCCCTTCCCTCACTTTTCTGAATTTTGTAGGATACATTTTGACTGCAACTGTATTTTATTTACTAGGTCTTCTACACATTTGATTTACTGTCTTTTTATCTCAAATCAATGCAGTGGCAATGGCGTGTTCAACTCTATTTGAAAATCAAAAATTTCTTTTCCTAATTATTGCAGAAAAAAGAAAAAGTGGAGATACAGGGAAGATGAATAAAGGGACAGAGTCAGTCAGCTAATAAATGGTCAAGAGAGATTTGAGCTGCTACGTCCCTCCCCCAGGAACAAGATGGCCATTCCATGAGCTGCTTTTTGCCTTCTTAGACATTTCCACAATGTGAAATCATAAATGTGTGTGTATGTGTTTGTGTGTGTGTGTGCACACACACGCGTGTTGTGCTGACACTGGGGCTTGAACTCCGGGCCTAAGTGCTGTGCTGTCCCTGAGCTCTCACGCTCAAGGCTAGTGCTCCCCCACTTGGGCCACACTTCCGCTTGCTGCCCGGGCTTGGTTCACACGGAAGTCCTCGCCTTCCAGCCTTCTGAGTAGCTCTGGTTGAAAGTGTGAGCCACTGGAGCCTGGCACTATGAACTTTCCATAATGTGTCGAAAATACCTGTTCAAGACCAGAAAATGTGTTTGAAGAAAGCTCGGCTCTATGAAAGGCGGAAAGGGCCATTGCCGGGACCATCATTTCACGTCGGGATCTGGAGTGCCTTATGTCATGTTCAGGAAGGTGACATCCATGAGAATGAGGAGACGCCCAGTGCTCTCCTCCTAAGGCTGATTTTATCTAAGAATAGACTCAGGTCATTGCATGTAAAGACAAAACCTGTCACTTCCCCAAAGAACTCTGTACTGACCAACCAGTTCACTAATTCACTGCTGACTGGCTTGTCTAGTAAGGGACCACATTAAATATTTAAACCTTGTCCTTCTTCAGATGCAGAGCAGCAAAGATGATTTTCCACAGAATTTAGCATTAAACTCAGGCAATTTGTACAGCTGTGCATATAAATGACTTTTCACATAATCTCCAGAGGCCAGGGTCAATGTTCCTTGTACATTTTAATACTGTAGATGACATGGCGACATCCTTCCAATTTATGTTCCCTCATAATTGAAAGGGGCTTAATAAAAGTGAGGAAGAAGCAGTATGTACACAGCAACATCGATTTCTGCTGACAGTTGAGAAGAAGTTAATTGTAATTTTAATGTAATTTGTTCCATGGGTGATGTTGAGCCCTGGAACATACTTAAATCCATTTTAAAGGAAACTGTGTGTGTGTGGCTATAAAATAAATATAAATTATATAAACATAATTTATAATATAATAAACACAAACACATAGACGCACTGTCTGTGATCCAATTAAATGCTGTCATAAAGATGCCAAATTCTCTAGGGTGAAGTTGTTAGGTTTTTATTTGTGTGTGTGCCAGTACTGGTCCTCGAACCCAGAGCCTGAGGGCTGTCCCTTAGATTTTTGTTCAAGGTTGATTTACTACTTGGGCCTCAGTATCAGATCCAAGTTTTTGGTGATTAATTGCATTTAAGAGTCTAATTAACTTGCCTGCGCAGGCTGGCTTTGAACTGCAATCCTCAGATTTTAGTCTCCTGCATGGTGAGGATTACAGGTATAATCACCCAGCTTTTAGGAGAGAAGCTAATCATTTTTCCTTTTGAATTGTTCAATTATTAATCCACAATGCCTTTGTAAATTATCTGTAAGTAGTTGTACAAAGGGATTTCAATTCAACATACTAATTCATGAGTACGATGCATCTTGAAAAATGTCATCACTCCCGTTGTACTTCCCCATCTTTCCAGATGATCTCACCCATCTTCTCGTCCGCTCAAGTTACCTAGCTTTTCTGGGCACCTGTGGCTCACGCATGTAATTCTAGCTACTTAAGGGGCTGTGATCAGTGGGCTAAGCCAGCCCAGGCAGAAAAGTCTGTGAGCCTCTTATCTGGATTAACCACCGGGAAACCCAGTGGAGCTATGGCTCAAAGTGGTAGAGCCCTGGCCTTGAGCAAAAGAGCTCAGGGACAGCATACAAGCCCTGAGTTCAAGACCTGAGATTCACCAAAATAATCATAGTAGAAATAATAGTAACATAAAAAATAGGATAAAAATTGCCCAGCCCCACTTTTTTTTCCATTTGTTTATTTTCAAAGTGAAGTACAGAGGGGTTACAGTTTCATATATAAGGCAGTGAGTACATTTCTTATCTAACTTGTTACCTCCTCCCTCCTCCCACCCCTCCCCCCGCCTCCCCCTTCCCCCTTTCCTTCCCACCTCCCCTCCGAGTTGTACAGTTGGTTTACATCATCGAGTTTAGTTCCACTTTTATGTATGCACATCGAGTATTATGACTATTCTACCCTTTCTCTCTCTTCATCTGTCTCGTCTCCCCTTCATTCCTTGGCTTTCTCCCTCCCCTTACGTGCTTCAGCTTCCTGGTACTTATTTTGTTAAACTGTGATTTCATTGTTTGAAGGACTTACATCATTGCAAATCTCCCCTATGTAGATTATACTTTAAACAACATATATATATATATATGCATATCATTTCGTATGTATTTTCATATATGTTTATAATTTAGATCTAACTTCCACATGGGAGTGAAAACATGTGATCATTGTCACATGAGCCTGATGTACTTCACATAAGAATTTTTGTGCATATCCACTTCTTTACAAATGACATTCTTTCTGATGGATGAAAAACTTCATATGCATATATTCACTTATATATTATAGGACATCTGATCTTTTTCCATCACTTGTTTTTATTGGGTCCTGGCTTGTAATGTTTTAGATAACACAGATGTATTTGTTTAAATAAATGGAAAATTAGCCTTATTTTCAATAAGAAATTTTATCTAGATTTTGGGATTATATCAATGTTATGTTGCTTGAAATAAATGAGGACATAATTTGCCAAAACACAAGTACAACATAGTCCTAATTGGTAAAGTTAAGCTTATCTTTGTAAGCTGTGGTTAATATTTATTCCTAGTAAAATAGGTTTTTTTGTATTAAGTTATTTTTATTTCATTTAGGAGAGCTAATAGTTTTGTTGGTAATTCAAAATTCCTGCTGTGAGTAAAAACAAATGTAAAACTGAAGAATCATAGTGTTCTCTAGCTCCAAAATTTGCTAATTGCAGAGCTGTTCAATTATAGGTAATATCCTTTTATTGCTAATAAGATTACCGTGTGTCAACACAACTGCAGTTCTGAAATGGAATTTACTCTGTTGTATGGAATTTAAAATTGTTTTGTGTAAAAGGTCTTAGAAAATTAGCACTGAATGTGAATGACAAGAAGAAATGAATTAAATGTCTGAAATCCTAGAATATTTTTTCCTGTCTTGATGGTTTATCTTGGGACAGTTTCTTTTCTTTTAAGTTTTCTTTTCTCTTAAGTAGCTGAACAAAGGGGTATCATTTCTGTTTTTGAAGTTCCTTTTCTGTTTATTTTGTAAGAGTTGTTCTTCATGTACACAGCCTCCCCGATAGCATTTCATTCCTCCTACAGGTGCCTGGCAAAGTTTTGACAGAAAATCCAGATGTGTTATTGGAATGGAATCAAGGGCATCACCTATGCCACTGGAACAGCTTACTTTTTGCCAGATTTCTTAATTCCACCTGTGGCTAGTGGGGGTCTTTCCTGTGGTCTTCACTTTTAGCTTGTCAGGTTTAATGTCATCTTCTTGTGCTTACTTGAAAGCTTTATTCATGCTACCCACGCCCTTGGCATGCTAATTTTTATTTTTTTTTATTGTAAAGTTGATTTACAGAGAAGTTACAGTTATATCAGTCAGGTAATGGGTACGCTTCTTTTTGAATAATGTCACCCTCCTTCATTTTCTCTTAGTTTTTCCCATCCCTCCCCTCCCCCCAAGTTGTATAGTTCATTTCCCACAAGAGATTTCATTTCAATAATTCAGACTATGAGGTCCAATGCATCTTAATCAATGCCATCCTTTATGTAATTCTTTTCCATCTTTGGGGACAGTTTCCTGGTGCATATTGTAACCAACCAGCAACTAATCCACCAACGAACCATGGAAGCATGTGGCTGGATCTATTTTCACCTAGGTTAAGCAATCTCTAATGAGTTTAAAATTTATACCTATATAATTTGGTATTACACTAATTTCCTTCTCCCAGCTACAGTCTAGTTTGTACAGAATAAATAGAGATGGATATGAGGATATGGACTTGTTGTCTGCACTTGGTAGCAAAAACCAGAGAAGCTACACGTGAGAGGTGAATTGGGAGTCTTCTTGGAGAGCTGGCAGCTGCAGGAAGACTCTTGTTCCAAAGACCAGCAGCCTCAGATGCAGCTAGCACAAAGTTGATAAGGTATGAGGAATTAAACCTAACAAAAGCATACTACATAAGCAAAGCAAACCAGATGAGAACACTTAAACTTAGTAGAAGTGTTAGATTTAAGCCGAGCACATCATCTAGGGACAAAATATGGGGAAATTAGCTAGGGAAGCAAGACTTTGTTGGCGCTTAACAACTCAGGACACATCTGCAACCCAAACAAGGTCCTCTTTTACCTTTAGAGTTTTTCAGAGCTGGGTGGACCTCCACCCAGCAAGGCACCAAGATGGCTGTTAGAACAAGGCATATTGCTTAGACCCAGTTTCCTTCAGCCTAAGTCAGGCGAGCAAGAAGGTACCAGAATCCCTAGAGGAGGAGAAAAAGATGCCCAGAATGCATATGAAAGCCTTACCTCAGACCAATGAAGCCAGAGATTCAGAATGTAGACCACAAGTGTGTGTGACGGTCTTCTCATGTGATTCTATTTTCTTTTTTACTATTTTTTTTTTTTACAAATTACTGAATTAATTTATTGTCAAAGTGATGTACAGAGGGGTTACAGTTTCATTTGTAAGGCAGTGAGTACATTTCTTTTTTAAAAATTATTTATTTATTTATTTTATTTTTTTTTCTTATTTATTGTCAAAGTGATGTACAGAGAGGTTACAGTTTCATGCATTAGGCCTTGGGTACATCTCTTGGACTGTTTGTTAGCTCCTTCCTCATTCCCCCCTCCCCCCCTCCTCCTTTCCTTCTTCCCCCATGAGTTGTTCAGTTGGTTTACACCAAATATTTTTGCAAGTATTGCTTTTGGAGTCGTTTGTCTTTTTATCCCTTGTCTCTTGATTTTGATATTCCCTTTCACTTTTCTAGTTCTAATACCAGTATATACAGTATCCAGGGTACACCGATGAGATACAGTGATAGTGCGGGTACAACCACAGGAAGGGGATACAAGAGGATCATCAACAATAGAAGCTATGGTTTCACGTGGCATGTTGAAAGTAATTACAACAGTGATATAACACTCGTTTCCATAACAGCATCGCCCCACCCTGCTGAGTCCGCAGCCTATTCAGAACCAGGTAAGTGCATTTCTTATTCAACTTGTTACCTCCTCCCTCATTTTTCTCCCACTTCCCCCCCCCAACTCCCCCCTCCCCCCAGTTGTACAATTGGATTACAGCATGTTGTCTTCTAAGTACTGCTGTTGCATTGGTTTGCCTTTTACCTTTTGTCTTTCCAGTTTGATATTACCCTTCCTTTCCCTACTTCCAATAAATGTATATATAATACCCAGGGTACCAAAATCACTTATAGTGACATCAGGGGTAAAACCATGGGTAAGAAAGACAAAAGAAAAAGGCATAATTTCACATGGTATGTTGAAAATAACAACAATGATAAACCACTGATTTCCATATCATGTGTTTCTTACACACAGGGAAGAACTTCTGGCCTGAAGAGATCACTCAGAGGTATGTAGTTGTTTTTGAACATATTGGGTGTTGCTTAACTTTATTGTTCTTTGGGATCAAAAGTTATAGAATGATTTTCCATCTTTTTTAAAAGGTGAGTACTAGTTATCCACTTCCTGTTGAGCAAAGCTGAAAAGAAGCATCGTGGAGAAGGATGATCCTCAGGTCGTTTTTCAGTAATGATTCCAAATGGAGAATTCACCTAGGTGCTGTGAGATATGGTAGCATTCTTAAAGAGGAAAAAGGACAGTTTTGCTTGGGAGAAATATTCTGTTTCTAAAATTCTATATCTAAAAATATGATCACGGACCATGAGTGTCAGATTAAGTTAGGAAGATATTGACTGGGTATGTGGTAGGATCTCAGGTTAGACTCATCTAAGGAAACTATGGGTAATTGATGGAGAAATCTGTGTATGTGACATATGAGACCACCACTGTAACGCCTATTGAATCACTGGAATTTGGTAAGTTTAGAGAAGAATTCTTTATCTTTGAGCACACTGAACTTGGATGTTCCCATCGTCGCCACTGGAAATCTGTCCTTGGACATTTCTCAGCTCTAAGGAAATCAGAACAATAATTCAAATCTTATTCTACCTTTTATCAGCTATAGTGCCTTGCACATGGCATTCAACCATTCTAAGATCCAATTTCCTTATGTAAATGGCTACAACATTGCGTCAATTAAACAAAATTAGATGTGATTACATATATGAAGCCCCTACAAAAGAGACAATCTACAAATGTGATTTTGCCTTCCCACCATTGACAAGATTATATTGTTATATCATCGGGGTTGGGGGGGGGGAGGATCCAGTTAAAAACAATGAAAGGGTGAATTCTACTTAATTTATTTCACCTGCCAGAAAAAAAGAACTATTTCTTTGGCAGTAAATAACAGATTGTCAAAAGTTGTTTTTAGGCAATTTAAAAAAAATTGTGATATGCAAATAGGGAGTCATGATTCACTTCATTTTCATGTAAAATTAACTATAGATTTTGGATGCAAATAAAAACCAATGAAGAAAGTGAGTTCAAAATACAGCATTTTAAGTCTCAGAATTTAGATAAGATGTTTAAATTCATACAAAACGAGTAGGTCTTCCGTGTACAATTGGTGGAGATAAGTAGATAAATCTCTAAGTCCAGGTTTTGTCCTACTTGTGTTAGTAAGCTATGTGGATTCAAATGGAGCTCAATTTTTCTGGACCTCAAATTCCACACTTATAATAAAAGCATAAGGTAGAATAGTATAACTGATTGATCTTTAAAGATCTTTCCAGCTTTATAATTCTATTCTAGATAGACAATTATTTAGTTTTGATTTGCGTTCTCTTAGTAGAAGCAAACTGGAAACTGTTCAGAAGTTGATTCTATTGTAGGTAGATTAATTTTAGATTGTTCACCTGTAACTGAATCAAAATCTTCTTTCTATGCATTATTCTCATGGACCATATGTCTATTCATGTAAAAATTCAGAATATCTCTTCTCTTCTTTTTGGTGGAGGAGGTTTTCAACTAATTGAGGTGTCTGACTACAGTAAGCCTTGTTACGCGTTTTTTCTAGCTTCTGTGGATGTGGCCAGGGCATAGCCCTATTTGATCATCATAGGCCTGAGGTATTTCAGGCCAGATAAAACTGGCTCTACCTATGTCTCATGACTGAATATCTGAATTCTGGCCTGGTACTTTGTATAAGCATAGTACTAAAGTTGGGTAGGTAAATGAAAGAGCTCACCATTTCTTCACAGTTTGCTTAGAATAAGAAATTTGAATCTTGAAGATAATATAAAAATTGAAGGAAGATGAACTAAACCAAATTTAATCCCAGAGAAACTTTAGATTAAGATTTGATGAAAGGACAGGTAAATGGTTATTTAATTGAAGAAAAGATCCCAAGTTGCTAAAGGCCAGAGCTTAAGTCTTCAAAAGCAAGTTTTTACACTGTCTTGAATTCATCCAACATTTTTAAATACCCATTGTGTGCCAGGAACTAATTGAAACTCATGATACATCCATGAACCAAGATTTTTCTAATATATCATAAGGCACCAAACAACCAAATGTCAAATACCTCCCATTTGTATATGAAAGAACTGGATGAGTCTTCTTGTGACTCAGTTGTGAGAGAGGACATGCTAGCATTTACATGTACAAAAAAATGTGTGAATTCTTTCACAGCAATTTTGATTGAATAGGTCTAACTTGAGGCACAGGGAGAGATAATTAAAATAATCCTCCCAGAGTATTTTCAGCCCTTGTGGTTGGATTATATAGTCCACTAATTAGTTTTTAGATAGGTCACAGTAAGAGATATTTTATGTCCCAACAAACTGTCTTTCAAATTATTATTTATTATTATTATTACTTAAACGCCAGTCCTGGATCTTGAACTCATGACCTGAGCTCTGTCCTTGAGTTGCTTTTACTCAAGGCTATTGCTCTACCACTCCGGCCACATAGCTCCACTTTCAAATATTTCATTTTGATTGGAGATAAGAATCTCATGGACTTTCCTTCCCAGGCTGTCTTCAAACCATGATCCTCAAACCTCAGCTTCCTGAGTAGCTAGGATTATAGGCACAAGCCTCTGGCACCCAGATATCCTTTATATTCTTAAAGTGTCCAGGTATATAGATCTACAGAGTTGTTACTTTCTGTTTGCTGGTATATAACTGGTTCAAGATACTGGAAATCTCATTTCATAGTCTCATGAAACCTTCCTATTTTAGAGCACAGACTAGGGAAATTTGATTGCTAGTGTCAAGTTTTAAAATAAGGACCAGAATTAGCCATGTTGCTTTTAACATATTCAACAAACCAGTGAATATATTCCCTTTGTCTGCACAATCTTGTATATGTGTATGTGTGTATTTGTGTGTGTGTAAGTGTTACTAATGTTTAAACTCAAGGCCTCCTGCTTGCTTGCCATGTGCTCCACCACTTGAGCCAAATCCCCAGTGCTTTTTTGGTTGTTTTAGTCATTTCTATGTTTGAATTTCATGATTTTGTGCAAGAATGACCGTGGATCAATTTTTTTTTCCTTCCTATACCTCCCACGTAGCTGACATTATGGGCATAGAGCACAGTCGGTTTGTTCCTTGAGATAGGGTCTCACTAACATTTTTCTTGGACTGGCTCTGAGCTTACATCATCCTGTCTCGGCCTCCTAAATAGCTGGGATTACAATCATAAAGCATTATACTTACTCACTGAATTTATTTCATACTTTTAAAATTACCATCAAGAAGTCGTACAAAAAGGGTTGGCAAAGCAGTTTGTACGAAGCAGTTTCTGTACCTCGGTCAATGGCTCCCCTTCCATCATTCTCGCCCATCCCTCCAAGCCTACTCCTGCCCTCCCTTTTCTTAATTTTGTAGGATTGTATACATCCAATTCTTGACTGCCTTCACTCCCCCTTTCAGCTTTTCATTTGTTGTTTTTTAAATTCACACAAAATTTGTATCATTTTTCCTCTTAAGTGAGGCCATACTTTTAGCTTTTACTTTCAGATAGTTTGAAGTTTGTATATATCTCAAATGAAATATATCACCCAATTATCTTTGTCCATCTCTGAGTCAGACACTTTATATAGCATCAAACCTAAATCCTCAGTCTCTATGCTTTGCTAACTTGACACCTCCCTCAAGTGTCATGAGCTTCAAGGTATTAATTTTTTTTTACATTATCTCTAAGTAGTGGTACAAGGAGGTGTCCTGTATCAAGGCAGTTTATGAATGCAATGGATCTTGATCAGGATCACCCCTTCAACAGTCTCAAGCCCCTCCCATCCTTTGATCCCTTGCATGGTTTCCCAAATTGTTTGTGCTTGCTCTCTTAGGGTAACAAAACTCCATGTTTCACTAACATGAAGTAATACGGGTAGTGATCACATTGCAATTGCTTACACTCTTGGATCTGACTGTAACTCCAACACTTTCACCTGCTCTCACCCTTCAGTACCTTTTGGAATCTCTCAAGTATGCTTGAAACAGATTCTCAGCTTCTTTGAATGATCCCTTTATCCTCTTACTTACCCGAAATATGACTGCACCAAAGATACCATATCTCTCTAGTGCCTTAAATGAAGATTGTCTCATCTTCTACACTCCATACAACTCAAGTGTCTTCCTTATTCTCTGTAGCCACTTGAACACCATTTCTTCTCCAACCGTTTCAAAAACACTAGCTTTACTCAGCTTCTCAGATCCCTTTGCCTCTTACTTCTCTCACTGTCGCTGCTGTTTGCTTCCTCCGTTCACAGAGCAATTCCTCTCTTCTGATTCTGACCATGGTTTTCCAGATTTCCTCGTGGAAGTGCATGATACATCCATGCCCTCGCCTTGACCTACTTGTTTCCAAAACTCTCCTTCAATCCCCTGGGCTTCCCAGTAGCATTACTCTGTCTAGAATTTGACATTTGACAAAATGTTACTTTCAACTATTTCACTTAGTCTAAAAGTTTTAATTCTGAAAATTCTCAGTCTTCTGAAATTCTGCAGTACATGTATTACTACCACCTTGTACTATTTGTCAATCGTGCCGGGTCATCATTTCCATAAAATTCTACACTCTTAAACCCAACCCTGTGAGCACTTGCAGCCCCGGTAAATGATGTCTCCTTATATTTTAACTCACCTGGAATATCTCTGTTTCTGATTAAGCTCAACTCTACTTATTTTGTATCTATGAACAAGTTCCTCAATAATTAAAGAAATTTTACCGATTAGACTTTATTTAATTTTATGTCTATCTTATCTAAAAATCTCAACATCTACAGATAATCCAACTGATCTTCCCTATTAAACTCACTTAGCCACTTTGCTTATGAATTTTACCTTAAATCTTTAGTGACCCCCTTCATGCTGATGACCTTGAACACACCAAGTGGACTTGAGTGAGAATTACTTAAGCTTTACCAAAAAAAATTCTACCATTCTACTGTGTCACTTCCTTTATTATAATTTCCTTATTGTACTTTCCTGTAGTATTGAGAAAATATTGTCAGTATTTAAGGCTAAGTTAACTTATGCTGAAAATTCCATTCACTCTAATTATCTTAACTATTTAATTTCCACTATTAAATCATTTCCCCTCTGTATCACCACATTCCCACTGATTACTTATTGTTTCAAAATATTTTAAAGTACCTTTGAAGTTATTTAAAACACTAACTCTTGCCCTCATGGAACCCTGAAGTTAAAAAAGAAGTCTTCCTTCTCTGTTCCTATCCATGGAAAATAGTCTTGAAAGTAGTCCTCTACTTATGTGATTTGTAGGTACTCTCATTTATTTCCCACTTATTTCAATTGGATTTTTACCCCATTAATCCACACCTTTTTCTGGCTTAATCTTGATTGTCTATTATTAGCTTCCTATTTCTAGGACAAGACACCTGAGATGATTAAATTAAAAGAGGAAAGGTTTGTTTTGGCTAGTAGTTTCAGATGTTTCAGACTATAGTTGCTTGGATCCTTTGATTTTAAGCCTGTGTCAGTATAAAACATGGCTGGGGAGATCATAGAGCAAAAGAAGGCTGCTCACCTTATGGTGTTAGGAGGAGAGGAAGAGACATTGAAGGGAACCAGTATCCCAATATCCAATTCACTTCACTTGCTTTTACTAGGACTTGCCTCTTAAGGGTTCCATTATGTCCTAAAGGGCCATCAGATGACTACCAAGTTTTCAACATAATGACCTATGGCAGGACATTCAGAATCCAAACCAGACCAGTTCTCCATCATCTTGTTAGTGATAATTGTAATATATGACATAATTATTCACTTCCTATATCCTAAATCATGGTTTTTATTACACTCACTATCTCAAGCTCTGCTGGTTTTGTTATTACTTCACTGAATGCACTTTTCCATTTTGCAAAGCTCTATATTGCTGATGAAATCTCTGATAGATTGACCTAAAACTCTGATCTCAGCCATCAACTTTTGGATCCTTTATATTTACCCTCTGTAACCAGTGATTATAAACTATTACATTGTTTTGGGTACTACTTGTATACCATTGCCCTTCTAAAATACAGCTATTTAAACATTTTCTTAACATTCGCATCAAATATAGATAATTATCCTAGCAAAATAATCACTACCAGAGTATTCCATCGGTATCTCAGGTTAGACATGGCCATTGCCAATGCAGTTTGGACCACAGTGTTCTATCACTTCAGGAAAAACTACTACTAATTACAACTAGAAAATCATGTTACAAATCTAGGAGTTTTCAAGACTTAGTACTGTTCTTTCTTTCAAATTTAGCTCTAGTCTATTAGTTAAGTTTTCCACCTTATCTGTCAAAGTATAACTAAAATTCAACCACTTTTCATGATGTTCATGTCTAGATCACAGCCCCAAAGCAGCATTCCTTGCAGAACTCTAGGCAAGTACCTTCTCTATCACGATGCATCCACTCACACTTTCCTACAAATCACCACCTACAAAAGAGCTACAATGATATGTTCAAAAGCATATCAGTCTACATGACCCTACCCAATGTAAACCCAAGGATGTCTCTTCATACTGTGATCTACAAGATGATCTGGTCAAATTGTTTACCATACACATGTCTCTTATTCCTTGAATATAGCTGTCTTTCCATTTCAAAGTGCCTTTGTACTTGCTATTTCTTCTGATTGGATCATTTTCTTCCTTTTATATATTTGTAGACCTGAACACTTATTATTTGGGCTTAAATGTAAGCATGACCTTTCCATTAAAGACCCTTGGTAGTTACACTAAACAAGCCTATAGGTCAGTTGCTATCCTGTTGCCTTATATTTGCATATTTCAAGTTGACATAATCATTTCTTGAAATTAGCTTATTTTATTTTTTGTTCTTTATATCATGTTTCTCATAATCCTATTCCCATGCTAAAATATAAATTTCTTATAAATATTGGGTTCTGTACACTCAGGGCCTAAAACAACACACAGATAGCAGCAGACATTTTGACTGGTGAAAAGCTATGCTAGGACTGTGCAACCCAAATGAAGACTCATAGTGACCCAACATTCCACATGGCTGAATAAGGCCATTTGATTACCTTATTAGGCCTTCTTTGTATCATGCATCCCTCATTCCTGCCTTCTATTTCTCTTCTTGGCTTTTCCCTTAAGCTTTGTACATTCTGTTTTCTAGCTTGTATTTGCTTAAAATGTTTTTGAAAACTCATGTTTTGAATTGAAGAATTTGTAAGGTACTAAGTATTTTAAAAGTGGTTAAAAGGTAGGCCGTGGAACCTTTAGAAAATCAAAATTGAAAACTGATCTTTAAAAAATGTGTTTGCAAAAAAGTAACAGGCTTTGAGCTTGGGATCCAATTTCTTCATAAATCGATTAGTGGTTGCAACACATTGTTTGAAAGTTTGTTTTGAGGTTCAATAAAATAATGTGTATAAATAGTTCAGTGCAAACTCTGGTATGGAGAGGCTGTACAAATACCAGAATGAGCTACTTCTTGCCCTGTGTGGGTCAAGAGAAGGATTCAGTAGACAAGAAGAAAAAAAAAAGGCATTATATCCTCAAATGTATTACCTTAAACATTGTAGTTTCATAATCTTGTCTGAATTTCCAAGTTATGTTTAAGTGTTTTGTTTGTTTCTTCTAAAATAAGAAGTTAGACCAGATGACCTTTTAAAATACTTTGTAATCTAACCAGATTAAATTAATTCACCTAGGTAACCTAAAAAGATGAAATATTTTGCTTTAGGCATTGAAAAAAAAAAAACAATGCTCAGGGGTCTAACATCTTGTTGTTTAGCTTCCTGCTGGAGGTATAGGAACAATGCTAGAAGAAGTCTGGATGGAAGAAGTTATCACTGGAACCTCAGGCAGGCAAGAGGAAGGCAGAGTTGTCTGGTAGGAAATTGCAGTGAAAAGCACAAGACAGCCAAAGGTCACTAGACAGTCTCTGTAAAAGGAACTGGAACCCTAACAGAAGCTAATGGTGGTGCAGTGAACGATGAGGAAGACTAAAATGTCCTCTCAGTTTCAGTGGAAATTTTATATGGATGGAGAAGTATTAAAAATAGAGCTACCATACATGGATTTAAAATTTATCCTTACCACCTTATTATTATTATAATTACGTATAACATTTATGGTATAATATGTGATCATTTGATATGTGTATACAGTACATCATAATCAAATCGGAGTAGTTAACATTCCCTTCTACTTAATATTTTAAAATACCATTTTTGTTTAACAAAAGCTACATTTTCTTAGTTATGTGACCTTAGTGAAGACATTAAATGTCTCTGTCAATTTGATCATTTGTAATAATTGGGATATCATCTATCTCATAACTCCTACTTCAGAGGACTGCTCAGATAAACTTTAAATAAAATGAAACAATTAATCAATATTTACTAATCTTTCATGATAATAAGAATCACCTGGGATTTCTGTCAAGCACATAAATTATAGTCATTTGACTTGATAATATTGGACCTAATAGATTCTATTTGATTTTGTATTTTAACAGTAGCCAAGAGGTCTTTTTTCCCTCTAGGGTAAATTTGCAAGCCATATGACAGTGCCATATAATATTGTGGAAGCTGAAAAGTTTCAATTCAAGCCAATCCAACAGAAGCGATTACAAAATGTTTCTCTTCCATTTGGTTCCTTTGAATAAAGTAGAAAGTGGTACCTAGTTGTCCAAAGGTCTGTCTGTAAAGGGGTAGAAAGGAAGAGATTTGTTTGGTTTAGTCTGTCTGTCTGCCTACCTACCATCATTATTATCTGTTTAGCTTGATAACTATGCTGCTAACATACCTGCCTGTGCATCCATTTACCTACCTATCATCCGTTTACTTTGCGTTTGGGGAGTTGATGCACACATGTTACTGCCACAAATCTGTACTTTAGGTAGTCAGAGATTTAGAACAATCTTTTAGGAATCATAATTCTGTTATATATACATTGTTCTACTTTTCTTTATATTTGTATATAACAAATCTCCACAAAATGGAGAATGAAAGGGACCTGTAGAAAGTCTTTAGAGTATGACCACAGTAGATCAAAATATCAATTGCTTAAATTAAAGGCAACATTTTGTCTTATGACAGTGTATACAAACATGAAAGTGCCACAAACCTGGATAGCTACTGAGAATAACTGTGTTTGGTTAAATTTGAGTTGATGAAGAAGATTGAAATGCCACAGGGGAATTGATTTGAGATCTCCATAGTTTTGTCTCTGCTTTTGACTAAGTACTCAAAAGAAAATAAAAAAATTTAAAAAATAAATGGTGAGGGTATTTTCTCATTTTATGTTGCATATGAGGCCGTGAGCTTACTGCTTTTTGTTTTTGGTCCTGAACTTAATCCAAGCAGGGATAAAACTTCCAATTCTACTGCCTCAACACCTCAAGTGCTGAGATGGTAGGAGTATGTCACCATGCCTGACATGAGTCAGCTTTTATATACCCTAAACTGCTGCATATACGGTAGGTTCATGGAACTGTCCTGTCTGTCTTTCTTGACACATAGGTAAATACTGAAGGACAATCCTTGTCTTTCATCTCACAGAGAAATGGCAGACAGGCTGGCTGTCTTTATTTTCTATCAGTAGTAGATTGAGTGAGGCTGAATTTCAGAACCACTAAAGGAATCCCAAAGGGAGTGATAAACAATGAGGACTTCCCTTATCCACAAATCACATGCAAACCCTGGATTAATACTTGTCAAAAACAATTTCCCCATTCAGAAATAGATTATTTTGGTCTATCTTGAGTTCTGACCAGTTAGCCTATGTATGACATAACACATACATGTGTGTCAGTCTCTCCTGCCCCCAGTAAACAGCGTAGAGGAGAAAACGTTTATTTTCGCTCATGGTTTTGTAGATGCTTTTCCGTGGTTGACTGAGTTCAATGCTTTGAGCCTAAGGCAAGGTAAACATTGCAGTAACAGGAGCCTGTGGCAAAGGCTGTTCAATCCATGGCAACCTAGAAACAGAGAAAAGTAGCAAGAACAGACCAGGGCCAGGGTATATCCTTAAAAGGTACACCCCTGGCACTTTCTCCAACGAATGCTACCTTCTCCAGTTCTATCACTTCCCAATAGTATATTAAAAGTTTGAATCCATCAATGGACTAAAACACTTCCTATGTTAGATCTTTCATGATTTAGTCACCTTTGGAAACAATCCTGAGACATACCCAGAGGTGTCCTTGGCTTGTTTCTTAGGTACATCTGAAAACAGTCAACTGATAATGAAGAGTAACCTTCTTCTTGGACTCTGGGGGCTCAGGGTTTTCATCTTAGATACTCAGAAGTCTGAGATCCAAGGAATGAGACTTAAAGCTAGCAAAGGCAGAAAAGTCCTCAAGACTCTCTGTATAATTAACGAGCAAAATGCTGGACTAGAGGTGTGATTCAAGTGAGAGAGTGCCAGTTAACTATAAAACCCTGAATTCCAATGCTACTAACTATAAGTAAATAAGTAACCATAAAATGTATTTTAAGATTTTTCTTCATGATCACTTAATCCTCAGAATCACCGTGTGTGTGTGTGTGTGTGTGTGTGTGTGTGTGTGTATTATATTCCCACTGTTATAGATAAAGAGTCCGCCCCCAACTTTTTTTTGAGAAATCCAGTTTTACCTATGTAGTAAGTCTTCAGGCTAACTTTTGAGTCCAAACAGATCCATATTAATTCTGTTTGCATTTCTGTGAAGTAATAAAGACATATTTTCATATTGACCTTTCATGATGATATAATATTCCCAGTTGTAAAATGTCTTCATCATGCTCTCATTTGTTACCTTGGCTTCTGCAATGAGGCTGCGAATTTTGCTGCATATTCTAATATCCATACATTATCCTTCTCATGCTTTCTTTTCCACTGATCCCTTAGTAGACAGGGTAACTCTAATTGATAATCAATACTACAGACTATGCAACAAAGAAAAGGATCTCCAATTTTCCATCAGTGAAACAAGGTTTAATTAATACCACCATCACAAAAGACTATATTACCATTCTGTAATTATTCTGTTTAGCATCACTCTTAGAAGTCACCCAAGAAAAAGGCCCCTTTTTAATTGTAATATAGGCTTTTATTACATAGATAAACAAGGACATTTTTTCTCCTGCTTTTCAGTCTCTGTGGCTTTTTCCACATCCCTGCCCCCCCTCCCCCCAGGGAATAAATGTGCGTAATAAGTGCAATTTTCATTCCTACCACATGTCTCGGGGCACAGAAACCTGAAAATATGTTCTGCCTTAACTTTGATTCATGACTGATTTAATGCCTACCATTAGCACTCCGTGCACAAGGTTTCAACTCCAATAAAAACATGAAGACTACTGCCAGAGGTAAAATGGAAGAGCCAACTGCTCATACAGCAGAGGCTGATCAAGTTATTTTGACGCAAAGTCTAAGATTCATATTGTGTGTACCTGACCATCTATCCTACACTGCTTGGAATTTTATACAGTTTCACAGATATTCTATGTATCAACTTTTTCCCTTTTTCTATGAGCTCGGTCACAACCTATGTCTTTATTTTTGCTTCATTTCTTAATCTCCTGAACACCAGTAGTGAGACTGAGTTCTAACGATTGTTCATCCCCAAACAAAATCAGAGATTTATTTTGTACAACTTCCCAGGTTGGAATGAGAGTAAGGCTGCTAATGGATCTTCTACTCTAAGATATTACTGAGGATGGAACAAAATGGAGACAATCTCAAACAACTTGGAGAGGTAGGAACAGTTGTTTTTTTTTTTTTTTTTTCCAGTCCTGGGGCTTGGACTCACATCCCGAGAACTGTCCCTGGCTTCTTTTTGCTCAAGGCTAGTACTCTGCCACTTGAGCAACGGCACCACTTCTGGCCTTTTCTGTTTATGTGGTGTTGAGGAATCGAACCTAGGTCTTCATGCATGATAGGCCAGCACTCTACCACTTTAGCCACCATTGTCAGCCCAGGAACACTTTTGAATGTAAATTTGTAAAACAAATAGATGACCCAGCTCTAAGTGATTGTTAAGTAAGCTGTGTTTGGTTAAATGTGAGGTATTAGACTAAGAATATTTCTAATTATCATGGATATGAGTGATTTTATGCTTTCCGAAAAAAATCCTTGTTGTATGAACACTCATATCCAAGTACATAGAACTAAAATGGCCTCCTACTATAATGTTGGCTACAAGTGGAAGATATGATTCATGTATGACAAAATGTTGAGGATTATTAAATACAAGTGATTTATATACGAATATGTAACTCATGCTACTCTTCTATAATAATAAAAAAAAAAGAAAACCAAGGTATGATATTTGAGGGCAAAGTGTGTAGGTGAGGAGATGATAGAGAAAAATGAGTTGCGCTCTATCAACCATCTTTCTTGCTTGTCCTTTCCTAACACAACAATCAGGCTGTTTCTAAAGAAATAACAAACAAATACAGGCAGAAGCCACTGTTTTCAGCCTTGAACACATATTTGAAGAATGTTGTGAAAATTGTTACATGATGTACCTAATTGGAGGTTTGGCCTATTCAATAATTCAGCATCTGCAGTTCAGAAATATAACCACTAGGAGAGATTCAAGACCTACAAAGTAGAGAAGATGGAAAGACAGCCACCAACGGACCAGAGACCTCTCTTTATAGAAAGAATATTTAGATAAATACAAAGATATTATCCTTATATACTTCACATGAGAACTTAAAAAAAAGCAGACTGGGTCCATTTTAAATAGTCCTGAGTTATTATGACCTCAATTATTGCTCACACTCAGTCTTCAAAATTTAAAAGGTAGTATTGACAGAGGAATATGTTTAGACAATAAGGATGTAAAGATTATTTTCTAAAGATGTCACTAAAATGATTGATATTTTTAAAGTGTGATAGTCATAGGCTATTCATTAGCTTTTTCATCAGAGTACAAACTAGAGGAAATGGAGAGACGTGGTCAATGTCACTTCATTTGCTTTTGGGTGATTTAGCATATGTCATCTTTAAAAAAAGGCTAACTGGAAACATATGGTGTTTCCATGTGGACCAATCTACATATGTTAAGAAAGTATTTCTTAGAGACACTGAAAATATATACTTTCTTCTTTTTTTCCTTGGGAGGGAGCAATAGACCTGCAACAATGAAATCAGTAGAAAATGAGCTGATGAACTACATAAGGGAGTATCAGAAAAGCCCAGAGAGGGGGCTTCAAAGGCCTATGCCAACAGAATGCTTTGACTTTATCATTAGTGAGAATAAATACTTTCTGTTATCCACACAGTCCTCTGATGGGATAGAGGAAAAAGTCCATAAACTTGCTTGTCTTCATTGAACAATGCTTTCTGTTCCTCCATTCTCATGTGTGAAAAAGAAAAGCCACTCTGTAGGGTACATGTAATTATTGAATAAATACCAATAAATCTTTAGCAAAGCATTAACCAATCATTTATTTCTCACAGTAACATTGGTTTAGATGAATATTTCCTTGTGAAGTAGTAAAGTTGACAAAATTTGAAAATTAAATGGAAAGTCAGTATATTCTTTTCATTGTGGCTTTTTAAAAGTAGAATATTAAATCTGAATCCTCCTAAAGACAGTTTAACAAATATTATTCCTTTTTTGATTATAATTTTAGACCTTTTTCTTTATTAACTGTATATTTTAAATATGTCCCATAGATTTATTATTTTCAAACCCTTTTCCTTTTCATGTTTTGCAAATGTAAAACTCATTCATGTTTGACATAGTCACATTACAAATGCTCAAAAATGAATTTAACTTGCGAACACTTGTCTTTCTATACATAAGAATCTAGTCAAAACAAGTGCATTTCTACTTACTAATAAAATTAAAAAACAACATGTTATTGTTTTATGGAAAAACATAAAATATTTAGCTTCCTGCACTCTCCCTATTTAATAGAAATTGCTGTGAACTTAAGAGCAAATTTTGTTCTTAATTAATTTTTTAACTTCTAGTGAAAAATATTTTTTCCTGAAAGCATTGTATAGTTGGGTAAAGGTTTGACGGTATTCATGGTTTAAATGTTACCAAAAAGTAAAAAATTCCAAGTTTTCTCATATGAAAATTAGACAAAAGAAATAAAATAGTAATATTTTTAAACTAATGTTCTGCCCATGAGAGTATGTCATTGCGCATAGATTTAGTATTCAACACGTTAAGTCATATCTCAGAAGGAAAGCATTAACATTGTTCTATCATCCACCCACTTGTCATCTCTCTCTATTTACCTCAGATGCATATGAACATACAAATTCTTTTGAAGAGTGAGATGAAATTAGAAAGATGAGGGAAACTGTGGAAAATAACACACCAGATGGCAGAAGCTACAGAGGAGATAAATTCTCTCACCTTCCACAGTGAAATTACATGTTTCAACAAACCCTCAACACTTATACATTTAAAAGAACTCAACACTTGACTAGAAGAAACAACATTTTACTAGAATTCTGATGAGAAATTGTCATTTCCCATGTGGATCAGTTCCCGTTCTCAACAAGAGTGATTCCTAATCTTCCATTTTCTTTTCCCATTATAGATTCTGGCACCAGTGCAAGATATTAGGACTTTAATACCTTAATATATTCTATGAAATATACCAGTGTACTTTACTATTTTGACCTTTTGGCATATCATATTTTGATTCGGATAGCCATTTCCCTTTTTGCTCTCAAGCTCAGGGAGGCCATAAAAGAGCAAAATGAATGGATTGACTACAGCAAGTCACAATATAGAATACTGAAAAGGTCACTGTATCTCATCGACTGTGCTATTATTCATGGAATATACAGCATCTTAAATATTTGATACCACAGTCTTGTGACAAAGAAATCCCAGAAAGTAAATGGAACCAAGAATCACTTGTTATGGCAAAACTGTACCATCATTCAGGAATGAAAAATAGCAGCTGCCTATGACAAGAAAGAAAAAAAAAATTGCTCTGCTCATCTCTTCTCTTTGGGTACAATATAACCGTAAGAAGAGGTCCCCCAAAGGAAAAGGAGGTATAGAGGAAATCTGGAAATGTTCAGAGAACAAGTTGACACTAAGAGAACTGTAGAATACAAATTTCCAGTAGAATTTTTTTCCTCCAAGACTTACGAAGTTGGGCTTACCTATTTGTACCCAAGAGAGCAGATAGCCATACCTCTAATAAAAATGCAATGGAATTTTGCTGAGCTTAAAGTGCAAAAATTTCTAAAGAATATTTTCCTCCAATACAAAATTTCAGACCATGATTATTTTTCATACATAGATGATATTAAGTGGCCACAAGATCTCTTCTTTCTTTGCATTTTTTGTATTTCTTAGTGTTCTTCTATATTCCTGAGCTCACTCGGGATCCATGTGAAACACACTTCCATTTGCATATTTTCCTGTCCCTCCTGGGAAGAGGAGTTTGTTTCTCCCTCAATTTGGTAAGTGAAACTCCTAAAGAGAGAAAATAAATAGTCCTGAAGTACTTGTCATCAGGCTGTGCATTTTCTCAAGTCAGAACAGACAGCGCCTTATCCTCATGTTATGTCTTGAGTACCTACTATTCTCCATGCTCTATATTGCTAAAGGACTCCTAATGATAAAGACTCAACAGCATTAAGAGGACTGAATATTGAATATTGATTAATATGAGGAGACAATTAGACCTAATAGTCCTTTGTGCCAAAGCAAGGTTGGAACCCCAGTCTTTTGTCTATGTCCAATAAGGCTACTTTTGAAAGTTATTCATGATGCTATTAGTTTTCACAAAACATGGATATACATAAATAATTTTTAAATGCTATGAAAGGCCAGGCACTGGTGGCTCACCCCTGTAATTCTAGCTACTCAGGAGGCTGAGATCTGAGGATTGTGGTTTAAAGTCAGTCTAGGCAGGGAAGTCCATGAGGCTCTTATCTCCAATTGACCACTAGAAAACCGGAAGGCACTAGGGAAGGGAAAAGGAATACCAAAATCTAGAGACAAAGGATAAAAGACAAACCAATGCAACAGCAATACTTACAAAACTATATGGTGTAAACCAACTGTATAACTCAGGGAGAGGGGCAGAGGAGAGCAGGTAGGGGGAAGGCGAGGGAAAAATGTGGGAGGAGGTAACAAGTTGGATAAGAAATGTACTCACTGCTTTCCATATAACACTGTAAACACCTCTGTACATCACTTTAACAATAAAGAAATTAAAAAAAGAAAAGAAAACCAGAAGTGGAACTGTGTCTCAAAGTGGTAGAGCACTGATTTTGAGCAAAGAGCTCAGGAACAGTGCCAGGCCCCAAGTTCAAGTCCCATGACTGAAGAAAAAAATGCTATGAAAAATAAGTAAACATTTTTTAAAAATTGCTACGAAAATTAGTTGCTGGTTTTTAGAACTGAGACATGGAAAGGAATGGGTAAAATGGGAATAAGAAATGCCCTTGCTTCCTCTACTCTTTGTGTCAAAAGTGGTAGGTTAGGTTAGCTTGGGGAGGATTATGTTTGGGCTTTTCATTCCTCTTTGGCTATGTCCTGCTAATGTGGAGGCAGCATCTTTTCTCTTTGATGTTCTGAAAGCCTTTGCACAGCTCTACGTTTCTGTCACTTGTCTCAAGGGGGTTAACCAGAGTGAGACTTAGATTTCTCAGAGGTTTTCCTCTGCCATCCTCTCCCATACAGGATTTAGGAGAGCTGTTTTTCTACTTCCTCCTATATGGTGTTCTGGGCAGGACCAGTCAAGATGGAATCATGTTCCTAACACTTAAAGACAAACAAACACTGGTTTTATTTTCTGTGTATATCAAGTCGGAATGTTAACATACAATCCTTCCTGCCAGGCCATAGAGCACAAAGCGGTATTTGATGGATCCAGGGAGTCAAAAAGCAATAATGTTTTAATGCTTACATAAAACCACCTTTTGTTTAATAGGAATAAATAATGTTCTGTTTGTAACAATGCCAAGTCTCTTGCACAGAGAGCTGTAGCATCTAATGAGATGGGACCTCCGGACGTGAGGTGAGCATAATGACACGAAGAATATAACACAACAGCAGGAAAAAGAGTTCTGCTCCTGTCCACAGCTCAAGGAAATTGCTGAGGGAAACAACTCATAATTATACTACTATTCCTATGATTCTTAAAGAAATAGAGTGGCAGGTGTTCTGAAGGTAAGGACTGGTAATACAAAATTTCAAAACAGAAATCCATTAGACATTCACATCTCCTGCATTCCTAACGCATTGAAAGGAGACATAAGAGGAAAATTATGAGACCTCTCCTCTCCATTTTTATACAACCTCACACTCTCCACGTAGGCATTTTTCTCTCAAATTATGAAGCCAAGCATGGTTGGGCTAGCCAACTTTCTGTTACTGTAACAAATACTGAAGGCCATCAACTTGCAACGAGAGAAGGTTCCCTTTGGCTCCTCATTTCAGACATTGTAGTCCATGATTAACAGTGGACCCATTGGTTTTAGTTCTCTGGTGTGGTGCCAGATGGGAGTGATGGGAAGATGTAGAACAAAGTGTCCACCTCATGGCTGGGAAACAAGATAAGGAGCTGGCTTTACGATCTTCCTTAAGAAAATGTTTCCAATGACCTAAAGCTCTCCCAGTAAGCTCAAGAGCCCCACCATTGGGACAAAGCCATTAACACCTTCTGGAAATATTAAAATTCCAAACCACAGTAGTGGTTATTTATACCTCATGTTGGGCTTTTACTATCTCTTCTCTAGCACTCACCACCATATTCAGAAAATGTTATCTTCTCAACAAATATCTATAGAATTGATTGGCTTTCCATCCAGTCTTCTACCACTACCTCCTTGACGTCTTTGGTGATGAATCTGCTGCTCACTAATCTGCCCTATGCGAATAGGCTTGTTTTCATGACCTCACTTAGGCTGCCTTTGGCTCTTCTTATGCTACAAATGGCTGTACGCTCAAATACTTTATGTTTTCAAGGATGTAACCTGAAGGATTACTCAAGCAAGAAAAACACACAATATAAGATATCAAGATTCATTTGGAAAAACAGATAAAACAATACAGGACTTACGTTGAGAGTAGAACATGCCTGTATTACTGAACAACACCTAAGCAGCGAGAAGATGATGCTTCCTGTTAATGAAAGTGAATGTTTGTTCAGCAAATTATACTCATTGCAGTATGCTACTTTCATCTTAAATGTATCATTCTCTTTTCATTCTTATGGGTTATCTTAAATCCCTGTCTACAGCTTGGTTTTTTATGAGATGAGGGAAAGTCCATACTAGAAAATATCTTTGCCAGCTTTGTGCCTGGGTTTCTATGAAAAGTTAGGAAACAGTGGTAAGAACACAATAATATAAATAATACAGCATTTGTATTGGACAATAGTGTGGGTTGAGGTTTCATTCTTTACTATATAAACTATAAAAACCAAGCAAGCATCTACCTTTACTCAAAGTGAGAAAAGTAAAGCAAAGGGAGGTAAAAACCGTGTTTCTGGGAGATTTAGAATAAGAAGCAATGGATAATATTGTTTGAGCACGTAATTTCTTCTTTCCTTAAAAAGGAGAAATGCTCAGTGCTCATTTTCTAACAATTGCCCATTTTCTAAAAAATTGATCAAGTTATTTGTTTAATAAAGATTTGCATCACAGTTAAATTGGGGCAACAGTCCACTAGTTGCTTTGTTTGTTCACCTGTACAAATATATTTAAGTTCTCAACTCTTCCTAACATTACTACTTCATCCTGCAAGTAATTCCAAAGTTATACTATTTATACTGATGGGACCACAATAATGTTGATCACAAGGACAATGTGTGTGTGTGTGTGTGTGTGTGTGTGTGTGTGTGAGAGAGAGAGAGAGAGAGAGAGAGAGAGAGAGAGATCAGTGGGCGGGGGTTGAACTCAGGACCCTGTGCTTTTGTTTAGCTTTTTAACTCAAGGCTGGTACTGTATCATTTGAATCACACCTCCACTTTTGACATTTTTCTGGTTTATTGGACATAAGAGTCTCTTGAGTTTGTTTCTTTGGGCTAGCTTTGAACAATGATCCTTAGAGCTCAGCTTCCTGAGTAGCTAGGGTTATAAGTGTGAACCATTGGTCCCTGGTTAGGATTATTATTTTATATGACCTTCACAAGTTAAGAACTTCACAGAGTAAGTTGGATTCATATCCCAGTGTGATTTGTTTTTACCTCACAGATTCAGTTTTGTCAAGGATTGTTCAAGCCTGATGAAGAGATAATAAACCTGTTGATAAGTTTACAAAAGTCTCTCAGTTCCAGTCTCCTGGTCCGTTTAGCCATTTAAGAAGAAAGACTGTACTTTTCTGATTCATATTCTTGCTAAGAATTTATCCTACGTCTAACATCTTTTCACCGTCTCAAATTTACAGCCTGCTAATTTTCTCATTGTCTGAAACTGAAAATAAACACAGCCACTTGCACGGCTGTTTATACAATATGCTTTGCCACAAGATGGCAGAGAGCAGATGAACATTTGTAAGTGAGAGTTCACTTCTCCACACGGTGGTTTGAATAATATTATCCGAGGGTGTCACTACTCCTGGATTTCTTCCATGCGATCACTAACTTTTTTCCTTCCTATTTATTTGTTCTTATTCATAAAGGGATGGTTTCCATCTAATGAACTATATAGTTATATTAAATGTTCAGTCTGACACATTTGTCAGCTGTATATATAAATAATATATGCGCCCCATAAATGACTTCACTAATACAGATTGTTTTTATCACTGCATGAAGAACCCTTGAATTTGCCGAAGGTATGTCACTCCACGTCTCTCCTCCCATGGCAGAGAAGATCAGGCTGTTTTCACCATCTCTCGCTTGGCTTCCTCTTGGTCTTTAGACAGCAGATTCAGACACCATGCTTGCATTTGCAGTTGAGTTCGGTTTTTCATCACAACATTTTCAAATTCGTCCATGTTGTGTGTGTAAGAAGTTATGTTCCGTTTTATTACCTAGTAGTATTTCACTGTATGATTATGCAGCAATTCGTCAATCCCTTGCTTTACTAGTGGGCATTTAATTGTTTACAGTTTGAGCTATTATGAATAAAATTGCTATAAATGTTCATCTACAAGATGTTCATGTGTAAAACATGTTTTTTATTTTATTTCTCTCGTATTTATTGAAGAGTTGAATTGTCGAGTCATTTGATACCTGTGAGGTACCATTGAAGAAGATGAGGAAAGGTTCAGAGAAAAAGATTATGGCGCTTTATGGAACAATAAAATGGCTAAAGACAACTGTATTGTCTCACATTTGAAATGAGAGAAGGGACTTCTGAGAGTTTTGATCATGAAGCAATGACCAGAGAGGAGATAAGTATGGTTAGCTTGATTAAATAAAAACTAAATAGCTCTCTAGATCTAGCTCTGTCTATATCTACACATATATAGAAACATCATTTGGTTAAAAACTGTCAAAAGGAAATGTACTCATTACATGACTCATGTAACTGTAACACCTCTGTATAATACCTTCACAATAAAATTTTTAAAAGAGGATTATTGAAAAATATAAGTAATTCCATAGATTCATGCTACCACCAAGAAGGGTAAATGATATTTTTCTGGTTTTTTTTGATACATAAGCCAAATATTAATACCAAATGTATCTCTTTGATGACAAACTAACATATGGGAAAATTCAGGATATTTCAGCACTTATTTCCTTCATGATTAATGATTAATTGCATGTTTTTCTGTGGTTTTTGGCTATTCTGCAGTGTTTTTGTGAAGTGCGCCTGTACGATTATTGTTAGCAGGATGCCAGTGACTCACACCTGATCCTAGCTATTTAGAAGGCTGAGATTGAGATTTTAAGGCCAGGCTGGGCAAAAAAAACGTTCTCAAGACCCTTTCTGAACCCATCCCTGAGAGCAGTGGAGTGGGTTTGTCTTCCTCACCTCATGGGAGGCTGAGACTGAGAGGACTGAACCTGCAGGGCAGCCCTGGCAGAAAAGACAGTAAGACTCCATCCTCTAGGAAGAAGCTGGCTGTGGTGGTGTATGCCTGACACCCTGGATAGAATGGAAAGGCACAAACAGGCCGTCTAGGTGCATGCCTGGCCAGGAAGTAAACCCTAACTCAACAGCTGGCTGGAGGCAGGGCTCAACAGTAGTGCGTTTGGTTAGCAAGTGGGAGGCCTTATGTTTAAACCTCAGTATAGTCATAAAAAGATTGTCAACTTGTAATTATGTGGTTTTTGTCGTATTTATAAGAATTCTTTATACATTCCAGATACAAATGCTTTGTCAGACACTTGTGTTGTCAATAAATTCTTCTACTCTGTGATTGCCAATTAATTTTTCTAAATATTGAGAAATTAATTAATCGGTGCTGGCGTTTGAGCTCAGGGCTTTATGCTTGCCAGAAAGGCACTTTATCCATTTCAGCCTTTTACTCCATACACCTACTAGCCCTTTTTTTGTTTTAAATATGTATATATGTGTATATACATATTTACATATATACACATATATTTATTTAAATATACATACATAAAATAATATATTTAAATATATGTAATATGTATATATATAAATTTTGCTAGTTTTTACTTTCATTTTATTCAGTTTCTGATATATGTAAATTTAACTTGTGATTTGGGACTGATAGAGTATTTATATTTTCATTAATTTCTAATTATTTTGGGGAATTTTCTATATGACTTTATTTTTTGTTTTATCTATTTTTTATTGTTATTCTATAGGTGATGTAACTCCTATGGAGGGGTAACAGTTACCTAAGTCAGGTAAAGAGTGCATTCTTTGTGAACAATATCACCCCTTCCCTTGCTCTCTTCTAGTTTTCTCTCCCATTTGCACCCACAACTTGCATAGTTCATATTCAACACAGTGTCTAGTAAGAACCACTGCTGCAAATTCCTTTTTATATATTATTTTTTTTCACCATTACTATCCATTACACTGGGAGTGGAGAGGTTTTATATGGTTTTGCAAGCTAAGTGCCCTGGAGATAGAAGAACTGAGACTTTTTTTTTCTTTATTGTCAAAATGAAGTACGGAGGGGTTACAGTTTGATATGTAAGGCAGTGAGTACATTTCTTATCCAACTTATTACCTCCTCCCTCATTTTCCCCTGCCTCCCTCCTCCCCATTCCACTCTCCCCCGAGTTGTACAGTTGGTTTACACCATATAGTTTTGTAAGTATTGCGGTTGCATTGGTTTGTCTTTTTATCCTTTGCCTCTCGATTTTGGTATTCCCTTTCCCTTCCCTAGTTGCAATACACATATATACAGTATCCAGGGTATGAAAACCAGTTACTGTGATATCAGGGGTAAAACTATGGGAAAGAAATATGAAACAAAAAACAAAAAAAGAGGGCACAGTTTCACTCAGCATATTGAAAATAACAACCATGATATACCACTTGTTTCCATAACTTGGAGTTCATTTCACTTAGCATCATCTTATGTGTTCATATGGGCATAACTATTGAGATATTGTGATCTTCTGCTAGGACTGTCCTAGACGTGTGCTAATTATTCCCCCTGAGGGAGACCATAGAGTCCATGTTTCTTTGGGTCTGGCTCACTTCACTTAGTACAATTTTTTTCTAAGTCCTTCCATTTCCTTATGAATGGGGCAATGGCATTCTTTCTGATAGAGGCATAAAATTCCATTGTGTATATGTACCACATTTTCCCTGATCCACTTGTCTACTGAGGGGCATCTGGGTTGGTTCCATATTTTGGCTATGACAAATTGTGCTGCAATGAACATAATTGTGCTGGTGTTTTTTGTGTGGTCTTGCATGTAATCATTTTGGTAGATGCCCAAAATTGAGGCTGCTGGGTCGGAGGGGAGCTCCATGTTTAGCCTTCTGAGGAATCTCCATACCGTTTTCCAGAGTGGTTTAACTGAGTCTTTTTTAAAAATAAAATTATGTATTCTTATTGCTCCTTTAGGCTCTGGGAGAACCGTGGCAGGTAGGGTGGGCAGACTTGAGTACCCTCAGAACAACAACGACCCCCCAACAGCCTCTGCCTTTTATAATGGGCACTGCATTCTTTTTATTTTATTTCATTTGTTTTACTTCATAGTTGCAACAGACTCTAGCATGGGGACACAGACACACAGCCCTTCTGCCAAGCAGGTATGACAGACCCACGGAGGGACTTCATTCATCTTAAAGTTAATTATTGCCAGGAGCTGGTGGTTCATGCCTATAACCCTAGCTACTCAGGAAGCTGAGATCTGAAGAACATGGATCAAAGCCAGCCTAGACAAGAAAATCCATGAGACTCCTATCTTCAGTTAACCACCAGAAGAAAGTGTGCTGTTGCTCAAATGGTAGAGTGCTAACCTTGAGCTGAAGAGCTCAGGGACAGCACCCAGGCTCATCAAGCCCAGAGTTCAAGCCCCAAGATGGACATATTTTTTTCCTTAAATATTGCCACTATTCCAGTTTTTTTCTTTTCTTACTTTCTATTATACTAATTATATATATGTATGTATGTATATATATATTAGATCCCTTTTTTTTTTTTTTTGGCCAGTCCTGGGCCTTGGACTCAGGGCCTGAGCACTGTCCCTGGCTTCTTCCCACTCAAGGCTAGCACTCTGCCACTTGAGCCACAGCGCCGCTTCTGGCCATTTTCTGTATATGTGGTGCTGGGGAATCGAACCTAGGGCCTCGTGTATCCGAGGCAGGCACTCTTGCCACTAGGCTATATCCCCAGCCCCTATTAGATCCTTTAATAGTGTTCCATTGACTTCAGATGCTTTATTTTAATTATTTTATTCTTTCTTTTAGGGTATGAATTTGATTAATTTTCATTGACCTTTAAGATCATTAGCTTTTTTCATCTCTTATGTTCATGATAATTAAATCACTTGGGGAAAATTCTAATATTCTATGTGTTTGTAATTCATAGTATTTAACATTTTTAAATGGCTTGTATTCTCTTACAACATTTTTCACTAGTTGCTTATTTTCCACCTTTCCCTAAACTCTATCCTATATAACCCCATATTATTGTTACACAATCCCTACCTGTTGGTGATGGTGGTTTCTCCAGTCCTGGAGCTTGAATTCAGGGCCTGGGTACTGTGCCTGAGACTTTTCTCTCTCAAGGCTAGCATAGCACTACTTGAGCCACAGAGATACTTGGTGTTTTTCTGGTCATTAATCAGAGAACGATTCCCATGGGTTTACCTTTCTGGGCTGGTTTTGAACTGCAATTCTCAGATCTCAGACTCCTAATTAGCTAGAATTATAGGCATGAGCCAATTCAATTCTTAAATTATATTAAAAGGTCCTACTATCCATGAGCTATGCAAATATATTGCAGAGTTGCAAGAAGCCAATGCATGCGGGGTGGATGAGGTCTGCACAGTTGCAGTCTGGTTTTGTTAGGAAGGGCATGCCATGTTCTGGAATTTAACCCATGTGCTATCTTTGTATTGTACTTATGTAGTAGGCGTCCCTGATTTACTATGTTTGTTTTTGGGCTGTTTTGCCATTCTTGTGCCCCCTTTCTCCCCCACCCTGCCTTTTTTTTTCCCTGCCAATCCTGGGGCTTGAACTCAGGGCTCAGACACTATTCTTGAGCTTCTTTTTGTTCAAGGCTAGCACTCTACCACTTGAGCCACAGTGTCACTTCCGGCTTTTTCTGTTACTATGTTACCGATGATTCAAACTCAGAGCTTCCTGAAAGCTAGGCAAGCACTCTACCCCTAAGCCACATTTCCAGCCTGTTCTAAGAGTTTTGTAACGTATGTAGCTTGTAGTGCTTTAATTGTGCTTTGTTTATCCCATCCTATCACACAAGTCTGATAAGCAGTCCTTCCTCTTATCAGCTGGTTTTAGTATTATTTGCTTAGATGACTGAGCGTTTCTGTCTTTTAAGGGTAAGTTATTAAAACTCAAAAGTATTTTATGGCTATGAGCAAATGCATACTAATAAATACATTCAAGACAACACGTAGCGAAATAACTTAAAAGAAAGTCTTTTATCCATTGTCTTAACAATTAACAGAATAAATTTTACATGTGGCTGATGATCATTTCTGTGTGACAGGTTAGATTTTTCAAGAGGATCACAAGTCCGTGATCCAATGCCAGCACTGAACTTGGGTGGCATTGTGCATTGTTGCCATGGTACCCAGCTTCCCAGTGTGCTGGGCATTCCATGCAGTCCTTTCAAGTCTCGTCTTCCTTCTCAGAGATTAGAAGGGAGACGATATTATTATTCCTCCCATGCTGTTGAAAAGTAAGTGAAGTCATGGAAGATCCTGGAGTTGTTTACCCCCAAATCGTCTAGTAGTCAGTCCAAACCAGCAGAAAGGCAAGCACAGAAGTGTGACTAGCTGCTCTTTGTCCTCTTTGTGGCCAGTCAATGTACTGAATTCCTACCTAACAAAAGTTTCCACCAGGTTTGTCAGCCTCTTCAGGGGGTTGCTGGCTGCTCTGGTATAAAATAATGTTCAGGTGGCAGATTTTTGTCATGCTGGACCACATTCTGGTAATCTTCTCATGGCCTCAAGACCGAGAATAAAGAATATGTGACGACACCTGTGTTTTCACAGCTCTGTATTGATCCTTTCTTTTGCATTATCTTTCAGTCATCAATCTAATAAATTCTGAAGTACTTAAAAAAACAATAATGATGCACTTATATTGTCTTTTCTTTTATGCTCAAACTGTTGTAAAACTGGAACTTACATGTATACCAATATAAAAAAGAAGAATATAGAGGTAGCAGAAAGCCACATGAGGCAGACACTTATAAACCAAGCTTTGTGTTTATCTTATCCCTGAGATTATAAGAATTGGCCCAATATAAAATATGGTATATTATTATTGTACTAGAATCTTCAAAAAATTCTACATGGAAAACAACTGAAAGGGGGAACCTAGAAGTTATTAGAAACAATAAAGATCTTCCTTAAGGCTCTTTATACATATTTAAGTCCATATTTAAGTCATAATTAGGAGTTGACTATAGTCACCTGGATCATGTGGCAAAATTGTAAGAAGGCCTGACACAGAGAGAGTGTTCTAGAGCTTTGGCATTTCCCCTTAATGACTGAGAATTATGGTTGGGGCTGGATGCTGATAAAATATCTAATCCTTCTAGATTGACAGTAACAGACTGGCTTGTGACACTGGCTTGCTACCCATAGATTTTTCAATCTATGAATTTTTTTCCCAGTGTTTTCCTTTCAGGTTACTTGGACAATATCCACGGTGCCATTCTTTTCTCTTTCTTCTTCTCTCTTAGCCTAGAAATCACCAACACAACAGTCCCTCAAAATATTTCTTTTGGGTTGGTTGTGGGGCTTGAACTGAGGGTCTGGGCACTGCACCTGAGTGTCTCTGTGCTCAAGGCTCTGTGCTCTAACACTGGAGCCACAGCACCACTTTCAGTTTCTCAGTGGTTCATTGAAGATGAGAATCTCACTGGGACTTTTCTGTCCAGGCTAGCTTGGGACCATGATTCTCATATCTCAGCCTCCAGAGTAGCTAGGATTACAGGCTTGAGCCACCAGTGCCTGGCTCAAAATATTTGTTTGTGGCATTCTCCTGCTCTTTATTCTTCAGCTTGTTCTCTGCTCCTGAGGTTTTACCTTACTGTGGGAAGAATAATCAATTTAACTCTTCCCTTCATCAGAGACCATCAAATGTGCTGGCAATAAGTAATTTTGTTTGTTTAAAAATTAAGAATCAATCCACATTTCTGCTCCTTTTCTGATTGGTTCAGCAAGTGGAATGACTTTCAGCCTGAGTAGCATTTCCGTATCACTGCTGTGCTCTCGATGATTAGGCGCCCAGCACAGCAGGGAAAGTTGACATGCGTGATACACAAAGTTTGTAACAAAATGCAGCGTTTCCCTAGTTTATTTTTAAATAGTTATATATATATATATATATATATATATATATGCTTTTTATAACCATTACATTAATGCAGTGTTTTACAACTGAGTAGTAATTTCCAGGACAGAATTTTATATATTGTACGGCACGGGCAATCATGCCTACTTGCATAGGACCTGGGACAAAGTGAGCACATCTGCTGGTGGGATTTGCCTAAGTGATCAGTGAAGTTTCAAGTTGGGAGGCTGGTTTTCCTGACTCATTCTGGTGTTGTAAGTCCCTTACAAATACAAATGACACAACTGCCTAAAAATCCAGTTGGGAATCTACCCCAGTCTTTGAGAGACCCATGAGCCTCGATGAGGTGGCACAGCTCAGGAGACACACATAATAAATACAGTTCATGTGAATTTTCTTTATTTTATGCATGGAATTGTAAGAGGTGCATAAAGGCTGACTTTGATATAAAGCACTGACTACTTACTTGGGCTCATGAATTAGCTAAAAACAGCTTGCAAAACTTGGCATTTCTGCCTCTGTTTATTATATGTCTGCTCTAAGCTGTCCACTCTGAAGTCATTTTTTCATCACTTTGGGATCCCAGAAAGGCAGAACTGACAGATAACAATTGGGACAAGGAGCCAAAACTATCCTTAAGGCATGATAGAGCCTCCACGGGAGAGATGACCCACAGAGCACTTTCACTGGTATATCCCGACCAGGGATGACAGCAATAACAACTTCTGAAAACCCTCCCAAAATAAGGACTGAAAGAATGAGCAAACAAGCCATACTTTGGCCAGGACTGTTTAATAATTACTGCTCCTCCTCTTCCTGTGACCCAGGTTCCTTATTTGTACAACCTTCAGCTCATGGATGGACACTGAAGGCCGCTGAAGATGGGCTCACCTGCTCTTTGATTAAAGCATGCTCTGGCCATGTAATGCAATCTAATTTCTACACCCTTTATCAGTTCTCTTCATTTGGAATATAGGACCAAGTGAATGAATGGATCTGACAGGTGAAACTTCTGGAGTTTGAAACTGTGTATTGAAAAGCTCTCTTTTCAGAAAGAGCTGATTAGCTTTCCACTGAAACTACATCTCACATTCTTTTGTGTGGTTGTTTAGCCTTACTTGATCTTCTATATCAGGGGAAAGAAAATATGTCATATTCAACTCTTTATGTATTAGACAAAATATAACACTAAGAAATAGCACTAAAAAGCAAATAGAAAAAGCTCTCGCCTATAAGTACTGGTGAAGAACCATGTGTGTAAAGTCTGTGACCCTGCACCATAGATCATTAGCCAAACCACACATCAGGCTTGGATGTTCCCTCCACCACCACCTCCTACAATTTAGTGAGCCATATGTGGCCACAGCAGATCTGGTTCCTCCAGAGTGAGTCACCAGAGGCGATGGGCAGGCTGAGTAGAATGAGACAGCTTCTGTTTAAATATAAATATCCTGCTAATCAGTGCAGACGAGAGAGGAAACATGCGAATGCGAGTTGTAGAAGGAGTTTGAAAGACTTTTTAAAAGAAAATAATTTTTATTGTAAAAGTATACTTGACATAGCTTCTTAGAGAGTGGCAGTGCTTCTTTAATTATATAGGAAGAAATCTTTAGAAATGAGCTGACCTCAGGCTAAGATAGAGGAATAGTTTTGTAACAGGTTATCGTAGAAAGTTTCTGCAAGTAAGCAATCTTTCATAAATGATAAAAAGATTGCTTTCTTTCTGAAAAGGGTAGCTTTCAAGTGAATATATTCTTCTTTCATACTGTGAGTGTGTGCATATATGTGTGTGTATAATGGATAGAAGACTTGTTTGATTGGTGGCAAAGAATGTTAATGGATTCATTGTGGACTTGGTCTCAGGTAGAGCCTTTCCTACCATTTCAGCAGCTGTATCTTTATCATCATCTTACAATGTGGATGCCACATTGCTCTGTGTCATTTATGCCATGCCCTCACGACCTAGGAATTTTGTGGTACCATTTTTTTCCTCTTCTAGTGTCCAAGAAATCCATCAGGAAGACTCATAATCAGCTTAGGGAAAAGTATTTTCACACACCCCATCTTCTAGAATGTAGCATAATAATAGTTCAGAACAAAACTCTACCGAGAGAAACCCATAGATACCTGATAAATGAAAGGGAAAAGCTAGCGAGTATACTCATCATACAATTTCACTAACATATAGGTGGCCAAAAGTTTACAGAAATGTCGTGGCACCTGCAATACAATTTTTTTCAGCTTGTTTGTTTTCTGAAAGTTTAGGCCATAAACCTGAATAAAACATTCTCCCGCTCATCCTCCCTGCCCATTATCCTTAATGCCTCGATAGTAAATGCTAAAACCCTAAAAGATCAAAATCGCAAAACAGAATTCTGGAAAAATGACCTTAAAATATCATTGAAAGGACATTTTCATTTTAATAAAGAAATATGACAGACAGGTAAAATCACAACAGAACACTTCATAGGCCACAATAAAGTAGGTAATGAGGACACGTTTTCAAATGCCTAAGTATGCAGGCATAGTAACAATAGTTGTACAGGTATAAGTCAAGAGCAAAAGAACCATTTTCATAAAAAATAGGCAGAGTGGAGCCCAGTTTTGCTATTTTCATGATGTTAATCCCCCTAATCCAGGAGCAGGGAATGTTTTTCCTCTTCCTTATTTCTGCTTTAATTTCCTTTTTCTTGTTCTTAAAGTTTTAATCGTAGAGGTCTTTCACTTCTTTGGTTAAGGTTACTCCTAGATTTTTTTTTGAGGCTATTGCAAAAGGAGTTGCTTTCCTGATTTCAGCCTCACTCTGCATTGTTGGCATATAGAAAAGACATTGCTTTTTGAGGATGAATTTTATATCCTTCTACTTTTGCCAAAGTTTTGGATCAGCTCAAATAACATTAATATAGAGTCTACAGGGTTCTTTAAATACAGGATCCTGTCATATGCAGAGAGAGAGAGAGAGAGAGAGAGAGAGAGAGAGAGAGAGAGAGAGAGAGAGAGAGAGAGAGAGAGAGTTTTACTTCATCTTTCTCTATTTGGATCCCCTTTATATTTGCCTCTTGCCTGATTGCTCTGGCTAGGAATTCTAGTACTATGCTGAAGAAGAGTGGGGATTCATTCTTTTTCCAAAGCTCCTTGAGGGTGGAACAATGTTTCGTAGTTGTTGCTTTTGTTTTGCTTGCTAAGTTTTGTCAAGTATCTAGAATAAAGGTCAGCAAATGAGAAATTATTGTCAGGATTTTCCTATAATCCTCTTCAACACAACTAAGAATTGTTTTAACATGTTAATTGATTGTTAAAAATCTTAATATGTGAACAGAGATCATAAGTGCTCTCCTTCCACATAAATATTTACTTATTTCTGGCCTAGAACCTTGCCTGACACATGTTTGGGTCTCTTTATGTGATGAATGAGTGGAGAAAGCAGGTATGCACCCGTGTTGAAGTGGGTCTTCTTTGCTGTTAACTATTGGCAATAAGACCCTTCCAAACTGAGTGAACCCAAGGCCCCTTTCCCTCCTGTAAGCCACTGGCATCTGGCATAGATAATGGTGTTTTCTGTCCTGTTGTTATTTCCATCTCCATAGCACAGATGTAGGTTAGACATCTCCAAATCAGGAGCTATTCATAAGCTGCTGGAGAATATTCATTGTTATTTGGGCTGTCAGTGTAATTAGCCCATCTTTAGATGCCTTTGCACCAAGGCTTGTTTGTTATTGGAGACTTTGCCTCATTACCACCATTCACATGCATATTAGCATTTCAAAGAGCATGTTGCTATTTTGATTTTTCCTTAGGAGTTAAGATAAAATATTCAATATCTTCACCACCTTCTCACAGCCCTTGAAGACAAAGCCCTTGGTCTGCATGTAGCTAATGGCCAATATTCCACAAGAGCCTTAGATAATGGCCCAGATAAGAGTGAAGAGCAGCCAAGCACAAAGTACACTGTAATAAGGTCACTAAAGCTGTAAATTACTGGTTTTCATCCTTAGATATGTCTCGCAGTGGCCTGAGAGAGTTTCGCTTCATTAAATGTGAGAAGTCACAACTGAAGCTAAATCTCTCTAGAGATATTAAATGCTGAACATATGCAATTATACCAAATGATGCACCCAACATGAACAGCCTAAGCTTGTTTTGAAAACTGCTATCTCAATTTCTTAGCCAGGTTTCCTCTGTCTTTGCTATCTCCATCCCCTGACCCAACCATGCCCTCCCTTATGAACAACACTGGAAATGCCAGCCAGAGCTTTGGCACAGGCAGGCTGGCTGGCTGGCTGCTTTTCACATCTCACTGATGATTCCCACAGGTTTATAGAATCCAACCCTGCCTCTGCCTTTCACAGCAACCTTTCCTGGTTACATTTTAATTAATTCCGTATGGTACAATGATGATAATTTGGCCCCAAATAAAAGTGTGCCAGAGTTAATGTTGTTATCATGAGGAAGATTGAATGTACAGAGGCAATTAGGAAGTTCTGGAAGTCCTGTGGAATGTGAAGAAAAAAGAAGAGACTGATGCCAAAAGCTCATTTATCATATTAACAAATGTAAGAACATGAGGTCCTCACTGAGCTCTCTCCTGGGCCTTTGCTTGCCTGCATCTGCTCAGGAGTTCTGCTTAACACCAGCAAAACTAAGTTTTCATTATGATGTGATTGGTTCTATGATCCAAAGCCAGAAGAGCCAGGAGTTGAACTTTTAACTTGATATCATCTTTTTTGCTTATATACTAAATCTGTGAATTCTACTCACAAATCTCTTCCTTTGGTACTACCTAGAACTCCACTTAACTAATCTTCAGTGCAGCTTCTATAACAAATGTCTAATTTTCCTCTCACCTTTTCTACTTGGAGATCTAGTAGGCATCTGAAAGCCACCTTGTCCAAGAAACCTATAGATTGCAGTTCTATATGAACTGTCCCTTTGCTTTCACCTTCTGCTCTCCTTGTTCAGTCCTCTACGGCTCCTTTTACCCATGCGTCTTTCATGTGATTCTATGTTGACCTCTGATCTGGGGTTTGAACTCAGTGCCTGGGTGCTATCCCTGAGCTTCTTTTGCTCAAGGCTAGTGCTCTACCACCGCAGCAACACTTCCACCATTTTTCTAGGTAGCTTATTGGAGCTCAGAGTCTCTCAGACTTTCCTGCTTGGGATAGCTTTGAATGGCATTCCTCAGATCTCAGTCTCCTGAGTAGCTAGAATTACAGGCCTGAGTGAGCCACCAGCACTCTGTTCTATTTACCATTTTTGTTTAGCACAGCACTTCCTCCTTCCAGCCTATTATACAGTCTATTTATCATGTGTTTATATTTTCTATATTCCATTGATTAGATTGTTACCTTTTTGAGGTCACAGATCCTTTGTTCATTGATGTACCTCATGCATTTAGCGACCCTCAATAAATATTAATGAGTGGGACACAGGTATTAGGAGTGTGGACTACAAGGCCCACTAGCTTGGGCTTAAATCCCACCACTTCTTTTAGTACCTGAGGAACACTAAGATACTTGATAACTTTTTCATATTAATTAATGGACAGCAATGCTAATGACAATGTCTACCACATAAAGTCAATGTATGGATGAGCTGACTACAATGTACAAATTCCTCAGAATTGAATGAAACATATAGTAAGCCCTCTAAAAATATTGACTATCACTTATGATCTGCGAACATTTAAATACTATTGATACCTATGTTTTAACAGTGAGAGAAACTGGAATTTAGAAAATTAAAAAATTTTACAACAGACATACAGGAAGTGATAGAGCAGAAATAAAAATTCATTTCCATTTGACAAAACATTTAATGTTTTGGGGCTGGGGATATGGCCTAGTGGCAAGAGTGCTTGCCTCATATACATGAAGCCCTAGGTTCGATTCCCCAGCACCACATATACAGAAAATGGCCAGAAGTGGCGCTGCGGCTCAAGTGGCAGAGTGCTAGCCTGGAGCAAGAAGAAGCCAGGGACAGTGCTCAGGCCCTGAGTCCAAGCCCCAGGACTGGCCAAAAAAAAAACACACACACACACAAAAAAAAACATTTAATGTTTTATATCTCCTTATAGTCCTAGATGGTCCTGCAAATGGAATATTACTTTTCTATCACATAGTCTAACTGTAGGAATATAAGAAACTATTGATTTTTACATATCTTATGTAGCCTCTTTTATGAGATTTGTCCTAATTCCTATTTCAAATCTCGTTTTACTTACAGTTTTGTACATTTTGTCAACAATGTTGGAATATATCAGCTATTACTGATTATTATTTTAGTAACCTAAAAAGACCAACTGAGAAATTGTTTGTGAATGCCTATTTAATATTATGAAGAAGAGCTTCTGAATTGTAGGCATCATATAAATAATATTTATTTTTATTTTATTTTTTGTGCTAGCCCTGGGGCTTCAACTCAGGGATTAAGTGTTGTTCTTGAGTTTTTATGCTCTAGGCTAGTGTTCTACCACTCAATTTACAGCCCTACTTCTGGGTTTCAGGTGGTTAATTGGAAATACGAGTTTCATAGTCCTTCCCAGGATGTTTTCTGAACCTCATTTGTCAGATCTCAACCTCCTAAGCAGCTAGGATTCCAAGCTTGAGCTACCAGTCCTGGCTAGAGGCATGTCTATTGCTAGGGATTTTGTATAGGATTCTTTTCTTTTGTTGGTCGCGGAGTTTGAAATCGGCCTGGGCCCTGTCCCTGAGCTCTTTTCCTCAAGACTAGCACTCTACCACTTTGAGACACAACATCCCTTCCGATTTTCTGATGGTTAATTGGAGATGAGTCTCACCGACTTTTCTGCCTGGGCTGGCTTCAGATCTCAGTCTCCCGAGTAGCTAGGATTACAGACAAGAACCACCAGTGCCAGGCTAGGATTCTTTATAAAATGTCCATATTAAGCAATCCACTTGCTCACTAAGGTTACCAGTCTTTTCTCCAGGTGAAACCACTGTTTCAGGCACCTGGAAGAGAGGGCAATTGTTCTCATGATTCACCTACCCAGAGTCTGTGTTTCTTTCTGCCAGAATGAGTCTCTTTCCCCTTTTGGGAAGCTAACTATTAGTATATGAGCATCTTATGCCTCACCTGCTAAGAAACTACTCTGATCACATTCACCAATATCCGGTGCAATGACTTTCAATGGTCAGTAAATTGTGAATGCAATGATACAGGCTGTATGTGAGCATGGGATCTAGAAGCTTTCAAATTGCTTCGTAGGTATTTTTCTCCTATTATAAAAGTCAGCCAATCCTACACAGGACTAGGCAGACACTGAGCTAGCTCCCAAATGGCGTAGATAGTGTTCTCTTTAGGAAGGGAGGGAAGCAAAAGCATATAGTCAAGCAATGTTTTGGAAAATGGTATTGCTTATTTAAAGTGCTTTCCTCTGTTTATTGCAGTGTGACTCACTTGGTTAGCAAAATTAGGGCAGGAAGGGTAGATGCCACATCGAAGATAGTTCGTTTTGTTTTATTTTTTCCTCTTAGCTCCCATCAGAATAGCTTTGCCCCAAAGCTATTCCTTCAGCCTCATTTCCAGGATGAAGATGGGCGCCATCAGGATGGTGCTGTGGGCGAGGCGTGCATGACTTTGACCTTTGTTGTTTTACGTTACTGATTTTGAAGTTGTAGACAGCTCATCTTAGATTTCCCTAGCAAGAAAAAGAACTCTACTCAATTCAATCTGGGATAAGCAAATAATATAACATCTAATCAATAACTACCAACACACTCACATATGATTTTATCACAAAATTATGTAAAATAGATATTTATGCAAAATTTGTGTTATTCTGAAGTATCTCCTCTTATGATGCATAAATGTTATATTTAAGCCAATAAAGGACTAATTAACATTGACAGTTACTAGCAGAACTAAATAAGTTACTAAAACTGTTTTAAAAAATTAATAATTTTTGTGTTCTGGTAGAATTTTTAAGTTTTAAAAAGTTTTCTTAGATATATGAATATATAAACTGTTACTTTATGTAAGTAAGATACATAAATGTGAGATAATTTTTTTAAAAGACAAAATAGTTAAAATCTATAGCCTATATTTAATTCTAAAACTACCCATGTCTGTAGAATAATAATAATATTTTTCTAAGAATTATTTGAGTGCCTGTAGCTAATGAGAAAATCCATCTTCTTGTTTATACAATAGAAACTGTAGTACAGTCATGTACAGAGTTCACTTTAATTTGTCACTCACTCCCAATGTGATAACATTGAACTGAACACCTTCTCAACAAAAATAGCAGAACTTGAAATCCTTGGGATTTCATTTACTACCAACAGCAGGTTTTTAAACTTGTAGAGACATTAGTTTACACTTCTCCCAAAATGTGAGTTTCCTTTTACTGTCAGCTTGCTCTGATATGTCAGCTGTTACCATACATGGCATTTGTGTCTAAAAAATGATCACTTTCAAACTCATTGGATGCCATTATAAGTTAAACTTCTCTTTGTCAGGAAACAATGGTTTTAAAGTAATTGGAACTTGTGAAATTAAAGTTAGACTGCAAATAAGTTAGAGTTTTAGTATAGAAATTGAAAAAGACCTATTTAACATGGCTACCATTTTTTGGCATGGCTTTGTTTTTAATTCGGAGGCGATCTTATTTCCAACAAAAAAACAAGTGTCTTTTTCTACTGTAATCTGTGTCTCAACCAACACTTAACATGGAATGACTCACATTTTTTTAGGCTCTGTATGTTTATTATATGCACCATAAAATCATTTTAGAAAAATAATATACATTTTCCATTTTATTCTAATTTAGATTTCCATTTTCATCCTCAATGAATTTGTAAATTAGAGGCAGTCATTGTTCTTCTTTTAATTTATTTTTTTATTTTGTGTGTGTATATGCAGTCATTGTTCATGCTTCACAATGTGATGGTTATGATTTTATGGAGGGTCAACATTTTGGTTTTTTTCTATAACCAGCAACTGTTAGAACTATTGGCCAGATATAAATTTATACAGCCAGGTCTTCCCTTTTCTCTAAAGCAAAATATTTCTTATAGCTTCCACAGATATTGAAGAAACTTGAAAGTAACCAAAACAGTTAGGATTAAGTACTATGTCACAAATAAAAAAAATTCATAACCAGTTATACCAGTGTTTTATTCTAAGGTGTGTTTAACATTTTACAAGATTTTTTTCCTATGTTGGCTAAGAATCATTTATGGTATGGAAGGTGTCAAAATTTATTTCCTTAATGTCTTTCAAATATGCAGATGAATGAGTAAAGTATAATTAATTTGGGACAGGACACCAGTAGTCTTTTGCTTTATGTTTTCTGTGGCTTTGTGAAAATCTTAAGGAATCAAGAAACATTCTTGAAATTTCATTTTCCAAATCAAATTACTCAAGAACTATAGAGTACATTTTTTTCTATGACTGAAGCTTTTTATTTAAGATAATGTAGAAAATACGACTGTTGTTCAGATCAGACAATTCCTCACCATAAGGGAATATGAACATAGATTATCACACATTTTCCTTTTGTTTGTCCATATTTTCCTGATGACATTTAAATCAGAAATGGGGAACTTGGCTCTCTTGGAACAATTAAGAGAATGATAGATTATATCTGAATATGAACTAATTTGATACTTGATAATCTCAAAGGAACATTGGTTTTATTTGGGGAAAAGAAAAGAACATATTTACATGGAAATACTTGCCTATTTTATACTTAACCTGTTCCTATATGTATTTTCATATCTCTTTGCCATGCCAATCCAAATTTTTTTACATATTGCCAAGAATACCCCATTTTGGGTATTCCTTTCTCAGTCCTTTCACCTGATATTAATTTGACATTGATATACTGTAATATCTAATTCAAACATCTATTTATCTATCATCTGTCATCTAGTTCTCATTTTTTGTTACTGGAACTCTTAGCAGACATAGCCAAAAGTATTTATAATGTTAAATTTTAAGCTGCTATCATCTTGATAAGAATCAAAACAGTTTATTCATGGGCAAAGTTCAATATGGATTGTTAAAGCTTACTTTAACAGTGTGCGTTATTTGGAGCCAAGAAACAATGGAAGATCCACTGTAGTGAACTAAGGTGATCCAGTCAGGGTTGTTAGCCTCAGCAGCAATGGACAGATTGTGGTAATAATTCTGGCAGGAGAATAAAATATGCTTTATTCACTTGACACTGAAACTAGTATTGCTCACAGAATTCCTGTGTTTTTATCTTCTTCAATATTCAAAATATTTTTGGTTTTAATTTCCCCCTGAAACTTCTGCATTGTTTGGTGACTACCAGGACTTGTGTCCTCCACAGAGGAGTTTCCTGGGAGGCAGAGCTGTTAGTTTTGAAATAGGATGGTTCCCGTCCAGATGGAAATGGTGGCCATCCTACTAACAACCCTTTCTAACTGTTATTTGACCATTTGCCAAGATAGCTCCATATTGATCATCTTTGGCTTTATCTATTAGAACGCTAGGGCCAGTGTACACTAAGACTCTGATATCTCACGGGTTCTTAAAAAGGATTCCCCTTTGTGGGAGGTGTCTACCGAACATATTGCCAGGCTTACTTTAAGGAGCTTATCTTAGAATATGTCAACGTTAACCAGTTCATTCATTTGAATTCTAGCAGTTTTTTTTTCATTCGTGAAATTTTGGAAAAGTTGATTTTATGCCTGGACCTTCCTTAGCAAATGTAAGCAGAAATGTATAAAAGGAGGATTCAAAATGTCATGAATTATTTTAAGCGTATTCTTTTTCTCCCTTTCTTTCTCTGGGAATTGGATTCACTTCTGAACAAGCTATGATGATATGAAAGGAGTAGCTCATTTGCTTAGAGTCTCCTCTTGTTTATGTGTGTTCATACTTTAATTTTTTAATCTCATTTCTGTCTTAAAATACCTACCATGATTTATGAAGCTGTTTCTATGGCATTATAACTTCTCTAGAAGACAAACAGGTGTTGGGAGGGAGCTTGGGATGTTGATATATATCTATAAACATTATGGAAATAATAATCAGAAGTATAGTGTATCCAGCCTCATTGCTCTCAGGAAGGGTAAACACTATCATTTATGTGCTTGTGAAATCTACAACAAGATCATTAACTCCTTTCTTAATATCCTCAATCATTTAGTAAAAGGGAAAGAGTGTGTTTATTTGTAAATTTCCTTGAAAGTTCTGTTAAAATTTAAAGAGAATTTTTTACCCCAGGAAACTATAATAGATTCACTTAGGATCTTAATCTCCAGTAAACTGATGTTATTGTGTATGTATACTAGAGTTAGATATTGAAGTCTGTGGACACACCCTCCATTCATAACTATCCACTTATAAGGCCTGCTGGGCTAGCGAGAAACACGCAGGGCAAACTTCTACAAAGTGCTTCAGGGAGGTGATGGAGCTGACATAGGAAGTAATAGAATATGTTTTCATTTCCATGTACTTCGCATATTATAACAATGGATTAGAAAGGTGTTCGGCAACTAGTTTTTCTTTAAATTATAACATGCTGTACAGACTGAAATTTTGTGCTCAAATTTAAGTTTTAAATTTGCTGTCAGATCTGTTTCTATAGGAAAGTTTCTTTTGAGTTATTTTCAAAGATGCTCTTATTTTGTATTATTGAAATCAGACTTGAATGCTTTGCTTCTTTGTGTAAGATAGGCTGTTACAGGAGGTGGAAACATGGAAGATAAATATTCTGCATTAAATGAGTTGTTTGTACAGTTCAGTATTTCTGATTATTGAAGAACCCTAGATGCCTGCATTCCAATTAATCCATTTGCACACTCTCTCTCTCTCTCTCTCTCTCTCTCTCTCTCTCTCTCATCCTTATTGGTACTAGAGACTGAACTTGGGGGCCATGCACTTGTTGAGCAAGCACTGTATCACTGGAGACTCCCAGTCCTTTTGGTTTTCGTTCGTTTTTCCAGTAGGATCTTCTACGAATTCTGCCACAGATGACTTGGGCTGTGATTTTCCGGGTTTTGCCTCCTAAACAACCAGGACTAAAAGTGGGCATCACCATGCCTGCCTGGATTCCTAAGTTTCTCAAGTAGAATAGGCCCAGTGGTGCTGTTGGCTTTTGGAAGACAGGACTCCGACAGTTCCTTCTATACATGCCTTTCTTGCTTCTGTTTCCTCATTCTTAAGAAACAATGCTTCTGTAATTTTTCCAACCTCCTCCCACTCTTCCTTTTAATTTTCTCAAAGTTTTCTTTTCCTGGATGCTCTTCTCTCCCAACCTTTGTTATATACTTTATTCTATTTCCTCAATTAAAATTTTTTTTCTGGGAGTCAGTAAAGACAGAGTAACACTATTTTTGAAGCAATTATTATTGAATCAAAGCAGAGGTTTTTTTATTTTTTAAAAAAAATTTTGCTGCTCTTTAAAGGTGCTAATATTAACCAGGTAACATTGGCTCACACCTTTAATCCTAGCTGTGCAGAAAGCTAATATCTAAGAATCACAATTTGAAGTCAGGCAGGTAATTTCATGAGACTCATATCCAATTAACCATGAAAAGCCAGAAGTGGTTCACATGGTTCAAAACGTTTGAACATGAAAGGTAAGGGACAGTGCCCAAGCCCTGAGCCCAAGCACCAGGACTGACACAAACAAACACATACAAAAAAGTGCTAACACTGATAACTCAATCTCCAGGAACCTTAAAATAACCAGTAGATATAATTAAAAAAATATTGTTGCAACTGAATATTGAGCTCCAAGTTATTGTATGTTTTCCTTAGAATATATATGGATTTTAAAGAGATTAGATATATAAAATAATGTTTCATTTTACACAAATGAATCTATCCCCTATTTCATAATAAATAAGCTAAGAGTTGTACTTTTTTAACTTCATTAATCATGACTGCATTTTCTCTCATGATCTAAGGACTGGCCAAAGTGCTGTGTATCTCCTATGAGGGCTGCTTAGGAAGTTTTGCTGGAAATACCTAAATTGTCACCTAACCTTCAAGAGAAATGTTTAATATCAAAGAAACATGGATTCGATTCCATGGTTTCCTTCATTGATAATAATTAGCATATTCCTAGCATAGTCCTAGCAGAGGATCACAATAGTTCAATAGCTATGCATGTATGACCATATAAAATGATGTTAAGTAAAATAAACTCCAAGATATGGAAACAAGAGGTTTTTCATTGTTGTTGTTATTTTTAATGTACTATGTGAAATTATTTCTTTTTTCTTTTGCTTGTCTTCCTATGGTTTCTCCCTTGTCATTGTATTTGATTTTGGTCCTGTGGGTATTGTATATATATATATATATGTATATGTATATTTATATGTATATGTGTGTGTTTATCTGAATTAGGGAATTGGGACATCAAAATGGTGAGACAAAGGGTGAACCAATTGCAGCAGCAATACTCACAAGATGATATGTGGGAAATTAACTGTACAACTTAGGCAAGGGTTGGGGAGGACAGAAAGTGGGAGAAAAATGAGAGGGGAGGTAACAAGTTTGACAAGAAATGTACTCACCACCTTACATATGTAACTGTAACCTCTCTGTACATTGCCTTGATAATAAAATTAAATTGAAAAAAGAAAAGGGGAATAATTAGCCAAAGCAAAAATAGCATTTAGAGTCACAATGATTTTCGTATAATTCCCAAAGAATGTCTATTTGAACATGAAAATAAAGCTAATTAAATAGTTGAATAGAATAAAAAGATCATAAACATGAATATCTACAATGTGCATAAGTATGAAAGTTGTTCTGAAAGCATAATTATAAACATTGCCCTTAGTAGTAAATAGTAAAATCTTAGGAGGAATAATGTCATGGTCGCAACTGGCCTTGTTAATAGACTTCAGTTGAAATTTAGACTGTTTTTTTTTACAGAGCTCATGATGCAACTGAAGTTTTGCTCTCTTTTTTGGTGGTAGATATAAAGTGACCTAAATATTACTAAGTCTAAGTGCCAACTATGGTGACTTTTATTCTGCAAAATATATGAGGAGGAACCGATGAAAGGTGGAATATTTGGTTTCTTTCATCAGTGTGCAGATGTTCAACTTGCCAAAAGTCTGGAGTCAGACTGATACCTTCAAGGTAGATGATTATGAATTCAGTTTTTTTTTTTTCTGATAGTAGTGCTTGAACTCAGGGCTGAATGGTTTTAATCAATTGCTCAGCTGTGCTCTACCATGTTGGCCACCCCCTAAGCCCAATCTTATGCTGGTTATTTGAAGAAGAACCCTGCTGAACTTTTCTATTGGGGCTGGCTTTGAACTGAGATTCTCCAGGTGTCTGTTTCCTGAGTATCTAAGATTATAGCTGTGAACCACTGGAACCAGGGATATGCTTTCTTTTAAATGAAACTTTATATTAATAAATAAGAAAGGAAGGAGAGAAAACTATCTCCTTCGTAGGTGTTCGCACATGAATTTTAAATATATATTAACTTTTAGAATTTTTTCACCTCCATATTTAAAAATGATAGATATCTTATTCAAAAGAGAAAAAAATTCACCAGTTACGACTAGTAAGACAAGACTAGAGCATTTCATGTTCCCAATAATTTCAATAGTTTTTATTTCTTTCAAGTTACTTTCAAAGCTCCTTTCTAAGTAACTTCAATGCTTTCTCTTGTCGTACTGATAAACCATGTATTAAAAATACAAAAAGTAAAAAAAATTTTTTTAATACAAAACGTATTGAAAAAAGACTTAAGCTTACTAAAAGTAATGATAAGGTGTCTAGTTTTATAGTCTAAAAGAAACAAATTTGAATGTAATCACAAGTAAATATAAATGTTGAAGGAGATAGGTTTGTTTCAACTGATGTAAACATATTTAAACAATGCTTATGTAAAGAATGCTTATATATATATATATATTGAAATATCACATACCTCTCTCTAAACATAATTTTTTTGTGCTTCATCTATCAGTTAAAATAGATTTCAATAAAAAAAGACTTAGTGACTTATATGTCATGTGAATTTGAGGTCACTTTCTGTTTGGGGCAATATTTTTCTTGTTAATAAAATTTATTTTTTCCATGCTTTCTCTAAGATGAAGACATTTGTAAGATGATAAATAATTTTAATGAGAAAACCTATAAAACTGAAACAAGAGTTGAAGAAAGCCATGTCTCCCAGACATAGTACTTATCTGAAATTGATTTGAACTATTTCAAAACATAAGCTGTAAAAGTAACTCCAAGGTTGGTATGTACAGAGGAAATTACATACGTATAACTCACTGTGAGAGTTTCATGAAAATCAGTGGAGAAAAAATTCATAATTCATAAAATAAACTGCATTAATATAAATATTAATTAATGAATTAATTAATTAATTGATATCAATTACTAATTAATTAATCAATATTAATTAATGATTGGGTAATGGAAAACCAACTTCTACACCAAGTGTGAAAGTCAAAAGATAATAGGGTGACATCTTTAAAATACTAAAATAAATTACCCACTATACCATACTAAAATAAAATATCCATTAACTTAAACATGTCTTCCCAGGACTGATAGTTACTAAGATTATTAAAGCTAAAAATATTAATCTGAGAAAACACAATTAAATGAATCTGACAAACACACATTCAATGAAATACCAAGGAAATATTGGTGTTCTAAAAACTGAAATATTCTAGGTATAAGAAACAGTGGAAATACAAATATAAGTAATGGTAAAAAAAAGCAATAAAGGGGCTGAAATTTATACAGAATTGAAATGTGTGATAACTATAATATAAAACATGAAGATGAAAAATATTGAGTAGAGTTAGATGATTTTAAATTCCTATTGTTTTCTAAGAATTGACAAAGTCCTAATTTATAAGCTCTCTATAAATCAAACATACAGACTTAAGCTTTGAGATATAATATGTGTAATTAGTAAGATAGTATGTGCAAAAACTTCAACTAATACACCTAAAGAAAGTGAACTGGGAATTGCAATAGACACCTGTAATCGTGTAGTCAGGATGCTGAGATGCAGATTCTACTTACCAGAGAATGTTGAGTTTGAGGCCAGCCTAGCCACATAGCAAGACTCTACCTCAAAAAGGCAAAACTACAACATATATCTCACATATATGTATATATATATATCAGTATATACCAATAAATCACTCATGACAATAAATGCATATGAGGTAAAGACTAAATTAGGTGATGATATTTTTGTTGGTTAAAATATAAATTTGTATAATCACTTTGAAAAACTGTTACGTTAAAGCAAAAAATATCATTTAGCAATTTCACTGCTGTTTACCTTTAAAACACACATGTATGCATATATTTGCACATGAAGACACACTATAATGCTAATAATCACATAGATTTTTATTCCCCACACTGGCAAATGAACTAAATAGACATTATCATTAGAAAAGTAAAGTCATTTGGTTGTCCACTCATACAGTTGGCTATTACACAAATATGAGAATGAGTTGTTACTGCATACCTCATTGTGAATGAATCCTATACAGTTAACATAGAAAATGAACAACATTAAAGTACCAAATGCAAAAGAACATGGACAATGCGTGTGTGTTCAAAATTTAAAAATAATAGGTACAACTAGCCTGGCACTGGTGGCTCCTGACTTGTAGCCTCGGTACTCAGGGGGCTGAGATCTGAGGACCATGTTTCAAGGTTTATCTCTATGGCCCATTTGGGACAGATTTGTGCATGTCACACATGAGGACTAGGAACACCTGTGTTCAGGTTGCAGCTAAATTCTTCCATTTTAAAAATATTTTGAATGAGTTAATTTGAATATGCAACTCTAAAACTGGCTTTTTCCTTGGGACAGGTGGGAGAGGCAGAGTCAGCAAGTCGGTTCTTTGTATTGTCTGTAAAGGACTCTAAAATCAAGAAGTGAGAGAAAACTGCATCAACATGCTTTATGCCATAAGACAATCAACCTCACAAATGGATATTCAATACGTATTAAAATTCGAACATGTAAATGAGAGATTTTCCTAAAAAAAAAAAAGAGTTATAAAATGTTCAATTATGGCTCCCGTCTCCTACACCCAATCATCTGCATGGATATATAGACATATAAAACCAAAACAAACACCAGAGTTCTTACAATTGTAAAGAATTATGATCAAAGGAAAACCCCCCAAACCCCTACTCCATCCAGTCTAGAAAATACTATGTTTTATTATTTGTCATTTAATGATACCTAGATTAAGTACATGGGTATCGTTTAACTCAGTACTTTATCTTCTGAAACACTGCAACACCAATTACTTGTTAATTACCATCTATTTCATAGTTACATTTGAGTTCTAAAATAATAATTACAATTAACATATTGCATTCATTTTGTGAGGATCCCCCAGTGTGTGCACTTTTTATTACCACCACCAACACGATTGCTACTCTCTTTGTATGTTTTATTTATTTCCATATAGGTTTGATTTCTTTGCAGTTTCTCATTTTTGCCTGTTGTATAATTCATGATTTATAGAATATTGCAGAGGGTGTATGACATTCTCCTCTGATTGCCTACTCAATAATTTTTATACCATGTAAAAAAAAGTTGAGTCTTTGAAATATTATTTATTTATTTATGCTTGAAACTTGATTTTTCTTGGTGTGTATTGATATTGGGGCTTGAACTCATGCTTAGCTGATGCTCTTCCACTAGGTCTAAAACTTTGTACTTGGCTCCTATTTGGTTAATAAGAGATAGGAATCTCAATTTTTCTTCCCAGGTTATATTCAAATTATGATGCTCAGTTTTCAGCCTCCTGAGTAGGCATGATTGTAAAAGTAAGCTACTGGTTCCTGAATAAATCACACTTCTAAAGCATTTTCCCCAGATTCTTTGATTTGGACTCCTATTTTAATGTTTTACTCTATTACTATTTGACTATCAAATAATATTTTCAAAGGGTCAAGAGCTGTTATTAATTACTTTCATTTTTAAGTCATGTTATTAATAAGAAGCTAGGAAATAATACTTATCTAAAATTAATAGTTTAGCAAAGATGGATTTAATCAGAATTTGATAGACTCAAACAAGAAATGCTGTCATAGGTCATGAATTTATTTATGACTTTTAATCATAATTGTTGGCATTGTTGATAGTTCTATTAAGTTAAAATGCATTTATATCTGCCCAGTGATGACTAGTTAGATGCATATAAAATTACTCAGAACTTTTTCTTGAGAAAGAAGCTAATCTTTTTCTACAAAACTCCCAATTTACACTGAGTATCAACTACATTCTACCACACACACACATGCACACACACACACACGCACACACACACAAATACACACATTCTAGGTTATAAAAGGTGGTCTGAAAAAGTTTTGGCATTAAGAATGCAGAATAAAGAGTAGTCATTCTAAAATATCAGAAGGATTTTGCTAGAAGCATTATTATCGAAATAAAAGTATTAGAAAGAAGGGTTGGGAAGCCGCAGTATGGTTTCCATTGACTGTTAAGCTAAGGCATTCATTTGGAGCAATAGTATTGTCAGATTCTCCCTGAACTAAGCCATGGGCTCCTTAATGATATCCCTGCTTCCAGGATCATCTAATATTTATCTCTCCATCAGAGGGAGAGAGGTTTTTCCCAATTGTAAATCTCCTCAAATCACTCTATTATATACCGATCTATGGGTTCTCATTTCTATCAGGATAAAATCCAGACTCCTGAGCTAAGCACACAAGGCCATTCAGGATCTGACACCTGATTTCTTCTACAGCTCATTTCATTTATCCCCACCTAATCTGTGAGCTTCTTAAAGTTTTTTTAAGTGCATTGTACTTCTCACTTTGCAATAAAGCCCTCCCACCAGAAAGGATTCTGGCATGCATTTTCATCTACTTTCTTACCTTTCTAAAGTGAGCTCATAGGCCATCCTTCCTTTTTAGTGTGTTCACTCTCACAACGGCAGTACAGTTTAGAAACTTCCACTATGTGGTCACAGAATCCAGTCCTTGCCTCTCCTTCTTTGAAATGACCCACTTTTTAAAGAGTTTGTTACAGTAGTCATGTCATTTGAAGGACAGGAATTTTTGACAATTCTCTGTTTAGAAGATCCACGATGTGTGTCCAAATACTTGTGGAGTAAATGGATGTGTCAGCTGAAGTGGGGATGATTTAGGACATGCTTTAGAAAAATTAATCTAGCAGCAGTGCGAATGGATTAAGAGAGAAGGGAAATTACTGAAAGTGTGGGGGTGGGCACGAAAAGGGTAGGTGGTCAATGTCATCAATATTGTAGTTTTTTCAGTGACTAATAATTGCTACTCTCTCTGTACAAACTGTCCCACATGAACTATTTTTATTCTTATGTCCACAACTATTATCTCAATCTAAATTTTTCAAAATTCAATATTCCCAATCTTCATCTTCATCTAAAATCTCAGAGATGGGCAAATGCAGTAAGATATGGGGTTTGGATTGAAATAGATCTGAGTTTCTAGCTTGACTCTAGTGTCAAGCCTTACTTGCTGGACTACTCTTAATATTTAAAAGCTCATACTACTGGCTTCTCTTGCAAACTGGGAATGATTTTTATCCAGAAGGATTCTAAGGCTTATGCTAGGCAAGGTTTATATGATTTTCTCCATAAGTCTGGTTTTGATTCTTTCTTCTAGTCTTAGAGTCCTATGAAGGATACTTGTCAAAAGCAATTAGAATTATGGAGTCCTGGTGGTCCCAGGTTTAAGGCACCTTAATAGGCTCCTTTAACTTTAACTGTTCAAACTTTCAAGTCCAGAGAAAATACATTAATCCGGTTGTAGAATACTTGCCTTACGTGCCTACTTGCACGAGTCCGTGTGTTCAATCTTGAGCAGTATATACAACACACACACACACACACACACACACACACACACACACACACACACGTTGTGTTTAAGCCACTATCTGACATGCCTCAGCTTTCTTGCAATAAGTTATTTTGTACAACTCTTTTGTATAATCATTCCTTTCACTAGGGAACATACTTTCCTTTCTCTGGATGAACTCTTCATTCTCCAGGACAGAACTAAGTTGGAATTTATGAGAGGAGAATGGGGACAATTTCTGCATCTGTACATTTATTAACTACATGGGTTTCTTTAATCATACAGTGTCACATGCCGTCTATATGGACCCAACAGGTTCCATCATCATGCTGGGTACTGAGGGCTACAATGTGTTAACAAAACATATGTAGTCCCATCTAAAATGTGATGTGGAAAATATGCTGAAGTATGCATATCAATTGTGCGTAAACTGCACCCAGGTCTAAGTCCACATTCAGCTGAAATTAATGTTGAGATGCCCATACAGTACAATGACGTGGAATACTTGTCTCAAAGAGGCTCCATTTTGATTGGTAAAAGAAGGTTCAGCCAAATAATCTGAACTAAAGTTCTATTTAAAGTGTAGTAAAGGAACACTTTCCAGATGTTTCCACCTTCCCTGCCAGTGAAAAAGGAGAAAGATATGTTGATTGTGCTCCAACATCACAAGCTACATTAAACAATACTTCCTCTCCCAGCACTAGACTCTCACAGGGAAACAGATGGAACAGGACAACATTGCCTTGAAGGTAACATATGAATGTGTTAAAACACACAAGTGTGCTATATATATATATATATATAATGTGATACACACACACACACACACACACACACACACACACACACACACATACTGCCACATCTGGTGATGTGGTGGTTGCTCAGTCCACCCAGAAGTCAGTTTTGAGTCTGAATCATATGGTTGCAGAATCTCATTTCTAATTCTTGAGATCTTCACAACCGTGAAAGTTGAAACTCTTCAGAGTTGCTTTCAGAACACAATTGATGGACACAGAGACCATCTTGTCTTCTGCATTCCTTCAAGACATGTACTCACTGTCTTACACAGGAAACTGTGACTCCTCTGTACATCACTTTGACAATAAATAAGTTAATTAAAAAAAACAACAAAGCAAAGGAAATAGAAGAAACAACCCATGAGAAATTCAAATAGACCCTAAATGAAAGCAGGTCACTTGAAATCAGTTAACTAAAATGGTTTGTCCATCTTCTCATTGAGTAGCAGAAGAATAAGTTGCCTCAGGCTATTTGGAGAAAAATGAAACTTTGCAATTGTAATAAATAATTGAAATACTTCCCTGGAGTTTTGGAGCCTATTCTTAAATTTATCCACTTTGGGATATAATTTCCTTTAGGGCAAGCATTACATTATGGATAATACTAAGAAATGATACATGTTTTATAAATATTTTAGAGACCTCAGAAACTAATTGCTGAAGGGAGGTGACTCATTAGCATTATTACAGTAGTTCCCGAACATAAGATGATTGAAGACCTTAGACTTGGAGATAAATGGAACTAGATTGCCACTGTATAGAAAAGGAAAATAAAATGTCTGAGCAACTTCTTCAGTTTTCAGAACAGATACTCGTCAAATTCTTTATTACATTAGCTCTCTGAAAATGTCTCTCCACCTCAGCTGCATGTTAGAATTGCCTAGAAATTTTAATAAGAATGTCAACGGTGAAATCACATGGCTGAAGAATTTGAATGGAGCTCAGATATTCTTGTATAGGAAACTGGTTTTTACAACTACTGCTCTGTGGGGGACTGCTTAGAAATGCTTTTTAGGTGAAAACTTATTTATGTGCATAGACCTGGTAGTGATATTTCAAGTCCATTTTTCTAGATTTTTGTTTCATCCTAGAATTAAATCACTAAGTCAAGTTCATGTGGTAGTTGCCATTCACCATAGTGGCAAGTTAGGACTATACAAAGAAAATGTCTTGATGATGCTACTATGACCTGTAGGTTAAGTCCCATCCCTTTGTGATTAGGGCTTCTTTTAAGATCTCCAAATAAATCACTACAGATGTCAGCTGTTCTGTTATCAAGGCAAGCTCCATTGAGTTTACAATTTCAAAGGGTTCAAAAAATGTAAGTCATGATTCTAGCCAAATCTCCCCAAGACCAGTGTTATTATTACAGTCTTTAACAACAAATGCTCTCTTTAGATAAAATAGCTAGTAAGACTGTGACTCAACTTTTGCTGCAATTAAGCAACTGTTATTTTGAATGTGATTTTTGGCTGTTATCCTTTAACCAATAGTGAAATGAAAATCTTTTTATGGGTTCCTGATCATCTGAGAACAGTTTGAACTAAAAATTTCAGATTTTTAATTCACAGCTTTTAAATGCAGATAATTGCACCTGGTTTTGTTCTCTGTTCTTAACAGGAATTTATTTTTTCCCCTTCTTATCTATCGTCAAAGTGATGTACAGAGAGGTTACAGTTTCATATATTAGGCCTTGGGTACATTTCTTGTACTGTTTGTTAGCTCCTCCCTCATTCCTCCCTCCCCCTCCACCTTTCCCTTTCCCCCCATGAGTTGTTCAGTTGGTTTACACCAAATGGTTTTGCAAGTATTGCTTTTGGAGTCGTTTGTCTTTTTATCCTTTGTCCCTCAATTTTGATATTCCCTTTTACTTCTCTAGTTCTAATACCAGTATACACGTTTTCCAATGTACTCAGATAAGATACAGTGATAGTGTGGGTACAACCACAGGAAGGGGATACAAGAGGATCATCAACAATAGAAGCTATGGTTTCACATGACATGTTGAAAGTGATTACAACAGTGATATAATACTCGTTTCCATAACATGGAGTTCATTTCACTTGGCATCATCTTATGTGTTCATAAGGGCATAGCTATTAGGTTCTTGTGACCTCTGCTGTGACTAGCCTAAACCTGTGCTAATTATTTCCTATGAGGGAGACCATAGAGGCCATGTTTCTTTAGGTCTGACTCACTTCACTTAGTATAATATGGCCTAGTGGTAAAGTGCTCCCCTTGTATACATGAAGTCCTGGGTTTGATTCCTCAGCACCACATATATAGAAAAAGCCAGAAGTGGCACTGTGGCTCAAGTGATAGAGTGCTAGCCTTGAGCAAAAAGAAGACAGGGACAGTGCTCAGGCCCTGAGTTCAAGCCCCAGGACTGGCACAAAAACAAAACAAAGAAGCAGGAATTTCTTGACTTGCTAAAGTTTCTTCTCTGGTACTCATTTCTAAATGATGGTACAAGAAGAAACAATTTTAGTAACTATTTTGATATATACCTTGGATCATCAATATTCTATTGTATAACTTCTGGAACTATTGCCCAATCTGATGAGATAATTCATTTCAGATTTGTTGATCGTGTTTGCCTCAACTACAGCTGCTGTGTGTATGTGTATGAGTATGAAACTTTATAGCTGCTGGCTTTTAAGGACAGGAAACTGAAACCTCTTGGAATATTTTTAAGCAGGACAGGATTTAATAGAGACCTCTGGACTCCTTGGAGGATAAAGGCTACACCCTGGTTTGCTTCTTCAATGAGGAGTCCCAAGCACTGCACTGAACTTGTCCACCATCGGTATGCTTGTCTCTAAGCTTCCATTGCAAACTTAAAGCAATGTTCCACACAGCAGCTTTGCTAAGGCAAAGTCCCAAGGAGTAAACTCACCTCCTTTGATCTTGGGGAAAGAACAAAATCCTCCATAGAGCCATTGGAACTATTTGTAATCTGGATCCAACCTCTACCTAAACTTCCTATACTATGCCTTTTCTCCTTTCCTGCATTCTGGCGGCATTACTTACGTTCGGTCCTTTCTTCCCTCATTTCAGAGTCATGGTACATTTTGGTAGATATGATGGATTGGTTTCTCCATCATCTCTTTCAGTTGCTTGGCATTCATTTTGTTTTTATTGTGAATGATGGAAAGATAAACCTTCCTTTTCTTGGTTCTTTTGTAGATAGATTTTGTGATTTGGTTTGAGGTCCGTACAATTATAATATAAAATGTAAAATTTATAGTTGAAAATGAACTGAAAGCCCATTTACCTGCTGTTCAGGTATTTCCTGAGGCAAGTTCAAAGGCATGAGCATTTCTCTTGCTTTAGTAACAATGTTCCTGGTCTACTAATTGTGTTGAGGGTAGGGAGGGAGTTGGATATGAGACACTGGAAAATCTCCTACTTTTCTCCATTTTGTTTTTGTTTTTAAGATAGTTTGTTTCATTCATAGTTCATTTTTTAGATAGAACATTATTTTCTGTAGAACAATTTGTACAATTTTATTCTTTTTTTTACTGGATTCTGTTGTGATTGTTTTGATTTCTGCTGTTTATTCTAATTTTGGAAAAAGTATCTTTTTTCCCTCTGGTTGCTTATAAAGCTTTGTTTTGATCACTGGTGTTCTAAAATTTTACTTTTACATGTCTATATGGAAATTTATTTTCATTTATCCTGCTTATTGTGCACTCTGCTTCCGAGTTGAGTGGATTATAGGTGTTATATACTATTTTATTAGTCTGAAATGTTTCATCCATTATGTATATGAGTAAGTAATAGGCCTGTGTCCCTGCTTTTTTTCTAAGACAACTAATAAGTGCATAAATGTATGTATTTTCAATGAATTGTGCATATTTACTTTTGCTGAATTCTTGCTTTTTGTTTTTATTTTGTTTTTTTGTACTGGTGCTTGAACTAAGGGCTGCCTGCTCATGCTTGTTCTTGGCTTGTTAGTTCATGGCTGGTGTTTTCTCATGTAAGCTAAGACTCCACCCTTAAATTTTTCTGGGTTGACTTGAGATGGAATCTATTCCATATTTCTATCTGGGCTGGCTTTGAACTATAATACCTTATACCTTAGATACCAGCCTTCTTAGTAGCTAGGAATACAAATGTGAGACACCAGTGCTTGGTGCTAAATCTGTCTTTTAAACTTGCTCTTATTTATTAATTTTTATTTACATTGTGATTGTGGGGTTATTTTGTGCTGATACTACATCTTGAATTTTAGACCTCACATTTAAAAAACATTTTTTCTTTGCCAGTCCTGGGGCTTGAACTCAGAGCCTGAGCACTGTCCTTGGCTTCTTTTTGCTCAAGGCTAGTACTCTACCACTTGAGCCACAGCATCACTTTTGGCTTTTCCTGTATATATGGTGCTGAGGAATTGAACCCAGGGCTTCATGTATATGAGGCAAGCACTCTACCACTAGGCCATATTCCCAGCCCCTTTTAAAATTTTTTAAATTTAATTTAATTTTATTGTAAAGATGACCTAGAGCTTCTGGCTATACCACATAGCAGGGAAGCCATTAACACTAGGACAACAGTCATGTAAAAAAACCTTGAGTGTACCTGAAGAAATACTCTTTGACCAATGATGGTACATTTTGGGTATCAATAAGATATTAAATGAAAATTATTAGGTTAATATATTAAAAAATAAAAGTTAGCTGCTGATGCAACTCAGAGATAGAACACATATGAAATACTAGGTTTCTTCACCAACCCTACATAAATGAAATAGATACATATGTATGTCCCTACATGTATGGACATACATTTGTTTTTGTTTGTTTGTTTGTTTTTGGGTTTTTTTTTTGTTTTTTGTTTTGTTTTTTTGGCCAGTCCTGGGGCTTGGACTCAGGGCCTGAGCACTGTCCCTGGTTTCTTTTTTTTTTTTTTTGCTCAAGGCTAGCACTCTGCCACCTGAGCCACAGCGCTACTTCTGGCCATTTTCTGTATATGTGGTGCTGGGGAATTGAACCCAGGGCCTCATGTATAAGAGGCAAGCACTCTTGCCACTATGGACATACATTTGTATAGCATAAACAACCAGCTGGCTAGGATATGGCTCAGTGGCAAAGTACTTGCTTAGTATGCATGAGGCCCAGGGTTCCAACTCCAGCACCACCATAAATAAGTAGATGTGTAAATAAATAAAACTGAATTACCACTTGCTGGTGTTACATTAAAAAAAAAGATGATGTACAGAGGGGTTATAGTTACATAAGTAAGGTAATGCATACATTTCTTGTTGAGCAGTGTTTCCCATTCCCTCGTTTTCTTCTACTTTCCCTCCCCTGACTCCCCTTCCCCTAAAGTTGTAAAGTTCATTTCCAATATAGTATCTTGTGAGTATCACTGTTGCATTGGTTCAACCTTTGTCCTCTGTTCCACCATTTTGTTATTTCCCTTCCCTTCCCTAAATCAGATACACACACACACACACACACACACACACACACACACACACACACGACATAAGGTACCAAAACAAAAAATAGTGACAATAGGCGATAAACCAAAGAAACAAATAAGTGAAAAAAAAATTACTTCACACCGTACATTAAAAAACAAAAACAAACAAACTAAAAAAAAATCTCTTGTTTTTATATCTTGGAGTTTATTTTGATTAGCATTATTGTATATGTATATTGTATATTATTGTATATAGCTATTGAGCTATTGTGATCCTCTGCTAGGACTATTCTAAACATGTACTAATTATTATAAATGAGGGAAAACATGGAGCCTGTGTTTCTTTGGGTTTGGCTTATTTCACTTAATATAATTTTTTTCCAAAGAAAAAGCCCACAGACAAGAAGATTTTCACTAGCTATTCAAAAGACAAGGGATTCATATAAAAAATATACCTAGAGCTCAAAAAAGTTAAACCCCCCAACAACAAATCCTCAAAGAAACAACCACCCTATTAATAAGTGAGCTAAAGAACTGAAACGAGACTTCTCTGGAGAGGAAATAAGAATAGCCAATAGATGCATGGAGAAATGTTCAACATCTCAGACCATAAAAGAAATGCAAATCAAAACAACATTGAGATTCCACCTCACCCCAGTTAGAATAGCCATTGTCAAGAAAACCAATAACAACAGATGCTGGTGGACATGTGGCCAAAAGGGAGCCACACTACACTGTTGATGGGAGTGTAAACTTATTCAACCACACTGGAAAGCAGTGTGGAGATTTCTTAAAAGCCTAAACATGGAGCTCCCCCATGATGCAACAGTCCCACTTCTAGGAATTTAACCAAGTGATCACAAATAAGGCCACACTAAAACTACCAGCAAAACTATGCTCATTGCCGCATTATTTACCATAGGTAAGATATGAAACAATCCCATGTGTCCCTTAGTAGATGAATGGGTCAAAAAAAATGTGGCATCCATATGCAATGGAATTCTCTTCTTCCATCAAAAAGAATGACATCAGCCCATTCGTAAGGAATTGGAAAGACCTAACAGTTTTGCTTGCATTTTTTTACTTGGGACTGGTGCTTTACCACTTGAGCTCTGCATCCATTCTTGGCCTTCTGCAAGTTTATTGGAGATAAGACTCTCTGAAATTTGTGTGCCCAGGATGGCTTTGAACATTGATCTTGGGATATCAGCCTCCTGATAGTCGTGAACAACTGAGGCCTAGCTTTATAGGTATATATGCTATGTTTATGTTTGGTAATCTTGGTATTTTAAATTCTTGGTATGTAAATATTTTATTTGTTGTTCTTTCTGATATTTTTCTTCATAATAGCCACTCCTAATTAGTTCAGCAATCTCTTTGGCTATAAACAGGCTGTTTGATCTTAACTTACAACACCTAACCTGAGGAATGTTTCTTTCCTTCACCAGTTGGTTTTCCTAATTGGGCAGGTTAGGTCACTCATCTGGGCTGATTCCCACTCACTTCATCCCACTGGTTTTACGGTCATGTTATTCAGTTTGTATGTGAGTCAATATTTTATTTCAGGAGGGCTGTGCTACCAGCATCTACTTTCAGAGCAAGCCTTCTCTTCTTGTCTTCTAGCCATTTCATATGCAGGCCTGTGGTATCTTCAGCGATCTTTTGAAAAGTGAGAAAAGTATTTGGAGAAAGCTTCTGTACTTATTATAACACTGTATCAGATGCAGGATGTATTTGCTTTTCTGAAGCTGAATAATTTCTAAAATATCCAGTCATCCATATGCCATCAGCTTAAGTCTATAGTTAATTATTTAGGATGGGTGATTTTACCTAAAAGCATGAGAAAATAGAAGGCTTTGAGCCATGTGCAATTCATGTAAACATAGTTTTATTCTGCAATGAAACATTTAGTTCAGATTTCTTATTCTATGACTGTGTTAAGCTCAAGTAGAAAAAGCTCAATACAGCATGTGACCATTTTTTTCCTTCCCTCATGCTCTTCATCTTAATTTTATTCTCAATAGCACATCTATAGTTAGTAAAGTCTGAAAACCTCTCCTTTTGCCTCTACAAGTCAAATAAATTCCATAGCTTGATCTATAACTTAACCCTTTGTTGAAATCCTGCAGAATTTTAGAACAGTTTTCTCTCTATGAAAACCAGTAGAGGATACTCATTTTCTTCTCTCACTCTAATTCTCTTCTCTAATTCTCATTTGGGAGCATCATTATTTTATTATCTGATTACAATATTTTGTTGTTGCACTCAGGTATAGTACTAAAAGTTTTTTCATTTTATTTTTCAAATTTTTATTATCAAACTGATGTACAGAGAGGTTACAGTTTCATACGTTAGGCATTGGATACATTTCTTGTATTGTTTGTTACCCTATCCCTCATACCCCCTCCCCCCTCCCCCTTTCCGTTCCCCCCCCCCCCAGGTGTTCCAAACAGTTTTGCAAGTATTGCTTTTGTAGTTGTTTGTCTTTTTTTTTTTTAGAAGTAGGAAATTGAAAGGGAATACCAAAATTGAGAGACACAGGGTAAAAAAAAAAAGTTTTTTCATTTTAGAGTTTATTCATTAAATATAAAGACTACTTAAGAAAAGCCCATGCTGTTGTAATTGGACAAAACTTTCAGTAATTTTCTTTTTCATATTTGAAGAACAAAGACTTGCTGAAAAACTTGCATACATTCAGACAAGATAGAAAATTTAAATTTTTAATTGAAGTAATGATAAAAACACAGAATAAATAAAACATAAATCTACAAGTAATTGGATCACCATCACATTATCACTATTTAGTCATGTACATAAATAGTTCATTTTGCTGCTATCTCACATTATATTGAATTAATTTACCAAGCTATTTTAAATAGTTGTACAATGAAGTTAGCAATTCAACAAACCAGTCTGTAAGTACAATGTATCTCAATTGATATGACACCTGCCAAAGGTTATTTATTTTTTGTGCTCTTAGTAGTCTTGAAGACTGAACCCAGGACCTCACACATGCAAAGCATGTATTCTATGACTAAATTATACCTTCAGCTTGTTCTAACATCTATTAAAATTACCATGTCTGGGAACTGTGGCTCAAGTGGTAGAGTGCTAGCTATCAGCACAAAAGATCAGAGATAATGCTCAGGTCCTGAGTTTAAACCCCAGGACCAGCACACAAAAACATAATATGTTTGTTAACATCCTTGTTGATGTATTTCGTATTGTGTGCATATACATTTCTATTACATATATAATTGAATAGGTAGAATAAAATTTGTCAATTGGGAATAGGAAAAGGGGTGTTATTAATCACCATGCCAGAGTAGCATATATAAGAAGTCATTGATTGCTTCACTGCCCAAGCCTTGCTCAGAGGATGAGAGGTGGAAAAAGAGGGTCCTGAGAGATGGGCAATCAAAGTCCTGAAAGCTGTTAGTCTGTTCTTCCCATGCATCCATCAGGTAAAGTAAGAATAGAGGCCAGGGTTGATCATGTGCTTCACCTCCTCGCCAAAGGTCCTTGTCCTTCTCACCAATTTCCCCCAGACCCTAGATCTAAGGAGAAGAATCGCAAATCATGGCTGCATCTAGAATTAGCTATAACCTGTGAACAAACAAGCTATCTACTATTCTTCTCTCTGCCAACTACTGTCCTTGCATCATTCTGTTTTTGCATATCTCAAATGACCCAACTTGATCCACTTTTGTATTCATAAAATTCATTTCTGCACATATTTGTAAATCTCTGCATTTTTTATGACCATCTGTTCCATTCCCATTTCCCAGGATAGAGAGTACAGCTCAATCCTGGGTCTCTTTATATTTTTCTTCTCTCTTTTTAATCAAACAAAACCTATTTTATTTCTTCCTTTTTTTACACTCCTGGTAGAATCCAAGACTTAACATCATTCTACCTGAAGTGATAGCCACTCCTTACTCTTACGTACAGTCAAGCTTCGCTTTCTTATCTTCTGTGTCCCAGTTCTCATTAACACAGCTGCACATCTCACTCATGCTAGTGAAACAATTTCTGTCAATCTTCCTTCAGTAATTATCTTAATTCCCACAGAAAGCTCTTTTTTAATCCTAAAAGTTCAGAGACCCATTCCATAGACATGATTGTAATTTCTCTTCAGCTTTTAAGTTGTTTTGTTCACAGTTTTCTGGATGACTGGGAGAAGGACACTGTAGCCAAAGCATCATATCATTGAAATAAGTCAGACACTACTCTCAACACAGTCACTGTTCACTCCCTCCCCTCCGCATTTTGTATTAGCATCACTTAGTTGTAGAGAGTTTTCCTTGCTGTATGTCCACATGCTCGACAAAGTTTCTTGTTCAGACACTCCCTCCCCCATGATTTTCTCTTGCCCCCTCCACAAATTAGAAGTTTCATTGTCCTATTTTTACATATGTATATAAAATATACACAAAATGTTTTGACCACATTTGTCAGCCTTTTCCTTTTTCTCCATTTACTCTTACCCCTGCCACTAATACCTACATTCAAGACAGGACCTATATTACATTCTTGTCACTCAGTTTTAAATGTATGGTTGTTGTTCAAGAGGCTTTCACCTTGGTATTCCACACATGCATATACAGTAAGTCAGACTGATCCCCCTGTCTGTTCTCTCTTTCCCTATAACCATCTTCCTTGTTATCCAATGGCTTTCTATGAGATTCATTTTGATATCTTTATAAATTCTTCATTTGCAATATATTTCAGTATTAGTTATTATCTAACTTTCTCATTTCCTCCCTTACAATTTCCTCAAATAGCCCTACTATTACAATCATGTTCACATGTATATATGATCTTGCATTTTATGTAAATTTTTTAGGTCCAGTAGCTACATATGAGAAAACCTGGCTTGCTTCATTGAACAATCATGTCAGTTTCATCAATTTCTAAAACACATTCCCCAAATATGCTGTGCTTTTCCCCCTGTATCCAAATAGAAAATAGTGCCTCTTACCTCCCTTTAAGTATTTTTGCTTCTTAGTGGTTGGTAGCTCACACCTGTCATCCTAGCTACTCAGGAGAGAATCACAGTTCAAAGTTAGCCCAGGCAAAAAGTTCATTAGATGCTTATCTCTAATTAAACGTCAATAGAGCTGTGGCTCTAGAGATAGAGCAGCAGCTTTGTGTAATAAAGACACATGAAAACTCTAGGTCCTGAGTTCACAGGATGCATTGGGGCACCAAATATGTAGGTTTCTAGTTTTATACCTGGCTTTATCTTTTTAAACTTTTCACTAGTGATCTTCACATATGTGATTTCCCCATTGGAGCCCATTTTCTTTAATTGAATGATATTGACTAGATGCTATCACACCTTCGGCTTGTGCCCCAGAACAGAGTGGACTTGCCTCCTGCGATAAGCTTTGAGCAGTTGGAGATCGCTTCTCTGCTTCATTGATAAATGGACTTTGTGCTTTTAATTAGTGGAGGACACCAACTGTCCTTTACTCTGCTAGCTTTTCTAGTGACTCTTCACCCCAGCAGACCTGTTATCACAATGTTCCTTCCTGTGGCTATTTCCACACCTGGGCAGACACTGATCTTATGAGTTGAAAGCATTTAGCAAAATCTGGGGTTCACATTAGGCTTGCATTCTATTGGTTATATCTGGCTTTCCAATAACACACACAAGATAAATAAAGGTCTGTGACTGTGGACATATGGTAACAATGTACACTTTTATAGAAATGGCTATGAAAAATAAAGTAAAAATATCTTGATTAAAAAAGGCCACTTGTTTGGTCCTCTACTTCATTTTGTCCTTTGTTTATAGTAAATAGAACTGTTACCTACCAAGGTAGGTACCAAGATGGATAGAGTCATCCTTGACTCCATGAATAGCAACAGGCTCCTAGCAAGACCTTATTTTGTATCCCCTCCAAATATATTTCAAATTTTTCCATACCAATTCAAATCTCCTGACATCTTTGACATTGCCTTGCTATATCCACAAGTCCCTGGGCTTCCTGGTTATCTGTTTCCTTCTCCATTTCCCCCTCTAATCCATTATGAGCACAGAAGTAATGGGAACCTTGCTCAATGGTAAACTAGCATGTGATCCAGCCTGTTTGCATCTTCAAGGGTCATCATAGCATCGAAAATAAGATCCATGGGCCTATGCTTGATCTGCAAGCTCTGGTTGTTTTTGATCTCATTCCTTGCCGTTGTTTGTTTGGCTCTGTAGACTTTATATTGTTGGAATGTGATAGGTCACTTCTTCCATTATAATCATTGCAAATTCTGCTGTCCTCCATTTTCTACTTCAATCCATTTCTTTCCTTGCTAGAAAAGGAGCTTCCCGTCTCTCTTCTCAAAGGTGGCTTCTCTCACACCCAAGGGAAAGTCCTATTTATCCCCATCCTTTTTATATTTCTTGTTTTAGCAGTTAATCCATCCACAATTTTGTGGATGGGCACGGTTTGTCTACCACAATCACATCATAACAAATTGTCTTCTTTAACTTTTTTTGGAAAAGAAACAAATACATTCTATGAATGAATGAGTTATAATTTTGAGGATCCTGAGTTCAAGCCTGTCTTCTATCCATTTTTATACTTACTGGTCTGCAAGAAAAGGAAGTCCAGAAGGATAACAGCAGAAATGTTATTTTTCCATCCACTGTATTTTTATTATGTGCTTAGTATGCACCAAGGAGAGCACTAGCTGTTGAAAACACAAAGGTCAGAGAAATACATGTTTCTCATGTTGTTGGGAAACTAACAAACTAGTGCAAAGAACACGTTCCTCAATAACTGAAAAATTAGTATAAATTTGAAATTACCTAAGAATCAAATGGAACCGCAAGAGTATCTTGTGGGAAAGAAAAAAATGACTAATATTCTTAACAAGAATATCATGTTCCAAAGTGGGTGGGATTGTCAGAAATATGAGAAAACAAGGCAAGGCTAGTAGGAACAGTTAGAAGCAGGAGGTTATTCTGATGTGAGGTGAGAGAGAGGAGCGGGGCAGATATCAAAATGAGAATTGTAAGATACTTTGTCAGAGGTGTAGATGCTCCTGAGGATGCTGAGTTCAACCCCAGAAAGAGAGAGAGAGAGAGAGAGAGAGAGAGTCTTTATCTGGACTCAGAGAGGGAGGGCCAGGAAGTATAGGCTTTAGTAGCAATTGGTCCAGTCAGCTTAATGTTTTGGAATCAGTTTCTTTGCCCATGAGGTCTGGAGTTTTCTCAGGGAGAGTTTACTGACAGCTTTTAAGTGAAGTGTATAGATATTTAAAAGTGTAAAGCCAGGACAGAATGAATAGTTAATAAAAGGACATGGCACAGAGAGAAAGGTAATTAAGCATCTATTACATATAAACCTATTATTTATTAGTCAATTCAGGGTGTAGTAAACTGTGAAACCATTTGTATATGTTCTAATAATTGACCAAGTAATTATAAATGGAGAAAATAAATTTTGATTGTGTTTAATCTAGTGCCATCTTCAGGGAAACACTTCTGTCAAAATCGTTCAGATGTACCACTGCCACCACTCACAATCAGACTAAATAATAATCAATAAAGCAGTTTAACCTCACACATGAAGCAGTGAGGAATGGCTCACAGTACAGCGTCTATTGCTTCTAGCAGATTCCCTGGCCTCTGACTATGTCCTCCCAACAAGGAATGTGTGTCTTCAAAAGGAACCACTGTGGCCAAATGTAGGAATTTTGTTGCTTATTTGTCAGTACTACAATTATTGTAAATCTATAGCTTAAGAGTTTTACAGATGTGCCTGAAGAGATGAATATATTTATAATTTGCATTAAGCATAGAGACAAGGACCTATCTCCATTTTTAAATATAGACTGTTCCAGTTTTTCCTTTACTTACCATAGTTTCTGGACCACATTGAATGCATCACAATCTATTCGTGATCAATTCAATCCTTATCCAATATGGACATAAGCATGAAACATCTCCCAAACCTGCAGATCTCTCTCTCTCACTCTCTCTTATCAAACTGATAAGATCTAAATTCCATTGCTATCACTTGCCTCAGATAATAACACGTTCCTCTGCTGAAGTTAGTATAAAAGTTTATGATGTTATTGACTTCAGACAGCTCCACCAGACCCGAGGATTATTGATTTAATGAGTCTTTCCTCTTCCTGTTTTCTTTTTAAATTTGCCTCCACATTTACCCTCTGGTTTATTAGAGTGCCAATGCTCCGAGCTTTTATACTACATTGCTCCAAACTTATTTCTAAAGGATGCCTGCCCATAAATTACTCATCAACCATTTAAAGGAAGAGCCAGAATATAATAAATATCAAGAAATTGGAGCAAACAGGCTTAGGTAGAGCTCAAATCTCTCCTCTTTCTCTGCCTGTTGAATATACTTCCTGGTAAATACAGAAAGGAATTGAAAGGAGAATGTCACCTGGCACGTGGTATGACTGTGCCTTGTGGCAGATGGTATGGTTCTGCATGGGGAGAGGGATGAAATGCCACACGCATGGCTAGGATGGAAGGATTCTGAGCAAGTGGCGTTCCTGGGAAGCTCGCCGGCAGGCTCTGACATTAACGGTTTTATTAAGTTCAGCTGTGGGCTGGGGCCCGCTTTGGCTTCCAATATTTGCAGTGTTTTAATGGCTGTCCCTCTGGTTCATGCAGGGCGGTGTGGAAAATAATTGTATCGGGTGGTAAGATTGATAGGATTATGGTGGATGGGGAGATAATGTGCTTTATTCTATTTTTTTTTTCATTTCTACAAGGAAAAGGGCAACATGGATGAATGGATGAATTATTTGCAGAATGGATTTGCTTTTTTTTTTTAAAGAAAGAAATTATCTGAGTAAGGTGACACTGTACCTCATTTTGAAAATTTTCCAAATAATAGTTCCAATGAATCCTGTCTCGTACACAAAAATGCCACAGCCTACTGTGAACTCCTGGAAAGAAAGTGGGTTTGCATCACGTTGGCCCTGAAGAAGCTTAGCATGCATTGAGCAGCATGATATTTACAAACATTGGAGAGCCATTTACAAACATCAGGAGTAGTTTATCTCTTGCTTCTATTTCAAAAGACCCTATGAAGGAGTGATAAACCTGTGTGATTAGAGTGTATTGTGTTCTGGTCACCTGTTGAACACATTATGCAGTAATGCCTGTTTGTATTTTTTTTTTTAAGATTTTGTTCTGATGTTTTGGGATTTCTTTGTCATTGTAATGTAGTCCTGGGTGATAATAGATTGTGCTTTCAACAGTAGATAGCCTGTTTGTCCTGCTAATCATTTCCCCAAACAACTCGTAAATGTGATACATGGATTTCAGCATGTTGAGTCTTCTAGACTGTGTAAATAATGTGTGCTGGGTTCTAGTGGTAGTGCCCTCGTGCCCCATTAGGTTCTGCTGTTCGTGGACTAATAATTAGATATGTATATGTTTTCCCTTTTTTCTGTTTACTACTTAATATTAAGTATCACTAATGTAAAACGAAGTCTATATTTCTGTGCCATAAAATCTTTTTCTATCCAATACTAAGGTAACTAGTTAATTCAATAAGTGTAATCAAACAAATTATACATACATCGATGTATTACAATAGCATCTATTGTTAAACTGTTGTATTAGTGTTATGTCAGCAAAGCCTGAAGCTATTACATTTCATTACATAGATACAGAAGGCTATATTTATTGGGTAGCTTTATGCAAATTCACTTTTTATTCTCCATTCTTCACAATCATTTCAATCATTTTCAATGCTTTTTTTATACTGTTGAAAGCAAAGATACTTACATTGAGGTCTTTAAAATTATGACAAAAGACAGAGCCCCTGAATGCCTGTTGTTCTGTGTATAAAGTAGAATACTATTTATTTTTAAAGCAGTGACAGTGAGATGTAAATAAGCATGAATGAGTATGGATGAGCTTTAAGTACACACATTACAGCTGAAATCCAAACTGCCCCACTCTACAGCATACTGTCACACTTTAAGTGACCTATTTTCTTTGTTAGGAGTAATGTGTGTTTCCCTACATTACAACATTTTACTAAATTTTGCTCCATCTCTTTGCGAGCAAAAGAAGTCTTGTGGCTAAATATGTAAAACTGGGAAACAAAATGAGAGATACAAACACAATTTGGGATTTCAGGAAATAGCAAAGCTCACCTGAACATTTACAGAATGCTGTTTTTTTGTTTTGTTTTGTAGAAAGGGGAGTTATTCACATCTGATAAGAAAATTGTCTATGAAGTTAACTGAACTTCCATCGTAATTCCCTAAGAAGAGGGGCCCTCTAAAGATAACTCTACCAAATTTAACTAAACTTTTAACACTGGTGTAGTCTTAGCAAAACAGAATGCTCTGCCCCCCAGTAGCCCATGCTTGCTGTTTTTGTGGATGCCCCTTGACATAAACTATCAGCCAAAAAATCAAAACAACCAAAGCAGAAAACAAAAAAAATTAGATTTTTTTTTTGGCCAGTCCTGGGCTTGAACTCACGGCCTGAGCACTGTCCCTGGCTTCTTTTTGCTCAAGGCTAGCACTCTGCCACTTGAGCCACAGCACCACTTCTGGCCATTTTTTGTATATGTGAACCCAGGGCCTCATGTATACGAGGCAAGCACTCTTGCCACTAGGCCATATCCCCAGCCCGGAACTTTTTTTTTTAAAGATAGGCCAATGAGCCCTGTGCCTGCACCGATGGCTCTCTTACACTTATAATCCTAGCTACTCAGGAGGCTGAGACCTGAGGGTTGTGTTTCAAAACCAGCCTGGGCAGAAAAGTTCCCATGAGACTCTTAATCTCCAATTAGCCACTCAAAAAACAGATACAGAGCTGTGGCTCAAAGTCGTAGAGTGCTAGCCTTGAGCAAAAAGAGCCCAGAGACAGCACCAGGTTCTGAGTTCAAACCTGGGACCAATAGAAAAACAATAACAAGATAAGCTAATGACGTGAATTCATAATTCTCAAAAGAAGAGCAGCAAATATCCAACCAGCATGTGAAAAAATACTCAGTATTACTCATCATCAAAGGAATGCACACCAAAGCCACATCGGGTTATCATTTTACCCCTACTAAATGACAACAATAACAATAAAAATAATAACAATAATAATAATAAATAAAGGCTGTCCAGGAGATGGAGAAAGGGAAACTCTTAGACACTGAAAATGAGCATATAAATTAGAATAATCATTATACAAAAAATACAGTCCTCAAAACCAAGAATAGAAATGCCATATGATACAGTACTTGTTTTATATTTCAAGAATAACTACTTTGCAAGGCAAATAACACTATTGTTGAGAATTTAGTATGCTATATTTACAGTGTTTTGTTAGAAATAACCCATTTAAGCTTCATAGCCATCTTATAATATAGCTAATACTTTCTACACAAATGAAAGAATTAGAACAAACAGTAATGAGGCAGTTGCCCTAAGATTACATAGATGCAAAGCTGTGAGACTCAGATCCAAACACACATCATCAATGTTCGCTCTTAGCTGCTATGCTCCAATATCGCTGTTGTAAGAAGTACAACATCACTGGGTGCACATTCTAGGAAATACGATCATTTCCAATGCTGTCTTTCAAAGGTCACTACTTCTGGCTTTTTATTACAATGAGAAAGAGAAACTAAGTGTATTCTTAATGCTTCTAAGAGTATTTATCAGCCCAATTTAGGAGCTTGGCTTTGAGAGACAGCTCTTGATTATGGATTCTGCAGGTTGTTGATATGGGCATATGTTGACTTCATTTCAGTTAGAATCAATGCTTATCTTCATAGGCGAAATCATATTGAATTAAGATAGACTTCACTCACCAAGAATATTGGATTAAATATTAATACATGCTATTCAGGCTCTATAAGGTAATAGGAAGACCTGAACATTTGCATGTTTAACATGTATGCAGTTATCTTAAGCACTTTTGATGACTCTTTCATTTAGTGTTCTTAACAAAATACATTATTAATTACTGATAATTTGTGAATGAAAAGTCTACAATTAAATGCAGTTAAATAACACAGATGAGGAAGGGCTTGACCAATTTTACCCCAGAAAATGCTTCTTTCTAAATACAGAGCTACACATGAGACAAAGTAAATGCTTTCTATCCTCTTAGAGTGCACAGAAGTTAAACATGTATTCAGTAAATAACCATAGTTTACACACAGAGCTATCAGCAAAGTAGCCTGATATCAGTTAAAAATAAGTTAAATGAGTAAGATTATGATTCTGGAGAAATGACCTATTCTAAAATTAACCTGTGTAGGTGAATGTGCTTTGGAAGGAGAATGTGTTTAATCAAGGAAAACATGATTAGAAAATGGTTGTAATCAATAAGAAGGCACTTTGAAGAAATAATCTGTTCAGTCTTCTTAATGGAGTCAGAATGGTCAATATGATATCTAGAGAAGAGAGCTAGGAAGAGTGGTGTACACCTGCAATCCCAGTACTCTGGAGGCTAAGACAAGAAATACACAAGCGCAATCTGGGCTCTGTGGAAAGACCCTATCTCAAAAGATAATCAAAAAGAGAAAGAGGAAGGGTAGAATGAGAGTGGAGAGAAGGATGGAATGGAGGAAGGGAGGAAAAGAGAGGGGGAAAGACAGATGAGATATTTGTTATTATTTCTCTGTTGTTCTAAGAGAAGACACTTCTACTTTTCATTCCCTCAATAAGCATTTATTCCCTGTGTACCTCATGGACAGCACTGTTACAATGCTGCTTTGAAATATGAAGCAAGTATCTTTAACTCCCATTTCCTGGATGAGAAAAATTAATATTCCTATTTCTCTTTACTTTAACCTTGCTCCTAAGGTAACTAATTCTAACCTGCCATTCCTCTACTTGATGTATTTTATCTCTTTCTCCCCATTAAACTCCTTGCTTTGCCATGCTTAAAAAAATAAGGGAAAGAACAATTAGAAAAACCCCTTTCCCCGATGAAACTTAAACTTTATTGGAGGTAACAGAAAATAAATATGTAATGTATTTAGTATATGTGCTGCTGAAGCGAGCACAGATGAATATCTAAATTAAAGCGTTTTACAATTAAAAATATTAAAAAGGAAAAAGAAATTGTGTTTGGCTCAAAAATGTTGAATTCTACTACGGTTAGTTTCTAATTGCTTAAACAACTATTATAATATGATATTCTTAGCATCTTATTTCTAATCTGATTTGCTTGTAAAATAAAGAAAGAAAAAACATCTTTGAAACTTTGTAATTTTCCATTTTGGGTTAATTACTCTTTGGTTTTCTGTTTTCCTTTTGAAATTTTATTATTATTAACTTTAAGCAGTTGTACAAAGGAGTTTCCACTTAGCAAAACAGTTAATGTCACCCCTTTCAATATTCTCACTCATCCCTCCCCTGCCCTCCTTTTTCCTCACTTATCTTAATTTTATATAACATAGTTTGGATTCTTGTCTACATTCTCCTTCCCTTTTCCTCTTCATTCATCTAACTGTTTCCCTTTGATACCATCCCACTCCTTTGGAGTACCTGCTTCCTGGTGTTTTATTTTTCTGAACTTTGATTTTGACTTTCTACAGAATTACAGTATTTGAGATATCCTTTGAATCTATTGTATTTCAGTTAATACATTTACATACACTTGCATACCACCCAACATTTTTACTTATGAGTTTATCCTAAATCTAGATTCCACATTTAGGGGAAAATGTGGATCCTTTGTCTCTCTGACTAACTTCACTTAACATATTCTTTTCCAAGCCTTTCTATTTCTTTACAAATGGTATATTATCATTCCTTATAATGGATGAGTAAAATTCCATTGTGTACATACACTACATCTTCTTGACCCATTCATCCATTGAGGGGCATGTACTCTGGTTCCATACCAGGACTATGGTGAAGAGTGCTGCAATAAATGTGGTTGTGCTGGTGGCTTTCTTGTATCCTCGCTTTCAGTCTTTTGGGTAAAGGCCCAGAGTTGGAATGGCTGGACTGTATAGTGAGTGAACAAGTTTACATTCCCACCAACAGTGCATTAGGGTCTCCTTTTGGCTATATCCTTGCCAACATATTTTATTACAATTTGTACCAATTTGAAGTGAAGACTCTGACAAATTCTTTATGCCATAATTGTCTCATTTGTAGACAATAAAATGATTTATTATGCCTTGGAAAAGCTCGTAGCAAAACAATGCCTTAAAGTTAAATGGAATTTCTCTATATTAAAATAATCCACATTCATGTTCTCGACAGATTCTGATCATTTTTGGTTAGTTGTCTTTGTTACACTTTTCTGTTCCTTACATGCATTTATAAGTGAAGCTAAGTGTATGTTTCTCATGAAGAACTTAAAAATCTCTTCTTAGATATTGGTGTCATGAAGGAAATTGAGACAGTATTACTATCTTTAAGCTAAAAAACAGTGCTACTGAAGCCTTATTTTCATTCCAATATCACTTGAGAAGTGATGTAAATCTCCCATTAGGCTCTAGTTGGTTAACATTTACAAGGCAGACAGGCACTCAGCAAGTTGAAAAACCCATTTCTCTATTGGCCTATAATGACTAAGCTCTACAATTTCTATCTACCTCAAGTGGACTGAACCATACACTCACTGGCACTGACCTTCATTTATTGCATTGTGTACATTGCCTACTGTTGCCATATATAGTAGCAATATTCAAGATGGTCATGTCTATAACCAGAAGGATGTGGACCAACTGTACAGGTAAAAGTATGTGATGATAAAGGCAGCCTACCAGTAAACAGTGAGCATAGGGATGAAGAAACATGAGTTCTACTCTTATGGATTTTAAAATATATTCTGAGGCTCAGGCACGTGGAGAGCATTATCCTTTCTTTATAACTTAGAAGCTAGGCATAATAAAATGGTAATTCAGTATAAATGCAAAGAAAGTGGTTATTAACTTTGTTGCAGTTGGAAAATGTAAATAAATATACCTCTAAGAAAGCAGGGTGATAGAATATTAACCATCAGGCTAGTGAATGCTGCAGTTAGTAAACATATTGCAGTCTGGGCTTGCATGTATATTGTGGGATATAAATTCATTTTCGATTTATAAATTCCATTCTCATTTGTGTATATGAACCATCCCACCCTGCCCCACCCCACTTCACTCAAAGAGAGGTCCTAAAGTAATTGCTGTTATTGAAATGAGTGAATTTATAAACAATGGGAGATACAGAGTGTAAACTCCAAATGCTTTCTCGGTGCTAATATTGAATGACTCTAAGATAATTTGGCATGTCCTCACCTAATCTTTGATAAGAAAGCCCTCCCAAAAATAGGATGGAAGAAAGTCAGTCTCTTCAACAACTGGTGCTAGCAGAATTGGTTAAACACCTATAGAAAGCTAAAACTAGATCCTTATATATCACCTTGCACTAGAGTCAATTCCAAATGGACTAAAGACCTTAAGGTAAAAGAAGATACCCAGAAAACATTGCAGGAAGCAATAGAGAAGCATGGGGTTCCTTGGCACAGGTTGAAGCTTTTTGTTCTTTCTTTTTGCTAGTCCTGGGGCCTGGGTTCAGGGCTTGCGAACAGTCCCTGGCTTCTTTTTGCTCAAGGCTAGCACTCTACCTCTTGACCCACAGGGACACTTCTGGCTTTTTCTACATATGTGGTGCTGAAAAATCCAACCCAGGTCTTCATGTATGTGAGGCAAGCACTCTACCACTAGGCCATATTCCCAGTGAAATTTTCTTAATAAAGGCACCAAAGTAAAACAAATTGAAGAAATGTAGGGTAAATGGGATTGCATGAAACTGCAGAGCTTCTGCATGGCAAAGGGCATAGCCTGCAAGATAAATAGAAAGCCCACAGATTGAGAGAAGATCTTCACTAGGCATACAAGAAATAAGGCCCTCATATCTAAAACATACTTAGAACTTAAAATATTACATCCCCCCAAAACAAATCCCAAAGACAACCACCCCATCAATTGGGTGAAAAACATAGAGACTTCTCGGAAGAGGAAATAAGGAATGGCTAATAGACACATGAAGAAATGCTCAACATGTCTGTCCATAAAAGTAATATTCCACCTTACCCCAGTAAGAATGGACATTATCAAGAAAACTAATAACAACAGGTGCTGGTGGGGATGTGGCCCAAAGGGAACACTACTACAGTGTTGGTGGGAGTGTGAACTTGTTCAACCACTCTGGAAAGCAGTATGGAGGTTCCTCAGAAGGCTAAACATAGAGCTCATCTATGACCCAGAAATCTCCCTTTTGGGCATTTACCCAAAGGATCACAAAAAAAGACCATACTGAAGCTACCAGCACACCATGTTCATTGCAGTATTATTTTTACCATAGCTAAAATATGGAACCAACCCAGATGCCCTCAGTAAATGAATGGGTCAAGAAAATTTGGTATTGTAAACTGCCATCGCAAAGAATGACATTGCTCCATTGGTAAGGAGATGGAAAGACTTGGGAAAAAAATCATGTTAAGTGAGGTGAGCCGGACACAAAGAAACATAGATTCCATGGTTCCTCTCATTAGTAATAATTAGTAAATGTCTAGAATAGTTCTAGCAGAGAAGCACAATAGCTCAATAGCTATATACATAAGATCATATGAGAAATTCTAAGTGAAATGAATTCAAACATATGGAAACAAGAGGCTTTTTATTGTTATTTTTAATGTATTATGTGATTTTTTTTCTTTTTTCTTTTCTATGGTTTATTCCCTGCTGTTACTGTATTTGATTTTGGTTCCCTGGATGTTGTATACACATTTGTCTGGATTAGGAAAACATCAAAATGGTGAGATAAAGGATAAAGGGTGAATCATGCAAAAGCAATACTCACAAGACAATATGTTGGAAATTCACTGTATCACTCAGGTGGAGGGGCTGGGGAGAGGAAGGTGAGAGAAAAATGAGGGAGGGCATAACAAGTATGACAAAAAAAGTACTCATGACCTTACATATGTACCTGTCACCCCTCTGTACATCACCTTGACAATAAAATTAAGTTAGAAAAAGAATTTGACACATCCTAGGTTCCTGAGTTATTTCTAACTCTCCTGCTTTCTTACATAGACAGAACATTTGTGAGGAAAGCAGGCCTGGAAACCCAGAGCAGAATGATAATTCATGATTAACAGGAATGTCACCAGTCTTGAGTCATTCTTCTGCAGAAAGGTCAGCAATTGCTGGAAGTAACTACTTCTCTGGCTGGGTAAAAAATACTAGATATGTGAAAGTACATTCTCTTTACTCTTTAGTTTTTCCTTTTGATGCTTTCCTTTGCAAATGTTGACTTCTCAGGGAAACATGATATGCCAAGTGAGCCATGGAAGGGGAAACATGGTTCCAAAAGAATTATACTGATTGTACCTGATTCGTGTAACTGTAACCCTTGTGTACATCCACTATAAAAACAATAAAATGTAATATAAGAAGTGCTAGACCATAAAAAATGTATGTTAAAGAGGTGACAAAGTAATTCTTCATTTGTATTATACAACTAAGGAGATATGAGGTAGACTAGAAGTTGGTCCATGTTACTGACCAGTGGCGCTGCCTTGACTCTGAAGCTAAAGCTGTTTCCTTTCTGGAGAAGACTACAAGACTACAGATTACAAGAGGGGAAAAAGACACCAAAGCAACCTGAGGTGGGCTAGTGAGTGCTAACTGGCCAGTCACATTTAGACAAACAAATTCAGCTCCCTGGAAGCTCCTGCTTAGAAAGGTAAATAGAGATGGCCTACGGAAAACAACAACAACATAACAACTGCTTCTGACCTAGGAAAAGTTCAATGAGAACAAGTACAAGAACATCTAGACAAGTACATTAATAGTGATGAGAAAGAAAAATGCAAACGCAGATGTCTGTGTAACCATTCCCCCCTGGGGCTAAGGACAAGCTGATACCTCAATGTACAGATGTTAGAACAGCTGTCATGTTCATGGCTCTTTTATGAAGCTTTCCAACTCTTATTCTTCACCACTTCAAGATAGTTAGCTTACGTGTTTTCTGTCTCATTCAGCCACTTAAATAAAGACCACAGAAGTGCTAAGAACTCAGGGAGGCATACATTCTTTTACCAAACTTAATAGTACAGAATAATATTGATTTAGAACTAAGTTATGGCAGTAATCTCCAAATATTTGGATTTTTCAAAGAGAATAACTCATAAACTGCCCATAATGTACCCCATAAATAAGTGTCCACTTGTAATTATGCCAGGATTTAAAAATAAACAAATGGTTTATTTACTTCATAATTTCATAGAATATGTTAATACAGAAGAGTCTAGAATTAGTAGATCTCATTTTCTCATGCCACACACATTTGAAAACTGTAAATTGGTGTTAGTCCTTGGATTGACATTTGGAATACTGACTTATGGTACAAGTATTTGGATGGAGATAAATTTAACCTCTCAACTGCCTTTCTGCTTCTCACTCTCACTGTCTGGGAGCATTTGTGCTCAAGACTGGCACACTATCACTTGAGCCACAGCTCCACTTCCATATTTTTGGTAGAGTCTCAGGGTCTTTGCTGCTGGAGTTGACTTTGAAGTATAATCCTCAGATCTCAGCCTCCTAAGTAAGTAGGATCACAGGGATAAACTTCTGGAACCCATCTTCTTACTGTGTTTCTTCCTCTTCTTTCTTTGCTTCTTTCTCTACCCTTCCTCTGCCACTCATTTTCTCCCTTTGTATCCAGTAAGTCCTAGAACATAATGCATCAGGCTGTGCATATTTAGACCATCATGCTTGCTGACAGCTACATTTGAAGCTTCTCTTGAGTTGTTCTACTCAGGGAACTATTAAATCAAGCAAGGAAATATGCCTGCAGTACTGGAATGCTGAAGGGAAAAACCAGTTGAAGTAGAGGGACACAGCCTGTGTTAGAAGAGGACGCAAAAGCAAAATGGAAAGTTGTGAGAGGTGCAGTGTATCCAAAACTCGGGAACCAGAAATGTCTAGGTAGGAGACAATTCAAGGTGGTTGAGAACCATGGGCCTGGTGTAGACATAAAGGATGAGATGAAAGCAATTTGGAGTAATATATCTGAACATGCTTTTCTTGAGACAATGCCTATTATTTGCAAACTCTCAAAGCATCAAGCATTGTAGATTGGTTAACAATGTCTTAATGTCCCAGGTACCATGAAATTAATAGTATCTACTGAAGTTAAAATGCCAAAATGTAAATTTGTTTGTTTTTTCAATTAGGGGCTATTACTGATAACTTTTACAACGGCAAGGAAGCTCTAAAAAGTGGTATATTTCTTATACAGAATCTTAGCGTGTAAAGAAAGGCTAAAAGAATTCTTACATACTTCAAAATCACACTACAATTAAATGAATCTAAAAGCATGATTTTATTGCAATTTAGTTTGCTAAATCTATTAGGATTTAGAAATATTGATTATCTGGGTGCTGGTGGCTCAGGCCTGTAATCCTAGCTACTCAGGAGGCTAAGATCTGAGATTCATGGTTCAAAGCCAGCCTGGGCAGAACAGTCCCTGTGAGACTCTTACTTCCAATTATTCACTCAAAAAACCAGAAGCGGTGCTATAGCTCAAGCGGTAGAGCCCTACCTAGCCTTGAGCTCAAAGAAGCTCAGAGACAGTGCCCAGGCCCTGAGTTCAAGCTACACAACTGACAAACAACAACAATCTTGCTTAGCAGTCCAGAATTATGTTAATTTTCTTTAATGCAGTTACTGTTCTCCACATCCCTGTAGAATGCGTCAGTTAGACATCCCGCAAGCTCAACATCATCTGCCCTTTGCAACCCAAGGGCCTGTTCCACTCTCATCCTCCTGATTTCAGTTTCAGTGTAGAGGGCTGTGATTCTCTTAGTCACGCATAGGGGAAAGTTTGCCCTTAACTTGAAGGTTGAACTTCCCTTCCAGTCAACTAATAATGTTTCTTGCCAGATGTGCATGATTCTGTTTTGGTGAAATTCCTTAAATCACCTTTTCTTCTGGCAGCGCTGTTTAAAATTCTAACTTAGGACATAATACCCACTTGCCTCCATTTGTTTTTTGTTTTTGTTTTTTTTTTGGCCAGTCCTAGGCCATGAACTCAGGGCCTGAGCACTGTCCCTGGCTTCTTTTTTGCTGAAGGCTAGCACTCTGCCACTTGAGCCACAGCGCCACTTCTGGCCATTTTCCATATATGTGGTGCTGGGGAATCGAACCCAGGGCCTCATGTATACGAGGCAAGCACTCTTGCCACTAGGCCATATTCCCAGCCGCTCCATTTGTTTTTTGTGGGTTCAGAGTTTGAACTCAATGTCTCAAGCTTGCATGGACTGCTGCTCATCTGGAGCTCAACCACTTCTATTACAACTCCAGTTCTTTTTATTTTTTTGCTGATTATTAGAAACAGAGACGTTTCTGCCCAGTTGGCTTCAAACTGCAATCCTATTGATCTCAGACTCACAAGTAGTTAGAATTACTGGTGTAACCCACTGATACACACTCTCCTTTCCTTGCTTGTTTTTCTTTCAGTCAACTAACTCTAATATTACTATTTTTGAAGTTCAGTTTTTAAACACATTATTTTGTCGTTAGTATAGTATTGTCTATGATTTAGGAGTCAAATTTTTCATCCTAAAACTTACATCACTTCAAACTCTGATTTTATATTCTTTCATTTTATATTCTTGCAGTTTTGCCTTTACTAGATAATTCTCATCGTCATACAAACACAGTTTTATCTTTTGGTATAAAAAATAAAAACAATAAAAGAAAAGAAAATCCTTCCTGGATTCTACACATTCCTTCAGCAACTGCCCTATTTCTTTTCTTCCCTCTAGAGGAAGGCAGTCTCTATTGATTGGCTTCATTTTCCCCTTTACATGTTCTCTTGAGCATTTTCTAATCAGGTTTTGTCATAACCGGATTTGTGCTTGAGGTCCTGTTTCTAGATACAAAGCTCATTTATCAACAGTCATTTATAACTTGGTCTTCAAAAACATTTGATGCAGTTACTTTTTCTTTCTCAAAACCCCTTTATCTCTAGGTTTCTGCACTCCTCTGGGTTTTCTTAGACTTTCCTGGCCTCTTGCCATAGATGATTCTTACTCAAGCCTCTTGTGTTCTCCAGCTCCCAAATGGGGGGTGTCTACAGGATAGAGTCTTTATCCCTCTTCTAGTCTTCACCTACACTCACTCCTTAGCTGACTTCTAGCAACCTTGTCATTTTCTATTCAACTTATATTGTATCCATGTCTCACATTTTGATATCTCCCCACTAAACATCGGACTAGAATGGCATTAACAGCTTTTATAGCACTGTGGGTATTATTCAACAATAAATGTTTGCTTGCCTTTTGTGAGGCCTGATGTTCTAACACCAGCACAGAAAAAATGATAGTAATAATAAATTCCATAACTGAACTCCTATTAGTCTTCCATCTAAAAGCCAAAGCAATGATACACAAGTAATTTTATTCTCAGTCATCCCCTGTCAGTCATTCTGTAGACTACTCACTGTCTTTTCTCCTCTGGATTAGTGATCTACCTTTAGAACTGCCTGTTTCTGCTTCCAGCTTTTCTCTCTCATAGTAGACAGATGGGCACTTAAAAACACAACTCAAGTCAAACTCCTCTCCCAGACAAAGCCCTCCAGTGGCTCCCTAATTGTCTCAATACAATTTTGTATACTTTTTTTTTTTCAGTCCATGGAGCTTGAACTCAGGGTCTGCGCACTGTCTCTGAGATTTTTTGCTCAAGACTAATACTTTACCACTTCAGTCACAGTTCCACTTTTGGGTTTTTGGTGGTTAATTAGAAAGAAAAGTCTTCTGGATTTTCCTGCCTGGGCTGGCTTTGAACTGTGGTTCCTGAGTAGGTAGGGTCACAGGAGTGATCCACCAATACTTGGCTTCAATGCACTTCTTACCTCTGGCTATCGTGCTATTTTTTCTCTTGTACCAAGTGTCTCTCCATTCACTGTCCAGCTATATTACCCTTGTATTCCTGGTTGCTTCCTCCTTAGAGTATTGCATTTTCATTGGTTTGTTAGCTTGTTTCTGATAAGAGCACTTTTCAGTTACCCACATACCCACATTTTCAGCTCAAGCTTTGACTCCAAAGTCACCTTTGCCAGGAGTCTCCTATACTACTCTTCAGCCCGGAATTTGATGTTTCTAGCTTTTGTGCTCTTTCTCTTGGTATAATTTTCTACTGTTATCTATCTTCTAACAAGCATGACATTTGTCATCTTGTTAGACTCATGGCAAATATTTGGAGTTTCTAAGAAGACTCTTAGCTCCTTGCAAGTGTTCAGTAATAAATCATGAATGGATAAATGTACTTTTTACTATTTTCTCCAGAAAAAAAATATAACACACCTTTCAGAAACACACTATGGTCATGTCCTTCCTCTCTTTGGTTTGTCAGCTTCTAAAACATCTGTTGCTTTCACAGGGCCAAATCTCTTGCAGCCTCCCCATGTCTTTACAAAGGTTATGTTTCCATAGTAACTTCCTATTTCCTTTTCAACCAAAGCAGTAGCTCTGCACCAACACCAAGTTCTTCCTTCTCTTTTAACACTGAGCATTGTACATATAGTTAACCATACTGTCATTAATCCCTCAAGATCAGACACTTTAGGTTTGGCTCTCTTGTAACAGCATTATACTGCTTGTCTGCATTTGTTTGCCATCTTTTTTTATTATTCTTTTCATTTTATGTAACCATAACTTGCAGAGAACTCCCTAAGCAGCTTTGTTTATTGTATTTCTTTTCCTTCCTTCCTTCCTTCCTTCCTTCCTTTCTTTCTTTCTTTCTTTCTTTCTTTCTTTCTTTCTTTCTTTCTTTCTTTCTTTCTTTCTTTCTTTCTTTCTTTCTTTCTTTCTCTCTCTCTCTCTCTCTCTTCCTCTCTGTCTCTCATAACCACTCTCTCTCTTCTCTTTTCCTCTCAATGGTTTTTCATTGAAGTAGATTTTATAGTCTTCAGAAGGCAGGTTTGTAAGTTTCTTTTTGTAGTTAAAGAGGAGAGAAGAAAACAGATTTTTTAGAGCTTTTCTTCACAACCTATTTATATCTACTAATGTATTGGAACTATACATACCTATGTGTGTACACACTGACATACATGCTCACTGGACAAAATGATTCTGTGATAAAAGATATTTTTTAAACTGAATATATGACCTACATTAGTAGAGGAATTTTCAATTTCCAATTTCCTCTGGAATCAAATTCCAGAGACCATTTATGATTCCATTTTCAGCTTGATGAGCTGTAAGCTATGGTCATTGTCTAGGTTCAAGTTCTTCCAAATAAAATCACAGATAATAGAGCTGCAAAGATTCTTTTGAATTTCCTGTACAGAATCTTCTTTCTGTAACATGATGAAAATAGGCCCTAAGAGGGATTGATTTGTTCACATTCATAGAGTCACTTAGTATAAAAGTCAAAAGGTCAAAAATCAGAAATAGGTTTCCAGGGTAAAAGCACTTTCTCTATCTTGTTAAAATAACCAGTATTTTCTTTTACTCTAAGTTAGTCTGGTATATTTTTTAATCCATTGAAAGTAACATTTACCTTCCATTAAGTTAAGGATTTACTAAACATCTTGTATCTAACAGGTTAATGGTTCCTAGAAGCTCAGCTATTTTCCTGGCAGATTTCTATTCAGATTCCATCTAGCCATGTCCCAGCTTTGGTTGTATAATGGTGATTTAGTGCAAAGAGATGAGAAGGAAGAACTGAAGAACAAAGTGTGAAAAGATGAATCATGTAGGAGATCATGAAGAAGAAATCATAACCTGTCTACTCCAGAGGAATCAACATTACTTCATACTGTGAACAGTGATGGGGACAATCCTGGAAACACACACAGGAACTTAATTTTCTGCTCTATCATTTCTAATGTGAGATTTGGGACAAGCTGATTAATATTTCTGAGCTTTAGTTCTTCATCAAACATTAAAATGGCAACAATAGTAGTATTGTTGCATAGATTGAATTTGATAAATTATGTAAGAGACACTGCTTCAGACTAGTCTCGTATTTAAACAGGAAGGCAGGAATTATTGAGTAACAGAATCTGCTAATAACATAAAATTAACAAGGAATCTATTACATTATTAATATGACTTCTATTGTTTGACACACAGACTGAATAATCTTACGTGGCTCTGCTGTACATCTCTAACTTTGTGCCTTTGCTTCTGCCTCTGCTGGTCATTTGAGGTGCTTAATAGATAGTACACAATGAAGTTTTGTTGGAGTATCTCTGTGTCGATATGAGTATAACATCTGCCTTGTAATATTCTTTGCTTGCTGTCTGGCACAGATCTTATGCTGCTGCGTGACTGTGCTTTGTTTTACTTATTTACTTTAAACACAAGAACAACACAGACAAACCTACCTATGCCATCAGTTCTTCTGAGTCAATATCAAATGCCTGATGAGATTAATGTAATTTATATGCAGATTCCTGGAAGGAAAATGGAACTGCTGACCTCCTGTTCCATTGCTTGCAATCTCTCTGGACTCTGAAACAGAGAGTTTAAAATATTAATGCCTTGAATAATAAATTAGAGTACATAGTAAATGAGGTGTGAGCACAACAATTTTAATTAGTTTTAGGCACATTTTAATGATTGTTTGGCCATTAACTCCAGTAAACATAAAAATTCACAGAAAAAAGATATATGAGGTCCTTATTACTTAGCTTTGTTTTAACTGAAACATTTGCAAGGATATATATCATTTTAATTTTGGTTCCAAAGGCTTTTATGTAAATTAATTGCATTGGAGAATTGGCAAGAACATTTTATTCAATTTGGAACAGCAGTGATTATAAGCTTTACATTAATATAACAACAATTTAACAATGGCTGATAGATGGGCCACCGCCATGCAATTATCAAAAGTGAGCTACTCTCTTGATCTCTAATTAGTTCTATAAGCAAATAGAGTTTTTCCTACACTAATTGCCATATTAGAGCTGGCAGTGAGGTAGCAAGTGAGCTCATGTAAAGGTAGTCAGCATAAGGTATTGTTTAGCCAAAGATTTTTTCCACTTTCTGGTTCAGTCATATATTTAATTTAATTATATATGTTGTGGAAACAGACATTTAAGGGAATTAGAAAATGGTCTCTTCTATGCTTCGTACAAGCATCCATCTGGTTAGCTACAGGCATCAGTGCTTCAAGTCTAAAGACTAAGAAGCAGATTAAATGCTTTTCCACTGTCCTTAGTGCTTGTTCAGACCTGTAGCCTCTGATAGCTCTGACTGGTACCCAGAGTACCCAATGTTTCATGCCTGACAAATGCATAGATGGAGACAGATGTACAATTCCTTTATTTGTTGCTCCATTTTAGTAGGGATTAAAAAGCACTCAAAGGGGATTTGGAAAGCATTTGAACACCAGGCTAGATATTGTGGGACCAATTTTAGAGAACCTAGGAAATCCCTTTATTTCTTTCAGTCTTTGACTAAAAGCTTAGTCCATTATGTTACAAAAGTGTTTGTTTTATTTTTTTCTCCACCTTATTCCAATGGATACATCAATAACATTTAACAGAAAATAGGATTTTCATTCAGGCATCAGGTTGAGTTTAAACTAGATCTGGAAAAGACAATTTTCTAGTGAAGAGCCTATAAAAAAATCAACTCGGAAAGATTACTAGAAAAGTAGTTTTAAGTTGTCTTACCACAAATATGAATTGGTAGGCAAGGTAAGGCATGTATTCATTATCTCAATGTACAGCTAATCCATAGTGTGGAATGCATTGAAGTATCATGTACAAGATAAATAGATACCATTTTTATTTGTCATTTTATGAAGCAGACCATGTAGCTTGATTTCTAACTTAAAAAAAAAAAGAAAAAGAAAGAAAGAAAACAACCTCCTACTCCTATTCAAAGCAGAACCAGATGAACATGAATAGTTTATGGGGAAAAAAAACCTAAAACAATCCTATGAAGAGATCAATTCAATTCCTTGAGCGGATCTTTCATACCCAGCTAGTACCATGAAGAAGAATAGTTCACAAATGCTCCACAGAGTAAAATTTGGAAGAAGTATGTGTAAGTATGTGAGATCCTCACACCCTTATATAGAGGCACTTTGGAACACAGCAATTAGAAAGATATACAGGCTTTCCTCTTTTGTGTGCTTACGCTTCGCTGTCACTGATAATTACTATTTATTCTGGGAAATTGTATTTATGTTTGCATGCACTTACATGGGGCTAATAGTTACTCATCAGGCAATTAGGAAGGTGGAAGGGTGTCCATAACTCACACAGGGAGGCTCTCAAGGGAGGATGAGGCTCTGGGTTTCTTACTCAGGCCTAGCGTATGTTGAGCCTCCTAAGAAAGTCAAACCCTCCTTTCCATTTTCTTGAAGTATGAACTATCAGTGGCAATCTAGACAAATTAATGACACTCCCTCTCCTTTCTTTTGTTGTTGTTGTGTGTGTGAGTACTGACAGCAAGGACATTGTTCTGGAACGTTTTTGCTCAAAGCTAGTACTCATCACTTGAGACACAGCCATTCTTACAGCTTTTATTGTGCATTATTGGAGATAAGAGACTCATAGGTTTTCCTGCCCGGGGTCCACTTCAAATATTAATCCTCAAATCTCAGCTTCCTGAGTAGCTAGGATAACGGGCTGAGCACCTGGCTATTCATCTTCTTTAATCTTCATTTACTGAGACTGGTGGAATCTGCTACTAATCTCAAGATAAAGGACAACTTTCCCAGTGATGGGTATTCATCGACACTGTAGATTAGTAGAAGGGCATGGTATGACAGAGGAGGTCCTATGAAGGGAAACACGGTGAGGAAGATGAGAATACTGGAGTCCACTTCAACATGGGAGATGTTTGTTGGTGCCACTGCAGAAGTAGGAGAAAAAACACAGCTGGTTAGCAGTTTGACTTTTTGTTCAGCCAAGTTATCCCAGTCCTTCATTGAAATTACTAATGCACATGGCCCTGCATGATTTTGTTGTGGGGAATAAAACACAGCTAAGTAATATGCCTCCTCTTTAACAGTTTGGGGTCTAGCATTCATCAAAACATTTCTTCTCTTACTGATGGCCTATGAGGAAAATCTTCTAGATGCTAACTAGTATAAATATGGTCAATGGGAAACACAATGGGCAGAAGGGGCAAGGCAAGTTCTGGAAGAATATTCTGGAAGTGTCACTGGATTGAGGTCACATTTGGAATTGGTTGGGAAAAGCAGGAAGTATTACTTTGGGGCTTATGCATTTTCAGTACTTCCAATATATGCCTGTGTGCATGAGAATGCTGGAAAGACACTTGATTTGGGACAATTGCATTTGAAAGTATTAGTTTTTCTGGCAGATCTAAATTTACTACTTTTCATGGGGCTATTTTATTTGTCATGGCCAATGTGTGTGACTGAAAACATGCATCCACTTGTAGATTGGTAAATATTTGGGCAATTCATTCTTGGTAGTCTCTAACAATGCATAAACATTTAAAAAATGTTCACCAATCTTTGAACTACCTAATATATGTAAGAATGTTTGGCCAATATGTGTGGATGTACATATAATATAGTATGTACATAGGATGTGCTTATGTACATAAAATATCTCCAAGTCTCACAAAATATCACTCAAATGCAGGTATTATTATTCCTATAAATGAAGAGATCGAAGTATTAAAAAGATTAGGCCAACGTAGAAACACAAACTTGTCTGAATCTACACTGCATACTGACATTCAGCAGTTGCTTCCTGATAGAAACCTGATGTGACTTGAAGAATGTTGGAATCTTAAGGAGACTGTCTGTGAAATAATGCACAAATGCTACCAATCTCTCACTCTCCTGTCTGCTTGTAGCAAAAGTGATCTCACCAACCGCTACACAGGTAAACAAAGGCATACAGATGTGATCTCAGAGGTCCTTAAATGCTTATTTTTTTTACTGGAGCCTACTAGGAAATCTAAAAACAATCCAATATTCTAAATCTAGTATTATACCACTGTGTCTTGATAAGATATTGGTCTTTATTTTCAGAAAAATTGTAAAAAGATTTTATTGAGCAAGAAGGTACTGGCATATCAGTATACACCCGAGGTTGGGACCTCAGGGAATGACTGGTCTTGTTTTTTGCTAGAAAAATATTGATTCACAGTAGTCACAGTAGGCAGGTCCTTCAGCTTTAGACTGTTGATAACAGGAAGTTTCTTCAGTAAATGATCTTCATATTTCCCTGTTAAAAACCCAAAATATTTGATACTATTGGTATTGAAGTTTTGTTCTTTTTTTCTGGAAAGTTAATGTTAACCTTTCACAGATTAGCAGGATTAGTGTCAGCAATGTTCACTTTTTACTGCCACATAACTGAGTGGCCCCTTACGCAAGCAAAATGAAATATTTCAGTAATTTGGAGAGGTAACAATAGGGAAAGAGGAGTATTCTTAAAACCCTGTTGAAGATATCTCTGGGATTTCTATGGTATGCATGATGTCTTTGAGTGCTAAGAAGAGGAAATATAAAGTAGCAGAAGAATATGGATCAGAAAAGTAGGACACACTCAGAGAAGAGAGAGATGGGTTATAAAGCCATACTTAGAAATTGTACCTTGAAGTAGCTTTGCCTGGTAATAATGCCCAGAGAGGCTAAAATAGCAGAGTACTAGCTCTGAATCTTGATTCCAGGTTGTTGTTTTTTTAACTCATTTTTCTTTGCTTTACATATGTTGGTTTGCAAGTCCTTTAATGTATCAGCCAATAGTAACGTGTAAAGTGAGAAGTTCCCAATGTTGAGAATTAGCCAAGAATCAAAAAGTCAAGAAGCCATTGAAAATTGGACTGCTTGACTTCATGGCTCTGGTTCTAGCCTTGAGTTAATACTTCCAGAGTTCTAGCAAGGTCTTCATCCCACAACTCTAGTGCCAATTTAGTTGGCAAGAGATATGCATCATTGGACTAAGGCTAAATGGTCATCTTTTCTCATTTTAATGTTCTTGCCCTTAATTAATAGTTTAGTCTTTTAGACCTTCATTTGTTACACTTAGATGGATTTTGTAATTGGCTTTTGCATCACAGTTAGGTTTGTTGCCTCATTTCAGTTAAAATAACAACCAATTAGTTCAAGCTCCCCATTCTTACCATTTCTTTGGAACAGCTGCCTTATTTCTAATTGCTTACACAGAACTAATAGAAACCTAACAAGATCAGAGCTGAGTACTGATAATACACTTAGTTAAAAGATTATTGGATTTATTAAACATTTGGATGAATACAGCTCCTAACAAATGCATTTTGAGGGTATGACAGTCCTGGTGAGTGAGTTAAAGACTCATTATTCAGACTGCCAGTGTGCTTGCATGAAAACTGTGATTCTTGTCAAGTCCATTAGCTGCCTTACAAAACAAGAGCTGTCATTTCATTAAGTTGCTTCACACACATCAACAGCTCCAGGGTGAATTCTGATCACTTCTTGTCTATGTCACAATTCCTTCAGAAAACTGACTTCCTCAGTGTATGCCAACAGTCTATATGTCTTTATCAAACAAGAAGATGCCATGGACCTAATAGAAGCATCCATTTGCTTACAAGCATAGAAGGTTGGAATGTTTGAAGCCTTATTAGACTAAATCTTCTTGTTTTCTTTTTCAATTAAAATACAGAAATTAAAGAATTAGAAGAGTAACTCAGGTCACATTTTATTTGAAGAAACAAGAGAGACTAGAATTCAAATCGTCCATATTCCAATCTAGTGGTTTTTTTCTGTAAACCATATGATGCTTTTAATAGCCTGCCTGCGTTCCCCTTATTTTTTATGTTTGTCAGCATCACTTTGACATGTCCATGTATACATGCACTATAGCTTGAACAGGGTCACTGCCTGCCAGCCTTCCTCTTGGCTAGCTTCATGTATACAAACATACATGAACTATCCTGACGTCTTCACTCTCTTTCACCCTTTTCATTCACCATCTTTTAGTACTCCAGGCCCAGGATAGAATTTGCTTACATTCTTTTTTTGTGGTGTGCATGGAAATTGTTCATGATATTTCACTCATGTACAAATAGCATTGTAAACCTGAGCAAATGTCCTTGTGTTAATTTCTTTAGTCTCTGTTTACTTAATAAACCTTTACTGAGCACTCCTCTGCTATTTACTTTTCCACTCCTCAAAATATGATAGTAAATAATGTTAAGTTCCTACCTTTCTGGAACTTAAGTTCTAGCTGGGTAGCTCAATAGGTCAGTATAGAAGTATGATATCATATAAAGTTCAGTAAAATAAATCATGGAAATGGGGATTGAGCATAATAGAACACCCTTTTGAATAAGGTGTTTTGCGGTCCTTTTTGAGGCTGCTTTGCCAGGGTAGTGATTTGTCTGAACTGATGGTGAAAAACATGCCACACAGAGAGGAAAATTGCAAAGGCCCTGAGGAAAAAATAAATGTTTTATGCTTTGTCCACAGAATAGCAATGAGGCCAGTGTGTCCAGAATAGCGAGGATGGCTGAAAACAGTAGGAGATGAGCGCATATTTATAGATCATCATTATTTCTGGTTGCTAGATGAGTGGAATTGCAATTCTGGAGGAAGTAGGAGGGAACATTTGTCTTATCAAGAAGGCTAATAAGTAGCATCATAATCTGGAAACATTACATGTCTTTAATGATAAAAGGAAAGAAAGCCAAATTCAACTCCATAAATAACCCACCGAGGCCAAAATTGTGTTTTAATTTCAATTGAAGTTGATTGACCACTGACTGTGGGAATAGCAATGAAAATATAGAACCAAGAAAAGACTAAATTTCCTTCCTCACAACTGAAGGAGAAAGAAACGGAACAAGTTAAAAAAATTAATCATACATGAAATGAGGTACCACTGGAGATGTTATAAGTCCCAGAGAAGTTAAGTGGAAGGCTGGAGTGTAGTTTTCTGGGGCCTGCAGAGAGGAAGGATGTAGAGGTTAATGTATAAACTGTGGGAAAAGAGAGCAAGATTTTGATCGTCAGAATGAGTTCCTGAAAGCTTGTTACAGCAAGGGAATCAGCATAGATAGAGGCAGGAAGGTGACGGAGACCTAAGTCCTGAGAACAGGAGGTTTCTGGTACTTGGAACACAGGTAAGAAACTGTGGTAAAGATAAAGACACAAAAAGGGGCTTTAAGTGATATAATTAGGAACTTGAACCTAATTAGGCAACATAGAGCTATTAAAGTACTTGTGCCAAAGACTCACAATGTAAAAAAATCCCCAAAACATTGGATTCTCCTTAGTTCTCTTTACATGTAGTTATCATCAATGAATGAAGGTATAGTTGTGTTTTTCAAACTTAATTAATTTTGGATCTCTTGTATGTAATGTAATCTTTCCAAGGACATACATCTACAGAGAGGGAAATTATTTATTTTGAAGTGAATACAGTTTTTGGAGCTCTGAACCTCTTTCTTCATAACTGAGAAAGTTCTGGAAAAACTTTTGAGGAAACGGAGTTTCAGGAAAAAGTTAGAAAAACATTGGATCACAGCATTTTGGACCTACTTACACTTTTAACCAAGTTTTAGAAGAGATCAGCTTCCCGGTTGGGAGCATGCTGCATGGCTTTTCCTGTCTTGAATGATGTTCTTTTCAAAATTCCAGAAGTTGTTAACACATACCCCACCACACTGTACCCACACTTACAGTGGAGGCTAGGTAATGAAGATAAACTCAGAGACCTGGAAGACCACCCAACCCATTCAGAATGACCAGCTCCTAAGATGCTTCACAGCCTGGGGATAATGCAAATGGATTTTCAAAGTGGTTTCACAAATTCTGGAAAATATGAGGATATTTCAGCCAAGTGTAATTATGATCCATTCTTTTTAAAAGGTTATTTTCCTAGCATGGGCTCACTCATGCTTCTTTTCCTACTTTAATCTTCTGAGTACCTGAAAATAGAAGTGAGAATGAGGTCAGTAGTGATATTTTTTGGCAGAGGATAATATGAAAAAGAACAGACTCTTCTACTCCTCTACAATAGATATCTTAACCTGAAGTCTGGGTAAAATAAGTAGGACTACATTGATTTATGCTTTAATCTTCTCACATTTGTCACTGTGACTCAAAAAGAGAAGTGTTATTATATCAATTTCCTTTCATTTATTCTGCATACTATCTAACTACTCACTTCCACCAGAGAATTCACAAGTTCTCCAAAGAGATGTCTGTTGCAATTGCTTTCAATTCCACCATGGAATTGCCATGGTGCTTGGCAGGATTGCCCTAGATATACCTGCCTGCTCTGGGGAGTTTCATAACAATATTTTCCAGAAAGGAGACACAATTCCCTGCTTCTTAGACAATAGATACTAATCAACTGTGCTCGGCAGGCAGTGGTTTGTTGACAGGAACCTGTGGGTTCTGTAATTGACTGTATGATTGGCTCTTGAAAATTTATTCCATAGGTCTCCAATCCTGAAACAGAAAGCTGAGTTGAAGTCCAGCTCAGGGTGAGTCCTCACTGGTATTAGCCTTTCCTGTTCCACGATCCAGCTCAGAAGAGCAGGCTTTACAGGCTTGAGTCCTAGATTCCAGGAATCAGTTTCTACCTTCCTTCTTTTTCTTCTTACTTTCCATTGATGAAGATTAAAATCAGATTAAAATCAATTAAAAGCAGATTAAAAGCAGATTGAAATCAGAGTGACAGCCAAGTACTGATGGCTCATGCCCGCAATCCTAGCTACTAGGAAGGCAGAGATCTTTGAATCTCAGTACAAAGCCAGACTGGGCAGAAATCTCCAACTACCAGAAAACCACAAGTGGAGCTATGGCTTAAAGTGGTAGAGCACTGTCGTTGAGCAAAAAAGTTCAGAGACAGCATCCAGACTGTGAGTTCAAGCCCTATGACCTTCCCCCCCACCCCCTAAAAAAAGAGTAACTGGACTAAGGAAGGTGATTTCAGAATGCTATACTGTTAATAGATAAAGTTGGGGAATTTGAGCTTAGGTCCTTATATAATTGCTTGTTAGTTCCATGTTACCCTAAAGTTACTTTAAAGTAACCTTAAAGTATGTAACCTTAAAGTGAATTATCTTACCTTCAAGGTAACTGAAGTTTCTTGAGCACTGATTGTCAGTCGATTGGAAAGAGACTCCCATCTCATGTTGTTATTGAATGTATGATATGATCAAACTTTAAAAGCCCACCTGGAAATAGCTAAATTATAAATTTATAAGTTATTCAAGTGTGTGAAGCATATGGGAAAGCATCATGAAACTAGAGGTTTATATTGACTCACCTACTCACTTTAAGGGAAGAAAGTAGCTAAAGAAATTTGCAAATGAAAAAAAACAAGAGAAACTTACTGAACATATTCAGCTTTCTTTCAGTGTTTGCTTTTGCAAGAAGGAAAGTGTCAGTGCATGGACTATGGACAAGGCCAAATAAGGTGAAGAGGAAGGGATTGTTGTTTTAAGTTGATGCCTAAAAAGTGATCAGAAGACTGCCTAAAAGTGCAATAATTGTTTTGGAATTGTCCTTGACTGAGCTTGCTAAGAAACCCTCACGATTTGTGGACAGACACATGGGTGACAGGGAGAGTGGAATGATAGGGGAAAAGTGAGATCTCTCTGACTTAAAGCTTTATCTCATCAGTTTTATTGTTGAATGCCCACTTTTGTCTAGAAAAGTGCATTTCTCCATTCTTCAACCTCTGCTTGACTATCTCCATTAACAATTCCTTTATTCCCTCTTTGGGTTCTTCTTTCAAGTCTACAGATGGATCTTACTTTGTTATTATGAATATTGTATATATCACAAGAAAATTCTTTCTTGCATTTATTTTATATTTTTTTAGTTAGATGCAGAGCTTACAAAAATTACCTAATTCCTCCTTTCTATGAGAAGCTTACAAACATTGGAATTCTACTAACTTACTGAACTTGACTTTAGTCGCCTTGATAAGATTGCAATAATCTTTGGTCAGATGATTTGATTTGAATTCATTGTATGAGACATAGTTAAAAAAAAACTGATTTTACTGAAAAGCCTGGCTTACCAGTAAGCAGAAAAAAAAAGTGGACATCTCTACCTCCATTTTATATGTGTCTCTATTCAAAGCCCTTCTCTTTGTAGTCATCCAGCAATAACCTTGGAATCTGAGAAGAACAGGACTGATTGATAACATCTTTATGGCAAGAGACCAAAACTACTTCTTAGGAACAAAAGTGCCTCCTCAGGACAGCCTGTTTTTCAGGCAACTTTCTAAAACCCCTTCCAAAACAAGAACTAAACCAATGATCAGCCATGTCATATTCTGACCATTACCCCATGCCCCCAGAGTTCTTTGTCAGTTTATTTTGAATTTTATTGTCAAGGTGATGTACAGAGGGGTTGCAGTTATATACATAAGGTAGTGAATATATTTCTTGTCAAACTTGTTACCTCCTCCCTCATTTTTCTCCTACCTTCCTTACTCCCCAATTCCCCCTATTAAGTTTGTACAGTTAGTTTACAACATATTGTCTTGTAAGTATTGCTGTTGCATTGGTTCACCTTTTACCATTTGTCTCACCATTTTGATGTTCCCCTCCCCTTCCCTAATTCAGACAAACATATATACACTACCCAGGGTACCAAAATCAAATACAGTGACAGCAAGGGCAAACTCATAGGGAAGATAAACAACAGAAAAAAAGAAATAATCTTACATAGTAGGTTTAAAATGACAACAATAATAAACCGCTTGTTTCTGTATCTTGGAGTTCATTTTGCTTAGCATCATCTTCTGTGATCATATATGTACACAGCTATTGAGCTAGGACTCTGCTAGGACTATCCTAGACATATAACTCATGTATGTACTTTAAAGACAGTTAATGATAAGCTGAAGAGTTGTTTTATCATGGTTGCCCATAGCCTGTAATAAATATTGTTCTTTCCCTCTCCATGTGTGTTTATTTGGCTTAGTGGGATGAGTGGCTAGACCTAATTATAAAATTCCTGGAATTTGCACATGGGGTTGAAACCACCAAATCCACTCTCACAATTCTGCTGTCTATAATACAGATGTGCATCCATTTGTATAGATGTAGTACAATTATGTGAAACTGGATCTTCTGATATTGTCTGTATAAGAGAAACAAGCTAGACTACCACTTACCTTGGTTTGGGTGGATATGACTATTTAAAACCTACCAATTGGGCTGGGGATATGGCCTAGCGGCAAGAGTGCTTGCCTCCTACACATGAAGTTCTTGGTTTGATTCCCCAGCACCACATATATGGAAAACGGCCAGAAGGGGCGCTGTGGCTCAGGTGGCAGAGTGCTATCCTTGAGCGGGAAGAAGCCAGGGACAGTGCTCAGGCCCTGAGTCCAAGGCCCAGGACTGGCCAAAAAGAAAAAAAAACCTACCAATTTATTAGCATCAACTTTCTTTTATGAGCTTTTATGACTTACCAGCCCTGTTTCCCCAAGTTTAAGCACATGAATTTTTGGAAATCTTACTGTCCTTACCAAGTGTACTAGAAAGAAAAAATAGTTACCACTGAACATCTATTTCTGAATTCCAGTGGAATAGTTACCTTCATATCTATCAGTGCCTGTGCTTTCTTTTTATCAGCTTACTCTCCTTAAGCATGAAATCTTTATGCTTTTCCTCTTCATTCCTACATAGAAACATATCCACATATAAGTTTTTACATAAACCTTTGCTGATAATTTCAGCACATGGAGGAATTTATTTTAAGCAATCTAAGTTGCTTAAAATGTCTTTTGGATAAAAAGCCCCTGGGTCATTTACAGAGACGTTTAGCTTCTGGGCTTCATACTTGAACTTCTTTCTCTTCTCTCCTCTGTATCCTTTCCTTTGCAGCAGCAAAGCTACACACCTCTCATTTTCTTCTTTAAAATCAGTTTGCTTTCTTTACTTCTCACTCTCAAATTTTGGTTGATTATGTTTCTGTTAAGGCTTTGAAGTTAGGATTTGGAAAAGGCCATCTGGTTCAGTCAATTACAGTGATTTTCTCAGTTCTTATCTACGAAAGGGGGGTGGCATTTGGGGTTCACACGTGGTATGTAGTATAAGTGTCATCATGCATTTGGGGGATTCATTCTAGCTAATATCCCATTAGACAAATTCAGTACATATTTTAGCACGATATTTGTATACATTGGAAATGCCCTAAGAATCAATATGTCCTGGTAATGGGAAACAATCACATTGACACATTTGAAATTTATTTCCCAAGTGTTGGCCCCTGGTGAGATGAAGAACTACAAGTTACACTAGAGAAACCATGAGGAAATAAAAGAAATCAAGAGACTGAATAATTCTTAAACTGGATAATGCCGCTATAAAATCACTGATTTCCAGCATAGCTCTTCTGTGGTCTCTAAGGAGCTATAGAAATACTATTCACAGCTTTTACCTTTCTCTCCCCCACCCCCCTGAAGCAGCTCTTCCAGACCTGCTGTAACAGCTGCTCATGATGTTCAGCAGGGAAAGTCAGGCAGATGTTGTATAACTTCCTTTCTGTCTCCTCCTACAGGAATGCAATATGAATTAAAAGGACATTTATATTGTTAAACCCTCCAAACAGGAAACAATCACTAAGGCTCATGTTACAGGGCTAAGTATAACTCAGTTTTCCAAGGTAGAGGAAATCACATTTTCTTCATTGGATGTTTGGGCAGGAAGGAATAAAAATGAGGCAAAGAAATCATGGAGAAGAAAAATTTTCTTAGGGAAAAAAGCCCTGCAGAGAATGACATTTAAATTCCTAAATGAACAAACCTGGCGCTAACTGACAGGAAGGTCTCTCATTGTCTTGGCTTGCCCTCAAATCCATAGTTTCCTCTGCTTGAAAGTATAATCTATTTGAAGCAATCTGAACCTCAGGTCTCCACGTGCAGCATAACCACCCAAGATCAATCGTGAATGGCCCACTGGGATAGAATGAATCTGAAACTTGTGTTTTTAGAATTCAGGCACAAACTACAGGAATCCCATATCAGCTCCAGCCATGTGTACCCAGATGCAGGTAAAAAGACATGGTAAAAGGCAGAGACAGGAGGTTTATCATGGACTGTCACAGGAAGACAGTATGTACCACACAGTACAGCTTCAATAGTCTGAGGTTACCGGCCTTGACCTCTAAATAGAGAGAATGGGGCTAGGGGTGAGAAAGGGATGCACTGTTAAAAGCAGTCCCTGGTCACATATGACTTTTGAGGGCAGAGGAAGCCACACAAGGCAGTCTGACCATCCATGGTCTGAGCCCTGGTGCATGCCTGTAATTCTAGCTACTCAGGAGGCTGAGATCTGGTTGGAAGCCAGCCCAGGCAGGAAAATCTTTGCAATTCTTATCTCCAATTCACTACTCAGGAAGAGCCAGAAGTGGCGCTGTGGCTCAAGAGGAAGAGTTATGCCTGGATAGGGCCCTGACATCAAACCCCAGGACTAGCAAAAAAAAAAAAAAAAAAAAAAAAACCAAGCCAAAAAAACCCAAAACTACACAGTCAATATTTACCAGCAAAAAAATCTCTATTATTCATAAAGAGGAAGTATTTAAATGTCTATGTATATCTACCTTTAAACTATGATTACATTTCCATCTTTGTTTTGTTGTACAGATTCAGTAAGTGTATTTTTTATCACTTTCAAATCAGCAAATACATATGTAATTTGTAATTGGTAATGCAAATGTAAATGCCAATATTCTGAAGGATTTGTGGAAGCAAAAATCTATGTGAAAGACTTATTTAAAAAAAAACAACTAAAGTTCAATTTTATTTGGGCTGTGTCTAAAATTCCAACAGAAACTAGATGGTAAATACTTGGGAAATAGCTTGCCTCTTTTTCTTTATTTTTTTCTTTTCTGGAGTTCTCAGGAAACAATATTGTTACAGAGAAATAATGAAGTTCTCTTAAACTGAAATTACAAGGCTAATTTCAATGATACTTACTTTGGAATATTGGATTGTCAACTATTTGAATACTCAGCTTGTGTGTGGAATTTAAATACTGAGAGTCACTTGTCCATATTTTAAGGGTCTGTGAGATCTTCTTCACTTTTTATGAAGAAGAACATTCACATAGTGATTGAACAAGCTTACACTCCCACCAACAATGTAGTAGGGTTCCTTTTTGGCCACATTCCCTCCAGCATTTATTGTTATTAGTTATCTTGATAATGGACATTCTTACTGGGGTGAGGTGGAATCTCAGTGTTGTTTTGATTTGCATTTCTTTAATGGCCAGTGATGTACAGCACTTCTTCATGTGCCTTTTGTTCGTTCTCATTTCCTCTTCAGAGAAGTCTCTCTTCAAGTCTTTAGCCCATTTATTGAGGGGGCAGTTGTTTTATTTCAGAATTTGTTTTGGGGGAACTTTTTTTTTGAGTTCTAAGTGTATTTTAGATATGAGGCCCTGTCTGTTGTATGGCCAATAAAGATTTTCTCCCAGTTTGAGGACTATGTATCTCATTAGCTATATCATTTACTGTGCAAAAGCTCTGCAGTTTGATGCAATCTCTCTGGAAGGCAGTGTGAAGATTCCTCAAAAGGCTAAACATAGAGCTCCCCTATGATCCAGCAACTCCACTTTCGGGCATTTACCCAAAGGATTATAAGCAAGATCACACTAAAGCTACCAACACAACTATGTTTATTGCACCACAATTTGCCAGTGCTAAAATATGGAACCAAACCTAGATGCCCCTCAGTAAATGCATCGATCAAGTAAATGTGGTACATATACACAGTGGAATTCCATGCATCTATTAGAAGGAATGACTTAGCCCCATTTGTGAGGAAATGGAAGACTTGGAAAAAATCATGCTAAGTGAAATGAGCCAGACCCAAAGAAACATAAACTGTATTGTTTCACTTACAGGAAACAATTAGTACTTGTCTCAGGTAGTTCTAGCAGAGGAGCACAATAGCTCACTAGCATATATATATGCTCACTAAGATGATCCTAAGAAAAATGAACTACAAAACTTGGAAATTAGTGGTTTGTTTTTATTCTTGTTATTTCCAATGCACCCTATGAAATTATCCCTTTTTCTTTTGTCTCTCTTCCCCACGGTTTTACCCCTCATGTAACTGTCTGGTTCACTGGGTATTGTATGTACGTTTATTGAAACTAGGGGAGGGGAACATCAAAATGGAGAGACAAAGGGTAAAAGGGGAACCAATGCAACAGCAATACTTACAAGGCAATATGTTGTAAACCAACTGTACAAGTCATGGGAGGGGGAAGAAGGTGGAAAGGGATCTGGGGAGGGGGGAAGGTGAGAGATAAATGAAGGAGGAGGTAAAACATTTGATAAGAAATGTACTCATTGCCTTATATATGTAACTATAACCCCTCTGTACATTACTTTGACAATAAATAAAACGTTAAAAATGAACAGTCACACGAACACCAACTATAGGGGCAAGCATTTTCTTTAGAACCAATTCTTGCCCAAGAAGCTAAGTGCATAGATATAAAAGAATAATGGTACATGTAAATTTTAATATTAAAATTCAGTTTGGGGGCATCAATTTCTATTGTCACTAATAAAAGATTTGCAAAGGACATGAAATAACATGGCAACTGTAGTATAAGATTCAGCTTTAGGCTCGCATCAAAACTTTGAACTTACTCATTTTTCTTTTTTGGACAAAATAATTTGCATAAAAATTAACTCTATACCCCTTCCAAGAAAAGAAAGAAAACAAAATTCTGCTGCTTTTAGGGATCTGATCAATTATATTCGTTGAAGATTGCTTTAGTGTATAACTTGATTTTTGCTTTGAAGTTTGCATCTCTTTACCTGGAGCCCCTAAAGTCAAGCAAGAAATGACTCTCATCTGAATGAGGTAAGACTCAAAAAGACTTAGGTTTTCCTTAAGGTTGATATATTTTACTCTCTACTCTGGGGAAAACCAACAAATATTCAAGATTGCTTTTTTGGGTCATGAAATAACAAGGGATTTGAGCTCATCTACCCTGATCACCACAAAATTGAATAAACTAAAATAGCTTGGTTGGGATGTGGATGGGAAAACCCCTTGGGACAGCTATTTTTATGGGACTCTTTTGGGCATGAATGATAGTACTGTCAATTATTTATATCTCTTTATCTATTTATCTAGATATAACTTTCTTCCTAGGAAGCCTATGACCAAGCCAGTTTTATTAACAAGGCAAAGTATCCCATCACCGTCATATCCAATTAATATAATTTAATTGTTCCCACAGTTTGTCTTGCCTTGAGCTTGGTTTGAGTGCCAGATTCCCTCATGAGTTAGGTTAAAGCTGACAAAACAAAGTACCACCAACAAAACCCAAACAAACAAACTAGACGCTTTAGAGGAACTTGAACATGCAATAGCTTTTCCCTTGTGGTCCACTGGGGAGTAACGTCTAAGTGAATTGGAAATAAACTCTGACAGCCAATGAGCAGTCCTCAAATTGGCTCTGAGTCATTCGATCATCATTTTATAATTACATCTTCTCATACAGCGGATTTACATGTGTTAAGATTCATTTAGAAATGGCACACGAGCACCTGCAATTTGGCATTCCAGTTAGAGCCCCAGTGTATCACACACTTGATTAATAAACTCTGAAGTGCTGAAATGATTCTCTGTCATTAATCATATTCTCTTCTACCTCTATATTACCTAAAATCATTAGAGGAGAAGAAAGCCTGAAGTGCAATCAGCTACTAGCATGCTAATGCAATGACTAGACTCTTAGCTCCAAATAGGCTGAAGAAATTAAGAAAGAAATTATAACTAGACCTGGTGTTTATTTTAGGTAGACTGTGCAGCAATGCTTCTTTAAAACAAAGCTATCTTATGAAAGCCACCTTTAAATAACTATAGAATATATATGTATGTATATAATATAGACTGACAGAGTTTCCCCTGTTAATTAATAATGGGAAGCCAGAGGAAGCTGCTAGTATCATTTCCAGAATTCAGGTTTTTGTTATGTAATGGAAATGGAGCATGCTACCCCAGGAAGTTCTCTGACCTTGTCAGTTATCATTTATTTTCCACATGTATAACTCACTCCTCAGTCAGTAATACCAGGAGATAATTTAGCCTTTAAGCTGTGAACCTATGTGTGTGTGTGTGTGCTTTTTTTGTTAAAATTGATTAGCTTCATTCATAGTATAGGTGTTTTAAAAGGTTGTAGCAAAATCCAGTACATATTTGGGTACAAAGCTATGCGATATGTATCAGCTGGTCTGCAGAGACACTTTATCAGGAATGCATGCTTATTGTGTGTCTCCAAAATGCATGTCTACTTGCAAGTTACAAAGAATAGAGTTTCATAAGATAAAATCAAAGAAAAAAGAAATCATTTGAATAAGGTGAGCTCAATCACTCTTAGTGTTGCGTCATAACTTTGACAGAGATTTTAATACTCAGACTGGAGTTGGGAAGAGATATTTATCTTGAATAAAATAATCCTTGTGTGCATACTCTCTCTTATACAGTAAATAATATGTCTTTCGGTGTCAAAGGTCCTGAGAAAACAACTATACTTTCTAACTTGTTCAGAAGATGTGCTAGTAAAGTTATGTCTTCGATTGTCTCCCCAAGCCTAATCACCCAGCCTATACTATAATTTGCGGAGCTACTATGTTTTGGTGTATATGTGGAAATCTATGCTGGGCTACACTACTATACTCAGTTAGTTCATACTATTGAGTAGGTCCTGGAAATGATCAAAGCTTAGAATGGAAAAATTCATTATTGGATATAAGCATATTTCCTGTTCACACTCACACAGATTCCCACATCTAATTCTGTGATCTTCCATGATTTGCAAAATGAAGGATTGCACCAGGTAATATAGCACATAGTCCGGGAATTCTCACTGAATGCAGAGAGATATTAGATATCTAAAGGTAAGTAATTTTGTCTTTCCTTGCATCTATTTTTTTCCCAAAGGACATTTGCTTCCATTATTTTAATTGCTTCCCAAAGCAAGCCTACCAGGCAGGTTTATCAGAGAATCCTATCTTCAGTTTACAAAGAGGAAACTTGATATTGGTCTTACAAAATCATGACTAAGCCAGGTCCAGGTTCCATGCGTTGTTTAAGCCAGGTTGGTTTCTAGGGTGCATTTTAATTCATCATACTAAGATATAGTTGAGTCTAGAGTGTGTTAATCAGATTCAGAAGATGGACCTGGAGAAGTAAGAACAAAAATACATATATACATACATAACTATATATGCTTGCACGGGAGTGCGCACACACATACCTATTACCAGTTTTATTGATATAAAGAATGCATTATTTCCAGTTTACAAATAATAACAAAGACATGCAATACTCTTCAAGGTACATTTTACTCAGCTGTAGATTCCCTTTGAATGCTTTTGCTAATCTCTTATGAGAACTTTGTATTTGAAGTCACCTTGCCGTTTCAATTCAACCACGATCTGAGCTTCCAGCCTATTAGCTCTTTCTTGATAAATTTAGATTGTTTGTTCTGTATTATAAACTATGTCTTTCCTTTGTATAAATTATATTAACTATACTAATTTCATTAGAGCATGATTAAAGTGTCATGATCTCATACTTCTATGGTGCAAATTGCTCAAGCCATCCAAGTGATATTACTCAGTATAGAGTTGGGTAAAGAGTATTTCCATTCTAGAAGAATATAAATATAAACTCAATACTAGAAGCAATGGCAGAATATATTAAAATAATTAGTAAGTTAAAAGTTTAAAGTATTCATTAATTTTGCCCTTTTTCTGTAATAATGGAGTTTCACTCAGGACACTAAGGCTGGAACCTTACTATCTGAGACACATCTATAGCTCTAATTTTTGTTGATTATTGAGCTGAGGCCTTATGAACTTTCCTGACTAGGCTGTCCACAAACAACAATCCTTCTAAATACCTACCTTAATAGGCATGAATCACTAGCTCCAGGATCCATTATTTTTTGCCACAAATGGACATTATTTCATTATAAGCTTGTATCACTTAATTTTTGATAACTATGTTGCAAAATTTTTGAAAAATTAACAATTGCTTCTTATAAGAAGGACCACATGAGCCCGACACCAGTGGCTCACGCCTGTAATCCAAGCTATTCAGGAGGCTGAGATCTGCATATTGTGGTTCAAAGCCAGCTGAGGAAAGAAACTCCACCAGACTCTTATCTCCAATAAATTACTACAAAAACAACCCTGGATGTGGCGCTGTGGCTCAAGTGGTAGAGTGCTTGCTTTGAGCAAAAAGAAGCTCAGGGACAGTGCCCAGGCCCAAAGTTCAATCCCCCAGACCAGCAAAAATAAAATAAAGTAAAATATAATTTTTAAAAAAAGTAAAATAAGGACCACATGGTCCTGAGAATATTTTGCTTCCCATGTCATTCTATGATTCACAACTCTCATTATTTTACAGTTCAGGAAGGAAATTCTTTACTTATTTAGAAGTATTTTGGCCTTAACTTTCATGTGATATTTTGAGGTTTTGTAATTATTGTTGATATGCTGCTAGATAAAGTGTGTGTGTGTGTGTGTGTGTGTGTGTGTGTGTAAATGATAGAATCTTTCTCCTTTACCCAAGGCACAAACTGAAATGTGGCCCATTATTGTAGTGTTGCCAATCATCAGACTGGCATCCTGCTGCTGTATTCAAATAGGAATTGTGAGTAGGGAGAAAGAAGCTTCTCTGGTGCTTGTAATCCCAGAAACTTGTAATTCTTAGCAGGTGGCTGCAAAAGACAAGAGCACGCAGAAGTACTAAGTTGGTTCCTTGTAGTGTTTGAGCTGTTGTTTGAGCCTTGGTGCCTGAGATCCTTACAGCAATGGTTCCCAAAGCTCAAATCCTCACATAGACAAGTGAGTGTTAACAAGTCTCAGGAACTCTCCCAGTAACCAAGTCTTGCTGATTCTCTTCATTGGCTCTTTATAGGTTTTCTTTTCTTCTTCTTTTTTATTTTAGCAACAGGTCTCCACTCTCTTGCCTTCTCCCTGCTTCTACTTTCTTTTGCATATGCATCATAATCTCATGTATTAAGGATGAAAGACATTTATGTATTATGTTGTATATCTCCTCTCTGCATTTAAATATAAACTCCACATGATTAGACACTGCAATCTCTTTACATTAGTGTATAGCACCAGCACCCAGAAAGTACATGGTACTGAGTAGGTGCTCAGTGAAAGTTTGAAACTTCCTATTAAGTACCAATTGTAACACACCTTACAACTTCTTATGCTGTAGAAATACTGAATCCTATGAAGTAATAATTTGTAGGTGATAATATTCATGCTTAGAAGCCAAGTATGATGGTTTATGCGTAATAGAAGGAGTATCTGGTAGGCAGACAAAAGAAGACTACAGCCTTCGCCTAGCCAATGCAAAATCATGAGATTCTATTTTCAAAACAAACTAAAAACCAAAGTGCCACAAGTGGTTCTCAGGCATGTTTCTAACAAGTGTGCGAGGAACTGAGCTCAATATCTAGCACCACCACATTTTTTAATAATTTATTTATTTATTTTTATTTTCAAACTGATAGAGCAGTTACAGTTTCATACGTTAGGCTTTGGATACATTTCTTGTACTGTTTGTTACCTCCTCCCGCATTCCCCCCTCTCCCCTCCCCCCTTTCCCTTTCCCTCCATGAGTTATTCAGTAGATTTACACTAAACAGTTTTGCAAGTATTGCTTTTGTAATCGTTTGTCTTTTTTTACCTTGTGTCTCTCGATTTTGGTATGCCCTTATAGTTTCCTAGTTCGAATACCTGTATACATGGTTTCCAATGTACTCAGATAAGATACAGAGATAGAGAAGGTACGACCACAGAAAGGGGATACAAGAGGATCATCAATAATAGAAGCTACGGTTTCATATCACATGTTGAAAGTAATTACAACAGTGCTATAACAGTTGTTTCCATAACATGGAGTTCATTTCACTTAGCATCATCTTATGCGTTCATAAGGGTATAACTATTGGGCTCTTGTGATCCTCTGCTGTGACTAGCCTAAACCTGTGCTAATTATTCCCTATGAGGGAGACCATAGAGTCCATGTTTCTTTGGATCTGGCTCACTTCACTTAGTATAATTTTTTCCAAGTCCTTCCATTTCCTTACAAATGGGGCAATGTCATTCTTTCTGATAGAGGAACCACATTTTTAAATGTAAATAAAGGAAAAAAGCTGGTTATTGGTGGCTTATGCCTGTAGCTTCCCTGAGACTTCCATCTGGAGGATTGCAGTTTGAAACCCCGCCTGGGCAGAAAAGTCCACAAGACTTCATTTCCAATTAACCAACAACAACATAGGTCTTAAGGTGTGACTCAAGTGGCAGAAAGCCAACCATGGCAAGAAATCCAAGTCAATACAAAGCTGAGAGTTCAAGCCTTGTTATAGGCAATAAATAAAGAAATAAATGTAACTTTTACTGTGTTAATTAGTACACGGAAGCCATGTTAAAAAGTGACCTCTGGCGGTATCCTTGAGTCTCATGTTCTCTATTCATTTATTAAAAAGTTAGGTAGAGAGACTGAGGGGGTAGTTTAGTTCATGGGTACATCATTTGGCCCGCTACATACAAGGATTTGGTTTGCTTCACAGAATCCTCAAGCTTCTAAAAGGAGAGCCAGAAACTGGATAGAGATGTAATATTCAAAAAAAAATTAAACACATTAAACTGGAAGGGGTTATTCAGATGGAAAGTGCTCATTACTGATTTACTTCTTTCTTTCCAACATAAGTAGAAATTTATTCATAGCAGCCTTTTCCTCTTACCTACGGGGAGGCCATAATTAGTCTAGGAAAGTCCAATTTCTTTGCCGGGGGGCTTCAATGTTGTTTTAACCTAGTCAATGAGAAGAGAGGTTTGTTGAAGACCTGTAGGAAAATGTTTAACTCTTAAGCACCTTGGAAGGTTTTCTCGGCCTCTTGTATGTAATCCAGGGAGCAGAGGCTAGGCTCCCATTCACGGCTGTTGTATGACCAAGAAGCATCATTTCATGAGGAAGCCTGAGAAAGCACATGTGTGAGAGAGAGTCAAGCAGACTGGAACAGCAACAGCATTGTTAAGGCTCTGAATGAATACACTTTGATGTCTACTTGGTCTCTACCTTAATGACCTGTGTAGCAGTTTTCTTCATGTAAATGAGGTTCTCATAGAGCAGTTTCTTAGTCCTAAAGACATTCTAATTTCATGGCAGGCTGTGAGAGAAAATGCTAACATATTTCTTGAAATACAAGTTTTATAAAACAAAATCCACAGTAGCAAACACAGCAGAGAATTTTTAGAGATATATCACCAATCAGGTGCTAAGTAAAGAGGGATCAGATCTCATAGAATTTCAGGCTAGAAACCTTTAAAAGCTTTTTTTTTTTTAGTATCACTCAATATATAGTATATTCAACAAGGTCATGCAACTCCAATAAATTCAGCAATAATCAAAGTGTAAAGTATAAGAGTAATTATCATCCTGAATGAATTCTAGATCTCCATGATATAAGCACACTGCAATATTTTATTCAAGGGTCAATATGTGAACCATGAACTGGTAGCTAATGCCTAGAATCCTAGCTACTCAGTAGGCTGAAATCTGACAAGTGCAGCTTGATCCCATCCTGGTCAGGAAAGTCTGTGGGACTCTTATCTCCAGTTACCACCAAAAAGCCACAAGTAGCTGGGGCACTAGCACTAGGTAAGCACTAGCCTTGAGCACAAAAACACTCAGAGATAGAGTGCCGGCCCCTGGCTCAAGCTTTTGGACTGGCACCAAAAAATAAATGTTTAAAATTAAAAAGAAATGATTAAAAGGAATTTAAACTAAATCTAGAGCTTACCTATTTCTCTGGGTTAACATTTAAGGGTAAGAACTTAATGTAGTAAGTAGTCATCTTTTCCTTACATTCCTTTGTCTTTTGAAGAGTTTTCATCTGCTTGGAAATCAATCTTCCTTCTAACCCTTCTTACTCTTCACTATTTGTTGTTCTATCTTTCTTCTCACTTCTTTTAACTCTTGTCTCCTCTACTCCTATATTATTAGTAGTAATATTATTTTCTCCCATCCAAGTACTAACCAGGCTGACACTGCTTAGTTTCTGAGATCAGACAAGAGCGGGCACATTCAGGGTGGTATAGCCGTAGACAATAGTAATATTATTTTCTATTTCAAAAATTCAGCCTTTCCAACTTACTTTCCTTAGTGTTATAGCTACTCAGATGACGTTCTTTCCCCACCATCTCCTCTCTATTAATTAGATGAATTTATACAATGAAATTCATTATTTGTAAGTGAGAAGGAAATGTGAAACAAAATTTTCCATATTGGATGGTAAAACACACGTGGCTGTATTCAAATGTAAGTAGCCTTGGGCAATATTTTAATAATATTTAATTTAAAGGATAATTCCTTTGAAACCTCAGCTGATTACCTGTCATTTGAAGTATATAATGTTTAATTATCAGTGTAATACTTTCACAGGTATATTAAAATAATAGCAAATTTGTAAGATAATGTGGTGAGATCTTACATCAGCATGTGAAATCGTTGTAGGAACTGGGAAATTGGTTTAGAAATGCACTAGGCCTTAGAAAAGTACTACAGAAGCGTCTCGTGGCACTTCTCACCTGTAAGCTCAGCCCTCTGGAGGCTGAGGCAGGAGTCTTGCAAGTTTACAGCTAGCCTTGGCTGCACAGTAAGACCCTGTGTCAAAAAAGTAAATGAGCCAAAAATACTGTGCATTAGGAAAGTCCTGGCCTTTCTGCTGAAAACTGGGCTGCCTCGAGTCTGCAGGGCTACTAAACTCCCATATGCGGTCAATTTGCTTGGCTTTAAAAAATTATTAATTTCAATTAGTTAAAAGTATACAGAAACAGCTACTGCATTAAGCATGGTCTCATCAAATACACAATATCCAAAGGCTGCTTGTCTCGTCAAATCTTTCAATGAAGAATCTGAAGCTCATCCATACAACAAAACAGATTGACCCATTGATTAAATGCCATAGCGTCTCTGGCATTTCGAGGTATGAAATCCAAACCATATACATTATAGACGAGAAAGCAGTAGTAGCAAGCAGTGAGGAGAGGGGTGCACTGAATTGCAGGCAGGATTAGGTGATATGCCCCTCAACTCGCTGTGCTGTGCTAAAACCCACCAAATCAGCACTCAGCAACATAATTCAGGACCTCAATGAGAAGAGAATGACTGCCTTTGCGGGCGGGGGGGGGGGGGGCGGCGAAGAAGCTGGGCATGGAGTGAATTACGTTATTCCTCTTCGGATCACATCCTTCTAGATATTTGTGGTTTCTCAGAAGCACTTCTCAAGATCAGAATACACAAGTGTTTGGTTGTTGTACTTACTTATTTTTATTTTTTTTTCAAATGGTTATTATGAATGTGAAGTTGAGATTATTTATGTGTGTGTACCTACTCTCCTCGTTGTTTTGTTTAGTGCTGGTAGAAGACTAGTTTGGGGGCAATCAGGGCAGGGGAGCACCTTAGAGGAGGACTGAACCATCTGCAGTTACTAAAGGGAGGGAGGAAGGACGGTCGGAGTTGACACTACTCTTCCTTCAGGCTGCAAGCCTGGTGAGGTATGCAGGGGCAACAAGGAAGTGCTTTGTTTTCTCTTCTTTTAGACAAGGAGGTAAATCCAGATGTAAGAACAACATCTGCGGGAGCAGACTTCTTCCCCAAACACCTAGTTCAGGCTGATTTAGAATTCGAGGCTAAAGGACTCTTGATCTTGGCAGGATGGCTATAAGTGTGAAAGTTGCTCATTTACACTGTGTCAAGAATTGTCTTCTTTCTCTCTATTACACCAACTGCAGACGACTGAATCTTCCCTTCTTTTCTCCCCCCTGCTCCTCTCTATTTTCCTGCTTTCTTTTTCTTTAAATTCCCATATCAATTATGGAATTATGCAATACACACAGACACATACAAACACGTGTGACTATGCTACAGATGGAATAAAAATATAGATACAATATTTTCAACTAAAAAGGAATATTAAAATACTTTAGAATTTTATATCATGCCACCCTTGCTTCTCATATTAATTACTTGTTTTTAAATGGCATCCTTTTGTTTTTGCTCAAGGACAGTGCTCTTCTGGCTCAATCCACAGCTTCACTTCTGATTTTGTTTTTTTTTTTGTTTCATTAGTCAATTGGAGATAAGAGCCTTGCAGAATTTTCTAATGAGGCTATCTTTGAAGTGGGATCCTCAGATCTCTGCGTCCTGAGTAACTAGAATTACAGGTGTGAGCCACTGGTCTCATGTTAACTATTACTGAGGTTTTTAATGCTATGTCCATGTGTTGTAAGGTGAGAAAACAGGTGGAGCCACATTTTGAGAGGTCCAAACTCTGAGTCTTTATTAAAGGCCAGTGACTGCATGGTGGACTCCAGTCTCAAAGACCAGCAGTCAACACATACACTTAACACTGTTAGCAAACTCTGCCATGAATCCAGAGAGGAAAGAAAGAACAAAAACAATACCAATAAACCAACTCAGCTCCTATGGAGAGCTGAATTGGGATGCCATGGTGACCAGGAAAAAAAAAAAAAAAAAGCCAGGAGACAGGACTTGAACACAGACAAAAGTGGCATGGTGTAATGGCTCCTGAGCTGATCCAGGCCTAAACAGGATTAGGTCAGGGGACAGGGGTCACAGAAAATTCCCAATCCCAGGCACTGGTTTAGTAACCTATTAGCCAAGTGCCCATCCTTGCCTCCAGGGATTCAAGCAAACCCATCACTTGGGAGGTAGGGGCTTCAGCTTCCCCCACCATGAAGACAGGGTGCCCGAACCCACTATCCACCATGTGGCCAAGATGGTGCTGGCCAGACTCGATCATCCTATTTCACATGGAACTGAGTCATTACTGTAGCTAGCGAATTTGTAATTGAAATCTGTGTATTCCAGAATAGCTCTCTGAAATTCTGACCTATTTCACCCTCTTGAGAAAGAAGTATGAGAGTCAAGGCAATAGGAAGATAACATCTATTTAGTAAAAGTATTGCTAGTGTATGATGACAAATATCCATTAGCATTTGAGGACACGGTTATAAATTGAACTGTTTCTTCCCCCACTGATTGGCAAAGACTATAATGACAAAATGCACACAAAGACACACATTGTCACATTTACCTACACATATACAGATCCAAGCAAATGTGTCCCAGTACTTTCTCCTCAGCTCTGACCTATTTTAAACACTACTTTGGTCTTAGAAATGCCCCAATATCTCCACTCGGGATTTCAGTACCGCTAAGTATGAAGTTCCCACATGCTCGTTCTTTTCTAGTTTCTAAATTGACTCTTCTCCTTTTATCTTTCTTTTTGTCTCTCTACGTATGTGGATCCGGTTCCTCTTAGAGAGTCAAGTTCAAGTCCATATTTATCATGCAATCTTCCTGATCTCTTAGGTACATCCTTCCCAACATAAACACAAAGGGTTTAGGTGGGAGGGGGGGCAGAGAGAGAGAGAGAGAGAGAGAGAGAGAGAGAGAGAGAGAGAGAGAGAACCACATGTTTCTTCTAGCAAATAAACTGTTCCTGCCTCTGAGTGAGGAGGAGGTGACCGGCATATACTGTCTAGAGCATGTTTTCTATGTGACATTTGCCCTGCATCTGTTTGCTACATGATATTATCTTGTGTGTGTCTGTAGAATGTAATTTCAACCCTGGAGTTTTGCCAGCGTATTCCCACTGCTAGCCCATGGAGAGTCCTGTATCTATAAGCCCATCAAAGAACAACATACAGCGGAATTGTGAACAGGAAGTCCTGTATTCTGCAAAAGCCAAGGAAACCAATCCTCATCCTTGCTTGTACTTAACCAAGTGCCAGGCACTGTCCAGAGATGTAAATAAAAATAAGTAAATACATAAATAACTTTCTTTTAAAATGCTGGCCTATTAAGTATAGGCTGTCATCCCACACGCCAGCAGTGTACTTTCTAAAGTGAGCTTCCAGAATCTTCCTGACACATATGTCACGTTCTTATTGTTTAATCCCTCTTCGCATTAGACAGCAGTTCAACTTGTTTGGGACTGTGACACTGTTTGTGGTACCCTAGTATTGACACACTTCACATTTATTCTTTTGTTCATCATGTTTAGATTGAACTTCCTGAATCACAGTTTTAAAAATAGAGACTATTGCAAAAGAACTATTCTTTTGTCTTTTTTGTGCCAGTCCTGGGGCTTGAACTCAAGTCCTGAGCACTGTACCTGGCTGGCTTTTTTTTTCCCTCAAGGCTAGCACTCTACCACTTGAGCCATATTCCCAGCCCCAAGAACTATTCTTTTTTTTTTTTTTTTTTTGGCCAGTCCTGGGGCTTGGACTCAGGGCCTGAGCACTGTCCCTGGCTTCTTTTTGCTCAAGGCTAGCACTCTGCCACTTGAGCCACAGCACCACTTCTGGCCATTTTCTGTATATGTGGTGCTGGGGAATCGAACCCAGGGCCTCATGTATATGAGGCAGGCACTCTTGCCACTAGGCCATATCCCCAGCCCCCAAGAACTATTCTTTGATTTTCTATTTACACTAGGAATTTAAGACAACAATATAACTAAAGGGATTATCTTGGCAGCCTCTAAAAAGAGGCTTAAATCTGCCACCTAGCAGTAGGATCCAGAAAAAGAAGTCCTATCAATTTGTGCTTCATGAACTAATATCCAATACATAAATGGAAGCATGAGTTGGGCTTCAGAATTTGGATTTGCAATATTTTCAACAGCTCTGGAAAGGTCCTCTGAATTTCACATAAAAAGGACAAAGGGAGCTGGCACCAGTGGCTGACACCTGTAATCCTAGCTATTCAGGAAGCTGAGAATCATGGTTCAAAGCCAGTCCAAGCAGAAAAGTGTATGAGGTTCTATCTTCAATTAACCAGCAAACATTCAGAAGTGGAGTTGGGGCTCAAGTGGTTTCCTGTCAGCCTTGAGCAAACAGAGCCAAGTGAGAACAGGAGGCCCTAAGTTCAAGCCCTAATGCTGGCACAAAAATTAATAAATAAGTAAAAGGGCAGAGAGGAGAACCCAGTTTCTCTTAAAATAGTTAATGGGCAAATAATTTCTAGTCTAACTCCCATTTCTATAATATGCCTAATTACTCAGAACCATCGCTCCTTTGTATTTTTTGTAATTTTCATCCTGCAATCTCAAAGTCTAGGTACACCCAACCTCCGTGAAATTTATCTTGTCTTTAGACATTATGTGCAAACAAGCTTGGTGCTGGTGACTTACACCTGTAATCCTAGTTACTCAGGTGGCCGACATCTAAGGATCCCAGTTCCAAGCCAGCCTGGGCAGAAAAGTCCAGAGACTCCTATCTCCAATAAACCATTCAGAAAAATCTGGAGGTGGCGCTGTGACTAGTCATGAAAACAAGGAGGTTCAGGGACAGTGCCCAGGCCCTGAGTTCAAGCCCAGGGCTGGCAAAAAAAAAAAAGAAGAAAAAAAAGGGAAAGAAAAACATTATGTGCAAACAAAGTGCTTCACTTTGGCTTGGTCTCCCCTTCCTTTAGACCTAACTGTTATAAATAGTGCCACAATTTCCCTTCTGAACTCCATACCTCCGCATCCTGACACACCTTTCTTGATTCACAAACCAAAAAAATGATAGTCTCAGTGCAGTAATATCAAACGAAACCTCTCCACAAGGAACCATTCAGACAGCGTCCATTCACTGTTGAAGACAGGACTTTAAGGACAAAGAGGTCATGTGCCTCCAGTACATTCCCCACTCCTTCGCCACTGTTGAAATCCCCAAGGCTTCAGGTGCACATACAATGAATCATTTTAAAAAGACACACTGCCACACAAGTAAATCACAACAGTTAGACCTCCCCGTAACGCAATGGTGGCAGGGGCTGAGGCAGGTGCAAAGGAGAGCAATTATCTTCACGTACAGCCATCCTGACAGTCATGGAGCTTGTTGATTCTTTTGTATGACAAGTTACCAAGAGAATAGCAGCACTGAATATTTGCTCCCTGCAAATGGACAATGCTCCATCTTCAAATGCTGCTTTGGCAGAACTATGGTGCTGTATCTTGTGCATTAATCAAACATAGCAGTTTCTTTGTTGCGTCTAGCTCTCTGCTGTTCTCACAGAAGCTCAAGGAGCAAGCTGCTGCAAAGCTACAGCAATCCTGCCAACTTGACAAAAAGAGTCAATACATTTTCAGTTACACAGCAGCAGGGGCCATCTTCTGTGCTTGTCAGAATTCTGGGAGTTGTTGAGCCCTTCTTGCTTTACAGTCTGTGACTGAAGAGGACCCTTGGGTCAAAGGCTTCAGTCCAGTTCTTATTGCTTTCCTGTGTGTGTGTATGCAAGGACCAGAAGGCTTGACTTGTGGACCACTTGTATTTAAGCTGGGAAAAAAGACAACATCAGATTGTAGTCTATGTAGCTGCTTGCAGAAACTCCTTGAGCCCATGGTTTGTTTTCATTCTCTTTCCCTTTACATCCAAATTTCTCAGAACTGAGGAGTGCGTAAAGCACAAAGCACCACATATAAGAGCTATGTCAGTGCTGTCACGGAGTACTAAGGTGGGAAGGAAGCTCCAGCAATTGCACATACAACCCCAGACCCACCCTACTCCCCAGACAGCTAACCTAACCTATAAGCTCCTATGATGAATGGGAATCCTGGAATTCTAAACAGAATAGTTCTTTAACGGTTTCTTTTTGAAAGAAGAATTTGGGTGTTTTATCTGTACCTCTTCTTCCCCTCCTCTTTCTTTATGCTTTCGGTGGCTTAAACAAAAGCCTTGATCATGGAGCTGAAAACCATCGGCAGATCTTCTTTGCCTATAAATCTTCCACTCTCCACAGGGTAGCTAGAGACTTAAGTAGCCCATCAGCAAAGGTAAAATTTATGAACCTCCTAGAGCTCACCCCAAGTACCAAAGAGAAAGGGCATAATTCACGGAACAGCAAAGCTGTTCTTGAAATTTGCCCTAAGGGTGAGAATGGCTCTGGATGAAGGAACTCGGTCTCCTTTGGGATCTGAGCTGAAGAGAAGGGATTCTTAGCTGTGTAGACCAAGTACACATTTGTGGATCAAATCTGTTCATGCAGTGAGGGGCTACTGGAGATACTGCTCATCCTAATGACCTTCACCATAGTAAGCCTTTAGTCTACATTTGCAATGGTCTCCCCATCCAAAAGGGATCAAAAGTCCAGATGTAGAGCAAAAACTGGAACTCACTCTGCTTTGAAAAATAACCAAATTCACAACAGTCTTTAACATAAATCCACCAAAGAAATTAAGTTTTAAATAGGCTTATGTTTGCCTAGAACTAAAATGAAGCATCTGAGTTTTCTTCCTTCACTCAGTGTCTAACTCAGAGTTTGCTTGCCAATCTGCAGATCCATGGAACAACCTGGAAAGATTTTGATGGGCTAGAAAGGCAGCCCTGAGAGTAATGATGCAGTCTCTCCACTGGCAAATGTTTTCTGACTTTGGAACTCCTTCCTCCAAGTCGAACATCACTGCTACTGAAACAGAGTCAGAATGGGATCCAGTTTTGCTTTCTTTGGGTCCAGGAAGGCGGCAGTCACACTGTTGCTCTGAGGCAGCTGTTACCGCTTGAATTTGCTTGGCAATTGCTGCGAACACAAGGTGCAGGAATATATTTCAGAACACCAGCTACTGCCTTACTCAGTGCACAGTGGGAAGTTGAAGCATGTGGCGTCTTTAAGATGAGTTTTGCCAAATAATTCCCATGTGTCTTTTGGTTCTAGGAAGAGAGCTGATTGAACATAAGAGTGCTGTCTGCTTTTCCATTTTCATTCACTCTTTGCTTTGGGATAACTTCCCATGGCGCTACATACAATTGAAGTCCCTAGAAATATTTCAACCACATGCTTCACATTTGGCAGGAATTGGTGAATCAATAATGCTTTCTTTTTTTCTCTCTCTTTCTCTCTAGGATTCACCCATCGTTTATACGTTCCTTCTCCCATCCCCTTACAACTAGTAAACACTCCCTCAAGAAGAGTTATTATACTTTTTTCCATAAAGTAACACACACTGAGCTTTTTTTCCTCATAAAGTCACACACATTGAGCTTTTGCTTAGAAATATTTGTGCTGATAGGCTCCAGGGAGTGGAAATCAATAACAAATTCCATCCTAAGGAAGAAAAATCTGCAAGGTGAAATGTAGACATTGAAAAGATTAAAACGTATTTCTAAAAGATGTATTTTGCCAGTCCAGATCTCAATCTGACAGATTTCTGCAGTGTGGGTGTGCATATATGTGAACATTATATATATATATGTGTGTATATAATATATGTGTATATATATACATGTATATATGAACATATTTTACAGTGATACACATACGTGAGGATGTTCAAATTCAGACATTCAAAGTGAAGGAAACAATTTCTGCAATCTAGAGCCATTAGGAATACATGTAGAAAAGGCTAAAAATTAAACCAAAGTATTCACAATGTCTTATTTGTTGACATAATTTAAACATTTTTCCAAGTAAAAGATATGGTGACATTTTCCCAAATGACACATACTAGTATTTGATTGGATTTGCAAGTTGATGCCTAGTTTATGGCAGTATGCACGTGTGATTAATCCTTGAACTCACCTTACCATTAGACATTTAGTAAATTCTAAATTTTTACAATTATACCTTATGGTATGTTAAATTTCTTTCTCCTTCCTTTTTCCTACTTCATTGCTATCTCTCTGTGTCATCTGTTTCTCACCACATATATATGTAATTTTAATATATATTAACGTATGCAAATATCTCAACAGTATAACTATGGAGTATGTGTATAAATATAGTATATCATAAATATATAAAATATTTATATAAGCATATATATGAATATGGTTTGTTTTAGTAAGTATATGTATATAGTTGCAAATGATAATTTACAAAAAACTGATTTCTAGAAAAATTATTCATAGTAGCATATTTTTCACATATTACAGTTTTTAACATATTATTTTATTTTACATATTATCATTTTCTTATATAGTTTTTGCTGACTCTCTCTGTTGGGATCCAGCCTTTAGACTTCATGGGGGGACTTGACGCCCTTCCCCCGAGCCCTAGGAGAATGCGGAAGCAGGCTACTTTCTCTGGGTCTGGAACCAGAAGAACTGGCTTTGCACCCAGCCCCCAACTCTCCCGCCAGCCCAGGCGCCTACCTGTCTCGCCATGGCTGATCATGTGACAGCTTTCAGCCTATCGGCATCCTGGCCCATCGCCCTCTCTCCCGCTATCATCTCCCTTTACCTCCGCCTTCATAAATCAGTTGGCTCCAGAAGCTTTCTCCGAGACTTGCATAGGCCTGGCTTTATTTACCGGTAAGGGGGTGGACACGCTTTCTCGTTAGGCCATGCGCGTGTGAGGTCGGCCCTGACCCTTCCATCCCATCCTGGCTATCTGCTGGCCGGGTGCCCAGGAGAGAGGACGAGAATAGGGGGTGGCGAGAAACCTAGCTGAGCCTTGTTCCCCACGCCCGGAGAGGCTACCCAGCCGGACATCTCTCTATCAGCATAGATTCTTTACCAATTCCTTTTAGGTCAGAGTAGGATTTGAAATTCAGTACAATCTTGTTGTTATCAGTTTAATAATCCCACTCCTTATTTCATGGACTTAGTCTAAAATACAAACTGAAAATATTATTTTTGTCCACATACACCAATTCTGCATGTTGGTTACCTCTTTACAATCTTTTCCTCCAATATGCTTCCTCAGAGTATGTCTGTTTAAAATAAAACAGAACAAATGAAAACAAGAAGAGAGCAAACGAGACAGATGATGATTTTTTTTTTAAAAAGCATAAAGTGGGTGAATGCCATATGGTCAGGTTCAATGTGGCCCTATAGATCAGAGAAAAGCATTTTACAACAAAGTCTGTGGCATACAAACAGCCTTCTCATGACTCCAGCTGCCAGTTTCCCAATGAGCTTCAGAAAGCCGCCTTGACAGTTTATATGTGAAGAATTCAGCGTGTGAGGAATTTGCTGACAAGACACAACCCCACACCAGGCAGAATCCCATCATTTCGGGGGCCATGAGGATGAGGGAGAGCTGGAAGTAAAGAGAAGTTCAGCTTAATAGAATCTTTAACCTGGGGATTCAAGATCCCCCAAACTCTTCAGCTCACACATCATTGGGCTTGGTCCAAAGAAACATCTGTGCTATTGAAAGCGTAAGTGCATGCCGCCACGGTGCTCTTAATTGAAGAAGCCATAACATTAAGGCAGATGAGGGTCCCACCATCATTAAAAGACAGACTATTTAACTGCCAATGGCCATGGCCTTGCATGGGGAATGGGAATTCAGCTACTTGGCATTTTTCTCACTTTAGATCATAATGGATTAATTAAAATTGTATAAGGATAAAAGCATGCCCAAGGTAAACATAAAACAACATGGAATTACAAGGAACAGCATTAAGAACACTGTAGCTCAGGGCCTGCTCTACTCTAAATTGATAGGGCTTGGAAAAGGCCATGGTGAGTGGTACCAGCTCTGTCTTGACTTTATACTGAGCTTCTGCCTTGAAGGGGTGCACCTTCTTAAGCGGATTGCTCTGAGTTCCTATAGTGAGAGACTCTAGCATAGACTCTTTCTCTCCAATATTCACTTCAAAGCTAGACTTTTTCTCTCACCCACCTTCTGCCATCTTATTTTCTGTCCTCCTATTGGTGAGCCTTACTGTGTTGTCCACTCACAAAAATAAGTCCATGGTGTTCGGTATTTTATATCTCACAGAAGAAATAGCCATTGGTTATGAATTTCTTATTTAGTCTTAAGAATGGCAAAAATCACATGAGAGAAGGAGCAGGGGCTTGGATCAGTTAGCTTTTCATTATCATGCAAATGCTGCAACTTTCTAGAACTTACCATTGGGGATTTATCCTCTCTTAAAATGGACCCAAATGGCCTCTCACTGTGCAGAATTCTTAAGGGGATTCAAGGAGGCATCATGAGCTAAAACATCCAAAAGCAGGAGTACCTCACATTACAGCCAAAGTTAGTTCTCTGAGCCTTTTTCTTCCTGCTTATTTTTGGTATATAGTCAGAAGTGATATACAGTTAGGTCTTTCATAACTGAATTGGAGCTGTGTTTTTTCTTAGCATATACCTAACTGCATCTTTCAATTATACAATTGCCCTTGGTGAGTTCAGATGATGAATTTTAATAGTTTCTCAGAGTCATTCCTGGTATAAAGGAGTGAATGAGGCAGGAGTAAGAATAGTAAATTGATTAGTTCACTTGATTAGTAATGCCTCATTAGATGATAGCTTGGTGAAATGCACTAGGACTGTGTTGAGTTTGTTTGGACCTAAACAGCAGCCTCTAGAAGTAACAGGTATTCATCACACTTGATTTATTCAGCAGAGGACAAATGGCACAAGGACACTTGTATTTATTTCTTTAAGTGATTGTTGGAGCTGGGCTGAGGTGCCTTATGCTTGCAATCTTAGCTACTAAGGAGGCTGAGATCTGAGGATCGTGGCTCCAAGCCAGCAGGAACAGCAACGTCTGTGAGACTGTTATCTCCAACTAACCCAGCAAGGATCCCTAAATGCATAAATGGAGGTATGACCCAAGAAGTAGAGCACCCGGCCTGGAGAAAAAAAGCCATGTGAGAATTTGAAGCCCTGTGTTCAAGCCAAAAACTGTGTTTGACCCAAATGAAGAACTAAAGGGAGTTTCTGATGCTTTTATAATCAGGAGTAGGCAACAACTGGAAGTATGTTCTACAGTTATAAAGAAACAAAAAACATTCCCATTGTTTACTTCTGTATCCTGAGTTAAAGGATGTAGCATAAGTTGACTTTGAATGAGTGTTACCAGGTATCTAAATTATTATGAGGGAGGAAGTCAAGTCAACAAGACCTCGGATTTACAGTAGAGAGGACCCTTTTCTGGTTTTTAATTGCCTTAGAATGACCAGAACCAGTTGTAAGAGCAATGCCACATATATGAAAACAATTTTTTTGTAGATATTTATTTTCTTGCTGGAGTTGACTATATTCCTTTACACAAGCATCCCTTCACATGGAAATTTGGTGAAATGTGCAAGTCCAAAAGCAAAGTTCTTACTTTGAGAGTCTCCCAGTTTGGTAACAATGATTTATCTCCAGGAAGCCCTAGCTAAGTTTAAATATAATAATTGGTAAGGAAGGAAATTAATATCCAGACACATAATTTCAGCTTAGTCATTTTAACATAAAAAGATTTTGTAATGGATATAAGTTCAAGTATGTAGCAATTTATGTCCAGTTCCTTGGAGAGGGGAGAATTCTAATCATATGGCTGGCTTTAGAGGATTTATACTTGGGTAACTTATTGTGTCAGCTAGATAACTATATTTATTTTTGCGTTTCAGAGCTATGTAGATAGACAAGGAAAAAATAAGCAAGAAGTGATTTTTCCTCAATTCTTATTCCAACCCAAGCTTTAAGTATTAACATGAACCAGATTTACATAATAGTACCAGTGGAGTCTCATATAGGCAATTTTAATAAGATGCCACTATTTTCCAATATCTTTTGGGAATATGTTAGTTTTCAGTAACAAAATCTAAGATACAAATTTAGATATATAAGAAGACTTTAATATTGAGTCGGCATTTATCACTTCAAATTTTGTATGTGTTAGTGAAAAGAAAGAATTCTAAATCAGTAGTGAATATTAGTCTTAATGAGAAACTAGGTGCATAAATTGAATATACCCAAAAAGAATGAATATTAGGATATAGAAGCTTCCAAGTTTGAGCATAGTTCTTCAATATGGATTTTTGTTATACACTAGGACATCATACATACTGTGGTCTAGAATATTCCTCTGGTGAGGGAAAGGAAATGGTTCTGAATAGGGAACAGAAAAGCATAAATTGCAATGCTGAGAAATGACCTTTCCTTTGAATTAGTATTTTGTCTTCATGAAGACTATGTAATAATGAAGTCGTCTGACTCTGCCTGTCCTGAGCTTCCATACAGTGGCTATTTTAAGTAGAGTTTTGTAAGTTCTGTGGTGTCCCACACAGGAATCAGAACTTTCTGAGTCTGTAGAGATATGCCTGGCCCACTGCCCAGATCCTGCTTTCTATTCTCAATGCTCCATTCATGGCTCTCAAGCATAAACACAGTTCTTATGTGGAGATACGCAATGATTTTCTTTTAAACTGCTGGATATATTGTGTTTATACAGGTGGACAGAGAAATCAAATAAAACATGCAAGCTTCATAATCCTTCAATGGCTCTCTCTTCCTCCGTCTGAGTGTGCTCTGTGGGTTGTACTTTCCATAGCAAATCACTAGGCCATCCTTTTTAGTGTGCTTATTCCATAATGCCCCCAGGTAAATTGTCCACCTTCTGGAAAAATAATAGAACAAAACTGCAGGAAGTGATTTAATTGCAACAGAGGCAAAGAGAGCAGAGTGAGATGGAGCCAAGTCTCAAATAACAGTGGAAAACGGGAGATGAGGGTTGCTCAGAAAGGCAGGGAAAGAAAGGCAAGCATTCAGGCTCTAAGCTGAAGCAAGCCCGGGGATGCAGGAAATTGAGAGGGAATTATTACCTCTTGGTACAGAAGGTTCTCCAACTGGCATTGTGCCTCTGATTCAAGGCATCTGTTCTTCACTTCCCAAAGGAATCTACCACAATATATCACATACTATTTTCTGAATCCCAGGAACAGAGGCATTAGTAATCACTCTTAGATCTGTGCTAGAAAGTAATTTTTAAAGGCATAAACTCAATATAATTAGAGCAGAATCTCAGTAATAGATACCACTGTGCACATGCTAACTACTGGATTTATCTATGTAGGGTATGGCTCAGCAATAGATAATCATTATTCAAATGTTCACTTATGTAAGAAAAATTTATCAGCACCTACTGTGTGTAACAGACATGTTTCCTACCTGGAGGAACTCACAATCTGTTAGAAGTATGAATTTGAGATTTTGTACCACAAACAATGGCAATGGCTTCCTTGCCTAGGAAGAAAACAAAGGAATGTAGACAGACATGAGGAATCATATTCATTAGTTCTTCTTCAGAGAAGAGATTTTTACCAAGTCCATTTTATGTGCACTGGCTTTCAAAGGACAGGCATGATTTTGTAAGATAGGCAAGACATTTGAGGAAGGAGAAATAGCATGGGTGTTTTGGAAAGAAATTGGTGGGTTGGTGTAACTAAGCAATAGGGTATGATGCTGGTGAATGGCTGTTGGGAGATCTGATTGGACTGGAGGAGTAAGCTCAGATGGCAGATAAGCCTGTGGCTAAGTGAGCAACATGAGCTATGTCTTTCAGTGATGAACAGTCGCTGAAGGTGGAGCGGGGACATTTCATCCTGAAAACTCTTCACTGGCAGATGACAGACGGTAAGAAGCGTGTGGCAAGCTGAGTACAGGAACCTGAAAACAGAAAGGACAAAAGAAAAGGAAATGGGTATACAGCAAATCATCTTAATTCTGTCAGAAGTGTGTTTTTGTGGTCCTAGTGAAATACACTGGGTCAAGGTAAGTAAGTAAGTAAATAAATAAATAAACATCTGTGGAGTTCAGGTAGGTTTCCATTACCATTGTGCTTTTTCTCTTCTGGGTTTGAAGTACTTCATAGTATAAAAAAGATGGTCCTTTTGAGAGTATGCAGTCATAAAACCTGGAGCTCTTGTCAAAGATTACACCGGTGGGACCCATTTTTTGCCACTTAAGAAGTGAGCAGCTCAGCCCAGTTTCTTAACATTTCCCTGCTTTATACTGAATGTAACATGAGATCAACTGCAAGATCTTTATCAAGATGTGACACTGTTGTGTGGAATTAGTGATATAATAGATGTCAAGTGTTGAGAAGAGCACCTGGCAAGTGAAAGACCAATGAGAGCCAGTGGTTAAAAGCAGCAGTGCACCTGGGCCCTGGTTGCTCACAGCTGTAATCCTAGCTAACCAGAAGCTGAGATCTGAGGATCACAGTTTGAAGCCACCCTGGACAAAAAAGTCCTTACACATCTATCTATCTTCAATTTTAAAAAGCCAGAAGTTGAGGCATGGCTAAAAGAGTAGAGCACAAGCCTTAAGCAAAAAAAAGCCAAGTGAGATAGAGACTAAATTTAAGCTTCAGTAAGGTCACACACAGAGGGACATGAACACACACATACACACACACACACACACACACGAGTGAACATGATTGTTATAGGCACACTGGTAGTCAGGCCCTCTTCTGTTACCCTTAGTCCTTCAGATTGTTTGTTCAATGTAGATGGCATTTCAATAGGATCCACTAAAGAGAGAAGCAACAATTTTTAAAGAGAGTCACTCCCTTTGTGATACAGAAATGCTATGTTCAATGTTGATTTTATTATAGAATGTGGAAGGGGTGGATTCCTTTGAACACTTTTGCAGTTGAGCATCATCTTCAGTTCTCAACTTCAAGACTCCTGTGTGGATGTAGGAATTCCTGACAGTGAGACAAAGACAGATTACATCAGCCAAAGAAGCAATTCCTGTTACAGTTGACATTTTGTAGGCTATAAGGAAACAGAGAAGGAAAAGTAGACAGAGAAGGAAAAGTAGAAAGAGAAAGTATTTATAAAAATCTGCTAATCAGCAGGAAGACCTTGGAAAAACTTAAAAGAAATTACAGTGGCACAGAATCCTGATGTACAACTCCAACCTCAGAAATAGGATGCAATTAAGTGCTTTTAACGAGGCTCCAGTATTCTGCTGGTAAGGGCAGCAAGACCAGCTTAATGAAATGTCATGGGGACACTGCTTATAACAATCATATACCCTGGTTGCCAAGTGGAGCTTTACCTGCTGGAGAAACAGTTACAGAAGAATAGAACAAAAGCCCGCCAGCTGTTAGGAAACAGAACAGAATGAGGCCCAGGGCCCTAGGGGGACATAGGAAATTAACACAGCCTCTGTGTCTTGTTATGTTCCCCCTTTCCACTGTGCTTTTCTCTTCTGAATTTTAAATCATACGTTTCTCACTGGGTGAGAGTCTTTTAGGAAAGTAGTATCGGACCTGGTGTCTGGTCACTGCAAATTTGGAGGTCAAGGTGGGAATTAGATGATAGAGAAGTAGGCATGGGGTGCGGCTTGCACAGAATTACAGTCGCTTTTGCTTTGCTATTTTTTTTTTCTTAAATGTACTGGTTACTCCCAGGGGGCCCACTAACCTACCTCAGGATCTGATCATTCAATCGTTTCTCACACGAGCATCTGCCAGGGATAACTTCTTTGCACACCTTGTCTACATTCGTCTTTACTCAGTTCCTCAGAGACTTTCCAGCCAAATACCCTGCTTTTTTTTTCTCCATAGCATTTTTCAACTCATGAAATCTTACTTGCTTATTGATTATTATCTAATATATTATTTGTTCTGCCTCTGGTATATGGTCTTATCTCCATGAGAACAGAAATTTTGTATCTTCACTTATTTTATCACTGGATTTCCACTGGATTTGCACTATTAAGGGATTAAGAGAAATAGTATGCATTATTTGACACCTAAGTGAAAACAATTCCTAATTCTTCCCAGTCTTTCTACCATATTTTCTGCTTTCATTGACCATGATATAACTTCTCCTCTCCTCTTATCAATGATTCTACCTGCATCATGTTTTCCTTTCTTTAAACTCAACTTTTTCTCCCTTTATTATTACCCTGTCCTATGGCTAAATCCTCTGACTTTTCAGTGCAAACTCTTTATATGATCTCATTTCACCAGCTCTGTTCATTTTACCTTCCTGTGTTCAGGGATGTGCTAGTTTACTCTAGCTTTAAAAGCCAACAAAAACATATTCCATCCAGCTATCACCCCATTTTTCCCCTTGCTTGTATGGCAAAACCATGTCTAGAGTCACCGTGTCTCATTGCTTTTGCTCAATTTCGCTTAGAGCCCATTTCAGCCAGTGATTACTCTTCCCAGTTTATAGGCAACAAATGATCATATCCCAGAATGAGCTCCATATTAGGGAATCCAATAGGCTCCTCTCAATCCTCATCTCACTGAACCTCTGAACACAAATGGTTCTCCTCTTTTAAAAAGCCAAAATTACTGAGGTTACAATGAACGCATTACACACAACACATTATACAATCTAAGTGCCCAGACTGGTGAACTGACAGACACACACAAACATACACAATCTTTACTACAGACAACACAGTCAAGAGAGAAGTGCCCCAGAGTTCCCTGGTTCCCTACGTTAGTCAGCTTGGCTTCAGTCTCAGATGAGGGCAATCATTTATCTGCTCTTTGTCACTAAATGTTAAGTAGGTCCGTTATGGATTTTCATATAATGGAGTCACATAGGACCCGAATTTCTATATCCGCTGGAGTTCCCTCAGAATTTATTTTAAAATCTGTTCATTTGGATTACATTTAAAAGCACTTTGCTACTTATTATTGTTGGATAGTATTCAATTGTTTGGTTACACTTAAGTTTTAGCATCCTATTGATCAACATTTGGGTTGTTTCTAGTCTGGGGCTATTATGAATGAGTTAAATATACATATATACATATGCAAGCTTTCCTATGAAGTGAAGGTCTCATTTCTATTTGAGGTCTATGAATAAATTAGTTAACAGTTTCTAAGATGGTTACATTATTTATACTCTCTAAATCCTTGCCAGCAGTTGGTATTTATTGACATTGTTTTAATTTTATTCTTTAGAGAGGTATAGTTGTATCTCATTTTAATTTTCATTCATATTTACCTTATAAATAATGATGCTAAGGATCATTAATGTGTTTTCCTTGTTACTTTTGTACCGTTGATGATTCATCTTTTCAAATATTTCTTCTCATAAAACATTCAATTTCTTACAAGTGACTTCTCTAGTTATGTATGTACTTTAAAAATATTTTTTCAAAATTATACTAAGTGAAGTGAGCCAGACACAAAGAAACATGGACTCTATGGTCTCCCTTATTGGGAATAATTAGTACAGGTTTAGGCAAGTCATAGCAGAGCATCACAAGGCCCAATAGCTATACCCTTTGTACCCTTATGAACACCTAAGATGATGCTAAGTGAAATGAACTCCATGTTATGGAGACAATTGTTATATCACAGTTGTAACTACTTTCAACGTCCCATGTGTATCTGTAGCTTCTATTATTGATGATGTTCTTGTATCACCTTCCTGTGGTTGTACCTACACTATCTCTGTAACATTATCTGAGTATATTGGAAACCGTGTATACTGGTATTGGAACTAGGAAATTGAAAGGGAATACCAAAATTGAGAGACACAGGGTAAAAAAAGAGAAACAACTACAAAAGGAATATTTGCAAAACTGTTTAGTGTAAGTGAACTGAACACCTCAGGGGGGGAAAGGGTAAGGGGGAGGGGGGAGGGGGGTATGAGGGACAAGGTAACAAACAGTACAAGAAAAGTATCCAATGCCTAACGTATGAAACTGTAATCTCTCTGTACATCAGTTTGATAATAAAAATTTGAAAAAAAAATTTTCATAGTTTGTAGCTTGTTAAGGTTCATTTTCTTAATGGCACCTTTTTTGGAAAGAGAAAACAATTTAGGAAGACCTAGTTTATCTAGTTTTTCTTTTGTATCACGTGCTTTTTATATCCTATATGAGAAATAACTCTTGATTTAAGGTCAAAATGTTTTCTTCATACTTCTTGTAGAAATTTTGTAGACCTTATACCTTTTGTATGGGATTCTGTTTAATTTCCATATATATGTAATGTGTGAGAGTTTTTTTTTCCACGTGGGGAGTCAATTGTAGAAGCAATTTTTTTAAAGATACTTCCTTAGAAGCTGTTGAAAATAAATTACCAATTTATGTATAAGTTATTTAGTATATTTTACTGTTTATTCTTTAATATACATGTTGGCCTCTCAACCAACAGCAAAACATCTTAGTATTATACTTGTATTAAAAATTCTTTAAGGGAAGAAATTGAAGTCTTCTACTGTGCTCATTTGACAATTACATCTGCTATTCTGCATCCCTTACTTGTTAGTATAAATGTCAGTAGGAAGGGACCCATTTCTATTTTTTTTTAATTTTTTTTTTTTTTGACCAGTCCTGGGGCTTGGACTCAGGGCCTGAGCACTGTCCCTGGCTTCCTTTTTGCTCAAGGCTAGCACTCTGCCACTTGAGCCACAGCGCCACTTCTGGCCGTTTTCTGTATATGTGGTGCTGGGGAATCGAACCCAGGGCCTCATGTATACGAGGCAAGCTCTCTTGCCACTAGGCCATATCCCCAGCCCCAGGGACCCATTTCTAGTGTTGCTCCTTGCCTCCATAAGGAAAGTCAGCTGAGATCCTGGTTGAAATTTCCTAGATCTACACATACACTAGAAGTTACAAGGAGCTTGTGCTTAGGAATATTCTAAAATGGAACAGGATATATTTTCTGTTTATGTCAACTTTTGGGGGGAAGAAAATCAAAGTTTATTCCTGCTACTGCTTCTTCTTTTTAAAAACCTCTTTGGGTTCATCATATTTTTTAAAAAAATTTAATTTTGTTGTCCAGGTAATGTACAGCGGGGTTATAGTTACATACGTAAAGTAATGAGTACATTTCTTGTCAAACTTGTTATCCCCGCACTCATTTTTCTCCCATTTTCCTTTTCCCTCCAACCCACGCCCCCTCAAGTTGCGCAGTTAATTTTCAACATATTGTCTTGTGAGTATTGCTGTTGCAATTGGTTCACCCTTTATCCTTTATCCTTTATCACCATTTTGATGTTCCCTTCCCCCCTCTAATTCAGAAAAACATATACACAATACTCAGGATACCAAAATCAAATACAGTGACAAATGGGATAAACCACAGGAAAGACAAACAAAAGAAAAAAGCAATAATTTCACATAGTACATTAAAAAAACTCTTGTTTCCATATCTCGGAGTTAATTTTGCTTAGTATCCTCTTATATTGTCATATGTACACAGCTATTGTGCTACTGAGATCCTCTGCTATATACTAGACATATTCTAATTATTATCAATGAGATAAACCATGGAATCTATGTTAGGTTGACTTTTGATATAAGTCTTTGAGAATTTTTGTAAGTCATATATCATAATTTTAATGACAAAAGTCTTAAAACATTTTGTTAAATTCATTCTGAAGTATTTCATGTTATCATAAATGATACTAATTTTCTTCATTTCTAAAGTTTTGAGTACTGTTTTCTATAACTTGTAGCCTACAAATTTGCTAAACTATGTTGTTATTGCTAATAGCAATTTTGTTAGATTATATAGGAATCATATATAGATAAATGTATTATTTCAAATAGTTCCAATTCCTGCTTTCTGATCTATTTATCTTTATTGCATTAAGTAGGAGTGCTAGTAAAAAGTTTCAACAAGTAACAAAGGAAAATATTCTGTCTTCCAGAATTTAGAAAGAGAATATTTAAACCATTAATGCTTATACTAATTTACTATTCTTAGCTGATAATTATTCTTCTTTGTTGATTGCTGAAAAAAGTTTAATAAGCATTATTTGCTTATTAAATGTTTGATATTATTAACTCAATACTTTCTACTGAGAGTATTTGTTGTCTGGGAAATCTATTTAGTTTTGAAATCTATTTATTTAATAGAGAGTTGTCTCTTTAGGTCACTATTTTTCTCTTGAGTGAACTTCAAGAAAATTATTCATTGCATCTAACTTGTCAAATTTATTTTACTAAACTATGCTTAATAGTCCCTTGCTACCTTTTTAGTTTATCTAGGCTTTTTTTGTGATTTTACTTCTCAAATTTCTGATAGCTTGGCAAATTATGGGAGGATGTTGCCCTTTCTTTTTTTTTTCCCAAGACAATATTTTCCTTAGTAATTTTAGACACATGAATTTCTTCAAGTTCTGTTTGTAAGGATATATGTCCTATTACTTTCAATTATTTATTCTATTATTACACTATTGGCTAACGTTTTTCTTATTCTTAACTTACTGTTTTAGAATCTAACTTGTTTTAGCTTTCACGGTTTTATAGTAACACATTTTTAAAAATTTTATTTTATTGTCAAGGTGATATACAGAGAGGTTACAGACACATGTGTAAGGTAGTGAGTATATTTCTTATCAAACTTGTTATCCCTCCCTCATTTTCTCCCATTTTCCCTAACCCCAACCACCCCCAACAAGTTGTACAGTTAATTTCCAACTTATTTTTGTGTGAGTATTGCTATTGCATTGGTTCACCATTTGTGTCACCATTTTGATGTTCCCTTCCCTTCCCTAATTGAGATAAGTGTATATAAAATATTCAGGGCACCAAAAGCAAATACAGTGACAACCGGCGATAAACAATAGGAAAGACAAATGAAAGAAAAAAGAAATAATTTCACATAGTACATTAAAAAGAACAACAACAGTAAAAACCTCCTGTTTCTCTGTCTTGGAGTACATTTTGCTTAGCATCATCTTATATGATCATATGTATATTGCTATTGAGCTATTATGATCCTCTAGTAGGACTATCCTAGACATTTACTAATTATTACCAATGAGAGAAGCCATGGACTCTATGTTTCTTTGGGCCTGGCTCACTCCACTTAATATGATTTTTTCCAAGTCTTTCCATTTCCTAATGAATGAGGCAATGTCATTCTTTGTGATGGAAGCATAAAATTCCATTGTGTATATATACCATATTCTCTTGCTCCATTCATCTACTGAGGACAGTCTGAGTCGGTTCCATACTTTACCTATGGTAAATAATGCTGCAATGACCATGGTTGTGCTGGGAACTTTAGTGTGGCTTTGTTTGTGATCCTTTGGGTAAATGTCCAGAAGTGAGATTGCTAGTTTATAGGTAAGCTCTGTATGTAGTCTTTTGAGAAACCTCCAAACTACTTTCCAGAGTAATTGAACAAGTTTACCCTCCTACTGACAGTTAGTAGCATTCTCTTTTGGCCACATCCCTGCCTACATCTGTTATTAGATTTCTTGATAATGACCATTCAAACTGGGGTGAGGTGGAATCTCAATGCTGTTTTGAATTGCATTTCTTTTATATCCAGAAATGCGTCTAATGGACATGTGTCATTGGGCCACAGTATGAATCAAACTCCTGGAAGCAGAAAGGATGCTGACAAAATGGCTGTTAAAGAGAGGGGAGGGCTGGGAGTATGGCCTAGTGGCAAGAGTGTTTGTCTTGTATTCATGAAGCCCTGGGTTCAATTCCCCAGCACCTACATATACAGAAAAATGGCCAGAAGTGGTGCTGTGGCTCACGTGGTAGAGTGCTAGCCTTGAGCAAAAAGAAGCCAGGGACAGTGCTCAGGCCCTGAGTCCAAGGCCCAGGACTGGCCAAAAAAAAAAAAAATGAGAGAGAGGGGAGAGGAATTTATACAATGTGTTTAGAATTTCAGCCACATCAAATTAAAAGCAAGCTCTACAGATCACAGGAGCATTAAACATCATGCCATATTCTATATATATCATGTTTCCTTTACCCACCCATTGGTGGACATTGAGCTTATTTCCATTTCCTGGCATTTGGAGATAAACTTGCTATGAATATGGAAGTAGAAGTGTCTCTTTGACATCTAGTTTTTAATTCATTTGATGCAATGCCTGGAAGTGGGATTATTGGACAATACAAGAGTTCTAGCTTTAATTGAAGAATCTACATAATGTTCTCCATAGCTGCTCTACTGTTTTAAAATGTCATAAATGCCATGCAAGGGCAACACTTTTTTATAACCTCACTATATTTGGTATTTCTTGTGGTTATTGCTACTTTGTGGGTGTCTTAAATATTGAGTGTTTTCATTATAAAATGTTTTGGATTTGAAAATTACTTTCTCTATATCATTTTAGATGAGTGATTTTGCCTTTTGTTTCCTTAATTGGGTAGGGAAGTTTAATCCATTTACATTTAAGTGTTAATACTTATACAGAATAAAGTAGAAGCTAGGGTTACAGGAGTGAGTCGCTGGCGCGCTAACTTATTCTTATTTATTTTATTTTTATTATCAAGGTGATTTAAAGAGGGGTTACAGTTATATATGTAAGTAGTGAGTACATTATTTGTCAAACTTGTTACCTCCTCCCTCATTTTTCTCTGACCTTATTCTTATTTATTTTTGTAGTGACATGTTTCATTTTCATGTATATGCCTTCTGTAGCTCTTTTCTTTCTACTTACCACAAGTGCTCACAAAATACTTTATAGGTAAACAATTTATTTTCTCTTTAAAACTTCACCTATATAGAAAAACTACATTTTGTTCTCTCCTAGTATGGTTATTGATGTAAAAAATGTTATCTTTTAATATTGTGCATACACTAACATACTTTTATAATTACAGTAAGTTTTATATTGCTATGTTTTGATTTCTATGACAGAATCACACAGTACACTACTGATGTATAGTATATTCTGTATTTGTGCATGTGCTCATCTTTACCAATGAGCTTAAGTAGACTCACATTTTATGCCCAATCTGAACAATGGTAGCTAGAAGACCCTGTCATAGAACAAAAAAGAGAGAATGGAAGGACTGGAGGCATAGCTCAAGTGAGAGAGTACTTGCCTAACATAGGCAAAGCACAGTGTTCAATCCTAACACTGAAAAGTAAACCATTCCTCCAGCAATCTGTAGAGTCAAACAGATTTCTGTCCTGAGCCAAGAATGACTAGTTTATACTCACACATGATACAAACATGTCAAAACCTAGTATCTCTCATGTTGTCATCACATACCTACAGGCAGTACCAGCGTCACACTCTTTGGGTCACTGCTCTCAGATCCACTATCACTCAAGTGTTTTCTTCCTCTACATAACTTTTTCTTATACCAACTAGTTTGTGTGATTTTAATATTAAACCCTTGGTTGATGTTTATATTAAGTATTTTTTATCTTTCATTTTAAATCTATGTGTGGTTTTGTTTTAAACATAGGGTTTCTTATAGATTTTGTATGGTTTGATCTTGATTTCTTTCTGATTTAAGCAAGACATTGTAAGTGAAGTATTTAGTCGTTGGCATTTAATGCCCTTATCCATCAAGTTTGTGTTTGACTCCACCATCTTTCTCAGTAATTACTGTTTGCCTACATGATTTTCATTCCTTTTTCTCTTTTATTGTCTTGATTTGGATTGAGTAATTACGAGTTTATTTCCCCCTCTCCATTAGCACTGTCCTATAGATTGTTTCTGTCATTATCAAATTAGCATATGTTTTTTATAAATTAACGTTATAGCAGTTTATCCTCAAATAAGTATGTTACTCACTTGATGTGTAAGAATCTTATAATAGCTATCTTTTCCCTCCCACTTCTGCTATTATTACCACATATTTTATTTTTCTCTCTTTTATAAAACCCATGTTTTCCCTCCTTTTGCTTTTAATGCCACCCCCCCATTTGTGTGCATGTGTATGCACATGTATGATAGTTCTGAGACATGCACTCAAAGCCTGTGTGCTGACTGCGAGCACTAACCCTGAGTGTCTCATACTCTACCACTTGACCCACGTTTCTGTATCCAGGGTTTTGGTGATTAAATGGAGCTAAGAGTCTCGTGGACTGACTTATGATCCTCTGATCTCAGCTTCCTGAGCAGCTAGGATTATAGGCATGAGGCACTGGTGCTTGGCTTCAATAGTCTTTTAAAAGTTTAAAAACGATTACAGTATTTTTATATTTGACTATATTTATAATTTCCAATGTTCTTAGTTACTTTCTTAGAGACAAATTTCCATGCAGTGTCATTTTTCACTTTCCTCCAGACTTTTTTGTAATCACTTTTAAGTGTAAATCTAGTAGTGATAAATTATTTCATCTTTTGCTTGTCTGAAAAGTATTTCATTATCATTTTTGAAAGGTGTACTCATTGGGCAGTAAATTTTGCTAGCAGAATGTATATGTTTTTCTAGTCAGCATTTTAAACATACCCCTTTGAATGACTATGTTCTTACATGGATTCTGGCAAGTTTTCTCTAGTTAATTCTCAACTTTTTCTTCATACATAATGCATTTTTCCCTGTAACAGCTTTAAAGATTTTCAATTTCTTTACTGATTTTCAGCAATTTTGCTTTGGTGTGTTTCAATTTAATTCTTCTTAGGGTTTGTGGAGCTTCTTGAATATATGGGTCTATAGTTTCATAAATTTTGAAAATTTTAAGTCTCATTTCCTCAAATTTTTCTTCAGTGTCACTTTCCCTCATTTGTCTTTTATTACTGCTTGATATTTTTTCAAAATGTACTGATGCTCTGTTGATTTTGTTCCATTTTCTTTCTCACTGGATCTCATTTTTTTAGCTCAGCACCCTGTTCCATGTTTACAGATATTATTTTTGTAATATTTTCATCTAATGTTAATCACATTAAAAATACTTCCCTTCAATTAACATATTTTCCATGTGTGGAAAACATCTTGTACATCACTAACCTCTTCTTTCATTCTGTCTGAAAATCACTCCTTTAAGGGACCTGAGCATACAGTTCATACTGCTAACATAATTGAATCTACCATTTCTGAGTCTGTCATTTGAATGTTCTCTTGGCTATTACTCACTTTTTTTTGTGCTTTTGCATATGCTAATTTTTCCTTTTTGAATGCTGTTTCCCCACACGCCAGGCAGATTGTTCAATTTCTCTGAGATTTAATTCAAGCTTTGGGGGGATGGCCTAGAGTACCTTTATGAGAGTGGAACTTAACTTTGACATCTTGCTCACTGGATTGTCCACTGATACTCATTCATTGAAATCTTTCCATTGAATCTGAAGGAAAATAAAATGATTGCTAGTTCCTTGTAAGTTCATAGTGTTTCCCTCTACTCTTGGGAATATTGATAGGGTCAGGAACATTTTTTTCAGATTTGTAAATTCCTATTCACTCTAATTTTTTTCTCTGCAAATTCTAGCTGCGGAGACCTCCCTGGATTCGGGTATATCTCCCACCACAGGGAGGTTACAGGGACAAAAGTGGTTCATTTTCAACTCTTTCAATCAGTTGCCTGGGCTTCTTTTGGTTTCCTCCTTTTGCGGGGCAGGGGTGGGGGGTGCAGTAGTAGACCTTTATTGCCATCCTTTAATATCTGAATCATTTTCTCTTACTCCATTTGTGTTTGAAAGCCAACAAAGATTCACTGTTACTTTCCTCTAAATTCCTGGTTATATTTGTTCCCAAAGTAAAGAGAAGGACAATATGTATACCCACATTGTTTACCTGTAGCCATAGCCTGACTATGTGTTCTCCCTGACAAATTTGTATGTTCAAATCCTATACTCTTGATGTAATGTTTCAAGAAGCAGGCCTTCAGTAGAAAATGCTATGGTAAAGAAAACTTCTTTTAAATAAAATTAGTAATTTGAGATACACATACATATATTATAAACAATATATATGATATATGACACATTGGCAAGATATATACACATACATGTTTATGAATTTATGTGCACATACATATATGTATATGTATACACATGTATATATGTATGTACATAGAGAGAGGAAAAAAAGGAGTGAGAGAGGGATAAAAAGAAAGATGTTGCATACTCACTCTGTTATTTGCCACTTGAGGGAAAAATGTGTGAGTTTCGAATCAAAATGCAACCATGATGGTATTCTCATTTTAAACTAGTCTCCAGACCTAATAAAAATAAATAAATCTTTAATGCTTTCAAACCACCTAGTCTAAAGTGACATCCTGAATGATCTAAGATTGAAATTGATACCAACAGAGATTGAGACACTACTATAACATATATCTAAAATTGTAGAAACAGATTTGAAACTAGTAAATAGGTAGAGATTAGAAGAGTTTTATAGTGCATGCTAAAAGAAGTTAAGATTGTTACAGAGGGATAAAGGCGATTCTAGTGAAAGATGAGAAAGCAATATGAACAATTATAGAGAAAGCTTCTAGCTTCTGGAGGAATACATAAACAATCATCGACAGAATAATGGTAGAAATATGGATGATGAAAACCATACTGATTAATTCTAAGGTAGAAATAAAGATTATATTATTTGACAACAGAGAAGAGGCAGTCTTGGCTATAAAGTGGCAATGAACTTGACTGAATTGTATTCATGAGAATCAAATGTTTTGTGACCATATAATTTTGACTGAGTCCCTTCTGACTGTTTATACTGTGATGTCAGGAGAGACTGATTATTATTGTTGAAATTATTAAGTTAGAAAGAACTACACTTTCAAGATTTGGAAAATTTCCTGACTATTTATAACTGTGAAAAGAGAAAATTTGTTTGAAATAGAATATTAAAGGTACATTCAAGAAACTGTTTGATATTAATATAAGTGCAATCCAAAGGCTCAATTACTGACTCTGGTGGGATATTGTGAGTTATTATAAAATAAGAGAAATGGTAAGGATCTAGGGAAAATTGTAGAGCTTCTTGAATTGTACGTACATAATGGAGCCAAGCGGAGAAGGACCCCACCCATCATCAAGGTTGCTTTTTGTCCCAAAGGTGAGGAGCTTTGCCTTACTTTTGAAAGGCAAGGACAATGTCACCATAAAACCAGCCAAGGGCCAGTAAGAATTGGAGGGTGGGCCAACCACCGAGCAGGGTGGATGTAAGATCACTGTTGCAGTGAAGCTGGTAGGCCACCACACACATGAGCCTGGTTAGCAAAACACTGAGCAAAAGCAGGTTACCTTCATGCCTTAGAATCTTGTGGAGCTTTCTTTTTAAGACTTGTACTTAATTTGTCACCGCTACCTTCTTGTCTATCTCTCCCTTTAAGAATGGCACCATTGTATTTTGGAAACACAAAGCTTATTTTATTTCACTGACACACAGTTAGAGAAGAATTCTTCCTCAAGATAAAACTGATCTTATGCCCTACCACTACAAAATTAAGATTATGTGTGATGAGATTTTCTATAACACACAGTGAAATGAATAATGTCATGAATTGACACTTTTGATACTCTTGGAAAAAATATATTTGGTATGTGAGAAAGAATTTTGGGGGAACTAGAGACACAGGTTATTGGTTGAATGTTTGAATTATTTCCAAATGTGTACATTGGCATCTTATCCTTCAATGTGATGGTTATATGACATGAAGCCTATAATTGGTTATCAGGTCACACATTCTAATGAACAGGATTGGTGATCTCCTAAAATGACATCCAACAAGTATGATTTTTACTTTTTGTTTTATGCCATGGGAGGTTACATGGAAGGCCATTCAGTCTCTAGTACTTTGTTATAGACACTAAGAAACTAAGACAAGAAACTAAGATAAGACACTAAGATAAGAAACTAAGACAACTTGACTGTGTGGATATTATTTTTCTGTGGTCTTGATCCTTTCAAATACAAGTTCCTTCGTCAATCCTTCACCTTTCATGTTAAATAAAATTCCTTAGTAGCTTAGCAGCACAGAACTGAACTCTTTTCAATTAATACTTAATCAATGTTAATTAGTTTCTGTTTCTGTTGTTGTTCTGGTTGTTGAATAATTTTCTGTCTATTTTCACCATTTAAATTATAGTTGAATTAGTTATGGATGGCTCTGCTTGCAATTTCTAGACTGCTTCAGCAAATAAATTCAGTTGCAGTTGTTCTAAGAAACATATTTGTGCTGTGGTGTACTCCATAGCTGTTTTATTTCACTCTTTCAAGTAGCATTTAGAAAGAATTAAAGATCACACTATAGTATTAGGTATAATTATCAATTCAATAGCAACAAAGTAAAACTTTTACTGTTTTTCTGTTTCCAGAGTTGCCAAAGTTGACCTTGAAAATGAATATTGTTTGGGGTTTTGAAATAGAGTGTTAGATAGCATTTTCTTTTACTTTGACTCCTTCATCTTATACAATATACTTATGGTCATCTTTAATACCACGACTTATGTCTCCAAACATGAATCTGGTTATGTAACCTTCTCTGCAAACCTAACCAAGAGTGTGACAAATTGCTTTGTACCAGATACTAAAGATTTCATCTTATGTTCTCTCTTCAGTATCTGACTTTCACATCGTTCATGATGTTGACAACTTTATTAAGGGAATTTAGTAAATTTATCTTTTCCAATGAAGCATTCAAAAATGTATTAAAATGATTTCAAAAACACATGACTTAAATTCTTTAGTTTATCCTAATTGGATGGGCAGAAAATGATGAATTTAAGAATTTTTTGCATCTAGATACTACCTCTTACCTGCTAATCTCCTGTCACTTCCTTTGATGACCAAGTTGCCTTCTTCTACTTTATCATAATTTATATGCATTTGTATATTTTTGTTAGTTGTTATATAGTTGTGTTATATTGTTGTTATGATATGTCATTTGCTATATTACCTTGTTATGTATTTTCTTTTTATATTTCTTTTGTTAGTCTGATCTTACTTCCAAAAATTCTAGCTCTCTCCAGGTGAAATTTTATATGCATGCTAAATGTCAGCTCTACTCACAATATTTACATTCGCACACGGACCTGGCAATGTGAGCGCTGTGTTAGACTGACAGCCACATCCTGGTTCTGACATTGTTTACTGTGTTAACTGAAACAAATGATTTTTTTCAGCCTACCTCGCTACAGGCACAGAATCACATTAAAGCTATATCATGAGATTTGTGGGTATGAGGTAAATTAATGAACCTAAAATGAGTAACACCAAGGCTGCGGTATATAATAATTTATAGGTTTCTTTGTCTCAAAAATGTAGGGGAGACTTGTGACTTATCAAGTTAAATCATGGCATATCTCTACTTCCTACATTCAAGAACCATGCTGTCCACAGGCAATTGCAGGCAGGATTTATATTTTCTGTGTCTTGCTGCTTTTTATTTGTTTGTTTCAACTTTAACTGGTTCTTTAACTGCCTTCTTCTTTGCCTCCCTATGTAAAATGTTAAGTGGAATGAGCTCATAATAAGTGGAAAGATAAGACTTGACCTTTCTTTAACTGTTTAGAGAAACAAATACTTTAGACTTTCAGTTTAGATAATCTAGAATAACAGAGCTCTGGCTGGTCTGTGAACTTTGAGATTACTGTTTGGGGATCTAAATTTTCTGATACTCAGAAAGTATCTGCACCACCGGAACACATACTCTTCTTAGACCAACTGAAGCAGCTCATCATGAAGGTCTTTCCCCTTCCTATGTGTTTTCTCTTCATTTTTCCTTTGATTGAACTTCTATAGTGCTATATAATACTCACACATATACATATCCTCACTTTTTATATACAATGCTGACAAAAGTACCAGAAAATTCCATACATCACATTATGAACATTTATCCATAAACTGTATGATCTTTTATTCCTAGCCTCAAGTTATTAAGCATAGCTCCTTACAGACAGGAAATGAATGGTGAATATATTTTATTCAAAGCCTTTTTAAACCAAAATACAACATCAATAATAAAATGATTTCAGAAACTTCTTGTTAAGGGTATGGTATGTAAATTCTTATCTATTGAACAAGAAAGTAGGTCACTTTCTGGGTTAAGATAAAAAGAAAATGAAATGAAAAGAAAGATATATAAAATTTGAATAAGAAAATGTAGTGCCATGTATGCTAAAGGCAATTTCAAACTAGACTTTATTTCTGTAATAAGATTCATGTAAACACAAATTTAAGTATCATGGGTTGTGCAGATTACAAAATTCAGAGATCATCAAAATAATTTTAAAGTGCAATATGCACAGAAGAATGTTTTTTACACAGTGACTTGCTTTTTTTTAAGATTAAAGCATGGAGCCAGAAAACTCATACTACATTTTACCAATTAAATTTAGAAAACCATCGTCTTCCTGCAGTGTTAAACATGACAAGTTATTTTCTTATATGAGGTAGTATAATATACTGGCTTCTAGTTCCTACTGCGTGAACACTGACAGTAATATTCTTTCAGATTTACCCTCTAGAAAAGGCAAGAATGCCTTCTGTAATATTCTAGAGCTGAGCCAGAGACAATTAATTGGTAGAAGTATAAGTACAAGAGAAGGAGGATTTTTTTTCTCACCATTAGTGATACCTTGAAAGCTCTAACGGCCTCCACACGTTAAGAACAGGGAATATAACAGAATATGATCACAAAGTTAAGTAGACAGCTAATCAGATTTCAGTGTGGTCAGAAATTGGAATATATTATCTCTGGATATCTTCTATGGCAAGTTGGCAACGTATGAGTATAGTATTGATTTCGCAGGCCTGTATCTGGGGGAAAGAAAGCAATTGAGGTTTGCATGATCTGTTGACCCTACATCATTAGCACAAACAGTCTATCAGTCATGTTCTCAGTCCTGTGATTACAGGGTCTTTATATAATGATCTATAGGGATATCAGTTAGAAAGAAAGAGGGAGTGGAAGGTGAGGTGAGTCACAACAAGAGGAGAGAAAGTAAGTTGAAAGTAGAAGCAAGAAATTCAGTTTCTCCTTTGGGTTTCACAAATTAATTTTTACAAATGATTGTCAATTACTAATTATTTAGGAGTAAATTGGCCATAAAATATGAGAAAGAAACAGCCATTGGTGGAACTTGAAAAAATTATCTTTGAAATCTAACAAAAAGTAGTGGTTTTTTTTCTTAATGATAGTTAAAAATTTAGGTCATAAACCATTACAACATTTGTAATATTTGGAACAAAAACAACCAGTTCTGGGTTTATTAGGAAGAAAAACCTCTTTATATGAGACTATTTTACAATGATCTGTGTCATTCCTCTTTATAAACATAAAGTGGTAGGTTTACACAGCTGACCAGAGCATAGAGTGATAGGGCCATGCAAAGTTACAGGGAGACTGCAAAACAAGCTCTGGTGTGAGGCAGAGTTAGGAAAACAAGCAGGAAAAAAATGTGTGTGTGTGTGTGTGTGTGTGTGTATGCATGCATATGTATATGTAATGTGTGTAAATCTAATACTTTCCTTTCTGCTTTAGGACTACTTAATATAAATAAGTAAACAATTGTATAATCACATCTATTTTCCTCCTCTATGTCTTTTCTCCCTCAACAATACAGGAAATTACCTTTCATTGGGAAAGAAGAGGTTTCATTCACTCATAACATAATGTTTGTGGGTACAACTAGGGTTCAAAAAAGCCTTCTCTCTGGCCTGAAACACTCACCCTATTAGTTAGAGGTGCTAGTTCTTCTCTGCTGGGAAAGATCAGATCTGCAAACCACTCACTGAACATCGCATGGTCTGTGATATGTATGATGTCACACAGAAAGTCTGTTAAGGAATCCCAGGTGGTTTCTTTGCCAACTCATTCTCCTCTGTGCATCACATAGGTTTTGGTAGTCTCTTGCCCAAATCTGGAATTTCTGTTCTGTATTAGCACAGAGAAGATACCAGGTCAGCTCTAACCACTGTACGCAAAGTTATCTCACAATCAGAATGTGCTTTGTGGGATCAAATTACTAGTGAGAAAATGTTATTTACTGTATGAAAAATAAATCTGATCTGCTTTTGTTCAGCATAAAGCCTATTTGTATGTTGTAATTTGAGAAATAAGGCTGCTGTAATGATTTTTAAGAGATATTTTAAAATTATCCAGAGTAACTAAAGAAAACACAAACAACAATAACTTTCACAGATAATATTGAATGTCCGGAGGGCTTTACTGCTCTGGGATTCTAATCAGAAAAAAATCTGAAGACACAGGCATTTTCTATTATTTCTACCACTAAAGCTTCTTCCCATGATTGTAACAGAATACAAACCACCGGAGAAAGAAATTTGGGACTAAATTGTTCAAGTAGGCGATCAATATTAGAATAACTATATGACCCATTTTTTTTAAAGAAAACAAGAGGTAGGACTAATCTAAAATACAAACAACTTGCCAAAGAAAACTCATCTTCATTTCATCATGAAATCTCGACCAGCGAGACTTCTAGTATTCTAAAATTTATAATTTCTCAATTGACAAAACTGAGGATATTGTGCTAAACAACTTCGAAGCTTATCTTACTTTATTTGGGTATGGTAATGTGTGACCCAATTTTAAAACTATGGAAGACAGTATATAATTTTGAAATTGGATTGATAGTTAAGTAAATTATAAGTTTAATTCTGATACCGTTTCTCCCCAAATTAAATTTAACTTAGAACAGATCTATCAATAGATAGATCTCTATTTAAGAGAAGAGGGTATTCTCTCTTCTGTGGTTAGCTTCATCATTAGGTGGCAACATGTTTAATACAGCTATCATAAGATTAAAAGATGACTCTGGACCTCAGTTGAAGTAACATGGTAAGTACCTTAAGGTAATATAAAGAGTAATTGGAGACTAAATTCTTTTGGCCTGAGTTAATTATAGATGATGTGAAATATTGGAAACATTGTCATGTGAAAAAGCCATTAATGTTAATTCATGCAATTTTAAGAACAGAAGTTAGTGGAAAGTCTTAAAAAGTAAAACGATTATTTTGGCTGGACTATTGCCAATGGGTAGGGCTAGTAACAAAGCTTAGATTGCGTTAGCAGCTTCTGAGACAACTAATTTCACTAGGTATATTTAAGTAATATTTAAAGTGATCATATTAGAAAGTTGCATACAGAAATAATGGCACCAAAAACATGATTCAGTGCTATTTATGTCTCTAATAGTCTAGATTCCACTTCGCTTTTGTGATTTCATGGTAATTTCTCGAAGAGAATTTGCAAAATGATCACACTAGGGTCATGATAGTTTTCACCCAGTCAACTACTGTAAGAAAGGGCAGATTTTTATTTTTAAGTTGGAAAATGCTATTTTGTCTATAGGATTTGTCTGTCATCCATTTTTAATGTGTATGAGACAATGACATGTATATTCTCTTTAAATTCTCATTGTTTTCTTGAATGTTTTATTGTTGTATCTTACAGCTATACAGTGTTATATTTGAAGGCTGTAACTGTACAGACAACCGAGAATTTAGTATATTAGATTTCCTCTATTTGACAATTAAGGATAGATATAATTATATTATGAACTTACCAGAATACACAAAATTGAGTGGTTCTGTTTTATCTCAAGGCTAATTAATTGTGACCTGTACTTGGCAAAAGTATCACATACATTTTGCTAATTATAGGCAAAGTAAAAATGGTATAAAAGGTTAACCTACATGGTCCCTCTTAAGAAATAGAAATGATTGTTAAACTTATCAAGCAAATGCTAACATAGGGTAGACAGCTTCACTAGCAAAATCACCTCTAATGGAATGTTGCAATTAAAGTAACGCTAAGTAGAAAAAAGTAAGAAGAGACCATTTCTTCCTTCTTGCAAGCCCGGTCTAAACAGAGACAATTGGACTGAATTTCAAGCCAAAGTCACTGTAAAGTCATGAGATCACTAGTAGATTTTATCTCACCAGCAGCATTATGAAAGGTGTGATATTTACATGTACAAAATTCCCATGCAAACAGGATGTAGCATAGGCCTGAAAGGGAATGCAGGATTTGGAACTCTGTAGTCACAGTGGAAATACAAGAAAAGCTAAGCTTACTTGCAATTTGTCTACAATACATGAGCTTAAGGGATGCAAAAAAACAGAACCATCTTTGCCAAATGGGTTAAGAACCAACTGAGAAGGAAGGAAAAGTATATAAAGAGTAACTTCATATTTACAGCCTATAAAGCTCATATTATGGCCTAAGTATGCTGTTTCCATGGTCTAAGGATTATTTCAATATTATTTCAATATTATTCAATTATTTCAATATTATTTCAATTATTTCAACTGCTTATACAGTATATCTATATATATTATATATAATATGTACACTACCTCATTTCATCTTCATAAAAACCCTATGAGATTTGTAATGTTCTTATATCATTTTACATATAAGGAAATCTGAAGCAGAGAAATGTCAAGTTATTTGACTAAGGCCACATTTTTTTTCTCTCCCTCTATACTTTTACACTGTACTCCTTTCCTGGCTGATATTGCAAACTGTATTTTCTTATGGGGAGTCTTACTCATTCCATCTATTAGCAATAATTCTGGACTGGATTAAAACTCACATACAGGGACAGAATTACACCTCTGAAAGCAGATCAACATACACAAAATCTGTGGATAGCTTACTATCAAGTGAAAGGAAGACGAAGAAGAGCCACTTGTGCACTTTTCTTTCTCCAAGCTTATTAATTCCATTAGCCGCCCCTCTGTAGAATTCATTTCCAACATAGCGTCTTGTGAGTATCACTGTTGCATTGGTTCACCCTTTGTTCGTTCTCACCATTTCTGTGATTCCCCTTCCTGTCCCCAAAGGGTACCAAAATCAAAAAACAGTGACCACATGGGATAAACCAAAGGAAGACATTTAAAAAAAAAAACACCTACAAAATGATAAAGTCTGGTCTTTTCAGAGAAACATTCTTTTACTTAAAGTAGAAAAAGTCTTCTCCCTAGCTGAAGGTCTAGGGTTAGTTGCTAAACTTTTATAAAAATAGTCATGAACCTGTGATTTGTCAATAGGAACGTCAACAAACCTGTAGAAGAAAAGCCCACATAGACAAAAATGTAAACTTAATATATTGTGGCCAAGTTGTAAAAGTTAAAAGTCTGCTCAATAGAGAACACATGACTCCACAAGTCTTCTAAAAATCGACAAGTTCTAAAACACTCTAAATCTTAAGAACACCCTAAATCTTAAAGTCATAGTTTATCCAATTACCTCAGAAGCTACAAACACTCTGCACAGTTTTTGCCCTTCAAATTCAATGTATTGATTGTTTTTCAGTATTCTGGGTCCATGAAGCCAAAGTTGAACCTTTAATGGAACATTTATCCTGTAATACAGGTTTCCTTCCTCTATGTGTTCAAGCCCTTGTGAACTTAGAGCATTAAAGGTTAGATCAGTTTTCGGCTCACTCCCAAAGAAAAGGTAGAGAAATAGAATAAATTACATATGTGCTCTTCTCTCATGAACTATCTGTATTGCTCCCTATATGTAGAAGAAATATTATAAAGATAATGAAAGTCTCACTCCTATGTACAAAGACAGACTGAAGTTTTTAGGGGAAAATAAAGTTGCTTTATAGCAACCAAAATCAATCAAAGGAATTTAATAAGTGAATTCCCAAAAATCTTCTCCTCTCCTTCCACTGGGCCTTGGACTGATGATTTCATTTTATATGACAAAAGTCTATTCATTAAATTCCTAAAGTAATTTAACAATGACCTTGTAGAAATGGGGTAACTAAGGAAGTAAAATACCTATAGTTTATGAGCAAATCTTAATCTTTAAGAGATTGGCACTCTTAGTATCATTTAAGTAAAATAGACTAGACAAGCAAATAGACAAATAAAACAGAGATTTTATATAAAGCCTATAAGATAATACTAAACTAAAAGACAATATGCCTGGTACTAAATTACTTGAGGAAGATCACATATTCCAAACATTTCATTATGAAAAATTAAACATTTGATATAGTAATAGAATTGTTCAATGGATAGCTGTTTAACTATTGTTGACAAAAGTCAAGAAAAAGCATTTATACTTTCAAAGTGGAGTGGTTTTTACATTTTTATTTCAATTTCTGCTTACATCATATAGTTAATATTACTTTTGCTCTTGGACAGTTATCCAGGCCTTTCTTTGTGACCTAATTTATTATCTAAACATGATTAAAACTAACATATTTAATATACTTTAATAGATAACATATCCTCTGGTAGAACAAAATAATGAGCATTTATTTTCTATTTTTATTATATAATGTAGCTTCTTTATATTTTTACTTATTTGGCTCACTTAAACCATTTTCATATTTGAAAAGACTCCTTTGATTACTATGATGTCAATTTCTTCTTGCATATGCAATGTTCAATGCTGTTTGAAAGTATTTGTTTTGATAATGAATATGTAGATATTCATGGTTGTTATATTGTTATTGTAAATGATATTCTTCTAGTATTTACAAAGTATTTTTTCTCCTATTTTATACATTCGAGACTGAATTCTATTTGGTCAGTTATCAATATCCCAGTATTTACTGTTAACATTTGTATTTTCCTGGTCTGTTTTGCCTTTCATCCTTAGCCTTTCTGAATTACTTTGTTTTACATAGGTTTCACATTGGGTTTCCTATCAATAAGTTATTAAATAGAACTCATTCTTTAACAAAATTGGCATTTTTACCTTAGTTCCATTTTACTTTTCTCTTTTATTATATTTAACATCTTACTAATCTATATTCCAGGTTTTATACTTTTTATATCTATATTAATAGAGTTAGTGTCTTTGTTTTAGCAGATATCATAATAGTGACATTCTTATGAACAACTTCTTAGTCTACACTTTTCTTATTCCAATTTGTATAATTTGATATTTTAGTTTAAAGTTAGTATCTGACACAAATTTATTATCTATTTATATTCAATAAATGTGTTACTTTTCAATATATTTCTTTCCACTTTTTTATTCCACTTCTCATTTTTTTTTTTTTTTTTTTTTGGCCAGTCCTGGGCCTTGGACTCAGGGCCTGAGCACTGTCCCTGGCTTCTTCCCGCTCAAGGCTAGCACTCTGCCACTTGAGCCACAGCGCCGCTTCTGGCCGTTTTCTATATATGTGGTGCTGGGGAATCGAACCTAGGGCCTCGTGTATCCGAGGCAGGCACTCTTGCCACTAGGCTATATCCCCAGCCCCCCCACTTCTCATTTTGAGGAATGTTTTCTTAAAACAATTTTCCCCTAGAGCCTGATAATATTTTTTGTTATTCTTTACACTGAAATAAATTTGCTTGGCAATTTTGTGTTTGATACCTCTTGAGTAATTAGGAAGTGTTTTAGTCTGCAGAATGAAGTTTTCTAGTATCTAACAGCATTTCCTTTGATTAGATGTACAATGAGATTTATTTAGAATGTTTAAAAGTCACTCACTTTTTATACACACTGTGCCACCTTTGCTGGTTTTTAATCCATAATGTTCTCTTCATTTATTTCTCAGTGTTTTACTTTATTTTCTTCTTGATTCCAGTGCCTTTTGTTTTCTGTGTACTTTGCTGTAGTTACAATTTTTCTATTCTTTCTTGGATGCCTTATCATTTAGAATCAATCTTTGGGACTGTTTTGTGTTTTCCTTTTATTACTCTTGCATCTTATTTAAAAATTTCAATTTAAAATTTTGATTTATGTTGTTTCTATTTCTGTTTTATTAATTTCATTTAATTAATGTTCAGTTCTACCATTCAACTCTCATGGTTTTAGGGGTTAATGTTTGAGAGTCATTATACCTGTTGTTATAAAAATCTCTGAGAAAGTACTGTGTCTTCCTAATTGATGAAAGTATATGTAGAATAATAAGGACTTCTTAGCTGTTTTGACATATTCTAATTATCATATCACCAGCAATTCTACATAAAGAAGGAAGATTTGGGTACCTATGTTGTTTCTTAGTTGAAGAGTACTTTATTCAATTGGCATAGTAAAGTGCACTTAATAAATATCAACTTTGAAAAAAATGTTCTTTACTTCTCATTATAAATTATTAATTGATATCTGTCATATTTTAAATCAATCCCTAGTGCAGCTTCTTTCTTTCAATACCAAGCCCTCAAGGGCTAGTCACAATGAATCATTTTCTGTCCCTCTATGTTTTTAATGTGTTCAATGCTTTGTTCTAATAAATGTCTCATCTGCTTTTGTTTTCTAAGGTGTTTCCTATAATTTTGAAAATACAGCTTGGATAATTGTTTCTGTGATATGCCAATATTAAGACCCTAATACACTGTCTACTGCTTTGAAGGCCCTAGAGCAACTTGTCTGGTCTTCACATGTATTTATTGACTGAGGTTGATAGTGTTTCTGATTATCTGTTTGGGCTCTTTGTTAATTTTATTTTTTTGAAGTGTGAAGTTTATAGGTATTTAAAGGGATTAGAATTTATATACACATTATTACCCTAATAAAAATAAGAAATAAAAAGGGTCATATATTTTATCAAATACTTATTGTAGAAAACAGAAGGCAGTACAATAAAACAAGTTTTCAGAGAAAATCAAGCAAATGCCAGATAGAATAAACATTGAAATGTAATTCTTTTCTTTCTTTTTTAGGTCTGAGACTGGGACTCAAATGTGGAACCTGATACTTTTGCTCTTTGTCTGGTGACCCCAAGCCTTCAAATGTATTTCTTAAAGATATAGTATAATTATTTATATAATAATATATAAATAAACCCTATTTTGAAATTAAATACGTACATAGTTAATACTATAAAAAGACAAATTAATGAATTGATAGTCTTGATCAAAGTTAAGTTATAAGAGTGGTAAAACTACTTACAAATCTATATGAAAAAGGAATCAGAACTAGAATACACAAAAAGTCAGAAGCAACTGTGTAAAAAAAAACAAAACTCACCTAATTTGATAATGGAACAAAAATTAGCAGGAGATGTTTTACCAAACAAGACATGTCTATAGCAAATATGTTCAACACTATTAGTCATTAGGGAAATTTAAATTAAAACAACAATGAGACGTTGCTATATGTCTAGTAGTGATAATAGTTAATGCTAAGAAGAACATGATGACAACGAGTTACTCAAACAGTGCAGAGTAGGTTTTATTATGGCAAAGTCACTCTGGAAAAGAGTTTGTATGCTTTGGAGTTTGGGTGTGTGTGGTGTGGTGTAGTGTGATGTGTGTGTGCATGTGTGTGTGTGACTGCATGTGTGTGTGTATTGCTCTTTCAGCTTGAATTTAGGGCTTAGGCACTCTCCCTAAGCTTGTTTGCTCAAGGCTAGCATTCTACCACTTGAGCTACACCTCTCCTTCTAGCTTTTTCCTAGTTTGCTGGAGATAAGAGTCTCACAAACGTTTTTGCTTGGGATGTTTTTGAACTGCAATCCTCAGATTTCATCCTCCTGAGTAGATGCGCATGAACCTGGATGCTTTTTGGTTTTTTGGTTGTTTTTTAAATAAAATTAAATATAAACTTATAGCAGGCAGTGTATTATGCTTCATGAAAAAGGCCCAAACATTACAATTATACAATTCCATTTAAATAGCATTTTTGGTGATAAAAAATAATACAGATATAGGTTATATAATCATTTCCAGGACTTACAGTTGGCAGTTAGAGGGTGAAGAATAGGAAGTGGTGTAGATTTTATCCAGAGTACTAGAGGGAGTATATCTGAGGTGAGGAATACTTTTCTATGCTGATTGTAGTTATACAAATTTATAGAAGTAAAAGTTGCATAGGAATACACACACAGACTCACACACATACACACATGCATTCACATACTTTAAAATTTACATGTAAAAATATAAAAGGAATTCAGTCATTCATCCATACCTGGTGTTCTGCATCATATTCAACCAACTATATTCCAAAAATATTTTTAATCTGGACAGGATGGTATATGCACGGAATTTCAGATATCCAGAAGGGGGAGGTAGGAAGATCTTGGTCTGAGGCTGATAGGGGAAAAGCATGAGACTCTATCTGAAAATAGAATGATGTAAAAGAGAGTGGACATGTGGTTCAACATATAGAGTGCTTGCCTGACAAGTGGGCAGCCTGGAGTTTAATCCCCAGTACTACCAAAAACCAAAAATAATTTTTAGTTTTGTGCCCATACTAATCATGCACTCACTTTTCTCTTGCCACTATTACTTAAGCCATGTAGTATAAGTATTTGAACATTGTCTGGATTCATTAGGCATTGTTAGTAATAGAGATGATTTAGCTATATGAAAGAGGTCTGTAGGTCATATGTGAAGACCATGTCATTGAACAACCCCAAGGGGTATGAAAGATAACAGGGAGATTTGGAACCAACTCCAATGGATAACACTGGACAAACATACATATGAAATTTGAATGTAGGCTTTAGAATGTACCAATGTTCATTCCTGGGTCTGAACTTGTATAACCTTTCTATAGGATGTCATTATTGCAGAACATCGAGGGAAAGGTTAGGGGCCCATGCTGAACTATTTATAAAACTATGACTCTATACCTGTCTGGAAACTAAGTCACAATTATTACATGAAATTAAATTATGAATAGAAACCATGCTATGTGAATAGAATGTATTTTGACCATTTGGCTCACCAAAGGGATCTAGTGAACTATCCAAGACTTCAAAAGCATTTCAATAAGAAAAACAGTTGTGAGAACATTTGTGCTCAGTTTTCATTCAGATTTCAAATTTCTTCTAAAAATACAAAAATATGAAAACTTAGAAGTAGAGTTGGACTCAGCAAACTGTAATGTTTTTCTCTTTGGTGACATGGTTGTAACACAATATATTTTAAAAATACATTTTATATATTTTATTTTATGTATTTTAAAATGTTTTCTGAGTCTAAGTGTTCTTCACCCCAGTGTAGAGAATGGATGTCCAGGATAATTGTGTAATAATGCCAGTAAGAATAATTTTAACAAGTTACTTAACTCTTCTCCCATTTCATTTAAGATTCCCTCTCTTTCTCTCTCTCATTTTTTCTCTCTCTTTCCCTCTCATCCTCAGGATTCCAATTTCACTTTTACTGTTACCCTGAGACATTATTTTGGAGTTGTGCTGTGAGTGTTTAATTACAAGACAAAAGTGTTATTTTTCAAAGGAGGATCTGAATTACCATGATTATTGCTGAAACATAAATGTTTTGCACAATTAGCACATTTCTGATACTAGTGCTGGGAATTTGAGTGTAACCTTGGGGAGGTTTTAAAACACCAACTGCATGCCAATTGCTATGTCTGGCAAAGGGCATCAAACTCATGGAAATGATATTACTCCCCACCCACGCACCCAGGAAAGTCACTTGGCACTACAAGAAGGAAAACATATTTTGTTCATTATATTTTACTTCCAAGATCCTTTAAACCAATACAGAACGAAAATACGAGTACTGTACTGCTTACTACTTTCACTCATGAAAAAAAGTTCAAACAAAATTAATACAAAGAAGACATGGGGGTTAGAGATTCAGCTCAGTGGAAGAGCCCTGAGCTTGGTCCTCAGCTCTGCAAATACACACACACACACGCGCACACACACACACACACACACACACACACACATTGAATTTGAGCATCTACATAATATAGTGCTTATCTGTGTGACTGACCCAAAGATAAACAAAAACATGGTTATCCCCTTCTGGATGAAACTTATAAAGCACAAAGCAAGTCTGGTTTGGAGTTGTGGAGAGTGACCCCAATGTTGACTGAAGGTTGAATTCATCCTCTCAGATATGGTCACATGGTGATTAGTGACAGGGTGGAGACGCACACTCATTATATATTCAGACTATTGTGACACTGATATAGATGGAGATTATATTCTAAAATATTATATGCTCTCATATGGACACATAAATCTTATGCACATATGTGTATGTATAAAAGTCATAAATGTACACCTGTGTAAACATATGAGTAGAGTATATATTCCTATATTATATATACATTATATGCACATATTCATGTATATATAGACACATCACACATATATGCATGTGTATGAACATTTCAAATCCAGAAATATGAAAATTTGAAATCCTAAATATTCCAAAATTGAACATTGTCCTGTATGATCATGATGTCAGTAATAGAAACTTCTAAACCAGCACATATAAAATTATTTGGAATGAGAAGAAAAGAATTATTTCGAATATTTTAAAAGTTACTTTTGGTTTATAGGAACAAGATGTATATAAAACATACATACATAGCTATCTCTATCTCTCTATCACCTATCTATCTATAGTTCATGTTTAAAAAAAGGTCATATCCCCAAGGTATATGCAAATTCTTTAAAATACAAAGTAATCCAAAAATAAAAATAATCCAAAATCTGGGATACTTCTTATCCAATTCATTTTGAGTGAGGAATGTTGGATTTCTCTTTCTCCTCTCTCTCTCTCTTTCTTTCTCCTTCTGTGCAGTGTGTGTGCGCGCGCGTGTGTGTGTGTGTGTGTGTGTGTGTGTGTTTGTGTATGGTTATGGTCAACTGGTCATATTGTCTTGAGAATTTAATATAAAGAGAACCAGTGAGCTGACTCCTGAGGCTAACCATCCACCCCTCACTATTGCAAACTGAGTAGACACTCACTGCAATCTTCCTCTAAAGGAATGAGAAAGAATGAATGACAGTGGAGAAAGTCACTGAAGAAGCTTATTGAGAGGTGGTTGGTGAGTGGGGAAAAATCATTTACTGAAAATTATATTCATAGAACCAGAGAAACACTGAATAAAGAAATGAATATTTGATATTTTACCTGCCAAGAACACAAGTCCCAAATGACATAGCATAGTTAATTACAGTTATTATGGCCATATACTCTTTGGTCTATGGTAATATAGCAATTACTAAAAGTATTCAATTGTTAGTGCTCAAATTCATTTTAATGTGTGTATCACTAAATGCAAAGGGCAGCATTTTTTTTTTTGTACAAAGCTTGTTTTAGGAGAACTGTCAGTCATGATGAGCTTAAATGTTTTGCGCTATATATTGTTTTCTAAGCCATTGCTGGACTCTGAGTTGATTTCAGCACAGAGTCATTTCCAGCTGTGTCAAGCTGTGAACTGAATCTCTTAGTACCCAGACATGGCTTGCTATAGAACAGTGTGTCTTGCCGAAAGTGAAAAATAGCTTGGCTGTAGGATTTTAAAACCAGGAATGAGTCAGGCTAGTTTAAATTCATTTGGACACATTCTCTGCAATATAACTAGAAGAATTTATCTAATAAATTTCACACACTATAAGTTCGTGCTTTAACCTACCAAGAAGTGTTTATTGTTTCCAGAGAACTTCATATATGCCTTTGCCTATTTTCAGTCAGTATAATTGTTCTACACAAAAAGTTCTCCTCTCCAGAAATTGTTTCTCAAAGAATGAAGAATTACTGATCCAAACCCTGTTCTGTTTAGATGTCCTCCCAGGGTCGGCCATGGATCTCCTGTGACTACTAGAGAGTTCACTTGGCCTCCTAGTCTTCAGAAATGCAAGTTCTAGTTCCAACACCAGTTTAAGGGTATAGAGGTTTTCTCTACAGCTCAATCCAGAGCTCCCTCCAAAGCTGAAGAAATGGTCCCACTTCCAACAGCAGCTGTATTATTAACTTTTCAAATAAATCAATGTGAAATGTTTGCTTTCATGGTCGAAAGATGTGTCAGTATTATACTTCTTCTGCGAGGGAAAGTATACTGAAACGTGTCTGCTTGTCTTTCACTGTGGTGAGACTATGCCGACACGTTAATCAATGATGTGACTCCTTTGCAAGTAATGATACTGAAAGGTTGACTCAAATATATTTACCGTTCATCTCTTCCCTTCTGTTGCTGATCATTTGCATATTACTCTCCATATAGTGGGAGACATGTGGACAATCTACAATGTGCTGTGGGGGATACATAGATAATCTGCATTTCAGTAGATCATACCAGGGAAGCGACTAATGCTATTGCAGACATGAGCAGAACAGTGGTAGTGTTCTTCTGTCTCTGCATGATGGATAGAAATAGATGTTCCCTTGTAATTGACAGATGGAGTAAAGTGAAGTCAAAAATTGGAGTCTGCTTAAGGTATGGTAGCTTTAATTAAAAAAAAAAAAAACTCCCACAAACATGTACATGCACGTGCCTGTGTACCCCCACTCCTCCTCCCCCCCCCCCCCCACACACACACAACTAAGCCGGACACTGTGGCTCAGATCTGTAATCCTAACTTGGGAGGTTGAAGTCTGGAGGCATAAAAGTCTGTGCTGTTCCACCTCCAAAATAACTAGAATAAAGCAGTACTGAAGGCATGGCTGGCTTGGTAGAAGGATAGTCTGAGTTTAACCCCAGTAATGGTAAATAAGTGGCAGTGAATCAGCATTACTATTTGTTTAACACTGAGAAGACTTGTGAAATCTTCAATCTTTTCCCAATAAACATTTTTTACATCTAATTTCAAAATAAGACTTAACTGAGATTCTTTTTTTTCTGTTTTCCAATTTTTAAATTTTATTTATTTATTTTTTATTAATTAAATTTTGTTGACAAGGTGTGCAAAAGTGGTACAGTGACATAATTGGGCAGTGTGTACATTTCTTGTGATATCTTACACCCTCATTTTTCTTTCCCTTCCCTAGATCAGGTAGGCATATATACAATACCCAGTGTACCAAACTCATATACAGTAGTCACGTGGCCTGCACCAAAGGAAATTCACCTAGAACTTTAAATATAACCTCAACAATAGAGTTTGCTTATCCTTGTCTTATATGATCATACACACATAGCTGTTGAGCTATTGTGATCCACTGAGAGGTCTATTTTAGACCTTCTTATGTTTAGTAGTTGTTTGGTTTTAGATACATAAAGGTCGCTGACCCAAACCTGTGGAAATACCAATGACAAGAAGTTTTTGGTTTCGCAGACCTGGTCTCTACTGTCCCTCCCCCCACCACCTTAACAGTCATATATCAAGGAGATCATGCCCCTTTGTTCTCTGTGTTCTAGGCTTGTCTTGCTCAACATTATTTGTTCAAGTTCTGACCATTTTCCTGTGAATACCAATATTTTATCATTTCTAATCGCTATGTAGTATTCCATTGTGTATAGGTACCACATTTTTTGGATCCATTCATTTGTAGTGGGGCATATGAGTTATTTCCATATTTTGTCTATTGTGAATTGTGCAGCGATAAACATGGATGTGTAGATGTCTTTTTGATATCTTGGGACCTGTTGTTCAGGATAGATGCCTAGGAGTGGTATGGCTGGGTCATAGGGTATATCTATTCTGAACTTTTTGAGGAACTCCCATACTGTTCTCCAAAGTGGTTATACTAATTTGCACTCCCACTAACAGTGGAGAAGGGTTCCTCTTTCCCCACATCGCCTCCAGCATTTGTTGTTGCCTGAGTTCAGAGTATAGGCCATTCTAACTGGATTGAGGTGGTATCTCAGGGTTGTTTTTATTTGCATTTCCTTTACTGCCAGGGATGTTGAACATTTCCTCATATGTTTCTTTGCCATTTTTATCTCTTCTCCTGTGAAGTCTCTCTTTAGCTCTTTTGCCCATTTAATAATTTTAATGGAGATTCTTTAAAAGAAAAATAGAGAGATCATGCACACCAATTAGAATGACTTAAATGTCAAACACAGAGAGCATCCAAGGATAGGGTGTAGAGAAAGAGAAACTCTTACTCATGCCTTGTGGGATTGAAACATAGTACAGATGCTCTCACAGATACTTGAGCAACATTTTAAATGACAGTCTCATCATGCACTGTGGCATTGAACTTTTCAGTATTTAAACAGTTGGAAACAGGTTTATACAAAAACACACACATAAATGTTCATAAATGTTTATAGAAGATTTATGGATATTGCTAAAACTAAGAAGCAACTATGATCTTCATTAATTGATGGATAATTAAGCAAGCATTTCTCTCTATATATACATACATATCTCTCTCTCTCTCTATATATATATATATATATATAGTGTCATTATTCAACAATGGAAGAGTTATTAATCCAGGAGAAGACATAAAAGAACTCATGGTGAAGATTGATAACTGATGATCTGAAAATAATTCCATTCATGTTATTCAGGAGAAGGAAAACTATAGAGACAGAAAAAAGATCAGTGGATGAATGTGTAGCTGACAAGACATTTCTTAGGCCAATGATGCTTGTCTGTGTAATGCTGTAGTGGTAGATCCATTCTCAGAAGCCAAAGGACTACAGCACTGAATAAATGAGTCCTTAGAATAAACTACACACTTTAGTTAATAATATGTGAATTCCAATTCTTCACCTGTCACAAATACACTATAGTAATGCAGGATGTAAATAATCAAAGTCTCTGAGCTGTCAGGAAGGGAGGGTAGGGCTGCATATGGGAACACTTTTGCTTAATATATAATCTAGCCTTAAGGACAAAAAATGTGTGAATTATATACTAAGATGTTTAATATATATTTGTTGGAGAAAATAACAACTTAAAAATTCGACAACCAAAGAATTATTAATTGGAAATTTTCAAATATTAGGTGATAGCACTGGTGTGTGTTATTTCTTTAGGAACATAGTGCACATTTTATTGCACACTTTTTTTAAAAGAAGTATTTCTAGAGGCTTCTACTTACTGCCCTCTAACCTGTATTTTCTTTCTTAATAGAACTCTGGAGCTATACTCCCCAGTCTGCAGGTAGATTATTGCAATTGTGCATTCTATAAAGAAAGAAATAACAGGAGCATGGCTTTACAGACTACTCAGACCCATTGTTATTTAACTTGTGACATTAAATTATTTGTTACCCGAACCCTTCTACATTGACCCTAATAAACGGAACAAAGTGATTTTCTTAGTCCACAGAGATTAGCGTTTGCCAAGGGATGCAAAAGGTTGAAAATTTATTTTTCTCTTTTGCACAGATTTCCTGGTAAATGTTTACAGGTCCCTTTGGAAATGATCATGAAGATTTAGAGTCATAATTTCTGTGCAATGACAGGATTGTTGCTGAAAGTTTCACAGGCATTTCTTCAAGCTAAAGGCTCACATTCTGCAAATGAACTCAAGTCAAATCTGGAAAATGGTTCTCTCAAGTTAAGTCCTCCTCTCATAAGCATCCTGGTGGTTAAGTGCTCCGTATAGCTTCTGTCAATCTGAGATCTGGTCATCTTCTCCCATATTGAGGGGAAGGGGGAAGGAAGGGGATACATCTATAGCTTTTGCTTTATTTTCTGCGGGACTATCACTATAATTTTATTTAATTGTTTTTATGAACACTGAATCTCTGGACCCTCCAAGGGATTTATATGGGGTTAGTCTTTAGATTACACATGGCAAGTAACCTTCATTTCTCTCAAAATATTTCGACTTCTGTCTGTCTCACAGACACAGAAGTTTCCGCTTGTCAGTTTCATTTGAAGTAGCCTGCCCCTGAGTCTGACCTACAGTCCACTCGGTGAGATGTCTCAAACTGTCTAAGCTACAAAAATTAGTTCTTCGAATACAGAATCACTGCTAGCATTTTCCAAAACTTGGCATCTTCCCTGCTATATGACCAATAAAATTAATTTCCACACACGTTCCCTAGGTTACTGCTGATATAAATTAGCAAACTCTTGCTGCCATTTTATTTGGTATGTAACTACTCTTGACAGTCCGGCCTCCTCCTTCCCACTGACATGTGCTGAAGTGTATCTGAAAGGTGGAAATCTAAATGAGGCACCAGGACAAATGGCTTTGCTAGAAGCAAACCTTCAGTGAGAGTCACTTTACAGTTCACATCAGACTGAGCTGGCCTCACAAAAAGGAACAAGCGATTGCTTGTGCTAAACGAGGCATTTCAATGGTGATCAAGGACTAAAGTTTTCCAAATAGTTTAAACGTATTTGGAAATTGGAGAGTAAATTCTTAAGGTATAACTCTTTCCCAAGTTTTCTTAACTTTCATTTGGAAGAATGAATGTGTCAGTGTATCCTTTCAAATATGTGACCATTCAGTTGTGACTATACATTACTTGACTCAGCTTCTGACTTACATAAAGCTTGCTCTGAGGTGAGAAGATCTAAGAAATTATGAGAGACCAGAAACATCCCTGGTCTTCTGCCTTGGTTTCAGAAGAGCATGTAAAACCATGCTCTAAGGCTGGGGATATGGCCTAGTGGCAAGAGTGCCTGCCTCATATACATGAGGCCCTGGGTTCAATTCCCCAGCACCACATATACAGAAAATGGCCAGAAGTGGCGCTGTGGCTCAAGTGGCAGAATGCTAGCCTTGAGCAAAAAGAAGCCAGGGGCAGTGCTCAGGCCCTGAGTCCAAGGCCCAGGACTGGCCAAAAAAAACAAAAACAAAAACAAAACAAAAAAACCCATGCTCTAACCATGTGCTTGTATTCTTCATTTGTACAATATCATTATTGCAGCCTGCAACTTGCTTACTAAATATTTGCCTTCAAGTGTCCTTCCTCTAAATAAATGCAATATTTGTGATGCAAACACTGGACCATCATGTTAAGTACACTGTTTCTACCTACTGTTAACTGTTTGAATCAAAGCCATCAAATTTCCCTTTTCATAGTCTCCTCCACATAAACCTTGCTGGTTTGAATTACAGTGTCAATGAAGCTGTCATTTAAGAAAATAGAGTCTAGCTGATTTTAAAAGATATATGTTTTCTAGTAATTCATAATGGTAGAAATGAAAGAAACAACAACCAGATTCTTCAAGATCAACAACAAAACACATATTGCAGAACCTGGTCACAATTCAGTCTACTGTTGCCACTATGAGGATTAGTGTTTAGAAAATGATTTGAACAGGAAATACCCACCCCAGGAAGCATAATAGAAAACACAGGAGTCAAGCTGCACTTCCTATGTGTCAATGCTTCACAATTCCACATTCCACATGCCTTCTAGATTCTCCAGGAGCTAGTGAGTAGAGGCACTGGTACTTCTGTGAACACTAACTGCAGGGCAACCTAACAGTTCAGCAGCAGAATGAAGCCATTGCTTCCCCACCACACTCAAATACTCATAAAAGTTATCATATCATGTGCTGCAAACCACCTTTAAGGAAACCTATGAGATGAAATTCCCTGTTTTCCTGAAGTTCAAAAACGCACGAAAGGATGTGTGTCTCAATTTATCATGAAGATGTGAATTACCTTAGTCATTCATAAAGTAAACAAATGTCATTTTATTTTGCCCCATAAATATTTGTAATTATTTTTCATCAATTTGAAAGTTAAAGAAAATAGTCAATAGTGTTGACTTGGGGCTGGGAATATGGCCTAGTGGCAAGAGAGCTCACCTTGTATACATGAAGCCCTGGGTTCGATTCTCCAGCACCACATATCTAGAAAACGGCCAGACGTGGCGCTGTGGCTCAAATGGCATAGTGCTAGCCTTGAGCAAAAAGGAAGCCAGGGACAGTGCTCAGTCCCTGAGTCCAAGTCCCAGGACTGGCCAAAAAAAAAAATAGTGTTGACTTATTCCTGTAATCTCAGCTACTGGGCAGGTAGATATTTGGGGAATGGAGGTTACATGACAGTCAGACAAAAAACTAGTGAGACCCTCATCTCAACAAATAAGCTGGATATGGTGGCATATAGCTGCTTGATGTTTCTTGGTTCTGCTTAATATTTAACATAGATTTATTATATAGGTTAGTTTTTTAAAATTTTGTTGTTCTTGCTGTTGTTACTATTAGTTGATACCTTACTAATATTCCAGATGGGTCTAAATCCAGAGAACAAAATTTAAATAGTATACATCTCAAATCTGGAAAAGGTTAGAACCAATACTAAAATACTTCAGTTCCAATGGACACATTTTTCTTCTGTTGTAAAAACTGCATTTATTTAGTCTGATTGTAGGAAGAATGCATTCCACCTACACTCCAGGTTTCTGAAGTGGCCAAAACTCTAGTTGGTTTTGAGATGTTTCAGGACCAAATAAGAGCACAGAGACATCAATTGAGCTGTGACACAGTGTGTACTCTAAATGCCCATTTGATGGAAAAGCAATAGAGATATTCCAGCATAAATTGTTCATCACGTTTGTTCATTATGTTATGTTAGAGAAAACTCAGGTGCTGTGCTGTCTTTGGACTATTCACGCATAGGTTTGTGCTATAGTGTATCCTTCTTATGAAAAGTTCTCAAAAGTAACACACAGTCACTTGATAGGAATCTTAACTCTCACATATATTTAAATAAGAAAGAAATAATGATAGGGATCAGAGGAGATAGAAAAGGAAGGAGAAAAACAAAAAGAAAAGGAAGGGAAGACCCTAATTTGTGTGATTCCACTGGGAATCTGTACTGCAAGTCATCACTTTCTTCCCATCTCATGCCTTAAATGAGTATTGACACAAGTTTTCTAAATGAAAGATGATAGGTAGGTCCTTTACTTAATTTCAATTAAAAATTTTTAAATGGTTTCTTTTGTGAACTGTCCAACATTGATTAGGTATCTGTTAGGAGCTCATAAAATAATTGAGAAGACAAACATTGTGACATACAATATCATTTTTAGAACTTTATATTAACTTTATATTCTGACTTTTAGAAAAATAAAAAGTCTTTTGTTCCTTTAATCCAATCCTCCGCTTCTGTTCCACTTCCCTATAAATACAAAAAACAACAACAAAAGAAAACTCTTATACTGGCAAAGCACATCATTGACCCACTTATAGTAAACAAAAGAAGCAAAACAAAACAAAAAAAAAATGGTAACAAGTGTTAAAATTCACATTGTCCCCTCAACTATCCTTTGTAGATTTCTTACCTGTCTCAATTAATTTTTCTGACTTAGAGTCATAATCTAGGCTGAAATATTCCTTTGCTGGGCATCTTTCTCCTAGTTTTAAGAGGGCAACTATGAAAAATGGTATGCTGGGAAATCAGAAAATAGTGTTTTAAAACTGAAGGCATCCCAAAAGCTATAAAGAAGCCAGAAAGGTCTGGAATACAATTGAATCTTAAGACTTCTCTGGAAGGATGTGACCGGAAACTAAAAAGTCACAAATAACATCCTACTTAGGATAAATGAAGAGACTGATGATCAATAAACCTAGTTGCTCTTTATTTTTAGAAAGTTTAAACTTAAATTTAACTCCCCTAGTAGATACTTGTGTGATGGAACACATTTCTATTAATTAAAGTGCTTTTTGTAAATTAGCTTAATTTATGCACTTACAATTTAAATATTGTCTTCGACAGCAGAACTTGTTGAGTGAAATCAAATGACGTTTATGTTGAGATCTCTTGTGTCTTGGAGTCAGATACTGTCATGATTTGAATATGAAATGTCCCTGAATGGGGCTTGTGAGGAACACATGGTTTCTAGATGGTGAAGCTCTTTGAGGAGGTTATGAAAGCTGTAGGAATTTGGTCTCTCTTTAAAAATTAGGTCACAGGAAGCATGCCTTGAAGGTTACACCCGCTAGCACCTTTCTTGTCTTCCTGACTCTCATGAGCTCAGTGATTGTCCTTGGTTCTACATTCCTACTGCCATGAGGTTCTTCTCAAGCACTCCAGGGATATGCAACCATAGACTGAACTCTCTGAAACCACGAGCCAAAAGAAATCCTTTGCCCCTTAGATTGTTTATGTTGGGCATTTTGGTCAAACCAATGAAAAAGTAACTAATATAGATGGGAAGTTTGGTTCACTCATCTGAAGTCTTCACTGGGTTGGGTCATCTATGATGGCTCCCTTGCAGTAAGGACACTTGAAGAGGACTTCTGGCTAGTAAGCTCAGCCAATACTGCAAATGGTAATACTGTATGTAACATCTCTATATAACCACCAAACTGCATGATTAGTAGCTACTATATTCCCCAAACAGTCAATGATCCGAAAAATTCACATGGAAGCTACCATACTTTTTGCCCAGCCTGGCAGTTCCTCTATCTCTCAACATCCTGAGTAACTAGAATTACAGTCCTAGGCCACTGGTAGGAAGTGCTTCCAAGTCATATTATATTAGAGGGCACACAGCAATAAATTGTGAATAAAATTTGTAACTTAATAACTTTTAACCATTATCTGACCCACCTGTTCACAATGCTAGTTTAGATGTTTACATCCATACTCGATAGAGCAGAAGAGGTGGGTAAAAGAAACTAAGTCCATCAATTACATGTGCTAATAGCACATGTCCAAGAAAGTAGTGGGGACCAAGACATGAAAAATAATGTTGAATACCAATTGTTAAATATAGCAGAAAACTGCAGTGACAAAATAAATGAAGTTTTGTTTGGTCAAATGTTAAGATGGCATAGGCTAATTATTAAATAAAACAACCAACACTCAACCATATGCTAAATGTCTTGGAATGCAACGCAAGAAGGAAGAGTGTACATTTGTTCTATATGACATAGCAATGTATTAAATAACTTATATTGAGCCCATATTTTGAAGCATGAATAAGGGCTCAATATAGGCCCTTATTATTGGATTATTTATTGCATCATTGCATGGTGATTTTTTTTTTTACTCTGCTGCTCAGACTTGCTAAAGCATTGTATTCCTAGTCAATAGCACCCTTGTAGCTTGTTTGTTTAATTGATTGCAATGCTATGTCAACCTTCATGACCAAAGCATCAAATATTTACAGACTGGAACATATAGTGTTTGGTTGTCCCCATAATTCTGCTGCAGATGCTATGGTTTACTTAACATATTCAGCCAGAACAGAAATCCAAATTTACTGAAGTAAACAGGATTATATCCGCAGATAGCCTCAAGTCCATCAACATTACTGAGAATTGTGATTGAAAACAAAACAAACAAAACTCTATTAGGTTCCCAACTCATTTGTATTCCCAAATAGTTTGTGTACCTTCAGCATTACAGAATTCAGTGAAATAGTGATATTTCCAAGATACAGTTTGCAGGGGAGGGATTTGCAGTTCTCTTCATACTCTCTTATTTTATTTCTAGATATTCTCCTGCAATGGATTGTGCTGCATTTGAATGACAGGCATGGAGTGGAAAATTGTTCTCCATGTGTTGTTGATTTTGAAGCCTTTGTCTGGAGACAGCCCATGGATCCAGTACTTAAGAATTTCCACTCTGATTTGAAAAATGCCAATAGTGACTCTTTTTTTTTTTTTTTTTTGCTAGTCCTGGAGCTGGAACTCAGGGCCTGGGCATTGTCCCTAAATATTTGTCCTCAAGGCTAGGGATCCAGCATTTGTGCCACAGCTTCTCTTCTGGCTTTTTGGTAGTTAGTTGGAGATAAGACTTACAGTCCTGCCTGGACTGGCTTTGAACTGTGATCCTCAAATTTCAGCCTCCTGAGAAGCTAGGATGGCATGCCTATCTATCTATCTATCTATCTGTCCGTCTGTCTGTCTGTCTGTCTGTCTATCTACCTACCTACCTACCTATCTCTATTTATTGTCTATCTATAACCTTGCCAGAGTGAGGCCAGTCACAGTGCAGACAAGGGGCCAACTCGTAAAGAGAGAAAGGACAGACTTTCATGGGGCAAGCAAACGGATTAGGATATAGTTAATTGACCAGCTAGTAGTTATTCTGCCTGCTTCTCTTGCTCTCTACTTTATTAACACAGAACCACATCTACAAATCAGGCCCTCCCTAGAACATACAGTGGAGACTGACAAACAGAAAATAAGGTGGCTAGAACAACCATGATAGTAGGATCTTGTAAGGTTGAAGAACACTGTTCCAAGCCTCCAGGCAAGGGATTAGAGTTGCAAAAGATGAATATATTCCCCCTGCCCCAGATCACATACTGCCTTGAACCAGAAAGTCCGACATAGGTGGGACAGACCTCAAAATTCATAAGTTTCCCATAATTCCATGCCCCAAATATACTTAGCTATAACTAATAGTGATATTTTAATTTTAAAATTACATATAAGAAAAACAACTAAGGATTTCCAGTTGATATAGGACGTTTACCCCAGGCATAATTTCATCAACTTTGTGAAACAGATTGCTATTAAAGATCTATTATGAGCTTTGAAAGTGAAACAAAATTTGTCTTTATTTACTACCTGAAGAAATTATGCAGCCAACTCATTGTGGTCTTAGTAAATATTTATATGTTGATTAATCTAAAGATGTTTGCTATTCATGATATAATGATAACATCCAGTGCCATTTTAAGTACATTATATTGGCAAGTGCAGTTTATAATGTAATAGAATAGCATTGCTTTGATTTTATAAATATGGATTTTCTTTAAAAAAAAAAAAAAAAAAAAAGAAGGCAGACTGGATACAAAGCTAGATCAAACACCTTAAGATCCTATGCTCATTGCTACAGCCCCACACTGCCTTCTTCACCAGTTCCTGTGTGGCCAATAAAAGGGTAAGGTGTCCTGAAGATCACAGTCCTGCCCACCTGCCTCCTAAGAAGTTATGAAGAAGCCTTCATAATTTATGCTTTCTGAAACTCTTTGCCTTCTGGAGGAGGGCAAGATAGTTCTATGTGGCTGAGATAAGAAATCCCAATCCTGTGCAAAAATGTCACCTGATTTCTTGACTGGACATTCACTGGGTGTTCTGAGTAGTAAATATCTCAAGCTTAGTATCAAGCAAATACATCAGATAAAGAGGCTAATATGACCGGTAGTGACTGGTAACGTGAATATTTGTGGTATTGAAGAAACTATCTGGGATCCACAAGAAGCTTATCAAATTCTCCCCTATGCTGATACTGTTCTTTTCTGTTTAAAAAAATTAAAGAATTTTAGTCATGTAGAGAATCTGTTATAGAGTAATGAGAAAACAATCAAGTACTTTAACTCAGGTTTTGTCATCTTAACTCTTTCAGATTCAGGTCTCTACCCATAGCTTAGCTTCAGTTATGAACAAGCTAAGTTAATTTAATTTTTTTCATTGCCAAAATGTTCCACTCAAAGTCAACATGAGGATGCTTAGGAAAAAATCCACAAGCAACTTTCAATGTGGAAAGAAGTGAATCATTTTAAGGAAGGAATCCTTATTCTCATCCTCCAAATTTTAAATGGAGCCTGAAAAAATGTGCCTAGGAATCTGAGCCTCTTGAACAACATGCTGTCCTGTCTAAAGAACAGTAAGCAGATTTCACAAGTAGTTTCTCAATATTGGAACCTGGCTTTCTTTATTTTTCAAGTGTCAGTGTGTACAAGCCCATCATTAGGATAGTCATGCATCTGTCTTTTCAAGATCCAGTGCTGAATATGCATGACAACACAAGTTCTCCTGAAGAAATTGCAGTATTTATGTTCGCCATCAACACATATCAGAAATGCATTGCTGAACCTTGCAATTAAGAAGTCCTGCACAATTGGGAAAAATGTGAATTGTAATCTGTCAGCTGATTCCCTTGTTAATAATGCACCACATAGTACTTGTACTTCCATGGTTTGGATATGCTACAGGACTTCCCAGTATCATATGACTGAATGATATTATGCACACACATACACAAAAATACACAAGCACATACCTTGAAATCTGTCACCCTTATCCATTAATCCACTAGTGCATATTTTGGTTGATTCCATATTATAAGTATCTTGAATAATATTGCAGTGAGTGTATGAATGCAGACATTATTTTATATTTCAGATACTACTACTAATTTAGCTCCTTCAAATACACTCCCAGAATGAAATTGAAGGATCATATGATAATTCTATTCTTAAATTTCTAGAAACTTCGATACTGGTTTTCTTTTCTTTTTTTTTTTTTTTTTTGGCCAGTCCTGGGGCTTGAACTCAGGGCCTGAGCACTGTCCCTGGCTTTCTTTTGCACAAGGCTAGCACTCTACCACTTGAGCCACAGAGCCACTTCCAGTTTTTTCTGTTTATGTGGTGCTGAGAAATTGAACCCAGGGCTTCATGCCTGTTAGGCAAGCACTCTACTGCTAAGCCACATTCCTCCATGTTCTGTTTTCATGATGGCTAAACAAACTTATCTCCACATTAACAATGTTGATGGGTTACTTTTCCTCTATATCCTGTCCAATAGTTGCTATCTTGACTTAAAAAACAAAACAGAAAAAAAAACCATAAAAATATATTAACTGTTTTTAACACGTGAGTAATAATTTTGTTTTGACTTGCATTTCTGTGATACTTAGTGACAGTGAGAATTTTTCCTATACCTATTGACTATTTATATTTATATTCTTTTGAGAACTATCTCTTCTGGAACTTTGCCTTTATTTTTGATTGAGTTGTCTGTTCTCTTGGTTATTTAGTAGCAACTTCTTTGTTAGATTTTAGATATTAACATCTTATCAAATGTATGACTTGCAAATATAATTTCCTTTTCTGTAGGTTGTCCCTTTGTTGGTTGATTTTTTTGCACTGAATATACATTTTCATTTCATGAAATTTACACTTCCATTGCCTGTGCTTTTGTGGTGATATTGAAATTTTCTTTTTCAAGTTAGGGACTGGTGGCTCATGCTTGTAATCCTAGCTATTCAGGAAGCAGAGTTCTGAGGATCATGGTTCAAATCAAGCTGGAGCAGGAAAGTCCATGAGACTTTTCTTCAATTAACTACCAAAAAGCTACAACGTGGATCTATGGCTCAAGTAGTACAGTGCTAGCCTTGAGCAAGAAAGCTCAGAGACAGTGCCTAGGCCCTGAGTTCAAGCTCCAGGGCCAGCATGTACACACAAAGTAATTTTCTCTAAATTCTTGTCCTAAAATCCTTCCTGTTTTCTCCTGTAATTATAGGTTCTCCTCTTTAATTTATTTTAATTCTTTAGTTTGTTTTGATGTACTGTTATTTATTTTGATGTACTTTCAACGTGGCACATGAAAGCATTTTAATTTTGTTATTCTGTTATGTGAATATTTAGATGGACATCCAGTTTTTCCAACACTATTCATTGAAGAGGCTATCCTTCCTCCATTGGGTATTATTAGCACTTTATTTATCACAAAGATATGGATTCATTGGCAATTACGTTTCACTGGTCTAGGTCTTTTTTTTTATGACTACACCATACTGCCTGAATTAGCATAGTTTTGTAGTATATTTGAGATCAGGTAGTATAATCTATATTTAATCTATATCTATATTACTTATTGAAGGGTCTTGTAATTTGTGTAAGTTTTAGGATCATTTTTTCTATTATGGTAAAAATGGCATGGGAATTTTGGTAGGATTGAATTGGATATGTAGATTAATTGGATAATATGGATATTATTAGCAATATTAATCTTTCAACTCACAACCACAGGATATTGTTCCATTTATTTATGTGTTCAATTTATTCTATGATTGTTTCATACTTTTCAGTGCACAGATGTGTCAGTAAAATTCTATTCTTTCTGGTGTTATTGTAAATTGTTGGTATATATAGATAGATAAATTTATTATAAAAAGAAGACTTATTCTTATATGTTAACTTTTATCCTAAAACTTTACTGAATTAATTTATTAGTTCTACAAGTTTTGGGTAGTCTTTAGATTTCTGTGTATAATGTTTTGTTACCTGAATAGAGATACTTTTGTTTTTTCCTTGCTATATGAGATATTTTTTATTTCTACTTCTTAGTTAATTATGGAAACTAAGATTTCCAGTAATCTGTCAAAAAGGAGTTTTGAGATACTGTCTTTGCCTAGTTCTTGACCACTGTGTGTGATGTTAGTTGTAGATTTGTTATATATGGCCTTTATCACTGAAGTAACATTATTTTTATAATCAATTTGAGGTTTTTTTTTAAATCATGAATGTACATTGAATTGTGTCAAGTGCTTTTTGTTGTATGTATATGTATGTACATGAAACATTACTTTATGGAACTCAAATTGTGACTCAAGTGGTAGAACACTAGACTTGAATGAAAAAGCCAAAAGAAAACACAGGAATTTGATCTCAAGCCCCAGTACTGCCAAAAATTAATCATTATTTTGTACATTTTAATACATACTCTTTGTTTTCAGTTATACCTCAAAACTGTGAAAATTTAATAAAGTAATTAAAATAAAATGATCTTCAAATACTGTTATGTTAAAGTGATACTCTAGAATTATTTTGCTGTCAAATCTTAATTATCAGTGACTATAAAGATCCAGGTGTACTATAAATGTTATTCATAGCCTATTATTTATTGATAACATTAGTTTTATCCAAATTACCGGAACTGTTCAGTGGACAAAGGTGAAGTGGGTCCAAATCTAAATATCCTCTCTGAGTCTCAGTCTCTGTCTTGATGAGCTCTCTTTGTCTCCTTCTCTCACTCCCTCTCTCTTCTTATTCTCTCTCTTCTCTTTCTCTTTTACTTTATCACTTCTGACCATCTGATTAACCCTCCCTCTTTCTCTCTCTTTCTGCCACATGCACATGTACACACATATAAACATGAAATCATCCCTTTGTTTTTGGCAAACATACAGGCTTTAGCTGTCAGTTACAACAACCACATGAAATGTCCTGTCTATTAAAGTCTTCTCTAGAGCTTTAAATATCTCCAGTGATGGAGAGTACCTTTTTCCTTGGTTATTTCCCGCCTCTTTTGTGGCAGCTGAAAAGATTGCCTTTAGCCTGAACCAATTTATCAGTTTCAAAAGGAAGAATAGTGAAATTGTCATTTCTGACCATAGTACCAAAGGTGCTATTGATACCCTGATATTAAAGCTTATTAAAAGTAGAGCTACCGCATAGTATTTTTTGTATCAAAATTGCCTCCAAGTTCTGTTAAGACTCTTCTGGATGTAGAGGAAAGGAAAAAAGTAAAATAAAAAAGAACTCAAAATGACCACAATGGGCATGAGTAAGGGAGCTATTAGACACTGTGCTATGTGGATGGTTTGTGGAGTTTTTCAATTTATCATGGACACAAACTGCCAGGAGTAAACTAACTTAAAATTCACTTCCCTCACAGACTTGCTGAAGATACTAAAAATACGAAAAATGTTTACAGAAAGAGAATCAAAGTAACTGTTGATCAGTCCCTAGATAACCTTCCTGTTTTTCACTCTTCTACTAACTTGTACTTTTGGACACATCTTTACCAACAGGATTTTCAAGTGAAAAAAGTAAATCAACTATTTACCCCGTTGTGGAGTCATTCATAGATCATAATTCATAGTCTTAACCTAGAAAAAGAAAGTAAGAACAAATGATTTCTTCTATCAGTGGATCAAGGAGAGGAGCCTGGCTTTTCTAATGAGAGAGACTTTACATTATTGGAAATAGCTCTGGAATCAAACAAATTTATTCAAATTCTGCTTCTTCTGCTCATTAACTGTGTACACTTGGAAATATTCCCTAACACCTCTGAGATTTCTTTCTCTGTAATGAAAATGTTCATGCATATATTTCAGGCTGGTAGAATATGGTAGTGAGAATTATGGGACTGTCAATTCTGCTAGCAAAATGTTCTCCAGATTTTCCTTCATCTTTTTCAGGTTCACTTCAAATCCATCTCTCTCTCTTTTTTTGTTAAATTTATGTATTGTCAGAGTAATGTAAAGAAGGATTACAGTTTCATCCGTAAGGCAGTGAGTATATTTCTTATCAAGCTTGTTGCCTCCTCCTTCATTTTTCCCCACTTTCTCCCCTCCCCCAGTTCCCTCCCCACCCAAGTTCTTTACCATCCCACCTAAAGTTGCCCTCCAATCAGTCTTACCATTTAGTTTATTTTCTTTTAAATTTTATTGTAAATGTGATGTACAGAGGGGTTATAATTACATAAGTAAGGCAATGAGTACATTTCCTTTATTTTTTTCTTTATTGTCAAAGTGAAGTACAGAGGGGTTACAGTTTTATATGTAAGGCAAGTACATTACTTATCCAAATTGTTACCTCCTCCCTCATTTTCTCCCATCTGCCCCTTCTCCAATCACCCTCCTCCCCATGGGTTGTAAGGTTAGTTTATACCAATTGGTTTTGTAAGTATCATTTTTTCAATGGTTTGACTTTTTATCTTTTGTCTCTCATTTTTGCTATTCCTGTTCCCTTCTCTAGTTTCAATACATGTGTATACATTATCCGGGGTACTAAGATCAGTTACAGTAATAGCAGCAGTAAAATCACAGGAAGGGAATCGAGAGAACAAATGTTACAGTTTCATATAGTATGTTGAAATTAACTACAGCAATGATATACCACTTATTTCCATAACATGGAGTTCATTTCCCTTAGCATTATCTTATGTGTTCATAAGGGCATAGCTATTGAGCTGTTGTGCTCCTCTGCTATGTCTATCCTAGAGATGTACTAATTATTTCCTATGAGGGAAACCATAGGGTTTATCGTTCTGTGAGTCTGGGTCACTTTACTTAGTATGATTTTTCAAGTTGTTGTATTTTGAAGACTATTTCTGAATCTATTGGGATGATCAGAAAGTTCTTGTCCTTGGCTCTGTTGATGTGGTGTATTGCATTTATTAATTTCTATATGTTAAACCAGCCTTTTATCTGTGGGATGAAACCTACTTGGTCATAATGTATGATTTTTTTATTTGATTCTGGCTTCTGTCAGCTAATATTTTATTGAGGAGTTTTGTATATGTGTTCATAAGAGTAATTGGCCTGTAGTTCTTTTTGTTGTTGGATCCTTTCCTGATTTAGGGATAAGTGGCTTTATAGAATGAGTTTGGAATTGCTGTTTCTGTTTCATGAAAAAACTTGATGAGCATTGGTATTAGTTCATCTTTAAAAGTCTTACATAATTCAGCAGTGAATCTGAAATTAAATTATATTACACAGTCTAATATTTTTTTTTCATTTTAAATCCTCCTATTTACAGCTTTTCCATTTTTAAAACATCTTAAGGGACAGGTTTTAGGAATACTAATCAAATTACCCACATTAACACCCTGGTTTTAGTGTTCATTTGTAAAGAAAAGAAAGAGAAAGACCTGCTGACATGGGAATACACCCATCTGACTAAATGGACCATGCCTTAGACCAAGATTATCCCAAAGAATTGGATGAACTGTGCCTTTATGTCAGCTCTTCTCCTCACCCATCTGAGGGCTGGATGAGCTGTAAAATTTTTCCATAACAACCCTCATCCCTCGAAGATAGACCCACTGATCCATGTTAAGTTTTTGCATGTCCTTGTCTCTTGATTCTTGAGTTAACACCAAAGTAGCTACACACAGATAGACAGAATGATCCATATATCTTTAACTGTGATAAGCAAGAATTTGCTTAAATTTACAAAACTTAGCCTCAAATTTTAACAGTGGAGGGAAATAAAACCAAAGTCCTCAAGAGATTCACATTTTTGCTAAGTTAGATATCTTTTGAGTACAATGTTAATGGCTTTTACCTTGAATGTGTTTATACACATACACACAAAATTGTGCACAAATATCTTAAAGTGCACAAAAATGAATATTGCCCGTAAGTTTCTGGAATTCCCAAAACTAAACAAAATATAGTACTCTTTGCTAACAAAACACATTATCATCCCTCAGTCCCATTTCTCCAGGTCTTGTTTGTGTTATCAAGGCACATTAGTACACCAATGGACCTTTGGATATCTTCAGATGAAGGGGTTGGTGGAGGTCACCTGAAGCTCAACTCTTAGCCCACCAGGTGGCCTGACTCTGCCTATTATCCAATTATAGACAAAAGCACTATATAATTTCAACCTACCAATATTAGCTAGATACACAAACCAGGCAAGTGGCCACCTGCACCCTGCCTACAACTGCCACCATGCAAAGGAGAAGCAACCTGAGGCCTGTGATTACAGCTAGATGCTAGAATTTTACTCCCCCTCCCAAAGAAAAGTCAAAATAAAAGGCAAAGACACAGAAAACAAGGATCTACATTACAAAGTCATATCAGTTCTTAAAATTAAGAATGAGAGGGCTGGGGATATAGCCTAGTGGCAAGAGTGCCTGCCTCGGATACACGAGGCCCTAGGTTCGATTCCCCAGCACCACATATACAGAAAACGGCCAGAAGTGGCGCTGTGGCTCAAGTGGCAGAGTGCTAGCCTTGAGCGGGAAGAAGCCAGGGACAGTGCTCAGGCCCTGAGTCCAAGGCCCAGGACTGGCCAAAAAAAAAAAAAAAGAAGAATGAGAGACCAAGACAAACCACAAAAATAAATCCAGTTGAGTTGGAGCCTCTCCTACCATGATTGAGCCCCCCAGTAGGGGCTTTCCCACCTCAAGTGCTCCCCCTATCTCAACTGGAACAGAACTCTCCACCATTCTGGGAGCCAAGACTATCACAGTATGAGAGCTGAGCCAGCTGGGGTGGGACCTCTCCTAACATGAGTGGGCCTCTCTCACTTCAGCAAACTCCTCTGCATCATCATGATCTGGAGGTTGTGGATTGGGTAACTGAGTGTGTTCACTCCCCCATCCTCCACTGTTCCAGATGGATGGATCCTCAGAAAACAGAAAAACAGACAAACAGGAACTTACTCTGGCCATGAACTGAGTGACTCACAAAGATTTTGATGGCACGTCCTGTGTCCACAATCCTGACTGTTGGAGTGATGGAAGAACATTGGGCCATTAGAAGAGTCTCAGGTGGTACCTGCCCTATGGAGTCTCCTATCTTATGGCAGCTCAGGTTGTCAAGGCTGTTTGCCAGTGTGGCTTCAAGGAACCCAGGTGTCCTTCTTAGCACTTGGAATTCATTGACTGGCATCCTGGGCAAGCTCCCAAATGTTCTATGGGAATTCAGTGGCAAGAAAACAGAGAAACCACATTTTGAGAGGCTGAATTTGGATTCTTTATTGGAGACCCAGCATCTGCAGGTGGATTCCTTTCTCAAAGACCTGAAGTTGTATTTCTTTTATGGGCATCTCTTCATGTGTCAATTGGCCATTCTTATATTTTCATTGGAGATCTCTCTTTAGATCTTTAGCCCACTTATTGTTGGGGTTGGTGTTTCTTGGTGGACTTGTTTTCTGAGGAATGATTTTTTTTTTTTAGCTCTAAATATGTTATTAGATATGTGGTCCTCGTCTGATGTATAGCTAGCAAAGATAGTCTCCCAATCTGTGAGCTTTGTATTTATCCTGATATCAACTTCCTTTGTCATGCAGAAACTCTGAAGTTCAATGTAATCCCGTTATCCAGCCTTTCTTTTCTGTATTTCTGAACTCTTACTTAAGAAGTTTCCACCTGTTTGAAGGAGCCATAGTGTATCCTCAATTCCTTCCTATAATATTTTAGGGTGTCTGGTCTTGCATTGAGGTCTTTGATCCATTTAGAATTGATTCTTGTACAGGGTGATATATCAGAATCTAACTGTAGTTTTCTACATGTGTGTAGCCAATTCTGCCAGCACCATCTGTTGACCAGGCTGCATTTCTTCTATACTATGGTTTGGGGTCCTTCATCAAAAACTGGGTGGCCCTAGGACTGTGGGTTCATTTTGGTTTCTTCAATTCTTGGTTTATTTTTTTAGATATCTTCCAGATCAGTTTTGTTTGTAAATGCGCTGATTATATATCTCGCCTGGCAAAATACCTACACTGGAAATGTAAACTCATCTTGATCTTTCTCTAACTCTTAGAATAATAACTCATATCACATAAGGATGCATATCAATGTTCCTAGAACAAGAGAATGATCAAATCAAAGTGCCCAACATAGATTCTAAACTGTACAAGACATTCAAAACTTTAACGCAATTATCTCCTTTTTAGAGATTATTTTGGTATTCTTAAGGAAATGATATTCCTTCTATATGATGAATGTCTATATTTAGATTTTAAAGGTACTAAAACAACTAATGCTGTTGTTTTTGGCATGTTTTGATAGCTGAATCTCAACTGATATTCAGTGTGTCACACCTGTAATTCTAACTACTCACAAGATTAAGATTGAGAGGACTGAGTTTTAAAGTCAGGAAGAAAAGTTTCAGTTCCAATTAGCCTGAAAAAAGACATGCTGGACAAGCTTTTTAGTTTTTTTTTAAATCATTTATGGAAACCTCTACTTTACTGGCCCAATAAGATATAGTGAAGATTAAAGCTTAAATGAGAACCTCAGAAATAAAGATAAGGGTTTCTAAGCCCTTAGTTTGGGATAGTTTCTAGCTCCAGAAGTTTATACAGCCACACCCAGGTGTATGTGCAAGTTTAAAAATTATTGAAGAGGAGTCACTTCCGGGAAGACTAATAGGAGCAGCAGAGCCCTAGCTGAGCTCCCTCCAACACCGCAGTTTTCCCACCCCAGAGAAATTTTTACTCCTAGAAAGACAGCCCAAGTGAGTTCTAACAATACAGGGATTCTGGACAGGTAGGAAAAATCAACTTTGCTGGTCTGAAAACACAGATTTGACCTCTGGGTGTCATCCTGCCGCCCCGCCAGTACCGGCGCTGTCACAGCGCGCAGCACTCTGCGCACCTAAAGCACACAGCAGTGACCAGGGAGAAATCCTCCAGATGGCGGCGGACACAGGCAGATCGCAGGCTGAGCACAGACAGGCCAAAATCGCAGAGAAAGTGTGAGTACCCCAAGAAAGACATTCTCACTTGTGCCCACAGAGCAACTTCTGGGAGGTAGCCCTTCCCCCACCGTCAGAGCAAAGCGCCATCTTTGACACTGGCATAGGGTCAGACCAGTCTGGAACTAAAGCAGGCCTGGGGAAAGAGAGGACAAAGTGGCCATCTTTGAAAAGGGCAAGAGGGACCAATCAGTGAGAGCCAGCTCCGCCCAGGAGAACAACTGGTGCCCAGGCAGGAGGCTTGTCATGGGCCGCAGCTCACACATTCAAGTGAACTCAGCCAGAAGTGCCCTGCCCTCCCTGCTGGAATTTCTAAATTAAAAGTGAAAGCAGTGAGCAGCTACCAGCGACACGGAACAACCAGACGGGAGAACAAACAGTTCCCAAGACAGATAAATGGTATCGTCACAGAAGAAGCCCAATTCACAGCCCAAAAAGGAGCTGAATTCCATAGCCAGCTCCGCGCAGGAGGCCGCCCCGCCCAGGAGGGGGGAACTTCCCCCTGGCAAGCAACTCTCAGCCAGGTAAACCAGGTCAGAGGTGCCCTGCCCTGCTGAGTCCACAGCCTATTCAAAGCCAGGCTTTAAAGGCAGCGGCCCCACAGCAGACAGAGGACCCACAGTTCTCAAGACTGTTCATGTCCGCATCCACAGAGGACGCCTAAGGCCTACCTGCAAGCTGTGCGAACCACAGAGACCCAGGATTTCATTAACAGGGGAGGAAGGTCAGAGCAGATCCACCCCCTGCAAACTGAAAGCAAGTCAAACCAGCCAAGAGGCAGAATAGACTGCAGACCATCACAAGGAAACCAGAGACTGTAGAAAGCCCACCCAAACAAGGAAGATTCCATTTTTTTTCAAAACATTTTTTAAGCTTTTTTTTTTTCATTTCTGAAACGTCACTGGTTTTTTGTTTTGAATTTTTACCTGTTTGTTTTATCAAGTTTTTTTTGGGGGGGGGGTTGTTCATTTTTCTGGTTTTTTTTTTCTTTTTTTTTAAGCAACTTTTCTCTGTGTTGTGCATTTGTCTTCCAGTATTTTTCCTCTATTTCTCTCTTCACATTCTCTTTCTTTAAAAATTTACTTTCCTATGAATAACACCTCCACTCTTTTCTGCTAACTCTCCATTGTCTATCACTTTAACCTTGTTCTTTCTATTGATTCTACTCTTTTCCACATTTCCATATCACTGAAACTAAACCAATTCATCACCCCACCCCATACATTTTACTCTATTCTCTTTACTACCTCTAACTTACCCTCCTGACTTACTTCCAGGACCTCCAGATTCCATTGACCCCTGGTTATTGGATAGAGGGTATCCCTGCTCAATCAGAGTGAATCAAAGGGGTTCAAAGACAAAGCCAGCCAGTCCAAAAATAATATAAGAACAAAAAATGCTAATAGGGTTGTAAAAGTAAATAAGTAACTACTGAATACTGGGCTCAGGATTGGTTGTTATATCAAAATTGTATTCTTTAGGAACAACAAATATAATTTTATGTACAGGTATACAAGGTATCTGTATATAACTGTGAACTTCTAAGATTTATACAACAGTGCTTAGTAAAATCTGCTTTAGGTCTTAAACAGTGCTGACAAGTGCTTGTAGCTTGGCATTCCCAATCCAAATGGGCAGAAGAAACACAAGAAAGATGGCAAAAAATGGAGTCTCATCTCCCACTCAAAACAAGCAGGAAGCAGAGCAATCAATCAAAGACATAGACGAGAACCCTCAAAATGCTCTACAAAGTCTACTGATAAAAATGATAAATGAAAAGTTTGAATCTATTCAGTCAACTATTCTAGAACGTTAGGAGGCAAAGCAAAAATTAATGGAGAATTTCATGGCCTCCACAAATAGAAAGATAATTGAACTTCAAGAGTCAAATGAAAAGATAGTTACCTAGCTAAAAGGTTTGAGAGACAGCACTCAAAACCAAATTAATGAAGTTAATGAAGTAAAGAAGTCCATGCAGGACCTAAGAGATAAGTATAGCAAGGACATGGAAATCATCAGGAAAGTCCAATCAGAAGGAAAAGAGATTCAAAATCAAGTAGCTAGTCTACAGTCCCAACTAACTGAAGCAGAGGATTGAATCTCAGGAGCTGAAGATTCCCTAGAATCTATGGAGAAAGATAAAAAATTCAATACAAAACCAATCCAATTGACAAAACAGATTACTTCAGGAGCTCCAAGACACAATCAGGAAGCCCAATTTAAGGATAATAGGTATTGAGGAAAACCTGGAGAAAGAAGTTAATGCAATAGGCAGCCTATTTAACAGAATATTAGCTGAGAACTTAACAAATATCCAGAAGGATAGGCTTATACAGATACAAGAAGCATTTAGAACCCCAAACTGACCAGACCAGAATTGGATATCCCACGGACACATTGTGATCAAAACAGGATCAATAGAGTCCAAGGAAAGAATCCTTAAAGCTGTTAAGGAGAAGAAAGCTATCACATATAAAGGGAAAGCAATCAGAATTACCCCAGACTTCTCAGCAGAGACCATGAAAGCAAGGAGAGCCTGGAATGAGGTATGCCAAACCCTAAATAAAGATAACTACCAACCAAGAATAGTATACCCAGCTAAATTCTCATTCATAGCAGAAGGTCAAATGAAAGTCTTCCACAGTAAGGAAAAACTATCTCCACCAAACCAGCTTTACAGAAAATCCTCAAAGATGTACTATATAGGGAAAATAGTCAAGATCACAATACCGACAGAGAAATGAGCCCTAAATAGAAAACCAAAATATCAGATCAAGAAATGGGAAGACACAGCTTTTAACAGGATAGGTATTATGAAAGGAACAAATGATCATCTCTCAATCCTAACTCTCAAAATTAATGGACTTAATTCTCCAGTCAAACGACATAGGCTCATAAGTTGGATCAAAAAGATCCATCTTTCTGCTGCCTTCAAGAGACATATCTATCCAGCAAAAGTAAACATCTTCTAAAAGTGAAAGGCTGGAATCAAATCTATCAAGCAAATGGCCACCATAAGCAGGCTGGCTTTGCAATCCTACTATCAGATAAAATTGACTTCAAATTAAAGAAAGAAGAGACAAAGAAGATTACTACATTCTAATAAAGGTATCTCTCCTACAGGAGGATATAAACATCCTAAATATCTACACACAAAATACAGGAGCACCCAACTTCATCAAACAAACACTACTGACTCTAAACACATGAATAGACCCAAACACATTGATAGTTGGGGACTTTAACATTCCACTATCACCTCTGGACAGATCAACACACCAAAAACTGAATAAAGAAACCACAGAACTAAACAACTGCATAGAACAACTAGACTTAACCGACATCTACAGAATATTCCATCCAGCAACAACTGAATACACATTCTTTTCAGCAGCACATGGAACATTCTCCAAAACAGATCACATCTTAGGGAACAAAGAAAATCTGTACAAATTCAGAAGTATAAAAACCATTCCCTGCATTCTGTCAGACCACAATGAACTAAAATTAGAGTTCAACTCAAACAGCCATCGCAGAAAGCCCTACAATACATGAAGACTAAACAACACACTGCTGAACCATCAGTGGGTCATTGAATAAATTAGAACAGAAATTCAAATGTTTATGGAATTCAACCAAGATGTGTACACAAAGTACCGGCTCCTTTGGGACACAACAAAGGCAGTACACAGAGGGAAATTTATATCTCTGAGTGCCTACATCAACTGGAGAAACAGCAACTCAACAACTTAAGGAAGAACTTTAATCTCCTCGAAAGAGAACAAGCCAAACCCCAAGTCAATAGACGGAAGCAAATAATTAAAATAAAATCAGAATTAAAGGAATTAGAGACAAAAAAAAACAACATAGGAAGAATCAACAAAACAAAGAGTTGGTTCTTTGAAAAAAATAACAAGATAGACAGACCCCTAGCAAACCTGACCAAAAAACAAAAGCAGCAAACCCAGATAAACAGGATCAGAGATGAAACAGGTAACATCACCACAGAAACAACCAAAATTCAGAATACAATAAGGGACTATTTTGCAAACCTTTATGCCCATGAATTCGATAACCTGGAAGACATGGAAGATTTCCTAGAAAAAATTCATATCCTCAAACTCAACCATGAAGATTTAAACCTTCTGAACAGACCCATATCCAGCATCGAAATAGAAATGGCAATAAATGATCTCCCATCCAAGAAAAGCCCAGGTCCAGATGGATTCACAGCAGAATTCTACAAGGCCTTCAAAAGAGAACTCACACTAATATTTTTCAAAGTCTTCAATGAAATTGAAAGAGAAAGTTCACTAACAGACACATTCTATAAAGCCAGTATAACCCTCATCCAAAACCAGGCAAGGACTCATCATGGAAATAGAACTATAGACTGATTTCCCTGATGAACATAGATGCAAAAATTATCAAAAAAATTCTGGCCAATCGACTTCAACAGGTCATCAAAAAAAAATCATACACCGTGATAAAACTGGATTCATCCTAGAGATGCAAAGTTGGTTCAATATATGCAAGTCAATTAATGTAATCCACCACATCAACCAGAGCAAAGAAAAGAACCACATGGTTATATCACTGGATGGGGAAAAAGCATTCGATAAAATCCAGCACCCATTTATGCTAAACCCTGGAAAACCTAGGAATCCAGGGAACACTGCTGAATATAATAAAGGCAGTCTATGACAAACCAACAGCAAGTATAATTCTAAATGGTGAAAAACTAAAGCCACTCCCTTTAAAATTAGGAGCAAGACAGGGATGTCCACTCTCTCCCCTGCTCTTCAACATAGTACTAGACTTCCAAGCCAGAGCAATTATGCAAGAGGAAAATATAAAGGGGATCCAAAGAGGAAAAGATGAAGTTAAACTTTCTCTCTTCACAGATGACATGATCCTATACCTAAAGAACCCCATTGACTCTACTCCCAAGCTACTAGAGCTGATCCAAAACTTTGGCAAAGTTGCAGGATATAAATAAACCCTCAAAATTCAACGGCATTTCTATATGCTAATGACCTGAACACTGAAGCTGAAATCAGGAGAGCAACTCCTTTTGCAATAGCCTCAAAAAACATAAAATACCTGGGAATAACCTTAACCAAAGAAATGAAAGAACTCTATGATGAGAACTTTAAAAACATGAAAAACGAAATTAAGGCAGAACTAAGGAAATGGAAAAACCTCCCATGCTTCTGGATTGGGAGGATTAATATAATCAAAATGGCAATATTGCCAAAAGCTATCTACAAATTCAATGCAATACCCGTTAATATCCCAACACCATTTTTTAATGAAATACAGGAAGCAATCCAGAAATTTATATGGAACAATAAAAGACCCAGAATAGCAAAAACAATCCTAAGCAGAAAGAACAGTGCTGGGGGAATTACAATACCCAACTTCAAGCTGTATTATAAAGCTATTGAAATAAAAACAACTTGGTTTTGGCTCTGGAACAAGCCAGGAGGCCAGTGGAACAGAATTGAAGACCCAGAAATGAACCCACAGAACTATGCCTACTTAATCTTTGATAAAGGAGCTAAAAAAATAGGATGGAAGAAAGACAGCCTCTTTAACAAATAGTGCTGGCAAAACTGGTTCAACACTTGCAACAAACTAAAACTCAATCCTTATATATACCCTGCACTAAAATGAATTCCAAATAGATCAAAGACCTCAAAATTAAAAGAGATACCCTGTAAACACAAAAGGAAGGAGTAGGAGAAACACTTGGGCTCCTTAGCACAAGATGGAACTTCCTTAAAAAAGATCCAGAAATGCAACAAATCAAAGAAAGGATGGACAAATGGGACTGCATCAAACTGCAGAGCTTCTGCCAGGGAAAGGACATAGCTCGCAAGATAAACAGAAAGCCCACAGATTGGGAAAAGATCTTTACCGGCCATACAATAGACAAAGGCCTCAGATCTAAAATATATGCAGAACTAAAAAAAATTACATTCCTCCAAAACAAAACCGCAAAGAACCAATAGCTCCTTCAAAAAGTGGGCTAAAGACTTAAAAAGAGACTTCTCTGATGAGGAACTGAGAATGGCCAAGAGACATATGAAAAAGTGCTCTACATCATTGGCCATAAAAGAAATGCAAATCAAAACAACACTGAAATTCCATCTTACCCCAGTAAGAATGTCCTATATCAAGAAAACTAACAATAACAAATGTTGGAGGGGATGTGGCCAAAAGGGAACCCTACTTCATTGTTGGTGGGAATGCAAACTGGTTCAGCCACTATGGCAAGCGGTATGGAGATTCCTCAGAAGGCTAAACATAGAGCTCCCCTATGACCCAGCAGCCCCACTTTTGGGCATCTACCCAAAAGACCACAAACAAGAACACATTAAAGCCACCAGCACAACAATGTTCATTGCAGCACAATTTGTCATAGCTAGAATATGGAACCAACCCAGATGCCCCTTAGTAGACAAATGGATCAGGAATATGTGGTACATATACACAATGGAATTTTATGCCTCTATTAGAAAGAATGGCATTGCCCCATTTGTAAGGAAATGGAAGGACCTGGAAAAAATTATACTAAGTGAAGTGAGCCAAACCCAAAGAAACATGGACTCTATGGTCTCCCTCATAGGGAATAATTAGCACAGGTTTAGGCTAGTCACAGCAGAGGATCACAAGAGCCCAATAGCTATACCCTTATGAACACAAAAGATGATGCTTAGTGAAATGAACTACATGTTATATAATGACTGTTATATCACTGTTGTAATTTCTTTCAACATGCGATGTGAAACTGTAGCTTCTATTATTGATGTTCCTCTTGTATCCCCTTCCTGAGGTTGTACGTGCACTATCTCTGTATTTTATCTGCGTACATTGGAAACCGTGTATACAGATATTAGAACTAGGAAACTGTAAGGGAATACCAAAATCAAGAGACACAGGGTAAAAGAGACAAACGATTACAAAAGCAAAACTTGCAAAACTGTTTAGTGTAAATCTACTGAACAACTCATGGGGGGAAAGGGAAAGGGGGAGGGGGGAAGAGGGAGGAGGTAACAAACAGTACAAGAAATATATCCCATTTCTAAAGAATGAAACTGTAACCACTCTGTATATCAGTTTGACAATAAAAATAAATTTTAAAAAAATTATTGAAGAGAAGAGAGACAACAATATACTACAGAGAGTCACTAATCTAAGCTTTTGAAAAGAAAAATATGTAATAAAGTAAGAAAGCTGAATAATTATAAAACAGTAAAAATAACCACAATCACAGCTATCAGCACAAGAGCAAAGTCTGACACGCTTGTTGAATACCAGATTAGAACTGAGTTCTTATTGATTAATATATTTATTATCCACAACATCTTTATGATTTAATTACTTTTGATTTTGCTATTTATAAGCAGAGAAGATGCTTTCGATGGTTTTGATTCTGATGGTCTTCTAAAGACCATGTGTTAAAGGCTTGTTAAAGGGGGAGGAGGGGGAGGAGGAGGGGGAGGAGGGGGAGGGGGAGGGGTAGGAGGGGGAGGAGGGGGAGGAGGAGGAGGAGGAGGAGGAGGAGGAGGAGGAGGAGGAGGAGGAGGAGGAGGAGGATTGCAGCAGAGGATAAGAGGTATGCATAATAAAACAGTCCCAGGCAAAATATGGTCCACTTGAACACTGTTTTGGTTCTGCTTCTAGTAAGGAACATGGAGAAGTTGTTAAGACAATCATTGAAAGAAATGATCTGATTTCCAGGAGATGTTTATTCCTTATCTAGAGTGTAGTCATGTTATCACAGAAATTGTTCTGATTGGGGGAATAATTGACCTGCTAGGATTTTCTGCTCCTTGGGGAAAGCTCTTATCCATTGCCATTAAGATGTTATTGATCCGTCTTCTAGTTCCTTCCTAGAACCCAAGGTGATTATAAAAGTGACCCAGAATAGCAGAGACAGATGTGGAATAGAGGCAGGGATGTAAAGCTGTCTGCTTACTTTAACTGTGGGCCCAGGTGATTTTTAGCAAAAGTATTTTCTAAGTGCCTGTTTTATTCTCATCTTCTGATTCTTAAAGCTGGGTAAGTGATTTCCTATAGGGACATGTTGCTGCCGTGTATTCCAAGTTAAGCTTTTAGTTTCTTCTAGTGAGAGCCCTTAAGAAAACCTACATCACCACCTAGGCTTATGTACTCATGTTCCTACAAAAAAAATGTCCTGGAATTATAGAAATTTAAAGATTTGTATATGTCACAAGAAATTACAATATATAAGCCACCATAAATGGATAAGTTGAGTCACTTTTCATCCAGTGTCTCTTTCTGAAACCCAGTAATATTTAAAATAAATTTTAAGCTGATTTCCACATCCTACTACTGGGGAATTAATGAGGGGGCACCAAAACACAAACAAAAAGGTTCCAGGTTTCTTTTTTTTCCTGGTTGTTTTTCTTTCATAGTTCATAGAGCTAGAAGGGAGAATTTGATTAAGAAAAAAAAGAGTGAGAATCTTGCTGAGCTTTCCATTGTACTGTAAACAGCCCTAGTCTTTCATTCAAGTCAGATCAAACCATGGACACATTATTCCTTATTGTTTAGTTGCCTTGGTTTTAGGATGAAATTACCAGCTGCCTGGGGACCCAGTATTTTAGCTGCAGATCCTGCTGTGCTCAGAACACAAGGCACAATGCTTAGTGGCATTGTCAGCCATTTAACATAAAAAGAACATGCTGTAATCAAATGGGGACTCTTCCACTGTGTGACTCTTGGGTCTCATTTCAGGGAGCCTAGGCAATCTGCCCCTGAGTTTTAAAGGGAAAAAAATCTCTCCCTCCCTCTCTCTATCTATCTTTCTTCCCCCATCTCTCTCTCTCTCTCTCTCGCTTCTTTTTCAAACAATCACCATTTTATGAAACCTGCAGTGACAGCTTTACCTGTAAACTACTATCAGATTCCTCAGCTTTTGTAACCCATGGATCAGACACTAACAAAGGGAAAAGCTGCCCAATTGCAATACTGTTTTTAAGCCTACTAGCTTGCCACAACTCTTGAGAATGGGACCTAGTTCTTAGCAAGAATAATGTTACCTGCCACCTAAATAAATGCTAAGGTTTAGTGTGTGAAAATAATAAAGCAGAGAGATAAAGTGGATTCTAGAGATATTAAATCTGGAATAGCTTGAAATAACAGCCTTGAGCAATAAAGTGAAGTCTCCATCCTATATTCATAATGTCAGTGGTACTCTGGAAATGCTAGCTTTAAAATACAAGTACCTATGGGTTTCTTCTCAAAAGACTGCTCAGACTTCATTTTCAGTCTCTTTGAATATGGAAACATAAAATCAACCATGGAGGACTCATGAGTTTTGATGAGATAAATTCCTGCTGACTTCTCAGTGCTAAAAATGTTCCTCCCAAATTATTGAGAACTGAGGGCACTGCCATATGTTCAAGCACTCATTCCAAGAAGAGAAATATGGAGGAAAACGTAGGCATGATAAAGAGGACTTGGGTTGGTATACTATTTCTGAAACTAAAGATAAGCAAAAATGTTGTAATTTGAGGAAGATAGTTAAATTTTAGGTGTAGAATCAATGTGTAAGGACAAACTCCACTGTAGCTTGAGGTGAGATTTTAAAATAACTAATAATCATTGAAAATGCTTCTTGCTTCCTTGAAAAAGTACCAATTCTGTTTAATGTGTATCTGTGGTTCAAAATGTGGAATCAGAAGTTCTGGGTGAAGTCCCAGTGGTCTTAACTAGCTGGGTTAATTTGTGCAAATTATTTAATTATCAGCATATTGGAAATAATAAGGTATTTCCTAATTCATCTGACTCTTGTGATAAAAATCAGAGTGGTATAATGCTTGCAAAGCACTCTGTAAATATAGACTATTGTCTTAGTTATTTAGTAAACCATTGGGAAAGATTTTTGAATATCAACTTCACCAAGACTGAATTTACTGATGTATCTCCAGTGTCTTAACTGCATTTTAGCACACACTAAGCCTACAATAAATTACTGGTTAAATAAATAAATAGATAATTCAACAAATGAAAACATAGTTTGACTTCATGCTGAAAGACCAAAAAATTCTACTTATTTCTGGAATACTGGTTAAAAAGCATCATTTCTGTGATAGCAACGTACAACTTCTTAAGCCTTTTTATTCTTTGACAAACTGGAAATGTGATCATAACTTTTATTCCAAGGGAGATGACTTGCTTATTTGACCACTTTCTGCACATTTTGTAAATTGTGCTTTCATATATTGAGATCAAACTAGGATAGTAGGAACACTGATAAAAATTCTAATTCAGGATCTGCTTTACCAATAACCCATGTATGTGAAATTCAGCTCACTACCAAAAATGCATAATTGACAGTGGTCTTGTTGTTTGTGGCAGGAACTGGAATAATTGTCTATACACACACAAACACACACACACACACACACACACACACACACACACAGTAGTACTGGATTTTGTTTTAAAATGTGACCTTAAAATAACAATTTACAAAAATTCTCACTTTTACTATTGGAAATGTCAAACCACTCCATCATTTTTTGATATACTTTTCCCTATTTCTTACTGTCTTTCACAAATAAAAATTTATTGCTACAGAAATAGCTGCTTATTTGTACTGAAAAGTAAGATTTGAGTTTTGTTTATTCAGCAACAAAATAGATTAGATAATATCACATAAATTTTTTGATAATTTCGGTTAGAACTATACTAAATTTTATTTATATAATCAACCGAGAAACAGGTTTCTAAATAATTTATAGTATAAATAAATATGCTGAAAGGATATTTGCAACATTTAAAATAAGCCATTGTTTCCAATTGTCTTCTAGCTTTTGAGTAGAATTATTACAAATAAATGTCATATTACTTATAAAATTGTCCGTGTGTGTGTGTTTGTGTGTGTGTGTGTTTGTGTGTATGTGTGTGTGTGTGTGAAAAAGGCAGGAACCTGAAGACCATTATTAGAAAACAGTTTGTCCTCCTATTTCTACATACAGTATTTGAAAGATACAAAACTGTCTTAAAAGTATTTTAAAATGTAGGATTTAAAAAAAAAATCTTTTCTCTTGAAATAAAGACCTGCCTGCCCTCTTCCACACACCCTATTCCCAAAGAGACAGTCACATGGCGGATCTAAACTACTGAGCTTTTACTTAAACATACAGAGAATTGTATATTAACTTAATCCTCTCTCTAAAAACACGCACAGGAATCCCATTTGTCTGCATAGGAGATCTGTTCCTTCTCTGAGCAATCTAGTCACTGCCAGAGCTTCTCCCAGGCACTTTACCTTGTACAGTTATTTTCACCTGTCTCTCACCCAGGTTTTAGCAAATAACAGAGATCACTGGGGCCAGTTTTCCTTAGAGAAGGTTCTGGATTACTTGTCCACCTGAGTAATGGTCCTGGCAAAATACCTAATTGATTGCACTGCCGGGTGTTTATTATTCTGACAAAAATCTGGATGATTCTCAATTAACCCATAATGGAACTCTGGGGGAGCATTTCCAAAGCACTTCAGAGCTTGTTAACCTAAAAGTAATTGGGCATATAAATTTGGAGGGGCTTATTTGTTCTGCCAGTTGGAAAAGAGGAAAAGAATGTCCATACTTACCCTAGTTATATATCATATGCAAAGGAAATACACAGAACTAATGCTAGCTTTCTGCAGTTCCGACTAGGAAAGACCTTGGAAATACACCACAACATACATGTGATTTGTTGCACTTCTCTCATTTCATTCCAAGGCAAAATTTGACTCCTACATCATTTGTAAGTTTACTTGTTGTGGGACCTAAAACAACAAAGACATCCACTCATGGAAATAATATGCTGGATAGTTTTTCTGTTTGATTTGATTTTCTCACACTCTACTTTTATCTATCAATTAAGCAAGTGGCAGTATAAACTAGGAGGAAGAGGAGGGAACATCGGAACAGGACATTGGAATGTTAAAACAACAGCGGAACACATTCTAAGAATTTGGTGGAGTAGAGAGTAAGAGTTTTATCAAGATAGCAGCAGGGGGCACTGGGAATGTGGATTAGTGGTAGAGTGCTTGCCTAGCATGGGTGTAGCCCTGGGTTCAATTCCTCAGTACCATATACACAGAAAAAGGTGAGAGTTGTGCTAGGGTTCAAGGGGTAGAGTGCTAGCCTTGAGCAAAAGGAAGCCAGGGACAGTGCTCAGGCCATGAGTCCAAGCCCCAGGATTGGCAAAAAAAAAAAACACAAAAAATGATTTGCAACAAGGTGAGCTTCAACCTCAGAAACCAAGAGTTCAGCAAGAACACTGGAGAATAGCGGAAGGGAATTAGGCATTAGAAATGACTGCATGACACTATCGAGAATAAAGTCTGCTGAATAACGACTGTGGGATTGCTGTTATATTTATATGATCTACAGTTTATGGCTCTTATCTGGGATTGCTTTAAATGCATGTGACCTGCTATAACATATTTCTTGCTTGTATTGCCTTTCCTCTCTGACACTGAGAAAATGCAGTCGCAGGTTGATAGCCACTGTGCAGAGTCAGCGACATAGTGTGCTGTTGGCATAAACACTCAAGCCACTGGTATGGTTAAGAAGTGACTTCCTTGGCCTCATCCTCCAGAATGAATTTGTGAACAAACCAGAGTAGGCATGGACAACTTATATCAAGTAATTTACCTGTTGTGGCAGACACTCCATATGCTTCATTTTCACTCTTCCTGACTTCATCTACCTCTCCACCTATTGGTCAAGTTTTCTGAAATTAGTTACCATGAGGAACAACTTTCTGTGCACTGGAAACATCACAAAGGTATGCACCAAAAGCATCTTACTGCACCATGTGTTCCCTAATTCCTTCAGGAGTGACCTTGACAATGTGGAAACGTGAGACATCTTAAAACAGTTCTGTACCCCTCTGTGGGACAGGAATTGGGGGCGGGGGACAGGGGAGGGAATCACTATTGCGTGGGACAAACTTTGGACCAAAGGAAAATATAAATTTGTTTTTTATTCTGCTGTCATAGACCATTCAATAACTTAAGCACTTGACGCTAGAAACAAAAAAATTTTTACTAAAAAAATGAATTAAGAATGTAGCATGACTGGGTTAAAGTAGAATTTTGCAGGGAATTTTAAAGTGATTTCCATATTCTTAGAAAATTAGGAATCATGTTAAATATTTTGAAATATTTTCTTCAGTTTCTTTATTTCAGAAACACAATTCCAATCTTTTAAAAGATAGTCTCAAGAATTGGCATAGATTTCATTTGATATTTGTTTGATGATATTTTCAAATGGATCCTTCCTTCCTTCCTTCCTTCCTTCCTTCCTTCCTTCCTTCCTTTCTTTCTTTTTTCTTTCTTTCTTTCTTTCTTTCTTTCTTTCTTTCTTTCTTTCTTTCTCTTTCTTTCTTTCTTTCTTTCTTTCTTTCTTTCTTTCTTTCTTTCTTTCTTTCTTTCTTTCTTTCTTTCTCTCTCTTCATCCTTCCCTCCCTCCTTGCCTTCCTTCCTTCCTTCCTTCCTTCCTTCCTTCTTTCCTTCTGCCCTCCCTTCCTCCCTCCCTTCCTCCCTCCCTCCCTCCCTCCCTCCCTCCCTCCCTCCCTTCTCTCCTTTCTTTCCTTCCTTCCTTGTTCATATTAACTCCCAGGAGTTTATTTCCTAATGAACTAGTGAGATATAGACCTATGCTTTATGCCCTAATATTTTATATTCCACACTAAGTCACAAGATATGTCCATTTATAGCAATGTCTTAGTCTGGAAGTAAAAACCCCAAAGATCATATTGTTGTGTCCACTGTTGACTTAAATTTTTGATAGATGACTGTTAATGAAGGCAAATGAGAGATATAAACACAATATTTACTGGGAGAAAACCGTAAATTTGAGGTAATAGCATGGAATGGATTGCTGTAACAGAATATTGCACAGGATTTCAGGTAATGTATGTCTTACTATTATGGGGCACAGCACTTTTGATAGTATTTTAAATTCCATGAGATACTTGCTTTGTTGTTACAGTTTAATTAGCAACATAAATGCGCCTTCTTGTTAAGAGAACTTCAGAGAGGATCTGCAGTAAATCCAAAATTAGAAGCTAATCAATGTAGACTCTATTGACATGAAACCTGAAGATTTCTTATAATACACAATGACTATCTCAGTTCTTGCATATACTCTGTTATAGCTTGGGTCTGAAATATACCCCCCACCTCAATTTTATGTACTGAAGGGTTGGTCTTCAGTGCAGCAGTATTCCAGTAGGCTTTGGGGAAGTGATGGAATTATGAGGGCTCTGAACTCATCCATTAATTGATCCATTGATGCTTTAGTAATTTGGTAGACTCACTGGAGGGAGTTGAACCTATCTGAATGGAACAGGCTCTTTGTTGGTGAGTCTTTAAAGGCGATATCTTGTTCCTAGATACTTCCTCTGTCTTTGCTTCCTGGCCTGTAGGACATAACAGCTGTGTTCTACCATACATTTCCACTGATGAAGTTTTGCTTCAACATGGTCAGAATGAGTCAGTTTATGACACCTAAGATAGTGCTCAGGTCCTGAGATGAGAAAAAGGGAACTAAAATCAATCATAAACACATTTGGGGTTGAACAATTTACCTCTTGTTTTTTTATTTTTCCATAGTAAATTGATGAATGGTACTTGTGCATATTCATGAAGTTCAAACTTATGTTTGAATACTATTAAGAAGAATCTTATTCTACATTTGATAATGTATCATTCAATGAAGAATATTGCAGTTAAGTTAAATATAATATCTCTCCACTTGTGTGGTAAAAACATTTGCAATTTGTTGTTAGACATACTGAGGTAATAATATTTATTATTTCACTTTACAATGTGTATTTGTTCACTATATCCCAATAAAAATGACTTTCTATTTCTCTTGTTTAGCTGAGGTTGGTAATATTTGTCCATCATATCACCACTTTGCCCACCCTTAACCTTAGGTAATCATGATTAAACTTGCTCCTTATTTGTGTTTGATTGCTTCACAATGTGTATACTAATGAGAATATGCATCCTTTGAATTTCTATAGTCTTATTTTCCTTAAAGGTTTCTAATTTATCCTATATTTATAAAGGACAAATTTTCTTACTTTTACAGAATCTGAATTATTACATTTACATTTTCTACACTGCATTTCATTTTTTATCTATTCATCTAATAGTGAATATAGACTGATTCCATATCCTGATTGTTTGAAATATTGCTGTAGTAGAACAATGAAAGGTAGATAGCTCTTCAACTTATGTGTCTCCAACCTGACATAAGTATAAAAAAAGTAATGAATTGCTAACTAAAATATGGTACATATGTACAATGGGATATTACTCAAACATAAAATAGTGAAATTGTGTGATTTGAAGATAAGCACATGGAACTGGCCATCATCATATTCAGAGAGATAAGAAAATCTCAGAAAGACAAATGTCACAATTCTACCCAATTGTGATATAGAAATTTAACAGATATACATACGTGCACATCTGTACACATACTGACAAAGGCACACATACATAAACTGTAGGGGAAAAGTCAAATTATAAATGTTGCCTAAGAACACTGATTCTTCACTTGAGACTCAGATACCTAATGGGTGATTAAAATAAAATAAAAGTTCTGGGCATCTCTGTAAATGGCAAATGCAAAAGTCACACACTTCCTGGAAGAAAACTTGAGACAAATATTGCAATTTTGGGGCAAGGTAACAAATTCTCAGAACAGCAGCAAATCAAGGTGAACAATAAAATGAAACAAAATGCCCATTTGGCTTCATAAAATCTAAAGAAATAGGAAAAGTAAAACAAGCCACAGTGTTGGAAAAAGAAATATTTCCAGCAGGCCAGAAAGTGTTTACAACTCAATTCCAACAAATATACATAACAAAACAAGAAAAAACATGTAGACAATGAGAAAATGGGTAAAAACCTTGATCAGAAGTATAATAATCATATAAGATAATGTACATGACATTATTCATCAAAAAATTGCAAATTAAAATCCAAATGAGAGTACACTAGAGGAGTCACTCACCTCCTTATCTGTCATTTGGTTTCTGTCCATTCAGACACTGATATTACGAACAAAACTCCAAATTCAAATAAAGCATGCCAATAGGAGTTGCACACGGACTTTTCAAATGTCCCTGTACCTTCCTGACAAGAATATAAGGCATTCCTTTCTTTAGTGTCATGACACCACATATGCTAACTATCCAGTAGTCAGTACCTCTCTCAGTTACCACATTGATTAATTGTGTAGCTGTGCTGCTGTCTAGTAAATGCGTATTTTATTTAACACTGCTTTCAGATGCAAAAATAGTGATGCTACCAATGCAATTTTGCTAAGAGATACAATAAAATTATTTCTCTAAAGCCAAAAGTAAAAGTCCTTAGCTTGGTAAGGAAAACGGTCCTGTGCTGATACTGCTTAGATGTAGAATAAGAATGAGTAGGAAAAACACAGTATGTATAGTAGGTGCAGTTGCAGGCATTCGTTGGGGCTGGGGGGGTAGGGGGCATCTTAGAATGTCTTCTGCAGGAAGGAGCAGCTACTCTGTTAGCGCATTGGAAAGAACTAGAAGTGACTGACCATAGCAAGGGATGGTGGGAATCTGGAGAAAGGAGAACTCAGCCACTAGTGGTAGAAGTTTAAAATGGCTCTCACACCTCTGGAAAATACTTTTTCTCTGTCTTCAGTTCTACCTACTTAACAATCCGTGAACACACTCTACATTACGTATCCACACAAGAGAAATAAGAGCATATCTCCACACAAAGATAAGCATACATGTTTTCAGTAATTTTATTTGAGTGGACTGAAAAGAAAAGAAAAATAAAGAGGAAAGAAAGGAAGGAAGGAAGGAAGGAAGGAAGGAAGGAAGGAAGGAAGGAAGGAAGGAAGGAAGGAAGGAAGGAAGGGAGGGAGGAAGGAAGGAAGGAAGGAAAAGGAAAAAAAAAAAAAAAGAAAGAGAAAAATAACCCCAAACCTGGAAGAGCCCTTTGGGAAAGTGGCCCAGCGCGCACGGGCTGCGTGGCGGGGCCCAGCGCGCGCAGAAGGGAGCTCGCCTGCCCCTGGGCGCCTGGAATCCGGTGGGGCGGCCGGGACTCGGGGGCCCGCGGCTGGGCCGATTTCCGTTGAACGGTTCCGGGCTCCAGGCCCTTTGTGCCGGCCAGCGGGCTGGGTGCTGGGTGCGCAGGAGGAGCGGGGGGAAAGCTGCTGGGGAAGAAGAGGAAGGAGACAGACGGAGGGGAGACCACGCCGTGGACCACAGGGCTGATTTTTACTCCAGCAAAAGGAATGGAAAGGCCCACGCAGGAGCCACGCGGGAAGAGCAGACACATCCCTGCCAGGTGCCCGGGCTTCGCCGGTATCCGGGCCGCCCTGATCCCGACAGACACGGTTGCCCACGAGTTGGTTACCTGAGTGGATGGCACTCGAAGTATCCAAGGCACTGGCGTAACTGAAGTTTCGAATGGTTTTCCCCGGGAACCACAGTGATGAGGTCTTTACTAGAGAAGTAAGATCATTTCACGTGCTAGACATGTTTTTGCTTTCCAAGTAATGCAGGACAGAATAGCTGCATTAATGAAAACAACTGCATGTGTTTTTCCTTTTGCATGTACTTTTTTATTCTGCATAAAAGGTATACTTTATAAATTTCTTTTGACCGGTCTCATAAGGTCTCTTGGAAGAGTCATGGGAATACACAGTTAAAATATTTTAGAGGTAATCAAATTACGTATTATTTATGTATATATTAAATATTTTAGATTTATGTTCAACCTCCTCCTCCCAACCCCCAGTAATGACCCAAGGTTCTATTGATAGTAAATGGAAAAAAACATTGTAGTATGTCAATAAAATGGAACACTGGTCAAAAGTAGAATATTTTAAATCTAGAGATACCTATAATATCAAGGATATTTTCACAAACAGTATGTTAAGGGAAATAAGCTATAAATTTAATTTTTGTGTGCTCTATAATATGTATGCTTTGGGTTGTTTAAAGTTAAGGACGGGTACCACAGGAGTATGGTAATATTGCTACTAATCTTCTGTTGACACGTCAAAACTGGCATCTTAGTAAATAGAAGTGAATCAGTAAAATAAAAGTTAACATTAAGCAAATAGTGAAAAGGACCATATTTGGGGGAAATGGTGGATTTCTGGATAAGGTACGGTGTTTATCATTCCCTTCACAAGACCAGTAGTTGTAGAAAAAACACAGCTTAGTTGGATTGTTTTCTGATTGTTCATTTGTTTATTTTCTTTCATTATATTAGGGATTGAACTAAGGGCCCTGTGATTATGGGCTTAGGTTTGCTTGGTCATCTGGTACTATACCACTTGACTCATGCCTCCAGTCCAGCTTTTTCCTGATTAATTGGAGATGGACTCTCAGGGCCTTTTCTTCCTCAGGCTGATTTAGAACCCTAGCCCCTATTCACTCATCTCAACTGTGCAAAAAAAATTGTCATTTTCAAGCATCGGTTACAGAGAAAATGGCAAATGATGTTGGTTTTGCATCTCTAAATCAACCAGGTTTAAGGGAATGATTTCAGTTTTCCTTTTCCAGAGATTAGAGTACTTTGTGACAGAAGGCCCGTGTTCCAGTAGTGGAACTGAAGTAGCTTCTTGCTGGGAAGTTTAATGAAACAAGAGAACAAATACTCAGCCTCCTGAGATGCTGGAGAAGGTAAGCATTCCTGGATGGACACCATGCACACGACTCACTGTTTAAAATTCACCCTGCTCAAGATTTTAAAAACAGCTCAGGAGTTTGTAACAGTGATAGCAAGAATACATTAGTTTTTATTAATGTTGTTTTTAAATTTAAAATAAAATAGTTACATTTGTCCAAATATATCTATAAATTATTGATACCTTTGGGATATATTTGAATGTGATATTCTTTTTGTTTTTTTAAGAAAACAACAACTGTTTTTAAGTAGTGGTCCCTATGAGGTGCCATTTAACAAAGGAGCTCATAAGTACAGTTCGTCTTGATCAATCTCTTCCCCTTGCAATAGGTAGATATTTATATCTGCAATTAATAAAATTTCTCCCTTGTCATCTCTACTCTTCCTCAATAGTCTCATTCTCCTAGTCCTTTCTGTGTGCCTCCCAAACCTCTCTCTCTGCTCTCTTCTTGCTCTCATTCACTCAGCTAGTCCCCCAACCTGGTAAAAATAGTCTTCTCTGAAGCGTTTCACACGAGATTCCTTTATGTCTTCTTTTGCGGTATAGAAATGAAATTTTATTGTCACTTTTAATATTTGCTTCTTTTTCTCAGTTTGATACTTGTTACTTTCTGAGTAATCAATTCTGCACTTCCTGGATACATATAGCATTTTTTTTGGCCAGTCCTGGGCCTTGGACTCAGGGCCTGAGCACTGTCCCTGGCTTCTTCCCGCTCAAGGCTAGCACTCTGCCTCTTGAGCCACAGCGCCGCTTCTGGCCGTTTTCTGTATATGTGGTGCTGGGGAATCGAACCTAGGGCCTCGTGTATCTGAGGCAGGCACTCTTGCCACTAGGCTATATCCCCAGCCCCACATATAGCATTTAAAAAAATTTTTTTTTTTGCCATCCTAGCCTGAGCACTGTCCCTGGCTTCTTGAGCCATAGCGCCACTTGTGGCCCTTTTCTATATATGTGGTGCTGAGGAATCGAACCCAGGGCTTCATGTATATGAGGCAAGCACTCTTGCCATTAGGCCATATTCTCAACCCCCAATTTTTTTCTTTACAAAAAGTTGATTAAGTGGGCTGGGAATATGGCCTAGTGGTAGAGTGCTTGCCTAGCATACATGAAGCCCTGGATCTGATTCCTCAGCACCACATATATAGAAAAAGCCAGACATGGTGCTGTGGCTCAAGTGGTAGAGTGCTAGCCTTGAACAAAAAGAAGACAGGTACAGTGCTCAGGCCCTGAGTTCAAGCCCCAGGACTGGCAAAAAAAAAACAAAAAGTTGACTAAGAAATATTTAAGATACTTAAAAAAAATTCCCAGGGCTGGGAATATGGCCTAGTGGCAAGAGTGCTTGCCTCGTATACATGAGGCCCTGGGTTTGATTCCTCAGCACCACATATACAGAAAATGGCCAGAAGTGGCGCTGTGGCTCAAGTGGCAGAGTGCTAGCCTTGAGCAAAAAAGACGCCAGGGACAGTGCTCAGGCCCTGAGTTCAAGGCCCAGGACTGGCCAAAAAAAAAAAAAAAATCCCATTCACAATTCTGATGTTGTTTAGCAAGTATCTATTTCCATTACCACTTTCTGAAAATTACAGTTTAGTGTGACATGCTTCGGCCAGTAAGAAGATTAAGGCAATCGTTTACATGCCATTTTTCCAGTACAACAACTGAGTATCATATAATTTACAGTTTCTTTTTATAGTTACTTGTCTATGATAATCATGCATAATGGAGCCTCCAGCACGCAAGCCATTGATAAGAATAACAGAGTGGAACTCTTCAGAGGTTTGACATCAGGCAAGAAGTTACTCTTACAGTGGTGGGTAAGATAATTTTGAATATTTCTGTCATTTTTCATAGGTCATACAGACCTATCAATACAGGTAGATAGATCTTGAGTAGCCAGTAAGAAGCATAGCTGTCTTTCCCACTATGGAACACATGATTTTGCACATTTTCTAGGACCTTGGACCAGATATTGACCAACCCTGTAAAGCCATTGAAATTTGGAGATGAAGTTTTTATTCCAGTATTACTATTATAGCCTCAAAGATAGCTAGAGATTTTGAATGTTTTAATCTTTTTATTTATAAAGTAATCAAGGAGGGAAAGTGGGGGAGGAATGAGGGAGAGGGTTACATGTTTGGCAAGAAATGTACTCGCTACCCTAAGTATATAATTGTAACCCCTTCTGTATATCACCTTGACAATAAAATTAAATAAAAAAGTAATCTAGGACTACACAAGATAAAAACAAATTCTTTACTACTATTGTTGTTACCAAGCCTATTAAAAGATGGTCCTCTAGAGAAAAAATATAATTGGAATCCCCAACCATTTTTCTGAAATATTGTATATTTCCTTTAATATTCTGCTTTACACGTTTCACAGTCAATTTATATGATATTCTAAAGTTAATCTTCTAGATCACTGGTATGTTTGTCTATTTATTGTTATCATTTACCAGATATTAATTTTACAGTCTTTTCCAAATTTCCAACCAAAAGTGAGATTTTCTTCTAAGACAGATATCTGGAATATAATATCTAGGAATAAATTATTAGCTTTCATAGATATTATCTGAATGTCTTCCTAAAACTCTGATAATTCCTCTGAGCATTTATGAAGACCAATTCTGGAAGTTATTAAACATTTTTTCCACTTAGTAGGAAAGATATTCTAAGATCATATTTTTTCTCTTATGATAGTAGTTTATATTTCAATTTCCAAACTCTGATCTGTGTAATTTTTATATACCATTTCCTATACATATAAATATTTGATATGTGTGTCAAGTTTCAGTTTATTTAGTGAACTCCTTGCACTCAACTCTCTTCATGGCTCTGGGTGGTCATAAGATTCAGTGGAAGCAGCATCTGATGGGACTGATCTGTTACTGGTCTAGGGCACAGAGCTTGACCACTGGGGACATTCTGACCTTGGTATGGTCCTAGAGTCTGATTCTGCAGGGAATATCGTGGAATCTGAAAAGGAAACATTTAACAGAACTCTAACAGAGAACTTCTTGAACATCCTAAACCACAGGTCCATTGAGATACAAGAAGCCTTTAGAATTCCAGACCACAAAAGAACATCTCAATGACAGATTTTAATCCTCACAGACTAGGGAAAGGATCCTTAAAGTTGTCAGAGATAAAAGATTAATTGCTTAGAAAGGAAAACCAGTCAGAATAACCACAGGTTTTCTCAGCTGAGACCATGAAAGCAAGGAGATCCTGGAATGAGTTATAGCATGTCTTAAAGATAAACAACTACCAACTGAGAATATTGTATCCAGCAAAGCTCTCCTTCATAACTGAAGGAAAAATGAAAACATTCCATAATGAGGAAAAATTGCAACAATGTATCTCGACAAGATTAATACTACAGAAGATATTATATTGTTGGTGGGAGTGTAAACTTGTTCAACCACTCTGGAAAGCAGTATGGAGGTTGCTCAAAAGGCTAAACATAGAGCTCCCTTATGACCCAGCAGCCCCACTTTTGGGCATCTACCCAAAAGATTACATGCAAAACCACACCATAGCCACCAGCACAACATTGTTCATCACAGCACAATTTGTCATCGCTAAAATATGCAACCAACCCAGATGCCCCTCTGTAGATGAGTGGATCAAGAAAATGTGGTACATATATACAATGGAACTTTATGCCTCTATCAGAAAGAATGACATTGCCCCATTCATAAGGAAATAGAAGGACTTGGAAAAAATCATACCAAGTGAAGTGAGCCAGATCCAAAGATACATGGACACTATGGTTTCCCTCATTGGTAATAATTAGTAAATGTCTAGGATAATCCTAGCAGAAGAACACAATATCTCAATAGGTGTGTACATATGAACACATAAGATGATGCTAAGCGAGATGAACTCCAAGTTAGGGAAATAAGTAGCTTATCATTGTTATTACTTTTAACATACCATGTGAAATTATGCCTTTTTCTGTTGTCATTCTTCTCCATGGTTTTACCCCTGATGTCACTGTAACTAATTTTGGTACCCTGGGTATTGTATATACATTTATTGGAACTAGGGAAAGGAAGGAAAACATCAAAATGGAGAGAAAAAGGATAAAAGATGAACCAATGCAACAGCAATACTTACAAAAGTATATGCTGTAAGCCAAATATATAACTCATGGAAGGCGAGGGAAATGGGAACTGGAGAAAGGGGGAAGGAAAATGAGGGAGGAGGTAACAAGCTGGATAATAAATGTACTCACTGCCTTACATATGAAACTGAGCCCCCTCTGTCTATCACCTTTGACAGTAAATATTTTTTAAAAGAGGGAAGTGGTAACTATATCACCAGAAGAAGCCTCTTGCTTCCTCCCATTTTCTGTAACCTCTCTCCACTGTCCAGCAGCTGAAACAGGAGGGGATTAGACTGTATTCGAAAGTGGTGAAACTACTTCTTAAATCAGAAAAGGTATTAAAAGGGAACCATGATACATAAATAGCCATATAATACATTTGAGGTATTTAAATCACATGCTGGAGGGGATAACAAGGAGAAAATATCTATAAACCAATTTTTCTAAATGTGGTACATATACACAAAGGAATTCTGTTCCTCTATTACAGTGACATTGACCCATTCATACGGAAATGGAAGGACTTGGGAAAAATCATACTAAGTGAAGTGAGCCAGGCCCAAAGAAACATAGACTCTATGGTTTCCCCCATTGGGAATAATTAGTGCATGTCTAGGTTAATCCTAGCAGAGGATCACAATTGCTCAATAGCTATGTCTATATGAACACAAAAGCTGATGCTAAGCGAAATGAACTCCAAGTTGTGGACACAAGTGGTTTATCATTGTTATTTTCAACATACCATGTGAAATTACACCTTTTTCTTTTGTCTTTTTTTCCCATGGTTTTATCATTGATGTCACTGTAACTGATTTGTGTACCCTGGATATTGTATATACATGTATTGGAACTAGGGAAGGGAAGGGGATTATCAAAATTGAGAGACAAAGGATAAAAAGACAAACCATTACAAAAGCAATACTTACAAAACCATTTGGTGTAAACAACTGCACAACTCATGGGGGGGATGGAAATGGGGAGGGTGGAAGGCAGGGGAAAATGAAGGAGGAGATAACAAGTTGAACATGAAATGTACTCACTGCCTTACATAGAAAACTGTAACATTCCTGTACATCACTTTGACAATAAATAATTTTTTATGGCTAGATTTTTTAAATATATATTTTTATTATCAAACTGAATTACAGAGAGGTTACAGTTTCATACATTAGGCATTGGATATATTTCTTGTACTGTTTGTTACCTCGTCCCTCATTCCCCCCTCCCCCTCCCTCTTTCCCTTCCCCCTCCCCCACCATGAGTTGTTCAGTTGTTCAGTTCATTTTCACCAAACAGTTTTTAAGTATTACTTTTGTAGTTGTTTGTCTTTTTTTACCCTGTGTCTCTCGATTTTGGTATTCCCTTCCAATTTCCTGGTTCTAATACCAGTATACACGGTTTCCAATATACTCAGATAAGATACAGAGATAGTGTAGGTACAACCACAGGAAGGTGATACAGGCATTAAATAAATAAATTTTAGAAACACTTTTTCTTCAGATAATTAAAGGTTAAGAAATACTTCTACACTATAATAAAAATTAAGAATAAATAAGATATAATTGAAATAATATAGATAGCTAAAACAATCTGAAGTTCATGCAGGTAGACCATAATTGGGAAACATTTGCTGCAGGAAAAATTATTGCCACTTATTAAAATGATAAAAACATATCCATCAGGGCTTCAAAATTGCTAAAAATGAAATTAATTGAGGGGAGTATGCATAGGACCATGGAACCACTTCTTAGAAACCAAATGGCAGAATTGTTCTACACATAAGGCTAGTGAATGAATGTCTTATTCTTTTAAGTGTTAAATCAGAGCATAACAAACCACAGTTGTTAGGTAGACATTGGTAGTACACAGGGTATTGAGATTTGAGTATCAAGTTAAAAGTGAGCAAGGACAGAAAAATACAGGAGATTCTTATTTCTAATTCATCAGCAAAACTCTGAAGTGGAGGTATTTCTCAAGTGATAGAGTGTCAGTATAGAGATAAAAATCCACATGAAGATAAAAATCCTGAGTTTAAGCTCCAGGAATGGCAGGAAAGAAAGGAAGGAAGCAAGGAAGGAAGGAAGCAAGGAAGGAAGGAAGGGAGGAAGGAAGGAAGAGAGGGAGGGAGGGAGGGAAGGAGGGAAGGAGGGAAGGAGGAAGAAATGGGAGCTGTCTTCAACTATCAAACTTTGTTTACTCAATACCTCACAAAGGCTAGCCTTGAACTGTGATCCTCCTGATTTCTGTCTAGTAGATAAGATCAAAATCTTTTTGTTAAATGTTTGCTTCTCTGTCACATTATACATTCAGTTGGCTATTAAATCTACAGGTTGTACCTTCAAAATATATCTGACATTTGCCCCTAAACATCCAAGTGCTACTCTCTAGTCCAAGTCACCATCAACCTCCTGTGGGAAGGTTGGTATATTAGTCTTCTGTATGTTCTGAGGTAAGTAGCTATAGCCAGAAGCCTCTGCTCTTAGGATGTTCTGACTCCTTATGGGCTCAACCAAAATAACTATGATCTTAAACCACGAGCAAAATAAAAATTCTTTTGTTTATTCCAGGTATTTGCTAGAGTGACAGAAAAAGCTACCAACATACAAAATGGAGACTGAGAGTGGACTTTTTGCAACTGCTATTCCCAATGATATGATTCCTAAGCCTCTGCAAAGACCCAGCAGGAGTAATTTGGAAATGTTTTGAATGATGTTTAGAAAACATTCCAGATGTGGTAAGTCGAGCTTAATGGACAATTCTTTTGGGCTCATAGAATCAAAATACTGATGTGGCAGGCAGACAGTAAAGAGTTCAAGTCATATGACAATAAAGCCTCTATTAGAATTGGAGTAGAGGCCATACATGTTACATTCTTCTAAAGAGTATGTCAACATTTTCCCCATGTCCTGAGACTCTGTGTGACAGTAAATACAAATGTGAGACACCAATTAGAGGAAATTTCAAAATAAACCAGCTGAGGGATGGCTATGTCAAGTACTTGTAGCCAAATTTATAGTGAAAATTTTAAGACTAAAATTATTAAGAAGTCACATGTACAAAAATGTGACCAGGAAATAGTGGCTGGAGTTAATTTAATGAAAAAGGAACCAAGTGCTTTTCATCAGGAAAATAGGAAACAAATGTTAAGGGAATCTCATGAATGTGTGGGTTGCACCCATGCAAACTCAGACATAAAAAGGTTTAATTCATTGAAAAGCACCTGCCCTCCATAGGTCTCAGGAGTGCCCTGCTTACCAAGGGTTGCTTAGGGGAGCATTTCCTTTGGTTGGTCATCCAGGCACCGATGGAGAGCTAAAGCCACATTCCTGGAGCAACCAGCATGGGCTTGGTATTGATGTCATCTCGCTAGCTTTCCAGGAATTCACAGTGGCAGAGTTAGAAGGACATAAAGGCTTCCACATAGATTACAAAAGAAGATGTGAGGTTGAAGCTGAAGATCGGATGGAGAATCCAGGAAGTTAGACATACTAGGAATACATAATGTATGTCAAAGAGAGCTCCAAACAATGAGTGGTAGGAGCTGAAAGAAAAGACCACCTAGGCTGCAGCTGGCAAGACCACGGGGCCAGAACTGCCCCGAACCCTTGCAACTCACATCCCATTGCCACCGGCTCTGGGTGGTGGTCCCATAGCTACTGTATTTAATGTTTGCCCTGTTACATTTTCAGTCTTGTTTTGATCCCGTTCTTCTGTATCACAACTCTTGACTTGCGATAATGTAATTTTCATTGTGTACATTTGTATAATGGAAGTATATAACTTACTTTTTGGTTTTATAGGGCCTTACAACTAAGAATTTGCCTTGAGCCTCAGAAGAAATGTTAGACTTGAATTTTGAGCAATACTGGAGCTGTGGAAATGTGTGGACACTCGATTATGAAGTAAATCCAGTCGGCTTTGAGATAAACATGAGCTTTTCATGGACCAGGGGTCAAAGGTCTCCTCCAGTTAAATGAGATGTTTTGACAAGAGATGGATTGAGACAGTTAATTGGGTTAACTAGATTTTACTGAGCCATGGCTGGAAGCTTAGGAAATCACACATAGGGTATGTCTGTCTATTATTTCCACTGAGGAGTAACTAAGTGTAGAAACCCGTCCCAGAGGTGTGTAACACCATCCCATAGGCTGAGGCTCAGATAAAATAAAAGGGGGGAAGGATGAGAAGTGCTCCATGTTGCTCCCTCTCAACCTCCTTCTCCCTCTCCCTCTCTCTCAACCTCATCGTTCTTCTCCCCCTTATTCCCTCCCATTTCTTTCTCCTTCCCTCTCTTCTCTTTTTTTCCAGTTTCTTCCACAATTTTCTGAAATAGTGAGCCAGATCAACTTTACTTCCCTTAAGCTGTTTCCTCAGCATGAAAAAGTGATTAGCAGTTTTATTACTTTATCCTGTCACATCAACTCTGGAAGCTTCTTCTGTGCCTTTCTCTAGTTTGGTACAGCCCTACCCCATGTCAAATTAACTGTGAAGTGTGAGTCTTCAATAATCCTTAGTGCTCTTTGGTTTGTTAAAGTTGCTCCCTTCCCTCTGGGCCTGAAACTAGGCCTCTTCTGCTCATGTCTGCATCCCAGCCCTCCTACATAGTTACTCTCACTCAGGCAAACTTTTCTTTTTAAAATTATAATCACAAGTAGGATTTTTAATAGTTTTTATTACTATATTTTTAAACGGCAGCATACATTACTGTGCACTGCACGAGAATTCAGTGTTAGTCCAAAATTTTTTCTGAAGCCATAAGGAAAATTTCTCTTGGAAATTTTGCAGTTCTTACAAACTTCTGAAAGCCCACAAAAGTATATATGCAGCATGCTAGTGCTGAAATTAAACTATGCTAGAATACAATGGTATCTTTCGTCCAGTGTTATATAAATTAATTTCACATGAAAAATAAGGAATACATCTGAAAAATATATTTGAAGTTTTTCTTTGTTTACAATTTCTCAGAATGGTAAATATATATATATATATATAAATTCATATATTATATATTATTTTATTAAATCTTTAATGCTGAAGTCACATTGAGGAATTCTGCTTCCAGCCTGATTTTAGATAAACGTATTTTATAGAGAGATAAAATTGAAATTTATATTTGAAGATTTCCAGCACTTAGAATTTATGGAACACATGAAATTGATTATACCTTCCTGTGCAGAAGTATTGCTGAGGCATGGAGTCATTTCCCCAGGCTAACGTTCCCTAGATGCAGCCTTTCATTCACGGGACTGTGGGCTCAGAGCCGGCAAGTATGAAGCACTGTCTCACGAATGCTCCTCCTACAAGAATGCTTAATCAACTTCACATATCCCAGAAACTGTGAGAAAACATTCTACATATAATCTTGTAGAAGTTTCCATTTGGTAAGATGTTAATCACAGTCTAGTATGATTCTAGACACTTCAATAGAATTCTTTTGTATGGAGATAGAACTGATGTTATGTAGCTAAAAATGTTGATTTGAAAAACTTCAAAACGATCCACAACAGAAATTTTCCATTATCTGCAAATCAAAAGACTTCCTTATGGAGGATTTGCTGTGTCTATTCCAGTTCTTAGTTCATGAGTAGTTACAAGAATTAGTTTAGATTTATTCTTGGTCTTTAGGGTGGTTTTTTATGGTGCTTGGAGGATCTTCTTTGGGTGCTGATTGTTAAGCTCAAATCAGATTTTCAGCCTAGTGTCTCCTTCATTAACACTCCTTTATGTTGTTGATGATGTTTCTGTTGATGTTGCTGCTGTAATGTTGTTGTGTTTCTCCTTCAATTTCTACTTAGGCTTTTCTATCCAGCTTCTGGCTAGAAAAATTGGCTCATCTTTTTTGTCATGTTTGCCCTTGACTATGTTGATATGAGTCTTCGTAAGGATCAGCCTTGACAAAGCCAATTGGTTTCTGTTTCTTATATCGTATTTGGTCATTTCTCCACTGAATATTGTCTAGTTCACTTATTTTTCTTTTTGGAAAACATTTCACCATTGAAGAAAATTAGTTGGTAGATTCCCCCTTCTTAGCAGCTCTCTCACTGTTGGTTTTTTTATTTTTGTCCTGTGACTTCTGTATGTTTGTAACTGGTAGCTCCATGGCTTGAAAATTAGGAGGAGGTTGTGGTAACTCGTTTACAATCTCCAGCTATATCTCCTTAGAAACTTTCCAGTGTTCTCTAAGGTCTTCAGTCAGCTTCATATAGCTGGTGGTAGTCCTTTCTTTTTTGTTCTCCTTTATAGTCTTGAAAAACTTCTGGTGACTCAGTTGATATTTTTCCATAGAGATGTCCCATAAAGATGTATTACAGCCTTTAACAACCAAAGTTTGTTCATGTACCTGCTTCCTGTTTTCTACAGCTATTGCTGGCCAATATTGATTTCTTGCTTTGAAGAGATGTCTTCTTTTCTTTGTGCCTCCACTGTCTTTCCTTTTATAACTGATTTCAATTTGCATGGCTCCTATTTTGTGGAGCATTTGTTTTTTGAGGTTTGGCAAATTTTTATGACTTGTTTGGCACTCAAGAAGTCTATCCTCAGAAGTCACGCTTTCCTATGTTTTGTTTTTGTTACCAGTCCTGGGGCTTGGACTCAGGGCCTGAGCACTGTCCCTGGCTTCTTTTTGCTCAAGGCTAGCACTCTACCTCTTGAGCCACAGCGCCACTTCTGGCCTTTTTGTATATATGTGGTGCTGAGGAATCAAACCCAGGGCTTCATGTATACAAGGCAAGCACTCTACCACTAGGCTATATTCCCAGCCCTCACACTTTCCTATGGATGCTGCTGTCCACTTGATGTGACGGCTAAGGCTTCTGTGCTGGTGCGAGGCATTTACCCTCACTGGGTCCTGGTTTAGTTAGTTCTTACAATTTGGATTTTGTACTCCAAGATGACTGAATATGACAGGGATTGGCACCTGTGATTCTGACTGAGATCACATAGTCTTATTTTTTCCAGAAGCAGCCTTCCACCATTTAAATTATTCTAGATTAATACTGCCAGGCAGGAGTTTTGACCCTTCCAAAGGGAAGGGTTTTCTGCACTAATTTTTTTTAGTGGGCGGGGACAAAACACTAGTGTATTTGTCCTGGGGGTTTGTGCTAGGACATATATCCTTCACTAAAATCTAGAGTCTAGCAAGCTTCATCCCTTGGGAAGAATTAACCTAGCGTATAAGAATCAAGTGGGTTGGCCCACTACTTCTGGGGGGCTAACAGTGTGATCCATGGTCTTGGTGCTCTCCATGGCCTTATGCAGTTCCACATTCTTGGCTGGCGAATTCTTTTAGCAGCCTGGATGTCAAGAGCTCTGGCCTCAGCTGATTGAGCACTCTCATTTTCCTACACACCTTTGCTGAACCAATCTCAAATTAAATCCCCTACTGCTTGGCAGCCTAGGGTCTAGCGCTTCCTTCCCCTCCTTTCTGAACACTTGAGGTTTGTGTAAATGTGTTGTAGGAGAAACAGCCCTGCCCCAGTGAGGCTTGTTGGCTGCACCCCCAGAAGCCAGGTGTTTAGTGGATGGTCAAGTCCTCTGTGATTTTGGGGCTCAGTGGTCTTTGAGAAGGATCTGCCTAATTTAACATAACCTTCTGATGAACTAGCTTTTGTGGTGATGTTTCCAACAACTTTATCCACAACTCTTTCAGACCTCATTTTTTCTGTTTTTGTCGATGGTGTATGTAAAGGGTTTAAGCCTTGTCTTATGATTATTTGTGTACACAATGAAGTATGTGTTGAGGACAACTTGCTTTATTGTCATCAGCTGGCTGTACTTTCTAACCTAGGACTGAATTCACCATACTTGTGCATAAAGGGACAACTCTTTGCCTTATGCTCCTTCTTGGCGTTTAAGGTGGTCTGGAACAGGTTACTGTCCTCTGCTGTTGACTTACACTTGGTGGCAAGAGGTTCAGTAAACTTTTGTGGGGCTCTTGTCAAATCTCTTAACTTTATAGATTGTTGATGATCCCTTCCCTTTGTATGGCTGCTGACAGTTTCCTGTCATCCTGGTAAACAATGGCATTGCCTTCAATTACTTGGCCCCTGAAGGAGTTTGGGATACTCTTGGGAGTTGAAGAAAGCCTGTGTAACTGTACTTTTAAACAGAACATTTGGCTGTGACAGATTGGATTCCAGTAATCAGGGAGGGCCTAACTACTGATGCACAGCCCAGAGCTTCGGGCATCTTTTGTGGGGTTCATAGAGTCATGGCTTCTCTTTTTGGGTGAGGAAGTTGTGTGGGATTCAATCAGATCTGATGTTTTATACTGGGCATCCTGGAGTGCAACTGGTTGGCCTTGCAGGATTTGCACTTGTGTGTTGAAGAACCCTATAACCTACCTGTGTGGGGGCTATATCATCAGAGACTTATGAGGTGGTTGTTAAATTGCTACTAATGACTTAAATGAGATTCTTCTCAAACTATCTGTTTTCCCCAAGATCATAGCCCAGAGTGATGACTTGGAGCCCATGCTGGTTGGACTCCCATCATCATCTATCCTTGAGGAGAGTCTGTGCACATGATGCTTCTCCTTGAAGGGGCAAGGTGTGTTGAGTTTCAGCTCTACCACAAAAGGGTACAATAAATTCTGAATTTGTGGTATGAAGTTCAGGAGGGGCTGTGAAGATTTCCAACTTCTGGGGCCAAAGAAGGAGTCCCAGTAGAGATTTTCCTTTGATCCTCATTTTCCCACTATGAGTAGCAAAGGTATTTCCATATAATATCTCAGTGCTGGTTAAGTCAGGAGAGACTTTGGAGCTGTCTATCGTCAGTTAAAAGGGGAAAAAAACATGTCCTGCTAGGAGTTGTGTCCTCCCATATATGGGAGGCAAAGAGGCTGTATCTGCCAATATTGAGCCAGGAGGATCTATTCAGATAATCCTCCCTTGTGAAAAATATGGGACCCGGGGAGTGGTGGGTAGAATAGCAGGTGGATTGGAGTTTCCTTCCTCAGTTTGGGAGCCCAAAGTTCCAAATTTCTTGCCATGATTCGACATTGAATATAAGTCCTGCAGGATTCACTTCCTGAGTGTCAGTAGAAGTCTTCCCTGCAGGTGGCTGGCTGGCTGTTGGTGGCTTGGCCTTCTGCTCTCTGTGCTTTGGTCTCCATTGCCCTGACTCCTCCTTGGGGGACCTGGGCCTTGATGTTGTGAGATGCTACTCTTTAGGTGGTATCCAATTAATGTTTATACAATTAAATATTTGAAATTTCTAGATCTTGGAAATGAGTTTTGGCTTACAATGTGACCCTTGCTCTGGATCTGAAATTTAATTTTGTGAATAATTAGATTGTGGAGAGCAGACAGTAACTCTCTAGATATCCAATGCCTTTATTATTCTATAGACAAGGCCGGAGGAAAAGATAGTGTCACAAGTGACTGGGGATTAGCCATGTGCTCCTTGGTAACGTTTTTTTGGTCCTGTGTGTGTCAGTGAGAATAACATTCTAGAAAATGAGTGACTTCTAATTCTCACAGGTCATGAGCATATCTATGGCTGGCAGAAGGTTCCAGAGAACATGAAGGGTTGTCTGTCTTTGGGCTACTGGGGAGTCTACACTTTGGGCGTCTTGTCATCAGCTCTACTTTCCTTTTACCAAATGCTTCAGACCCTACTCTAAGGTGTAATTTAGGATGACCTTCCATACTTCAATGCAAGGGACAGTTGAGCACCTTTGACTAGAAAGGATGAGGCATAGAACATACTATAGAGGAGATTGCAATGCAAACATATGAGTTTCCCAGGAAGAATTTCCAAAGGAACATTTCTTATGTGCTTACCATGTTCTAAGTACTGGAGTTTGAAAAGCTCCTATTTTTTCAAGTTAATATTTTAGTGCATATATATCCAAAATATCAAAAAAGGAAATGAGGACCAAGAAAGAATTTTTACGTGTGTGTGTCTGTGTTATCTTCGTCTTGGCTTTGTCAACCTGACCTAAATAACTTAAGCGAAGGCAAATCTCATTTTGGGTCACAGTTTCTATCATTTCTGTCCATGGTTGTTGAGAGTGCGTGACAAGGCAGCTGCTTTCAACTTGGCAGCCAGGAAGCAGAGAAATAAAGTGCCTGTGCTCATCCACAGGTTTCTTGATCTTAGCTCCTACATATTTGTTTTCCTTCACTGAAGAAAAGAACACCATTAACACTTGAACTATGCTAATTAGTTCATAGTCTTCTCTTACCCCCAACTAACTCTACATTTTTAAGACAGTTTTGATGACTTTTCTTTCTCTTTAAAATGGAGATGTCAGAATCATTGAAGGATCCACTCATGAAAATAGTATGCTAGATTGTCTTACGTTTGATTTTGTTTTCCTATGCTCTACCTTCAGCTGCCAATTAATCAAATAACACATTTCAAAGAGGGAAAAGGAAGAAGACAAAGAAATACTAGATTATGACATGGGAGTTCAACCAACATTTTTAAACGTTCTAAGAATTTGTTGCAGTAAGTAGGAATAGTATTAGCAAGATATGTTTTAGCATGGCCAGATTCAGACTGAGCAGTCAAGATGCCAACAAGACTAATGTATTGAAAAACATAGGGGAGAATGCAGTGAAAAATCAAAATATATCCTACAAAATATAAGGAAAATGAGGAAAGGGGAGGAATGGGAGGGATGGGTGAGAATGTTGAAAGGGATGACATTGATCAAGACAAATTGTATTCATAAACTGATTTATTGAATGTTAATGCCAATGTAAAGCTACTTAAAGTTAATAAACTATTATTTAGAAAAAGAATGGAGAACAGTTGGAAGGAAGCCGGCATTAGAAATCAGTATACATGCTATTATCTGTATTAAAATCTACTGAATGATAACTATGGGATTCCTGTTATGTTTATATGATCTTTAGTTTGGTGCTCTTACCTGGGATTGCTTTAAATGCATATGACCTTCTGTAACATATTCCTTACTTGTATTGCCTTTCCTCTCTGGCACTGGGAAATGCATTCACAGATTGATAGCCACTGTGCAGAGTCAGCTACATAGTGTGCAGTTGGCATAAACACTCAAGCCATTGGAATGGTTAACAAGTGACTTGCTTGGTCTTATCCTCCAGAATTAATTTGTGAATGAACCAGTGTATGGAAAGGCAAGGAAACTGATATCAAATAACTTACCTGTTGTGGCAGACACTTCATATGCTTCATTTTGAATTTAATCTACCTCTGTACCTATTGGTCAAGTTTTCCAAATGTAGTTACAGGAACAACTTTCTGTGCACTCCAATAAGAAGCAGAATCTACCTCACCTAATGGCAGCCAGACAACGAAATACAGAGTAAGAGAGGATATGACTAGCTCTCCAAGGCACCACCACAGACCCATTCTGTTCATATAGGTTCCGTTGCCTAGGTTTTCATCACTTCCCAAGATACTATTAAATTACGAACCATCAACGGATCAGTTCATTAAGGAGTTCAGTGCCCGTGTACTCTAACCACTTATCAAACACCCATTTAAACACTGTTGCACAAATGACCAACCCTTCAATACATGAGCTCTGGGGGACCACTTCAGACACAGGCCATAAGAGTATATTCAAGAACTGCAGTCACTGTTCTTCCATAGCAATCTTCAGGTTTCATGTCAATGAAGATTACATGGTTTGGCCTCTAATCTTTAATTTACTACCGATGCCTTCTGAAGTTCTCTTAACCAGAAAGCACATTTATATTGCTAATTATCTAAACTCTAGCACAGCTAGTAGCTCATAGGATGTAAAACACTATCTAAAATGCTGTGTTTCATAATACTTAGATTCACATATCTTGGAATCCTCTGCAGTATTCTGTTACAGAAATCAATTTCATGCTATTATCTCCAATATACTTTTATTTATAGTAAATATTATGTTTATGCCTGATATTTGCCTCCATTCATTGTTGTCTACTAAATGTTTATGTCACCAATGGACCTTCTGTGATATGACCTTCTGGCTATTTACTGTCAGAATAAAAAACTGCTATAAATGGACATATCTTGTGACTTATTGTAATTACAAAATATCAGGGCATAAGGCATGGGTCTATACTACACTAGTTTATTAAACAATAAACTCCTAGAAGTTAATATGAAAAAGGAAGAAAAGAAGGGAAAGAGAAAGGAAGGAAGGAAAGAGGGAAGGAAGGAAGAAGGAAGATGAAAAAGGAAGGAAGACAAATGTCATAATTTTACTCATTTTTTATATTGAGATTTAACATATATATATAACCAAACTGACAAATACACACACACATATATATATATATATATAAACTGTAGGGAAAAAGGCAACTAAACTATCATAACAGTTGCCTAATAATACTGACTCTTCATTTGAGGCTCAGATACCTAATGGGTGATTAAAGTAAAAAGGCTGGGAATCTCTTTCTGTCTTCATGTTTTGTTGGTCCCTTTAACCTTTGAGTTAGATTCTACTTAACTCTGCATGAAGGTATATTCTTTACTTAAAAATGTTTTGTCTAAGCCATAATGCAGAACTAATCTGGCCTCTTATTCATTGGAGCTAGTATGTACTATTTGTATTCCACCTTTGTATTTTTTATTCAGCAGTTCAAGCACTGAAAGTCCTTCAGCTTTGTCAAAATGCCTGGGTCAAATCATAAGGCCAGGTTGCTACAAGATGATGTCATGGGTAGTAGAGTAATTTAGAAGTTTCTGAGCCAAGTTAATTGCCTGTTAGCCCACAAATACAAGGTCAGGGTGTTTGTGCATAAGTAGAAAAATCATATTTTGAAACCATGCCCATGGCCAATGAAAAATTGCCTAACATCAACCCAACATAGCCAGTCAATAAGAGTTCATTGCTCTTTTCATTCATGAAGGAGCCTAAACTTTTTTTTTTTTTTAATCACTGCTGTCTCCTTTTGACTCAAGCTGAAGTCAGCCAGCATGTACTGAGGTTCTAGTAAAACTTCATGTGCCTGTTTTGGAAGATTGGGCTCAGTCTTATTTCTACTGTTTGAATGCCAAAAACTTCCATGGCCAAGTACCATATAGATTCATGGAAATAACTAACCATTTCTGAAATGTGCTTAGACCTGGAGATATCATTGGCTTCTAACATAGATTCCTAGAGGACACAAAAGAAAAAGGATGTCATATCAATTGCTTTCTGAAACAATAGGTTATGCATGTAAAAGCAATTTACATGAGTATACATGTATCAAAATTAATTAAAATATTATTAGCCTATATCTCAAACCTAAAATTATACAAATCCTGGAAGAAAACATGAAACAAATACTGGAAATTTAGAGCAAGACAACAAATTCTCAGAACAGCAACAGATCAAGGTGAGCTAAAACACAAAAGGAGCATTTAGGCTTCATAAAACCTATAGAAATAGGAAAATTAAAACAAAACAAAATACCGGAAAAATACTTTTAATATGACAAAAGTGGAATCACAGCCAAAATGTTTATAATACTACTGAAAAAAAAGAATGAGTTAAAACTTGATCAGAAAAAAGTAAGAATCAAATAAAGTGATGTTAAATAACTATTCATCACAAGATTGCAAATTCAAATCCAAATCAGAGGACACATTTTTGTTTCTGCCAATTCAGACACCTGTGGTCAACTGAAATTTAAACAGTATCACATATAAAACTCCAAATATGAATAATACATGACATTATAAGCTGCATAATGCAAATTTTCCGAGGATCAAAAGCAGTCTTTCCTCATAGTGACACCACATATACTAAACGTTAATGGTATGATTAATTGTACTATTGTCCAATTGATCCACATTTTATTCAATATTGATTTCAGATGCAAAAGTAGTAATGCTATCAATGCAGGCTTGCTATAAGGAGAACAACGGACAAAAGTAAAAGTCCTTAACTTGTTAATGGAACAAGGTCCTAGATGTAGATGTAGTGGGCACCCATTGAGGGGTTTAGAATATATTCTCCTGAAGTAAGGAGGAATTGGAAAGACTAGAAGTGACCATAGCAAGTGATGGTGGGAATCTGGAGCTAGGAGAGCGCATCCACTAGTGGTAGATGTTTAAAATGGCTCATATATATATAAAATTTCCAGTCCTGGGGCTTGGGACTCAGGGCCTGAGCACTGTCCCTGGCTTCTTTTTGCTCAAGGCTAGCACTCTACCTCTTGAGCCACAGCGCCACTTCCAGCATTTTCCGTTTGTGCGGTGCTGAGGACTCATGCCTGCCTTGCACTCTGCGGCTAAGCCACATTCCCAGAGCATGAAAATAATTTTGAACTGTCTTAAATTCTATACGCTTAACAGTCCATGAAGTTATTCTATTTTGTATCCACACCGAAATAAGATCGTACATCCACACAAAGCCTCAGGCACGAATGTTTTTAGTAGCTTTATCTGAGTAGACTGGAAAACAAAAAATAACCCCAAACCTGAAAGAAAGAGCCCGTGGGAAAGTGGCCCAGCGCAGGGCCGCGTGGCGGGGCCCAGGCCGGGACGCCCGCTGCCCAGCGCGCGGAGCCCGCAGAAGGGAGCTCGCCTGCCCCCGGGCGCCTGGAATCCGGTGGGGCGGCCGGGGCCCGGGGGCCCCGCGGCTGGGCCGATGTCCGTTGAACGGTTCCGCGCCCCAGGCCGTTTCTGCCGGTCAGCGGGCAGGGTGCCGCAAGGCCTCCTTTCTCTGGGGCTCCCCCAGCAGACCCACCCGAGGCCCCGACGCCCGGGCACAGGCCCGCCGGCCTATTGCGAGCACCGCCGTCGATCCAGCCTGGAAGAGCTAGGAAGACGGCGGCAGAGGCGGAGCGGAGGCCCCGGGACAGCGGCTCGGCCTGGGCTGTTTCACTGTCAGACTCTGAGAATTCACCCGAGCTGGACGACGCCCCCTCCCATCTCCCCCCGGCGCCCCAGGACTGACTCCGGCTGCACCCACCGCCTCTGCGAGCAACTTGACTGAAAGACCCTTGCAGTCCATGCTCAGAACGGTGAATAGAACCCTAAGAGATTTGCTGCCCCGAGGATGACAAGAACACCATTGATGGCATCAGTGGCTCAGGCCTTTAGTCCTGGCTACTAAGGAGGCTGAGATCTGAAGATCAAGGTTCAAAGCCAGCCCAAGGAGGAAAGGCCATGAGCTTCTTATCTCCAATTAACTCCCAACAAGCTGGAAGTGAAGCACTAGCAGCTAGCCTTGAGCAGGAAAGCTGAGGTAGTACCCAGCCCCTGAATTTTAGCCCCAGGAGGGGGAAGGGGGAGGGGGGAAGGGGAGGGGGAAGGGGAGGGGGAGGAGGAAAGGGGAGGGGGAAGGGGAGGGGGAGGGGGAGATTATCCACAGGGCTGATAGTTCAGTAAAACAGGTAAAGAAGGTACACAAAGGAGCCAAGAGTTGCTCTTTCTGTGCTGCTATTGGGCAGCATTGGCCACTTATTTCTGTTGTAAACACTGCTGCTTGCAAGGTTTTTGGTTTAGTGGACAGAATTTTTAAGTATTCACAACACCTATACAATTGAAGTTTTTAATGTTTTCCCCATAAACTACATTTTTATATTTCTAATAGAAAAGTAAGAAGCTTTTGAAAAATTGTAACCTTTAGTGATCATTTTCTGTGACAGACGTGTTTTGTTTTTCCACTATCCTGGACAGAATAGCTGAATTAATGAAAACAAACAAATGCATATATTTTGCTTCTGTCAGAGTACTCTGCATAAAAGATACGCTTTTTACACGTCTTTAGACTATTCTTGTAGGGTGTCTTGGAAGCATCATCTGAATACAGTTAAAAGTTATGTCTTAGATGTAATAAAATTATGCATTAGATACAAATATAGTATTTTGAATATTAAAGATTCATTTCCACCCCCTAAGTCATACTGTTATGCCAAGTGGCAAAACGACCACCAAGAAGGCCACCGAGACTCAGACGTTCCAAAATGCAAAAGCGAGCTGCAACTAGGGCCTCATCCTACCCACCCACACAGCGGAGGTTAGGAGGGAGCCCCGAGCTGCGATTACACAGGGCTTATAAAGGCAAAGAACAAAGTTACAGCCATCCGGTGTTCAAGCAAGCAAGATTAGGACACAGGTACAAATCTGATTGGCTCAGGGCTCGAGGCATTCTGGGGGTGGTCAGAGTTAAGCATTCCCAGCGTTTAGAGTTCTTGACCGGCTGGGCCCTCATAAGCTTGTCCTGGGTTTGCTCACAGGGCCTGCTTATCTCAGGTTCACGTGGTAAAGTGGGGCCTGACTTCAAAGTCTGGCACTTCAATACCTAAAATGTCTATTATTAGTAAATGGATAAAAATATTGTAGTGTGTCAGTACAATGAATACTGGTCAGAGATAGAATGTTTTTAAATCTATAAAGACAAAATATGGATGGACATTTTCACAAACACATTATATTAGGTAAAATAAGCTACACATTTTACATTTTTCCTCAGTATCATATATAGCTTCTGTTATTTAAAGTTAAGGTTGAGTGTGATAAGGAGTGTGGGAATGATAGTAATATTGCTATCAATCTACGTAACATATCAAAATTTGTATGTGCATTAGAAGTCAAACTTAGTAAATAATAATACAATAATATAGTATAATATATAATGATGTCTAATAAATAATAAAATCACATTAAGCACATGGAGAAAAGGAACATATTTGGGGGGGGTGGAAATAATAGATTGCTAGATAATGTCCTGTGCTGGGCATTGGTTTCACAAGCACAGTAGTTTTAGGAAAACTCCAGCTTAGGAAGATTGCTTTCTGAGGATCTTTTGCTTGTTTATTTTGGTGGCCTTAAGGATTTAACTCAGCCTTGTGATTACTGGACTTGGGCTTGTTTAGTTAACTGGCACTGTACCACTTGATTGATGCCTCCAGTTCTACTTTTGCCTGGTGAATTGGCTATGGCATCCCAGGGGCTTATCTTCCTCAGGCTGACTTAGAACCTTGGTGCCAATTCTCCAGATCTCAGCCTTCTAAGCAGTTAAGAATGAGCCACTGTGTTCTACTTCATCAGATGTCTTGGTTTATATAGATTTGCACAGATTTATATTTTTCAAGCACCAGTCACAAAGAAAATGACAAATGATGTTGGATACTAATCTCTAAATCATGTTTACAAGAGTTCCTTCCATTTGTTTTCCTCTTTCAGATGTCCCGGTACTCCTGGATAGAGCCCTCAAGTGGTACCCTGTGCTCCAGTAATGGCACTAAAGTATCTTCTTGATGGAACCGTCCATGAAGCAAGAGAATAAATGCTCAGCTTCCTGAGATGCTGGAGAAGGTAAGCACATCTGGACATCTTTGTACATGACTAGCTGTTTAAAATTCATCCTGCTCAAGATTTTTAAAAACGTCTCAGGAGTTTATAATAATGATAGCAGGTATACATTTATTTTTATATGCCTTTTCAATTTCAAATACATGAAAATGGATATATTTGTCCAAATACTTCAATAAATTACTGGTACTTTTAAATTATTGATACATTTGAATGTGACCTCCCTTTAACAAAACATATCTTTAAGTAGTAGTACCAGTGAGTTGCCATTTAACTAAGCACTTTATAAGTACAATGTATCTCCACCGATTTTACCTCTTCTAATAGGTAGACATTTAAATCTGCAATTAATAGCATTTTCCCTTTGTCATATCTACCCTTCCTCAATAGCCTCGTTACACTAGTCCTTTCTGTGTTCTTCCCAAGCCTCTTTCTCAGCAATCTTTGTGCTCTCTCAACTCTTCAGCTAGTCTCCCTCACCTGGAAAAAATAAATGCCTATTCTTTTCTCTGAAGCTTTTCACTTGAGATTCCTTTCTGTCTTCTTTTGTCCTGTAGAAATGAAATTTTGTTGTCAGTTTTAATATTTGCTTCATTTTGTTGTCAGTTTGATACTTGTTACTGTCTTGATAATCAGTTCTGCACATACTGGATGCTTATACAATTTTTTTTTCTTCACAAAAAACTCATTGGGAACAGGTGGCTCACTCCTGTAATCCTAGCTACTTAGAAGGCAGAGATCTGAGGATCAGGGTTTGAAGCCAGCCTGGGCAGGAAAGTCCCTGTGAGACTCGTATCTCCAATTTACCACTCGAAAACCAGAAGTGACCCTGTGGCTCAATTGTTAGTGTGCTATCCTTGACCAGGGAGACCAGAGGCTCAGGGACAGTGCTCAGGCACTGAGTTCAAACCATACAACTGACCAATAAAATAAATAAATAAAATAAATAATTCACTAAGAAAGTCCCTGATACTTAAAAAATTCCCATTCACAGTTTTGGTGTTGTTTATCAAGTATCTACTTCCATTACCACTTCATGAAAATGAAGGTATAGTGTGGCATGCTTTGGCCGGTAAGAAGACTAAGACAATCGTTTACATGCCATTTTACCAGTACAAGACGTAAGGATCATTTTATAATTTTCAGTTTCTTCTAGTCATTTGTCTATGATAACATTGTACAATGGATCTCTCCAGTATTTGAGCCATAAATTAGGATAACAAAGCTGAGCTCTCCAGAGGTTTGACATTGGGCAAGAAGTTACTCTTAACAGTGGTGACGATTGTTTTGTTTTGTTTTGTTTTTGCCACGGATAATTTTGGATATTTACGTCATATTTCTTAGGTCATAAATAGCTATAAATACAGGCAGATAAAACGTAGTAGCCAATTAGAAGCATGGATTTACTTTGTGATAAATGATTTTGTGGTTTTCTAAGGACCTCACATTAGACATTCCCAATCATATAAGCCATTGAAATTTACAGATGAAGTTTTTACTCCAATGTAAGTATTCTAACCTCAATGATGGCTAGAGATTATGAATATTTTAATGTTTTTATTTAAAAACAAGACAAATAAAAATTCAGAAAATTCATTAATATTATTAGTAGTACCAAGCCTATCAATAGACAGTCCTCTAGAGAAAATTCTAATTGGAATCCCAATCATTTTTTCTGAAATCTTGTATATTTCCTTTACTGTACTTATTGATTTAAACTTTCACAGTACATTTACGTGGCATTTCTGAAGCTAATCTTCTAGGTCACTTCTAGATATATTTGTCTACTTAGTATTATCATTTAATATTAATTTAACATGCTAAAACATTAATTTTACAGGGCATTCCTAATTTCCAATAGAAAGTGAGATTTTCTTCTAACAGATACCTGGAATATAATATTTAGGAATATTAGCTTTCATAGATATTGTCCAAATGTCTTCCTACAACTCTTTAACTGATAATTCCTCCAAGAACTGAAGTAGACCAATTCTGCAAATTACTAAACTATTTTAGACATGATCTGTTTTTCTCAACTTAGTGCAACGGACAGAAAAGATATTCTAAGATTGTATATATTTTGTTCTGTGATATTAGTTTATATTTTGTCTTCTGAACTCTGATTTGTGTAATCCTCACCTGCTATTTCCTGTATATAAAGATTTCCTTTGATATGCACGTCAAGCTTCAGTTAATTTAGTGAACGTCTTCTGCTCTTAGCTCTCTTCCTTGCTCTGGTCTTTTGTGTGGATGTGTGATTCAAGTGAAGCGGCATCTAATGGACCTGGGCTGGGCTGGGGCAGTGAGCTTGACACTTAGGACCCCGCGGTGGGATTAGTGCTAGAGTTCACACGGGCCATCTGACCTTTGAGTGGTCCTAGAGTCTGATTCAGCAAGGAACATCCTGGAATCTGAAGCCCAAGAGGCTAGCGAGCTGGCAGGCTTCCCTGACTCAGCAAGTTGCTGGGGTGTATTGCAAAATCATGTTTCCACTTTTCTCCCCTTGCCCCATATGAAAGTTCTCTTGCTGCCTTCACTCTGCGGCTTGGGGTTGATAGGGCTCAAATGAGCCTCTACTTCCTGCTTTGCCTCAATGGGTCTTTTCTTATGTTGGTGGTCACCTAAGTGCCATAATCTCATGCCACGATTCTTAAATTTTGTGAAGATATTTTTGAGTGTAGTTAGCTTATTGAATTGATACCTTCAAGTAGAGATAAACACTAAAATTTGTTTTGTGATCTTGCAGACTTCATTCCTAGAGCTAAGATTTTTAACAGAATTTGTCTTAAAAAAATTCATATTATGATAGTTACTTTGCAATATAGTTGCAGAGTAACTAATCAACATATACTTAAGTTTTCAAGGAGCCGTTCAAATGCATGTGTTTTTACAACCACAAATCTATGAATTAAGGGGCTAAAGCAAGTCTTTCTCCATCTTGGAACTTCTTGATCTTTTAAATTGTTTTTGGATAGAATCATAAGAAGTTCCTGATCCTCTCGACAGACACTGAAAAGAGAAATCAAAGGCAGTACCTTACATTTGTAACCCTTCTGTACATCACCTTGACAATAAAAAATTCCAAGAAAAGAAATCAGTGGACCATGAATAAGTATCCCTTACTTGTCCATTTGGCTAACAAATGATGTGGATGTAAAATATCACCACACCAATTGCCACTCTTATATTTGTATTGGTCTTAGAAAGGAAAGAAATGATACATAAACAGACTTGATATTATAATAGTTATGGGGGAGAATCAGTTCCTTCTATTTTAGGGGTTAAGTATCACTTTATCACCCTATGTGAGGAGTCACAATCAAATTCTGGAAGGCAGTAGTGCTTCCTCTTTGTGTCCCTTTGGTTAGTGTCTGAGAGAGAGTTGTACCAGGCCATGTACAATACAAAAAAAAAAAATTCAGACATCACAATAGGATACTTCCTTGATTACTTTCCAAAGTAATCCACAGCCTTGTAGAAGGGGCAAAGTATTTTTTGTGTGTTTTGTTTTTGTTTGTCTTTCAGATGAACTCTGTTGAGTTTACACAAGTTATAAAATTTGCCAACTTGTCACACCAGTTGTTAGTATGCCCTCTAAACTTTAAGACACTTTTAAAAACTATTGTGGCATTACATTTATGTGAATAGCTATACTAAAATTCCATAATTCTTGTGTTCAGATGAGAGATCTTCTAAAACATATATTGCAAATAGTCAACCCTGTAAAAATAATGGAATTTTCTTTATTTGATACCAAGGGTATTCATCAGTATCAGATAAACTTTAAAGTATATATCAACTAGGGGAGTTGGTTAAGAATTCATGGTGTGATATATGTGGGTTCCCTGTGTAAATATCTCCTATAATTATGGAACACTAAGGAGCTATTGGACCCACCCCATCTATAAGAAAAGAAAATAATCCTACTTTTAGCTTTGAATGAATAAAGTAATTTTCCATGATAGTAAAAATAAAACAAGGAGAGATCAAACCATGGAATCTATGTTTCTTTGTGTCTGGGCTCACTTCACTTAATGCTTTTTTTTTTTTTTTTCTCCAAGTTTTTCCATTTCCTTACTAGTGGGGAAATGTCATTCTTCAATTGATGCATGGAATTCCATTGTGTATATGTACTACATTTCCTTGATCCATTCATATACTGAGGGACATCAGGTTTGGTTCCTTATTTTAGCTATGGTTAATAATTCTTCAGTGAACATGGTTGTGCTAGTAGCTTTAGTATAGTCTTGTTTGTGATCCTTGCTTGTGCCCAGAAGTAGGATTGTTGGGTCATAGGGGAGCTCTATGTTTAGTCTTTTGAGGAACCTCCATACTGCTTTCCAGAGTGGTAGAATAGTCCTAGCCAGGGATCACAAAGGCTCAAAAGCTATGCCCATATGGTCATATAAGATGATGTTAAATGAAATGAACTCCAAGATATGGAAACAAAAGATTTTTCATTGTTGTTTATCTTTTTAATATATTGTGAAATCATTTCTTTGTTCTTTCATTTTTCTTTCCTATGTCTTAGCCCCTGTTGTCACTATATTTGACTTTGGTATACTGGGTATTGTATATACATTCATCTGAATTGGGGAAGGGAAGGGGAACATCAAAATGGCGAGACAAAGATAAAGGGGGAACCTGCAGCAGCGATACTCACAAGACAATATGTTGGAAATTAACTGTATAACTCAGGGGGAGGTTGGGGAGGAGGGAACATGGGAGAAAAATGAGGTGAGGAGTAACAAGTTAGACAAGAAATGTATTCACCACATTACATATGTAACTGTAACCCCTCTGCATACCACCATGACAATAAAATTAAATTTAAAAAAAGAAAGAAAAGCAAAAATAAATTAGAGATCAAAATGAAGCAAGTAGGCCAAATAGGATGTCAAAAGTAACTCACTGAAAACATACACATTTTTCTAACATGACTTATACGTATTTTGTTCTAAAAGCATTTTTTGCCAGGCTACTCTGGTAGCAAAGCTTCACCTGAGTCATTTGAAAATTTAAAAAATATGAAATAGAGTAAAAATTATGGTCTTCTCTCTTAGAAAAATAAAATTAGCTGCTTGAAATGTTGAAGATCGGTGAGAAAAGAACAAATTTTATGCAGGTGCTTTTATTTTGTATCCTGAATATATTTACCATACATGAAATCACCTAAGATGCTAGTAAACAAAATTTACATTGTTCACTTCAATTCAGTTATTTGTATACAGAGCTCTTAATAATACTTTGGGCACATTATTGATCTTAATTATATGAGTCTCTGCAATATAGTCTCAACCATAAATACTGTAACAGGTTATTTACTGAAATAATAAACATGGAAAATTTTTTTAAAAAAAGCTTTTGAAAAACATGATGTAAGAGAAGGGTGCATTGTACTGTCAAGTAACAAACAAGACTCATTTATTCTTTAAAAAGTTCATCCACATAATGTTCAACTTTATGGAGGGAGGACTCATTTTATTGATATGGGAAAATAAAAAAGGTGGTCCCAAGCTATTCCATGAGCCCCAAATTCTGACTTTTCATCTTCCCTGTGTAACTTATGGCATGTTATTCAAAAGAAGACAGGAAACTCCCAGCTAGATTTTCATCCTTTGAGAAGTAGGAAATTATCTAAGATTATAGAGCCACACACTGTGGTCATGTGGTTGAGAATATCAGGTGTATTATCTCAGGTGGCTGTTTTGGCACACAAAACTACTGGAGTTAATCTGTGTTAGCTATGTTTCTGTTTATTTTGCCAGCCCTGGGGCTTGAACTCAGGGCCTGGGCACCATCTCTGGCTTCTTTTTGCTCACGGCTAGCACTCTACCACTTGAGCCACAGTGACACTTCCAGCCTTTTCTTTTTATGTGGTGCTGAGGAATTGAACCCAGGGCTTCATGCACGCTAGGCAAACACTCTACTGCTAAGCCACATTCCCAGCCCAATCCGTGTTAGCTTTGAAAAGAACATTTCAGTTTATTCTTCGTAAGGAGAGAAGTGGTAATTATGTCCAACGCGGAGCCTCTTGTTTCCTCCCCTTTTCTGTAACATGGCTCCACAGTCCTGAAGTTGAAAATAGTTTACTGCAAGAATTCTGGAGAGAAGAATTCTGTATGCAAAGGAGGTGAAATTACTTCGTTATTGGAAAAAGATCTTTAAAAGGAGTCATGGGGCACAAACCTATATGTACATATACATATATATTATCTGTGGTATATATATACATATATATTATATCTGTGGTATTTAAATTACGTACTTATAGGAATAACAAGGTGAAATTTTCAAAAGCACAGTTTTTCTTCAAATAATGAATAAAAGGACAAGAAACACTGCTACACTGGAAGAGAAGAAAGAAATGACCATTTATTCATCATGTTCCAATCTTAAAATTAAATAAAGTACAATTTAAATATATAGATGCCTAAAGCAGACTGAAGATCACTTAGATAAGCAATAAATATGACACCTTATGTGCTGGAGAGGAAATAATTTTTATTTGTTAAAATGATAGACAACTGGCTATTTATGGGAGTTTTCAATTACTAATGTTACAAATCTAAGATTGGAACCCTTACAGTCATAATAGAGGGATTGTTCTGAACATATGGCCAATAAATACATTGATGCATGTCTGATTCTCTCAGGAGTTAAATCAGAGCATTACACAAATAATCAGAGCCGTTAGTCAGGCATTGGTGACATATTCAGAATACTGAAATCTGAAGTTCAAAGCGAGTACAGACAGAAAAGTCTATGAAACCCTTATTTCTATTTTATCAGCAAAAAGCCTGAAGCAGAAGTATGTCTCAGGGCTGGGAATATGGCTTAGTGGTAAAGTGCTTGTCTTGTATACATGAGGCCCTGGGTTCGATTCCTCAGCACCACATATATAGAAAAAGCCAGAAGTGGCGCTGTGGCTCAAGTAGTAGAGTGCTAACCTTGAGCAAAAAGAAGCCAGGGACCGTGCTCAGGCCCTGTGTTCAAGCCCCAGGACTGGCAAAAAACAAAACAAAACAAGAAGTGTGTCTCAAGAGGTAGAGTGCCAGCTTTGAACTAAAAAGCCAAGTAGGAGTAAAAAGCTCAGTTCAAGCCCCAGTACTGGAAAAAAAAAAAAGGAAAGAAAGAAGAAGGAAGGGAGGGGGGAAGGAAGGGAGGGAGGAAGGGAGGAAAATATGGAGGGAGGGAGGGAGGGAGGGAGGGAGGGAGGACTGTCTCCAACTCACAAATTCTGATTACTCAATACCTGATGAAAACTGGCCTTAAACTGTGATCCTCCTGATTTTGACCTCTCTAGTTACTATGATTAAAATGTTATGTTTTGATGTTGCCTTTTTTCAGATTATACATTCAGTTTATTATTAATTCCACAGGTTGTACCTTCAAAATGTAACTGGCATTTGCCCCTCTATAGCCAATAGCTACTCTCTAGTCCAAGCCACCATCAACTCCTATGGGGAGTTGGAGTTTTACTGTTTGGTTTGTTCTTCTTTCCACATTTGGTCTCTAATACATGCTTTCCACAGTATATCTGGATGAACAATCAATCATGTCTGATTATGTTTCTCATCTATTTAATACTCAATAGGATGTTCCCTGGTGTGACTTCATTTTTTCATTGAGTTAGAGGTACTGAATAAAAAACAAATCTAGACATTATTTGGATTCCTTTCCTGGTCAGCAAATAATAATAGGAGGCTTGTCAAATTTTAACCTTTACAAGTAAAGCTTAATAGTGACTAGAGGTGGAAGTGGCAAGATCATTGCACCAATGCGTGAACTGTAACATGATACTAAGAGCTTACAAGTTAACACAACAATGAGATGAAGACAACCTTAAAATTCACCTGTAATCAACAGCCACTTCAAGAAAGTGTAGGTGATTCTTTGCTCTAAGAATTTTATCATCTTCAATCCTTTTGTAAATTGTTCTGTCATGATCTTAAAGCCATTCAGAATCACAGAACATCGGAAGGAACCAGGTTTCTGATATTAATTTATATTTTCCTTTCCCTGAAGACTCTGAAACCTATTCTCCTACTTGACCTGACCATTGGAATCTTGAAGGTCATTGGGCCATGTAAAACAAACATGCCAAACGGAACTGCATACAGGCTGTTTCCCAAACTTCATCCTTTCCATTTTCCACATATTTATTAGAGTTCTTTTGTTGTAGGTGATAATGACAAAAATGCTGTTACTGTGTGTGGGGGGGAGGGGGAGAGGGAGTGTACTTATTTTTGCACACAGAGCCTTGTGTTTGTTAGGCAGGTGCTGTGCCACTTGAGTGACATCTCCAGACCTTTGTGCCTTTTTAGCTCATTTTTAAGATAGGGTCTTACTGTTTGCCTTGGATTGAAATCTTCCTACTCAGGGCCATTCCCAGGCCTGTATCACCACATCTTGTTGGTTGTGATAGGGTTTCTACATTTTTCTCATACTGGTCTCGAACTGCAGTCCTACTGATATTCAGCTACTAAGCAGCTAGGATTAAAATCCTGTCTTTCAATTGTGACCTTCCTTTATATATTCAGTTTATTAAAATGTCTGTAAGTTGTATCTTTAAAATATATCTGGAATTTACCCCTTGAAACCACCCAATAGCTACTCTCTTATCCAGGGCACTGTCAACTCCCAGGTGGACTCTGTAATACTAGTCTTCTGTTTTCCTTTTTACAGTTTGCTTCCTAGAACTTCTCTTCTCTATAGGATGACGTATAAAGTATCTCTGATTATGCCCTCAGATGGCTATCATTACAGAGAAAAACTGATGCCTTTACTATGCCCTTAACCCTATTCTTAAGACACACACCAATAACTCATTCTTATATTCTACACTTAGCCTACAGAGCTTCTTTTCCACACACCTCCTTGCTGTTTCTGAAACCTTTCAGTGAAGGCCCTCCTTCAGATTCTTTGTATTGGCAATTGCTGTGGCCTGGAATGATCTATCCTAAAATAGCTTCATGACTAGATTCCATATTTCATCATGATTTTGCTCAAGTTATTTTCCAGTCTATCCTGCTTAAACTCATTCCTTTTGTTGTTGCTGTTGTTGCTCCTGGGGCTTGAACTTGGTTCCATGGTGCTGTCTCTAAGCTCATTCTAATTATGCAACCCTTTAGCCCTTTTCATACTTCTAGTTTCTAATAGGCTTTACCTATATAGTTGTCTTGATTCTACCAGTTTTCTACTTCTAATATAAGGAAAATTGATTTAATCTTTTTAACTATTTTATTCCCATCATCTAGAATGGTGCCCAATAAATAGACACACATTCTGAACACTTTTTAAATAAATTTATGCATTTTAAGAGTGTTCCTTATTGGCTCTGATTCAAAGCTTTTTGTGTTGAAGAATGTTTACTGAGCCAAGTGTAGCATTTGGAGACAGTGTTTAAAACAGTCTGATAATCTTTGATCTATCCTGTCTATGTCTTAGTGTTCTCCAAGGAAACTTCAAAATGCATTAATTCAAAATTAACGCGGCCCCAGTCACGTTCTCCTTTTTCTGCTTGACTCAGAGAACCTGCAGTCATTTCTATGTCCCGTCACATCAGGAAAGTTGTTCCCACTGTTGGTGCTCAACATTCTCAGGTTAACACAACTTAGCTTTATTATCAGATGTCTTCCCCTGCCTCCCCTCAATGTTATGTTGTTGTTTCTTTTCTGCTGAGGAGAAAGTATGCCTTTGGAGTTTGAAATTGGCTGAAATAGGTAAAATCTTCCACCAAGTCCTTCATCGGCCTCAACTACTGCACATACAACACCCGGTTGTTGCCTAGCAAGCAGCCCATAGCTGTAAAGGGTTCCTCGTGTTTGTGATCAGAGCACATGAACACAGATTTTGGATTCTAGAAAAGACAGGAAGGAGGAGGAAGGGGAATGGTATGTGGGGAGCATACAGGAGTCTCACTTGTTGAAGCTTTAATAAACCTTGCAGCTGTGTTATTCCTGAGAGAGAAGAAAAGTGTTTAGCTAAGAAATTCAGCAACTGAGTCATCTTAGACTGTTTATGCAGAATTACCTGGGATTACATAGCTAGGTATTTAAATATGAATTGAGATCACAGAGAACAGCTGTGCTCATAGTCAGGAAAAAAGTGCTAAGTCTAACTGTTGTGAGTGAGGAGAACCATGGTAGCACAAAGAGGAGCCAAGGGGTTGACCTCCAAAGGATACAGAAATTGTAAAATGCTCTGTAATTGTTGATAGCCTTGTAGATGAAGCTGCATCACTTCGTATGAGGAAAGATACATGTAAGTACCCTTTCTATCAGAGAAGTGAACCAAATGTCCTATAACCACTTCCTAAAACTCAAGAATCTTTACTGACCAAAGTATTTTTCACAAACAAGCCAACTAATATTCTGTAAAAAATGCCCAAGGTGCTAATGACAATTGTGGTGGTTACTAGAGCTACAAGGAAATGTTTTACACTGTACCTCACAATCCTATGTCCCATGTCTAGAGCGGCTTTCTCTATAGTTAAGGGTAAGAACTGCATAGTTTCCTTGAGTTATTTTTAGACTGGCTAGGTGCACTTGCCATTCAAAGCAGTTTGAATTTGGAAAAAAATCAGGTCAAAGATCCACAGAGGTGTTCTTAGCACATACAGCCCATGGGTTAATATGCATAGCACTCAAGTATGGAGTCAATGTCACAGTACACATAAAATGGCAAAAACAAACAAACAAACAAACAAAACAGCAGGCTTGCTTCAGAATGTGTGTTTCAAACCCCAATTTTGCCAAACAGTCACTCTGACCAAAATAAAACCATCAGTAGTATTGCTGCTGTTATAAAAGGAATCCCATTATCAGGTATGAATTTAATAAGAAAATTAAGACCATGTTCAGAAAACAAAGATGGGGAAACACCAAGGAAATATTTAGGATGTGATAAAATGTTAAACTGAGCTACCTAGATAAATTATATTCAGGGCCATTGTGTCATTTTTTTTTTCATAGTACCATTTCTGTACAATTAGGCAAAATCTGGAAGTTTAATGAGGCCAGAAAACAGTTGACATAGAGAGAAATTACATGTTACTGATAATGCATGCTAATATCTCCAGAGGATTTACATACATGTCAGCTATGATACCCACTCTCTAAGGTCAATACTTTTACTCTCATTTTATGAATGAGGATTAAAAGGCTAAACAATTTGCCCAAGGGCCATAGCTAATTGTAGAAGAACAAGGGACAAGCTGCCTGACTAAAAAGCCCTTGTACATTTTCACTACAACACACCAAAGTGCAATCTCATGTAGAATGAGAAGCAAGATATTATTAGAAATTTGATCAGAAATGCCTCTTTTGCTTTTACTTGAAAAGGGTGGTTTGACATGAGATTTGTGTTGTAAATGTCTAGCGCCTTTTTTTTTTCCTATATGGCAATCAAACCAGATTATTATTCTTCAAATAGATAATGAAAGAAACTCACTCCATTCTCTCTATTTGTCAACGGTAACTGAATACAGAAAGCTATTTTTAGCAATTACCCTTCCTCCTAATATTTTGACAAGGGTCTGGACAGGCATTAGACTGCAAAAACGGCCTGTAACAAAGAAGAGAAGAAGAAAAACATGAAAAACTCCGAGTTAAAGAAGAAGGAAATAGCAAAAGCAAAGTGCTAGGTCTTTCTTTGCTCCAATGAAGGAAGTGTGGGTTTTGGCACAAGTATGCACACCCCGCGGGAGGGAGCAGGGTGAGAAAGTGAGAGAAGCAAACTGACCAGAATGAGGTCCTTGGAAATCAATTATTTCCACTAGTAGAACATTGTCAGTATGAAGAGTGTGGATGTAGATGTCAGTCATATGTGTTCATGTTTCTGACGAGTTTCTAGGCACTGTGAATATTCCTAGACAACTTTATTATGGCAATCAGTCCTACTTGTTGGGAACTTTTCTCTCTTATATTATGTGCATTCACATCAAACACACACAATAAGTTAATACTAACATTGCAGTAATGGAAAACAGTTGGTTTCCTTTAGTTATAACTTTCAATAGTTCACTGGATGTCTGACTTAACATAAAAATTCCTGGAGTTAGGATGACAGTCAACAAAACATATTTTTAAGCTAGTCTACATGAATTACCAAAGGTGATTTCTGTCTTTAGTCACCTGAGTATTAACAACTGATTATTTACCTACTTATTTTTGTTTGTACCAAGGTTTGAGCTCAGCACCTCGTGCTTAGTTGGCTTCCTTGTTCAGCTGATATTATACCACTTGAACCTTGCTTCCAGCCAAGCCTTTTGCTGATGATCCTTGATCCTTCAGCTCTCAGCCTCCTGTGTATCTAGGATTACATAAACGAGTGGTGTCTGGTTGTTTGCCATTTTGAAAAATGAGACACACATAAATTACCTCCTCTTTCAGTTACTGTTTGTCAGAAAGAAATGTGGTTGGCACCTCACTGCTGTTTTCAACACTGCTAACTTCCCCTTCGAAGATTTGGGATCTCTACATTTAAGGAATTTGCTTTTCCCAAAAGCAAATCCTGAGCTATTTTTGTATGGGAGAAGGAGGGAACCTACTGGGGATTGAACTATGAGAGTCTCATAGACTTCCAACACTTATCCATTGATGCAATTCTCAAATTCATTGCCTATCCTCTTAATTTCCTTCCTGATATGAAGCAATTTTCCACATAATTTCTGTCACTCCTTTTTACATTTATCTTCATAATTGCTTCATTTATTCTTTTTTCAAATCTGAGTATACTCCAAACTCTTCTTCATCCCAACATCCATTTATTTGATTCTCAAATGATTTTTGTAAGGCCTATCTTTGATTTCTCACTCTAGTCATACTCCCAACCTTATCACTTGGCTGCATGTTTTCATTGCTTATTATCACTTAACACCTTATAACCTAATATAAATATCTATGTATACTTGCCTGTCAAATGGATATCAGTATTTGTGCAAAAGGATACTATAATGTATCAATCCTTCTAAAGAATTTTGTATTTGAGTAATTGGTCACATATTCTATACTTCAAAGAAACTACTTGCCTCTTATTGAGTCTCCACTAGCAGTGGCAATCTACCCCACTTGTGTTCCTTTCATTTGCTCAGTAAATATCTCTAAAGTGCTAACTATGATCCTGGTCTCTTGAGATGCTAGCATGTGGCTAATAAAATGAGCAAACGTTCTCCATTTGCCAAAGAAGAATGATTGGCTATTGAAAAAGAAGCCAGGCAACAACACAAGCATTGCACAGTGATTCTAATTTGAATGACTTATGTTCCACAAATAGCATTGTGGTTTCTGAGAATCTAGTCAGAAATTTTCTTCCCTGAGAACAAAATTGACTTTGTATACTGTCTACTTTCAATCTCTTTAGTAGGAAAACTGTAGTAGCTGATCCTAAATGCTGAAGATCCTCTGTTTTGTGGTGCCAATATGACAAAATCATACATCATAATTTTGTTCCTAGTCAATATTTTCAGGTTAGAATTTAAATCATATGGTAGACTAAAGTGTGTTGGGTGAAAATGATGTTCAGATCACTTTTTGCTACTTGTATGGATTTCTGTGCGTTAGGATCCTTATAGGCTGTTATAAAAATAGTATCTTATAAAATACCTTTTCCATAACAAATTCTCTATGTGTTTGTCGCCGTTATTATTAAATAAATAGCCTGCTGAAGAGTGCATTTCAAAACTCTAATTCCTCAGTGAACTCTATGATCACACTAGAAGTGAATTCTTTCATAAAAAAAAATAAGCCTGGGGATACTACAAAAAGACATTTTAAAATTCAGCAAGCCCTTCAAAATTGCATGCGTAAAGGAAAACAAAATGATAATTTTCTGATGTAGTAATAGAACAGTACTTAAGTCAATGAATATGAATGTAAAAGTTTCTAGCACTGTTTTCTGTTTGCGAAACAAACAAGACCAGCAGAAGGAAAGCAATGACAAACATACCACACTTCTCTAGTAAGAAAAGTAGCTCATCATGGGTTGCTCCTCAAATCCTTCCACAGAATAACGTACTCAGTATGTTGTTGCTGCATCCTGTCTGTGTTTAGAAGAACCAACAACAAAGTGATCTGCACTGAAGGGGAAACTGAAGCAGAAGTCTTACTATGCAAAGAACTAACAGCAATACAGAAAAGATTCACCATTATGAAAACAATCAAGTTGGCAGGAGCCTGTGGCTCACATCTATAATCCATGCTATTCAGGAGGCTAAGATTTGAAAATTTCATTTTAGCCATTCCAGTCAGGCAAATCCATGAGAACCTTCCCTCCAGATAACCAGCAAGAAGCTGAAAAATAGAGGCCTGCCTGCCTCAAGTGGTAGAGCACCAGTAGTAAGAAAAAGGGACAAGGCCCTAAGATTCAAGCCCTAGTGTTAGAAAAAGAATGATAGAAAGGAGGAAAAATGAAAGGAAAAGAAATGAAAGAAAGAGAAGAGGAGAAAAGGGGAAAATTAGGGTAGGATTAGGAGGGAAGGAAGGAGACAGGAGGAAAGGAGGAGGAAAAAAGAAAAGACTTAATAAGACCCTTCCAGGGTTTGGCAGCATCAGCCATCATTGATGAGAATGACAGATTGTTTTTCTGTCTCTCACATTTCATTCACCTATTTTCTGCACACTAGTTGCTCCTTTGTGTTATTCCAGTGGTACTGCTAAAACATTCTTATCCAAATGTCATTTTCCTGTAGGAGCAATAATGCTACCTCCTGTTTCGGGCCTTGGTTTTCGTGGTAATGTGAACACGGAGGCGGGCTCTGTCTTTTTGCTGCATTCCTTATTTGCTCACTTGTATGTGATTAGCTTCCCTAGGTATTAAAGCACAAAAGTCTCTAGGACAGAAGACTAATTGATTTAATTCTTTTTCCTTCCTGGAAGTCCCCTAGGGATGTAGAGTGTGAGGGTCGCAGCGAGCTGAGGACAGGCTGCCTGGGAGGGAGGAAGGGGGCTGAAAAGAAGCCGAGACCACTAAGGAAACAGCCTGTTGTAGAGTGAAGCCAGTTCCCAGCAGCCCGCAGGAGCAAAAGGCGGGCCCTCTTCCCTCTAGAAAAAGACATATTTATATCACAGATACATAGTCTGAAATACTATTTATAACCTAGAGATGGACAAATGCTACAAATGGGTCTATTTCTGTGTGTATGTCAAGAGTACTGCTTTTTTTTTTTTAATTTACCAGAACAAATTTTTAAATAACAAATTATAGAGAATATGCCTATAAATGACCACAAACACCCTGGGTGGAATGTATGAATTCTGACAAAAAGGAACATGCAAAAGGTAAATATTGGACTGGTCATGGGTTCTATAGTAAGAAAATATCTGCTACTATTTCAAAGGGAAATCTTCTGTTTTTTAATTTTTAAATCCTTCTACTTTATTAAATCCCCTGAAATATACGAGAGCATATTTTGCTGGCTCTGCTGTCTAGGACACAGGTTCCTCACAGTTGAGGTGGTCTGCGCTTTTCACTTACCCAATGTGTAGTTGGGTTAAAGGACCTCTCATGCTTTTCAGACTTGATATTTGCTGATCTCTTTAATTCTACCCCATTGAAAACAGCGTCTATCCCAATAATATATTGAAGCTCTCGTAAGAATCATACAGTAGAAACAATGCCAGCCACTTTCCTAAGTAGGTACCTCATATATAATTTTTATAAATGCACTGTAAAATGTAGCCTATCTTGGATATTTGCAGTAATTAGTTTTCCTTGTTGATAGCCAGATAGTAAAGAATCAGATGGACCTTGGTCAAAACAATGATTTGTAGCCTCCTTACATGTTGAGCCTGTTTCCTTATTTTATATAATAGGAAGACTACAATTTAATTGAAATAATGAACATTAAAATTAGAATGAGGTATTATATATGAAGCTCCCAACCTATTTCAGTTTACAGAAATAGAATGGATGCTTGGCAACTGTGCATTCTTTTTCCCACGTCCTTATGCCCAAGAATATTTTCCCAATATGAAAATCTTTCTAGGGATGTTTATACTAGTAATCTCAATAATTCTGACTATCTATCACCACTGAAGCCTCTATGGACAGTAAGCTTTTCAATGTATTGATCATCTAATCTATCAAAAGTAACATTTGTCTACATCCAGCCCACCTCAAATGCATTGTGTTGTGTAAAGAAGAAACACATTTTCAGCCAATGTATTACTACCATAAACAAGCCAGCAGGCGGATGTCTCCCTGATAAAGCTGTTAGATTGAAAAGTCCCTCTGCCATCCTCTTGGATGTTTAGTGCAATGTGATCCTCATGTATTAGAGACTACTGCTTTCAAGTTTGGGTGATGTATAAAAGATGCCTTCTGAAGTTGGCCCGTGGTTGAGAGTTTGATTTCTTTTCTCTTTTCCTATGTCTAATTTGTGAAGGGAGCTATGTAAGCCAGGGCTGTCTTGTTTTCAAGTCAAGTATGTGAGTGTGAGCTCAGAGAAAAGGAAGAAGAACTTTGCTAGAAATCTGTGTCAAAATGGCCTTTTGGCTTTGCTTAGTTATGATAAATTTACTCTTAATCATTGAACTGCACCACTCTTGAAAAGAGCATGTAGAATTAGATCAGGTGACTGACTCTATTTTTATGTATCTTTTCTAGGCCATAGTATTCAGTGGTGACTTGCTTTGACTAAAGGGGAATGAATGCAACAGCAATACTTAGAAGACAATACGCTGTAAACCAACTGTACAACAGGAGGGCGGGGGAGTTGGGGCAGGGGGAAGGTGGGAGAAAAATGAGGGAGGAGGTAACAAGTTCGATAGGAATGTACTCACCGCCTTACATATGAAACTGTAACTCCTCTGTACATCACTTTGACAATAAATGAATTATTTTTTAAGAAGAAAAGGAATTAGAATATGTGAAGGAAGAGAGTACCACAGTACCACATTAGCTGTTTGTTGTAAACTTTTGCCAGTTTAAAAACAAGCACACCTTTCTTGCTTGAACAAAGACGTTATTCCATTCCTTTAGTAGCCAGAAACATTTATTAAAGAAGAATTTTAATTGTGCGTTGAACTGCTTGGATGCATCTTGTCTCTTCTGGGATTGCAACCCTCTTATAATTATGGCAATATGGTTGTGTATCGGTCTCCAGTCTGAAAATTTCTCACCTAGATGGTCACTATGATGGTTTCATTTCTTTATTTCTTGGACCTTATATGGTCACTAGTACATAGTAGGTGCTCAAAAAATGCTCAACATCCATTAATTTTTTTCTTGTTAAACCCAAGTCCAGAGGAAGAATTAAATGGAAAGGTGATTCTCAACAATAATTGTCCACAAATCTTACTTAGGCGAATAATACTGTGATCACTTGTATCTGTAATTTCTCCAAGTCGATAGTTGCCTCCCCGGGCAGCTCTGGACTAATTAGATTAACTGTGACTGTCAGGCCTATCTAATTGCTTATACTGAAGAAAGCAAATTACAGACAGTAGATATCAGTGTAAAATCAAACAGAAAACAGGTGTTTGCTAATTAAAACTGAAATTTTAATGAATGACCTGTGCAGTTTTGGTGAATAAATACTACTCTCAGCATCTGCTGTATAAATTCTCTCTTTCCCTTTTCCTCTGTCCCCTTGTCTCTATATCTCTATTTCTATTTATTCTGTCCCTTTTCTATCTCTGCTTATTTCTCTGTCTATCTCTCCTCCTTTTGTCCCCCATCCATACATTTAAACAAAGTAGCTGGGTGCTAGTCACTAAGCTGTAATTTGAGCTAGAGAGGAAGCTGAGACCTGAAGGTTGCAGTTTGAAGCAAGCAAGTAGGGCAGGAAAGTACACAAGGCTCTTATTTCTTATCCAGAACTGGATGGAGATAGAGCTTGGCTCAAGTGGCAGAGTGGCAGTTTTGAGCAAAAAATAAAGCTAAGGAACAGTGCTTAGGCTCTAAGTTCAAGTCCCAGTCTCCCCTGCCTCTTTCTCTCTTTTGCTCGCGCGCACACACACACACACACACAGTATATCATTGTGAAATGATACATTTATAAAATAGCATCATAATCTTGACTACTTTCAGAAGGAACAAAAGCAAATGTTTCTCTCCAGGTAATTTATAAGCAAATCATTCAAAAATAACTGGAAAAACAGCATAGCCAATTCACATCTATGTACATATATATGCATTTATCTAATAGTTTATACATTAAAGAAAATAACATATTCTCAAAAGAGGTGATGGAAGTGAAAAGGATGAGGAATGATTACATTAAAACATTTTTAATGCACAAGTTTGTCACAGGACCCTAGGGGAGGCTTATTATGAGCCTAGTCTATCTAGCATTTAAGGCTTGATTTTAAGTTAATTGGGCTTCCTGCTGAGATGACCTCATCTGATGCATGTTGCCTTTTGCTTTTCGATCCATTTAAAAGTGGAAAAGGAGAAGCTAAATTTAAAGTGTAGTAATAAGTCTGCAGAATGTGCCTGATAAGCAGGTTTCACCACATAGAAAGGCTTCGTTTTTAGGAAAGCTGAAATGAGGGAACTGACTTAGAATGACTTTAATAGAAAGGACACAAACAAATGCCAGGGCATTTTATGGAAATCATCATTGCAGAAACATTTTCCCACCATTAGTCTTTGTGTGTTTGAGTGCTTTGGTGAGTGAGTTTCTAGTTGTAGCTATTTTCTATGATTAAACCCAACTGCAATATGTCAGTCAGTTCCAGGAGCCCTGGTAACTTGGCAAAGCTATTGAGAGCTGTGTCAACTAATAATCAAATCTAAGACATCCAAATGGCTGTGGAACAAGTCTCTTACCTCATTCAAAGATGCTGGATTGGAAGCATGTAGGCTTAGATTATAATAAACACATACTTCACATCAGCCGCTTTGGAGCACACCATTTTCATTTCAGAATAGATTCTGAGCTGGGGTCACAACTCAGAGGTAGAATATCACCCTAGCATGTCCAAGACCTGGGTTCCACCACCCCACTCCACCCCCAGCAGCAAAAGAAGAAAGGGAAGAGGAAAGTAGAAAAGAACTATGGGAAGGAAGAGGGAGAATAGAAGGAAGAAGAGGTGGAGGAATAAAATGAGGAATGGGGGAGGGAGAATAAGAGGAGGAGAAAGAGAAGGAGGAGGAGGGAGGGGGAGGAGATAATGGAACCCATATAAATGTGACTAGGAGAGCCAATCTGCACAAGTGTTTCAGTAATATCTATGATGTTTTTAATATTTAAGTGGCTTTTTAATGGATTTATCATTTTATAGAATTCAGTAGTTACCATTCCAAAATCTATTAGCCCCAAAATGTGTTAGAGCCACACACAATTTTTATGTTAATATGGGTATGTTGTTCATGTATTATTACAGCTTCACACATATACATACACATACACACTTGCACACACACATACACACATGCACACACATATGTATAGTCAACTGTTCTGAATGATCACAATTTAAAAATGGACTCATGATGGTACTTCAGGAAGATGTTAGCCTTCCTCTACTATTGGCACTGCACAAACAAGGACCTCCCACATTTCCCGAGTCTCAGTGTCATGGTCAGCCACCATGAGACACCGCCTCCATGTAGCATCCCCTGTCCTGTCTGTGAGGACGTCAGCAGGGGATGCAAACTGGTGGGGACACTGGCTGCATCCCAGAGGAAGAGCCAGTATCTGCTCTGTTGCTTCTACTGCTCCCAGAAGTCCAGGAGGGCAGAAGGAGGCCTGGCTGGAAACATGCCTTTTCTTGGGGCATACATTGACATCCAAGCCCAGGAGCAATGTGATTATTTATACACAGATTCCCAAAACCTTTATGAAAATAATTCAAGCAATTCATTATTCTCCATCTGGAGTTTCAACCTAATGTAACAATGAATGAAGGGGGCTATGGTTCACCCCTCCCAATCCACAGGCCTCTCTTTCTCCTCTTCTTCATCTGATGGCACTCTATCCAGTCAAACAAATTATTATATGATTACTATTGGCAGAACTAGGGTTTAAATTTGGCTTTGCCTTTGACCAGAAGATGTTCTATTGCTTGAGCAATGCCTCAATCTATTCTTTGCTCAGATTAGTTTTGAGAATGGGCCTTGATTCTGGAAAGCCAGGACCATCATTTATTTATGCTCCCTGCTATAGATAGGTTGGCAGGAATACATTACAATAGGTAGCTCTTTGTGTGGGGATGGGCCTGTGGGGGCCTGGTCTGGCCTTGGTCTATGATCCTTCTGATCCCCATCTCTCACACATCTAGAAATAAGGCCTCAGTGTTGGGCTTGTTTCACTTTTCTACACCTCTATTTCAATACTTGGAAATTAAATGACTATTATATACAAAAGGTAATTAATGTTGCTATGCAAGTTATAAAGTATCACAATTGAGAGAATGTAACAATATACCACTAACCTTAAGAATGAGTTATATTAGCAATCCTTTTAAGCCTATCACTTCAGAGATAATCATGTTTTGAATTTCATTCTCACTATGTTCTTGCTTTGCACTAATAATTTTAATACATACATACATATCCCTTAAAAGTACACTAACTGGTTTGCATATTTCAAATTATATTTTCAGAGAGTCTAATTTTAAAAGTTATTTTGTGACCTACTTACTTTATTAATAATTTTGTTTTCAAACCTATCACCCACATTCAGTGTGTTGGATTACAGAATTACCCAATGGTAAATTGGCCTTGCGTACCTGAGGAAACTATATTATATCTATTACCCTCTTTAGATAGTGCTGAATGTAATTTGCCAACATTTTCCCATAAGATCTACATATCTATATTCTTAAGTGACTGATTTTAGTTTCCATGTACTGTATAGTCTTTGTTTTAGAATTAGTCACTTCCACATGTCCTCTTTTCAATTTTAGTCCCAACAAGAATATTGAAGTATTCTTACCTCTCCTCAAGGATAGCCATCACAACTCAACTCTTACAGTAACAGTGAGAGAATATAAGGATCCAAACCCATATAAGTCTTTTTTAAATTTTTAATCTTTTTTTTTTTTTTTTTTTTGTGCCAGCACTGTTGCTAGAACTCAGGGCCTCAAGCTCTCATTTGGATTTTCCACCCAAGGTTGGTGCTCTACCACTAGAACCACACTTCCACTTCTAACTTTTTGTTGGTTCATTAGCGGTAAGGATCTTATGGATTTCTCTGTCCAGGATTGCTTGGAATCACAGTTTTCAGATGTCTGTGTAGCTAGAATTAGAAGTGTGAGCCACCAGGATCTGGTAAGGATCCAAATTTCAATATCTAGACTGAACATCAACTGAATTCTAGATTTTCAGATAGCAAGTGCACACAGTTCATCTTCTAACTTGCCTCCATTGTGGCGGTTATGAGCACGCTGTGTGTGGGGAGGAGAGAGGAGAGCACTTTCAGTGAGCAGAGGTTTTGACTACAGTAAAGCTTGTGGACTCATCATTGAGTAGACTTCCTTTTCTTCCCTGCCCCTCCCTAGGCTTCTGCTCCTCATCTCCTTCATTCCTGTCCCAAGTGCACGGGCCACACAACAAAATCCTAACCACAGCAGTTGAGGCATAGGGGACAAACAGCATTTCCAGGATCATTCCCCAGAATGCTTTCATACTTTACCTAAGACCAACAGGTGCCAGGTACACTTTCAGACTGTGTTAGGAGACAGTAGATGGCACCTAAGTCTGTGGCCATGGGACAGGTGATGTGTACATCAGGAATATTTGCTTAAAATATAATGAAGAAAATTTATATTATTTTCTAATCATCTACTGAGGCGATGAGATGTATCCATAAACCTGTCTGTAGTTACTTCAGTTTATATACTCTGGTTTCTTTTTTTTTTTTTTTCTCAAATTTTTATTATCAAACTGATGTACAGAGAGGTTACAGTATCATACGTTGGGCATTGGATACATTTCTTGTACTGTTTGTTGCCTTTTCCCTCATGCCCCCCTCCCTCCCCCCCTTTCCCCCCCCCCCAGGTGTTCAGTTCACTTACACCAAACAGTTTTGCAAGTATTGCTTTTGTAGTTATTTCTCTCTTTTTTTTTACCCTGTGTCTCTCAAATTTGGTATTCCCTTTGAATTTCCTACTTCCAATACCAGTAAACACGGTTTCCAATATACTCAGATAAGATTACAGAGATAGTGTAGGTACAACACAGGAAGGTGATACAAGTACTCATCAATAATAGAAACTACACATACACATAGGACGTTGAAAGTAGTTACAACTGTGATATATCACTTGTTTCCATAACATGGAGTTCATTTCACTTAACATCATCTTATGTGTTTCTAAGGGTATAGCTATTGGGCCTTGTGATGCTCTGCTATGGCTTGCCTAAACCTGTACTAATTATTCCCAATAAGGGAGGCCATAGAGTCCATGTTTCTTTGGGTCTGGCTCACTTCACTTAGTATAACTTTTCCCAAGTCCTTACTCTCTTTGCAACTTCAAAAGTCTGAAATATAAGCTAGATTTAATAACTTTAGCTTGCATACCTTTTTCTTTTGTTTCCTTTTCTCTCTCTCTCTTTTTTTTTTTTTTTTTGGTGCCAGTCCTGGGGCTTGAACTCAGGGTCTCAGGGTCTCAACACTATCCCTGAACTTTTTTGCTCAAAGCTAACATTTTACGACTTGAACCACAGACGCATTTCCAATTTTTTGCTGGTTAATTAGAGGTGAGTCTCAAGGACTTTCTGCCCAGGCTGACTTTAAACCATGAGCCTCAGATCTCAGCTGAGTCGGTGGGATTACAGGCCTGAGCCACTAGCACCCAACCAACTCACAGTTCCTGTTTCTACTTTCATCTGCCCTAGTCTTCCGCTATCCTGCCTGACAGGCCATTTCCGTCCATCGATTTCCCCAATTCACTAAATGTCTCTTTATATACCTCTAATGAGCTAATTTAAATTATTACTTACTCTTAAGTGATTTATTAGAGTAATTTTTCCCCAATTGTTTTCAATTTTATATTTCTGGTACCTTGTACCATTTTACAGCTTCTTAAAATATATTAATCTCTCATATTTATTCTCAATTCTGAAAGTTATTCAAGTACTCCATTCTACAACACTTTATTTTTCTTGTTCATTTTTCTTTAGCAATGATTCATCTATTTCTGTTTGTAATTACTGTTATTCTACAACCTCATATCCTGTCTAACTTTGTTTTTATTGTTGCCTGAAATTCTTTTTTTATTTTTAGTTTTACATTATTGTCAAATTGATGTACAGGGAGGTCACAGTTTCATATGTTAGGCCTTGGGTACATTTCTTGTACTGTTTGTTACCTCCTCCCTCAATCATCCTCCCCCTCTCCCTTTCCCTCTCCCCCCGTGAGTTGTTCAGTTGGTTTACAACAAATGGTTTTACAAGTATTGCTTTTGGAGTCATCTGCCTTTTTATCCCTTGTCTCGTGATTTTGATATTCCCTTTAAGTTCCCTAGTTCTAATACCAATATATACAGTATCCAGGGTACTCAGATGAGATACAGTGATAGCATGGGAACAACCACAGGCAGAGGATACAAGAGGATCATCAACAAAAAAAGCTACGGTTTCACATGACATGTTGAAAAAAATTATAACAGTGATATAACACTCGTTTCTATAACATGGAGTTCATTTCACTTAGCATCATCTTTTTTGTTCATAAGGGCATAGCTATTGGGCTCTTGTGATCCTCTGTTGTGACTTGCCTAAACCTGTGCTATTTATTCCCTATGAGGGAAACCAAAGAGTCCATGTTTCTTTGGGTCTGGCTCACTTCACTTAGTATGATTTTTTTCCATGTCCTTCCATTTCCTTACAAATGGGGCAATGTCATTCTTTCTGATAGAGGCATAAAATTCCACTGTGTATATGTACCACATTTTCCTGATCCATTCATCTACTGAGGGGCATCTGGGTTGGTTCCATATTTTAGCAATGACAAATTGTGTTGCGATGAACATTGTTGTACTGGTGGTTTTAGTGTGTTCTTGCTTATAATCTTTTGAGTAGATGCCCAACAGTGGGGCTGCTGGGTCATAGGGGAGCTCTAGGTTTAGCGTTCTGAGGAATCTCCATACAGCTTTCCAGAGTGGCTGAACCAGTTTACATTCCCACCAACAATGAAGTAGGGTTCCCTTTGGGCCACATTCCCCTCCAACATTTGTTATTGTTAGTTTTCTTGATAAAGGACATTCTTATTAGGGTGAGGTGGAACTCATTGTTGTTGTTTTGATTTGCATTTCTTTTATGGCCAGTGACATACAACATGGTACTAGAATTCCTAGCCAGAGCAATTAGGCAAGAAGAAAACATAAAGGGGATCCAAATAGGAAAAGATGAAGCTAAATTTCTTACTTCACAGATGACATGATTCTATACCTAAAGAACCCCAGACTCTACCCCCAAGCTACTAGAGCTGATCCAAAACTTTGGCAAAGTAGCAGGTTATAAAATAAGCCTTCAAAAATCAATGGCTTTTATATATGCCAACAACCTGAACACTGAGGCCAAAATCAGGAAAGCAACTCCTTTTGTAATAGCCTCAAAAAACATAAAATACCCAGGAATAACCTTAACCAAAGAAGTGAAAGACCTCTATGATGAGAACTTTAAAAACATGAGAAATGAAATTAAGGCAGAACTAAGGAAATGGAAAAACCTCCCATGCTCCTGGATTGGGAGGATTAATATAGTCAAAATGGCAATATTGCCAAAGGCTATCTACAAATTCAATGCATTACCCATTAATATCCCAACACCATTTTTTAATGAAATAGAGGAAGCAATCTAAAAAATTTTATGGAACAATGAAAGACCGTGAATAGAAAAAATAATTCTAAGCAGAAAGAACAGTATGGAGGAATTACAATACCAAACTTCAAGCTGTATTATAAAGCTATAGTAATAAAAACAGCTTGGTACTGGCACAGGAAGAGGCCTGAAGACCAGTGGAACAGAACTGAAGACCCAGAAATGAACCCACAGAACTATGCCTACTTCATCTTTGATAAAGGAGCTAAAACAATAGTTTGGAAGAAAGACAGCCTCTTTAACAAATGGTGCTGGCAAAACTGGTTCAACACATGCAACAAACTAAAAGTAGATCCTTATATATCACCCTGCACCAAAATCAATTCCAAATGGATCAAAAACCTCGAAATTAAAACAGATACCCTGAAAACACTGCAAAAAGGAGTAGGAGAAACACTTGGGCTCCTTGGCACAGAACAAAACTTCCTTAATAAAGACCCAGAAATGCTACAAATCAAAGAAAGGTTTTACAAATGGGACTGCATACAACTGCAGAGCTTCTGCATGGCAAAGGACATAGCTCGCAAGACAAACAGAAAGCCCACAGATTGGGAAAACATCTTTACTGGCCATGCAAGGGACAAAGGCCTCATATCTAAAATATATGGTGAACTAACAAAATTAAATTCCTCCAAAACAAAACCGCAAAGAACCAATAGCCCCCTCAACAAGTGGGCCAAAGACTTAAAAAGATACTTCTCTGATGAGGAAATGAGAATGGCCAATAGACATATTAAATTTTTAATTGTTATTGTAAAGCTGATATACAGAGGGATTACAGTTACATGAGTTGGGTGATGAGTACATTGCTTTTTGAGCAGTGTGAATTTTTTTCCCCATTTTCTTCGTTTCTCTATCCTGACCCTACTCCCTCACAGGTTGTACAGTTCATTTTCAACATAAGTATCACTGCTGCATTTGTTCACCTTTTGTCCCACCATTATTGTGCTCCTCTTTAGATTTCCCAAAATAAATAAATTTGCATCTAAGGCAAAAGGTACAGAAATCAAAAGTAGCAACAAAGAAGAAGACAAAACAAAATAACCAAGAAGTAAAATAACAAAAGACCTCTGTTTCCATTTCTTGGAGTTTCTTTTGATGAACATCATTTTATATGATCCTATGCCCAGAGTTATTGAACCTCTGTGATCCTCTCCTTAAAATATCCTCTGGTCTCACTATGTGAATTTCTGGAGTCCTGTATAATTCATCATGTCCAAGTATATGTTTTTTTATTTTTTTGTCTTTTACTATCCAGAGTGTTTACTTTTGTATATTTACAGGCACTTTCTAGTTACAACAAATGAGGGAAAACATGCTATCGAGATTTTACCCCACCCCAGTTAGAATGGCCTTTATCAAGAAATCTAACAAGACACATGCTGGCAGCAATGTGCTCAAAAGGGAACTCTGCTACACTGTTGGTGGGAATATGAACTTGCGCAACCACTCTGGAAAGCAGTATGGAGGTTCCTCAAAAATCCAAACATAGAGCTCCCCTATAACCCAGCAATTCTACTCCAGGGCATTTACCCAACAGAGCACAAACAAGGCCACACTAAAGCCACCTGCACAACTATGTTCATTATGGAATTATTTACCATAGCAAAGACATGGGATCAATTAAGATGCCTCTCAGCAGACAAATGGTTCAAGAAAAGCTGGTAAGTACACACAGTGAAATATACTAATCCATAAAAAGCAATGATACTATACCATTTGTAAGGAAATGGAAAGACTAATTAAAAAATTGTATCGAGCAATGTTGCCTGAATTTCTAAAGTGTGTTCTTTGAACTCAGGGTCTTGTAGTTGCTATGCTTGCACTCTACTGCTTAAGATGCACCCTACCTAGTCCTAAAGTGTACTTTCTGAAAGAAAATTTGAACTTACTTCTGTCTTAGGTTTGAGGACATCAGAAACCCAGGGATACTTGAGAATAAATAAATAAATAAATACCAAAATTGAGAGACAAAGGGTAAAATACGAGAAACAACAACAAAAGCAATACTTGCAAAACTGTTTGGTGTAAGTGAACTGAACACCTCAGGGGGGGAAAGGGGGAGGGGGAGGGGGGTATGAGGGACAAGGTAACAACCAGTACAAGAAATGTATCCAATGCCTAACGTATGAAAGTGTAACCTCTCTGTACATCAGTTTTATAATAAAAACTTTAAAAAAAGACTTCAATTTATTTTCATATAAATTTTATTCATTCAATTTAATGTAACAAATGGACAATTTGAATTTTACCACCCAAAATAATCACATAGAGGGGATGGAATGCTAATTAGGTACATTTTTTTTCCTTCATATTGCCTCCCTTTTTCTTTTCTCAAGATGAAGGATCTGCCATTTTTCTGTCTCCCAGGAAAAACAACGTTTTTGTTTTGTTTGCTTTGCTTTTCTGGCAGTACAGTACTGGGCTTGGAGCTTACATCCATGTCCTTACTCAGCTGACACTCAACAACTCGAGCTAGCTCTGCTTTTTTCTGGTGGTTTTGACTATGAAGTCTCATAGAGTTTTGCCCAGGTTGATTCCAAATTCTGATCTTTCAGATTTCAGATTTCTGAGCAGCTAAGATTACAGATGTGAACCACCAGCATCATTGTTGTTTTTACTTAGCACGTTTTAAATATCTTTCTTGGTATTTTTCTTAGGATGGAGAGCGGAGAACCTTAGATTATGTAAGTGTCTTGAATCCAGCTTTCCTCCTTTGCACGTTTTGTCTATTGTATGTCCTTCAAGTAGTGTAGTAAGATTAAGCTCTAGGGCTGATAAAGCTCAGTGGTGGAGTGGTTGACTATGGCATGCAAAATCCTGGGTTCAATCCTTTGCACCACAGGAGAAATAAATTAATACTAAGCTCTAGCCCTTAGATTAGCAGATAAATGCCCGAGAGCAAACACAGATTTCGTGTGGCATTCCCCACTCTGTATTTTCATATTTTGGAGATTTCTGTCTTTGAATAGTTTATTTAACTATTCATGCATTTTAAAACAAGCTGTTTATATTTACCAAGCATTTCATATTCTCATAATGTCTCCTGGGGGCATCCCCTTCCTTCCTTCTCCTTTTTCTTTCTCCCTCCCTCCCTCCATTCTTCCCTCCATTCCTTCCTTTTCCTTCCTTCCTTCCTCCCTTCATTCCTTCCTTTCTCCCTTCTATCCTTTCTTCTTTTATCAATTCCCTGGATATTTTTTTAAAGAGTAGATTTAGGTTCTCAGAAACAGTAGCATAAACTACATATTTTTTCCATGTTTCCATCCACAGGCGGAAGTAACATCTTTCACAAAGGTACATTGTGATAACTGATTAATCTTCACTGAAATATCCTCATCACTCAAAAGAGTATTGTTTATATTTCAGTTTACCCTTGGTATTGGTATTGTGCATTCTATGAGTATGTACGTACATCATTGCTATGTATATATACATTCTCACATTGGAGATATATATATATACTACTAGTATATACATATATATATATATATATTAGTGCCACTGTCCTAGAATCCCTCTGTGCTCAGGCCATCCTTCCTTCCTTCCTCTCAGCCTCTGGCAACCATATTGTTTTTCCTGACTTCATGCCTTTTCCAGAAAGTTTTGTAATGTCACATTATACATTATATAACTGTGCTGATTGCTCTTTCAATTTGAAGTATGAATTTAAGTTTCCTCTTTTTATAATTTGACAGCTAATTTATTTTTAGCAATAAATAAAATTCCATTGTCTAAATGTGCTCTATGGTACTAACCATTACCTGTTGTTATATAATCTAGTTGTTTCTAAGTTTGGACAATTACAAATAAAACCACAATAAACATCCATGTACAGGATTTTATGAGGAAATAAATTTTGAATCCCTGCAGGCAAATAGAAGGCCTACAAGGGCTGGGTCAATGGGGAGAGTTTCTTTAGTTACATAAGAAACTGTTTATTGTCTTCCAAAGTGACTTGTAATGATGGAGAACTCCTGTTACTCCACATTCTTCTTAGCATTTGATGTTGTCATTGTTCTGAATTTTGACCTTGCTTATTGGTATTAGTGCAGTTCCTTCTACCTTCAGAGATGGGATTCCATCTAGAAATCTTCATGGAAAATAAAATCTATGGACAGATATTAGGGTGGAGGGAAGAGCAATGTTAACTTTGGGTAATGTTTCACCTTCAGCCCAGTCACCCAAAGTGTGCTACCACACTGTATTTGGAAATTCTTACCTTGAAAATTGCAGAGGGAATTAGGATGAAGACTGGTGTTTTTGTGGAAGGCTATGAAAGCAGAAAGCACTGAAGAAATATTGAATGATGATTATAGTGATGGTGGCATCACTTAGTTGAATAACATGTTGAATTCTTGCTGAAAAGTACAGCCAATGGTGTCAATGCAAATGTGTCTGAGTGTTGAAATGATTCAACTTTTTTTATGGAAAGGTATATGGAAAAGAAAACATAAGGAGAAATAGCAATATCATCTTACTCAAGAATTTTCAAACTCAAAGGGAGCAATAATATAATTTAAAAGCACTTTAAGTATTATTTATAACGCCCTTTGCTGCAAAATATATTTTAGTTTGGAATCTCATAACTTTCCCCTTACCTATACAAGATCTTGCTAAATGAGTTCAAATTGGAACTGGAAGGGCATATCAAATTTTTTTTAAAATCTGATTTTTTTTTCTCAATATATTACAGGAGATTTTGGTTCCCAGATCCAAACTCCAGGACTTCATAGGTTAGGACCAGCTATTCATTCCAAAACATCAAATAAAAGATGAGAGTGGTTAGATGCAAGTGGATCATGCCTATCATCCTAGTCATTAAGGAGGGTGAGATGTGGAGGATTATGATGTAGAACTCAAAGCCAGCACTTGCAGGAAAGTCTGTGAGATTCCATCTTAAAAATAATCAACAGGGCTGGGAACATGGCCTAGTGGCAAGAGTGCTTGCCTCCTACACATGAAGCTCTCAGTTCGATTCCCCAGCACCACATATATGGAAAACCGCCAGAAGGGGCGCTGTGGCTCAGGTGGCAGAGTGCTAGCCTTGAGTTGGAAGAAGCCAGGGACAGTGCTCAGGCCCTGAGTCCAAGGCCCAGGACTGGCCAAAAAAAAAAAAAAAATCAACAAAATACTGGTTCAGAGCATGGTTCAAGTGGTGGAGAACCAGCCAAGCAAGTTTAAGTCCCTAAGTTCAAATTCTAGAACTGCTCACCCCCACCACAAAAAAAAAAAAAAAAAAAAAAAAAACAGTGAAAGGGAGCAGAGAGTGAGTGGATATGTGTAATCAAGCAGTAGCACCACAGGTGTGTTCCATGTTCATGGGGGAAGACAGCAGACCCAGGTGATGTTTGCCTCAGAACTGGTCAGGAGGGGGCTGGTTATGATAAGAACACCTGCAGATGCCTCGGACCTTCTGTCCACTCATTTATAGCTCCCGAGGTGCCTACAAAGTGACTACAGAAAGGGAGACAGATACAAAATGGAGGCTAGAATGCCCAGCTTTTTACTCTGTTTGCTGTTCGTTTGTGGGCCGGTGTGGATGGAGTCAGTGTTCTTCAGCAAAAGCATCTTTTGGACACCTGTTACCCGAGAATGCATTTGTTGCTATTGACTTTTCAGTTGCGAAAACAATCTTTTTTACCTTGCAAGGGTGGAAGTCTCTCCATATCTACAGGCTGACAATGTTCACTTTCAAAAAGTGTCTCCTGGTATTCCTGACCTTAAGTGGAAAGTGAGTGTCATAAATGATTCAGTCTCATTAAGCAACATAAGAGATTCTAGTTAGTTTTAAAGAAACAACCTCCTTCTGAGATGCACCATACTTGTGGGAATCCCTCTGGTCGATTGCTCATCAAAGCAGCATTCTGGCTTTGTTTTGTTCATGTAATATGCAAAAGAAATACCACATGTAATGAACAGATCTAATCTTAAGAAGTGTGTTAACAGTCTTGCATACTAACAATAAGATTTATCTCCAGGCTGACAGCTTCCTGTAGTCTTTTATTTTCCTAGGCAAAATTGAAAATTAGCAAATTAAATCACAACTTCTACACAGTAGAGAAGTACCTCGTTTGGGTTCATTTTCCCTTTGTACAGGAGAATATTTTAATAGTTAGAAGAGGACAACAACCTGCTAGTTTCCCTGCTTCTGGAAGCTTGCCAATTCTTCCATCCAAAGTGATCAAAGACAGTAAACACTGTGAGATGGAGAGATCTTTTTTAAGTAGTAGGGCTTTATTGTAGTTTTACAGAACAGTGAGACTCTGCAGGCATCAGAGGTGAGATCTGGGGAGTAAAGGTGTCATTTTTATCTTTCAGATTCTAAATGAGAGGATCAAAATGGAGTTACTTCATAAAAATACCAATTTCCCTTCCCTGAGAGCAATAGTATCGTGGGAGGATTTAGCCAGCCTAATGGTGAGACTCTCACCATGAACCCTTTGTACTCATCATATAGATGGCAAAGGTCCCCATTACTACAAAATCTGGCTTTTCGAGGTGAAAGTTGCATGCTCATTATTGCCAGATGTGATTATATGAACCTTCCCAGGAAGATAATATTTTGTTTGGGAATGATCTCTAATAAAATGATGTGTAAACCACAAAAATAAAATTAGCATCACATATGTGCTTTTCATGTTATGCCTATGGAACTCAAAAGTTTTTACCCACATAATAAATCAACTGAATTTCACAGTGAACACTCATTTTCTTTTCAGTATATTTGTAAAATCTCTGATTTAAGCTTAGAAAGTTTTCTTTTACTATATTCAGCAAGTGTATTTCTAGAGTATTAAAAGATTAGTTGGAGGCAGTGGTTCTGTGGCTCAAAGTGGTAGAGCACTAGGCTTGAATGAAAGAGCTCAGGGACAGCGCCCAGGCCACAAGTTCAAGCCCCATGACCAAAAAAAAATTAAGGAATTTAGGTACACATATAGCTCATCTTTTGGCAAGTCTTCCTATTCCTCCTGCTCCTTCATAAAGTTGTTACCTTGATTCATGATTTACCTGATTGCACATTTTTCCCAACAGACTGAAACACATGAAATACAGCCTTAGTTGGGGATGCCATAGCAAATATAGTAAGTTGTGTGTCTTAAACAACAGATATTTACTTAGAGTCTTAATATTGGCCAATCCAGGATGAAGAGGCAGTCAGAGCCTGTGACTGAAGGACAATTTCTTAGTTTGCACGTCTCTCTCTTCTCCTTGAATCCTTACAGAAAGAGACTAGAGGAAAAGTAAGTTCTCCTGTGTCATCTTAGCAGTCACCAATTTCATTCATAAGAGTACCACTCGTACAACCTTAAATTCCACCTCCAAGTAGTCACACATTAGTGATTAGGCTCTAATATACTCTTTGTTTGCAACTGAGTTCTTAAACACTTTATTTCTTAATATATTTCTTTCTTAGTATATTTATTTTTATCATTATTAGCATTCACTAGTTGTACAAAGAGATTTCATTTTAATATGTCCATTTACATGTACAGTACCTGTTGATCATAATCACCCTGTAAGTCTCCCTTCTCTCCCCTTCCCAAGCAGTCTCATGAATATTTCTTGTTCCATTTTCACACATGCATATAAGTTATTTTGATTACATTTTGGTCTTCCTCCCCTTATCATGTACCCCTTCCTTGTTTTCTTCTTGATTTAAGATTATCTGTCTTAACCACTCTGGACAGCAGTCTAAACATTGATAACCCTATGATCCAGCCATACTCTTGGCCATCTACCCAGAACATCACAAGACAAGATACCATAAAGACTTTTGCACATCCATGTTTATTGCTGCACTATTCACAACAGCCAAGTGGTGGCAGCAGCCTAGATGCCCTACAACAGATGAGTGGATCAAAAAACTGTGGCTCTTATACACAATAGAATTTTACACAGCCATTAGAAAAATAAGATTATGTCATTTTCAGGGAAATGGATGGGCCTAGAACAAATTGTGTTAAGAGAGGTAACCCAGGCTCAGAGATACACAACTTGCCAGTTTTGGAGGAACAGATATTCAATTACAAACACATATTATCCTATTTATACTATTATCTAAACAAAGCAGCTGAGATTAATGAATTGCTTAGAAGTAAACTTCTAAAAATTCCATTTTCCCACTTCTCATAATTCATAATTGCTGCTTGGAGATTAAGTTCCTATGTCTTTACATCCTTTCCATCTGCAACCTGTGGTCAAAGTCATCTTTGACCACTTCCAATTTACCAGTGTCTGTACTAGTCCCACTCAATATACCTAAAGTTCCTTTCATTTGTTCACAATTTTTTCTCACTAAATCATTCCTGATTCCTTTTTCTAACTCCATGTATAGATACATCTCAATTTCCTCTGGCTCTCACAATGATGAGACAATCTTTACTGTTACTGGAAATTCAGCACAGCTAATCAACCTCACTCCTTTCATTCGGCATGAAGAGAATTCAATTAAGGTTTGAGCTTAGTGAACATGCTAGTTAAGTTTAGTAGAAAGAAATATAACAAAGAAAGGAGATTGCACACATTGGCATACAATTCTGATCTTCAGCAATCTTCAGGGGATAGACATGAGCATTAGTTTTAAGTAGGAGAATTAGAGCAGCAGCCAGAGGTGTGTGTAGTTTAAAGAGTATTTGTGAAAGGTGTGGCTTGCCTGGCCATTATCCAGTTTTCTTGGGGTCCAGAGAAATTGTCATCACTTCAGAGGAACAATGTATTTCACATGTGATGAGTTCTCAGGCTCCTGCGTACAGCCTGGCCATTAGAGATAATTTTCTTCAGTTAGGGATGATCTGGCCCCAAAGGCTTTGTTGTTCCTTAGGGATGGTTTTGGTCTTGTCATAACGATGTTATTGATCAATCCTGCCTCTCTTGGAAGCCAAGGTGATTGCAAAGTAACTGAAAAGAGAAAGGTTGGAACAATGACAACCATGAAAAAGAGCACAGATGCCAGGCTTTTCCCTGCTTTTGGTGAAGTCACAGCAGCAAAACCAGTTTAAGTGTCAGCTACAAATAGACTTTCAATAGACTGAAAGCAGGTTTTCTCAATGGTGAAAAGGACAGCAATGATCTTTGTATTGTCTATGCGAACTTCCTATTCCTAAATCTGTACTGGGACCAGAAAATAAGTTGGACTGTGAATCTCCAAATATATACGTTATTTATATATGTATGCCTTATTTATATACGTTATTTATATACGTTATTTATATACGTATGCCTTATTTATATACGTTATGCCTTATATACGTTATTTCATAAAAAAACATGTGGCCACATTTCACATGAGATATCACCTCAGAAAGCTCCAGAACTTTCACTGTCTAGGATTTATACTCATTTTATCCTCTGCTTTACTATCTCCTTGTCTGGTCTCAATACATATAGTGGCATCCCAGAGAAGAATGATAGCCCGTTTATCATTTTCTGCTATTAAGGAAGAAAATAAAATACATGTTTATTGATATAATTTCAATTGAATACTATTTAAATAATTTCAGGACCACTAATGCGGATCATCAATCTAACGAGACTTTACATTCTTCATTTACTCATGGCTCAAGATAAGTTATTTAATTCTTTATTTTTTCAAACTTTTCCTCTATGCTCCCAATATTACTCTTACTTTTGCAGTTTTCTTCCATTTTATTTTCTTCTAATTTATCGCTTTTAAAATTTCTGCACCTTGAAATTCATTCCTTCTCTTTTCCCCTTAAATTGAGAAAGAAGTTGCATATCCCTTCTTGAGTTAAATACAATTAGTACTTTCATAAATTAATTCTGTTACTATTAAATCCCTAGTTATATCATTGTAAATGTGGATATGGCTCATTACCTATAAACACATGCCAGTATTTTAATTAAATAAACTTATTTCCTCCAGTATTTTACTTTAATAAATATATTACCTGATTTTTGTCTCCATTAGGCAACTTTTATTCACCTTATATTCCCTTCACTTTTTAACTCCTAGTTAAACCACCTTAGAAAAATACTGTATTTTTCCACCATCAAGTTTACATGCCTATTACATCTACTCTGATTTTTTTTGCCATATAAAAAGAAATATATACTCCTATCTTGTGACCTCTTCTGTGTTTATTAAGGATCCCTTACTTTCAGAAATTATTTAAAATTTCTGTTGCATTAAACATTATCTCTCCATTGAATTATTATCTAAATCACAGTTATTAAAATATAACCGATATGAATACACAGTGAATTCCCTTTCTAAGATAACCAGCCCAGTGATTAATTACTTTGTTTTCACAGGAAGAAGTAGAAGGATTTCAGGTTTGCAGTCACCTTGAACGAAGATTCAGTGACTGTGTAGGAAGCAGAAGGGCTCGGGGTATAGCCTACGAGGTAGAGCACTTGTCTAGCATGAACTAGACTCCGGTTTGTGTCCCTCGTATCTCAAAGTCAGTTATATGAACTTAGCATAGCTCTCGTCAGCTTGCTGTCTTGTGTAAGATTTGGAATTGTCCCGAGGAAAGGAGGGAGCCTGCCTCCCGGGTGATTGCCAGCCCTCGTGGCCAGCTTCAGCCTTTCCAGCATTTTGAGAAGAAATTGATTTGTTTGGTCCCTGATGTGGTGATCAGCAGTGTATTTTCGGTGTTAGTATCTTAGCAATGTTTTACATAGACATGAAGAATATTTTGTGGTATACAGAAATTTCTTAATTTGCAGGAAATTATTTCACAAAGTCTTACAAAAGTTTAAGTGTAAGAAAAAACCAAAACAACACATTATGCTGTAAAGTAGGTAGCAGTACCATACCACACTATCCCACATTCTTTCAGTGAAGAATTACACTTTTCACAATGAGCAAAAGCAAAAACTGTGGTGGTTTAATCCAGGAAATAAAATTCATTCTATGAGGAGGTCCTGTCTAAGAAATAAGTTGGAAATGTTTTCATAATTAAATGGCATGGTCACCATGAAGATATAAATGGATTATCTTTTTCTTTTTTTCCTGTCAGTTGCGGGGCTTGAACTCAAGGCCTCCTGGCTGTCCCTGAGCCTCTTTGTGCTCAACACTAGCACTCTACCACCCGAGCCACAGCACCACTTCTGGTTTTTAAGTGGTTAATTGAAGATAAGAATCTCATGGGGACATTTCTACCAAGACTGGCTTTGAACTCTGATTCTCAGATCTCAGAGTAGGTAGGATGAGAGACATGAGCCACCAGTGCCCAGCAAAATGGGTCATCTTTAAAAGTTTCATCTCTGAAGCTTCAAAATTAACTTGGAAACTTCAGCCATAAAAGTTTCTAATATATTTTGTAAGAAATATAACATTCATAACTTATAGTTATAATATTTATAAATACTTCTATTTATAAATGTAATGTTATAAATAGAACATATGAAAATGCTCTTGTATGCTTACTAATTTTCCCTTTGAAAAGTTTCAGTGTGTTTTGAATCAACATTTTAAAATATTATCTGGAATGTCATGATTTAGTAAGAACAATTACTTAAAAAACTCAGTCTCACATGTCTTATCAGTTGATTTCTTCTTCATTGATGATAACCCTTATAAAATCATTCAGCATTATCTCTACTAAAAGCCCAACTAATATATTTAGGGAAAATTAAAATACTGTTTCTATTATGGAACAATTCAATAGAGTGATTCAGAGAACCCAGGATAAGAAAAAAAAATAAATTGGGAGATTCCTACTTGCTTATTTCAAACTTAACCACAAATACTGTAATCCAATAAAGTAAGGATAGACACAGGAGCTAAGACTCCAGTGTGCTTATGCAACATAGGTACTGAAGCCTTTAATGAAAGACAACAAATCCTTAAGAAGAAATAGCTCGATGACAGCTGGATATCCACAAGCAAAGAACAAAGTGGGGGTAGAGACAGAAGAAGATGGCGGTGAAGCAACACGGAATCACATAGGTCTCTCTCTCTCTAATCAAACAGACATTTAGGATCCTAACGTGCGGTTCATTGCAAGAGTTGGACAACAACAAATATATAAACAGGGAATCACAGGGACATAAAAATCTCCTAACGTGTGCACATACGGATGGAAAACTGTGAAGATCCTCCCCCCCAACTCCCTCCCATATCCCCATCCGGTGCCAGCAGCAGCACGGCTAAGCCCGCAAAGCAGCCCCGTGGCTGCCAGGGTCTCCAGGACCAGAACCGACCAAGTGGATGCAGAGCCCCTCCCCAGCACCGGAGCTGGACAGCACAGAAAGACACCGCAGCATCCAGACCCAGAGATCTTCCCCAGCACCCACGTGGCTCAGCTACAAGAGTGGACCCTGCCACCCCCACAGCCCCGGCTACCAGCTGGGAACCTGGGGCTGTGTGAAAGCCACACAGGACAAACATCCCATGCACCCACAGGAGAAGGCACTTCAGAGGCCTGACCTCCATCCTGGAGGCTTGAAGCTAGCCTCCCCAGCCCTCTGCAGACAGGTCCGAGTGTGCAGCTGCTGGCAGATCACCCCCAGGTCTGGAGTAGGCACACAAGCTGCCCATGAGCTGGCCCCATGCAGGGCGATAACCAATCAGGGCCCCAAGTGAGCACAAACTCCTCCCAAGCACACATGGGAGCCCAGCCCTTTGGAAGTGCATGCCCATCCCAGAGGCTTGAAATTAGGCTTCCCAGCTTTGGCAGAAGACCTAACCCAGTGCCCAGCTGCCCGCAGAGAGCTCGGGCCCAGGGCAGAGAAAAGCATGTGGACAGCAGCCTGTACTCCCTTGTGATCCTGGGGGAACACCCCTTCCAAAGTGCACACCTATTCTGGAGACCAAAATCTAACCTTCCCAGCTCCTGCTGCAGACCAGACCAAGCTCCTTTCATCCAGCGCACAGCCAAGCATGCACATAAGCCATTGCTGGCCCCGGGACCCAGTGTGCACTACCCTACACGGTGTGAACTACCCGGAGCCCAGACTGGGCCGCCACCTGTCAGGCACAAACAGGCCAGGCTTGGGCCATGGCCCTGACAATCCTTGAACCCAAATGAGTAAGTCACAATGAACAATTACAAGATTCCTGAACAATCAAGATAATAAACCAAATCCAAAAGCCAACAATAATCCAGAAAAGGACCCCAGTGAGAGGGAAGAAGATATGGAGGACAAAAACACCATTAAATAAATGATGAAAGAAACAGCCAATGAAACCAAAGGAGAGATCCAAACACCATTAGAAGAAAGGACAGAGAAAATCCAAGACTCCCTAAAAGATATGGAGATAAAAACAGTAACACTATACACCAAGGAATAGAAGAAACATTCCTTAAAACAACAAGGCTATATACAACAGACCAACAGCCAACATCATATTAAATGGGAAAAACTAAAACTATTTCCCCTAAAGTCAAGAGCAACGCAGGATGCCCACTGTCTCCACTCCTCTTCAATATAGTTCTGGCATTCTTAGCCAGAGCAATAAGAATAAAACTAATTATATTCACATAGGCAAGAAGAATAAAACTAAATATACTCACATAGGCAAGAATTTAAACTATATTTGCAGATGACATGATCTGTGTTGGGAAAACTGAGCAGTCATATGCAGAAAACCAAATGTGGATCCTTGTCACCATGAGATAATATCAATTCAAAGTGGATCAAAGACCTCAGTGCCAGACCCAAAATTCTTAAACGACTGCAAAAAAGATTTAAAAAGTCATTAGAATTTATAGGTACTTACGTTATTCTATACAGATATGGAAGCCCAGGAGCACAACAGATAGGAGAAAGAATCTACAAGTGGCACTACCTTAAAATTAAAAAAAATTCTACACAGCTAAAGACATAGTTACTAAACTAGAAAGAGCCAATTGAGAAAAAAATGTTTACCAGCAATGCATCAGACAAAGACCTAATATCCAATATATACAAGAAGCTCAAGAAACTAACTCCCCCTAACTTAATACACCAATAACTAAATGGGTAAGGGAGGCAAGAAGAGACTTCTTAGAAGAGATAAGAGTGGCAAAGAAGCACATGAGGAAATGTTCATCATCCCTGGTGATAAAGGAAATGCAAATTAAAACAACCCTGAGATAGCATCTTACTCCAGTTAGATTGGCCAACATTTTCTATTGTAACAACAAATACTGTGGTGACATGGAGGAAAAGGAACTCTTCTGCACTTCTGGTGAGAATGTAAACTAGTATAACCACTCTGGAAAGCAGTCTGTAGGTTCCTCAAAAAATATGCATAGACCTTCCCTACAACCCAGCTACACCACTCTTTGGCATCTACCTTCAGCATCGTGGATCAGGATATAATAAGGACACCTGCGTATCCGTGTTCATTGCCACACTATTCACAATAGCCAAGACATGGAAACAACCCAGATGCCCCCAAATAGATGAGAGGATCCCTCAAATGTCATACACACACACACACACACACACACACACACACACGCACACGAATTTTACAAAGCCATTAGAAATAATAAAATAATGTCATTTGCAGGAAAATGGATAGAATTAGAACAAATCATGTTATGTGAGGTAAGCCAACATCAGAGAGCTAAATGGAGCATGTTATCACTGATATATGGAAGTTAGATCTAAAACACACTGGTATACAACAAACAGAATTCTAGATACTCATACACAGTGAGACTAAAAGGGGATAGTCTTAGGAGAGAATCACAAAGGTGTAATACTTATTTGCTTCTTCATACACATGTAAAATAATATGCATACTGAATCTCCAAAGATAGGGAAACAAAGGACTTTTTTCTTAATTTTTTTGTTTTTCTGGTGACTTTGTATTCTTTACATTGTATATGGTGTACTCACATGCACATCTGTGGGAGGGTGGGGGGAGGGCACAGAATCACAGGAAAAGGGATGAAAAGTGCAGCAATGAAGCTCACTGGACATTGATGAAAGTGAACTATGCAACTTGGTGGTGGAGTTGGAAAGAATGGGATTGAATGAGGGAATAGATTAAACTATGTGAAAGGAAATTCACTTATTACCTGGCATAACTGTAATCCCGCTGCATATCTCCTCTAAAACAACAATAAAGTAAATTAGAAAAAAAAGAAAAAGGAAAAATGACAAACTCCCAATGTTAACTATACCAAGAAAATAAACTTAGAAATGAATTTAGGCTTAAATGTAAAGCAGAAACTACAAAAATCTTGGAAGAAACCATTCAAATGACTATGTAACCTTGGGTAAGGTAAATAGATACCATGCCAAAAGCACAATAAACAAAAAATTGAGTGGAATTTCATTAAAATGAAAACTTTTTATTCTAAAATTATAGTCATACAGAAAGTACAAGAAAAGACCATGGAATAACAGAATTTATCTCCAAACAACATGTACCTAAATGGTGCAATAATTAAATTTAACAACAAAATTAAAAATGATCAAAGGGCTTACTTATATACATATTTCTTCAAAGCTGATGTACAAACAGATAAGTATATAAAATATGTTTGGTGTTAGTCATTAGGGAAATGATAATCATAAGCACAATAAGATACCAATTCACTTCACTAGTGGGATAATAATTAAAATGTGATCATAATAAATGTTGACAGGCAAATAGAAAAATTACAGCCCTCAATGTACTTCTGGTGTTTATGTAAAATATTATGAAGTAACTTTGCAAAACACTATGGTCGTTATTCAAAAGGTTAATCAGGAAGTTTCCATTTGAATATATACTCTAAAGAAACATATGCCTTCCCCCCCCAAAAAAAAAAAAAAACTTGTACATGAATGTTCATATACTATTATCCACAAAAACTAGAAATCCACAAACACAAATTAATGATAAAATACACTTTAAAATACACTTTGGATATTACTGGTCAATAGGAAGGCATAAGCTATTGATATCTGCTATAATAGAAGTAGACCTTGTGTACACTAAGTCTGCCAGGCACACGTGGCAGAGGCTCAGGCCTGTAAATTTAGCTTTTCCAGAAGCTGAAATCTTAGGGTCCTGGTTAGAAGCTAGTAGGGGCAAGAAAGTATGTGGAGATTCTTTTTATTTATTTTCTTTCACCAATCCTGGGGCTTGGACTCAGGGCCTAATCACTGTCCTTGGCTTCTTTTGCTCAAGGCTAGCGCTCTATCTCTTGAGCCACAGCCCCACTTCCAGATTTTTCTGTTTATGTGGTGCTGAGGAATCGAACCCAGGGCTCATGCATGCTCTGCAAGCACTCTACAGCTAAGTCACCTTCCCAGCCCATTTGAGATTCTTATCTACAATTAAAGACCCTACTCCCCACCCCCCCAAAAAAAAGAGGGAAGTGGAGCTGTGGCTCAAATAGTAGAGTGCCAGTTTCTAGCAAAAAAAAGCTAAAGAACAGTACCCAGGCCCTGAGTTCAAGCCCCAGAACCAGCACAAAAAAAAGTTAATGCCTAAAACCACATATGATATGATTCTATTTATATTAAATACTTTGAACAGGAAATTTTATAGAGACTAAAAACCCTGACTGGCCTCAAACTTTAGTCCTCAGATAGCCTCTTGAATAGCTAGGATTACAGTCATGAGCTCCAACACTTTTTAAGGCCTGTCAAACTGGAAAATGGTATAAGGTATACAGCATGTTTAAGATTTAGTGTATGTGGTCACAATTTTCTTTTTTTTTTTTTTGATTAGAAAATTTGTCAAATACTCTTCAAGGCCACTCTCTCTTCTGAAATATCTCACTTTCTCAATTGTCAGACAGCAAATCCCCTAGTGAGAAATTATTCTGATGCATGATCTTATGTGGAATCAATTCTATTTTGGTAGCATACCTACTTTCTTACTTACATATGCACTGTCTTTGCCCAGGGAATGGAGGGAAATTATCATCCAGGAGAAAGTGAAGAAGAACTGACAAATATGAACAAACCTCTTCTGGCTGCTTTTCCTGGGTATCTTCTTGAGATTTTCTTATCAGTGGTGGGAGAATGAATTCTGTTTGCCTCCCTGCCCTGTGAGACAATGCTCATTCGAGATTTCCAAGAAATAAGTTTGTAAAATGTTGCTGCAGTCGGTTTGGGTGAACTGTTAGAATTGTGTAAACATTTGGAAGGCATATTCACCAATCCGGTTTTCCTCTTGTTCTAAGATTGTTTTTAACTATTTCATCCATATTTTAAGTGTTTTAAACATTAATGAGGAAGAGTAGATGCTTTTTCTAAAAATTCAATAACAATAAATAAATGATTTTCTTCTTGCTGCAGTAAAAATCACAATTTCCCCAAAGACAGAATTATAATAATTCATTTGGGAATAGGTTTGTCATTAAAAAAAAAAAGGTGGAATGATGGTAAATAAATTACTTACCAAGAGCAACTAGTGTGGATCTTGAGCCTGGACCCTCCAGCATGCAAAGAAAAGGGATATGTAGGAGAGTGCAAGTATAGGCTTGGACTGTAAGCATGACAATGAGCCATGACCGGCTCTCTGCAACATGTGAAAAATGTTGTCTTAGTGGGCATATTTTCTATGAGATTTACAAAAGTATTTTACATTGGTACAATGACTTTCTGGTCAACATTTTTTAATGAAATTGATAAAATATGGCACAAATGTTCTTTGAGTTGTATTAACAGTGCCAAAGATCTAGTCAAATTAGAGATAGAAGAGACCAAACATACAGAAATCTAAAGGTTGACAGTTTTTGGACAACAGAGAGGAGCAGTCTGGGAGACGTATAGAAACCCTCTACGATGATATTGTTGGGTGCATGGATATGAGGAATAACTAACATCCAGAATAAGAAAAGATCAGAAGATACTGACTATATTTGGAAGCATGTACAGGGACAGAATAAAGTGTAGTTGTTGTTTTATTTTAATCTTATGCACCAAAAAGTAGTCAGAAGGCTTCGACCTCCTATAGAGGAAATAGCAACTCTAGAAAAACTGCACATGGCTATATACACACACTTATCAAATGTGTCAACTTATATACTTTATTGGCAATTGTGTCAATTATACTTCATTAATGTATTTTTGTCTTTTGCTTTTCTTTGTGCCGGTCCTGAGATTTGATATCAGTGCCCTGACTCTGACCCTGGGATTTTTGTTTTGTTAAAGGTTAACACTTGAGCCACAGCCCCACTTCCAGCTTTTAGGTAGTTTATTGGAGTTAAGAATCTCAAAAATTTTTCTGCCCGGACTGGCTTAGACCATGATCCTCAGATCTCAGTCTCCTGAGTAACTAGGATTACAGGCCTAAGCCACCAATGCTGGTTTTCATTAAAGCTATTTTTTTTTTAAAAAAAACCACAGGATTTCATAATGGCAGCATCAGTGGATGTATGATATAATTATGACAATTAAAGCTTGATTGGAATGAACTAAAAAATAAAATTAGAGGAAAAAAATTAAGACAGTGAGTATAGTTGTGAATGAATAAATAATATCTGCTTCCCCTCTCATCTGAAAAATAAGATTGCAATTTTGTCTCCTAGATTTACTGATGTGACATGATGTGATGAACCATGTACAAAATATCAGGTATTATTTCTTAGGAAAGGCCATCAATGGCAGTTCTTGAATTTCATCACTTCTTTACTATTCACTGATAAAAATGAAAGCACAAATTATATAAGGATGTACTACATCAAAACATCTTCACTTGCTTGGCTAACATTTGGAGCAATATTGTGCTCTGGCCAAAAACTTCACATAGCAGTTTTGAAGTAAATTAAAAAGTATGGGTCAGGCGCTGGTGGTTCACACCTGTAATCCTTGCTTCTCAGGAGCTGAGATCTAAGGATCGCGCTTCAAAGCCAGTCTGAGCAGAAAAGTCTGTGAGATTCTTATCTCCAATTAACTACCAGAAAACCAGAAGTGGTGCTGTGGATCAAAGTGGTGGAGCACTAGCCTAGAGCTGAAGAGCTCAGGGACAGCACCCAGGCCCAGAGTTCAAGCCCCATGACTAACAACAACAACAACAAAAAGTATCTTCTTAGTGTGCAAAGCCACTGATATTTGCAAGTTAATTTTTACTGCATTATAGTCCCTTTATATGAACTGATATGATTATGACTTCATATGCTTTAAGGGGCACAGAAATTTGGAGCAATAATGGAGCATAATGCAAAGTCTAGGGTAGTTATTATAAAGTAGGAGTTATAATAATTTTGTATGTTATTGAGTAGGTGAAAGATGATCAAATTTAGTTATGACTATAATTATTCTTTACAACAATAATTCACCAAAAATGGCTTCCTACTTGGAGGATAGCTTTTATTTTCCACTTCCAACTCTACCAGGGTTTTGTACAATGAAGGAATTATATAACTCAACAAGGATACTCTGTGTCAAAATCTGAACAATAAGAGTTGGCTGGCCTTAGATAGAAGGAAAAACAGTTCTTTTTTTAAGAATACAGTGAGCAAATACAATACTTTTGTAGGTTTTTAGAGAAACTAGAAGGTTTGTTGGTAGGAGCATTTATCATTTCACTCTAAAAACATTTTCTGTTTATCATAGGCCAAGCTGTCTTCTAAGAGCCAGGCTCTGGAAGTGGAAAAAAAAAAAAAAAGGTTAAGTTTGTATTCTCCTGGAGGGAATGGGAGGTTAGTAAAGTCAAATGAAAGGAAATAGTTTGCAGAATATTAGAATATATAAGTAGTATAGAAATAAATGTGTAAAAAGGAAATGTGAGGAAGGGTTATGTATTTGGAATTTTTCTCTTGGATGTCTTTTATCTGGTGAAATAACAAGATCAGCAGAAGTTAAGTAGATGTGTGTAAGGTAAATGAAGAAGCCACTGTGGCTCACACCGGGAATCCCAGCTACTCAGGAGACTGACATTTGGAGAACCGAGCTTCAAAGATAGCCCCGTGTAAATTCTGTGCGACTCCATCCAGAGTAAGCAGCACAAAAAGGCTAGGTGGAAGTGTGTCCCACATGCTTGAGCATCAGCTGAGCAAGCAAGCTGATCAAACTCCAGTCCAGGCACACACACACACACACACACACACACACACACACACACACACACACAGAGGAATTATAAATGAAGTAATGATTTTGGAGTGAGGTGGGTGGATGATTTGCCAAGCAGTACCAAGAAAACATTTTGAAAACTGAGTTAAAATAAATAAAAACAGATGCAAACATACTGCATGCTTTCTTAAGTCCTCTTGAGCTCAGTGGCTACAGATAGTGAATATATGAAGAAGAATGGATTCAACTTGATTGACCCTGAATTTGGGTCAGATTATTTTTAGACTCTGTTCTCCATCATGTTGACTATAGACTTCAGGAACATTTAATCATCACTTTGCTACTTTTCTCATTAAATGTTTCACCAGGTTACTCGATTATTCATTCATTCATTTAACTAATATTAACTTGCCTTTTATTATCTGTGAGGAACGATTCCTAAGATCCCTAAAAATACCAAAAGTCCATAGATGTTCAGTTAATTCTCTCACAGAGGGAGGTGCAGAACTTACATAAAACCTATGCACCTCTTCCTATGTATGTTAACTCATTTCTGGATTACTTACAACCTTGACAGAAATATAAACGCTATAGAAGTAGTTGTACTATATTGGGGGTGGGGAATAATAACAGAAGATTTGTACATGTGCATTATATCCATTCTCTTCTCAAGTATTTTCAATCCACTGCTGGTTGAACCCTTGACTGCAGACCCTGTAGACAGAGATGTTGGCAAGATATTTATCACTAATATTATTCATGGTTCTAAAGTAAATTTGAAGTTAATACTCATTTGAAATATATAATACAACTAGTATGATACCCTCAGGTTTTTACTCAGTAGCTAACTACTGATAATTCATCTAATGGACCTAGCACTAATAAATTGTTACTTTCTTACAGTATATGCATATTTGAGAAGGGTTCTTAAAGTTACCAATCTTAAATTTACCAATCCTATCTTACTTTACTACAACTCTAGGAAAACTTTGCAAATTTTAAGTTCTGCAAATGCACACACACACACTTTCAAAGGCATGTGGATCAATAACACTCCTTATCTCCAGATATATCTTACAATTTTTAAGTAATTTATCTAACAGAATTCTGGGGGTTTCATTTTCTAGTTATTACATGTAACGTTTGACACTTGATATTGAGAACCCATATGCCAACTGAAATAATTCTTCTAGTAAGGAGAAACCAAGGCCCAATGAGAGGTGATAATGCACACCTGATTAACATAGTCCAGCTGTGTATGCTGAAAACTTGCCAAATCAGTCATTACATTCTGTGACTTGATTCAGTTAAGCAGTTGTGAATTTGTGCCTTTAAAAAAATGCCAGAGCTAGGAGGTGCTTAAAGACAACATGATAAAATCGACTATATTTAAAGAATTCCACTTAGGCACTTTACATTGTGATTTGTGATCACACTGACTTTGTGAAATAGATGTTGCTATTTTGCTGAGAAATTTAACTTTACAAGATAATCTATGTGTGCTAAGTTCTGTAAAATGGCTTTGCTAAGTTTTATATGTCGGTCTGTCTGGCTTCACATTCCATATTCCTAAAAGTCTTCCATGGAGCAGCGTATTGCAGACATCTGGAAAGAAAGTCCATGAGACTCTAACCTCCAATTAATAAACAAAAAATTGGAAATGGAGCTGTAGTTTGTAGTTTAAGTGGCAGAGCAGCAGCCTTGGCTGGAAAAGCGAATAACACAACCCAGCCCAGCATTCAAGCCTCACTACAGCCCAGAAGCAAAAATCAAGGAAACAAGAAAGCAGTCCATGGAATTGGGATGTTAATTTGCCTCTTACCCCACCTCTGTCTCTTTATCCTAGTCACCAATTTGATCCAATAGAATCAAATGAGTGCTGAAACCTTGCTTGCCAGGCGCTTCACTGGTCCTACCACTCTCGCTAATTGGCAAAGAAAAAAAAAATCCACATACTGAGGTGCCAAATAAAACAATCAGTTTCAACTCACATTTTAGCTTAATCAGGCATTTGCAATGGATTTTATTCAGTTTTATTTTTGTCCTCTTTCATTAGAGCAAATGTTCATGCTGGCTCTTTGGGTATTTTGTCAACATGTGTTCAATATTTTGAAGGTCTTGATTTTGAATTGCCTTTTTTCCCCTCTCGGGAAAATTCATTCTGTGCTGGCCCTACTTTGGGCAGCTTTTCTTCTGCCCCATTTTCAATATTTGGCCTAAAAGCATCCAGCTTGGAATTTGGCACCAACTATGTTAGTTAAAACTGAATCCTTTGCTGTTCTATTTTCAGAAAACACCACCACCAACAACAACAAAAATTAAACAGTGGTTTTAAGATTTCTAAGCAGCTATGTGGAGTGAGGGATGCTAATGGCAAGTTAGGACAGGGTGGGCTCTTGGTATTTGTAAATGGCAGGATGTCAAAGAGTGCACCACAGTGATCAGGCTTCATAATGATCAAATGTTATATTTTTCTTGAGATACCACACAAAAATAGAAAGTTTCCTGCTGTCCATTTGAGGCCTCAATTTCCAGTGAGCCAGCCCTGGGTTCCAGCCAATGGACTGCTGATTGGTTTGGTAGGAAAAGTCTTTATTAACACTACAAAAATAAAGAATAAACTTAAAATCTTTCATGGGGGTATTTTGTGTTTTCTTTCTCCCAGTGATAATCAGGAGGAAGGCCTAGCCAGGATTTAAAATCTGTGTTTTACTTGGAGATGCTAATCAATGCAGCACATTTGAGACTTTCTGATGAGCAGTTATTCATGAGGGCGAAATCATCATGCTTTTTGTTAAAGGCAAAAAAATAAAGAAATTAAAAATTGAATCCTAACATGTAGAAGAGATACTCACTCTGAGAAAGCAGTTTTCAATTATAGTGAAAATTCAAGGGCAGAGCAGCAGCTTTTTATTCCCTTCAAGGCTAGGGATTTATGAGCTTTGAAACGTAGAGTTTAAGGAAGTTACGTTCATGATTTTACTCTAAATTATCCAGTAGCCATGTATTTGACTATTGCTCAAATTCTGAGGTATAAATTTATTCCACAATATTTTGTGAGAAATTTTAGAAAATGAAGGAACTGTTAGGCTCACATTGTTGTTGATGATGATGTTGTTAACCATTTTCTGAGTTGATGAGCTGTGCTCTTTACAAGAGAAAGTTCACCACTAGGATTGAAGAGCAACCTCTTCCCCTAAAATATAGACAAAGTCTGGTTTGGTACCATGGATAAAAGGACGCAAGGGCCTCATGTGGACCTAGAGATCTGCTTTTTTACTCTGATTGTAATTTCTTGCAGGAGAAAGTTTTCCATTGTAGTTGAATTTCAGATTTGTAATTGAAAGTTGTAAAGGTAAAGTTTTCACTTATAAATATTTAAAAGCATTTTATGGCATGATGGATTCCAAAGTTGTGAGTGAGCAAAAACAGCAGCAAAGGCATCTAGAACAAATAAGGAGGAAGAACATCTATAGTAGGTGTCCTTATCCATCCTCGAGCTGTCCTCTCTCTCTCTCTCTCTCTCTCTCTCTCTCTCTCTCTCTGGCTATCAGATCTCCTCTCTCCACCTTTACTCCTCACACTGTCCCAGGACTGAATATCTCCAGTAGGCAACAATTTCTTTGCATCTGCACCCCTTAGGCCATAAGTACCCTTCCAGAAGAGCTACAGTGCACTCCATCCATGACACCATTATTACCTACTTTCTTAATCTTAATATATTTCCAGGTATTTATTATCATCAGAAATATTATATAATTGGCTCCCTTGTTAGGTTCAGTTTCTGCCTCTCTTTCACTATGAAGGAAGTTGCACTCTTTCTTGTCTTGTTTCTGAAGGTTTTCTAGGAGTGTCTAGGATAATGGCAGATTCACAGTAGTATTCAACAAAATTTTGCCAGTAAGAACTAATAAAATGCAATAATTATTTTTTGCATGAAAGGTTTCAAGGTTAAAAATTATTTTCATAATATTATTAGAAATCATACCACTCTTCTCATCTTCTACAAATATGAGTCAACTCTTCTACCCTTAAAAGAATTGTTTTTGCTTGGGTGCCACTAGCAGAGCTTGAACTCAGAATCATACACCCTTACTTAACTTTTTTTTTTTTTTGGCCAGTCCTGGGCCTTGGACTCAGGGCCTGAGCACTGTCCCTGGCTTCTTCCCGCTCAAGGCTAGCACTCTGCCACTTGAGCCACAGCGCCACTTCTGGCCGTTTTCTGTATATGTGGTGCTGGGGAATCGAACCTAGGGCCTCGTGTATCCGAGGCAGGCACTCTTGCCACTAGGCTATATCCCCAGCCCTTAACTTTTTTTATTCAAGGTTGTCACTCTACCACTTGAGCCGTACCTCTACTTTGGTCTTCTTGCTAGTTGATTATAGGTAAGATTCATTCTGTTTTGTCTTCCTGGGATAGTTTGGAAACACAATTCTCAGATCTCAGTCTCATGGGTACCTCGGATTACCAGCATAATAATTATGTTATCAGAATTGTAGAAAAGCTTTGGATAATCATATTACGTGAAAGTAACCTAAGGCCTCATCTAAAGTTAATAGAGCACAGCAGTGGCCTTGAGTTGCATACTCCTCCACCTTTCATCCTTTTATTTGTGGCTTTCTTAGGCATCCTAGGCATGCAATTAAGCCTGCTGAGCTGCGAGCATAAAGCCTGAGGCTTGGTGATAGTGGCGGGTGGACACAATTTGTATTTGGGGACAGGTTTTTATAGACATCAAATTACTCACTTTACTCTAAGTGTACCCTGCACGCTTCTTTGTTATCTTGTTATAGTAGCAAATTTCTAAACCTTTTATGTGGCAGGATAGAATTAATACTATCAATGGATGTAGGTAATACCACTAAAAACTATCTAGCAATGATTAGAATAGCATTTTAACCCTTACAAGAACAATACTTAGCATACTCTGTATAGTCATTGACATCCTTTGGATTCCTTTCTTTTTCTCACTCTCACGCTTGTTCTCTTCACTCCTCTGAAAAAAAGCCTTTTTTTCCTTCCTTTCTTGTTCATTTTGGCCTTCTAGCACAGCACCTGGATCAGTGAAGTCACTAATTCACCAAGTAATTGTTTTATTGAATTGAATCAACAGGAAACAGAAGACATTGGCACTTGATGTCGACTCTGATCCAAGACTCAAGTGAACTATTCTGAGCCTTGATATCATAAGCTACAACTGAGAAATTTAATGCTCTGGTTCCTATTAGTATTTGTACCAAACTGGGTGCTGTGGCTCATGCCAATAATCCTAGCTACTCAGAAGACTGAGCTCTGAGGATCATGGTTCAAAGCCAGCCTGGTCAGGAAAGTCTGTGAAACTCTTATCTCCAATTAACCACCAGAAAGCTGGAAGGGGAGCTATGGCTCAAAGTGGACAGCATCCAGGCCCTGAGTTCAAGCCCTACAATTGACCAAAAAAAAAAAAAAAAAGTATGCCAAATGAAGGAGTATCTGTAGAGCATTCTTTTTTTTTTTTTTTGCCAGTCCTGGGGCTTGAACTCAGGGCCTGAGCACTGTCCCTGGCTTCTTTTTGCTCAAGGCTAGCACTCTGCCACTTGAGCCACAGCGCCACTTCTGGCCATTTTCTGTATACGTGGTGCTGGGGAATCAAACCCGGGGCTTCAAGTATACAAGGCAAGCCTTCTTGCCACTAGGCCATATCCCCAGCCCCTGTAGAGCATTCTTGATCCAGAAATTACAGACTAATTATTGGATTACAGCATTAATACAGAATTTAAACCAAATATGAATTAGTATCTCAAGCAATGGTCATATAGTTTTGCCTGCTAATTTTCAGAAAATGACCACATTACTATAGCAATTATTAAATTCTCATTCTCATTATGACTTTATTCCCTTGTCATAGCCATGCTGCACAAATAAATCGATCTCTTGCAACATACAATGTGCATAGAATAACTCTAGGAGGACTGTCTTTTATCAGATTGAAAGTTGATTTGGTAAATCCACCTCAGATGATTTCTCTGTCAAACTGGTAGGAAGAAAACCAGAGGGGAAAAAAGCAGACATTTTTATTGTTAAAAGTGAGGATAAATCTATCCTGGATGTAGATGTTATTAATGTTCTGAAATACATGGTCAAACAAAGTTACATATTCTGCACAATGTAACAAACTGTTGGGTAATAAGAATTTCCGTGGCTTCATCTTTCCAGCTGTTAGTGGAAATACTTGACATTTAGCAACATGCATGCAGCTGTTCATCAGAAAACAGAATTACCACATCTTTCCAGCAACTCTCCACAAGGCAAATCTTACTTCATGCTGCTGCCAGATGTTTTCCTAAGCCTAGGGTAGAAGTCCCTATACAGCAAATTCAAACACAATGAAAATAAAGGAGGGTAGGGGGACATTTAAAGCAATAGCAAAAACTTCCCTGAAGCACACCACTTTTCTAAGCTGTGTCTTGCCTTTCTGGTGAGAATGACCAACAGCAGAAAAGATCAATATGTATTCTTGACACTTCAGCTATCTTGTATCCCCCAGTCTCGCAAAAGCAACAAGCTTCAGCAAATAAAGAAGGTAGTGTTCCTGCCATCTTTGTAAGCTTCATCACTCTCCTCATTGGTAAGGAGGTTAGAAATCCAACATTCGATTGGAGGAAAGCCTAAACATGCAATGTAGGAAGTGTATCTTAATAACTAACCTCCCTCTACCCTTTTCTTTTGTCGAAATCTGAAGACTTCTAAGCAATGCCATTGCTTAGCAACAGAACAAACATTTCTTTTCAAGATGCAGAGGGAGATAAAAGTGTAATATGTGTTCAGTCAGAATTCTCAGGGATGCAAACAGCCCTCTGCACATCTGGGGGTGAAGCATGGATAATTATTCTTTTGTGGGGTTCCTTCTTCATGGAGAGGTTGAGGTACACTTGACAGAGATCTGACCCCAAATGTGTTACTGGGAATATTACTTTGCCTACACTTCATATTTCTCTGCATTTCAGTTTCCCAATGCATAAAACAACTGTATTAGATTAGTATTTCTCAAATTTTACTCATATTTTAGCTTTAGAAAAAGTTGAAGAAGATATTCCTGTGGTTTCAGACTCTATAGGTTTCAGAGATAATGCAGGCAACTCTACTTTGAAACAATCTCCTCTAGTGATTATGATACAGACATAGACCAAAGGGTGGGACAGATTAGACTAAAATGTTTCCATGGATCCTTACTATTCTGACTTTTTATGAGCCTAAATTTTTGAATTAAATAAGTTTAAAATGGTTCATAGATCAGCAAACCTAGTTAACAACTCTTTAGGAAAATCTTATCTCTGATCGAGGAAAGCTTTGAGCATTCCATAAACCTTATTTACCTAACTCTCTAATGACCAGAACCAATATTACCATTGGAAAGCCTCCAGTCCCTCAAGCTATTTTCCTTTTTCTTCTTTTGCTTCCTATCTACAATTAACTTACAGACAATGATAAAAATGGTTTAACCTTACATAAGCCAGAATTTTGTTCTTGGAATTCCTCTTACACTTTCTTTTTTAGTAATATATCTAACTGTTAAAGAATTTATGCAAGAAGTATAATTGAGTAAAATATATATAACTATTATCAAGGACATTACATAACTTAATGAAGATTCAATGAGTTCATGCATCTAATGTAGATATGGATATGTCAAAATCCCTTGCACAACTAATTGATGTTAATGAAAATATGGTGTTGCCTCTTCCCTCATTTTCCTCCTACTTTTTTCTCTTCAGAACTTCCTCTCCCCCAAGTTGTGTAGTTTATTTTCCAACATAGTACCTAGGGTGAATTACTTCACCCTTTGTCCCACCATTTCTGGACTTCCCCTTACCCTCCCCCAAGCGTAAACTTACATAAATAAGCAAAACATACCGAAATCAAAAACAGCGACAAAAGGGAACAGCAAAAACAAAACAAAACAATCACAAGAAGTAAAATAAAAAATCTTGTTTCCATGTCTTGGAGTTTTATTTTGATAAGCATCATTTTATATGATCATATGCAAATAGCTATTGAGCCTTTGTGATCCTCTCCTAAGAATATGCTCCTTCATTCTCACTGTGTGAATGTTTAGAGTTCTGTTTAATATGTCATGTCCAAGTATATATATATATTTTTACCATCCATTGTGTTTACTTGTAGATTTATAAGCACATTCTAATTACTACAAATGAAGGAAACCATGCAACCTATATAACCCCTCTGTACAATAAAAATAAATTAAAACAAAAAGAAAATGTGGTAATCAAGCTAGATGTTGCCTCCAGGTAGTCCAGCCTGATGGCTCATGCTAGTTACCATACTCTTTTAAATCCAGTTTATCAGCACAGTTTGGTGTTAAGATAGCATATAGTATCCTTTTGATTTAGGCATGTTTTTCAGTGCCTTCTGTTGATTCCTTGATTTATGTTGATTCCTTTCACCAAAAATAACTATAGAATGTACTTGCCATTTTAAAATGTGTGCTCACTTGTATAGTGGTAAAGGGCTCTATTTTCATAGAATTGCATGGCCTTTTGGTAAACTCACAAGTTTTTGCTTTTATTTCTTCTGATCCTTCTGCTGAAGACACTTTCTATAAATATTGCAACTTTGTTCACTTTATAAGCACTAATTTGCTACCAGAATGCCTGGCATGTTATTTTATATCCCAGAGATTAACCCTCCACTTGCATTATCTCTAATATGGTTCTTTTACTGATCATTTCCTGGAAGAACTCTCCTACAGATCAGTCAAGATATTGCAAAGATTTAATTTCCATGTATAAAAGAAACTGTATGCCTTTGGTCTCTTTGAGTCTGTCTTATTTCACTTAACATAATTTTTCTCCAACTCTATCCATTTCCCCCCAAAATGACAATATTGTTATTCCCGATAGATGGATAAAATTAGATTCAAATTAAAAACAAAAATGAAAACTGTACAGGGCCATATGCATATATATATACAGATGAATTGGCTGAAGTGTGGTGTACGTCTGGCAGGGCTGCAGGGTAGGAGTTCATTTGGACAAGTAGCCCACAATTTAATCAAGCGAATACCAGGAAGGGAAGTACGTTTTCACAGAGTAGGAGTGAGTAGAAGGGCTGAGGGGACAAAATAAGGAAGAGTGGACAAAGCTAGGCATAATATTCAATGTGTGTATATATATATATATATATATATGTATATATATATGTGTGTGTGTATATGTGTGTGTGTGTGAAAATAGAAACAGGTAATTTTCGGGGATGAATGAGGTTGGGACAGACAGAAGAGAATGATGGGAAGGGTGAAATGGATGAAGTTGCATTTCATCCATATACTGACACATTGAATTGAAACTCCTTTTACAAGCACTTAAATGTGATAATAAAAATAATAAAGGGGCTGGGAACGTGGCTCAGGGGTGCAGTGCTTGCCTAGCATGTATGGAGTCCTGAGTTCCATTCCTCAGCACCGCATACATCCAAAAGGCAGGAAGTGGCGCTGTGGCTCCAGTGGCAGAGTGCTAGCCTTGAGCAAAAAGAAGCCAGGGACAGTGCTCAGGCCCTGAGTCCAAGGCCCAGGACTGGCAAAATGATGCTGCTGCTGCTGATGATGCTGCTGATGATGGTGATTGGATTAGTAAAGCAAAATCTCAGGCCTCTGAACCTAGAAAGCAGGAGGCCGTGAAGCGCCCCAAGCAGCGGACTCTGGATGGGTGTGGAGGCTGTCGGGGATGATCCAAAGGACCAGCTGTGGACCCTCCAGGGGTGGAGACCCTCAGCACTGGCATTCCCGGGCAACACCCGGCCTGGACAGTGTTCACGGAGGGGGCGGCCGGCCACATCTGGCCCGAGCTGGTCACGGCAGGGAGGTGGCCGACTCTGGGCATGACTGCAGGGGTACCCCCCAGGATGGTGTGGAGGCCAGGCGTCCATGCCCGCTCCAAGTCGGCCTCCTCGGCCTCCGTGACCACTGCACGCCTGCTTGTGCCTCCAGGAGAAGGCTGGATCCATCTAGTGATCCATGGCGCGGGAGCTCACCCTGTCCTGTCACCAGGGGCCCCTCCCCTGCCGCCCGCCTTCCCCCCTCCCCTGCCGCTTTCCTCCTCCCCCCATATTCCTGATCTGTTGTTGATATGATGACTGGGTTCTTTGAAAAATGTCTCTTACCCGGTAGTGGCTGTGGCCGAGACAAGCGGTGCCCACCCCCACCCCCACCCCCACCCCGGGAAGCTAAACTTCCCCAGGACTCGGTGATCAGCATCTCAGTTTTTAAACGTTGATGATACATTATATCAAATGAACCACTTCATGAGTGGAAGTGGAAACTTTATGTAGTTTCTTCAAATAAATCTCCTATAAAGCAGGGGGTGGGGGAGAGAGAGAGAGAGAGAGACAGAGAGAGAGAAAGAGAGAGGGGATAGCTCGAGGATGGAGTGTAAATATACAGTAAATATGTGCACGTGTAACTCTATATAAACTCTCTCCAAAAGTCTTCTATTCTGGGGGCTGGGGGTATGGCCTAGTGGCGAGAGTGCCTTCCTCATAAACATGAGGCCCTGGGTTCGATTCCCCAGCACCACATATACAGAAAATGGCCAGAAGTGGTGCTGTGGCTCAAGTGGCAGAGTGCTATCCTTGAGCAAAAAGAAGCCAGGGACAGTGCTCAGGCCCAGAGTCCAAGCTCCAGGACTGGCCAAAAAAAAAAAAAAAAAAAAAAAAAAAAGTCTTCTATTCTGGTCTAAATGTCTGTGTTGCCTTTCGGCCGTATATTGAAGCCCAATCACTAAGGTGATGCTGTTAGTATACAAGAACTTGGGGGAGAATTTTAGGCCATGAAGGTAGAATCTTCATGAATGAGGTTTAGTTCCTCTGTAAAATTGGCTCCATTACCTACCCTCCATCTATAACAAGTATGAAGGTCTATTTCAATAAGAGGAACCATTTTTAGCATTCTACAGCACAGCAAAGTGATTGGAGCTGATAACAGGCGCCCAACACAATTCCTTAAAGAAATAAAAATTTTAGTTATGCTGATTATATCATATAAGTTTTATACATGTGTCAAATTCTCACATCATTCCCCATAAATACATACAATTACTATGTGTCTATTAAATATTTTTAAAATGGAAGAAAGAAGTTGACCTGCTTCTTCATTCTGCTTCTTCAAGAAGAAAGAAGCCACCCTAATCAGTGTGAAATCAGACAGCAAGGGGACCAGCAAGGGGACCTGGATTCCTATGTTGCAGAACTCTGAAGAACAAATTATAACACTTTATAAACATCCAAATTATAGTATTTTTGTTATAGAAGTCCAAATAGATCAAGTCACTACTTATTAGTAAAGTAAGAGTACATGGCCAATTTATGTTAAAATATTCTGTGATCTTGGGCTATGGTATTAAATTTTTTGTTTTATTATCTGTCACCTCTAATGTTCTGTTAGTGATCCTAACTGGAGGTGTACTAAATTTTTGCCATTTATCTTTTGTGATCATACATGCTCTGGAATATTAACCATCCACATGACCCACTCACACTCTTTTGCTTGAAAATTCTGTGTGTGCAACAGCCCTCGCAAATAGCTGTCTGATTACCTTCTTGGAAATAGCAACCTCATACTAGGTTATTCATAACCTGCTTTGTCTATCTTCATAGCTACTAAGATACAAGCATTTCATTTTGTTAAGGAAGTTTAGTTTTAGGGCCTTTTGGATTTACAAAATTCTTTATAAAATATTATGATCAGCTCTCTGCTCTCATGTAAATATATGAATGGATTCCAGCACTAACATTTCCCAACAAAGTGCTGTTTTGGAATCCTCCTACAGTTCCTTACTTCCATGTAACCCCTGCTGGCCACTGATCTTATCCCTGTTGTGGAAATCAAAAGAAACTTCCAACACCCTTATTTTAACTGTCTCAAAGACTACTAATATCCTTAGACTATTACAAACTGGCATTTAAAGTCCCAAACCTAATAAAACTTTTTCCTGTTTTAGTGCAATTATAAGACTTACAGACAGATGAGCTGATTGGCTTTAGACAAAAAAAAAATAAAAATAAAAAGAGCTGGGACACAGCAGTTGGAAACAGCAAAGAAAAGAGCACTTGATATCTTATATTTTCTAATAGTTTTGCAATTTTCAAATGTTTTATTTAATGCATCCAATCCTATTGCTTTTGAGTGAAATGTGATTAAGTCTATATCCAGGCTGATGGATGGTGTGTTGAGAAGATTTGTACTAGAGTTTTCTCTAATGTCAGGGAAAAACTTTAGAATCCAATCTGTACGATCTGAACACACTTACAGAGCCAAGAGTGTTTGAGTGGCTTCTGCTAATGTTTCCAGGAAACTAACTACCACGCCAGTACACGCCTTGTTGCCTGGTAACCTCAGGAACCAAGCTTCTACTTTGATCTTCAAGCACTTATGTGCCATGGGAACTGCCTCAGAACACTTAAGACCTGGAATCCACAGGCCAAGCAAAACTAAAGGAGTCAATTTTCAGAAAGCTCATAAGACAGTACTACTGCTTTCCATACACAGTCATTCAATTTTTTCAATCGAAATCCTGAGGTGTTGACACATTTCATCATCAAAGTCACTATTACTAATGTGTGTAAAGAATCCATTTATTTCCCAAGAAGACCTAGAGTAGTAAGGTTGAAGTGTGGTTCAGAGACTCTCAGCAACTTACCATACAACTTCAATACCTGGGTCCACTGGACCCTGAGTTAGCTGTATGCTAAGTTCTTTACATAAAATAATTCACTCAATAGTCCTGAAGATCAGAATAGACTAAGTGTTATTATTTCATTGCTTAAGCCAAGATATTGAGCTACAGAGGGACTAAATAACATGAAGAGATTTCAGAAGCATCAATGGTTGAGGTAATATTTAGATCCTATCATATCAACCCTCATGTTTGTTTCTATACAGCTCTAGAGACAATTCTGACTTTGGTGAGGAATTGAAAGAAATCCAAACTAGCATATCAGTGTAGGCCTAACTCTGACAAATGGATTTTGTATTATTACTAAAGCCAAGTCACCTACCAGATTTTCATTTTTTCCAATCTCAGATTTTCATTTTTTTCCTATCTCAATTGACACATGTCTTCTCAGAAAACTCACAATTTAAAAAAAATATATTATTTTAAAAGCTGGTTCATTCATTTACTTACTCACTTATTCATTAAGGTACTATGTGCCAGAAATAAAATTTGTGGTAAAGTTAAAAAAATTTCGATAAGGTAGGATTTTTAATTACTGAAATCATAATCTCTGTCATACTAATCTTTTTATTTGATCCACTTTTTAACATAATATGATTAAAAAATCACAACAGTACTATTAGCTAACTGGGTGTTTGTAAGGATTAAAAAACATTATTAAGCAGGGAACTGGTGGTTTACACCTATAATCGTAGCTATTCAGGAGGCTGAGATTTGAGGATCTAGGTTTGAAGCCAACAGAGGCAAAAAACTCCTTGTGAGACTATTATCTCCAATAAGCTAAAAAAAAAAAAAAAAAAGCCAGGTGTGGTACTATGGCTCAAGTGGTAGAGAACTGGCTTTGAGCACAAAGAGGTTCAGGGACAGTACCGAGGCCCCGAGTTCAAGCCCCAGGAACAGCAAAAATAAAAACAAAACAAGTTATTGAGGGAAAATGCATAATAACTAGCAAATCTACATATTTGAGGTATACTTGGTTTCAACCATTAGGAACACAATGATATACTGGAGCATTATGCATATGGCATATCATAATTCTATGTGTTATTATATTTAATGATAAAAGAGATGGCAAATAGCCAAGCACTGTTAGCTCATGCTTAATCCTAAAGTTTCAGAAATATGATCTTGAGATTTTAGGACTGTGGTTTGTATCTGGCCCACACAATAAAAGTCCATGAGATCCCTTTCTACAATTATCCACCAAAACGCCAGAAGTGGAGTCATGGCTGAAGTGGTATAATGCCTGTTTTGAACAATAAAAGGCTCAGGAACAGTATCAAGGCTCTGAATTCAAACCCCAGGATTAGCACCAAGAAAAAAGAAAGAGAGAGAGAAAAAAAGAGAGAGACAGACACAGAGAGAGAGACACACACACACAGAGAGAGAGAGAGAGGAACCAAAAATTGATGAATAATATACAAGAGAGCAAACATCTCCTTGAAATATCAGGCCACATCAGAGATTCTTCTTACAAATGACAAAGAGGCTGGTAAATGGAGGGAAGTCAAGGGAAATAAGGAATAGAGAGGGAATTATACCAGATAGAATGAATACCACAACAATAACAGTAAGGATAACAAATATTTATGAAGTACCTACTACACACTGGGCATTACATTGGGAGGACAGTTATGATACACGATCAAAACCAAAATTCTTGACTCTGGAACATACATTTCTATAGGAAGAATTAATACCAGATAATTATATATGTCATAATTCAAAACAGATATGATATGTTAAAATTAGAAATAAGTTAGAAAAGAGCAATAATAAATGGGTGATGAATTATAAGAAGGCAAAGAGGGTACCAGGCAGAGAGAAGAGAGCAGATTAAGCCCAGGAGTGAGCACTGTGGGAGAGAGAAGAGCAAGTGGAGAGGCACTGGGACACAGCTCGCATCACAGGGAGGAATGAACTGGCCGACCTCCACCCAGATGCAGAGTCATTTGATAGTAATGCTAGACAAATGCCAGGACATGATTTGTGCAGAAATATGAAAGCTATGTTAGAAATTGGGTGAGGCAGTATTAAGAATGGGCTATAGATTCAGATACTGATATTGTATTTTATGATGGATAAATTAACACAATCGATCACTATCAAACTGTCAATTATTATTATTAAAGCACATTATTAATGATGGGAAATATTCATAATATCTAGTAAGACTATAAATCTCTTACTTGATTCTCCTGTATAATGCCAAAGCAACACCAATGATTTAAATGTTTAGTGAGAATTTACATAGTACTCATTATGCAAAAGACTATACTTAAAAATTTTTCAGTTTCATGAAGAGATGATTAAAAATAAATGTGACTGAGTTAAAGTAGCATTTTTCTAGGGATCTGTCTCCTTCTGAGTTTCACTAGGAAGGGGAAACAACACATCAGGACAGATGACAATGAGAATATGGTTTGTGATTATATTGGTCATTATGCTTCTGTCTTCCTCCTTCAATTGACATTATTATTATGACTTATTTGTAAGGCTTTAAGAGTGTGTGTGTGTGTGGTGTAGCCATTGGGGTTCTATAGATAGAAAAAAATGAATTAGTCTTATGCCATAGTGAAGAGAGAAGACTGGGAGTATTATAAAAGCCTCCACCGAGACAATTTACATTTTTCTAAAGTCAAGTGTAAATTTCTTGGCCTTATAAGCTCAGGGACCTTAGAGCATACATTGTTAAATTAAAGGCAGATACCTATTAACTGAGGTCACAGACACTAAAGTATAAAAAATAGAAAACCTATTAATTGTGTAATAGGAATTACAAATGCTTTGGGGACTTGAAACTTGAGATCTTCGTCTAATGCATTGTTTTCTTTTGAGATACAACACAAGAGGCTGGAGTATTATGTGGAGAGTTCATGGAACAACAACAAAAAATCTAAGTCATTTAAATTTCCACAAATACCAAGCTTTTTGTTGTTGTTGTTGTTGTTGTTGTGTACCACTGGGGATCAAAGCAGGAGTTTCCTACATGCTAGGCAAATTTTCTAACAGACTTCCTCCCCAACCCAGTTAAAGATTTCTATTCTTTCCCAGTGGTACCGGTAATTGAACTTAGGGCCTCCCACTTGCTAGGCAAGCGCTCTCCCATTTGAGTCATGCCTTTTCCTATCCGTTATTTTTGATGTAGGGTCGTGCTTTTGCCTCATTGGTCTGGGCTATGTACTTATGTTTATGTACTTATGTACTTATGGCCTTGTACTTATGTTTCCTGTGATGGATGGTGACAGGTACATACTAACATGTCCAACCATTGTGCTTCTCCTACAGATGGAATAACGGAATATATACCATGGAGTCAGTAGTTGAAGTGGAGTCTTTTGAACTTTTGACCAAGGCTGGTACCCACTTCACTCTAGCTCCCAAGTAGCTAGGATTACTGGCTTGAGCCACCTTGTCCAGCTCAGGTTTAGATGTTCTATAATACTAATACAGGTAATTTGAGTCTAAGCTTCCTAGGCAACCTGAAAGTGCTCAGGGGAACACTGTAAATATACTTGTTTCACCATCTGTGGTCTGTGGTTTTATGGTTGGATTTCTTGTTTTTGAAAATTCAACCAGAAAATAAACGGGCTCTCTATAGCCCTTTTCCTAATGGCAAAACTTTAAAGATGTCATTGTCTAGCAAGAGTAACTACAAACCAATTCTACACTGTATTTGTAGCTTTTAAAGAACTTTAATGAGGATCCAGTCCTTACCCCAGCAGGAATCCACAGACTCCTTTTCCTACTCTACAGTCCTCTCACAAACTGAAGGTGCCTTGAGTCTCTCACTAGGTAATTATTCTCAATGCATTCTTTGGAACACACCAAGATAGCTGAGTCTGTGTATATAATTTTTTCCTTTCCCAGAGTTGCTGGAGCTCAACTTAGAAACTTTCAATTGATACAGTGCCTTGGGAATTACATTTTATTTTACTCTAAGATTAAGTGTCTTAGGAGAAATTCTGAAAGAGAATCCTCAGTCATGTTAAGTCTTCAGTCCTTACTCTGAATGCTGGCAAATAGGATTCTTTTACTTTTGCCTGCATAGACATTTAATATATTTGATAACTGAGGATCAAATCAAAATCTCTTCATGATGATTACGTGTACCTTTATTATGAAGCATTGTCAGAGAACACTATAATCAAATACAAAATATAAACTCTGATCTACATGTTCCAGTTCTTGGATGGCATCTTTCTGTAGACCTTAGAATGCAAAACTCCATAATTATTCAAAGTTTCCATTAATATTGCCTTAACACTCATGTTTGTATCTTTCTCAGGAGCCACATTTTTAGAGGAAGAGAGGTGGTACTAGTGTTTAAATGCAAGACCTTATAATCTCTCTTGACTTTTTTATTCAATGCTATCACTTTGCTTCTTAAGCCTCCACTTCTGGCATTTTGCAATTTAATTCAAGGTAGGAATTGCATGGCCTTTTGTCTCCTAACTGACAGAGAAATGAGCTCCTCAGATCTCAGCTTCTTGGGATTACAGGTATGAGCCAGACTCAGGCTCAGCCTCTATTTTTGTTGCATTTCAACTAACACTGAAAAGAAAGTATTTTCAGCTTACCCAGAAATCTTTCTTGAAAGCAATAAAATAGTCTATAGCTGAGCTATGTAAATTGATATTCATTTAACTCCAGGTCCAAACAAATCTCTCTACTGGGAAAAGCAGAATTCCCCACAGTTTGGTATAACCACTGCATGTTATAAGGCCACAAACAAGCGTACCAGCAGCAATTCACATTGGAACTATTTACATGGGAAATACGTAAAATATTGTACTTATTTTTCTAGAAATAAAGTCAAACATTCACATTTAAAGTCATCAAAAAGTGCCGTTTGCCTTGATGTTGAAGAGTTCTGGATTTCTAAGCTCTTTTCTTTGAATTTCTCCTTGAGTAACTTCTAAATTTCTTTTTAAGATCTTAATTTATTCCACTTTGACCAACCCATCTTGTAACAAATTTTGGTTGTTTTGCTCTATTCTTACATCTGTCACTGGGACACCTTGCGAAATGGCACTTAACACAAATCACCATTTTCCTAGTTAAATCACTCTTCACACCTTGTCTCTGTCCCTGCTGCCTTACTCTCCACATTGGGTGTATACACATAAGTAGAAACCTTGAACTCGGTGTAAAACTCCTTGGTCAATCACCAACCAAGTAATCCAGAAGAAAAATTCTGTAAAAGGCAAATTTCATTTAAGTAAACAAGAACGTATTACTACGGTATATCATGCACACACAGGCATTTAGCTCAATTATGACTAAGAAAACTGAAATAGTTGATCAAACAGAATAAGAGAGAAATCAAGCCAGTTAAACTGAGCATCTGAGTACTCTTTAACCTTCGTTCCTCAATTTGGCTGTAATTTCAATGGAACTTCGAAATATGTAGGATCATCAGACCCTGCAAATTCATCTGATGTAAAAATTATTTGGTTATGGATAAAATTCCACTTGCAAATTTCTCTAACAAATATATGTCTCTTTGTTCATCATGTGAGTTTTATCTCTGAAGGGCCAGTTTTTCACTCAGGAAAGTTATAAACACGTTAGTAAGATATTAACTTAAAAGAATGATTGTTAGGGAAGCAATGGTTCTCATCATTCATAGAATTTATTTAACTAGCAAACATTATTATCTTTGGACTAGGAAGGCACCCAAGGAGGTAGGCAGTGATTTTTAAATGTCTGGTTATGAAATATGAAGCTTAGGAGCATTGAAATAGCATTCATTATCAAAGAACCATGTTTTCTGCAAGTATTCACAAACAAATTGCCTTTTACCTAGATTGCTTAAAATACTGTCTTACATGAATAATCAATACTTTAGCAGTTAACTCTAATTGTGATTCCAATTGTGGTGTCAATTCTACACCCTGAATTGCTATCCAATATCACAAAATTTTTGTAATCTAGTAAAAACAGACATATATACTGTTTTTGTTCATATAAATGTATCAAATAACGGCAATAGATTCAAGCTAGATAGACAAACTACTAACTCTGAAAAACAGATTAAACAACTGATGACGATTCCAAGGCTCATGTACTCTTACATACACATAAACAATTTCCTCACAGTTTAAAAGGTTGGACATCAAAGATTCTTTGGCCTTACTTAAAAGAGTCTTGAAAGTTGTATCTGCCATGGAGGAGCTAACATTTACATCCTATTTTAAAAGTCTGGCTCTTCTTCTGATGTTTCATCTCAGTGAAAGAAGGCCATGGTTAAATATTTGAGTTTTCTTCCTTGGAAGAAGGAAATAGCCCAACTTCAAAATGTCTCAAAGGATCCTGGGATGTAGGCACGAGGGTCTAGCATCTAGCAGTTGAGTGAGAAGTCTTTGGGCTGTCTAGTAGAGAAATTATGATCCTCAACATCAGAGGAACAATGTGAGCTTAACTCAAGATTTGCATAAAAAGAACATTAGCAAGTCCTGATATCTAAATTGGGACAGCTAAGTAAAAACTATGTCCAAGCGGTTTGACATCCTTATGCGTATGCAGATAAGCAACAGAAGATAGCCTTTCAGTGGTTTGTAGTAACTACACTGACAGAGATGCACAGCTGAAGCAGAGGATTTAAGTCCATACACTACATTCCTTCAAAGTACAACACTTAGCGGCAAGTTTTATTATAAAGCAGTGAATCTATCCAGCACTTAAATCAGTAGACAGCATTTTAAATCACAGTTATTTGAGCATTTCTTATTGAAAGCAATAGAAGACAACCAGAAGAAATAAATCTGGTTGGGAAAGGAGCATTACTTGTGCTGGTTTCCCAATGTTATAAACTGGAGCAAAATTGTGCAGTAATTTTACAGATGCATTGCCTTTGTTCTCAGCGATGGCCAGGATGTTCTTTTTGTTTGTCTGTTATTAATTTATTGCCAAAGTGATATACAGAGGGGTGAAAGTTTCATACATAAGGCAGTGATTACATTTCTCATCAAACTTGTTACCTCCTCCCTCATTTTCCTCCCCTCTCCCCCTCCTCAGTTCCCTCCCACTTAGTTGTATAGTGGGTCTTTTACAGCATATAGTTTTGTAAGTATTACTACTGCATTGGTTCAACTTTTACCCTTTGTCTCTCCATTTTGTGTGCCTCTTCTCTACCATACTTCCAATAAATGTATATACAATACCCAGGGTACCCAAATCAGTTACAGTGACATCAGGGGTAAAACCCTGGGGAAAAAGACAAAAGAAAAAGTCATAATTTCACTTGGTATGTTGAAAATAACAACAACAATGATATACCACTTATTTTCAAAACTTGGAGTTCATTTCACTTAGTATCATCTTATATCTTCATATGGACATAGCTATTGAGCTATTGTATTCTGCTAGGACTATCCTATACATGTAATAATTATTACCAGTGAGGAAAACCACAGTGTCTATGTTTCTTTGGGTCTGGCTCACTTTACTTGATATGATTTTTTTCCAAGTCTCTTCATTTTCTTATCAATGGGGCAATGTCATTCTTTCTGATAGAGGCATAGAAATCCATTGTGTATATGTACCATATTTTCCTGATTCATTCATCTGGGTATCTGGGTTGGTTCTGTAATGTATCGATAGTAAATTGTGCTGTGATGAACATAGTTGTGTTGGTGGCTTAGGTGTGGTCTTGCTTGTAATCCTTTGGGTAGATGCCCCAAAACGGGGCTGCTGGATCATAGAGGAGTTTAGCCTTCTGAGGAACCTCCATACTGCTTTCCAGAGTGGTTGAACAAGTTCACTCTCCCATCAAAAATGTAGTAGAGTTCCCATTTGGCCACATCCCTGCCAGCATCTTTTTTTTTTTTTTTATTGGTTTTCTTGATAATGGCCATTCTTACTGGAATGAGGTGGAATTTCAATGTAAATAAAATTTTGATTTGCATTTCTCTTATGGCCAGGGATGTTGAGCACTTCTTCATGTGCCTCTTGGCCATTCTCATTTCCTCTTCAGAGAAGTCTCTCTAAGTCTTTAGCCCATTTATTAAGGGGACAGTTGCTTCTTTGAGGATTTGTTTTGGGGGAACCTAATTTTTTGAGTTCTAAGTATATTTTAGATATGAGGCCCTTGTCTGTTGTATGGCCAGTGAAGATGTTCTCCCAACCTGAGGGTTTTCTATTTATCTTGCAAGCTATGTCCTTTGCCATGCAAAAGCTGCAGTTTGCTGCAATCCTATTTGTCTAATCTTTCTTTGAATTGTTTTTTGTTTTGGGTCTTTATTAAGAAAGTTTTTACCTGTGCCAGTGAGCCCTAGCGTTTATTCCTTCTTGCCATGTTTTCAGGCTATCTGCTTTTACCTCAGGTCTTTGATTCATTTGGAATTGATTCTGGTGCAGGGTGATATATAAAGATCTAGCTTTAGTTTGTTACAGGTGTTTAGCTACCATGCTTCAAGCTGTATTACAAAACTATAGTAATAAAAACAGCTTGGTACTGGCACAAGAAAAGGCCTGAGGACAAATGGAATAGAACTGAATACCCAAAAGTGAACCTGCAGACCTATGGCCACTTAATCTTTGATAAAGGCACTAAAAATTTAGGATAGAAAGACAGCCTCTTCAACAAATGGTGCTGGCAAAATTGGTTAAACACCTGGCCAGGTATTTTCTCTTCTAAGCACATGTGTACATGAAATTGCTTACCTTTTGATCATCATTACATGTGTATATACTTTAACCAAACTGTACCTGGTACAGAACACAGCTCAGGCCATTTAAATAGCATGCCTAGGAGAAGCATAGATTTTCAACATGTGCTTATTTTGGTGTCTTGACAAACTATTAAATCATTCATTTAAAATGCCTGAATTACTCTAATCTATTTAATGACACTGAAGGAAGACAAAAAGAGGAAACCATTGTCTGTTTTTTTCTAAGGCACTACATTAACTATTCATTTAAAATACATTTTCAGTTCATAGAGGGGAATAAGAAGGTGTCTTTCTTGTTGGTGAATTGAATGGCTCTAACACATCCAAAACCACTTGGTTGTTTAGAAGGCATTTGATTCCCTGTCTTCTCACCAAGTACCTGATATAGCACTTTGAAATGTGTGTAGACCATACAGAATTGCCATGTCTCTATTTTTAAAACATGAAACAAATTTGAGGATTTAGTATGACCCCAAAAGAAAAATATATATCCCTGAGGACATGAAACAAGAGTAGAGGTCTTGTACTTTGTAGTTGTAAGAAAGAGTAATTGCTTAGGCAGTTTATTACTATGTTTACACAAAGGATAAAATACAGAATAAAGTGAATAGATGCCTCAAGCCTATAGGCATAAATGAGTCAGAAGATGTCTTGAATTTATGTGGAGAGTTTAGTTTGCATTATTGAGGCAACTGTTGACTCTGATTCACAGTGGTTTAATTCCTAGACAGAACATATTGCATAGAAGAACTTCATTGGGATATAGCTGAAAACAAAGACCAGACATTTATTTGATGGAAAAAAATTTCTTCTTCTCCCTCCCATATCCCAACATTTTATCTCAGATTTTCCACCTCACAAAGGAGCAGTTTTTTTTTTTTTGTTTTGTTTTGGTTTTTTTTTTTGCCAGTCCTGGGGCTTGGACTCAGGGCCTGAGCACTGTCCCTGACTTCTTTTTGCTCAAGGCTACCACTCTGCCACTTGAGCCACAGCGCCACTTCTGGCCATTTTCTGTGTATGTGGTGCTGGGGAATCGAACCCAGGGCCTCATGTATATGAGGCAGGCACTCTTGCCACTAGGCCATATCCCCAGCCCCCAATGGAGCAGTTTTGAAGTCCAGCTAGTCAAGTGATTGAATAGTAGCCTTGTGAACTAGAAATATGTAGAAAACTAGAAGAGACATCTTTATACCAACCCTGTACCTCAACCTCTTGTTTAGAGATAAAACACCTCTTAAACACTCAGTTTATGATTAAATCCACATGCTGTACCTTAAACATGTCTTGAATTTGCCCTTCCATAGCCAATAGCAACTCTCTAGTCCAGGCCACCATCAATTCCTGTGGGAGGGTTGGTGTATTCATTTTGCATCTCTTCTTGTTTCCACATTTTCTCTCTGACATATGTTTTTCCAGAGAAGATACCTTTTCCCCAGCCTTATTTTATTTATCTTTATTGAAAAGGTGATGAGCAGGGTTGTTACACTTACATGAGTAAGGTAATGATTACACTTGTTTTTCAACACTGTTACCCCATCCCTCATTTTTTTCCCACTTAACCCTCCCTGCCCTTCTCCCCTGCCCAAGGTGAAAGGTTCATATCCAACCTAGTGTCAAATGAGGATCATTGCGGCATGAGTTCATCCTTTGACCTGCTGTTTCTGTGATTCCCTTTCCCTTCCCCTGGTCGAATAATCTTATATATAAGACACAAGGTACAGAAAGCTAAGAAAAATGAGAAAGAAAAATAAAAGGAAAACCCACATATAGGACATAATAAGAACTTCTTGCTTCTATATCACGGGGTTCATCTTGTGACGCATCATCAGGTACGGTACTATGAACTAAGCAATTGGATTGTTGAGATGCCCTGTTAAAAATATAAACACATTCTTGTTCTTACAAATGAGGGAAACCGTGCAACCTACTTTTCTTAGAGCTGGGCTTACTTCACTTAATGTAATTTGTACTTTAACCTCTTGCTGATGCTTAGGAATAAAACATGATCTTTTTTTGCCATGCCTAGAGAAATCCCAGGTGCAGCTAACACCGCAGGCTTCTGCCACAGCAGCCCAATCTGAGCCAGCCAAGTTAATTAAGCGAGGCAACCCCTTTCTTCTTTATGTACCATGCCCCTGCGTGCAGTTCCCCTTGCCCAATTTCCTCCTTAAGTCATGACTATTTTTTTTATTAATGGTGTTACTTATGGACTGAATATGAAATGTTCACCATGTTGTAGATTCTGTCTACCATGGGTGGTGGTCTCTCAGGAGGTTATGAGAAATTTAGGAGGCAGAAACTAGAATGTAGAAGATACGCATATGGAGGCATATCATTGGAGATTGGATTTTGTTCCCTGACCCCATTTTTTCCCTCTCCCTCTAAATTTCTCTCAATTTCCCCTTCCACCCTGCCCTACGGTAAGTAGCATCAGCTAGAGGCTTCTGTTGCTATGATGTTCTGAGTCCTTACGGGCCCAGCACAAAGAGCTGTGATCTCAAACCATGATCAAAAATGAGAACACCTTTCTGCCTCCCACCCCCATGCTTGCTGCAGTGAAAGAAAAAAGTTAGCAACATACAAAATTTGGGTTGAAAGTGGACTTTTGGCAGTTGAAATTCCAATGGTGTGGTTTTGAAACCTCTACAAATATATGGTGGGAGGAATTTGGACATGTCTTGGATGCTGTCTAAAAAAGATTTCAGATGCAGAACCTAGAGCTTACGGACAATTCTGTTTGGCTAAAAGAGCCAAACTACTGATTAAAGAGTACATTAAAGAGTCCACATAAGGGCTCATATGAAGATGAGGCCTGTATTGGGAACTGGAGCAGATGCCATGTATGTTACTCTCTACTAAAGAGGGTGTCTACATTTTGCCCATGTCCTGAGACAGTCTATTTCAGAATAAATACCAAGGCAGTAGACTAGTTAACATGCCAGTGGGAATTTCACATAAACCAGTCTGGGGGCCGTGGCATGGTTTTGGCTAGGTGCTTTTAGCCAAGTTTGTAGTTGTTAAGTCCAAAAGTTTTAAGAGGGTGCATGTATACAAAACTGTGACCAAGAAGTGGTGGCTGGGGCTGAGGATATAGCCTAGTGGCAAGAGTGCCTGCCTCGGATACACGAGGCTCTAGGTTCGATTCCCCAGCACCACATATACAGAAAACGGCCAGAAGCGGCGCTGTGGCTCAAGTGGCAGAGTGCTAGCCTTGAGCGGGAAGAAGCCAGGGACAGTGCTCAGGCCCTGAGTCCAAGGCCCAGGACTGGCCAAAAAAAAAAAAAAAAAAAAAAAAAAAAAAAAAAAGAAGTGGTGGCTATTGAGAGATTAATGAACTAATGTAAGAAGGAACCAAGTGCTTTCCATCAGGACAATAGGAAAGACACCTTAAGGAACTCTCATGAGTTTGTAGGTGGCGCTTATGAGCAAGCTCAAGCCTAGACATTTTATTTACTGAAAAGCACATGCCTTCCAGAGAGCTCAGGAGTGCTCTGCTTACAGGGGGCTGATTAGGGGAGGATTTCCCTTGTTTGTCCATCCAGGTAGTCAGGGACAGTTAAAGCCATGATCCTGCCGGGCTCAGCTACTGCATGAGATGCAGAAGATCTTGGCTTTGGTCTCACATTGCCAGCTTTGCAGGAGTCCACAGTGCAAGAGTTAGGAGGACATAAAAGAATCCATATAAATTTCAAAAGATGTGTGGTTGAAGCTGAAGATGCAATGGAGAAGCCAGGAAATTAGAGATGCTAGAAATATGTAATGTCTCTAAAGGAGATCCACAGAAAATGAATGGTATGAGTTTGAGAAAAAGACTACATAGGCATAACAAGAATTTGGGAACAGAACTTCCCTAAACCCTTGCAACTTTTATCACACCACCACAGGTTCCAGATGGTGACCATGTAGCCACTGTAGTTATGGCTTTGTTTGTTCAGCCTTGTTTTGATCTCATTCCTACTATATCACAACTCTTCACTTTGGGGATGGTAACTTTTACAATGTGCATTTGTATAGTGGAAGCATAGAACTTATTTTTTTATACTATTGGGGGGGGGGTTCACAACTCAGAGTTTGCTGTCAATCTCAGAACAAGTCCTGGACTTGAACTTTTCAGCAATATTGGGACTGTGAAAATGTATGGACACTTGATTATGAAGGAAGTACATTCTGCATTGAGAAAAACATGAGCTTCTTCAGGGGGACCAGGTGTCAAATGTCTCCTCATGTTAAATGAGATACACTGATAAGGAGTGGATGGTGATGGTTAATCAGGTGACCTAGAGTCCTTTGAGAAGTGGCTGGAAGATTAGGAAATCACACATGGAGTATGCCTATGAGGTTATTTCCAATGAAGAGTAACTAAGTGGAGAAAATGTGTCCGAGAGGAGTGTGACACCATCACATAGGCTGAGGCAGAGATAAAATAAAAGCCCAGGGAGGGGTCGGAGGGAGATGAGAAGTGTTCCATGTCCCTCCTTTCTCCCCAACCTCTTTCTCCCTCTCCCCTCCCCTTCCTTCTCTCCTAACCACCAGCCTTGCTTCTCCCTTTCCCTTTCCCCTTCCCAGTCTCACTCCTCCTCCCTTTCTCTTTTCCTTTCTCTCCTTCCTCCCTCTCCCTTGACCCTCTCTCTTTCTTTCTCCCTGCCTTCTGCTCTTTAATATCCCCGTTGTCATAATTTCTCAGCATGAAAAAGTGATTAACGGTGTTATTACTTTATCCTGTAACTTCAACTCTCGAGTCTTCTTCTGTATCCTTTGTTGGTTTCGTACAGTCCCCCCCCCCCCCCATCGTATTATCTATGAAGTTTGATTCCTCAGTATTCCTTCGTGTTTGTTGGTTTGTTAAAGTTGCTCCAGGCCCTCTGGACCTGCAACTTGTTCTTCCACTGTGGCTTTTCTCCTCATGTCTGCATGCCAGCCTCCTACATGTTCTCTTACATAGGCCATTCAGTCTCTTAGGCACACTTTTCTCTATAAAATTATAATCATAAGTAGGATTCATTACTATATTTTTTAAACAGAAGCATGCATTACCAAATAATGTAAATGCTAGCAGTAAAAATTGCACTGAAGGACCAGATTTTTGCCCATATTTTTTCTGAAGACATAAGGAATTTTTTTCATGGAATTATTTTTAAGTACTTACACATTCTTGAAAACATCACAAAGAACAAATGAAAAATACGAATGGTGAAATTAAATCATGCTGGAGTGGAATAGTATCTTTTATTCAATTTTATACAAATTCATTTCACATGAAAAGTAAGGAAAAGTTCTGGAAAATTATTTTTGAATTTTTTCGTTGTTTATTATTTTTAAGAAATATATATTTATATACATATTTATATGCATATATCACTAAATCCTTAATGATGTACTTGAAGTCACATTGAAGAATACTACTTCTAAGCTAATTTTCAATAAATATATCTTATATGTAGATAAAATGGAAATTTGTATTTGAAGATTTTCATCAGTTTTTTTTTTCTTCTGGAGAACATAAAATGGATTGCACTGTCCTATCAGAAGTAGTACTGAAAAATATAGTCCTATTCCTAAACGGAGTTACTGAGTGTCAGTAGAAGTCTCCCCTGCAGGTGGCTGGCTGGCTGGTGGAGGCTTGGCCTTCTGCTCTCTGCGCTTTGGACTCCATTGCCTTGGCACCCCTTTGGGGCCCCGGGCCTTGCTGTGAGATGTTACACTTTAGGTAATATCCAATTAGTATTTACACATTTCAATATTTGAAATTGTAATATCCTGGAAATGAGCTGGGGCTTACAACCTGGCTCTTGCTCTGGATGTGAAATTTAGTTCTTTGAATAATTTAGATTGTGAACAGCAGACCGCGACTCTAGATAGTCAATGCCTTTATTATTCCATAGACTGGGTGGGCCGAAACACGGTGTGTCACAAGTGACTGGGGATGAGCCATGTGCTCCTTTGCACTTTTGTGTAGGTCCTCTGTGTGTCAGTGAGAATAACCACGTCCCAGGAAATGAATGACTTCTAAGGCTTACAGGACGAGCTTATCCATGGCTCGTAGAAGGATCCAGAGAAACTGAAAGGCTGTCTGTCTTTGAGAGGTTGGATGACCTAGACTTTGGAAGCCTACTTCCATCTTTCAAAATGCTTCAGATCATACCCTGGGTCGGTTAGGGCTGTCTCCTGCACCTCAGTGCAAGATACAGCTGAGCAACCTTGGTTGGTCCAGTAGCAGCCTCTCCAAGAGTTTAGCATGCTCCTTTCCTAGGCAACCCTGGGCCCATTTAGTGGAGGCAGTGGATAAGCAGCCGCCACCCCCCCTTTACCTTCAGATGGCACCCCTTTGGGGAAGCTACAACCACATAAGGCAAGGAGATCCCCTTAGAGTGACCTTCAGGTCTGGGCAGCGGCAAAACCACTCATCTACTATTAGGGAAGCAGCCATAAATCCTAGCCCGCCATGATGAAGCCCTTGGTCCGCATACCCACACTGGGATCTCTGCCTCGTAGCCCCTCCTAGCCGCAGTAGGTTATGAAGGTAACTGGACACAATTGCCAGCACTTCTTCTCTCCTGTGAGAAGGGGTTTTGCTGGTCCCTTTGCTGGCAAGAAACCTTTTCCTTTGTTGTTTGTACCTGGATGTCTGGGCCGTGTTCTGGCAAAGTCTAGTTGGCTCTAACAACCTTGGACTAAAATGGGTGAGAGAAAGGAGACAGTGTAGAGGAGACTGAAGTGCAAGCGCACAGGTTTTCCAAGAACTGCCAGAGAAATATTTCTTATGTGCTTGCCATGTTCTAAATACTGCAAGTTGAAAAGTTCCTATTTTCTTCAAGTTCATATTTTAGTACATATATATCCAAAGTATGGACATAGGACCACGAGGACCAAGATATCATGCATGTTATCTCTGTCATGTCTCTGACCTAAATAATTTAAGGAAAGGAAAATCTCACTTCAGCTCACAGTTTCTAGCATTTCTGTCCATGATGGTTGAGAGTATGTGACAAGACAGCAGCTCTCAACCTGGCAGCCAAGAAGCAGGGAGATAAAATGCCTGTTATCACTGCGACGATTTCTTAATTTCAGCACTTATCTTAGTTTCCTTAGCACTTTTCATTTTAGTTTCTTTCACTGACTGGAAACACCAACATTAACTCTTGAGCTACACTAACTAATTTTAGTCTCCTCCCCATTAACTCTGCATCGTTTTTACATTTTTAAAGTTTTTTTTTTAATTGTAAAGGTGATGTAGGCAGGGGCTGCAGTTACATAGTCAGGTATTGAATACATTTCTTCTGAACAGTGACACTTTCCTCCTGTTCTATAGCTCATTTCCAGCATAGTGTCCGATGACTCACTGCTGAATTAGTTGACCCTTCGTCCCACCATGTCTCAAGAAAGCCTTGGCCACTCTCTGCTTTGGATTCCTTGTCTGCAAAATGGAGATAATGTTAGCATTGCTGAATTGTGGATGTAAAAGAATCTTGTCCCTCTCTGTTCAAATGACCCCAGACCAGTGCAGGGAACCATCAGCTGAAAGTTCAGGGAAGCTCAGAATGAATATCAGAGAAGCTCCTATCTTCACTGCCATAGCAGAGTCTACCAACAAACTTGTCAGGTGACACATACATTTTACCAATTTTAGGAGATTAGTAAATATGAATTATCTAAGCATATTTAATATAGATTGTCAACACCTTCATTGGTTTTATCCTTAAACCTTAACCTATCCGTTGTCCTATTTTATACTTCCGTCAGACTTATACTTTTAGTTTTATTATATACAGCATGTATTTTTTAGTAAAGGTTTGTTTAAAATTTATGTCTGCCATCATTTCATATGTTCTACCTCAGGGCTCACATTTTGTATCATTTTGTATGCTCTATGTTAGGAATCACATATCAGTATATAGAAATGTATGGATTAAAAAAATTTTGAAGTACCATCTGATGCAGTCCTAACAAATGGTGTACAAAACAGAAGTATATGCATCCTGTCTTTTAAGTATCGTTTAATTTTTAAACACACGCCTTCACTTGTAATCTGAGCTACTTAGATAGAAAAGATCAAGATGAATATGGATTAAGGCCAGCCAAGGAAAAATGTTAGGGAGATCCCAGATCAACAGAGCATCCAATAAGGGAGCACCTGCTTGTCACTATACAAACATAAGGGCTAGGAGGCTCTCTTGGGAAGCCAGGCCTGACAAAAGCATTAAAATTACATGAAAATCAAAAGACTGGAGGCATGAGTCAATTGGTAGGGTGCTTGCCAAGCAAGTGTAAAGCTCCAAACACTATCATTGCCAAAAACTACTATATTATGTATTTTACTATATAATAGAAACATTTTATTTGTTATATGTAATGTATTTATCTCATAAAATACCATACTTATAGTATGTAGCACCTGAAATGTGTTTATTTTAATGTACTTACACTGAATTTAAAATGCATACATTGATTGTAACATGCACATAATATAATTATTTGAATGTGAATGTATTGTATAGCTTTAACAAAATGCTGCATATTTTATACGGTACATCTTTCCTTCCTGTAATGTGATTTTTAGATTTATTATTACGATTACGTTCAGTATAACATATATGCATATTGCATATACCTCATATATGCATCCTGTATTATATTTGCATTTTGCTACATAGTGTAGCTATATGAAAATATATCTATAGCTATATTTTACAGAATATTTAATGCTCATTTTGTATATTCTATATATTAAAGGCAAAGCACATCATATATTTATGCATGCACACACAGTGAAAACTAAATTTAGAGAGTTTTAGGAATTTAATCCTTTTTAAGTTTACACAACTTTTTTGTGGAATTTGTATTTAAAATTAGATCTACAATTCTAAGCTTGGTACTTAGCATCTCAGAAGAAGGTTGTCAGAGCTTCCTGCTTTTGAACTGTTAAAATTACTTTGATCCTATTGGTGCTTATTTTCTTGGACTTTGACTTGTTTTTTTCTAAAAAATTATACTCTTTGAGCTCTCCATAGAGACTGTTGTACTTCAGCTAATTCATTTGTAACCATTTTCATACCACCCAGAATGTTCACTTATAGATTAACAGGCACATTCTAGCTACCACAAATGAGGGAAAAACTGCAACTTCTATTTCTTTGAGTTTGGCTTGTTCACTTAATATATTTTTCCAAGGCTATTTCAGTATGAATGAGGCAATATAATTCTTTCTAATGGATGAATAAAACACCATATATATGATATATATTTCATAAAAATACCATATATTACACATATGTATATATATGTATATATATACACGTGTATGTATATCACACACATATCACATTTTCTTGATCCATTCTTCCATAAGGGGCTGGATTAATTCCTTACCTTGACTAAGGTGAACAGTGCTGCAATAAACATGATTGTGCTGGTAGTTTTATCATAGCTTTGTTTGTGTTTTATTGAATATAAATGCTCAGGAATGTAACTAATGGGTCATGGAGTAGTTCTATGCTTAGGCTTTTGAGGAACATCTATGCATTTTTCAGGCCTGATTGAACAAGCTTATGTTCTGACCAGCAGTGCATTAGAATTCTTTTTGACTGTATCCTTGCCAGCATCTGTAATTACTTGTTTTCTTTGTCATGAACTTTCCAAACCAGGGTGAAGTGGAAACTCAGTTTTGTTTTGATTTACATTTCCTTTATGACCAGAGATGTTGAGCATTTCTACATGTGTCTATGGGCCATTTTTTTTCTTCTCCTGAGAAATCTCTGTTTAAATCATTAGCCCATTATTTTCATTGGGTTGGTGCTTCTTTGAAGGTTTAAGTTTTTGAGCTCTCACTATTATAAATACATAATCTTTTCCCTTCCAGTGTAATTTAGGAATAAATTTCTGTTTGCTGGCTTCTGTGCTTTAAGTTTGTTGTGCATTGGACCATACAAGAAGTTCACTGTGGGTTACCAGTACCAATAATATTTACATAATTTATCTGAGGGGGTAGGCTAAGATGTTAGGTAATAAGCACTTTTTAATTTTTTTTCTTTATTGTCAAAATGTGGTACAGAGGGGTTACAGATTCATGTGAAAGGCAGTGAGTACATTTCTTGTTCTACTTGTTACTTCCTCTCTCCTTTGCCTCCTCCCCCCTCCTCCTCTCCTTTTCCCCCGAGAGTCATGCAGTTGGTTTACACCAAATGGTTTTGTAAGTGTTGCTTTTTGAATGGTTTGTTTTTTTGTTTTTCATCGATCGATTTTGGTATTCCCTCTCCCTTCCCCAGTTCTAATACCCGTATAAACAGTATCCAGAGCACTCAGATGTGATTTAGTGGTAGCAAGGGTACAGCCACAGGAAGGGCGTACCAGAGAAACAAAACTAAACAAACCAATCAGACAAACAGACAAGAAAAAAGAGGAAAAAAAAAAACCTGCGAGTTCACATGGCATGATGAAAATAATTATAACAGTGGTATACCTCTTGTTTCTGTAACGTGGAGTTCATTTCACTTGGCATTTTCTTATGTGGTCATATGGGTATAGCTATTGGGGTATCTTGGTTTCTACCATGACTAGCCTATTCATGAACTAGCATAGGGTTTATGTTTCTTTGAGTCTGGCTCACTTCACTTAGTATAATTTTTTCCAAGTCTTTCCATTTCCTTGTGAATGGGGCAATGTCATTCCTTCTGATGGAAGCATAGAATTCCATTGTGTATATGCACCACATATTCCTGATCCACTCATCTTCTGAGGGGCATCTCAGTTGGTTCCATGTTTTAGCAATGACGAGTTGTGCTGTGATGAACACAGTTGTGCTGGTAGCTTTAGTGTGGTCTTGCTTGTAGTCTTTTGGGTAGATGTCCAAAAGTGGGGTTGCTGGATTGTAGGGGAGGCTATGTTTAGCCTTCTTAGGAACCTCCACACTGGTTTCCAGAGGGGTTGAACAAGCACGTTAGAATTGCTAATTAGATGCATCCCTTTCAGAGAAGTTACAAATGTTACAACAATGCAAAGGTCTGATTTTTTTTTTTATGATTCTAGAATTTCTACCTTTAAATGATTAAAATTTTAAATTGTTTTTTTACTTCAGGACAGGAATAAGGGCTCATGATAACAATGTAAAATCTGCATATGTTACCCATTTATTTTTATTAAGTGTTTCTTGGTGCTTTCCTGCAAAAGATGTTTCTCTTATTGTCATCTCTAACATCTTTACTTTCACCTCGATTTCATTTCCCCTTGAGTTATCTTTAGTTAAACATTTATTCTAAGATTTAGATTAACTTCATTTTATATAAAGAAAGCTATATTTATCATGAGTGCTCATATAGTATAAGAGAGTTTTCTTTAAGTTAAATTAATACTGTCTTCTAACTAAGTGTCTCCATTTGGTGCAAAGTATGAACTGGAGGATTAAGGGCCTGACATAATTTCTATATTGCATGTAACTCTACAGTGATGAAGCAGATCCTCATGGTGCCACTGGATTTATATGGATGTTTCTCAATGAATGTCCAGAAAACATTTTCAATATTGTCTCCAGCAATATGGCCCTAGCAGGTCACTAAAGCCTCAAATAATTCTGTGCTATAAATAGAGCAAAGAGCAGAGCAGAGCAGGGTGATCATTGTCATAACGATATAGATTGATAGTTTTCTTTTTTTTCCCCTGTACATACCTATGGCAACTGTGCCTGTGAGAACTCAAAAAAATATGCTTGCTTGTGTGAACGCTGGGCTCAAGACCAGGTGAGCTGTGGGCCCAGTGGTCCCCTCTGCTTCTCTCTTTCTGTGTGTTTTTCTTACTTCTTTGGCTCCCATTTCCCATAACGCTGCCTGGGTTGCAGTTAGCAACACCCACATTGATTTGCACTCAGGGCCTGACATTATTGCTTAGCTTTTTTCCCTCCCTCAAGGCTGCCACTCTACTACTTGAGCAACAGCTGCACTTCCAGCTTTTTGTTATTGCTGTTAATTGGAAATAAAGGTCTCAAGGACGTTTCTGCCATGGTTGGCTTGGAACTTACTTTGTAGGTATCAGCTTCTGAGTAACTAGAAAATAAGGGTATGAGCCACCAGTGTCCAGAAACTAAGTCTGTTTCTACAGATCTACTCATCTGCAGTTTTTCACACTAGATTTGTTTTCAATTTCTAAAATTAATTAAGCATCATGCTTTACTTTTGTTTTCCTTTGCTTTTTTTTTTAGTAAGGCTAATTATTTTAATAGTAATTTATAATGTTGTATAAAAAATAAAAAATAAATGTTGTTACTTTATCATTGTATACAGAGTCAGTTTAAGGAAGTACCATAACCATTTAGGGGAACAATTAGAAATAAAGCTACTATCAACATCTGTGGAAATGTATATATGCCTATATGAAAAACATGCTTTTATTCATCTTGGGCTTACACATGACAATAGAATGGACAGGTCATTTACTAGGCATGTTTAACTTTCATATGTCAATCCTGGGGCTCAAACTCAATGCCAGGTACTCTTCCTGAGCTTCTTTTGCTTGAGGCTAGTGCTCCACTACCTGAGCCACAGGTCCATTTGTGGCTTTTTTGTTTTTATTTTTTGATGGACTTTCTGGCCCAGGCTGACTTTGAGCCACAATTCTCATATCTCAGCTTCCCGAGTAGCTAGGATTACAGGTGTGAGCCACTGGTTCTGGCAGCATATTTAATTTTTTTAAAGAATTTTCCAAACTGTTGTTTATACTCACTAATAGTCTAAGAGTGGTACACAGACATGACTGATTTGGAATTCTTCAGTACAGATGTGTTTCTTCCCTTTTCACTAACTGCTAAGCTGAGAAAAGTATTTATTTAAATTTATGACTTTTATACCTATTGTGTTCATTTATAATTTAAATTTCTTGTTCTGCAATATTAAACTTTGTAGAGACATAATTTGTGTCTTCAAATACAGTTTATTTTGTTAAATGTTCCATGTACATTTGCAGAATAAACAGAATATTCTGCTGTGGCTGGGTTAAGTACTCTATAAATGTCAATTAGGAATAGTTGGTTTGGAGTAGTCTATCAATTATTGAATTTTGGAATACTGTTAGTAGATGTATAAACATTTAGAATCATTATGCCTTCTTGGTGAATTAACCCCATGATTATTTTTGACTTTATTCTAATATTAGTAAATCCACCTAATTTTTCTTTTAATAATTGTGAGCATGGTGCATTATTTTTTTCTGTGCCAATCATGGGCTTAAACTTTGGGCCTAGATGTTGTCCCTGAGCTTTTGTGCTCACTCCTGGCTCTTTTGGTAGTAATTAGAGAAAAGAGTCTAGTGGGATTTCCTGCCTTGGCTGGCTTTGAACCATGATCCTCATATTTTAGCCTCCTGAGTATCGAAGATTCCAGGAATGACACATACTTTAGCCAATCTTTTCCTTTAAATCTCTGCATAATTTAATAATTAAAATTACCTTCATCTAGACAGCATACAATTATATATAACACTGCATTCAGCATGATTCCCACCTTTTAATTGATGTAGACTTATTTCTAATGTATTTGTTCTTTAATATAGTAGACTTGAATTTCCCAGAAGGTTATTGTTTTATTAGTCACCTGTGTTCTTTGCTTAGTTATTTTACTTTATCTGAATGGATAGGTTGTTTTTTGTTCCATTTCATCAGTATTACAGATTTATTACTGCTATTTCTACTGTTTTTTTAGTGACTGATTTTAATTATTAGTGCTTAGAACATTTTTGTATTAACTCTGTTGTTAAACTCTATTATACCACTACATTATGGTTTGAAGATGTTAACATCGTGCATTTTCATTCATACTTCCTAACTACTGTTCTTTATTGTTTTTATACATACTTTCACAGACATTATTACATGCTATTATTATTCCCTAAAATAATAAATTATTGCCTTGAAAAGTGGTAAGTGTTAAGAAAATAGTTTAAGGTAGCCACACATGTTTTTGGACACATGTGTTTGTTCTGCATGCATGTCTAGAGTTGATTTTCATTTGGTTGATAGATATGCTCACAAAACTGAATTAGCAAAGACTGAACCATTGTCCCAACGACATGGTTAGATTCCTGCAAAACTGGTCACAGAATTTATGTCAACTGACAGGATACAAATTATATGTCTTTGTGTACAAAGAGACCCTAATGTTTAGTATGTATATATATATATTTTTTGGCCAGTCCTGGGCCTTGGACTCAGGGCCTGAGCACTGTCCCTGGCTTCTTCCTGCTCAAGGATAGCACTCTGCCACCTGAGCCACAGGCCCCTTTTGGCCATTTTCCATATATGTGGTGCTGAGGAATTGAGCCGAGAGCTTCATGTGTAGGAGGCAAGCACTCTTGCCACTAGGCCATATTCCCAGCCCCTAGTTTGTATTTTTTTCAAATTTTTATTATCAAACTGATGTACAGAGAGGTTACAGTTTCATACGTTAGGCATTGGATACATTTCTTGTACTGTTTGTTATCTTGTCCCTCATAACCCCCTCCCACCTCCCCCTTTCCCTTTCCCCCCATGTGGTGTTCAGTTCACTTACACCAAACAGTTTTGTAAGTATTGCTTTTGTAGTTGTTTGTCTTTTTTTACTGTGTCTCTCTTTTTGAACCATTAGCATTGGACTATGGCACTGGCAATGATATTGCATCATGTTTTTGTAAAAAAGAAGTCTTGTAACACATGCACTTTATGTGTAAGGCACTGCATAGCCTTGTGTTTATGAGAATAAGACAGAACTTGAAGACTATCTGTGAACACAGTTTTCAACAAAAAAATTCACCAATATGAAACACATAGATACGAACACTTGACCAAAGTAGATTTAAACATTACAGAAATCATCCATTGAAGATGGATGATTTGCAGTCTTTCTCTTCATTTTTATTCTTATGTCAGAATTAGATATCCACAAAGATATCCTAGCCAACACATTCCAAATCCTTTCGACTTTTGTCTTTTCCTGATCTTAACATCCATACTTTACCAAATTGATTTTTTAGAGATCAAATTATACAACGTTTCTTTAGTTAATGACTGCCATTCATCTAAATGCATGGTATTAGTAAACTGATTTGTTGAATGGCATCACACACAACATTTCAAATTCTCAAACATCTTCCTTCTCTCCACCTCAGTGTATTTCCTCATTTAAAATTCTGTTGATGGCACTGAGATCTTCCATACATAAACCCTTCCAGTTTCCACCTCCTCATGCTCAAGGTCCTCCTTCCCATCACTTGAATTCCAGTCTATCGCTGTCATAGTTTATCCTGCCTTCAGCTTCATAGCTGACTGTGACTTCATAGCTGACAGCTTCATAGCTTGACTGTGCTCATCATAAAAAAAAAACACCCAGTGATGATTAAGTCCGCTTATTCTTATCATCTACACTTAAAGCCAATTATTACTCATGAAAAACCCACTGGAATATGCTACTGGTCTATTTTACAGAGTTTAAGAGCAAAATCAGTACTCCCAAGCAATTAAATTCACTTTCTTTTCTATTTCATCAACTCTATATCTGAAATGACTTTCCTGTTTCTCAAATTGAAAAGTATCTTCCACAATTTAAGTTCTCATAAGGCTATAGTTAGGATAAAATAGAAGCGCCTAGAAGAAAATATGAAGATGTATGTGAATTCTATAGATTTATGAAAATATATAGCCTCTGTACTTAAATTTATTTTCTGTCTGATACCATAAACATAGAATCCTTGCATTTTCTAAGGATATGATCTTTCCCATCGAATGTTTTCTCAGTTTTTTAGACTTTTTTTGCAATGTTTTTATTTTTATTCATTATCAATGCCTTCAGTAATAATGCTATCCAAATTTTGAACATGTTATCATATATTAAACCTGAGCATTCTTTTTTTAATTCAGATATCATTTTTACTATGATACCATTGTTTATAATAGCATTTCTTAAAAGAATTATACCTGCATTTCCGTCTTCATGATTTGACAGTATTCAGTCAAGTTTTGTACCCTCCTTCTTCCACCAAAATTTCTCTCAATGAAGTTGTAATTTTTAAATACATTGAGTTTCTTCCTTCCTCCACCTCCCTCCCTCCCTCCCTTTCTCCTTCCCTCCCTCCCTTCCTTCTTTCCTTCCTTCCTTCCTTCTTTTCTTCCCTCCCTTCCCCCTCTTTTTCTTTCTTTCCTTCCTTCCTTCCTTCCTTCCTTCCTTCCTTCCTTCCTTCCTTCCTTCCTTCCTTTCTTTCTTTCTTTCTTTCTTTCTTTCTTTCTTTCTTTCTTTCTTTCTTTCTTTCTTTCTTTCTTTCTTTCTTTCTGTCTGTTGGTCTATCTCTATCTGTCTTTGTCTCTGTCTCTGCTTGTCTCTCTTTCTTGCTGTTTTCTTTTTTCTTTGGTCCTATGATTGAACTAAGGGCCTAGGTGTAGTTCCTGAGCTTTTTTGCTAGCTGAATTATTAGAATTGTTATTTGTTTGTTACTTGCAGTTCAGATCTGAGGTAGTCATTTAAAATGGTCATTTATTTTATAGGCCCTGATTAGAAAGCTTCTATTTGCTTCCAGTACAACTTGTTGACTTGTTTCCTCAAAAATTTCAACCCCTAAAAGTTGTGTGTCTCAGTGTTTAACTTCAAATCTTGTTTTTACTTTTTTCTGAAGTGATCTCATTCAACCTGCACACATCGATCCCTATTCACTTCTTTGAAATCTGTATGTTCTGAACATCTACTTGGTCAGCAAACCTGCTTGGAGTCCAAATGAAGAAATAAAAGATGCTGGGTCAAAAAAGAGCCCTTTATTCCTATCACATATACACAATCCTGTTACACATATTTCTCTCACAATAAAAGTTATTTTTTTATCCAATGCTCAGAACATAAATTCTAGTAATTACTGAAGTCTCCATTCTTCAGTCTTCTCTTACCCAAGTCTTCAAGTCAATGCTGAGCACTATTTAGATCAATCTTCTTAAGTCATCAGTTCTCTTCAGAAACTTAATGGTTTTCTGTTGCTTATAGGAGAAAATGCCAAATCATTGAATAGACATTCAGATTCTTACACTATGTCAGTCTGACTTCAGTGTGAAGTTCATTTCCTGATGCTTTATTTCACAAACCTATTTTTTCTACCAAATATGGAACAATTGAAAATTTCACTTACATGAATATCAAAACATTCAATTTTTTTCTTCCTTTTGCTATAGTCTCTCAAGATTATCAAATTACACTCTAAATTTTCCTTACAAATATAACCATTAAGTCCTGGTTTCTACTATTTCTACTATTTTTTTCTGTTTTGAGTCCTTCCATTGTCTTCACATTTCCAAAGATAATAATTTACTTTTGGGAAACTTCTTTAATATCTAATACTCAAAAGAAGTTAATATTTTATATCTATTAGATATGCAACCAGGTTTCATAATTAAAAATTTTCTTAATACTTGTAAATGAAAGTAGAGCTTATACGTTTCTAAATTCCTCACAATGCCTAGCTTGGCACAATGCATTTACTCAAATGACTGTTTTCAAAAGATGAAGTAGCATTAGATAACAATTTAATCACTAAATGAGGTTTAATCCCGTAAGGAGGGCAATTATTCTGTTTAGCAATAGCAGAGTACATTAATTAGAGTGTAGTTGGAAGAAAGAAACCACACCAGTTATCATAGCAAAGAACATTTAAGAAAACAAATTATTGACTGGATATTAAAAACTGAAAATTCAATGTATCACAAATTCCACAATTACAAGAAGCAGGTAGACTGCTTAAGATTAGAGGATAAAAACATTAAGTTATTGAAGTGTAGCTCATTAGCAGGCTCTTCCCTGCTCAGGGCTTGTATCTCTTAGTTCAGACAGGTGACACTTGTGGCTAGGAACTGACCTGCCTATGTGCTGCGATCTTCATTTGGCTACAGGGATAAGCTTGAGGAGTAGTGGTGAAACTGGTTCTACAGCATTATGAAAACTCAAGAATTGGAGTGGATGACAGCTCTTGAGCCAAGTGCCCCTGCTGGAGGTAAGAAGTATTGTCACAGAGACACAGAAAATATTAAAAGGAAGGGTGGGTATTAAGGAGCACAAAGTGGGCCTTCCTTACTCTTGCTTTGGAGTCTTTATTGGAAAGTTCTAAAGAGAGTAGCTAGAAGGAGGAAAACATGGTGAGCTCAATGCTAGCCACAACATTGTAAAGTAAATACCAAAGCAAGAGTTTGAAACAGAAACTATAGCCTAATCACTGACATGCTCAGTCACCTTGTAACTTTGTTGACTATTATTTTATAAACTTCACTGAGGTAGGAATATAAAGCAACCAAAAGAAAATCTGTAGAGCAATATGGGTAATTTGTGTCATTGAGAGTCAATTAAAAAATAAAAATATCTAAGATATCTTTGTTAGTAAGGACAGATGAAGAAAACACTTGATTTTTCTAGTGAGTTCTTTGAAAGGAAGAGTTTTACCTTTAGATCTATTGTATAATTTTTCTGTGTTTCATTGGAAAAGTCAATGGCTATATATTTTTCTTTGCTTGCTTTCCCATTTTTGAAGTTAGGAACTTCTTCCTTATATAAACATCCCATAAACAGTCTTTTACTTTGCTGTAATCATATTCTCAGCTGTTTACTGAAACTCTCCTGTGGAATATTTTGTGGTACAACTATGTACCAGAGAGAAAGAAGTGTTCCAACAAATCGCTCTGTGGCTGGCTCAGCAGTCCTCTGGTAGGGGGAAAAACACATGGGAACTCGGCGCTAACTAGGTTGTATTTCTGTATTTCTCCTGAATTGAATTGCATTTATAAGACTGTCATAAGGCTGAGGGATTGGGCTGGGTGCCAGTACTAAACAAGAAGGATGCATGCATTCATATGTGTGTGTGTGTGTGTGTGTGTGTGTGTGTGTGTGTGTGTACATAATGGAATTCTATACGAGTATGTGTGGACATCTATATTCTTATATATACATTTGTCTTTCAAAAGTAGTTGGAAAGAGAGTGAGAAATATAAATACGGTATTTTTCATTCAAATTAATTTATTTTTTCCCTTGAATAGTTTGAAATGGGAAAAGCTTATAGAGTAGGAAGGCATCATCCTACATCTTCCAATGTCTGGCCAGCACACGAGAGGATCCTAGGGGTGAAGGGAGTATACTGCAACAGTGAGTCAATCCTTAAAATGATGATAAATTCTCTGTGCTTAGCCAGAGTAGGCGATATAAAACTGAACTGTAGAGTGAATCTGTTTGTATTGGTTTTGTTTTTGCATTTGTCATGTGCTTGGGAAGAGTTGGATTTACTCATCCCTGTCTGAGTAGATGTGATTCCTGGTTTAGATTTTCCTCACTACATGAGCAAAATCCTAAGCATGCTCCGCAGCGCATGGCGAATGCCGGTGCTTCCTCTTCTTGCTGGTGGGGACAGGCAGCATTCCTTGCTTAATGCAGGTACCAAGAATTGATTCTCTCCCATTGTTTAGAATAATTCTCTCTTAAGCCTGGAATAATTTTGTCACATATATACCTAAATAGTAAGTGGTCAAGTGGGACTTATTCAGTTCTTCTTTTTTCTGGGTGCCTGTCTTCAAAATTGTAAAGAATGTGTTTGTTTCAGGAAATGCTCAACTTGGTATCAGTTCGTGAATCTACTAGCTTTGCCTACACCCCTGTGAACATGTTTCTGGGGAGAACCATGAATTTCACTTGATTTATTTGTTCCTTTCTGCCTCTACAGCATTCTTCTCTTTCCTTCTTCCTCCTCCTCTGCTTTCTCCTTCTCCTCTTATTTCTCCTCCCCATCTCCCTCCCTTTCTTTTCCTTCCTCCCCCCTCCTCCACATTATCATCTTTATCACTGGTACTAGCCTTTAAATCCTATTACTTAAGAAAAAAACCAACAGGCTCAGTATGTTGTCAACAGAGGGAAGAAACTAGGCCAGCATAATTGGTTTCTTTATTATCAATGTGATTTACAAGATCATGTTTTACTCTTTCACCATGTCTATTTCAGAATAGTGAGGTAGAATTTTCCCAACCCCTTTTTTGTCTTAGCCTTAGGAAATACTTAGAACAAAATTAATACATGCAGTGCTAATTTGCAAAGACATATTGGTTAGTCACATAAAGATCTTCAAAATTTTCAACAAATACTTTACAACAATATATATGTGATACAGCTGGATACTTCAAGATATTGTATATTGATCAAATCAGGACCCTTACCATATCCATCACTTCCTGCATTTGTCTTTTTTATGGTTAAAACATTCACAATCTCCCTATTATTTATTTTGAAATTCATACTATCTCTTGTTAACTATATTGGCCCTACCATGACATAGGACGAGAGTAAGGGTTCACTGTTTTAGTTGAAAACAAAAATTTTATTACACATTCTAAAACTTGGTATGCAACCTTGTAATCTATAATGCAAACTTAAAGACATATGCAGGAATATATCTTCACTTCTCCATACTCAACCTCCAAAATTCCTAGATCTTAGAGGGACAGAGAAGAATCATTAGTCTACATGGGCCTGTATTGCAGTACATTGCAACAACACTGTCGAAAATATTAAGAACCCTGCTGTCCTGTCATCACTGTGTCTGATTTTGGTACCCTGGGTATTGTATATACACTTGTCTGAATCAGGAAAGGGAAAGTGAATATCAAAATGGTGAGACAACCAGTAAAGGGTGAACCAATGCAACAGCAATACTTACAAAACAATATGTAGTAAACTAACTGTACAAGTCAGGGTGGGGTACTAAGGTAGGAGGAAAGGTGGGAGAAAAATGAGGGAGGAGGTAATAAGTTTGACAAGCAATGTAGTCACTACCTTATGTATGTATCTATAACCCCACTGTACATTACCTTGACAATAAAAATTAAAATTAAAAATCCTTTATAAAGAATATATTAAGAACCAAATGTAGCACTTTTCTTATGCTTTTCTAATTTTTAAAACTTACAAATAAGAAATATTGATTTAACACTGTATCTTAATACATCTGAGTAGCCAGGCAAACATACCAATAGCCTATCTCCATCCCAGGAAAATAAGATTTTTGTGGCGGAGTCAATGCACAATTTCTGAAGGTTGGGAAGTACCCGATAGGAGACAACAGTGAGGTGCAAACATTTTCATTGAGGATCTTTATTGCTCTTCCCCAAAGTAAATGTACTTTTAAATAATAGTTGTATTAATGACCTTTTCCAGCCGCCTGTTGATTGATTATGTAACCTTTCAGTCTAGTATAACAGTGTGTGCTGTGTCCTAGACATCGATTTAGTTCAGTGAGAAGAAAGCATACAGGTTGACCTATAGAATAAGAATTATAAAACATGTGGGCTTAGGGAATGGCTGAATTCCAAACAGATTCAACAGTAATCAACTATTAACCAATTAAAAGAATCAAAAACACAGAAGCAAGGAAAATAGCTTTAATTTTCCCATGGAATTCTTTCCAACCAAATCATCACATCTTGATTTTAACATGGAGATCCCCAGATCTAAGTTTGGAGAGGAGAAATCTTAAACCTTTCTTTAGAAAAAACAACAACAGCATATTTGTATGTGTAAAGAAATGTATCACTAAATACATCTTATGTTCCATAGGTTAGGCTAGAAAACTATCATAAAACTCATCAAAACTGCATAATTTCACTCTTAGGAAAGTCACTGCTTAAAATAGCTACAAACACCTTTAAAGTAATGTTATATCAAGTTAGAAGAATTGCTCCCATCAAAGAATTTAGGGCCTACTGTCCAGCAATAGAAAAAACAAAAGTGAACACAATAAAGGAAAGTTGTATTTCATGCCATTTCTTCAATTTGCTCTTGGTTCTTTTTCTCTTGTATTTTTTTATATCTTCTAGAAGTGAGTCTTCATATTGATTGTTTCTATTCCTAGCAGAGACAGCTTTGAACAAAGAGTAACATCAAACCAAAACATTGTTTTATGCCTATGGTGGAAATACTCATGTGCTGATTTCCTTTTGAGCTTATACTACCCTAAATATCACCTTAGCTAGCTCTCAGTAATAGCAATTAAGATTGCATGAAGAGGTGTTGGGGGGGGGGAAGGGATGTAAAATAAGCAGCTACTAGGTGGTTTGGTGAATCAGGTCTCCTTCAGTTATGTGTGGGGACATTACATGTTTCAAAATCAAAATTCTTACTCGAGATGGAGAATTTAAGGGATTTAGGAGAATTTATAGTATTCATCCGAGAATCCCTTCTAAACATTTCTTATGAAGTTGGTTTATGTTTCCTAGTCCTAATTCTGAGAAAAAAACCAAGAAAAGTCAGGAAGTAGAGAACAGTAATTATTTGATGAGAATTAAATTTCAGTATGCGAATCACAAGCAGGTAAGAATTTACTGTACTTACAACCGAATTGAGAAATATAAGGAAAGGAATGGATTGAGGTGGGGGGGGGAGGGGAGTGAAGATGTTGACGTGATGATACAGATCAAGAAGCTATAGCTGATAGATAGAAATTGAGATATATACACACTGCTTTGTTAAATGGCCAAGCAAATCAATATATAACCTGAAATTAAGAAAAGTGAAGGAAGAGGGTGGATGAGGAGGGGTGGGTGGGGTATCGAAAGGAGTAACATTGATCAACATGCCCTGGACTCATTAACTGCTGTGGCAGATGGCAATTTCTTTGTACAACGACTTAAAGATAATAAAAATATTATTTTTTTTAGAATTCACAAGCCCTGGAAAGAATCAGAAAAAGAGGCAAAATTGCTGGCAGGTGAAGGGGAGAGAGTTGTGGCCAACATGTCTAGAATTAGGATCCCTGGCGCTCAAGCGCTTGCCCCGTCGTGATTTGTGACCTATGCATTCACTTGGTATACATTCCTTCCTTGTGCTGCCCTTGCCAGATGCCCGCACTTCCAGGGCTGATCTGGGATTTGAACCTCTAGCACCATGGGGTAAATGATGTTGTATTTCAAGTATGTTATTAGGGTGACACAGAGCTGACTGATAGAGGATTCTAACAAATATTAAATACTTCTCCCTTACAGAACCATTGTGTTTGTTTCTCCTACTAGAGATGTAAGAGATTTGTAGTTTATAAGTGTTCTATCCCGAGAGCGAGAATAATCCACTGAGGCACAACTTAAGGTGGTACTCGCTCCTGACACAGCCTAGTGCCATGCCCCCTCCTAAGGTCCTGCGTGACCCACGGGCAGGATTTCCCAGCCCCGCGGGTCACATACTAATACATATTAGTCAACCATTTCTCTTTGTTTTTTTTCTTGTGGACCGTTACTATATCTTTTCTGAAATACCAGCACTGGTATTGTAGGAAATGTTATTTTTATTCCCCCAAATTTCTTAAAAGCCAACATTGATTTTAGGCATCGAATAGAAAACAATGGATATAACCTTTTTCTTTAATATAGAACCTGTGCTTGTTCAATAACTTAGTAGGCAAAGAGATTTTCAAAGTGAAGTAGCATGCTCTATACTTTTGAGCCTATGACTGTAACAAAATCCACTGATGTCTTTTCATTCTGATTTCACAGGAAGTACATAAATCTAATATTACTGGCATTCATGACCCCATGTCACACTTGTTCCCAAAAAGCACACTCTGTTTTAATAATTCCCTTTCGTCCTCATTACCACCTTCTTACTTTCCTCAATAGTGCCATTTTCATGTTTTCTTGTATGTGTTACCTATGTGTCTGCTTACTGCTTTCTTGAATCTTGTTCATTTTTTCAACTCGGTCGTTTCTGCAGCTCATTAATTCCACCAGCCTGTAAATACCTTCCACTCAGTATGGAGGTCCCTCCACAAACAAGGAACTTGTCTTTCCCAGGGAAAGTTTGCCTTCCTCAACTTTAAAGTGTGATAGTCTTAGTTTCCTATGGCGAAAATTTTGGCCAATGGGAATTTAAAAAAAAAAATGAGGAACCTAGAAAATAACTTGTATCTCCAAATTGCCTGTAGACTTCCAAGCTAGAGATTTTTCCACCCAGAATCTGTCAGAAACGTGTCTCATAGCCAAATGCTGTGCAAGCCATGGGAAACAAGCTGTGCCTTACTGTAGCTCCGAGTTAAAGCAGCAGCAAGAACATTAATGCATTGCTCTGGTTTAGAACCCGTCTTTTTTTTCTCTCTAATACTTAGTTTTCCAATGAAGAATTAGTACTTTGATAACTTCTTTCAGGTCTGAAACTGTGAATTGTGAATTGTTATTTTGTATAGGTAAACTTTTTATTTACATAATGCTATTCTATTTTGGGGTTTTGATAACAGAACATTTGATGTGTGTGTGTGTGTGTGTGTGTGTGTGTGTGTGTGTGTGTGTGTGAGAGAGAGAGAGAGAGAGAGAGAGAGAGAGAGAGAGAGAGAGAGAGAGAGAATCCTGGGGCCTGAACTCAGGACTTTTCCTGATTCATTGGGAATGGAGTCTCATGAACTTTCATGCTAGGGCTGGCTTTGAGCTGCAGTCCTCGTATCTTTGATTCCTGAGTTTCTCGGATTTCAGGAGTGAGCCACTGGCACCAGGTTGAACACTTGACTTTTTATGATCCACCCTTGTTCCTTCTGGGCTCTCTGTCTTCGTCTGCTGCTATGTAGTTTTTGCTGTGCACTACATTTCACACATCCCCTCACGTGATGAAAAATGGATAGATTTCTCCTCAAAATCCTTCACTTCCCCTAGTAACATTTTGAAGAACACTCCGAAATGTGTTCCTACAAATAAATTTCAAAGAAATTTGGTAATATTTACATTCAGGAGGCGCTTGCTGGATTTGAGGGTGTGTGAATAGTTAAGAACCCCCACCCTACCCTCACCCCATCATAATCTGATGGATGAATTAGCCTACATGTCTACCTTCAAAGTGGAGAAGTTCACTTATACAGATAACACTGCCCAAACTTACCATTTTCTAATTAAAAACACTACTTCAGCGGAGCACAGGTGGCTCATACCCATAATCCTAACTACTCAGGAGGCTGAAATCTGAGGATTGAGTTTAAAGCGGGCATGGGCTTCAAAGACACTTGTCTCTAATTAACCACCAAAAAGCTGCAAATAGAACTGTGATCAAAAAAGTTTAGGGACAATGCCTAGGCACCGAGTTCAAGCCCCAGCACAAGCATATACACACAATATCACTATTTCATTATTTGTTTAACTCACATTTTTTGTTGTTGCTAATAGTGCAGATGTTGAATGCACTATCTATTTTTTCTTTTGATAGCCAATTCAGTGTACCACTAACTCCATAGTAGTTGGTGGAAGCAATTTATCATTAACATACGCAACCAATAACATTATATTTACTTGTGGGACTTCCATTACCTTACCTTGATCTACTTAGCCTTCCATTTCCCAAAATTATAATTTATTTCTAATACATAGAGTCAATACTGATATTTAGTAGCAATTTACTCTCCTTTATTATTTTCAGTGGGAGTTTTATTATTTACAAATTCTTTTATATGATTTTTATTTTAAGGTGATTGTCATATTCTTAAAGAACAGCTCACTGGAATTCTAGTTTGTAATTTACATTTTGAATTAATTTGAGAAAACTTTATCTTCACATTTTCTTAGGATCATATGAACTGTTTAGATCTGTTAGTAATGTTTTAAGGTCAGTCATATTTGCAAGTCCCTCTTCAAAAATTCTATCAATTCTTATGTTATTTGTTTTCCTGGCAACTGTTAAGATTTGTACCTTGGTTTTTGTTGTTGTTGTTGTTGTATTTTAGTTACCTTATTGTAAAATACAGTGTGTTGATCTGTCACTTTTACTGATTTACGTATTTTTGTAATATTTTGTACTTTCTCTTCTTTTCCCCCTCTCTCTGTCTCTCTTGGTCTTTGTCTTTCTCTCTCTCTCTCTCTCTATGTATAGATAGATAGATAGATATAGTGATGATATACTCAGTTTTCTTTTGTTTTTTATGTGTCATTTAACATTTTATCTTAAGCATTCTAATTGTGTTCAGATCTTGCATAATCTCTAGAATCATGTTAAACAGCTGTGTGGGTCCTCCTGGCCACATATATTTCCCCCAATTTTAAGAAAATACATCAAGATAAGATTTGGAATACACTGAACTGAGCCATCAGAGCATTCTTTTGTCCTTTGACATTACTACAACTAGTTTCAAGTCTTATATGCACATAACCATACCACACTTGTGTTTCACTGAATGTCACAGTAGACCTTTATAAAAGTGAATTTAAATGATTGTTTTTGACCGAGCTACGTATTCTGGTATAATTGGATCAACTACTGTAAGTAATGACTTCTTAAAATAAATTTTGCATTAAGAAAGTTAATGCTTTGTGTAACAATTTTGCATTTGTGTTTATAGTGAAATGAATTCTATTTTTAAAATTTTTAGTAGTACTATATTTTGGTAGTGTAGATTGAGTTACAGTTTTTAGTTTACATTGTTTATATCCTTATATATTTGAGCAATACATATTTATAGAATTTGATCAATTTGATATTTGTTTACATCAGTGTACACACAGAAATAAACAGATGACACATATATGTAAGTATGTATATGTATGTATGTATGTATTTTTTCCAGCACTGAAAATGGTAGACATTTTCCATTGCCTATTTTTTCATTATTATGAAAACAGGTATATGTGTGCATGCATGTTACATGCACACATTTTTGTTTTAAACATTGTATTTTGACCATTCCAGGCTTTCCAATTTTCTTACTTTTAATCCTTCTCTATTAGTGATAACCCTGATTTTCATTATCTTCCAGCTACCTAATTGTTCAATTGTTTCTTCATGAGAATCCACTTCATCAGCTAGAATATATGTATATGTAAAATTTGTGTTATGTTTGGTATGACACCTTCCACTCATTTTCTTTTAAGGACATTAATTAGCATCTTCTTCCCTCAATCAACACTGTTCTCAATGACAGTGCTTCACTTGTTTTGAATACAGTTACTGTGCTTGATCATGTTCTACTGCTTATCTTATGATCTACTAACCTACAAAATACTTTAAACTGGGAAACATTATACAAGTGTGATGGTATATAGTGTCAGGTATCCATCCCAGAATATTATTCAAGTTAATTTTATTTCTTTAAGGAGGTAACAAGTTGGATAAGAAATGTACTCACTGACTTACATATGAAACTGTAGCCCCTTTGTACTTTACTTTGACAATAAGGAAAAAAAGTAAAATTAATCAGGCACATGGTAAAAATTTTTTTTAAACACCATAATTTTGCTTCAAGCAATCTATGCTTGCAAACATCTTACAAAGAGTAGGCAACATGAAACCCTGCTGTCTTTATCGTCTTTTTTTAAAAAATCATATCACATAGTTGAATTTAAATGATTTGTAACCTTTTTGGATGTTTGGTTTTTGCCAGTGCCAGAATTTGAACTTCGGGCCCCCGCTCTGTCCTGTGCTTTTTGTGCTCAAGGCTAGCGTTCTACCACCTGAGCCCAAGCTCCACTTCAGGCTGGTTTGTTGTTGTTATTTGTTTGTTTAATTGGAGATAAAAGTCTCATTGCAGCAATGATATTCACTATGCAGAAAATGAGTTCCATAGAATTTGTGAAGAGGACAGGATGGAAAAGCTGGGAGAGAGCAGGGAGGAGGTGACACTGTTCAAAAGAAAGACACTCATGGGGCTGGGAATGTGGCTTAGCAGTAGAGTGTTTGCTTCATATACATGAAGCCCTGGGTTCAGTTCCTTAGCACCACATAAACAGAAAAAAGCAGAAGTGGCTGTGGCTCAAGTGGTAGAGTGCTAGCCTTGAGTGGGAAGAAGCCAGGGACAGTGCTCAGGCCCTGAGTCCAAGCCCCAGGACTGGAAAAAAATAAAAATAAAAAAGGGAAAGGCACTCATTACCCGACTTCTTAACTGCAACCCCACCTCAGACACAGAATTATATGCTTGTGTGTGTGTGTGTGTGTGTGTGTGTGTGTGTGTGTGTGTGTGTGTGTGTTGTCCCTGCGCTTTTGTACTCAAGGCTAGGACTCTACCATTTGAGTCACATCATCTCTTGGGGCTTCTTTGATCCTTAATTGGAGATAAGTGTCTCATGGACTTTCCTGTTTCTAGGCTTGCTTTGAACCACAAACATCAATTCTCAACCTCCTAATTTACTAGGATTGCAGGCATGAACCGCTGCCACCCACACCTCTTTATCTTTTGATTCTGTTTTAAGAATGGATCATCGTTTAATTCATGACAGTACTTCTTGTGTGCTTCCAGATCTGCGTGAATATGAGTGTATTAAGCAGGTTTCCAGTCAGTTGTGTAAAAGCTGAGGAGCAGAGTTAGTAAATGATGTGGGAAAACTATGTGTGGCTAAGAAGATGTCAAACAGTTTAGAGTTGTTTTGTTTTCAAAATGATTGTACTGTTCTGCATTCCCATAGATAATGAAAAAGTTCTTGTTGATCATCCATCCCAGCAATGTGTATTGTTAGTTATTTTTACCCGGATAATATTTCATCATTATTTCATGCTGTGAATTCATAATGAAACTACACAATGAGTACTTAAGTACTTGTAAATTTCATATTTTCTTGAATGAGATCTTTCTTCTTTCTCCTTCCTTCCTTCCTTGTTTCCTTCCTTCCTTCCTTCCTTCCTTCCTTCCTTCCTTTGTTCCTTCCTTTCTTCCTTCGTTCCTTTCTTTCTTCCTTCTTTCTTTCCTTCCTTCCTTCCTTCCTTCCTTCCTTCCTTCCTTCCTTCCTTCCTTCCTTCCTTCCTTCCTTCCTTCCTTCCACCTTTCTTTTCTTTTTTGGTTGGTTGTGGGGCTTGAACTCAGGGCCTGAGTACTGTCCTGAGCCTCTTTGTGCTCAAGGCTAGAACTCTACTACTTGAGCCACAGCTCCACTTCTGGTTTTTGAGTGGTTAGTTGGAGATTAGTGTCTCATGGACTTTTCCTCTCCAGCTGGCTTCCAACCAAGATCCTCAGATCTTTGTCTCCTTAGTAGCTAGGATTATAGAGGTGAGCTATAGGCACCCGGCTTGATGTGGCCAAAAGGGAACCCTACTACATTGTTGGTGGGAGTGTAAACTTGTTCAACCACTCTGGAAAGCGGTATGGAGGTTCCTCAGAAGGCTAAACATAGAGCTCCCCTATGACCCAGCAGCCCCACTTTTGAGTATGTACCCAAAAGATTACAAGCAAGACCACACTAAAGCCGCCAGCACAACTATGTTCATCGCAGCACAACTCATCATTGCTAAAACATGCAACCAACCTAGATGCCCCTCAGTAGATGAGTGGATCAGGAAACTGTGGTATATATACAGAATGAGATTTCTTTTCAGATATTGTACCCATTTTTAAGAAGGTTCGCTAGTTTTCATTAAAGAATTCTTTGTGTATTTTGGAAACAGATGTTTTAACTCAGTATGCTCTGAGAATCTTTTCTCCTTACTTTATGTAACTTTTGCATTTTCAAAGCATACTACTAAATGGATCAGAAGTTTTCTACTGACTGATTACTCTTTTATCAGTCATACTTTTGATTATATCTATAAACACCACTAAATGCATGATCAAGTACATTGCTTTTTTATTGTTTCTACTAGGACTTTTATAGTATTTCTCTTACATTTAAGTCTATTAATCATCTTTGGTTAAAAAATTAAGTAAGATCTGCATGCACATTCATAACTGTATATTTTCTTATTTATCTCCATTTGTTGAAAAAGATATTTTATTGAATTCCTTTGTTCCTGTGTCAAATGGCAGGTGATTGTATTTATCTAGATATTTTTCTCTGTTTGGTCTTCTGTCTCATTGATATATTTATTTTTCACTAATATAGAACTGTATTTGAATACTGTGGTTTTATAGAAAATTTAAAGTTGGTTAATCTGGATTCCTAACAATTTTGGTTCCTAGTATTGCAAAGTGTATTGTGGATTTTTAAAACATTTTAAACATCAACTTTAGTTCACATTTTTAAAATCTACAAATAAATAACATTTTATTGAGATTTTATTTTATCTATAAAAAGTTTGGTAGTAGGGCAACTAATTAGTATTGTCTTCCAAATTTTTGAACACAGAATGCAAATGCTTTTATGTAAAATTTTAAAATTTATTTAATATAATTTTCCACATGTAGAGTCCATATATACATTGCATTTTTGTTTTTTCTCTCTAATATAGATATATTTCACTTTTGCTTTTGCTCTATTTTTTATACTGCTTATAACTCCAGTGAGAGAGAACTTCCTTTCTCCAATCTTAGGGGAAATGCATTTAGTTTCTCCTCATTAAGTTTAACATTAGCTGCAGGCTTTTGTATATATTCTTTATAAGTTGAAGAATTTTCCATTTCTAGTTTGATCAAAGGTTTTTCTTTCTTTTGCGTCATGAATGAGCTTTTATTTAATAAGTTTTATCCTTATACATAGTGATGCAGTTGCAATTTACTTTTCTTGGCTATTTGATGCAGTGTATTATTATATTATAGTAATTTTCCATTGCTGAGTTAGCCTTGTGTACTTGGAATGAAGCCCATTTTATTATGGTGCTTAATTCTTTCCTTCCATTGTTATACTCATTTACTATTTTTAAAATTTATTTCTTTATTGTTAAAGTGATGAACAGAGTGGTTACAGTTTCATATGTAAGGCAGTGTGTACATATCTTATCCAACTTGTATTTTGTTGATTAAAACAAAAGATAATATCCTATTTATTTCCTTTCTTGTAATGCAGTATCAGGTTTTTTTTAAAGGCAATGCTTGCTTTATTGTGTAATTTAAAATGTTTTATCATCTGTTTTCTGGAAAAGATAGAAGACAATTGATGTCAGTTCCTATGTGCATTTTTGGCAGAATTTAGTCATGAAACTGTTTTGGCAAGGTCTCTTCTTTTGGGGAAATGTATTGTCTATCATATTTCTTTCAGAGATATTATTTTAATTATATTCTACTGTCCTTGTGCGAGTTTTTCAACTTATACCTTTCAAGAAAGGTATTCTTTTTTTTTTCTAGAGACACAATTTGGGGGAACATTGGGTTGTTCAAAATAGTCATTATCTTTTATAATGTACATAGCATCAGTAGTGTTTACTCTTCTTTGCATTTATAATATTAGTATTTGTATCTTCACTTTTTTTCTTGTTAGTTTGTTATTTTAGTGATAGTGATCTCAGAGAAGCACAATGGTTTTATCCTGAGGTATAAGGTCATCTTTCTTTTTTTTTTTTTTAAATCAATATCCGTCCTTGTTTTCCCATTTCATTTTCTTTTATTTCTCCTCTACTTCTTATTTCTTTCCTTCATTCCTAAATGAAAGCTTATTTTTCAGATTTCAGATATTTTGTTTTAATAAAATATTATATATCAATATATTACTTATATCAAGTATTCATAAAATGTATTTTCACTTTCACTTAGCTATAAGTTCAAGAAATAATTTGAGAACTCTCAATTCACATGTTATCTACAAATGAATTCCATTTTGAATTATTTGTGGATATTATTATCTGTTTTTCCAGTTGAATCCTTTTATCGTCTGAATATATTTCATAATATTTATATGGTGGTTAATTTTGTGTCAACTTGATTGGATCAAGGGATGTACATAATGAGTTATCTGTATTTGTCAGGATGATTCTGGAAGGGTAGGATTTGAATTGTGATCTAAAGCCAATGTGAATAGATATCATTCAATTTATTTAGAACAAAAATACAGAAAAAGGCTAAATTCAATAATTGACTAACATTATCCTTCTCCTGTACTCTGGCTCTTGGTTGTCAAGACTTCAAACTTGATTGGAAACTACACCATTGGCTATCTAGTTTTCAAACTTTTCAACTATATTATCAACTTACCTGCTTCTAGGTGGCAGGTCATGGGACAGATGATAGATAGATAGATAGATAGATAGATAGATAGATAGATAGATAGATAGATAGATGATAGATATGGATGGATGGGTTGTAGGTAGATACCTAGATCCAGACAGATTAATAGCTAGATAGATGGATTATACATATCTTAGAATGATGAATGGTTTTAGAGAAACTGAATTTTTCAATGAAATGAACTGATCATGAAAGTTTCTGAAATTGTCTCTTTACTTAGATGAGTTTTCAAGGCACGAATCACTCCATGTCATTTGTAAAAGCAGAACTGACACTTCTAGGCATAATCTGGAAGTAGAGATACGCATGTATCTATATGAGGTTCTGATTCCTAATCAGCTACTTTCAAGGATCAACAACTGTGGATAACTAGATATGATACTTCTGAACTCTGTGAATATTAACCAAAAACATAGTTGGTAAATAGTTGATATAATTTTACATGAATAAAGGGGTAAACAGCTTTAGAAAAATGCTGAGACACCTGTCAAACTTCCAGCTTTGAGGAGTGTCTTTTTCTGGTGAGAGTTGACCGCTCACCTTCAGCAGTTCATAAGAGTTGCCATCAGAGTGGGTCTCCAGTTTATGGCCTTGGTTGCTTCTGATCCAGGTAAGCCAATTGCCGCTGTAACTCTTGATTTGCATCTCCAGCTTTTGTTGTAGCTGGTTTTCAGCACTCCATTCTCTCATGCATTCAAGGGAGATAATTGACTTTGTCCTATCTTTTCTTCTTATAAAAATGAGAGTGAGAACTTCTATACCCTTTCCAGGTTGGAGATTCTACAAGTCTTTTTGATACTTTTTAGAATCTTGGAAAGATATGTTAATATTTCCATAAAGTGATGATATACAAATTTTTATATAGTACTAGCAATGGTTCAATATATTTTGCTTCTGTATGCTGCAATTGTATTTACATTATTTCTTTGTTTTTGTTCTTTTGACAGTCCTGGGGCTTGAACTCAGGGCTTGGGCGTTGTCCCCAAGCTTATTTTTTTCAATGCTAGTGCTCTACAGCTTGAGCCACAGCACCACTTCTGCTTTTTTTGTTTATGTGGTACTGAGGAATGGAACCCAGGGCTTCATGCATGCTAGGCAAGTACTCTACTACTAAGCCACATTCCCAGCCTCTATATTTCTATTTTACTGGTATATTGTATCACTTTTTTTTCTTTTTATGGTGCTTTGGATTCTTAATTTTGTTTGCTTTGGTTGATTTCTAATACATTCGATCTCTTATATTGGCATGGTTCGTCATTGTTTTATTTTGACATTTTTATCTTTCTATGAGTATAGCATTTATAGAGAAGATCATTGCATTTTAATTTAATCCTGAGAAATATTGTCTTTTTTGACACCACTTATTGTGTTAGATAGTCTCTATATTAGGGTATATTTCTGCTGTCAATATTTTATACCTAATATTAGCTTTCTTCATTTCCATTGTTAGATAAAGTTTGTCTTGGCAAAATAGTTCTAGATTTTATTTTATTTTAAACAGCTTTATTGGTACGTAATCACATACCAAATAAAATAACACATTTGAATATACCTTGCTTTTATATACACATGGTGGCTGTTACCTTATAACTCATAAATTAATTTTAAAAGTATTAAAAGGTTACTTTAAGAGTATTTCTTTATTCATATTTAAATAGGCAATGTCTGTTTTCCTTTATGTAAGATCATTTATTTGTTTCATCGCTAAAGCTGGAAAACATTAAAGCATTAACTCACTTGTGAATGGCTAATATTACTGCATAGTTTCAATACCTATATCTTTCAAAGAGCAATGACTTAGTGTATAACCACAAAAATACAGAACAAAAATTGAGATTGCAATACAAGAAAAACACACAAGAAGGGTCAGTTCTGCAATTCAACATGTAAGTTTATGAACACAATGCATCACGATCAACATCATACTTTCCATTTTATTTTATTTCTAACTCTATTGATATTATTTTTACAATTAAATGTTTTCTACTAAAATTAAAATTCTACACAAAAATGTAATCCTCTATAGGTTTACAATTTTATCACACATGATTTCTTATGACAGTAAATGCAGTAAGATATCTCATCATCCTATCCATTTTTATCTTTGAGTAGAAATTGTTTGCTTGCAATTGATTTAGTACTGAAAAGTTTGATTAGATTGTAATTCTTCAACAAATTTACATATACATTTTCTTAACTTTTCATTATTTTTCCTTAAGATACATTAGAAAAGTTTAAAGTCATTTGATTATAACTTCTCAATATTTGATGTCACAAAAAATGTATTAAATGTCTTACCAGAAATGCATACTAATTTTCACCATTGTCAGCAGGTTATTGTGTTTTTCATGCTGAACTCCCATGATCATATTTGAATAAATTTTCATCAATTATAAAGCTGAAAAGACCAATATTTTGGTGTGATAATTACAATATTTTTATAAAACTGGAAATATTATGTGGATATTTCTTTTTCAGAATTAACTATTCCATTTTTTCCCAATTTATACATTGCTTACTCCATATTTTTATGGCTTAGTTTATCTTTCAATTAAGGATTTTCCATTTAGTGCTGTTTGCATCAATGATTTCTTTACATTTTTGTCAATTTCTTTTTTTCAATTTTTAGCTAAAAATTTCAAACAAATTCATTTTCGATGTGTTTTTCACTTTCTTTTGCCTGCAATATATACACAATGGAATTTTATGCCTCTATCAGAAAGAATGACATTGCCCCATTTGTAAGGAAATGGAAGGACTTGGAAAAAATTATACTAAGTGAAGTGAGCCAGACCCAAAGAAACATGGACTCTGTGGTCTCCCTTATTGGGAATAATTAGTACAGGTTTAGGCAAGTCATAGCAGAGCATCACAAGAGCCCAATAGTTATACCCTTATGAACACATAAGATGATGCTAAGTGAAATGAACTCCATGTTATGGAAACGAGTGTTATATCACAGTTGTAACTACTTTCAATGTCCCATCTGTATCCGTACCTTCTATTATTGATGAGGTACTTGTATCTCCTTCCAGTGGTTGTACCTACACTTATCTCTGTAATCTTATCTGAGTATATTGGAAACCGTGTATACTGGTATTGGAAGTAGGAAATTGAAAGGGAATACCAAAATTGAGAGACACAGGGTAAAAAACGACAAACAACTACAAAATCAATACTTGCAAAACTGTTTGGTGAAAAAGAACTGAACACCTGGGGTGGGGAGGAAAGGGGGAGGGGGAAGGGGGTATGAGGGATGAGGTAACAAACAGTACAAGAAATGTATCCAATGCCTAATGTATGAAACTGTAACCTCTCTGTACATCAATTTGATAATAAAAATTTGAAAAAAAAAAAAAAAAGAAAAAGAAAACCAGTGTCAGCCAGGGAGCATGTGTGGAGACTGCACTTGAGAAACAGGGTCATCGGCTCATGCCTTCTATGGCGAATTCTAAATTGCTCCAGGCCACTAAAACAGTCTTGCAAACCTTATAGGTAAATACAGGAAAAAGAGGACATCGCAGATAAAAGACAAACCTCCCCTGGTGAATTTGGGGAAGAGAACATCAGGGAGATAAAGTCTGGAAAGTATGGGTATCAGTATCTGTTAGTACTAGTGGACACTTTCTCAAGCTGGACTGAGAAATTCCTAACCATAACTGGAAACCACTCAAGTAACAGTTAAATAATCACTTCATGAAATACATCCTGCATTTGACTTACCCATAGCAGTGGGGTCGGACAATGGCCAGGCCTTCAGGACCCAAGCTACTCAAGTATTAGCCAAGGCCCTAGGAATCAATTGGAAGTTACATTGTAGCTACAGACATGGGGGGGGGTGGGGCGGGGAGTTCAGGGCAGCTGGAAAGAATGACTAGGATCTTCAAGAAGACAGATTAATTAGAAAGATTGGCCAGGACTGGGTAAACTTCCTCCCTTTTGCTCCTCTGCAAGCAAGATGCCACCCTTGTGTTAAAGGATTCACTCCCTTTGAAACACTAAATGGTGGACTCCAATCTTTTTTTTTGGCCAGTCCTGGGGCTTGGACTCAGAGCCTGAGCTCTGTCCCTGGCTTCTTTTTGCTCAAGGCTAGCACTCTGCCACTTGAGCCACAGCGCCACTTCTGGCCATTTTCTGTATATGTGGTGCTGGGGAATCGAACCCAGGGCCTCATGTATATGAGGCAGGCACTCTTGCCACTAGGCCATATCCCCAGCCCCCCAATCTTTCCTTCTTGGTGGAAGCTACAGTAATAGAAATATTTTACCACAGTCAATGCAGGTTTTGCAGTGTGTTCTTCACATGCCTGTCCTTGGCTGTTACAAGCTCACTGGCCCCTTGGGAAAAGCTCTACCTGCTCTTTCTTGCCTGGACAGTTGGTTTGGGTAAAAAGGCATCATGCACCTGAATTGGAAACCAAGTGGTAAGGACCAAACTCAGCAGTGAAAACTAGATCATCAGTCATTGAAGTGACAGGAAAATTGCAATGGGTCCATCCCTCTCGAGTGAAACTGGCAGTGGGAAAGTACCGAGAGATGAGGTGGCTGCAAGATGGACTGTGTAGAGAGATTCAGAAAATACCCCAAAACTAAGACTTACCATGGTTTAATTAATGTGTTGAACAGGGTCATGATTCTTAGTTAGGGTTAGCCCGCATGTGGTTTTGTTTGTTTGAATCGTGTTTCTGAAGGGAGAGATTTTCTGCTGACCCCTTTGTAGAGGCAGCCTGGTGTTCTGTGCCGGATTTACCACACATGTCCTGTGTGATTGGAATGGGGGTGGGGGGCTGGGTAGTTTCAGATTTGGCCAGAAAAGAAAATCAATGCTTTTGTTTGGACATGAAAACAAGTGGGGAATGTGATCACCAGCTCGAGGGAGTGTGGCATCAGAGCCATTTGAGAAGGACTGGGGCGTTTATATTGGGCACATGTTGGGAGTTGTGTGTATGTGTGTTTGTGTTTGTTTGTGTGTTTGTGTGTTGTGTGGGTTAGCACGTGCTTGTGGGCGTGGTTGGCAGTGTGTATGTGAGGAGAGGGAGAGAGGTGGTGTGTGGGGGGTGGAAAGGGAGAGAAGGAAGTAGCAAGAGGTGTCTGTGGGAGGATTGGGGCAGAGCACCTGGGCAGATCAGATCGCTGCCTGACTCTGCCAAGGGGCCTGTGGGGAGACAAGGCCAGAGGCCTGCGGAGAGGCCTGGAGGCGTCAAGGAGGACTTGGGAGAGGGGAGAGGCATGAGCAAAGCCAGGCCTGCGGGAAGGAGGACTACTAGTGAGCTGGTTTGGAGGTATGGAGCTTTGGAGTTTGAGATGGGTGGAGGTTGGAGATCCAGGTTGCTCTGGCTTCTGGCTTCTGGCTTCTGGGTATTTAGACCAGAAGAAGGGAGTAGGAGATCAATATTTGGACATGGAGTATGTTCTGGTTCTGGGTTTGGGGTTGTAAATAAAACCCCTTTGCCACCTTTAGCCGTGCCTCCATGGATTGTCATGCTCTCAAATCCTTACAGTGGATTCAACACGCAACATCATTTGGATGTGGCTAGGTAGTTGACTCCTTGGTTAGCAGATTGTTTTCAGTTATGTGCAAGTGATTCTTTGTGTGTTGGAGTAGATTTCACCTCCTCCTGGTTCGATGCAGCACAGACTTCTCTGAACTTCTCCTTTCTCCCACGATTGTCTTTCTGATTCCTCTGAGAGCACCAGACCCCAGTGTGTACAACACGTGCTGCACTCGGCATGGCGTAGGGGTGCAACATAACCAAGACTCATGGAGAGGATCCCTGCACCTGTGAGGTCTCTTGAGCCCTCCTGTCCCTCTGGGACTGGAAGAGAAGCATCTACCAAGACTGTAGGACACTCAGTGACTCCAGATCAGAATACAAGTGTCAGCAAATGTAGTTAGAAAACTAGAGCTACTTCTGCATGGAGTGGGAAGAGCAAGACAACGGATATGGTCAGGGAGCTGTGTTTCTTGCTGCCACTCCCTGGAGGACAGTTGGAATCCTGGGGAAACTCTGGTGGGGAGAGGGGTTGAGTGAGGGAAGCCAGGCAAGGAAGATGTGAAACGGAGCATCTATCCAGTTACAGCAAGTTCCACTCTTGCCCCAAACCAAAGTGGACAGTGTTAGATGGGGATTAGGCTGCAGGAGCAGCTGTCCTCATGACCCCACCCATTCTGCCTGCATCACCAGATTCTGGCCAGATCCTGGGGATTCCACATTTCTCTCTGACCAATGGGATGCCAGTCTTGGGGCCACGCCCACATTCTGTGCTGCCTAGTAGCAGTGGAATCCCCTCTGTTGGCCTACACCACTACTGGCAGTTGAGGGAGGAGGTAGCGGTGGCCGAGTGGTGACTTTGAGAATCGAAGCGAGTGAGGAGGTATAGTAGAAAAGAGACGTTGTTTGGGATTGGAGAGGTGTCCTCAGACCACCTGGCAATGTGGCGCATCCTTCTTTGCCGACCCAGGGCTGGTAGGTCTGAACCAACCAGACACAGTGAAACAGCTGCAGGAAAGAAACTCCCGCAAGAACAGCAGCAGCAGCAGAATTGTCCTGCCCTTAAGGGCCTTGCCAAATTCAAAAAAAGGAAGAAAACTCCCAAGGGAGGTGACCCCAATGCAAACACCCCTGGGGATTGTCGTTCAACGGAGGATACAGCCCAAGACCGTGCTGACCCTGAGCCTCCGGTGCCTTTGCACGCAGTCGGAACAGCCAGCGTCAGGAGCGTCCCAAGTCCCGAAAACACCGGGGATCTGCAGAGGCGCTACCAACACCTGGTGCTGGCCCTGGTCTCCAGCAAATTAAAAAATGAGCAGCTCTGCAGTGAGATCCAACACCTGCAGCAGGAAAAGGAACACCTGCAGCAAGAACAAGCGAAAGAGAACGGGAAGAGGGCCCATGCGCAAGATGCGCTGCAAACGCAGCTTGTGGAAGTCCACAAGCGGTGGATCCAGAGGTTGCGTTCCGAAAAATGCACCTTGCAATCTGCCCTGGCCCACATGCAGCAGGTGGCCGAGGAAAGCCACACGGAGCGTGAAGGTCTCAGCAGCCGCCTGCACGCTGCACAGCAGCACATTGGAGAGCTCGAGGTCGCACTGGCCGCAGTCACCACCCAGCAGCTTGACGCCGAGAAGCAAAACCTACAGCTCACCCAAGACCTCCGTCACGTCACGCTTCAGCTGCAGGAAAAGAGCAGGAGCTGTGAGGATGCGCAAGCCATGACCACCGATCTGCAGAAGCAGCGGGAAGTGCTCTGGGCCCAGAAGCTCCACATGCAGACCCGAATTCACAAGCTCCAACGAGCCCTGGAGGAGCGGGCGGTGCTGAGAAGGCAGGGAGACAACCTGCGAGGCCTCGTGAAGACACTGCAGGCGGAAAGAGACCAGATTGCGCAGGACCTGAGGAGGGAGAGGGCCGTGTGGGAGGAGATGGCCCAGCAGCAAGCCGAGGAGCTGAACCAACTGAGAGAGGAGCGAGAACAGGCGCTGAACCAACTGAGAGAGGAGAGAGAGGAGTGGGAGTGGCAGGTGCTGGAACTGCAGGTCAACCAGGAGGAACTGACAGAGCAACTGGCAGCGCTGCAGGCCCCTGCGGGACCACGCCAGGCTGCGCACCAGCTGCAGGCCCAAGCATCCCAGATGCAGGAGGAGTTGAAGAACCTGGAGCAACCACTGCACGGCCAGGAGCAGGCAAACCAGAGCCCCCGTCTCCAGAACCTGGAGCAGCAGGAGCAGCTGTGCAGGCTGGAGAAGAAGGGCGAGGAGTGGCCCAGGATGGATGAGCCCCCGACTTGCACGCCTGGGCACGACGAAGAGCTCAAAGCTCAGCTGGCCCAGCTGCAGGCGGCCTTCCACAGGCTGAGTGGTGAGCAGGAGGAGCTCGCCGGCGTGCTGACGTCGGAGCAGCACCTGAGGAAACATGTGCAGGCGAAGCTGGAACAGCAAGCAAAGGACTTACAAGAATGGAAAGTGGTGGCTGAGACAGCGAGCCAGGCAGCTGAGGATCTGCAGGAGCTACACGACCGCTACCTGACCCAACTGCAGGATCTCAGAGCCACCTGCGATCGGCACACAGCCGCCAATCAGCAGCTGAGCTCAGAGAAGGAGGCCCTGCAGCAGCAGGTGCTGAGGCAGGCCCAGCTGCTGGAGCAGCTGAGCCAGGAGCGAGTAGACAGCAAGTTGCTGGCCCAGATGGAAAGGGAAGAGTCGCAGGGCACTCGGAAGCGCCCAGAAGCAACCGGGCAAAGGAAGGAGCAACCGCAGGCCCAGCATGGCTCCCCGGGTTTTCCTGGAGAAGGGGAAGGAGCGAGCACCGGGAAAGAAAACGGGGAGGAGGCAAGCCCACTCCACATGAGTGTCCCCGAGGATGGAGAGAACCCTCAGGTCCTGAGGGAGCTGCACCGCCAAGCACTCTCAGCTGCGGAACCTACAAAGACAAAACTCAGCCAGCAGCCGCAGGAGCAGCAGGCCCGCTGCAGGGGCCTGGCCAACCTGGTAGCCCAGTGCCAGACCAAGCTGGAGCCCCGGGCACTCTTTCCCACCAGGCGGAGCCATGGCCTGTGTGCGAAGAGGAGGCAGGACACACAGGTGCCCAAGAGGAAGCTGCAAATCTGCGTCATCCCCGACCTGCCTGACAGGGCGGATTCCCAGAATCAAGCGGAAGACCTGCAGGGTCCATGCAGCCGGCTGTCACAGCACATCACAGCCATGCAAGAGGCCATCGCTGCCTGGGAAGACCAAATGGAAACCCTGGCTCAGCTTCATCAGGAGAAAGAGGAACATGTCCACCAGCTCTGCGAGGAGAAGGAGAAGGAGGAGGAGGCGCTGCGGGAGCTGCTGCTGCGCCTGGCAGGTGAAGGCCTGGACTCATCAACCTAGAACGTGTATGGTTGCGTACTGACCACAGGAATAGACTCCTCTGGTTATGGGATTGAGAAGGTCAATCCAAATCCTCTGTAAATAAAACCCTTTTCACTTTTGCTTGTGCCTCCTGGCTCTTTCTGGCCCTCAGGATGCACATTCTGGTCCTCTGTTTGGGTTTGTAAGTAAAACACCTTTGCCACATTTAGCCAAGCCTCCATGGAGTTTCTTGCCTTCAGGGCATTGCATTTGGAGGCCTGAATGAGATCATCCACAGGGAAGGAATATGGCATGTGGGACCTGAGGGTACAGTGTCTGTGGCTACTAAAGTACTTGTAAGTGAAAACTCTTCTCCCCTGGTGTTGCAGGGTCCCCCAGAAGTCCTACTGGTGCCTTCTCAGCCTTGTTCTGTGCCATCAGCGCCTCTGATGTTTCGTCCCCCACCCTACACCAGAAGTGGTCCGTTGTACCACCTGACGGCTTACAAGATGGCATAGCCACCGTTCAACTCTTGAGACAGGTCCCAACCCATGGGGGAGAGCATGGGCGTTTCCTGTTTCTAGTAGATGTCCCCTTTACAACAAGTGACCTGCCGGGCTTTGGTCGCCTCTCTTTGGCACGGGGGTGTCAGGTTCTAATCTAACGGCTCCCTTTCTCACCCTCTCCCCTGGTCACCTGACCCTCAGGTAAGGCCAGAGGGGAGTGGGGGGCTCAGGAAAGACCTCAGGTGCACACGGCCGTACGAGATCGCTTTACCTCCCTCCTTACCCGTGAAGAAAGCCAGGCGCACGCGGATCTCGGAGATGCTTCAAGAACAAATCTGATTTAATAAGTGAGGGGCTAGCAGTGGATATAGTAGGGGGTGATGAGAAAAGGGGTGATCGACCGAGAGCTGATGATAGGCTGGCGAGCTTGTCATAAGACCCCCTCATGAGCTAACGTCACTTGGATAGCACAACCCCAGGGGCAAAAAGCCTGCAAGAATGGGGAGCACATGAGCTGGCGAGGAAGTTGGGGGGCTGGTCGCAAAGCCAGTTCTTCTGGTTCCAGACCCAGAGAATTGTGGCCTGCTTCCGCATTCCCCCAGGGCTGGAGGAGGGGCGGTGTCTCGGGAGCGCTCTCCATTGCCCTTCCCCCTCAAGGCCAAAGCTGAACCCCAACGGTGACCGATAGAATTGGTAACAGCACAATCCATCCTTCTGTGCAAAACCCCAGTGGCTCATCTCATGATTGCAGACTGTATACTTCATACACCAGCCCACCAGGGATGACGGTCAGCAACTTGTGCATGTACTTTTCACCTTGTAAGAAAGAGAGCACAATTGGCACGGTGCAGGGAAGGTGTTCCTTGGACCAGATGGCTCCCCAAATGATGATCCAGTCAGTATGGAAGCAGTCTTTTCCATTACCCACCCAATCTGGGATGACACCATCGGTCAAGGTAGGGAGGTGCTTGACAATTAGCACTAGACTCTTAGTAGGGATCTGCGCAGCGGCCTTGAAGCTCACTACATTATCTAAGGTGATTGAGACTGTATAGCTTCCCAGTGAGTCCCTGGCTGCTTTCTTGAACGGGTCCTGGAGGCCTCTAGAACAAGTTGACCTACAGATCCCGAGTCCCCAGAGCATCAAAGAGACCTAATCATGTCCTTTGTTACCCAGCCAGACCAAGATACTAGAAAGAAGCTGCAAAGGGTAGAAGGCTTTGAGGGAAAGGTGTTTCTGGGTTGGTTCAGGTGCCTAGTGGGAGTTTGCTAGCAAAAACACCCTAGAGGAAAAGCAGTTTTAAAGTTGGTTCAAGTTTTAGCAGCAGCCATAGGACAGGGCTCAAGAGACCCTCAAAATATGCCATTTCCAAAGGGCAATAGGGAACCTAAGGATGAGCCCAATGTGCTTATTGCCAGAAAACTGGAGAAGTACATTGGAAAAGGGAATGTCGAAGGAGGAGAAAGATCGAAAATGAAAGGGTAAGTAAGCACATTAGCCCCCGTGAAACTGTGTTCATATCACCTAAGCAACTTGAGAAGGACTAGGGCCTCTAATATCCAACTTTATTGAACTGAAAGAAAAGCTCGCAGAGAAGACACCAAAGAGCCCTGTCAGAGAGAAGGGGCTGACAAAGGGAGCTGGACAAAACTCAGGCTCAAGAAGGGAATTGTCACTCTTCAGAAAGAGGTAAAGGACACACGTGCTCTGATGAGGAATGCCAGGGAAACAGAAAGATCCTGAGACAGAAAACCAGAAGAGCAAAATACACCATTGAAGGATCTGTCCCAAACAGCAATGAAGTGGAAAACTGAGAAAGAAAAGCTACTGGAGCCAAAGGCCAAATAGAATGCCGAGTTTCTTGCCACATGAAGTCGAATACTGAAACAGCAGATCCAGGGGCAGATCATCATCGCCCTGTTCCAGAGGCAACAGGAAGGGCTGTCAAGGCGGCACGAAGCTCAGGTGCATGAGCGCATTAGGCGGCAGCAGGGACCCTGGTCATGAAACAGCACCAAGAGCAGAGCTGGCGAAACAGCCCCATGAGCAGAGTCTGCAGCAGCTCAAGAACCAGGAGAAGGGCAAAGAGATGGATGTGGCCACAGCACTGCCTTCAGCAGTTGGACAGACAAAGGAAGTCTACTGTGTCCCTGGCAGGATGCTGTCCGGTTAAGGAGGCTTTTGAGAAGGAGATTGGAATCAGGAAAGCAAGCTTGGGAGAAAGAGTGGAAGAAGGCTCCAAGCCCCAGGCATTCAAGAAATGAGAGTCTCCTGAAGTTCAGGCAAACAACCAAGCTAATCAAGCAACTCAGGAGGCCACCCTAAATCCAGTGTGGCCTCTAGAGCTCCTGGTCATTAAGATGAAAGGAAGAGAGGCCTCATCTCTAAAATATCTGCAGAACTAAAAAATTACCTTCTTCCAAAACAAAACCGCAAAGAACCATTAGCCCCTCATCAAGTGGGCTAAAGACTTACAAAGAGACTTCTCTGATGAGGAAATGAGAATGGCCAAGAGACATCTGAAAAAGTGCTCTGCATCACTGGCCATAAAAGAAATGCAAATCAAAACAACATCGAGATTCCATCTCACCCCAGTAAGAATGTCATAAATCAAGAAAACTAACAATAACAAATGTTGGAGGGGATGTGGCCAAAAGGGAACCCTACTTCATTGTTGGTGGGAATGTAAACTGGTTCAGCCACTCTGGCAAGCAGTATGGAGATTCCTCAGAAGGCTAAATATAGAACTCCCCTATGACCCAGCAGCCCCACTTTTGGGTATCTATCCAAAAGACTACAAACAAAATCACAGTAATGCCACCAGCACAACAATGTTCATCGCACCACAATTTTTCATAGCTAGAATCTGGAACCAACCCAGATGCCCCTCAGTAGACGAATGGATCAGGAAAATGTGGTACATAGACACAATGGAATTTTATGCCTTTACCAGAAAGAATGACATTGCCCCATTCATAAGGAAATGGAAGAACTTGGAAAAAACTATACCAAATGAAGTGAGCCAGACCCAAAGAAACATGGACTCTATGGTTTCCCTCATAGGGAATAATTAGCACAGGTTTAGGCAAGTCACAGCAGAGGATCACAAGAGCCCAATAGCTGTACCCTTATGTACACATAAGATGATGCTAAGTGAAATGAACTCCATGTCATGGAAACGAGGGTTATATCACTGTTGTAATTATTTTCAGCATGCTATGTGTAACCATAGCTTTTTTTGTGGGTGATCCTCTTGTATCCCCTTCCTGTTGTTGTACCTGCACTTTCACTGTATCTCATCTGAGTACCCTGGATACTGTAAATACTGGTATTAGAACTAGGGAAGAGAAAGGGAATATCAAAATCGAGAGACAAAGGCTAAAAAGACAAATGACTCCAAAAGTAATACTTGCAGACCCATTTGGTGTAAACCAATGAACAACTCATGGGGGGGAGAGAGAAAGGGGAAAGGGGAGTGTTGGAAATGAGAGAGGAGGTAACAAATTGTACAAGAAATGTACCCACTGCCTTATATATGAAACTGTAACCCCTCTGTACATCACTTTGACAATAATTATTCAGAAAAAAATAAGCATTGTAAAAACACAAAAACAGACTAATTGTTTTCTACCAGTTAACTCCCTTTCTTATATTATTAATTCTGGGATTGTGAGTTACTGAAAGTTTTCACAATCACAGACCCACATGTGGAAGTCCCTTTGTGAGGTAGATACAATTGAATGGAATTGTGTATATGTATCTGCAATTTCTTATTTCTTTCAACAAGGAAATCCTCCTAGATGACTTCTCTCAAGACCTTTCCTCTTACTGAAGTAATACTATAATTCACTACAATTTCTGAAAATAGGTTGGTAATATGTCATGGAATATCATGTAATAATACTATTGTCATAGTTGTACTATGATATCATAGCTGTGCTATGGATTTAATGATCTTTAAAAATCATTGCTTAGTAATATATAATAGAAATAGATCTCCATTTACTAAGTCACTGACCTTTTATTAATGAACATTGACATTTCTAGTATTTGTTGCTCTAGAGATGGTTGAAAGTAGTATCTTCATATATGCAAGAGATTTTATATGTAAGAGATAGGTTCATATAAATGTTACATTTGAGTCAAGGGTGTATGTTTCGTCTGAATGCCATGGTTCATGCCTTCCATTCCAGCAGAAAGCACATAATATGAATGTGACCCAAATCAGCCAGGGCGGAAAGTGAGGGTAGTTATCAAAATACAACCTCAACAAATGGGCTGGTGGTGAGGCTCCAACGTGAAACACCTAGCAGGCAAGCCCAAGCTCTGCATTCAAACACAAATAACGTAAAAATACAAGTTTATTTCTTAAGTGATAATATAATAGTAATTTAGAAATTACTCACCAACCTAGGCGTAGATTTCTAATGAGGTTGTATAAGCCTTCCTGTGGTTTCAACATAGTAATCTTACACTTCCCCAAGATTAATGTTTATAACATTGATATTTTTCTATGACTTATGTTTCTTTATTTGAAAATTCATATTAGATTTTAAATATCTTCTTCCACCTATTGCCCATTTTTGTTGATCTATCCTATCAGGGTAATGTGAGTTCCTTGCCTATAATTTTACATATTACAAATGGTAAGACTTTTTTTTTATCAACTGTGATCTGAACAAATATTGTCCTTTTAAATATTTGTTGACTGTTTCAAGTGTCTGCTGCTCTTCAAAATTTTTGTTTACTTTGCATTTCTATGATCTTAATATGTCAATATTCCCTTTGCAACTGGTATTATGGCAGGATCTTTTAAGTGAAGTTGTAAAATCCCTTTATTTAAGGAATTTTAAATTCAGCTCAATGTTTATTGTGTTTAACTTTGACAATAGAGTTGATAAGGGATTCTAATCTTATTTTCTCGAGGTTACATTCTCAATTAATTTTTCATCTCTGAGCGCATATATTTTTTGCATATTTTAGATATGTTAAAATGATTTACTACGTCATTAATTGGTCTTACTAATCATTAGTCTGAATTGATTTAGTAACAAATATTTTGTAATACTTTAAAGTTTGGAAAATATATTTTTCCTTAACTATTATGATACTGTTCATTCTTGGAATTTATTCTTCCACACATAGGATAACTTTTAATCCAGTTCTGTGTATAATGTTATGGTTATATTAATAACTTAAAACTATTATAAGGTACTATTCACTTGGTGGCTTAAAACAATAGGAATTAATTCTCATAACAATTTAGAGGCCAGAATCCACAATCTACTTGTTGGCAAGGTTGTTCTATTTGAAAATTCTCAGGGAAAATCCAACTTATTCCTTTCTTCTAGCTTTTAGTGCCAGCAGCCATCTTTGGCTGGGTTTGTAGAAATAGTGCACCAGTATGTTGTCTATGTTTGCCTAATATTTCCTTTCACCTCTTTTTCCCATGCCCCTTTAAAAAAAAAAGGTTTTACAGGCTTTTTACCACTTGCTCCATACTTCCATCTCTTTACATGTTTTTAGACAAGGAGAAAAGGTACTGCATATTTTTCCAAGTAAGTCTGCATCAGGTCATTGCATTTCTGTCTCCTGTGTATGCAGGATGTAGGTAATTTTTCCATATATCATTACAAGATTTGTGATTTTTAAAAAAATTTAATACCACTATTTAAAAGTAGCACTATGTTACATTAGCACTTTCAGTATACTGCAAGACAAAATTTTATTTACAGACAAGTACTACTTATTATTACTGATTTTAAATAGGTAAAATTGTGCCTATCCTGAAAGTCTAATCCAAGGCACTACAACCTATGAAATTGGTTTTTGTTGTGTGTGTGTTTTTTTTTAAGAATTACTTCTTTATTGTCAAAGTGATGTACACAGGATTTACAGTTTCATATGTAAGGCAGTGGGCACATTTCTTGTACAATTTGTTACCTCCTCCCTCATTTCCAACACTCCTCCCTCCGCCTTTCCCTCTCCCCCCATGAGTTGTTCAGTTGGTTTACACCAAATTGTTTTCTAAGTATTGCTTTTGGAGTCGTTTGTCTTTTTATCCTTTGTCTCTCAATTTTGATATTCCCTTTCCCTTCCCTAGTTCTAATACCAGTATATACAGTATCCAGGGTACACAGATGAGATACAGTGATAGTGTGGGTACAACCACAGGAAGGGGATACAAAAGGATCATCAACAAAAGAAGCTACGGTTTCACATCGCATGCTGAAAATAATTGCAACAGTGATATAGCACTCGTTTCCATGACATGGAGTTCATTTCACTTAGCATCATCTTACGTGTTCATAAGGGCATAGCTGGGGCTGGGAATATGGCCTAGTTGTAAAGTGCTTGCCTCATATACATGAAGCCCTGGGTTCAATTCCTCAGCACCACATGTATAGAAAAAGCCGCAAGTGGTGCTGTGGCTCAAGTGGCAGAGTGCTAGCCTTGAGCAAAAAGAAGCCAGGGACAGTGCTCAGGCCCTGAGTCCAAGCCCCAGGACTGGCAAAAAACAAAACCAAACTTAAGGGCATAGCTATTGGGTTCTCATGATCCTCTGCTGTGACTAGACTAAACTTGTGCTAATTATTCCCTATGAGGGAAACAATAGAGTCCATGTTTCTTTGGGTCTGGCTCACTTCACTTAGTATAATGTTTTCCAAGTCCTTCCATTTCCTTATGAATGGGGCAATGTCATTCTTTCTGATAGAGGCATAAAATTCCATTGTGTATATGTACCACATTTTCCTGATCTATTCGTCTACTGAAGGGCATCTGGGTTGGTTCCATATTTTAGCTATGACAAATTGTGCTGCGATGAACATTGTTGTGCTGGTGGGTTTAGTGTTTTCTTGTTTGTAATCTTTTGGGTAGATGCCCAAGAGTGGGGCCAGTCCTGAGTCCTAGGGCTTGAACACAAGTCTGGGTGCTGTCTCTGAACTTTTCGGCTCAAGACTAGCATTCTACCACTTGAGCCAGAGCTCCACTTCTGGAGTTTTGGTGGTTAATGGCAAATGAGATTCTCGTGGGACTTTTCTTCCTATACTGGCTTTGAACCATAATCTTCAGATTTCAGCCTCCTGAGTAGCTGGAATTACCGGCATGGGCCACCGGTGCCCAATTTATCTTCATCATGTTTAAATGTATAGTTCTGTAGTATTAAGTAAAATACCGTTGTAACCTCTTTTCCTGTTTAATTGTCATAATGTTCACATAGATGTACAAGGGAGTTGCAACTTAACATGTCTCTTCAGGCATCAGTACATTTTGATCAGTTATCCCATTTGTCATTCTTTCTCATCTCCTCCCCCTTTTTCTCCTGAAGTTATCACATTTCCTACTTCCTTTTTTCAAATTAACATTGAATACCATGACTGTATTTATTCCCATTCATTATCTTCGGGTGATGTAGATATGGAATGGGTCTTTGTGATTTGGAAGCCCTTGGCTAACTGCAGCAGCAATAGGAGATAGTGAGAATCACACTACTGAAGAGCACTAGGTGTTTGGCTGTATAGGAATCGAAAAGGCAGGAACCAGGACTATTGAGACAGTGTAGTAGAAACAAACATGAATATATATTGCGGAGGGGTATAGTAGTATGGAAAGATTTAAATAGGTAGGCACTGATCACTAACACTCCCAATAGAAGGAGAGAAAATTTGACAGAAAAGAGAACCTCAACCATAACTATAGCAACGGGGTGGAAGGATCAGAATAGGTACAAAGAAAACAGAGCAAAGCTGAAATCGCCTAACACAAGGGAGCAAAGTGTATATATAATGTCAGACATTCTAGTTGCCTAGAAAGGTTGTAAGTAATGAAGAATGATTGGGGACAGGGGAGCACACGAAAAAAAGAAACATGGGAAGGAAACGTTTCTTACTGCAAATGGAAGGAAGCTGTGTGTGTGTGTGTGTGTGTGTGTCTGTGTGTGTGTGTGTGTGTGTGTCTGTGTCAGGGTATGAGGGATAAAGGGAGAGAGAGAGGAGAGGGAACTAGAGGAATATAGGAAAAGGTGTGAGAGTGTTTTAAAATTTAATGGTGTGAAAAACGAGTGAAAGGAGATGGGTTGTGAGACGTGGACTAAAGAGTGGATAGGAGGGACAAATGATGTGCACTGAAAATTAGTAAGCAAGAAGCAAATGGCCTTAAACTGCAGAATTTATATCCCCTCTCCCAATCAGAAGACATGTCACCAGACATAGCTCCGTACTTCATTTATTTTTCCCACCTATTCTAGCTCCCTGTCAATTTCTGTGGTTGATTTTGATATTCTTCCATTCTTTCTGACATCAGATTATTCTTATTAATAAGGTGAGAATGGCTGCTGCTTCTGTCTGTTCACCATTTTACATTGCTTCTTGCTTTACTTTTAAAAAGATGTATGCTTATTATTCCCCATGAAACTAATGTGGCATATCTGTATTTGGTATCATGAAGACTTGTATGCTCCCCTAAGTCCATAAATTAGTATGCTAAAATGTTATTGAATAAAAAAATTAGACATGAATATAAAATTTTGTTTATGTTAATATCTACAAATAAATGCACATAATGATAGCATTTAGTATAATTGCATATGTGCTTTTATATCACTATTAATGGAGAGATGCCCAAGAGATAGCGACGCTCCTGTAGCAGTGAGCATTGACCGTGCCCAAAGTTCCCTGGAGAAGAATCAAAGGGACTCCAGACTTGGGACAGGAGTTAGAGATGAACTTGTAGCATTGTCTATTATCAAAAGGTAAGGGCAGAATAAAAGGAGATATGGAGAGATTTACTACCAGGAGGGTATGAGAGTAAGTATGAAACAATTATCAATGACCCAAACTGGAATGGTGTGAACAACAAAGTAAATAAAACTATTATTTGATAAAAGCTCAAATAATAAAGCAAGGTGCATGAGTACAAACCAATATTAAGAAGCAACTGGACCAAGTAATTTAGGGGAGAGAGTATCAAAGCTCCTATTCAGGAGAGAAACTCCATGAAGTAAATCATTTGAACAATTAACAGGCATTTTAACAAAATAAATATCAAGAAGCTGAAACATAATTTCAAGGAGGGTAGGAATGGAATTAATGGAAACAATCATGGTGACAAATATATTTGTAATACTTAATGCACATCTGTGAAAATGAAAGTGGGAAACTTGAAGTGAGTTGAGCAGGGAAGGGAGACAGAAGATGGAGGAGAATGTTGATGGTGAACCAGACACACGGGATGCATAAATAGGCATGTGAAATTGTTACCCTCTGGTACATCTATTTGGAGATTAAAAAAACCAAAAATAAATAAATAAAAAGATTTCAAAATAATAAAGGTGGCAATAATGAGGAAAATAAACAGTTATGATTAGAACACCATTTCTAATTGCAGCAGGCATGATTCACGATGAATGCTGAAATTACTAAGTAAAACTTTAAAGAGTAGAATATTTGATTATCCCCAGAGCATCTCCCTGTTATTAGCTCTTGTGACAATTGTATCACATGTCTACAGTTTCATTAATGTTCTTTTCCTCTGAAGGAAGACCTTAACTTCCTTTTCCTAGAATGTACTAATGATGCACTTTGAATAAAAGTGGTATGGGAAGAAGTAAAGAAAGGAAAAAATAACCTCGCAATTTTCCAGTGAACAAAATCAGGCAGCCCTCCTCTTGAGTGATGGAGAGGAACATCATCAGTGATAAATCATGTGGCTCTCATGATCCTCCTCACATATGATGAGAATGGCACTTCAGCTCCGCGGTTTCCCTCCTAAAAATCAGTAAGTCCAGTTTAATCACAGAAAGGGCATTGTATAAAGTAACACCACCAGCAATCCTGGTAGGAGTCAAGGTCATGAGACCAAAGCTGAGCAATCGTTACTGATTAGAGAAGAGTAATTTAGTGTAGCTGGTTACTAAATATAGCACGTTCTTCTGGATTACAACATATAGATGACATATACTAAAATGATAAAATCCAAATAAAGACTTTATAGTAATATTGTGGCCATACTATGATTGATTGATTGATGGATAGTGGAGCTTGAACTTTGGGCCTCCTGAGTGCTTGTTCAGATTAGGAAAACCATGGATGGCCAGCCAAATCTTTCCTCCTTCCATTTTACTTGTTAATTTGAGATGAGAGTCTCTGGATTTGTCTTCCCTGGCTGACTTTGACCCATGATTCTCAGATCTCAGCTGCCTGAGTAGCCAAGAATACACACATGATACTAAGCTGCATAATAATTTTTTTGTTTCGATAAGTATATTATACTTATGTTAAATGTTACCATCACAGGACTCTAGGAGAAATGACCTCATGAACTCTGTAACTCTGTATTTTTGCAACTGTTTCCTAAATTTCACATTACCTAAAATAAAACACAAAAAAATTTTAAGTAGATATTTGAAGACCTAGTATGGAAATGCATAAAGAAAGGAAGAAGAATGGAATAAAAGAAGGGAGAGTGGGAGAGAAGAATGGAGAACAGAGGGGAAAAGCCAGGAAATAGGAATGGCAATGATCAAAAATCGGATGAGATTCAGTATATAATTAAATACATAAATATTACAATAAGGACAATAGGAAATAAGCCATGATTATTTTTTATATTAATATTCATATGTAAATACAGAAAACATATTTAAACTGGTGTCCATATGACCAAATGAACAACTAAAAATACAAAACTTAAACAAACTGAAGTAGACACATGTAGGTTTATGCAGCTTATGCCTGTAACCCTGCTTGGGAGCCTGAGAATGAAAGGATTGCAGTTCATGGCTAATCTGGAAAGGAAAGTTTTTGAGACTTCTCAACTCAAAATGTCTGTCATCCTCACCTTGTGCCGAGGTTGAGATTTGGACGACCACGATTCCAGACCAGGCCCAGGGAGAAAAGTGCACAAGATTCCATCACAACAGGTATTGCATGCCTGTCTTGCCAGCTTTGAGCAGGAGCCTAAAAATAGGCAGTCTTGATGCACATGTAGGTAGGAAATGTGATTCCATCTCGAAAATAATGAGCACAAAGAAGGACTAGAGTTCTAGATTTGTGGTAGGGTTCTTTAGTGCTTAATAAGTGCTTAGCTCCTTTGTGCTTAGTAAGCACAGATCTATGACTTTTAGTCTCCAGTACCATCAAAATAAAAATCCAAATAAGAAATACAGGTAGAAAGTGAGAGCAGAACACCTTTTCTCTCCCATAAATAATTGGTACTTCATTCCAGAGATTATGGTGTGGAGATTTCTTTCTGAGACAAGAGATCTGAAAGAAAAGTGAGCGGTTGAAGTCCTAGTGCTTTTCTTCAGGCAGCTCCATAGACAGATTTTCCAGTGGCCCTGGTTCATTTTTTTTTCCTTTTTTTAAACAAATTTTTATTGTCCAACTGAGGTTCAGAGAGGTTACAGTTTCATACGTTAGGCATTGGATACATTTCTTGTACTGTTACCTCCTCTCCCTGCCCTGGTTCATTTCCCTGTGAAATATTGGTTTTAGTTTTGCAGGCAGCCGTGTTTAGCTTTTTGAGGTTCTAGAAACTTCCCAATTTGTGCAAACCAGCATCAAGCTGAGAAGTACCTTGGGCTCCTTGATTGTTGTTTTCCAATTCGTCTGATGGTCTTGTCAGGGTGACACATCTTAGCCAATCCAACTCTGCTTGAAGTTTCTCAGTAAACTTGCTAGACACAAAGTTTTCCTAAAAATACAATTACATTGATAGATTTTAAAACACATCCTTCAAAGTTGTCAACTATAACCCAAATAAATAAATGAATAACAATTTAAGGGAAATCTACAAAGGGAATAAAAATATGAGAATTCAATTTTTGATAGAGAACATATACATTTTGGAAATAAATAAAAATCATATCCATTCTGACAGATTATATTGCACTACTCATCCTCTCATTGTGTAACTTAAACAACTTAAAGGGGGAAAAAAAAGGTTCCTTTCACTCATGGTGAAAATCTGACCACCTTGCTTTTAAGTCTCACAGATTGAAAATACATTGTGGTGGAAGGGCATAATGGAGAGAAGCTGCTCGCCTCAAAGCAGCCTGGACCTAGAGACAGGAAGGGAACAAGGACAACCTGTAACCTTTGTGGGACGTGTCACAATGGAGGACACCTGTAACCCCTGCTACTCAGTAGGTGGAGATCTGGATTATCTCATCTTGAGGCTGGCCCATGAAAAATAGCTAAAACAAAATATATTTTAGTATGTGCTTCAGTGATAAAGCACCTGCCTAGCAAGCATAAGAACCTGAGCTCAAAACTCAAAAGATATTTCCAAAACATACCCATGTGTATGTGTACACACACACACACACACACACACACACACACACACACACACGTATACTTTGAAGGCATGAATCCCCTCCTCAATCTAATGATCTACATCCACCAGCCAAATCTTGGACTAGAAATGCAGCAAGGTAGGTAGCCCAATCACTTTTTATAAAATACAGTGATTGTCAGGTACAGTATCTCACCTTTGTAATCCTAGTGAATCAGGAAGCTTGAGATCTAAGGATTGCAATTTGAATCCAGCCCAGGCAGGAAAGTCTGTAAGACTCCTATCTCCACTTAACCACCAAAAAGCCAGGAGTAGAGCCATGGCTCAGAGGTAGGAGCCCAACCTTCAGAGAGAAAGCTCATGGACATTAACCAGGTCTGTAGTTCAAGTCCCAGGACTAGCACACTAAAAAAAACAAAAAAAAAACAACAAAAAAAAACAACAAAAAAACCCAAAACACCAAAAAAAACCAAAACAACTTGTTCTAAGGGTGGGAATATAGTAGTGAATGTAACATACATTTAAGACTTTCAAAATCTGCAGTAGCTAATTTTTAATAAATCAGCATACTAATTTGTTTTCTTCCTTTTCCTTCCTCCCTCTCATCTTCCATCCATTCCTCCCTTCCTCTCTTTTTCCTCCCATCTCCTCTTGCCGCCTTCTCCTCCTCCCTCCCTCATTTATCTTATTCATTCAAACTTGCTTGGCTGTGGGTTCCTTTAAGCATTATATTTAAATAGTTCAGAGATTTTTGCTCAAAACTGTTTTTCTCAAAATTTTATAAACCTAAGGTGAGCATTTCCTATACTTGTTTTCTTTCTATTTTACATCAGCCTTTTTCTGGAACATAATAATAAACCTCCCCCATGCACTCGTGGTAGAAAGAAGTGTCACATCATGATCAGAAGAGGGGTGTATATGTGGGGACAAGGGAATACGCAACTAATATACCTGAATATTTTCTCATTCTCTGACATCTTTTCTCGACCTTTCACAAATTACTCCTAAATATGATTTGTGGAGCAATGAAAACATTACTCTTATTTTTCGCATGTCACCTTTCTTGGTAATGAAAAACATTTTATCCATTGCATGATGTACTCTTTCCTCCAGAAAATGTGTCCTCTAAATGTTTTTTCCATGTCTCTCCTTCCTTCAGCTTCTACAGTCTTCCTGACTTCCTTTCTGTGCTAATTCAGATGTTCCATCCATCTACATCTTTCCACACCTTTCCCCCAAGCTTGTGCTCAGAAAATACAGGCTGCCATATGAAAATATCAGTGGAGAATTACCAAGATTCTCTGGCCCATATAATTTTTCTAAAAATACACTTTTTCTAGAAATATTTACCATCAATAAAGTTGCCCCATAAGTGATTTCTGAGTTTGTTTATCCTTCTTTAGGCAGCTTTCTTTTAAATATATGCACTGTCGTGATAGGCATAACATAAACCTTTTAATGAGTTGCTATACAAATGATTTTCACTGCCTTATGTATGAAACTGTAACCCCTTTGTACATTAACAGAATGTGTTTTTTGTTGGACACTCTGAAGATAAGCCAGTTTCTTGTTCTTACACATTGCTCAGTTTCTTGCAATTGTTAGAATTAAAGTCCTCATTTTTGTTTGTTTGTTTTTGCTTGTCCAGGGCTACTGGCAAGGCCCAACTTGTGCAAACTCCCTGCATGCCTTGACTCTCAAGGTCGCTTCTGGTTTTCTTCCAGGTCAGGAATGGCAGCCTCCATTCCTCTTACTCTGTGAATATTACCTGACTTCTTTTCCATAGTGACGTCTCTGAACTACTTTTTTTTTTTTTTAATTTTTTTCCCTTTCCTCCTCTGCACTTTGAGGTCCATGAGAACTTAGCCCCACCAGGATCATCTCCATATTTTAAGATGAATTGATTGTCTTAGGTCCACCTACAATTTTAGTTTCCTTCTGCAGTCTTAAATGACTTAGTGACAAGTTTTGGTGATAAGCCTATAAATCTGGGGGAAGCCATTATTCTGTCTGTCATAGATTGGAAGATTTACTATCATTTCATAGAAATGACATGAACCCAAGGCTAAGCAGTACTACCTGAATGTCTGAAGTTTTTCATAGTTGTCTAATAATGTTACCTCAATATCTGTGTTTTAGTTTTATTCAGAGAAAGAATGAATAAAGCATAAATCATGCTTTATTTGACCATTTCCAAGGCAGACCGAATGCTATTGTAGTTGCATGTATATTTACATTCTGAGAAAAGTTAAAGGGAAAAACTCTTTTTTAGTCGCCAATGTGTGTAATTTGAACAAGGTTATATTTGTTGCTCACAAACCATCCTTAAGTGAAAGCTCTAAGTATCTTGTGAGCACAGACAGCACTAGCTCAAGTATTTCTAGATTTCTTTTTTTTTTTTTTTTTTTGGCCAGTCCTGGGCTTGGACTCAGGGCCTGAGCACTGTCCCTGGCTTCTTCCCGCTCAAGGCTAGTACTCTGCCACTTGAGCCACAGCGCCGCTTCTGGCCGTTTTCTGTATATGTGGTGCTGGGGAATCGAACCTAGGGCCTCGTGTATCCGAGGCAGGCACTCTTGCCACTAGGCTATATCCCCAGCCCCTAGATTTCTTTCTTAATAAAATTGATAAAATTCTTGAAATGAGAATGGAACTTATATGTAAATTAAGTACAAAAGGAGAAGCAAAAAGATTAAAGCTGTGTTTTCAAAAATCAAAATTGTCCATAAATTAAATTTAAACTCCCCAATTTTAAAACTACTCTACTTCATCTCAAACATGAATATCTAGAGTTTGACAATTTCAGGTCAGGAAATGGATTTTCCGGTACATACCCAAGCCAGTAGTAGCTATAATGTGCATAATTTACTAAGTCTCAATTTCAACTCAGGACATCTTGTAACTAATTCTTTTTCTTAGAAACTCTTTACACCTACTCTATTTAAATTTTGCTTACCCACAGAAATTTTACCAAATTTTTGAAGAGTAGTGATGGGAGAGAAACACGGTGATTTTTTTTAAAAGGACATACTTGATTAGTTACAAATAGAAAAAACGTCAACACCTGTAGGGTAGCTGTTGCAAGAGTGAGCAGATTGTTCAGGATAGCAGAGGAACATGTCAGGCAGCCCACCTCTTCCCACCAGGAAGGCTTTCAGCTATTTGCTTTGCAAAATTGGTCCTAAGTATAATGCAAGTTCTCTTTCCAATTAAGGAGTTTAGTTATATAAAAGATGACCCCCCCCCATGACGATCACCTTTAAGTAAATTCAGAGACTGTTTAAAGTAACTGAAATGTATATAATTGTAAGACACACGAACAGCAATTCTTTTAAGCCCTAATAGCAACATTTCCCTTTGCTCCCTGTCTGTATGGAAGGAGGATTGCTACTTGCCTTAATAACCCGATTCAAATTTACTTTACCCCTTTACCTACGTTTATCAAATTCTGTAAGTGTATAATATTTAAGTAATTACTTTACACCTATTTCAATATGTGAAGAAGACAGAAAGTGGGGGTCAGGAGAGCAGGAGATGATTATACAATATTATAGCTCTGTGTTTCCGACTGCTCACCACAGCAAGACTATGTCTAAAGAGAAGTATCAATTGTGAAACTAGCCAAGTGGAAAACTATGGATTTCATTAAAAATAGCAGGAATGAACTAACACCTATCTACTAATAAATATACTTTAATTCTATCTTAAACTTTGAGCCCAGGCCTGGTGCAATACATTAAAGCTAGGAAATAAATCTTTTTTTTTTTTTTCAAATGGACTAAATATTTAGGCAAAGTAACCACATAGAAAGAAAGAAGGGAGAGAGGGGGAGAAGTAGGGTGGGAGGAAATCATAAAAAAGAAAAAGAGAGAAGAGAGAAAGGGAAGAAGGAAAGAAGGGAAGGAAGAAGGGAGGAGAGAGGGAAGAGAGGAAGGAAAGAAGGAAGGAAGGAAGGAAGAAAAGAATGAAGGAAGAATGGAAGGAAAGAAGGGAGGGGGAGGAGAGAATGAGCAAGGAAGGAAGGAAGAGAGGAAAAAGGGGAGGGGAGGGAGGGAGAGAAGAAGTAAGGAAGGAAGAAAAGAAGGAAGGACGGAAGGAAGGAAAGAAGGAAGGAAGGAAGAGGGGAGGGCAAGAGGGAGGGAGGGGAGGGAGGGAGGGAGGGAAATATATATAAAAAGTAGTAATTTCTAAATTCAAGCCTTTTCTGATATCTACAACAAACCAAGTGATATGATAAGCAAATAAATCCATACAGGGTTATTTATGTAGTTAACTACTAGAAAGAAGAAAAACAATCTCCAACTTAAATATTTTGGAAGGTAAAACATTGTCTAAAACTATTAGAATTTTCTGAACCATTACTAGTTAAACTAGTGGGCAGACAATATATGAAAATGTTGGGAAATTGTGAGGAACAAATCATTTGAACACAGTAAAGTCAATTTAAAAAGTATATACCTCTGTTTGAAAATATATGGAATAATTTTCTAGCTATGTCTAGCCACAACTCATTTCTTAATGAAAAACAAAAAAATTCATTCTCAGCATGGTAGAGATAGGGCCTTTTAGAGAAAGATCCTGAAGGACCTTTTTGGGGATGTGACCATGCACTACATTTTTAGAAGATGGCCCAGGCCACCCAGGCATAAATGTGAGACTTATTTGAAAATACCTAGAGCAAAAAGGTCTGAAGTGATAAGACACGTGTTTTCCTATGAAGTTCAACAACTCCTATTTTCTTCTCTTTTTCTATAAATTATATTGAGAATTATTGACATATAAACTTGTATATTTCATTGTTTGAACATTTACTTACTGTGCTTCAAATGCCTATAATGTGCTAGCCATTTTGCAAAGCTCCAAGAAGGCTAAAGACAATCCCCATTTTATTTTGACTGTGGCAAAAGAGGGTGCAGTCAAGAATGCACACGTAAGTGAGCGCCAGATACTTAGCAATTTGAACTCTGGCATCCTTGGAGCACTTCTGGAGGAAGGGTGCACTCTGTGCCATTAAAGAAGTCGTTCAGTTTTGGGAGAGCAATGCTTTCTTGAAGTCCTTTGCATGTAGGACTTGAGACGAGTGATTCTTCTTGCAAAGAAGTTAGCTATGCTATATTAGAAACAACACAGCACAGTAATTAACAAATTGATTTGAGACCATCTCTGTCTAGCATTTGCTGTGTTTATTGCCACACTTGTCAAGTTATTAAAACTCTTATGCTTCCCTTACTATCTTTGTAACTTAAGAATTATAATAATATCTACCACATATGAATATCTCACAGAAAAAAAAAAGAGAGGATTTATCTAATGTGCTTAGAAAGGCCCCTGGTATAGCAAACATTCAGTGACTGTTCATTATTATCATAACCACAGCCTCTTTGATAAGATTATTTTTCTCCTGCCAGGAAGATTAAAAACTTTTCCTTTTCAGTGAACTATATTTTTCCAGATATAATTGGAAAAGTTATATATTTGTCAGTCACCTGGCAGGAAACCTGAATCTACTCACAGTGTTCAAATGCAGAAACTTGAACAAAGGAGAGACTATATAGGATAGAGGAAGGGATATATAGGCACCCAGAGATGAGCATTAGCAGGAAGCCTTTAGTAGTTTTAAGCCTACAAGAGAAATGAAAGGACACAGCACTGCAGCTTCTGGAGAAGACTGTCTGATCAGGCCTGTAAATGCAGTAGAAAGTATGTCAGTGTAGGATTTCCGCGTCCAAACCAAGAAGCGGCAAGAATGGGGGTGAAAACAATCTGACTTTTTGATATGGAATCTGAAGAAAAAAAATCATCAAAAACATATCAAAAGTGTTAGGGAAGGAGATTAGAGTAATGCAGGGGAGATAAGAAAGGGAAACTGGGGTGGGGGGGGAGTGAGAGGGGGAAGAGGTCAAGAATGATCAGAGCATACTATATCCATGTATGAAAATGTTACCACAAAGCCCACTATTTTGTGAAATTTACTATGAAATTTACTATTTATGCTAATGAACATGCTTTAAAACAAAACCTTGTTCCTGTGACTCATGCCTATAATCCTAGCTATTGAAGAGGCTGAGATCTGAGGAACATGATTCCATGATTCTAGGCTACCCAGGTCAAGCATGTCAATGAAACTTTTGTCTCTAATTAACCACTAAAAAGTCAGAGTGGAACTGTGGTTCAGATGATAGAGCACTAGCTTTAAGAGGCAAAATAAACAAAGGGACAACACTCAGGCTCTGATTACTAGCTCCAATACATGCTTAAACAAACAAACAAACAAACAAAAACAGGAAAGAAAGCCAGACATTTGTAGCTTACATCTATAATTCTATCTACACATGAAGCTGGGTTCTGGTTTGCCATGGTTCAATTGGAGATTGAACTGGAGATTCTTATCTCCAGTTAACTAACAAAGAAATAGACATGGACGTGTGCCTCAAGTGATAGAACCCCTGATTCGAGTGAAAAAAACACCTATCTACTATGAAATATACTTTAATTCTATTTTAAACATTGAGCACAGGCCTGGTGCTATATATTAAAGCTAGGAAATAAGTTATATATATTTTTTCAAACCACTAAATGTTTAGGCAAGGCAACCACATAGAAAGAAAGCAGGGAGAGAAGGGGAGAAGTAGGGTGGAAGGAAATCATAAAAGTAAAAGAGAGAAGACAAAGAGGGAAGGAGGAAAGAAGGAAGGGAAGGAGGGAGAAGGAGAGAGGGAGGAAAGGAAAGAAGGAAGAAAATAATGAAGGAAGAATGGAAGGAAAGAATGGACGGGCAGGGAGACAAGGAGCCAGGAAATAAGGAATGAAGAAAGGAAAGAAAGGAAAGGGAAGGGAGGGATGGGGAAAGAAAGAAGGAAGGAGGGACAGAAGGAAGAATGGAAGGAAGGAAGGAAGTGAAAAGCTCTAGTGTGGAAATTTAAATCAAACAAAACAATACTGCTTCTTGCTTCCTACTGCCTTCAATAGGCTACTCCTGGAAAAGAAAAAGAAGTCACTTAGTGAATTAGGGGCTGATGAGTTCAGTTTCTTAGCCTCAGCGCAAAGATGGAGATTGAGTGTGGGCATAGTAACCAGATATGGACAATAATAACTAGATAGAGTCAGTATGGAAAGTGGATCACATGAAAATGATCACAATTTTGGCTGGTGCACTTGACACTTCAATAACAGCAGAAGCATTATTTACCATAGCCAAGTCATGAAACCAACCCAGATGCCCCTCAGTAGATGATTAGATCAAGAAAATGATAAATATGGTATGCATACACAATGGAATTTGATGCTTCCATCAGAAAGGTTGAAATAGCCCCATTCCTAAGGAAATGGAAAGACTTGGAAAAAAGTCTTATTAAGTGAAATAAGTCAGACCCAAAGAAACATAGCTTGCCTGGTTTCCTTCATTTGTAATAATTAGTGTATGTCTAGGATAGTCTTAGAGGAGGGTCACAATAGCTCAATAGCTGTGCACATATGACCATATAAAATGACGCTAATTGAAGTAAACTACAAGATATGGAAACGAGGATTTTTTTCTTAGTAAATTACATGCAGTTATTTCTTTTTTCTTTCATTCTTTTTTCCCCATTTGGATTTAGCCTCTGTTGTCACTGTTTTCAATTTTGGTACCATCTGTATTGTATATAAGTTTATCTGATTCGGAGTTGGGAAGGGGAATCACAGAAATTGTGAGACAAAGGACAGAGTGAAGCAATGCAACAGTGATACTCACAAGACACTATGTTGGAAATGAACTTTACAACTGAGGAGGGGGAGGGCTAGCAGGAGAAAAAGAGGGAGTAACAATGTTTGACAACAATTATATTCATGTCCTTACTTGTGTAACTGAAACCCCTCTGTACATCACCTTTACAATAAAATAAATAAATAAATAAATAAATAAATAAATAAATAAATAAATGGAAGCGCCTTAGGAAACTAAAGAGGCATTTCAAAGACAGGGTGTTAAATATTGTCTTCTTAATGATTATACTCATGTCTATTGTTCAAATTATCACCAAATTTTGGATTTTATTCAAGTGCCTGAACGTTATTTCCCAAGGAAACCATGAAAGAATAGGAAGGAATTTTAAACACTCTTTCACTTGCTTATTTGCTTTTCCTTTTCATTATATTATACCTAAGCAGGGCTTATTTTTATATGTACAAAGCTGGTAATTTGCTTCCATGACTTTTGTGGTTTTTTTCTAAAATGTCTCTTTAAGTGTCCTGGTCTCTTCCAGTTATTATTTAAGGTTTATTCACAAAAGAGGCCTGAATTAATTTCCATATTAATAATAGAAAGTCACTTTTTAAATAAATATTTACATACAATTTGTAATTATTAGATTAACTATAATTATTTGCCAAAAGCACTTACTAAAGTTCTATTACCTTCTCTAGTAGCAGATTCATTAGGTTTTTAGAGGAAAAAAGCCAATAAAGATTACAAATTATTTACATTTTTCAATCAATTTCATTGGTTTAAGTTTTTTCACATTTATACAAAAACATGACTCATAGAAAGAATATAAGTAAAGGAAAACATGACATTATCAATAATGTAACACATTTTTCAATAACTTTGTATTTTTGAAAGTCATAACCTTTGCTAGCAACTCAATTAACATACATCCCAATAATACAACTCTTCCTATTTCTTTATCATCTTCCCTTCTGGACGGTGAATCTTATAAGGATATAAGGCAGTGTTACACAATTCTTGCTTATTACTCAAAACATACTTCCTATCTCTTTACTGAAACAAAATGGGAAATAATCTTTTTCAAAGTTTTTCTGATTGTTCTCTTGGTTATAGTAGGAGAATTTTGATAATCTTTGACATAACATTACAAATATAACACTATCCATTACAATCTAAGAAAATGAATGTGGTACACAAAATAATTCCTAAATAGCTAACACTAGGATAGCCTCCCATGTTATATCTCAGAGCATGCTAGTTTGATTAATCAGAAGAATTTTGTTTGCTCCATCAATTTTGTTATAGCTAATAACATTTTTTCTTAGTCTTTAAGTAGGTGTCAAAAGAAACTTAAATTTGCCATGTCAATTTGAGTACAATGCATCATGATCAATTTTACCCCTTCCACCATGTCCCCTTCTCTCCCAACCCCACCCATCTTCTCAATTTACCAGATTCCATTTTCACATGTGTATATTGAATATTATGTTTGAATGTTATGTTTGCCCACCATTCATTCATTCATCTGCCCTCCATCCTCATGATGGCTCCTCCCCTATACAACACGTTTTAGCTTTCTAGTGTTCATTTTGTCAAACAATAAATTAGTTCTTTGAAGGAGTTATGCCATTGCAATCCTCCCTACACAATATATGATACTTACACATGTATGCATATGATCCTTAATTCCTGCTTTTAGTTATTTTAAAACACTTGAATAAAGGGTAGTGCTCTAGGCCAGGGACCAGTGGTAGCTCATGCCTTTAATTCTAGCTACTCAGGAGGCTGAGATTTGAGGATCAAGGTTCGAAGCTATCACAGACAGGAAAGTCTGTGAGACTGTTATCTACAAAACGACACCAAAGAGCCAGAAGAAGAGCTGTGGCCCAAAGTGGTATGACATTAACCTTGAGCAAAATTGCTCAGGGACAATGCCCAGGTCCTGCGTTCAAGCCCTGGGACTGGCATAAATAAAATTAAAGTAGTGTCCTACCAGTTAATTTATTTTCATAACGATCTTGCTTGTACTATTTATATACATGAGAGGAAAAACATTTACCCTGATGAAAAATAACTCAGCTTTTAACAAAGAAGTTCAAATAGTCACATATACTGACTGATATGTGAGATTGTTAGAGGAGTTTTTTATGGAACTTTGGAATTCAGACTCAAATTTGAGCAGAGCTACTAATTCCTTTATTTGGAAAAAATGATATACTTTACGTTCATAGTTGGAGAAGGTCAAACAAAATGGTACAATTGAATAAGCTTTGCAACCATAAAGCATTTATATGTGTGAAATTGTTAACAGTGTTTAGTTTCCCACTGTGGTAGTTTTTTGAACACCAGTAGTTTCCCCCCAAATTCATATTTTTCCAAGTTTACAGCAATGATTTTGTCATTTCAGTTGCCTTTCATACTTCATGAAGCAACTCAGTTTTCTTACTTTCTGGTATATTTGTTGACATAAAAAGAAACATAATTTTAAACCAATCTTTTAAAATGTAGAAATACTTTAAATTTCTTCATAGTAAATTCTTAGCCCATTTAAGGTCATGTTTTGCTTTAAGCACTAGATCAATGCTCTTTAAAAGCTCGTACTTTCCTACTTTGACTTGACATATTTAGTTGAGTCTCTTAAGTGACAGAACAAATCACAATTAACAGACAAGTGAAAAAGGTTCGTTCAGAAGAATATTTATTGCATAGGGTTGAGTAATTAGAGTGACCTCAATATGGTGGTTTTCCTTTGTGGATGAGACACAAATACTTTTAACACAGCAGATAAACAAGCTCTGCTCTGAAATCCTTAAAGTGAACTGTTTTCCTGGAAGCCCAGAGTCCTCTTTGGTGTCTTTGCAGTTAGATGAAAGGAGGAGCTCCTGCAGTGAAATCAAGGGTGGGAAGTTTAAAGTTTGACTTTGGTGTTACCTTCCCATGTACAGTTAGCTCATTAGGGATTTGCTCTTGGCAGAAACCAGCAGTTCAAGACTTCAACCAGGCTTACTTGCAATACACACACACACACACACACACACACACACACACACACACACACACACACACACAGAGAGAGAACTTGGGGAGAGTGAAAGCAAGGCATGATTTGAATTTACAAAGTCTCAGTTTAGAAACAAAAACAATGGCACAGTGACCAGTAAGAGTATTTAGAATTTGTTCTGCTCTAACATCCACAGGGATGATCAATGGACAAGAACTATTTGAACTGTAATAAAAACTAATTATAGAGAATATTTGATTTACAAAGTCAGCAGATCACTCTCTGGCCTTCTGTGTGGGTGAAATAAGATTATGTTCCATTTCCTATAAAAAGTTACATTTCCTTCCAACTGCTATAGTACCCATTCATGTACCAATGAACCCAGCTCACTTACCTTGACCAGTAGAGAATATTTGGAAGTGACAGTGCTGGTTTTGGCATGAAGAAGTCTAACATGTTTCTAGTTTCATTCTTCAATTCTGTCCTCCAAGAGAAGAAAGACATTCCCTCCTTATGGCTTAGATTTTCATTCTGTCTCTTCAAAAACAGAGAGGGCAACCCTCAGCCCAAATCTGACCCTAGCAGAACACCTGTTGGCAGCTGTAAAACTACTTGATGATGTAATAGCAGTGCATTGTACAGGCTACGTTGTGGAGTCAAGAAGAAAAAAGACGGATGGATGGAAAGAAAGGAGGAAGGAAGGAAGGAAAGAAGGAAGGAAGGGAGGGAGGGAGGGAGGGAAGGAGGGAGGGAAGGAGGGAGGGAGGGAGGGAGGGAAGGAGGGAGGGAGGGAGGGAAGCAGGAGGGAGGGAGGGAGTCAGGACAGAAAAACAAAAGAAGACTATAAAGGGGATAAAGGAAGATGAGACTGATGCCTGCCTCATGTTCTCAGAATTCCCATGCTATACATCCTCCTCACTGATGAGCCATGAACTCAGATCCCACACTACCTCTTCCAAACCTTTGGCTGACTGATTCTCTAGGACACTTGTTTGGATTCAAGCTGTTGGGATTATGAGGGCTCATCATGATGCCTGGCTGGTGTGGTCTTTTACCCACTGCATGAAACCCTGTCCATGAGAAGCCATGGACAGGGCAAATCTGGTTCCAGCAAAGCGAGAGGCCACACACAGGATTCCCTTGTTCTTCTTAGAAGAACAAGTTAGCAGGAGGCCTAGAAGGTCTGAGAATGTGGTTCCAGGACAGGAAGCAACCACAGTATAGTTGTGCTTTCATTAGAAGACACTGATATAAATAAAACCTATCATGGATGGTTAAATCAAATATACACACTTCCTGAAACTGGAATAATTTGTATGCCAGATTACACAATGCGTATTTTTTTCTTCCACTGCAAGGATAACAACACAGTAAACTCAGAGAAAGCTATTTACTAAATTACTGGGTAATAACCATAGCTAAAATTGGAAAATTTTTAAATTTAAAATATTTTAAATGTAAACTCACAGAAGACATATTAGAACTGCACTGAAACTCGCCTGAATGGCAGAAAGTGTAATTCCCCAGCCTCATGCAACCCACAAATCCATCAAGGAGAATTACTGGTGAGAATAATAAAAAGAAAAAGTCATAAACCTGGCTTTCTTTCTATTCCTGTGGATGTGAGGACTCGTGCAGTTTAAGCAGATTAGGCTACTGAGCTGGAGCTTGGTTGAATGATTAGAAGATAAAATACTTCCATTTAAATCTTTATTTAAATTTATCAGCTTGGATTTTCTGAATTGTTCTGTGAAGTTTTGTTATAAAATGGAAATATTTGATTCACAGGTAATAGAAAGTATTGATCTATAATGAAGCACTATTAATGTTAACTCACCACATTTACAATTAATGTTGTGCCAGACAAAAGAGAAAAATCATGATCATTAGTCTTTGGATGATTAGAGACTAGATCTTTGACATGATATTTTTATTTGAAACAAAATTAGTTTTAGAGAAGGTATTCAAAGAGATACTGAAATAGAATATAAGACATCAAATGAGCAATAACTCCCTATTTAAATAAGAAGGTAAAACATGTACCTAGTGTTGACAAATAACCATTTAAACATGGGATTCAGGATTATAACTCCTTGTGTGATGGTCAAAGAACCAAAGAACACTCTCCCTCATCTATGTATTGGGGTGGGGGTGGGGGGGAGGGTTTGCAGAATATGGCCCTGAGAAGAATTTTGGTGTCTCCAATTCAAGGCAAAGACGATGTTCCTTAGTCTTCCCCTAGAATCTCATCAGCCATCGTAGATAGTGAGATGACATGATGAATGCGAAGAGAGCACGTGTCAGAGAGGTTTCTACGACCTCTGAATCTGGTGTTCTCCAAAACCTGTCTCAAATGCTTTGTGAATATTAAATTAAGCAATATGCTTTAGGAATTACTTCCAGAATCATACAGTAAAATCTCAATAAATTTTACCTATGGTTATTATTTGATAATTCAGGGTGAATTCAGTAGCATATTTATGGCCAAGGAAATCTTTATAGAATGTTGCAGCATCGGGCTGGGGTTCCCAGGGTGTCATTCCCTGCCTCCTTCGTCAGCTTTTCCTGTAAGACCCAAAAGTCATTTTTCAAAGGATAGTTAGATGTTGCTAATTACTTAACAGAAAGAACCTACTGTAATCAAGACATAGTCATGTCAAAAATCTTACATTTTCTCCTGCCAAGTAGTTTTATATGATTTGGTGGTTGTTGGAGATAGGGAAAATCTGAAAGTTACCTAGAATAAGGTTTTATTTTTCTTAAGTAGGTAAGAAGAATCTTTTTTTTTTTTTTTTTTTTTTTGCCAGTCCTGGGCCTTAGACTCAGGGCCTGAGTACTGTCCCTGGCTTCTTTTTGCTCAAGGCTAGCACTCTGCCACTTGAGCCACAGCGCCACTTCTGGCCATTTTCTGTATATGTGGTGCTGGGGAATTGAACCCAGGGCTTCAAGTATACGAGGCAAGCGCTCTTGCCACTAGGCCATATCCCCAGCCCCTGGTAAGAAGAATCTTAAGCCTTCGAAAACATGCCCCTGTAAAACCAAAACTATCTTTTCAACCTAGACAGATGTTACCCCAAGTAATAAAAGGAAAGTTGCCTAACAATCGATATATTCAAGAAATATACAATAAGATTGCTTTTCCAGCTTGCAACTTCATGGATTTTAAAAAGGATTTTGTGTTCTTTTAAGTATAGCAACTCTAAGAATGTGACTACTCAATTTTTATAGGCATTTTAAAAGTGCAAATATATAAAATTATCATAGCATAGTGATAAAAGTGATGCTGTCGTCATGTGCCGGTGGCTGACACCTGTATTCCTAGCTACTTGGGAGTCTGAGATCAGAAGATCAATATTGGCCAGGCCAGGTTATCTCCAATTGACCAACAGAATAAAAGAACTCTAGCCCAAGTGGTAGAGTGCTCGCCTTGTACTGGCAGAAAAAGCTCAAGGATAGCACCCAGACCCTAAGTTCAAGCCTCGGGACCTGCACACACACACACACACACACACACACACACACACACACACACACACACACACACACACACAATGTCCAGGGAGTGGGAGTAGGTGTCAGGAGGATTTACGATTTGACAAATTCCTTACTTGGTCTAATGTGTGCTACGTAAGGTAACACTGACAGTAATCTTGAGGTGGTATTACAATTACGCCCACTTTGACAAAGAAGAAATTAAAGTTCAGATATATTCTTTTTACTATTTATCATCGAGGATTTGGCCTATTTCTTACTAATTGCAAAACTATAGCTCAACTGAAGAGTCAAACAACAAAGAATACCAATATACAATAGTTGTATGAAAGTCATTTTACCCAAAAAAAAATGGATTTTTGTAGAAAACTTTTTGGCCTTAGAAAATTACTCTTAATGAAAATATGAAACAATTGTGGGGAAGATTTTCTTTAAGATGAAAACTTAGGAAACAACAATTGAATTTATATATTATATACTGTCAATCAAGACACTGCTGTGCAAATAAACAACTACATTCAAAGGGTAAGAATATTTGAGGGAAGAATTTATGATCTAGGAAAGAAATTGCCATCAAATTCAGCAAGGACAACTAGAAAAGCCATTCTGGATTGGTTTAGTCTTTGTGAGATTTAAAATATTGTTTAGTAAGGAAAGAAGACTATGTTTACAACAAACAAAGCTCAGGTTATTAGTAACCTCCTAAAAAATCAAACATATTTTTTGTATAAATGGTATTTTGTTTTTCTTTGTACAAATTTAGCAAAAAATATTTAATTTCTTGATAATCTCTGAGCCTCGATCATTATTTTGAACCTAAATCACACTAGTAAGCATTGTACAATAAACATCATAGGTAGAAAAATATGAATCAATATGCTTAGTTTTTAGATAGGTATGTGTCTCCAGATATTAATATACACGATTTCTCCTTACCTTTAGAGATTGAGATCAGATACACAGCTTTTATTTTGATCTGTTTTTCTCTCTCATGTTAAATGCCCATCAGTGATCTGTATATCTCCTCCCCCTTGAGACTCAAGTGGATGACCACATCTCAGCGTCAGAGAAAATATAAGAGAACTCTGGATAATTAGTTATCACAGCAAACACATGCTTCATTTACAGGACTTCCATTTCCATTAAAAGCTCATAGGCCAAAATTAGACAGAGATGGAGCTACACCCAACCTCAAAGGAGTCCAAGACCGGACCTTGTCATGTGGCTGCTACCACCGAAGTTCACAGGAGGTCACAAGCTGAGGTAGGGCAGTTGTGTAGCCACGAAGACATGGAATTGACTCTGTGGGAAGAAACTTATTTTTTTCTGTTCTCCTGAAGATGATACGTGATTGACAACTGTGAGCACATAGAAGTAGAAGTCACCTATAGCTGCAGATTTTAGTCATGTGTTGTCATTGATCAGAGAGAGATAGAGATGAAGGAAATGGTCAGACAGCTCAGGTGCTAAGTCTCAATAATAATGAGGTTGGGAGGATGGGGGAAACTGGACTATCAGCTAAAGAGAGGACTTTGGAAGGTCACAGAAACTTTGGAATTAAAGTGTTTGCTGTTTTCTTGGCCTTGCAATATTTGTTTCTAGCCACACTGATAGACTTTACACTGTTCTGAAAAGTTGAGGGACAGTAACGAAGTGCACATTTCTGCATCCAGGTTGGCAATGCCCAGCCTATGCCTGACCTTTCCTTATTCTCCTATGTACAGGAGAGACTAGGACTAGAGTTGGATAAATCAATATAATTTTTAAATTACTTTTCCTGTTACACTCACCCCTGCAACACAAATAGGATGCAGAGTATCTGCTTCTTTTATGTATTAAAACGTTGAGTAAAATATACACAAATAACCTAGCAGCAGAAACATCATATTTTCACAGCCCAACTACTACTTTAGAAATTGGTTCTGCTACTTGGAAAAGATAAACTCTAGTGTAGTCATTGAATATAGAGACATTTGCTTATGGCCTTAAACGCATCAGAATACAATTTGTCCCCATCTGGTGATGCTCACCCCTCCCAATCTCTTACACCTCTAAAAATACCTTGACATGGAACAGTGTGATGTGAAAGACCAAAATATTTCATACCATCCAAGTCATTACATGATGGACTGCTGGACTGCATACTCTCTTAAGTCACTCCAGAGAGAGGTGATGGGTTTGTTGTTTTTTGTTGTGTTTTTTTTTTCATGCCTAAGACTTTGATCTCTTCTTGGCAGTTTTCTTGACGTTGGTTTCTTCTTCCCTGTGGTCTTTAAATGTGTGTCTCACTCTCCTATTTCCTTATATCTCAATCATTTTTTCTGTGTGTGTGTGTGTGTGTGTGTGTGTGTGTGTGTGTGTGTGTGTGTGTGTGTGTGTGTTGGGGGGGGATTATTATTGTGAATGGCTCACAGGATTTGTTTTGTCTTTTGTATGAGAAATTGCAGCAGTCATTTATTTCTGCCGGTATGTTAATTCATCCATTGGCTTGCCATAAAGAGACATACTTTTGATCTCGAGTCAAGTGAGGCTATGACTTGCATTCGTTTCAATTTTGCATGGCTTTCCATCCTTACATCCTAAGGGAAAATCACAGTAATAATCCAGCTTTGGGGTGGATGCAGCTGTCAAAAGTGTAGATTATACAAGTCATATTTGCATAACCTTCGATAGAAAAAAAATTATGAGTCAGAATAACCAGTTGTTCAAGACTTGGTTACGGCATGTGACTCTGTAAGAGCAACAGGAGAGACACCGACCACTGAGACATACGTCCACCAGGATACACTCAGGAAGGGGTCTTCTTCAGCACTAGATGAAGAACTCAAAAAGTAGGAATATTAGGAACAAAATGAGATACTAGAGATAAAATTAAAGGACAGCCACCAACTAAAATCTAATACATTGCCCCCAAATCAACCTATTTCCCTTTCTTTATGCTTACATTTTCAAAGGGTTTAAGTATATATAAATAGTCTACAAGGAAAATAATTACCCATTCCTGAAAATACTTTTTCTCCAACTCCTACTGTTTCTAGCGTCTTCAAGTCTGGAATCTCATATTCAGCTATCTTGACTAAATACGAAAATTAAAAGTCACTAAGAATTCGTCTTTAATCACCATGAATTTCTCTTTACTAAAGTGCAATAATTTACTTATTTAGCACATAAGAAGGGCATATGGAGCAAATTAAAGTTCAATTTACAGTTAAACTTAACTGTAGATAGCATAGGCAAAGACCTCTGAATGAATTTTTTGGAATTTGTCAAGATCATGCTCAAGAAGAAATCTCTAATGATTGTAACAGTTTTCACTTGGTTTACAGCTTCAAGAATAGTGGAGGGTAAATATCAGTATCCCTAAATGCTGAAAATCATATAATTCCCCAAGTCAAGAAACATGGAGACAGAATGTGAGAGGTACAGGCACCATGGTGATCAGTTCTGCTACTGAGTTCTGTTTTAATTTACATAGTAATAATGAAGTGCTGTAAAGACTTGGTGTTAGGGGACTGTTACTCAGGAAAGGTCAACAGTATTTAGAAAGGGGAAGTGAAGGCAATGTTGGAGGTATGCTTTTTTTTTTTTTTTCAAATTCCCTTGGCACTCCTGCAGGGGATCTGACAAGAGACTAACAGTGAATATTTTCCTCCCGAGGAAGGAAATGAAAAGAGATAAGCAGCCCTTAAAATCCTACTGCTTATCCAAACCTGTGGCTTCCAGATCTGGTCCCTATATTCTTGCACTCACTGAATGGACCTTCATGATAAGGAAAGGATGAAATCATTGCTTTTCTGTTTGCAGATGCTCCACATTGATTCCCTTCTCAGCAGCACAGAAATCAATTGCAATGGGAAACAAGATCACATAAGGTAAAGATTTATCCCTTAGGGAAAGAAACTTTATTGATTTCGGAAGATGTTAAGAATCTTTTAATACTTGAACAAATTGTAAATAATCTATATTAATTTAGATAAAATAATATACTTGATTTTATATCTGATTCCAAGGAATAACTGTCAGGTTAAGAATTTGATTTCCTCGTGGTTTCTTTCATGCATAGCCATTCCAGAAGAATACAGCTGGTGATTTTAACTTTCTATTTGTATTCATTGTTGAATGTTTTAGCTAGCATTTTATTTTCTAAATTCAATTATTTCAGGTTTTTAAAGGGAAAAGTGCACATCCAAAATCATAGTAAATGTATACATTTCTTCTAGATCTAAACACTAGCCACGCACTGGTGGCATACGCTGATAATCCTAGCTACTAGGGAGGCTGAGATCTGAGAATTGTGCTTCAAGGCCAGCCCAGTCAGGAGAGCCCATGAGACTTAGATCTACAACTAACCACCAAAAGGCTGGATTTGGAGCTGTAGTTGAAATGCTAGAGTGCTAATCTTGAGCAAAAAGCTCAAAGACAGAGCCCAGCAGGTCCTTAGTTAAAGCCTCAGGACTGGCACCAAAACAAAATGAACACTAAATCATATGTATAGACTTTCAAGCTAAGAAAAAAATGAAAGCTAAGAAAACAGAATTAGAAGATAAGAGCCCAGACTTCCTAAATAACTATTCATAGGATGTGATTCAGACAGCTAGGATAATTCTGGACTGTAGGCATTTTATCAACCTAAGAAGTCTTGAAAAACATGTAATGAGAAAAAAGTTTGCCCAATTATATTTTTTAATGGAGAACAGTCAATAAGTGCATCTATAGGTATAGGAAAGCAAGTATCCCTCAATTCAAAAACCTCTCACATTGTGCATTTACCTACATGTACACACACAAACCATTTCTTCTTCTTTTTCTTCTTCTTCTTCTTATTATTATTACAAAAAGTTTGCTTTGTCCCCTCCACAGTCACTAGCCATGGTCATGAAGTTATATAGGATGAGAATCATAGTGAAGTTTTACTTTTGCTAAATCCATGGGACTTTGGTTTGGAATCCCTCTTTGTGTGAGAGAAAATAAACTACTGGGATGGAATGTAAAGGATGTGAGTTACTGATTAGCAATTCCAATGTTTTTGTAAGACTCCAACACCTGTGTTCCAATTAAACCTGCTCAGATATTTGATGGCTATTTCTCTAGAATTTATATGTGTCATCTTAGGAAAATAACACTTAGGAAGAATATACTGATGCTTTCTAATCAAAAGCTGACTGTGTATTTACGATTCATTTCCATGAGACTTAGAATCTAGTAGTGAAGTTGCCTCCTACATTGCCTGAATAGCCTAGCAAAAATTACCTGGATTGATAGGTGTTTTCCATTCTACTGATTATCCCAGTAGACCCATGATACTGAAAAGCAAAACAGCAAGCAAGCTAAACAACTGGTTTTTCCAAATTATATTCCAGAATGCTGGGAAAACATGAACATTTAGCTTCTACATGTAGCTTTTAAAAACCATGCGTTGTTTACAAAAAAAAAAATGCACATTATTCTAACTGATGCTCATGACAAATCAAGACCCTGTTTTTAAGCAACAAGGACCCCTGATCAACAATACATGAATCCTTATAACTGATCTTTTTGGCATACTACTAAAAGAAAGAAATCTTGCAAAATGTCCCAAGAATAAAGAAAATATTTGCCTTGAAGCATGGCTATGATTAAATAGAAAGGTGTAGATTAGGCACATGTGGTAAAAAGGCAAAGTATGAAGCTCACATGTCAAAAATCAACAATGTGCATTATATTATCTTGTGAAAAATAAGCTAAGTGTCCAGAATGAGAAAGCAAACAGTCCATTAAGTTCTTAACAATAGTCTTTAAATTATGATTGAATTTTTCATTAACTACTAGAGTGATATTTCTATCTGCTCATTCAAGAAAAGAACTGAGCAAGAAACTACAGATATTTATCTTTTGTTATAAATAATAGTAGATGACAGTAGAATTTATAAGCCAATCTTAATCAGTTGAATGAACCTTCTTTATTGTTAAATATTGTTAAACATCTGTGAACTTGGAGTAGGAAAATGATTACTCTAATTCAATTGAAATTGGGCAAGCATATTATTCTGGAACATTAGCCAACTAGTTGGAAATTGCATTGCTTATCTTCATGCGTTTTTGCAGTGGAAATTCCAATGTTTGAAAGAAGTTTGTGAATAACATTTGGAGACTTGAAAGAAACAAAGAAACAGTGAATGAATAAATCAATGTTCTGCTCAGGATTCAAGACACCTATATTTGCCCTAGATTTCACAATTTCTTGTTGAATGATTTAATTCACATCACTTTCGTTTCTTCTGAATATTAGAGTTTTGCTTTTTTTTTTTTTTTTTTGGAGGTTCATAAGGAGCTTTATTAGTGGGGCCATATCTCCCACCTGAAAGGGAGCAACATGGCATCTGCACCTTATCCAAGTGGCAACTTCTCTCTCTAGTTTTACTTCTAAAAGTTTAGAATCATGCCGTATAGTGCTTAATTGTATGCTTATAATAGTTCGACAATAACTTCCATCTTAATGTTATGTCATGTTCTGTCTTGAGAATTTCCACACTTACTTTACAAATTTATCTTTTTACTTGTAGAATTTTTATTAATTTTATTGCCTATGATTATTGTTTTGTGTGAATTCAAAGACTTGAATTTCTAGTGGTAGTTAAAAATCACAAATTAGGAGGGAGAGTGACAAAAAGGGTGAGATTGTTTGACTCTATAGTAAATATATGAAATGTAACAGTGAAAAATCACTCCCCCAGTATAACTAACATAACTAATAAAAAGAGAAACAGTTAGAAAGGAAAATTAAATCTGTAAGCACACCTTTGCTCAAGACTATCATCACTCTTTTAAAAAAAAATCTATTGTCAAGGTGACACAGAGGGGTTAAATTACATACTTAAGGGAGTGAGTACATTTCTTGTTGAACATTGTTATCCCCTCCTTCATTTTTCTCCCTCTTCCCAACCCCCAAGTTGTAAAGCGCATTTCCAATGTATTGTCTTATGAGTATTGCTGTTGTAATGGTTCACCCTCTGTGCATTGTCTCACCATTTTGTTGTTTCCCTTTCCTTCCCTGATTCAGATAAACATATACAATACACAAGGCACCAGAATCAAATACAGTGACAACAGGGGATAAACCATAGGGGAAAAAAGCAAAAGAAAAAAAATAACCATGCATGGTACACTAAAAACAACAAACAACAAAGAAAACTCATTTGTTTCCATATCTTGGAAATCATGTCATTTAGCATCATCATATATGGTCATATGTACATAGCTATTAAGCTATTGTGACCCTTTGCCAGGACTATTCTACTATTCTAGATATATACTAATTATGGTTTTGTCCAAGCCTTTCCATTTACTTAAGTATGGGGTGATGCCGTTCCTTCTGATGGAAACAGAGAATTCCACTATGGATATATACCACATTGTCTTATGATTGTCAAAGGCAGACATTTTTTTATTCATAGCATTGATTAAAAACAATGCATTATTTGGGATTATATAATGAATGGAAATAAGGTCTAAAATAAATCAGCTTAGGTTATTGAAAGAAAGAATAACAAAGAAAAAAAGGGAAAGAGCAAAAGCCCAAACTCTTAGTACAAAATTCAAGAGGGCACTGTTTGTACCAGCCACAATGTAAATTGTGTATCTAGCATTTTGCAATGAGAAGGTCTGAGAACTCTCTTAGAGGAACCTTATTATCTTTTAAAATGACTCAAAAATAGCTTCCTCACTGATCTCCCCATTATTCCACCTAATTCTCAGTCCTCACCCTCTCTCTGAGAATTTAGGAAGATTTTTTTTCTAAATTGAAAGATTAATCTAAGCATTATCCTGCTTGAAACCCTTAGTAGACTTTAAATTACTGGGGGAATAAGACTTCAAGATCTCTCTATCCTATCTAAGGTGCTATGTAATCCACATCCTGCTTTTCTTTTAGTTTCATCGCATTCCATTTTCCCTTCATCTAGTCCCAGACACCATGACCTGGATTGGGTCCTGCTCAGAATTTCATACAGGCTGCTACTTTGGCCAATGATTAAGTGTTCCTGTTGGCTTTCTCATTTTTCACCTAGGTAGCTCCTTCACCGCTGTTTGAATATTACTCCCTCATACATTTTTCTCTTGGCTGCTCCTTGATTCCATATCCCACGTGCCAATTATTCTACTAAACATGTTGATTTTGCTTCATGTTCCTTTTCTCAATTTATAATTATATCTAGGTTATCATTTAATTCTTAATTCTCATGTAAGCAATGAATTTCATATCTGTTTTTGGCCCATAATCTAAGTTGAGTCCTTGATTTAAAACAGAACCTCATGTGTGGGGAATCATATTAATTGTTAAACAAATAAATGAGATTTATTTTCAAGGTCAGAGAAGGAGAAACACTGAATTGTCTAGATTTTTTTATTGGGACTCAAACTTCTGATTACTGAAAATCCACAGAAAAGAAATATGGGGAATGGCCGCCATGAAATGAAACCTTTGGGTAACAACAGAAATGAAGAACAATTTTCACAAAGGAATTTCATTGCTAAATTAGCAGAATACAGAAGGGCTTTCTGCAATATTGTGATTATAAAGTAGTAAGCAGGTGCTTCAGAGTTTGAGAACAAATCAGATCCTTGTAAGTAAAAAAAAAAAAAGTAAAGCTATGGGAGGGGAAAATAAGAACAGACAATGATAATCTAAGGATTTTCATGAAAGAAAGAAATGTTACCACACTTTATTGGCTGAAGAATGAGGAAGTAGAAAATGGAACTAGTACAGTGGGAATTGATTATTAAATGTTACAGGCCACACTAGTTTGAGCCTTTAAAGACTGGAAATTTTATGGAGGAATTCCTTTAAAAGACAGAAGAGTGAAATTAAAGACTAGTTTTAGAGTCAGGACAGTTGCCACTTTTTAAAAAATCAGCCCTTGATCTAACGTTAATATTGGTAGATTATGGCATCTCATGTTCACAGGTAAAATTCACTGATGCAAATTCATCTCAGCTTTAGGCTGCATGACTGGGAATTCAGCTCTAATATTCTAGGAAAAAATTATTAAGTCCAAAAGATTTTATGACAAAAGGCCATGTATTTTAGGATAAAAGCTCTCAGCCAATAAACCTCCAGGCAAAGCAAACTCCTGGATTCCCTTCTCCTCTTAGTGATGCTATTTATTGACATACCACATCATTGCTTTGACAAATCAAATGTGGGAAGCCTGATGAAAAGTTTGTGGCACTAATAAAAATCTGTGTGTACAAATACATTTCTAACTTTCTTGAGAGCTATATTATTTTTATTATTGCTGTTAAGAATTTCTACGGAGTCTGACTTAGAGACTGGCTGAGGATGGTTTTTACTACCTATTACAGTGATTCTACAATGCAGCCTGAGGTAGTTACCCATATTTTACATTTTACTAGGGTGCTTTGCTTTACGAAATTAAGACTGCAATTTTCAGGTGAATGTAGGTTGCATCAGAGGGACAGGACTATTGGACCTGAGTAACTGTTCTGAGTTGGTAAGACGATCACACATTGCCAAAATTTACCCTCCTTTGTATCCACATTACCTAGCTGGGAATCATATCTTGCTCACATTATTTTAACTGTATTCTAGCTCTCCTATGGACAATCAGTCTGGATTCTGCCAAGTCCAAAATTCCTTTTGTTACCACATTGAACTTTCTACAATATAAAGGAGTGAAAAATCACATTACTCTCTTCCTTTAAAATCTGCAGGGATGAAACACTACTACTTCTGACCCAGACATACCTTCACAACCAGGTCAGTGTTCACTCCAGGCAATTTCCAACAATCTAAATTATTCTTTCCTATGATATGATTGTTTCATTTCTCTCCTCCTCTGCTTGCTCGTTTTCCTCCTCCAAACAGGTATTTCTTCCTAGTAAGCTTCCATTAGTAGTAGTAGTATTTTTTTAAAATTTCAACTACACCATCTTGTCTGTAACCTTTCTGATAAAAAGGTTCTTATTGCTCCATGCCAGAATGAGTGATGTGTATTTTTAATATACTCCATGCTTACTCCTGATAGCTTTTAGTTCACAGGAATAGCAGGGGTTTCTAGAACATATATATGTTTCAAACTCTGGTATTAAATAGTGCCTGGCATATGGTTGGCACATAACAAGTGGTGGCTAATTTCTTCTGGGGATTTAGCTCAGTGGTGGTGTCATTATCTAGTACATATTATATCTAGAGTTCAGTCCCAAACCCTGAAGAATTAGATAGATAGATAGATAGATAGATAGATAGATAGATAGATAGATAGATAGACACATAGATAGAAAGACAGACTCAATAAAAACGTTTGAACTCAAGTGAATTCAATTGAACCTAATGAAGACAGATAGTCATAAGTATTAAAGGCAAGAGCTTGGAAGAAATTTTAAAGAAAATCATAGCAATGGACCATTTAGGGGCTACAGGTAATGAGGCATTGGTCCTAGTTTTCACACAAGAGAAAAATTCTCTCTTCATCAGCCACCTGTTTTCCAATAGATGAAGCTGCTCCTCTGTAAAGTGAAAGTAAGTTGAATAAAGCAAAAGAAGATAGATAAGTAAGATGGCAGGGAAAGGTTTCTGCAAGTACAAAAAGCTATTTTCTGACCATGTTTTCTCTTCTGCTTGTTTTTTGCTTATATATACCTAATAAGAAATCTGTGGCTCAGAAAACATGGTAAGCAGGATTTTCAGTGATTAATTTTTATGACAGTGTAGAAACATATGAGATTAAAAGAAGATAAGTGATATGTGAACACAGAGGTATAAATAGATTATGTATGTGAAACAGTCTCAGCCAACCATCCTATCTTAAGAAGAACTAGCCTACATTATTGGATTAAATTCTCTATACTTTCTTCCTACTGATGTTTTTTATCCCATAGAAAATAAGGATGGTAGCAGTTGTGTGTTTATATCTTTGGTCGGTATGTCTTTGTTCCTTAGCTTATAGTTATTATTTGTGTTACATTTCTTTGCTCACAATTCTTATCTGGACTAAGTAAAATTTACAAATAGTCCTGTGGAATTAGGAAGAGGGGCTGAAATTTTACAGGTCTGAAAGGCCAAATTTTTGGAGCTAGAGAGTTCTCAAGAACATAGGATGAAATTATTGCCAGTTAGTGAAATAAGAATAGACTGGGAGGCAAGAAACTTCTTTGGGTGGCTATAGAGAAACTAGTTTTTAACCTTTAAAAGTGAAGATAGCAAAGCAAATTGTTGGCTTTCAAGGACTGTTATGAAAATTTCCAAGTCTGTTTTGGTAATCTATGGAGCCACAAAGAGAAAAACCATATATGGAAAAAGCATTCATCTACCTATCATCTCAACGGAGGCAGCTTCTCTTTCAAATCTTCCACTTCTCGATTTTTCATGAGATCTCTTTGGAAAAATAAAACAGCTATGTACTTGCCATCTCCATACAGAGTTCTAATAGATTATTACTTCTAACTCGTAACCGCAATCTTCAGCCTTTTTACGTCTTGGCTGATGGCAACTCCAACATATCTAATAGCATAGACCTTGAGACACCCTCATTCTCCTATTGTTCTCAGAACCCGCATTGTGTTTTTAAAAATAACACGTCTCTCCATTCTGGTTACACCCCTCATAGTGTATCTCAGCATCTCCTTAGAGACATGGCCAACACGCTCGCATGGATGGTATAAAGAGCCCCATTTCCCATTTTACCTGTGCTCCACCAGTCTACTCTTTATTTTTTATTGTAAATGTGATGCACATAGGAGATTTAGCTACATAAGCCAGGTAATGACTGCATTCCCTTTTCTCCTACGTTTCCCTCCCATCTCCCGGTCCCCATCAATTGTACAGTTAATTTTCAGCATAGTGTCTAGTGAATATCACTGCTGCATTTGTTCACCCTTTGTCCCACCTTTACTGTGCTCCCCTTTGCCCTCCCCCAAGCAGATAAGCTTACATACAACTCAAAAGGTACAGAAGTCAAAAGCAGCAATGAAAGATAAAAAGGAAAGAAAAGAAGTAAAACAACAGCAACAAAAGACACCGTTTCCATTTCTTGGAGTTCATATGCACATAGATACTGAGCCTATTAGTGATCCTCTCCTCTGAATATCTTCCTTTGATCGTATTGTGTGAATGTTTATAGTCCGGTTTAATTGATCATGTCCAAGTGTAATTTGGTTTGTGTGTCTTAGCATCCAGTGTGTTTATGTGTAGACTTGGAAAGATTATATTAAGCAAAGTAATCCAGATGCCCCCCGCCCCCCCCCCCTCAAAAAAAAACAGGTTTCATGGTTTCCCTCATTTGTTGTAATGAGAATGTCCCTATAAATCCCCTTTCTCTCCCCTTCATCAATCAGCTTTTTTAGCAGTGGCATCTTGTTTGTTCTTTATGTAAGTTGGATTTGTTCTTTCCAATGCCTGAAATGCTTCACTTCCAAATATCACAAGACTAACCCTCTTGCTTTTTGAAAGTCTTGCATAACATTTTCTTTGTCAACATTTCATTGTTTCAAGGAATTGCAATTGCACCTTGAAACTATTATTCAAAATGAAGCTCATCTGTTCCATTTTGGTCCTGTCCCCATTATGATACACATTTTTTTTATCATGTAGTGTCACTTCTTACATTTTACTTGTCTGTCACCTGTCACTACATGCAACAGCTAGATAACTTTGTGTCAAAAGGTTCTCTGCCTAATTGTCCTCACATATATATTTTAAGCATCTAAAATGATGCTTTCCACAAATTCTATTGCTCCCGTAATACTTACTGAGTGCTGAAAATGTAAGGAAGGAGAGTGATATTATTTAGAAAAAGACGGACCAATAATGTGATCATCTACAACTCTTCTACCTTTAAAACTGAGTTTTGTTTTTTTTTTAATGAGTTAATGCAACCTAGTGTGATCCCCAGGCTGAACACACCATGTTCCTCTAATCAATAACAAAGCAAGTGTATTCTGTTTGGCTAAAGTCACCCACTGATCAGAAGACTACCTTGTACAAAAGGCAATTAATATGCCCTCTCTGTTCTCCCCCGTATCTTTAGTAACGTCGTGCATAGAGTGTTTTTGAAGCTCCTGAGTTTCTCCCTTGTTGTTTTGCTGCTGTTGGAGTTACAAACTGTGACATTGCCTAGAATTGTGCAGCATTACCACGTTTGGATTTTCTGGCCAACCAGTGGTCTAGAGGAATGATTAGTTAGCAAAATGAACTATTCATTTAAAGGATCGTCTCTGGCATGGGAATCTCTGGAAGTGCCTGCATTTGTGATTTGAACAAGCTTTCACTACTCCAAAGGCAATTTGTTTGTCTAGAGCTTGGAAGACCTAACCTCCCCTACTGAGCAGACACAGCAGGGCCTTTATTCAAGAAAAAATATATTTTCTTCTTGCTTTGCATAAGACAGTTGCTTTTCTTTTATTTTTTTTCAAGTTTTAGCAAGGACTTATTTTAATATATAAAGTAGAGAGAAATGTAAAGAGAAAAGAATCATTCCCTCCTTCCTATGTAGGAAATTGTGGCTCTAATCTGTGCTTCTTATATTTTCTAAGCTGGGAAATAAAGACAAACCCTTATACAATGGCTGTAGATATAAAATATGGGTAGAGATGGTATCAAGACCCATTTCTTTTTGTAAGATAGTTCATAGTTCATAGTAAATAGTTCATAGTTTTGGATACTTACAAGTAGGTATGGCAGACAGACCTCATGCCTGTAGTCCTAGTTACTCAGGATGCTGAGATCTGAGGACTGCAGTTCAAGTCAGGCTGGGGAGGAAAGTCCATGAGACTCTTATATTCAGTTAAGCACAAAAAAAGCCAGAGATGGACCTGAAGCTCAAGTGATAGATCACTAGCCTTGAATAAAAAGCTCAGGGACAGTGCCCAAACTCTTGAGTTCAAGCCCTAGTACCAGCACAGAAATTAATTAATTTAAAAGTAGGTATGGTGGGAAGACAAGCAAAGTACTGTTTTTTTTTAAATTCTGGAATTCCTGGTTCTATTTTCTGAATGTGATCCTTTCAAAAAATATTTAATTTTTTTCTGTCTCCTCATTTTTCTTTTCTGTCTCATTTCTCCTGCCCCTTCGTATATTTGATCACTTTTAAACTTAAAGTGGATGCAGAATATAAACTGTCCATTTTCTATAGCTGCTTCTGAGTTGAAAGCATATTGTTGGCCCTATTTAGAAAAGGAATGCTTCCTCCCCCTACAAAAACCCCACCATTTCTCTATCTTATTTTGGAGGTGATATGGAAAATAATTGGAAGAAAATTCAGTTGTTAGGCTTCCATGATCTGAACGACCCAGCAGCCCCACTTTTGGGCATCTACCCAAAAGACTACAAGCAAGACCACACCAAAGCCACCAGCACAACAATGTTCATAGCAGCACAATTCCTCATCGCTAAAACATGGTACCAACCTAGATGCCCCTCAGTAGACGAATGGATCAGGAAAATGTGGTACATATACACAATGGAGTTCTATGCCTCCATCAAAAGGAATGACACTGCCCCATTTGTAAGGAAATGGAAGGACTTGGAAAAAAATCATACTAAGTGAAGTGAGCCAGACCCAAAGAAACATAAACCCTATTGTGTCCCTCATGGGAATAACTAATACATCAATAGGCTAGTCATGGTAGAAGTCCAAAATACCCCAATAGCTACACCCATATGACCACATAAGTGATGCCAAGTGAAATGAACTCCATATTACGGAAACAAGAGGTGTATCACTGTTGTAATTATTCTCAACATGCCAGGCGAACTTGTACTACTTTCTTTTCTCTTTTTCTTTGTCTGTTTGTTTGACTGAGTGGTTTGTATATTTTTGTTTCTCCTGTACTCCCTTCCTCGCTACCACTGTATTACAACCGAGTACCCTGGATACTGTTTATATATGGGTAATAGATCTGGGGAAGTGAGAGGGAATACCAAAATCGAGAGACAAAGAACAAAAAGACAAACAATTCAAAAAGCAACACTTACAAAGCCATTTGGTGTAAACCAATTGCACAACCCCCTTGGGGGGAGAGAGGAAGGGGGAGGCGGAAGGGGGGAAGTGGGGGTGAGGTAACGAGTAGAACAAGAAATGTACTCACTGCTTTTCATATAAATCTGTAACCCCTCTGTATCACACTTGGACAATAAAGAAAGAAATCAAGTGACAGTGAAAAAAATAAAAAGAAAAGAAAAATAAATGAGCTAATTTCTTTATGAAAATGTGTTTGTTCCATATGGAAAAAGCTAATAAGATTCTTAAGAATATAAAACCTTAAGAAAACTCAAAGTCTGAAGATTTCAATAGGTGAAAACATATGCTTTCTAATGTCATTGCATCCATACATAAGAAACATGTCTGTGTGGTCTTAGCAAAAGCTAGTAGTTAGCCAAGAATGCTACATTACCAAGGTAAAGATAAGTGTTCTACCATCTTTCCTCTGGAAAATATGTATACTACATGTTCAGGACATTTTCAGACTAATAGTACATATAGTCCTTCCATTTCTTTTATAAAATAAATGTCATTAAAAAACTTGACATTCCTTTCTGGGTGAGAATATCAAGGGGGTATGAATTAGAAATCTGTAGTGGTAAAACAACCAATAAAATGGAATTGTTCTATTTTTGTCATCATTGTCTGTCTTTTTGTCTATTTCTTCTTTTCCTTTTTCCTCTTAATTTTTATCACTCCATGAAAGAATTGATTAAGCTATCACAAGTTGTTTTATTAATTTATAGTGTGACTGATAAATCACTTAACTTAAATCAGTCCTACTTTTATTATCTTCAAATGGTGGGGCAATTATAGTACTGATGAGTCCGTTAAGAACAAAGGTGAAATAAGATTATGTATGGGGCTGCACCTCAGACCCATACATGTATTAAATGAATGGATGGATTGATGGATGGATAAACAGACTAGGCCAAATGATTTCAATCTAGCAAAAACACATTTTTCTATTTGTAGTTGTTGTTTTCCTTCTTGATATAAAGTTCCAAGACTTCAGGAATTAGTACCATTCAAGACTCCAGTGAGCACAGTAGACGTAGCTTCATGTAGTAGCTTAATAAATATGATGAATAAATTACTGTATTTTCTTTTAAGAATTTCCATTTTATCAGACTGTTGTTCTTTTTTTAAAAAAAAAATTCGTTAGTAGCAGCAGCTTTTCGAAAACCTTAGGAGACTTTTATATGACAATTTATAGTCTCTCAGGATTTTCTATCTCTATTATTTTCCTTTCCTTTTCTCTTCATCAATTTCTGGGTGATACCCTTAAAGGAAAATAAAATGTGCTTAGAGCTATGTCATATCATCTCCCAACATACTAATGTAGCATCTCTATTAGGATTTTATTTTCAAGACCCAGGAATGATGTCAAGAAAAAATCACAGTCAGGCAGACAAGGGTGTAATTACATTTAGTGGAAGACATTTGGTTATTGGATGGAAAAGGAAACCTCTGGCATTTTTTTTTTCTTTTCTAACCTTAGAGAAGTGGAAAGGCAACTATCGAGTACTGTAAAATATTCTTGTTATTTAGGCAGTAGTAGAGAGAATTCCATAGACTATTAATAGAGTAATAGAACTAACAGAGCTTGAGATGGATTTCTTGTTAATAATTCAAACATCACTATAATATAGGCATATGTTAGATATGGTCAAAAAGAGTTTAAAAGAATGATATGAGTGGTGAGGTTTTACATACTTGGAGGGTTTGTGCTAGCATTTTGCTCATTTCAATTCAGTTGAAGAGAGAGAAAATTATTTTTATTTTTCTATAAAATTGCATATATTCAGTTCCAAGTGATGCTTTGAAATATGTATGCATTGCATTGGCTGGTACTAAATCACCCAAGAAGGATCTAGCAATAATAGGTCAGTTCACTGATCACCCAGTATTTGTCTGTCTGATTGACTGGCTAGGAAAGTTCCCTCTCTCCTTCACCAAGGCATATGATTATTCCTGAAACTTCTCAGTTGGAGAAGAGAAAGAACTTCCCCAATAGGGGAGGACTAATCTTTGATCAAGAGTTTAGGAAATAACTGGCCTTCTCAGTGGGACCTTGGAACAGGAAAATATTTCAAATGGACTCAGCTCAGCATGGCTGGCAACTTTTGCCTGGTTGTCAGCTCTACATAAGAAGTATAAAAGGGTATAAAAGTAGAAAAAACAAGTTTTATCCAAGGTGTAACTGACAGGTGTTTACTTTTTTAGTATTGCCAACCCCCTTTGCCTATATAACTGGAGTAAAATTGGATGAAAATAGCAGGCAGGCTAAAAGAGGATCCCCAATAAATTCTGTGTCCTGATGTCAAATGTGAGCTAGACCTACTGCCTTCCTTCTAAACACCATTTCAGAGAAGAGATGGGATATCAGATTCAAGACTAAATTGTAACTAATGGTGACTTCCATTTGTTTATGCACCCTCCCTGGGTCTGCTCACTGCTTCCTCTGTTGAAGAAAACTACCATTTTCTGAGCTACTGCGGGGCAGGGTGGGGAGGGGTGGTGGTGAATATCAAAGAACTAAGAATAGCCTCTAGTAATGAGGCCATAGCCCAAATGCCCCAACCATGTGAGTAACAAAGGATCCTCCCTTGCTGACCTCAGAGATGATTCCAGCTTGAAATGACACCTTTGACCACACTCTATTGGAGTGCTTGGATAAAGACTGCCGCAATATTCTGCTGGGTTCTTGGCATAGCAATTGTAAATTAGCAAACACTGTTATGTTTAAGGATAATTTGCTACTATTAATATGGATTTTCTTGAGTTGATTAATGAGCTCGTACCTAGCTAGTTTTCAAACCTCTTTCTGAATGGGAAAAAAGGTCAATAATTCTGTGTGAAAAGCGGTGCCTTCCTCACCTCTGGCCTTTCAAACTCATGTTCCCAGGGGAGAGAATGTGAAAGATATATTTGGCTACTAGTCCTGTCTCTACCACTAAGTTACGGTGGCAAGTATTTGTTTTGCTTATGTTTTTCCTCAGTTTCTTGCACAGAGTTGCTGAAACATTACAAGTTTTCTAAAACACATGAACAAGTCCCTTCCACTGTATCTGAGTTGGGAATTGACTCTTTGGTTCCTGTTGGGATCTTAGATGTTAGAAAGGGCAGGCCTTGAGAGTTTACACTTTATAGTCCCAACCTGGACCACTGGGAAGGACAACAGATTGATTGAGATCAATCATAAATAATAATTGATTGTTCGATCAATATTGCCCTTGTAACAAAGCTTACATAAATTAAAACAGAAAGCCACGGAGCCACTGTGCTCAGATCACTGCTTCATGGTGAGGTTCTAAACAGCTGCCACACCTGAAGAGGACTGAGCAAGGTCCATGTCCCTTTCAAAGTGCCTGAGGCTACTCATCCCTTGCACCTGGCAGTTTCAGAGCTATGTCCTTTGTAGTAAACTGCTGGTTGTAAGAGTTCTAGAAGTTGTTACACTGAAAGTTCTCATTTGAGTAGGGGCTGTGAGAACTCAAGTGTGTTCAAGCAGGGTGGACTTGTGAATTGCCTCAGCACGCAACCTGCAACGTGGAATGCAGTGATGAATGAATTCTTGGAGGATGGACCACTTAATTTGCTAAATCTAGGCTAACTTAGAATTATGCACTCCAGTGTCAGAATTGAAACGAACCACTAACATAATTGGTGTCAGATATTTGGAGAAATGATTATTAGTGCAGGAAGAAATCAGACATTTGTGATCATTCCGGAAGAAAATAGTTCTCAACTAACTACTGCATATACCTGGGCAAACCACAACATTTCTGAATTTCAATTTCCACAAATATGTATAATTGATGTTGCCAAGATTGTTGGAAACTCATCCCTGATTCATTTAATGACATTTAATTATTGTTCATTAATCATTTTTCTTAAAAAATAAAAATGGTCCAAGTGGATTTTAGAAATATTTTCTGATGATATAATTATTTCGTTGGCAATAGCATCATCTTCCAGATTACTGAAAATGATAGAAAAAAATGTTTTCAGTTAAAATTTGTTCTTTACCAATCAACCTAGACCTTTTGTGATTATGTTACATATACATATACATGGATATATATACACACATATAAGTGTGTATATACATATGTATGTGTATATAAGCCTAATTGCTTATATATTTATATAATTATAAATAGATATTGTTTTTATACAGTATATTATATATTTATAGTGAGAGAACAGTATAAAACAAAATACTTAATTCATTCATTAGGCATTGAACATCTGGGCTGATTTCTTAGTGTGACTGTGATGAACAGAATTGTAACAAACATGCACACTAAGGCATATTTCTTACATATCTATTTATTCTCCCCCTTATATATCTCATAGGCTGGTATGGCAGTAGGCTTTTAGTTCCACACTTATTTTCGTAGTGGTTGCACTAGTTTACATTTATACCTACAGTGTGTACATAAGTGTACCTTATTCTACACATTCTTTTCTTTTCTTTTTTCTGGCCCTGGGGCTTGAACTCTGAGCCGAGGCTCCTTTTGCTCAAGACTAACATTCATTCTACTGCTTGAGCCACAGCGCCACTTCTTAGACTTCATATTCTTAATAGCATTTGTTGTTCATATTCTTGATGATGATTGTATGTCGTCTGGTTGGCATGAGATGGAATCTTCATATCGTTTTTATTTGAATTTTTTAGAAGTAGGATATAGACCATTTCTTCCTGTATTTATTAGCCATTTAGAATTTTTCTTCCAAGACCTGTCTGCTTAGTTCTTTGGCCCATTTGCTAATTGGTTTGTTTGGCCTTTTCTATCTTGGTTTTTAAAATACTTGTTGAAGTTTCTGTTTGGTAAGATGCATTTGTTGTAGGCAACAAAAAACTGAATCTTGTTTTTAAATCCAACCCATCATTCTGTCTTTTGATTAGAGAACTAAAACCTTTAATGTTCAGTTATTCAAAGTTGTGTAATAATTTGTTAGTTTCTTGTTTGTATAGTGCTTAGTGTTTTTCTACTCCTCGGTTAAGTATGTGCTCATCTGGTGAGATTTATTTTCTCTCCTATATTAATGGTGACATTTTTCTTCCTCATTTGTGCATAGGATTTCTTGGAATATCTTTTGCAGTGCTGGCTTAATGGCCACAAATTGCTTTAGTTTTTGTTGTGCAAGGTGGGTTTTTATTTCTCCTTAAATTATGAATGGTAGAATGCCTAGGAAGAGTAGTTTAAGTTGAAAATTATTCTGCTTCTCTACTATAAATACATAATCCACAGCTATCCTTACTTTTAGTGTTTTGTTAAGAAATCTGATATTATTCTGATAAGTTTACCATTGCAGGTAAATGACTTTGGGTAACTTTGCTGCAGCTCTCGATATTAGTTCCTGGTTCTGCATACTTACTGTTTTTACTATGATGTGGCTTTTCTGGTTTGGTTGGCTTGGTGGTTTGAAACATTGCTGTAGCTAAATGTCTGTTTATTCTCCAGATCTGGGGATTTTTTCCTATTATTTTATTAAATATCTTTTCGGTCCTTCACCTTGTACTTGTCCTTCACATCCATGATTCATAGGTTTAGTACTTAAGTGGTGTCCCAAATGTTCTCATGTTCCCATCCACTTCTCTGCTTCCTTTTCTGTTTTTCCATCTGACTATTCTAATACATCTACTTTGTCCTTGAGGTGTGGTTTTCCTTTTTCTTTACTGAAAGATGATGTACAGAGTTGTTACAGTTATGGTATTCAGATAATGAGTACACTCCATTTTGAACAGTATTACCCCTCCCTCAATCTTTCCCAACTTTTTCCCTCCTGACTTTCCTCCCCGAAAAGTCCTACAGTTCATTTCCAGCATAGTGTTTATCAACTATCACTGCTGAATTGTTTCACCCCTTGTTCCACTGTTGCTACGTTTCCTTTCTCCTCCCCATATCAGATAAACTTACATACAAAGAGAACAGAAATTTTTAAAAACCCAGATACTAGAGGGAAAAAAGGAAAAAACAACATTGCAATTAAAAAAAAGTTTCGTTCCATTTTCTGGAGTTTGTTTGGATAAGCATCATTTTATAGGATCATATGCACATAGCTATTGAGTTCTTGTGATTCTCTTCTAAAAAAGTGCTCCTTTGGTCTCACTGTGAGAATGTTTAGAGTCCTGTTTAGTTTTAATTATATCCAAGTGATGAATGGAACAATGGAACTCTATGCTTCTATCAGAAAGAATGCCATCGCCCCATTAGTAAGGAAATCAAAAGACTTAGAAAAACTTTTTATTAATGAAATAATCCATACCCAAGAAAACATAGGCTGTGAATGTTTTCTCTCATTTGAAATAATTAGAATGTGACTATAAATGTACAAGTAAACCCGATGGATAGTAAGAAACAAGAAGAATTACACTTGGAGATGTGATTTTTCTGTCTTTAAGTTTGATTCAGTCTATTAGAGAGACTTGCTACTGAGATTTTCTTTGATTTATTGAGCTCTTCATTTTTGGAATTTCAATTTCATTACATTTCGGGGTTTTTATGGCTTTACAGTATTTCTCTAGTATAGCCTTTATTGTTTACTTAGTCTGTTCGTTTATTATGCATTCTTAAAATTCTTAAGCTTTTTATTTGTGTTTTCAGTAAATAAACATAACATTTTTTAATTTTCTCTTTCATTTTATTGTCCATTTTTATTTTTTATTTAATTTTGTTGTCATTTCTACCTTCCATCACACTTAGCCCACCCCCCCCACCCCCACCGAGTTGTACAATTGATTGGCAGCATAATGTCCTCTGAATATCTCTGTTGGGTTGTTTTACCATTTGTCTCACCATTTTGATGTTCACCTTCCCTTCCCTAATTCAGATATATATATATATATATATATATATATATATATATATATGGTACCAAAATCAAATACAGTGCCAATAGCAGCTAACTCCTAGGAAAGAAAAGGAAATATTTTCACACAGTACATTAAAAATAACAACAAATATAACCTCTTGTTTCCATATCTTGGCGTTCATCTCACTTAGCATCATCTTATATAATCATATGTACATAGCTATTGAGCTATTGTGATGCTTTGCTAGGACTATCCTAGACATATACTAATTATTAGCAATGAGGGAAACCATGGAATCAATGTTTCTTTGGGTCTGGCTCATTTTTGTTATCCTTGTCTGGGCTTTCTTCCACGTTATTATCCTTAGCTCCTTTTACTATGGGGTTGTTGACCTTTAGAAGAATCATTATGCTTCCCTTTTTCATATTTCTTGTCGTTCTCTATTGAGATTTTGTATCTGAGGCCGATGAATTTCATGAACACTCCTGGACCTATTTTCCAACCATAAAATGAGGAAACGTATACCCTGTTGAATATTTTGCAGCATATCATGAAACCTGATAAGTGGGAAATACTAGTCCATACCTCATATTACCTACTTTACATTTCAGCAATAGAAATATTTTCATGCTGGATAACAGTGGCTCACACCTATCATCCTAGTTACTCAGATCTGTAGATGATCACAGTTCAAAGACAATGTGGGTAGGAAGTCTTTGATGCTCTTTATTTCCAATAAATTAAAAAATAAGCTGGAGCCGGGAGTGAGGAAGGAGGTAACAAATAGTACAAGAAATGTACCCATGCCCTTACATATGAAACTGCAACCCCTCTGTACATCACTTTGACAATAATTAAGTATTTATTTTTTTTAAAGTTGGAAGTAGAGCTGGCTGAATTGTTAGAGAAATTGCCTTGAGTAAAACAAGCTAAAAGACAGTGCCCAGGCCCTGAGTTCAAGCCCCAGGACCTCTAAAACAACATAATAAGTATATTCAACTTCGGAAAGGGTGGATTTTGAAAACAATTTCACCTTTGCATCAGAGTTCTGCCATTCTGGATATGACTGTCCATACTCTGGTTACATCCAGATTCAAGAGGACCAGTATTACACACTGAAAGGGGAGCTGGTCTTCTGAACTGTGGATGCGCTGAACAGTATCTATGTCTCCCTCTTGCCCCACTACTTCAGCTTCCAGGAAGAAGCTTTCTAATTTAGCTTATACCCCTGTGTAATCTTATAGCTAGTCCCATTCACTTAAATAACCTGTTTATGTGAATTCCTTTGCTGCTGAATATAAAGGCCTACTGAATGAGTGATCCATTAAAATGTTTTAAAATAATTTAACATTGCTATAGTGAATGTAAAATGTTCGCCAGGGTACCTGTGTTAAATGCTTGGTCCTGTGCTTGGAGCTGATGGGAGATAAGAGAACCTACCCACTTATGTAGTAATGCGTATTGGGAGGTTTTTAGTGATTGATAGCTTGCTCTGGAAGAGAATAATAGGGCCTCACCCCTTCCTCTTTTCCATTTCTTCACCATGAGGTGAACAGGTTGCTCAGCTACGTGCTCTTACCAAGATGTGATGCTCACTAGAAGCCCAGAAGCAACACAATGGTCATGACCAGGAATGGATATGCTCCAGAACAGTGAGTCAAAATAAAGCTTGACTTTGCATCATTTGTCAGATGTTTTGTTAAATTTAGGGACAGCTGACTAAAGTTGAAAGTAATTCTTTTCCCCATTCAGAGTTTTGTATGGAAGGCATTGAACCAGCAAAAACAACAACAAAAAATACCTGAAACAAAATCTTTGTCCTTCAGAAGTTTGAACTAGAATTTAAAAAGACAGACCTAAATTCGCCATTAGATGTACTTGTGAAAAAAGTACAATAAGAGATGTGTATTTGGCATACTATAAATTATGGCAGAATTTCAGAGGATAAGTGAGAATGAAATTACTCATGGTGGACCACTTACATAATTGTCACTATTAAGACAGGGATGAGTGAAGCTATTTCACAGATGGAGAAATTAAAAGTCAAAGAAATCAATGATATTTCTAAATTTGGTGATGGAGTCCAGGACAACACTAAAAACAAAAACAGCCAAGTGAGTCTAAATTCAGTTTTAAAACCATATGGACAGTGCTTGATAAAGAGACTTGGGACCTCCACACCTGGTGTGCTTTCTCTGTGAGGATGGCGAAGTCTGCACTGGATCCTGAGTGTGTTAGCGTTATATGAAAAGGTACATTTTTTTCCAAATGTATCATTAAGAGTAATGGTATTATATTGTATTTATGTCTTCTCTTGCCAACTATATTAACTCTGATGGATTTACTGTGCATCAAACTTAATATAAACCATTTTTATTTCTTCTCCGGGTCTCGTTTGGACAGAGGGGATTTGCTATAAGTATTTATTAGAGTTTATGTATCACTCTAGAACTACCAAGAGACCCCTTGGTGTTATAAATGCAGTATAAATGTTAATGATTAACACGATAAAGAAAAACCTCCATTAATCACTTGAATATTGTAAAGTTATAAGTTGGGCAGCCTATGGAAGAACCTGAAATAGTTCACATCCTGAAAAATTCAATAATTAGCAGCTGCTGGTCTGCTCCCAGTAATCTATAGTACTTTGTTCATCTTACCCTAGGTGTCCTACCTGACTCTACTTTGACAGGGGAAAGCAATTAAAGTCATCGTTTTGGAACCTAGTTCATCTTCCTTGCCGTTCCTCCTCCTCCTCACACTCTTTTTCCATCCAATCTGTCATCTGCACACACCACACAATCCTCTTGCCTTGGGCTTGGCCACAGCAGAGCTGAAGAGAGAAAGAAGTTTCCCAGAAAAGCAAGAGACTTGTCATGGAGTGTGAAGGGCTTTATAGTAGGGTACAAGGGCTCTACAGAGTATCTGTGCTTTCTGGCATCTGAAAGTTTTGTGCACAGCAGTGAATAAATGACAAACGTAAGTATGCATATTCTCAGAAGGGCCAAGGTCAACAGCACTGTATTTACTGGTGAAAGGAAGTACTGGGGGGGGTGGGGTTATAATACGCAAAAAGCCAGCTTCCAGCTCTCAATAAATGCTGAAGACCGATGGAAAGGAACTACTCCAATAGCTCTATAAGGGATGTTTCTCAAATATATGAAGTAATACATTTCACACAGCAATAGACTTATCCAGCAAGAATCTTGATAGTCTGAAATGGGCTTTAGAGGAGAGAGCTGTCTTATTTGGTTTAGCTCAAGAGTACCAGAACCTTAACTCTACTAAACATGTAGATAGTCTGGGAATGCAGGTCATGAAGCACTGTACACTAATCCTGCCAAACTGGCTATGTATTTTAATACCTAGAGAGTGACCTCACTTTAAAACTGTCTCAAATTCTATTAAGTACTAATCCTAATTACAGTTTGCTTCACGTTTATCATGGATGTATATCTATATTAACACCACATCCACATGAACATTTCTTTACTCGCAGTGATTCTCTTGCTGCTCCTCATGAGTTAATTATTTAATACATAGTATCTTAAGGTTGGCAGATCTGTTTGAGAAATACATAATTTCACATTCAACAGTAGCAATATAGAAGGATGTATTATACAGTGATGGTAATCCTGACATTATTTTTTGTCTTGATATCAGTCTCAAAAATGCTTGAAACTTTTCAGTCACACAAAGAGAATAGGCCTGACTATATTTAAATCTTTTTGCCTCTTTATCGTATTGCTTCACAGAGGAAGGTTCTCATATCAAGGCCTTGATCAGTGAAATTAATTGCTCAAGATGAGTTCCTTAAGGCTTGTGTTTTTATTTTTTGTATTTATTATTATTTATTATTTTGACTCTAAAGATGATACACAGAGGGGTTACAGTTACAGAAGAGAGGGTAATGAGTTCATTTCTTTTTGAACAGTGTCACCTTTTCCCTCATTTTCTCCTAGTTTTTTCCCCAGATGCCCTTCACCCATAGTTGTAACGTTCATTTTCAAAATAGTGTCTAGTGAGTATCACTGCTGGATTAGTTTGCCCTTTGTCCCACCATTTCTATATATCCCCTTCCTCTCCCCAAATCAGATAAACTCACATACAAAATTTAAAAAAAAGGTACAGCAATCAAAAACAGTGATGAAAGGGGGAAAATAGAAAGAAAAAAGCCCACAAAAAGGAAAATTTTAAAAACCTTTGTTTCCATTTCTTGGAGTTCATTTCGATTAACATCATTTTATTTGACCATACACAAATAGCTATTGAACCATTATGACCCTTTCCTAAAAATATCTTCCTTTGGTCTCACTGTGTGGATGTTTAGAGTCCTGTCTAATTTATTATGTCCAAGTGTAATCTTTTGTCTTTTACCATCCATTGTGTTTACTTCTAGATTTATAAGCACAGTGTAATTACTACAAATGAGGGATATCATGCACTCTATGTTGCTTTGGGTCTGGCTTACTTAGCTTAGTAAAATTTGTCCAAGTCTTTCCATTTCCTCATGAATGGGACAGTATCTTTTTTTTCTGGTAGAACCATAAATTCCACTGTGTATATATACCCTATTTTCTTGATCCATTTGTCCAGTGAGGGGCATCTGGATTGATTCTATATCTTAGCTATGGTAAACAATGCTGCAACGAACATGGTAATGCTGGTAGCTTTAGTGTGGCCTGGTTTGTGGTCAATTGGATAAATGTTCAAGTGTGGGATTTCTGGGTCATAGGGAAGCTATCTGTTTAGCAACCTCCATAGCGCTTTCCAGAGTGGTTGAACAAGTTTACATTCCCAACAATGTAGCAGTGTTCCTTTTTAGACAAATACCTGGACATAAAAGAAATGCAGACCAAAACAACATTGAGATTCCACCTCACCCCAGTTAGAATGGCCATTATCAAGAAAGCTAACAATAATGGAAATTGACAGGGATGTGGCCAAAAGGAATGCTACTGCACTGTTGGTGGGAATGTGAACTTGTTCAACCACTCTGGAAAGCAGTGTGGAGGTTCCTCAAAAGACTAACCCATAACCTGAATTCTTGGATTTTTTTTCCCTGTGTCCCTGACAATGTGCGACAGTCACATTATCCCTTTAGGATCAAGCTTAAATACTTCCATTAGTGATGAGGGTCTTATGTCCAATAGTCTAACTTCTGGCTGGACCCTCTACTTCTAGAGTATCTAAGAGGCCCTTATAAGGTGTCTGTCTACCCACAGTTATACTTTCCAAACTTAGCTAACCAACTTATATAATAGCTAATAACACATGAACACAAAAGAGATTAGCTGAGATTATAGGCAGGTATCACTACACCTAGCTCATAAAAACACTTTCTTATATAGCTCTTCAATTGTGTTCTCATCTTTCAAAAATAAATTTAAAACATATGTTTAATCTAAAAGGGATAGTCATGAGTCATTTCCCCACTTTACCACCACAGATAGCTCTAAGTCTACACTTTATCCAACTTGACCTTTATTAAGTCCCTTAAATAATGTGCTGTTTCTTATTCCAGGCCTTTTTTTTTTTTTTACTTATTTATTGGCAAAGTGATGTACAGAGAGGTTTTAGTTTCATACGTTAGGCCTTGGGTACATATTTTGTACTGATTGTTACCTCCTCCGCCCCCTCCCCCCACCCTTTCCCTTTCCCCTCATAGGTTGTTCAGTTGGTTTACACCAAACAGTTTTACAAGTATTGCTTTTGGAGTTGTTTGTCTTTTTTATCCTTTGTCTCTTGATTTTGATATTCCCTTTCACTTTCCTAGTTCTAATACCAGGATGTACAGTATCCAGTGTACTCAGATGAGATACAGTGATAGTGCAGGTACAACCACAGGAAGGGGATATAAGAGGATCATCAACAATAGAAGCTACAGTTTCACATGGCATGTTGAAAGTAATTACAACAGTGATATAACAGTCATTTCCATAACATGGAGTTCATTTCACTTAGCATTATCTTATGCATTCATAGGGGCATAGCTATTAGGCTCTTGTGATCCTCTTCTGTGACTAGCCCAATCCTGTGCTAATTATTCCCTATGAGGGAGACCGTTTTGCAAGTTCTTTTCTGCTCCTGGGTTAGTTCTCCTCTACACTCTGTCCAGCCGATTTCATCACATGTTAGCTTACAAGTCATTTCCTTTCATAATTCTTTGTGATTGGTTATTTTCTGGATTGAATAAACACTCCTGAGTTTGCTTTCGATATTTTTAATGAGCAATGAATGCTTAGAGTGGATTGTTGGCAGAGTGAGGTGTGTTTTGGGTTTTTCTTCTGCTTCTCAGCTGTGTTCTTTCCTCTGAGGACCAATGTCTTAACTCTAGAAAATCCAGAGTTCCCCCATTACCTCAGCATTTAACAAGTGTGTATCATGGATGGTGGTACCTGTCACTATTCCAGATTCTGGGGATAGTGCAGTGATTACCACAGGGAAAATGGACCCCAACATGAAGTTTTAGAGCTAGTAAGGTGCTAGTGAGGGAGGGAGAAAATGACCAAACATGTGAGTATGTAGTTGTAAGTAGTGCTGTTTTCTTTTCAAATTAAGCAATGAGTAGAACAAAATCATTACTGCGAAGTGTTTTTTGTAGTGATTAAGGAAGACCCTCAGAAAGAGGTGACAATTGTTCAAAGACAAGAAGAGTATTAGTACATGAGCCATGCAAATACCTATAAAAGAATACTCTGGAAACATGAAGTAGCAAAGCAAAAGCTCAGAGAAGAATGTGGTTAGCACGTAAGTTGCATGGTTTCTACCACTGATGCAGAGACGTATATATATATATACCTACTTAGAAACAAAGAGAACAAATTGGTTTACACAGTTGTAGGGCCTAACTAGACAAATAGGGAATTCACCGGCATCAGAAAATTCTTTAGCAGGCATGGATACACAAGATTGCAGGTATAATTTTTCCCCATCAAGGAAATTTCAGCTTTACCCTTAAGGCCTTTCGATTTATTCCATCAGACCACACAAAGTATCAAAGTTAATCTCCCTTACTTAAATCCAACTGGTTATAGACGTTAATCATACTATCACAACACCACCTAGATTTGCGTTTGAATAGTAAACGGCACTAAAGCCTAGCCAAGCTGACATATAAAGTCACCATGGCATGACACATAGTAAAGAGGAACAAAGAACAGTTAAAAATTTTAAAAAAAAAAGTCAAAGTGAAGCAAACCACAGAAAATAATGAGACAAGGAGAAGTTGCTGTTTAGAATCAAGATCACATATGAGCCTGTACAAGTGGAATAAAGTGTTTGGTGGATAGTGACACATGCCCTTCTCACAATAATCAGGTAGGACCCCTTTCAATGAGATGCCAATTGATCAAAGACCTGAAACCTGTAAAAACAAGAGCCACACCCCCACCCCACTCCACACAGTCTTATGGTGGTCTTGGAGATTGAACATAGGACCTCATGCATACTGAAAAGAAACAACATTCATCTACTTCCCAAACTCTAGTGACGTATTTTTAAAAGACTACATGAACATTATTGAAAATAGTAGCCTGTAAATAAATAAATCATCTCTATCACTAGAGATAAATATGGTTTAGATAAAGATGGTTAAAGATGAGGTAGGAATTTATCATACCCAGAATATATCTTAATGGTAGAACCAATAGTAATTACTGACTGGTCTGATATGGTAGATTAAGTAGAAAAATCCAGAAATGAGGATAACTTGGAGATATTTGGTACAAGTAATTAGATTGATATGATTATTACTGAGCTGTGAAAGATGTGTGTATAAAAGCTTGAATGTATGTTATACTGAGTTGAGTTCCTACTAAGCAACCAAGTAGTAATATTAAGTGATGTGATATATGAAATGAGATTTAGAAAATGCAAATAAGATAAATGAAAGATTATTAGTATATGCTAAATCATGAGATCTTCTTAGAACAGGAAACTTATCATAGGAGAAAAATAAGGAGAATGAGGAAAGAGTGATAGAAGAGTCAAGAGGTGACCCTTCTAGGAAACTAAGTGGGGAGATACTCCATGAAGTAATGTCAGATTATATGAATATCAAGGTATTAATAGCTTCCTGGGTAAGCTGAGAATCATATCCCAATTCATGTGTGAATAATATGCTGAAAAGGGAGCAGGGGAAACCTGGAGCCCTTGAATAGCTCTACTATCTCATCAAACCCTCCCATTCCCCATGTATGTTTATTGCCTACTGATTTTCCCCTCGTATTTCTTCTTCAAGTGAAAAATCTTTGTTATCTATCTTAAAACTCTAAAGACAACAAACAAGAAAACTCCCTTGAATCATAGCGGAAACCCAGGTATCTACAGGATTTGTGATGAAGTCTACCTGTAACTGGGGTTTCATGCATGGAAGGGGAAGTGGGGCAAATTAGAGCTTAGTTAGGATAGATGTATAATGTGCCCTTCAATTCTGGGAGAGAAATTAGCAGGGTCCCCGCAGAGGGCGGGTGGAGGGAGGGCAGTGTGTGATACAAAGGAAACGATATGAAGCAGCAAAAATAAAAACACGTTCTACTATCATGAACTTTCCAGAAGAATTCCAAGTTTATAATACAGAACAAATTAGCGATAATTTTTTGTTTGTTTGTTTCTTGTTTTCTATGTTTTTCTTGCATTCATGGCCTGGATATAATATCTGAGGTTTTTTTGCTCAAAGCTAGTACTCTGTCACTTAAGCTACAGCTCCATTCTGCTTTTTGGTGATTAGCTGGAGACAAGAATCTCACAAACTTTTCCTGCTTGGGCTGGCTTTAGATCAAACTCCTCAGACCTCATCCTCTTGCCTAGCTAGGATTACAGGCATGAGCCTGGAAGGAAGGAAGGAAGGGAGGGAGGGAGGGAGGAAAGGAGGGAGGCACAATCAGATTCTTGTTGTTGCTGTAGGTCATGTGACTTGAGCTCAGGGCTGGGCCTTTGTCCCTGAGCTGTTTGCTCAAGGCTAGCACTCTACCAGTTTGAGCCATAGTGCCACTTCTGGTTTTGTGGTGATTCATTGGACATAACAGTCTCATGGAGTTTCCTGCCCTAGCTGGCTTTGAATTGTGATCCTCAGATCTCAGCCTCCTGAGGAGCCAGGATTATAGGCAGGAACCACTGCTGCCCAGCTAAGATTCTTAAATATTACATTATTAAAACAGTTTAAGGTGATAGAAAATGAATAGACATGGGAGTAAAAAGCATTTTTTGGTTTTGTTTCTGTTCTGGCATTTTTGATTGAATGTGTTGTAACATAAAGGCTTGGTCATAAGCTACAGATATTCTTTCCATGTTTATGTATATACACCTATTTTATCTGTTTCTATGATGCCAGCTATGGATTGTTAACCACAATACTGAACAAGATCTTCCTCTGAAAATTAGAAGAAGCTTGATATTACTGCCGAAGACTAAACGTTGTTGTTCCTGTGAAGCATTTTATTTCTACAGCACATACTCTCTAGGAAACATCTTAAGGAATAATCGTTAATGAGAAAAAGCATCTGGCTCTGATAGGAAGGATACAGGCCTAGATGTCAACTTTTTACTTTGTCCCCACACTCACTTCTGTTTATGATCTTGGGCACATCATTTCATGTCTTTGAACTTCAGGTATTTCCTATTAAAACAATCGGTGTAGCAATAACTTCCTTCCAGGAGGTGGGAAGATTTTTTAGGTATTTTAAATGACATTTTTCTCAGTTGCTTCATGCATTAATAAGACATAAGTAAAAGACCTAGCATTTAGGGGGAGTGTTTATCTCTGAAAAGCTCCTCTGTCAGCCTATTTGTGATTCTTGCTGATTCTTGTCATGCCCTTTACGTGGCTAACCATCACACATCTTATTCCCAACTGACCTCCCCATTAGGATATCAGTCAGAACCTTTGCCAATATATGGGCTAAAAACACTCCAAAGTGTTATTTCTCTCTGAAGGCAAGCATTTGAATGGGAATCGTTGAAAACCTAAAAGCCTTAAAAACCAAAAGAAATCAATGTTTGATGGTGGTATTTGAAGCATTATGACAAGGGAAAAGAAGCTTAAAGGAATTTGAGATTTCACTGAGTGCAACCAATCCATCTTACGGATGGGGAAGCTTAGACGGAGAGGGGAAGGTGCCTGTGTCACCCAGTAGCCCAACGTCCACAACACAGCAGAAACACAGATTATTATACTCAGCAGCAGTGCTCTGCCTAAAGTGCCCTATGTTCTATGGAAGACACAGTTCCTGGCCACCAACAACAAAGATCGCCTCATCTCTTGCCCAACACTTATATCCAACAGTAGCTGGACCAATTTCCTGTGCCCAGGCTCCAGGAACATTTCACCCTAGAAAACAGTGTTCTAAGTCCACACTTTGCAATTGTAGAGCAAAATGGTAATGGAGTAACGTGAACATGCACCTATAAGCTACCATTAAAAAAAGTGTGCTTTCTTATGGACCTAGTAAAGGAGGAGAGGAATTTGGTTTTGTCTTTCTGTCTTTGTATTTCTGTCAGCCTATTGAGAAGCATCACCCACGCCTTAGCAACTTAGATGGAAAATACCTGAACACAAGTGACACTTGTTCATCCTCCTATTTTTCTTCACACCAAGATTAGTTATATAGAGGTGGAAAGTCAGAAACTTTCACTTTGTCTTTGTACAACTAATGTACATTTATAAAAATAAAGTTAAAGAAAATTTGGCTTTGGGTTTCTTTCAATGGAGAGAGAGAGAGACAATAAAAGTTGTTGAGAACACACCTGAGCTTTGGTGCTTTCTTTAGCCTACACAGAAAGCCTTTGAATGTATGTAGTACAGGTGAGCTATGAAGTGGTGGAGCATAATTTGGCACTTGTTCTTTTGGGACACACAGGTGGTCTCTGCCTTATTCCCCGCATGTATCATCTCTTGAGGCTTATTTGTTACGAAGCTTAAGTTGTTCAAGGAGGTCTGTCTAACCCTCCTCTAAATAAAGAGCAATTCTGAGACAGTAATTCTTTTAGAGTAGACAAATTCCAAATTAAAAAAAAATGGTTGGGAGAAGGACAAGTTAGAAGAATGAATTTGTTACCAGTGTCCAGTGCAAAATAGGTGGTAAGGCAGAGGAGAACCCTGCAAACAGTGAAAGAAAGCGAGGAAATCACACATCAGAGACATAGATAGACAAGACAGAGGAAACTATAATCATGAGAGGAAACTAAAACAAGTGTCCAAGTTCCATTACAGATGAGAACAAGTGAAACCAAATGGAAAAAAAATAGAATTCTCATTAAAATATTGAAAAAAAGCCAGAAAAAGGTCAAATAAAGATATCTGGAAAAGAAATGTGCATAGACAAAAGAGTTCTGCAAAGAACAGTAAATACGTTGCAGATTGTTGAAGTATTATGAGGAAAACATCAGAGAGAAACCTCCTAGTAAACTAAAGAAGGAAAATTATTTAAAGTTCATCCAGAGAGAAGCCAAAAAGATAGAGATAAAAGGGATAAAAGGGACCAGTAAATGACAGATATTAATAAAACACACAGAAGGCAAGAGGACTATTCAGAGCATAAAAGAGTGAAGAGGTTACCAGTGTGAAAGACATGCACACTGCAGCTAGAAAGAGCTTTCTTATTATTATTTTGGTAAAAAATCTACTGAGAAAGCTGTCAGTATTGCCTTTTATAGCATCCCCAAGCCTACAAAGGTGTTTTTCAAATTGTAATTAAGAGTTTATTTGTGCATAAAAGCAGCTATTGTGATATTAGTAGAGTCACTCTGGGGACCTTTAATGTCAGAGTAAATATCTGGAGAGCCACCTCTGACAGTCTGTAGTCAGAAACAGCTACATTATCTCCCACACAAAAGGAAGGAATTTGCATTTCAGTATCAAAGGCAAATGGTTTTGAGCATTTTCTTCATTCAGATGACATGAATGTAGGACCTTTAGAGGAACAGAATCAAGTTCCAAATATATTTCTGTAAACTGGGTAGTGATTCTCTTCTACAGTATACTCTTTCTGACTGCAAGATCCAAGCCAGAGCATAAAGAAAAAGCAGATTCACAATGTCTAGGTACTCCTCTGTCAAGTACTTTGGATGCTGATGCCTGTTTACCCGGGGTCTTCTACTGGCACCTTGTGTCTTTCCCAATGCCCGCTCCTCCCCTACACATGGCTCAGGCAGGAGACTGATTCTCCTTCCCCTAACCCCGGGCAGCATGATGCTCTTAATATGTTCAAAGACTTCCAAGGTTGTCGAATTGTGGAGCACTATATAAGAAAGAGGCTGCAGGTGTTATATAATCCACATTCAACTTCAGTGTTTAGGGACAATGGATGTGATGATATGATTTTAGTGATCCAAAATGTAAAACTGCACAGCTGATATAAAAGGAACGTATATAAAAGGAAGCTGATATAAAAGGAAGATTTGTTCAGGCTGAGTGTCACGGCACATGTTCAAAACACAAGTGACTCCCTTAATAAGCTGTGATTTCTATAAACTTGAGTGCTTTTATTATGAAATGTTGGATGTTGTTAAGTGCATTTTTGTGTCTAAGGATATCATGTGCATCGTTTTCCTTTATTACACTGGTATGGTTTATTAATTGACTGATTCTTAAAATTTTTAAACCAATCTTGTATTTTTATGATAAATCCATTTTGTTGTGGGGGCATTATTCCTTTTTATGTTTGTGTGGATTCAGTTGGTTCAATATACTTATTTAACTTTTGGGGGGAAATTTGTGTTCGTAGGCATAAGCTATATGGGTTTATAATTTTGTTTTGGCTTGTTTTTATATTTTCTTTTAATGTTTTTGTTGTGCTTATGAAAGTATTCAGGTCTTTCTGCATTGGCTGACACTCAACCACATAAACTAAGCCTGCAGCCTGGCGAATTGCCTTAGATTCATTTTTTTCTTTATCTTCTTGTGATTAAAAAATATTTTCTTGTCTGGTTTTGGTATCAGAGTAATTGACTTTCTTCCATTTTTATATTTTTTTCTTCTTTTGGTGATCCTAGGATTTGATCTCAGAGCCTCAAGCTTGTTAGTGCAGTACTCTACTAAGTGAGCCTTACCATCAGCACTGAAGTCTACGTATTGGTGGCAGATTCTATTAGTAGCTTACTGACATGCATTTCCCCCTAGTATGCTAACAATCTTCTTCAAGGAGGCTCAATTTTTCTTGCAGATGAAAGCACACCCTAGCTTACATTTCAATCATATAAGATCCCAAGCATCTATGCCCAATAAGCCCATACAGATTTCTGGCCTGCAAACCTATATTTAAGTCACCACTTTGGTGACAAATTCTTACACCATTATAGAAAACTAACAAAATTACCATCTAATCTCCATTATTATTCCTTCTAAGTTAGCCTACAAGCTGCTTCTAGAATTTTCTTTTAATCCCAATGGTGATCCTTCCTCATTAGCCTGTACATTTAGCAGAGAATTTAAACAGTGTAGTACCCAAGACTTTGCCTAGATACGTCACCTCTGTTAAAGATAAATGAGTACTCTGCAGTCCATTTATAAAGCAGGCTTTCACATTTCTATCTGTGTGATTGCCCAATGACTATCTTTTTCTACCTATGTCAACTTGCTAACTATTACTGTTGCCCTAACACTCAGTTTACTCATGACCTCTCATCAGAATTCTTCCATGATCCATAACTTCATCCATCGCATGCCTTATGTATCTATTCTATAGCACAGGCGATTGTGTTGAGATTTTCTCTTGTTACTGAAATCAGAGTACAAGTAATTATTTCTTTCCTTTTTACAAGCCTAGTTCTGACCTCAATGGATATTCAGTAAATGTCATTTCAATTTTTAAATAAATAGTGATTTATAATTGAAAGAACTTTTCATTTGTACCCTTCATCTCTTCTTGATTTCTAAACATGCATTTTAGGCAACTTAGCATCTCATTTGAGCCTCTAAAAAAGAGTTTGAATTTTAGTATATCCAGAAATCATTTCTTTGTTCCAGCCACAGAACACTGTGAGCCTTCTCTGCCTCCCAACTTTCTCATTTCATTAAATGGCAACACAGTTCTAATAGTTACTCATGACACTATTTGAAATAGATTGTTTTCTTATACAAAAGAAGGTCTACCTTTGCATTCCATCCTTTGAGCTCTTCCTTCTGAAAATGTCTGGAAATTGTTGTAACAGCACTCTTTAACCACATACTGTTATTCCTCACTTAGGAAAGAGAAGAAATGCTTAACTGGTCTCCTAGCTGCCCATCATGAATTTGACACCCCTCGCCCAATGGCATCCTTTAAAACAATTACTCTCATCCTGTCATTCCATCCTTCAATGTTATTCCATGCCTTCAGGTTGCATTCAACATGAAATCTGTGACTTTATCCTCTCACTATCTTTTGCTTATTGATTTCTAGCCATCTATGTTGCCTTCCTTACTGCTTCGGGACTTCTGTTCCCTAAGCTTGGCTAGAGCCCTCTCACCATGCATATCTCACTTTAAATATCACATCTTCAGACACACCCTGACCAACCAGTTGGTCTAAAAGAGCCCTTTCATCAACCTTACAAGACCCTTTTATGTTTTAGTGTCATCATATAACTGATGTAATTTCTTGTTCCTTTACTTTTTTATATACACCTTCCACCAAACATACACAAAAAATATCTACTCAATGAAAACAAAAGCTCAGATCATCTTGAGTAGTAGTGTTCTTACTGTTGGGAAAAAAAAGGTACAGAATGGGCATTCAATTTCTAAATGAAATTTAATGTGGATTAAAGGGCATTAAATGTTGCACAGTCCTCAACTGGTTCAGATATCTTCAGCATGCTTCCACCCAAGGATAAAATATAATAAACCGAGCTCTTATGATCATAAATTACCATTCATGGGACAATTATAGAGCTAGAGGGGCTGAGAAAGAAGTTTTTATTTAAATCAATATCCTCCATATGCTTAAGATTACATGATCTAGCACCATGACAAAAGCCTCTATTATCCTCATATTAAGAGTATGGCAAGTATTTTATTTGCAGAGAGACAGAGCAGAGAATAAGTGGTTGATTTATTCAGTAGGATAGTAAAAACACACTAATTATTATCTTATAAATGAATAGGAATCAAATTCTGTAATGAAGATGTTCAGTACTTTTTGATTAGGACTCAAAGGACCAGAATTCATGGAACAACATATCATACAGAGTGTTCCTTTAGAAAAACATATACCTGGCTAATGTTATGGGAAGAAACTTGTCACTAGAACCAGTATGAATCACTGTTATCATCATACATCAGAAATTCTGATTTAAAACTAACTCAAACTCCTAACAAAAGTTAAATTCTCATAGTCACAGGCATAAACATTACCAAGAGAATTCATATTTGAAAAGAGGAGATACTTGCTAGATTAGAAATTTCAGACAAATAGGCATAGGAATGGAAGGTTTGGGTGGGTAATATTTTGGAGTCACACGTCAGAACAACATAACTGAACCTTGTCATTTAGAAATGGATCTAATATGAGACAATTATTGCCTTTGTAGTTTTGCATGAGTCAACTAACTCTATAAGCCTTCATTTCTACTTCTGTTATACAGAGAGGTGGCAAGGGGCTGGAGATATGGCCTAGTGGCAAGAGAGCTTGCCTCCCATGCAGAGAGGTGGCAATGGAAGCTTGCCTTTCCATCACATATGACAGTTTGAAGCCGAAGTGAGGAATATATGACATAATAATGTAAACGGCAGCACAATATTAAAAGCAAGCTATGAATTATAGGTAATAGAAATACACATATTGGGTGCACAATATGTGCACCCAAATGCATAGCAACAACTCCAACCACTGTTGTTGCAGCTAGATGGCCATATAATCAAAATTAAATTGGATAAGACCTACACAAATAGTGTGTTTGAACCTGCTGGTTTCCTCCCTTTACACTCCAGGAACACAGAACACAGAAAGCCTGAGATCAAAGACCTGTGTGAGTTTCTATAGAGAGGTTAACACAATGAGCCTCAAGGCTGTGAACTCTCTGATCCCCACGCTCAAACCTCAGAGCTCATCGGAGCTCTCCCAGGTGTGTATGACCACAAGGTCCTGTCTGTCCTATAACCTTCTGCTCTTCCCCTCTCCATTTTCCCCCCACCTGGCATTTCCATTGTGGCAGCTGAGTCCCCAGAGGCCTATGCATCAACATCGGCAGCTGGCATGATTTCCATAAAGCATTTTAGAGCAAAGGGTGCTTCGTCCCCACCTGATGCTGCTATCATTATCAGTCATCTCCGCAAAATCAGAGCTGAGCCGCCGTCCCGGGTGACAGCAGCTGCAAACGGCTGATATCCTCTTGATATGGATTTCTTGATTGTTAACCTAGAATACAATGTATATTGCTTTGATAAAAAATGCATGCAGAAAAGCTTCTTATTTGAAGGATTAAAAGTAAAATCTGGTTTTGTTCTAATTTCCTTCTGTTCTATTTGAACAGCAGGCGAGCATACTTATTTTTACTCTCCTTCTGCTCAGTGCAATGGGATTTTGCCTTAAAACAAAGGACAAGATCGACTTTAAATATCTAGGCCCAGGTCACAGAACTAGAGCTATATGAAAATTGGGCTTTGTTACACAGGATGCAACTCTACATACATTTTCCTTAATTGACTCAGCAAATGCAGAAAAGTTCATTTACTGTAATCGATATTACTTTACATTGTGCCTCAATCAAAAGCTACTTTCCCACTGTCAATAGCAATTAGACAGATGAATAGAAATGAGAACAGTGATGGTGATTTATACCTGCTGCACTTCTCCAAAAGAAAACAACAACAACAAGGAAAGCAGGTAATTGTGTTATATTGAATTCGCAGCATTGCAGAACAGACTTCAAATAGTCCTTGAAAACAAGTCAAAAATATAGATCAGGAAGCTAAGCTGAAAAATTTCATTCTGCTGTCTTCTTAAGCTAATCAGAATCTAATAAACAACAATAAAACACAGAAACTTATGAATAAGAATCACAGATGTGATATAAATTGGTACTTTGTAGGAATTCTCATTGAAACCAAGACATTTCACCTGGGGAAGACAAGTCCTGACAGTTATTTGTCTTTGGTTTTCATAAAGAACTAGAGTTGGCATTTAATGGAAAGATAAGAAGTAAAAAAAATCCAAGTCATAGCAAGAAGCCTAAGTAAACAGAAGTAATGACAGCTAAACAGTGCCTGTAGAGATGTAAATGACTTCTCTGAATAAGCAGAACAAAGGACCTATTGTGCACATATGCTAAGCCAACTATGATTCTGCATCCCTTACTCTAAACAATTGACTGCTTTACCACTCACTGGTGCTTTCATTTTTCTCATTAAGAAATGTATCATGAATGTTTTGGACCATTATTTCTGGGAGGAAATGCTGCAGTGTCAGAAAGAGAAAGTTCATTATGCGTTGTTAGAATCAGTGAGGATAAGTTGCATCAGGAAGATGAAACTATCAAAAAGCCCATCTTTTCTAGTGTGTGTGGGGGGAGGGGTGGGTGTGGGAGGAGTACTTCTTAACACAGCATGAGAAATCAAGTTATATCCAAACAAATGTAAGAATATAGTAACGCCATGTGGGCAAGTCTAAAATACAAAGAGACAGCAATTTAATAAAGTAGGAGTAAGTGATAGAATCGAGACTGCAGATGAAGTCTGTGGATAAGAACACAATAACCTAATTTACCACTGGACACGATGTCTTGGAGAATATAAAATTGGCATAATTGTAGCATAACTGACATAATGACTTGATTTTCATACTGATTTCTGGTTCTCCCCAAACAACAGTCCTTCCATGTGAAAAACATTTGACTGCCCAGCTCATGTATATGCTTTATGATTTACAGGACTTATTGGGGTTTGTTATAAACAAAACACTTAAGAAACTTCCTTTTATTTTCATGCTACTTAAACAAGACCATCTATCTTGTAGCTTCTGTCCTTCCCAGTCCCCTCCAGTCATTATCCTCATGGCATTCTGAAGACCTATTTTGCCTATTATGTAGGACCATTCTCCTACCTACAGTTTGAATAACTTGCAATTTTGTTCTTTATAGTTTCCATGTTTGAACTAACAGTCTACAAGTGCAAAGCACACATCTGTGGCCTGCCCCCACACCATTCCACATATCATGCTACTCTTCTCATTTATGATTCTTAGTACACAAAGTGAGAAAGTTCACAAACTTGAGAAAGTTAACATCTCCACACTATGCCACTCCTCCTTCCTGTCAAGAACTTTCTCTAAAATCTGGGAAATTGTGAACACTCTTTCTTACAAGATAATATTTGGCTCACTGACAATAAAACATCAGATTTATTTAATTTTATGCTCATGTTACTTACAGGCATAGTATAGAGTTCTACTATAATTCTTAGTCGTAGAGCCCACTATGAACATCCATAAGTGTTACAGTATTAAGTTGACCTCAGAGGAAATTGAGAAGCAAGATGATGGAAATCCAACTACTAATATTGTGGTAACAAGTACACCTAATGTCAGTAGACCTAAGTAGGAACCATGAATTTAAAAAGGGTTAAGAAAGAGATGGATTGTCTAAAGCATGAAAAACATGAGGAAATGATGAATATAAAATTCCAGAATTAAAGTACCAAGGCATATAGGAGAATTACTATACATGACACAAGCCCAGAGCACCAGATGTTGCATAAAAGAAAATCAAATGGGACACACATTTCCTAATACATTGAATTACTCTAAAAAACAAAAGTACCAGGGAAAACTAATTTTAAATACTGTTAAAATAGTGATTCCTTATTTATTCTGCATGGCAAAAGACATAGTAAGCTACATAGAAAGCCCACCAATTGGGAGATGATATCTACCAGCTAGGCATCAATCAAGGGCCTAATATCCAAAATAAACTTAAAGCCAAAAAATTAAACCCTCAAATAATAAACCTTCAAAGCCCAATTAATAAATGGGCTAATAATTTAAAGAGAGACGAAGAAGAAGAAGAAGTAAAAATGGCCACTAGAAACATGAAGAAATGGTTCAACATCTTTGGCCACAAAGGAAATCAAAGCGACACTGAGATTCCATCTCACCCCAGTCAAAATGGCCAATATCAAGAAAATGAACAACATGCTGACTCAGATGTGGCCCAAGGGAACATGATTATATAGTTAAATGGGAATGTAAGCTTGTTCAATCACTTTGGAAAGCAAGATGGAGGCATTTATACAATAGAGCAAATACAAGGCCACACTAAAGCTACGAGGACAACCATATTCATTATAGAATATTTACCATAGCCCAAATATGGAATCAGTCCAGATGCCCCTGGATGGATGAATGTGTCCGAAATATGAGGTGTATATACACAATGGAATTCTACTCATCCATCAGAAAGAATGACATCGTTCAATTTGTAAGTAAATAGAAAGACTTGAAAAAATTATATTAATTGAAGGATAAACATAGGTTGCATGGTTTCCCTCATTTGTGGTAGCTAAAATGTGGCTATAAATCTAAAAGTAAGCACAAAAATGGTAAGCATAGGGTTACAAATAAATTAACTGAAGTGTAATAGACTCGATGGAGAGTTCAAATAGTATTATTCGGTAAAAATACTGAGTCAAAGCTCAACAAAGTGCTAGGAAATGGGTACCTGCAAGAGGGGAGGGTGGGACCAAGAGAAGAAGGGGAGAATATTGAAGGGCAGAAAGGGAGAGAATTCAAGCAAGATTCATTGTATATACCACAAACTTGAGAAATGTGAGGGAAGGAGTAGATTGAATGGGGATTATGGTGTTGAACTGAGGACAAAGATCAAACTGCTTCATTAAATGGCAACAATCTGGTAGATACCTGATTTTTTTATATTTTATTTTTATTGCCAAGATGATGCATAGAGAAGTTACACTTACATGAATAAGACAGTGAGTACATTTCTTGTCAACTTTGTTACCTTCTCCCTCATTTTCCTCCCATCTTCCCTCCTCCCTAATCCACCCCCCCCACCGAGTTGTACAGTTGGTTTACAGCATATTGTCTTGAACATATTGATGTTGCACTTGGGCTGGTTCACTTTTTACCCATTGTCTTAGCATTTTGATGTTCCCCTTCCTTTCCCTGTTTCAGCTAAAGGTATATTCAATACCCAGGGTACCAAAATCAAATAGAGGATAAACCATTGGAAAGAAAAAGGCATGATTTCACATATTACATTGAAAATAACAAGTAAGGGAAAATGTGGGTTGGGAAGGATGGGTAAAGAATATTGAAAGGAATGACAATATACAATACACACTCTATTCATTAATATCTTTGTTGAATGGCAACTCCTTTGCACATTACTTAAGGATAAAAAATTTTCCAAAAATTGATTTCTTATTTCATTTATTTATTTGTGTCAGTCCTGGGATTTGAACTCAAGGCCTGGGTAATGTACCTTAGCTTTTTCTCTCAAGGCTGTCACTCTGTTACTTACTGAACCTCCCCTTCCAGTTCTTTTCTGGTTAATTGGGGCCAAGAATCGCATGGGCTTTCCTGCCTAAGCTGACTTCAAAATGTGATCCTCAGATGTCAGCCTTCTGAGTAGGTAGTATTCCAGGTTGTAAGACACCAATGCCTGGTTAACTGTCAATACATTCATTTTAATACATTTATTATTATAATGTACAAAGAGTTATGATTTATTTTAATACATTTATTATTTTTAATATAAATTTTGACTGGTGTCACCTTTTCAACATTCCTTCCCATCTTTCTCAACCCTACCCATCCCCTCAAGTTTAGTTTTTCTTTTCCTTTTTATCTATTTACCTTGGGTATTATGACTATTATTTTCCTCTCCTTTCTCATTCATTAGTCCTCTCTTCTTCACCTCTACCCACCCTCAGATATAATAGATTTCAATTTTCTTATAGCCTTTACATTGAATTGACTGTTACTAGTTCACAGGAATTACACCATGTCAACCCACCCTCACATACACCATACTTGAGCCACTTTGATTGTGTATATACATATGGCCCTGTGTTGCATATACAATTATATTTTAGATCTAACTTCTAAATATGAGAGAAAATATGTGTCTTTAAAAAAATATCTGGACCTAACTTACTTCACTCAATATGAATACATGTATGTATGCATATGAATATGTAATTGTTTTGATTCACACACCATTTGTAGGGCATCTTGATTCCTAAAACCCTCACTGGCTATAAAATTACTATAAAGTTCAAGCTCTCATTGTTCCAAACATCAGCCGCAATACATTCTTTGTCTCCAACAAGGAAGATAGATATTAGTACCTCAGGCAGGATTGTTTTCCTTCGATTGTGCTATTTGCTTTCTGCAATTCAGAGCTTTTCATCAATGATCTTTTACTTAAAAAAGCACTGTATGTGTAATGAATACACATCTTGCTCAAAGCAGAACAGAGCTCTGAATGCTTCAGCTTCATTCAGACAACGAATGCAAGCTGGCTCTTTTCTTAAGTTGTATTGTGTCTCCATCTTCTCACTTCACAATGACATAGAGATCCCATTTATAAGCATTCCATTGAATGTCTTCACATTTATCTCTTGTGAGGGCATACACATGTGTAGGAGGCACACACCAGTTTGCTTGTCACAGTTCAGTGGAAGTCGAAGATGCATCAACAACAAAGAGGACATTTTAAATTGTCATTTTGATTCCAATTTACTACTACACCCACAAGTCTCTCTAAGAAATAGGGCAAGTAAGTAATCATTCTCTAACAAGAAAACCACCCATCCTTTACACCAACTGAAAGTGCTGTAATAATCACTGGAGAGTTTAATAGGACTGGACTGTGAGCTAGAACTCATAAACAATTAGCACCAAAAATGTTAATAAAAAATTGAGCTTGTATTTTTTTTCCTTTTTTTTTCATTTAGACTTAATTTTTTCATTGAACCATAAACCAGACCAAATTCTGAAGGTTTTATTCCTTAGTTTGTTCATATTTTAATGAACTAGTATAAATCGCACAGACTCTATAGTTCCTAAAACAACTCACTTGGAAAAAAATCAGATTGTAAAAAAGCTCGAGAAAAATACTTTTCACTCTAATACTTCCAATTTTATTTGATATACATAGGTCATATTCGTAAAAATATTCAGATGAGATTATTTGTAGTAATTGTGTGTGTGTATGTGTGTGTGTTTACATTCACATGAGTATTGTCTGAGGGATTAGTATTGAGGAATATAAATTGATAGTCATATCTTTCTCTAACATTTTGAGTAGATGAGTAGCTGGTAAGTAGTTTACCACATGCCCCAAACATGGAATCTCACATTCTTTCCTGCCCAGGCTTACTTTGAACCTCCCTCCATCCTCAGTCTCAGACCCCAAGTAATGATGATTAAAAGTATGAGCTACCAACTCCCAGTTATCATTGCCTTTTATTTAATTAACATCAGTTTGTCTGTGGCTAAACATATGTGGTAACTTGGGGCTCAAAGATGATTATGTACTAAGCCTTGAGGTTGTGCGCCATATCTCAACACTGGGAGGAAAAAGCATCTCACCAAACCATGACATTTCTATTCATGGTTTTAGCAGCTTGAGTTTTATAAATGTATTTTGCCCCAAAACAGCAAAGCACCAACCAAAATACCTTTTACAAATGGCTGTGTAATAAAGATCAAGTACAGAGTGAATCCATTTGTCTCTAGGTAAAAGATACATATTTATTATTGTTGTCTTTCTTCTGCTTTGCTTTTTAATTTCGTTCAATTAAGATATGACTTGATTTTAGTTTCATGGGTTCCTAGCCATGTCATTACCAAGCCTCTTTGGAGAGGGTGAGATTTGGCAACAGTTATCCATACACAATATGTGCATATACAATAGGCTCAGAGTAGGAAACAGAAGCTAATGTCAGCCAAGTGTTTTCCCTCTTCTGTTTTAGACTGTGATTTTTTTAAAAAAACAAGCAAATTCCACCATTTCTGAATAACAGGAAAAACTAACCAGGTTCTAGGATTTTTGTCTTTGTTTTCTGTTGTTCCACTTTTCATCTTTCAGTGAGTTTCCTAATAACGCCTTTGACATGTAACATGATTTCTCCATTTTTGATCAAAATCACTAAAAACTAGGCAGCACTCCCTTCCTTTATCAGCTTGCTGTGCTGCTGCTGCCCCAGGAGATTTTTTTTCCCCAACTAAAGTCATCTAAAGCAGCAACAAAGAGGGAGATGTTGTATAATGAGTAATTACACTATGATCATTTCATTAACCCTTTATTGCCCTCCAATTTCATTTAACCTTTCCCCCAAGAACATAATTGAAAATATAGGAAATCTATAGCAACAAATGACAAGAGCTGGAAGAGATAAGCTTGCATGTTGTGTAATGGAAAACACCCCTTGAGGGGCACTGCCTGACCTTTTCAAAAAACCAGCAGTCTTAATTATGTACTAGAAACACACAGTTTCCAACCACACCAGAAGAAGAGAAATAGGACAGCATGTTACATTCAAATGCACTTATCCTTCATCTGTGGAGACATTTTGTACAGTTGGGGAGAGAATGGGATTGGTAGTCACAGAGAAAGCCTGGATTCAGATTTCCCATTGGGCAAGTTTCCTACTTTATCTCCAAGTCTTCCTACCTCATAGAGAATTATGAAAATGAAATGGAATATGGTGTGCAAAGCTCGAAGCACAATCTCTCATATGTAGTAGTTATGTTTTAGCTGTCAAAACGTTGGTCGTCTAAAGGAAGCTTGATACACCCTTGTCCTGGCACTATGGGAAGTGCACTGCTAGAGATATTTCTTTCCCTTCCTCCCCTTTTTTGGTGAATTGGTTTACTGGTTCTGTTCTAGGTTCATTTAAAAGTGTTTGTTTCCCCCACCGGCACCCCGCTTGTAATATTTTTTGCTTTGTGTTGTCTCTGTAATGAAGAATTATTTTATTAGTATTATCACTTTCATGTTAGGTCAAGAAGAAAATGTCCCTAAGTGACAGTCCATTTAGTTTCATAATTCAATAATCAGGGAAAGACCAAGACATCTTCCCAATACTGGGGAAACTTGTTGACAGTAGTAAAATAAACTTGAGTTTAGCATTAAATTTGTTTAGTTATCTTAATGACTGCACTTGTTATTTGGATCTCAGTTTCTTCATTTATGAAGAGTAGTAATATTTGATCATTGTATTAGTAGGAGGATTAAGTATAGTAGTTTAAATTTCTTATTTTGAAATAACACTACAATTATTAGAAAGCTGTAAATAGAATGCAATTCCTTCATTCACCTAATGGTAACACCTTAAACAACTGTAGTCTAGTGACTAAAATTTAGACATTGGCACCTGATGCTATTGAAATTTAGAATCTATTGATAAATAAACATATATTACTCAAATTTCATCACCTATTTTCACTATGTCCTCTCTCTGGTAAAGGTTCCAGTTCAGAACCTGCTATTACTATAACTTTCAAGTCAGGAAGTGACCTCCAAGCTTGCCATAGTTTTTCAGGTTTCATTCGTCATTCATGATGGGGATTCTTTTGTCTATTTCTGGCCAGTTATAGCTTAGACTTTCCCTTTCTGCAGAATTGTGGGATATTTTCTCCTGGTTAGACTGGGGTCATATATCTTTGGTAAGAATAAGGCACAAGTGAAGCCCGTCCAGTGCATCACCACAGGGGATACATGATCTTGGTATGTCTTGTTATTAGGGATAGTAGTTGTGATCACTGGGTAAATAAGGGGCACACAGCTTTTGCTGTTTTCACACTTGGCTGTTTTCCGTTGTATTGAATTTTTCTGTCACATGTATGCCCATTAATTTTATCATCTAATCAATGAATTTTGCCTCATTTACATTCCTGAATACTTACAGTGACTTTAGTCCACTATCACTGATTAATAACTTAGTTCATACTACAAAACAGAATCCTTCACTCTTTTTTATTTCCTCAATTATTTAGTTACATCAGTAGAGAGCCATATATATTATTGTAACCCCTGAATTACACATTTTAACATCTGTGCTCTTCGAACTTTTATTTTTCTTGAGTATTTACTTATTTGTGGGTTTATGCTTTCAATAGATAGGGCCAGGGAATATGTACCCCAACACAAACACACACGCGCGCACACACACACACACACACACACACACATTTCATATCTACTCATTCATATGTATGTGTTTGTTTCAAAAACACATTTATACTGATTTCTACCCTTCTTAAAAGTAAGAATTACAATTAAAGCTCACAAAGTTCTATTAAATCTTTCTCTTTTACTTATTTTAACTTCCTTTATTAAAAGGAAAAATATGCCTCTCATTAGTTACAAAATATTTCCAGGTAGATTTGATCCAATAAACATGCACATTTTCATAACTATGAATCCATACTATGTTTATATATATATTATTCATTGTGTCTTTGGCCTTCAAAATACATAAGCAAAAGGCTCTTTAAAAAAATCAAGTTAGCTATTTTTTCTGTCATATTTCAATGCACTTATATCATTTACGTTTGAGAGAGCTGGGTAGATTTCCTATTATTCATATTCCATGTTAAGTTCTTTTTTTTTTTTTTTTTTTTGGCCAGTCCTGGGCCTTGGACTCAGGGCCTGAGCACTGTCCCTGGCTTCTTCCCGCTCAAGGCTAGCACTCTGCCACTTGAGCCGCAGCGCCGCTTCTGGCCGTTTTCTGTATATGTGGTGCTGGGGAATCGAACCTAGGGCCTCGTGTATCTGAGGCAGGCACTCTTGCCACTAGGCCATATCCCCAGCCCTCCATGTTAAGTTCTTTGACTATGTTGATTTTCTTTAATTAATTACTCATTTGGGGGAACATTATAGATCAAAACACTAACCAAAGTTATATCAAGAGAACAGTAACACCTTCAATGCTTTCATTTGTAACCCTAATTCTACCTTCCATGTTTAAATAACCAGTCCCACTAGCATTTCCTGTGTTTATTTATTTCGTTAGTTAGTTAGTTATTGCTGGTCCTGGGGCTTTTAACTCTGGGCTTAGGTGCTGTCCCTGAATTTTTGTGCCCAAGGCTAGTCCTCTACCTGTGCTTCCAGGTTTGTGTGGTTAGTGCAGATAAGAGTTTCACAAACTTCCACGCCCCAGGACTGGCTTCAAAAACAAAACAAATAAAACAAGAGTTTCACAAACTTTGCTCCTCTGGCTAGTTTCAAACCATGATCCTCAGATCTCAGCCTCCTCAATAGCTAGGATTATGGGCATGAGCAACGGGCACTGAGCTACCTGTAGTAATTTTTACATGACTTATTAGGTTGTTCTCCCCCTTTTGTACAAAACAGGAGCATATTATAGCTACTTCTATGCATGTCTTTTTTTTATTCATTTAACAATAGCTAAAATAAATTCCTCCATCTTAATTCATAGCAATGTCAGTCTTTGTTAGAAATTCCTAGATCTGTACTCTGTAAATACACCATAAATACACCATAGTTTGTTTAATTTCCTCTGCTAGGCATGACATTTGCACTTTTTCTAAAACTTCATTTACAAAGAGTTCCATTGCTAGTAACTTTATTCATGTATATTTTTGCTTTTTTTTTGACATAAGATAACATTTTTTAAAGTTTTAGAAACCTATCCAAAGCATCAATCTCGTCAAACTTGTGGAGAGGCTAACACTCAGGCAGATGTGTTCTGGTAGGAGTTCTAGGAGGAGGTTATTAGTGACTGGATGTGGTAGGTATATAGGAAGGAAGAAAGCTTAGAAATCAAGAAATGGCCTGAAGTACTAAGTGCATTGTGCAAGAAGTTGAGTGAGCAGCTTCACTTGACTTGGAGTGCCTGCACAAGTGTTGAATCAAGAGGTTTTCGAAGGAGAAGAGAATCAGAGGAGAGATCTTGCAGCCACAGCAAGTGGATAACAAACTAAACTTAAAGTCCTCACAAGAGAAGCCTTTCGCTGCAGAGCGCCTGCCTGACAAGAGCAGCTTCTTTGTGAAACAATGTAAATTTCTCCAAACCATTATTGACAGAAATATAACAGATGGAGGTTGCAGGATGTAAAATGATAGCTTGTTCTCTACCTGACATTTCTTGTAAATGCATCTAGGGCTTTGTGACCCACGCTCTTTTATTTTAGGATCATCTCCTAAGACAACTCTACAATTTTTCTAACTTCAAATGGACACATATTAAAAGAATGATTTCTGATTGTGTGACTGTTCCTTTTAATTGGATCTCATCTTGCCTTAAGTCAAAAAGATGCTTAGAATCCTTTAATGCAATGAAAAATAGGAAGAAATTATTACACTATTTTCTAAACATTTCTTCTGCAAGGTGAAAGAGGTTAGTGAGACATCAATCAATACATCCATCTATTCTATTCAGATTCTAAGTAACTGAGAGCCAGACATAAAAGAGATAGAGAGCAGAATTTGACCATACTACTAAAATTAAAAGCAAATATTTCCAGATAATATGATTTAATATCTACAATACAGGATCAGATCAGCAAAGGATAATGCAGCATCTCCCTCACAGAAGAAATTAGGAATGCTCTCAGGTAGTCTTCCAATCTGATCAGGCATATACTTCACTGGTTTTGCATGGACAGGAGTGATTAGAGTTGAGGGAGACCCTCCTCCCCTCTGTATGCATGGGCAAGAATGGTTCTTTTCTATTGCACATGGTCTTCAGCACTGGGAAATAGCTAGTGACACCCACTCCAAAGGTGAGATAAGGCTCCAAATGTACCTGTTTTCCATGGCACATAGTCCTACATTAAGGATCCTAAGGTTTATTTTCTGTATCTTGATGGATCAGAACCAGTTGTTTCCTCCTCACCTCAGAATTATATTTGGAGGCAATGTTCCTTGCAAGGCTTTCTAGTTTGTGATAATTAAACACTCCAGACACACCTACTGATTCTTTTTCTTCTTGTTTTTTTTTTTTCTTTTCTTGGTGTTGTTGCTATTGTTGTTGACTTAGAGTGCCTTTCTTCTTTTGTGATTTTTAGAATCTGATGCTCCTTTTACATTTGAATTAATTATTCTCCTAGAGTTCCTTGATTTGTTTGTCCCTTGAAGGGAGAGACAGGTAAGAGTGTTAATTAAATATTTTTTCTGTCAGACACGAATGAAATCTTCAGTGTCATGTGTGTGTGTGTGTGTGTGTGTGTGTGTGTGTGTGTGTGTGATGTTTATGTTCTTAGCTCACTTTTCAGTGAGGAGAGTGAAAGGCAGTAATGGCTTTCTTATTTATTTAAATTGCTTGGCAGACTTCACTTTGCAAAAGATCCAAGTACAATAGCACAGAAGTAAAGGGGCTTCACAGGGGATTTATCTGACCTTATGCAGAAGGAGTTGGGGCCAGGCCATGGCAAAAACCGTCCTGGACTCACACTGGTGGATAGGATGCCTTGGGCGTTGTTTATTGTATCGTTTGAACAGATGGGGGTAGAGTCAACCCGTAAGAGGCTGTTGGTCAAAACGTCCTTGCTACAAGATGAAGAAGATTGTTATAGGATCAAATAGCTGGGAAAGGGACAGACTGAGTGATTGGGTTAAATCAGGGCTTAAGTACGATGTGAGAAAAATAAATAACCCCTATTGTTTTGTAAACTTTTGTACAATGAAGAATAATTCCCAAGCCTTTTATTTCATTTGTGTGCTCATCCCATGGCTTCAACTTATAGCCTGGGCACTGTCCTTGAGCGTTTTTTACAAAGCATCATTTGAGCCACAGATCTCCCTACAGATTTTTGGTGATTATTGGAAATTAATGTCTCACAGATTTTCCTGTCTGGGTTGGCTTTGAACTGGGATCCTCAAATCTCAGTCTCCTGAGTAGCTAGAATTATAAGCATGACCTGTGCTTGGGTCTGGGCCTTTTTGTATCTATAGTCTCATTATAATATTTACAATGTGTATGTATATATATATATATACATATATATGCACACACACATATATATATATAACAGTGGTGCATACAAAAGTGATACATATATAAAGCATATATAAAACCAATACACATACACACCCATATATACTGGATATGTTACTGGGGAGACGATAACTATAAAGAAGAAATAACAAATTTAAGATTCCTTGAGATCATTTCTAATATCATTCAAGACAATCTCCTGTCCATGGAAGTAAACCATGATTTATCCTCAGTAGCCAAGTATTCTGTTGCAATATATTTTCAGGTTGTGTGCATTTTTTCATTTTATGGAAGTATGTAGCTTCTTTCTTAAGTGTCCATTTATTTTTTGTTTTATTTTATTTTTTTTAACACTTTCAGGCTGAGCTGGCAGGCAGGGCCTGAAAGTCCTCCTGCTGTCCCACCCAAAAGAGAACACTCCAAAAAACTCGAGACCCACAGCCTAGCATGCTGGGAGCAGGAGGGCTGCTTTACTCCTTCCACGTTCTTTGCTGCTTATTCTCTTTCTCCAACAAGGGGGAGAATGGGAGAGCAGGAAAAAGTGCTGGGATCGTCACTGCCCAATGAGTAATCTTCAACCCGCCGGACTCAATAGAGGACTGCAAGGCTGATGGCCAGCGGAGGCCCTGCCCACGCTTTTCTGTGGGAGGGGAACCAAGTTATGATCACTGTCTTGTCCAACATGTTTAAGAGGCCACATCTGTCCCTTTCTTGTTTCTGTACTCACTACTTCCCCTCCCACCCCCAGCCCTCCGCCTGGCGAGGATGGGAGACAGGAAGATAAGGCAGATTTCCCATGGTCACAATCCATCCCCACTGAAATACAGGATGCACAGAGCCTGATTGGGCCCCTCCCTTGGAGAGAGAGAAAAATTTCACCCATTCCCACCAAACGTGTGTGTGTGTGTGTGTGTGTGTGTGTGTGTGGTGTACATAATTTCTTAAAAGAAATTATTTCTTGTTTCAAATCATCAATAAAAGAATTCTTAAATTTCTCTATTTGAATAATGAGGACACTTTATACCAAAGCATGAAATAAATAAATAGGTCTTTCAGGAAGATGGGACTGCCTTCCTGGATTCCATTTTCCAGCTCAGGTAATGGGAATTAGAGATCTATCATCTGTGTGTCTTGAAAAAAAAAAAATGTGCCTAGCCAGGCACTGGTGGCTTACTCCTATGTACCTAGCTACTCGGGAGATCTGAGGCTCTTGCAATCCGAGGATCACAGTTCAAGGCTAGACTAAGCAGAAAAGTGCAAATGATAATCATCTCCAATAACCACTAAAAAGCTGGAAATGGAGCTGTTTTCAAGTGGTGGAGTGGTAGACTTGAGCAAAATGCTCAGGGACAGTGCCCAAGCTATGAGTTCAAGTCCAAAGATAAGCATAACACACACACACACACACACACACACACACACACACACACCAATTACCTGATGACACTATGACAGTAGGCATAGTGACTCACATTATAATCCTAGTTACTCAGCATTCTGAGATCTGAGGATAACAGGTAAAACTCAACATGGGCAGGAAAGTCTCTGAGATTTTTATCTGTATTTAAAACCCACAAAAATCTGGAAGTAGAGGTGTGGCTCTAGTGGTAGAGCACTAACCCTGAGTCAATAACCTAAGGGTCACCATGCAGTTCCTGAGTTCCAGCCCTAGTACCAGCACAATCAACCAATAAAATGTACCTGTAGAACTAGTCTTCCATAATAACCCCCATACCCCTCCACCAGTCTACTGCTTGTTAGAAAGTTTCCTTACTGATTCCTGCCAGAAATGATTGCTTTCTTCAACTGCTATAATGAATGGTTCAGCTGTACTGATAGGCCTTTTTCAGATTGCCATTAATAGAAAAATTTTTTTGCAAGGTATGGTGGCATGTGCTTGTAATCCCAGTATTTGAGAGGCAACATCAGGATAATTGGGAGCTCAAAGCTAGTCTGGAATAAATAATACATTATCTCAACAACAACAACAACAACAATCTATTTTAGAATCCTCCCTATTTCCTCTGTGTTTTCCTTAAAAGATGGAACTATATTTTAAGTGTAGCAGCATAAAAAATTTCATGTTTATTCCATATGAACCTGTTTTCCTGGAATTTATTTCCAGTTGGATGTGAGGTAAAGAAGATAGAAAACAACAACAACAAAGAATCAAATAAATATATCAATGCACAGTAATCACTTCAGGGAAGAGAAAGCCATTATATGGAAGAAAGCAGCAAGGAGCTGTGTGGTTATACCCAAGGAAGATATAGAGGGGGTAGGTAGAAAATGAGTGGAGGAATCATGGAAGGCATTTCGGGTTCAAGCTATGGCAGAGAAGGAAAGTGCTGGAAATATCTGGATGTGAGTTTTGCAGAGACAGAAACCAACAGCAATCCTCTTTGATGGTCATGAGCTCGAAAGGCACAATAAGGCAAAGGGGGCTGGCCTGTAAGTGTTTGCACATCCAATCACAACAACGAGATTTCAGCCTGTAGTCCAATGGCTGTGGGCCAGCAAAATATCACTGATCCTTCATGGCCAGTACAGTAAAAAGAGACAAAGGCAGAGACCCACTAGACTCCACCTTGTAAACTCTCTATCTCCTCCCCCAGAGCTATGCTAGGGACCAAGATTTTAACACATGGGCCTTTGGGGACATCTCAAATCAATACTACAGCCAGGAGCTGGTGGCGCATGCCTTTAATCCTAGCTACTCAGGAGGCTGAGGATTGTGGTTCAAAGCCATCCTGCATAGGAAGGTCAGTCTGTGAGACTCTTATCTCCAATAAATTACTCAGAAAAAGCTGGATGTGGCTCTGTGGCTCAAGTGAGAGAGCACAAAGAGGCTCAAGGACAGTGTCCAGACCCTCAGTTCAAGCCTCAGGAACAGGAAAAAAATTAGGCTTCCTAGCATGGTGATGGGTCTCCATTTTGGAAATTAACTTTTATAAGTCAAAATAACCTGGAACATTGCTCACTCTAACCCTAACTTTAACACAGGTAAAAGGGCTCAACAGGGAAATTACAGTTGGAAAGGGGCTTTCTTCTCCTTTGCATTTTGATGCAGGTAGTACTTTATAAGCGTGGACCAGAACCTCTGATATTCAGGACATAGGTTCAAACTCTATGACTTCAAGAGTATTCAGTCAAATGAGAAGCTCACTTATGTCCATCCTCTCTCTCACATCCTCTGACCTCACCAGAACTGAACCAGCAAATGGATTCCAGGTGGATATTGTGATAAATTAGGATAAAACAGAATTCAAAAGAATTTATGTCCTATTTTCACATAATGCCTTTAAGTATATCACTTGTAAATTCTTGAAATAACCGTCTCAGTAATATGTTGTAGCTAATTTTGACCCTGATCACTTGGAATGTTCCATCTTGAGAAAACATTCCTTTTTCTGTTTAGCTATGGACTCAGACTTCATAAAATCTTCCGAAAATCTCAGAGTGAATCGTGTAATATTATTCAGTTCCTCCATGTAGTTGGCATTAAAGGACTGTGTGGGGTGTTACTAATGATGCAATTATTCACCATCACTAAAATGAGTGCTGCATACCTAGACATAGAGGAGAATGCTCCAGTGAGGAAATCCTTACCAAATTACCTCCGATCACACCCCAGGTACACAGTATTCCCTGAGGATCGTGGCGAATGCCCTGCTGCTCCTGAAGCTTGACCTTTGCCTGTTGATCTTATTTATGCTGAGATTTCCTGACAACTTGGCTTCCCCAAGGGCAGTGACAGGTTGATATGCTAATAACTGCCTCCTTCTTGAGCTTGCACTATTCTTCATTGCTAAGAAGAAAGATGCCATGTCAGGAAAATATATTTTTATATCTTTTGCATTATACAGTAAGAAGAGATGAGCCAAACCACTTAACTGCCTCAAAGCTGTGGTGGTTGCTGACCCTGCCTGCTCCTTTGCCTTGGCTGAATGTGAACTGTAACCTCGAGGTGAAAATGTTCCTTGACCCTTCCTACATGCCTCCCCCTTCATTTCCCCGGGGATCTTGAATGTTTTGCTTTGCAAATAGAAATGTCTAAAGGTCCCATCTATAAGTGTATAGTTTGTGACCCAGCAGAAAAATTGGGGCTAAAGATTCATTTATTTGGGGAATGCTTCTAAGCTTCGAATCATCTGGAGAAGTGTGAAGGCGTGTGTAAGAGATGGTTTGGGTTTCCTAGGAGCCATTGCCCCTGACCTTGTTAAAGATTTCTGGGCAGTGCAAGGAGAGGGAGGATCCGCAGCCAGGCTTGCATTCTCTGCTGTGGGACTGTGATGAGAATCAGTCCAGACACACAGAATTTTTTCAAAAGATGTTTTATTAATGTGTCCCTTGACTGTTCATTTGCTAAGGGTTTACAAATGCTTTATCAATTATTAATGGTCTTGATACCTAGCTTAAAAAATCCTTAAAGTTGGGAGGGATATGGGTATTAAATAATTCACACCCACCGTGACTTGTACTAAACGAATGCTTTTTAACAGGTAAAGCCAAAGTAATCTGGATTAAATTTGTTTATCTCTGGGTTTGTTTCCTTTCACTCCCTTTAAGAATGGGGACTGTACCTTGAAGAGCAAGAAATATCATTCTGTTGTTAGAAATTGGAAACTAAGAGCCAAGACTTTTCTGGTTTCAAGCTAATGTTTCTCATGACCTTGGGTGACAGTTGGAAAGTCATTTAATAGGTCTCTCTTCTTGACATTTTCAGATTTCACAGGCTTTATTCTGCTACTCATTTCTGAATGAATTATTGAAGATGAATTTAACCAGCCACCCATTAGTTTGTACTTTTCTCATTCTCCATGGATCACTTTCAGCCGGGATTTTCTCTTACAAAGACTGAAACTATTATGACTCTCAGTGGTTGCTGTTTTCTTATTTCTAGACACTCCACACTTCTATTTGGTTATTTTTAAACAAATGCTGCTAGAAATCAAAGACAATTTTCTATTTCTTGAGTATATGCTCATCGATATATGTACATACACACACATATGTATGTGTATACATATGTGTGTATGTATATATGTATATTATATATTATATATGTATATATATTATATATGTATATATTATATATGTATATATATTATATATATGGATGTATCAAGGTTGAGATGCACAGCATATTTTCAGGCAAACCAGCTTCAAAACAGAAAACAGAGTGGAGGAGTCGTTAGCATGAGTCACTCACAGTGAACTGAGGTGAAATCTGTTAGTCAGGCTCCCTTTTTCTGGGTTGTGGAACAACATGACAAACTGGCAACTGAGCCTGGTACAAGCAAGCACAACCTAGAGACTGTAGGAGGTGTGGGAAATCCTAGCTGATGGCTGAATTTGACAGTTTTGATTTAGAAGAAAGAATACAATGACAATAGACATGGAGAAGGCAAGAACTTGACAATGATCTATGCTTATCTGATTGGACCATGCTATATCCAGATTAAAGATAAATTTTGTGTGTGTTTGTTACTTTGTGTGTTATTGTGAGTGCCTTCTGTGTGTATGTGTTAGCGTAAGTGTGTGTGTTAGCTTGTGAAAGAGAGAATATTTCTAAATGAGATTAATGTTTGATTCAGCTATCTCAGTGACGTAGTTTCCTTCCATAAGGTCAGTTGTCACCATACAATTGATTGAAGATTTGCATAAAACAAAGAAGAAGGAGAAACTGTCTATGCTGACTTCCTGCTTGTCAGCTTTATGTGTGATAATACTTTTCTTCAACCCTTAGACTAGAATTTACATGATTGATCTTGTCTAGAGTTACATTGTCTCTCCTGTCTTTCTGCCATCATGGGACCTGCAACCTGTATATACTATATACTATAGTATATTATATGTTATATATGTATATGCACGTTACCTGTAAGCAGTTTTACAAAGTTACTGTTGGTTCTGTTTCTCTTGACCACTCTGACTTTGTACAGGGGTTTCTGGTATTCGTTCTTAGATACTGGAACGTGACAACACTCCAGCCAGTAGTAAAGATATGAAGAAATTTGATTCAGTGCTCCATGGCAGAAGACTGGCCTGTTTTCCAATAGTTAGTGAAGACTGGTATGTGATCTCTTCCCATGGCCCAGAAGAAAGAAGTTCTACACAGGAATACTTCAGAACCACACTTGAACTAAGTTAGAACCATGGCATGTGGTCTAACACAGAGACCCTGTCACACTAGCTCATGAAATCAGCCTGATGTGCCCAGATTTATTCATCAGTATTTGGTTTCTCTTTGTCAGCTCAGATTCATCTACAGAGGGTACCTGAGATAAAACTAATTTGGATTTTGTCGTATCAAATGCTGAATAACCAACCACCTGTGTCTCCCCAGGCTCATTTTCTGACTCTACTGCTCAGTAGTCATACAAACTTTCAATTAACTCTTCATCTCAGTAGTTCTTGAAAAGTCTTTCCCAACACTCTGTATGCCTCATATGTCAGCTCAGTCCATACGTTTTTTTTTAAGATTTATTTGTCAAAGTGATGTACAGAGAGGTTCCAGTTTCAAACGTTAGGCATTGGATACATTTCTTGTACTGTTTGTTACCTCCTCCCTCATTCCCCCCTCCCTTCCCCCTCTCCCTCTCCCCCCATGAGTTGTTCAGTTGGTTTACACCAAACAGTTTTGCAAGTATTGTTTTTGTAGTTGTTTGTCTTTTTATGCTGTGTCTCTTGATTTTGGTATTCCCTTCCATTTTCCTAGTTCTAATACCAGTATATACAATTTCCAATGTACTCAGATAAGATACAGTGATAGTGCAGGTACAACCACAGGAAGGGGATACAAGAGGATCATCAATAGAAGCTACGGTTTCACATGGCATGAAAGTAATTACACCAGTGATATATCACTTGTTTCCGTATCATGGAGTTCATTCTATATAGCTTCCTCCAGCCCACAGTTTTGGGATAATAAATAACAAATGCTAAGCACCATGAGAAGTTGCAGTTGAGATTATTAACATCGGTTATAGTCCTCTGGGACTAGAACTGGTAGCCAGAGTTTTGTTGAGCAAAACCTCAGCAGGAAAGTGATGTTGGACTTATGAAAGTTCAAGAGGGATTTCTTCTCAAAAGTGCTACCTCCAAAGACATGCAAGTTTAGAGATTATAAGATGAAGTTTCTAAACTAGGGCTTATCTCTCACTAGCTCAAAGATATGAGGGTAAGTAAAGAATTTCTAAATTCAAGAAGGAAAAGCAGGCTATAGGATTGTTGTCTTTCTTGGGAGAAATAGCAATTCTAGCCCAGAACATGACTGCGTTAAAGTGTTCTGAAGGGATAGTTAGAAGATATAGCCAAACAATATCATGACCTCTTATCTCTTTTTGTTCTTTGATCTCTATTAAGGAGGCTTGTGGAACAACATAAATGAGAGCCAGCATAGATGGCACATCACCCAATTGTTCCTACGTGCCCATAGCCATTCCTCCCACTTTTGCCTTGCCAATCCAATGCGAGTCTACAAGTGTGGAAGATGAACATGGAGAGGTAAAGGGAAGGGAAACAAAAGAGGTCCAGACTTAGAGATGTGGCTCATCAACTGATCCTTCATAAATCAGCAGGTAGAAAACTTAACTGTCAGGGAAGTAAGTCGAGGTTGTTCATCAGTGGCCATTCATTCTTCATCAAATAAAAACAAGTGTAGTTAGTGGAACTGGTAGAAGACCAGGAGCAACATCTGTGAGGCTTCACATCGGGATCACCAAGCCATAGCACACTCACATGGGCAAAATCTAAACCACACTTATTTTTACGAATAAAGCTTTATTTGTACACAACCACACATTTTAAAGACTATTTTTATGGCTCCTTTTATAATATACTACCAGCTAAGCCCAGAGGCTGTATAGCCACAGAGCTGAACATACACAATCTCTTTTTACAGAAAATAAAGCTGTTGAGCCCTGCTATTAATTGACCTGCAAAAGCATAGCATGGGAAATATTCTTTATTATGAAACAGGTTAGTGGTGCTAAGAAGGAAGGGCGTTCCTATTCTGTCTCCGTTATGAGCCTTCTCAACATGTGCTTCATCACCTAACAATGGGACCTGCTTTGTTTCCAAATAAATGCAACCAAATGCCAGTCACATAGACATCTAACTCTTCTAACTCTACCCTCATTTGCCACTGTCTCTCTTTGGAGATTCCTTCAAGTAGTGTAGGGATTGGAAGATATTGTGGTTGAGACTGTATTATTTCTTGCAAAAGCCTAGAATAACTCTACAGATAGTAAGAACAATACAAAAACAGAAAATTCCCTGTGTTCTAGGCTGTATTTAATTAATTTAACATAGAACAAGTAGTCTAAAGTGCCTATGTGTAGGAGAGTAATCACTATTATCATCATCCACACCATTTTTAAGAGGAGGCACAGAAAGGTAAACCCATGGTGATTTACATAGCTGGAATTCAAAGCTAGAAAGTCTGGCTCCAAAGTCTCTCCTCATAACCCCTGAACAATGCTGCTCAGCTTTTGAAGTCTGTGCTATCAGGAATGGTTACTAAAACTATCTTCTGATGATAGACATCTTCAGATAATAAAAGAAGTAGAATATACCAAATGAAAAGTACCTTTGCAAAACATCCTTAATAGATTTAACATCCAAATGACACTAGCTATTGAAATTAAAGAATAAAAATCCATATTCAGAGCTCACAGTTTTGAATTATAAAAAGCAACTACTATTTTGGCACCATGCTAAAATTCCAGCTAATAGAGGTTTCTAGGAAGGAACAACAGGGCATTACAATAGTCATGGCAGTGTGCTAATGAAAGCAGAGTGGGGATGCGTATGGACAAAGGACTAACTGGGCAATAAGCTTATGTGAAAAGAGGTAAGGGAAGCCTTTCTGTAGCTTCATAGGTATGGCCCAAGACAATGAAGTGGGCAACTTAATGACTAACGTCAACTCAGTTTATGCAATGTTATTTGCAAGTCTCCTTTTCTCCTAGTCTTGTTTGGATTGAAACTGATGTTGAACACATGCAACATTTTACCTGCAGCCCTCAGAAATATCTATCACAAAACATTGCCCACCTTTCATCTTCCAGTATTTAATTTGAATTGATTCAGTTCTTGTCATTGAGAAATCACTTTGTTTGGGATTTTATTCCTGATCATGTGGATATAATTAATGTGTTTTGTGTTAAGGCAACAACATAGAATACAACATTTTTCTTGCTGTTTCAAAGTTACTATAGCTCACTATTTTTTTAAAAAACAGTGTAGTTCTAAAATTTCTTCCACTGAAAAGGGAATTTTTTTGATAAATTGGGTTTTTATTTGTTTTTACTTGTCCAGACTTGAGCATCCACCATTCCCATTTCTTCATTGATTTATAAATCAGAGCTGGAAATCATTCCTGAAGTAATGTTCCTGGATATGTCCCTGTTTCAGAAAGCACTTCATCTAAACTCTCTCAGAGAGCTCTATTCATTCTTTCAACAAAGAGTTATTGAATAGTTATCGTAAGCCAAATATGTTATCCAGCCCACGTGATCCAGAATTGGGAATACAAGGTCTCTTCCCTTGATGACTTCTCTCCCCAGAAAAGAAGACAGATAACAGGAGAAAAAAAATGAAATAGACTGAGTATGTGTTCAGATGGCTGAGGATTCAAAAAACACAGCCGTTGATGTAGCTATAGGGATTTTAGGCTAGATTCTCCGGGAATTCACACTGGCATTTCTAGATGACTAAGTAAGATCATTCCAATGATGTCATCTAAATTCAGCATTCAGATTTTTTTTTTAAAAGTTTGTGGTTTTCATCAAATGAAGGAGTAAAGATTATATTAAATATGAAAGTATAGATAAATATAGATGATAGATAGATATAGGTAGAAATAGACATAACTACACACATTTATTTATTTACTATTGGTGCCAGTCCTGATGTTTGATTGAACTCAAGACCTGATTTCTGTCCTGAATAGTTTGTGTTCATGGCTAGTACTCTAACACTTGAGCCACAGCTCCACTTCTGGTGTTTGCTGGTGTTTAAATGGAGATGAGACTCATAGACTTTCTTGCCTGGGCTGGTTTCAAACCACAATCCTTAATGTTCACTCTCTTGTGTAGATTACAGGCATGAGCCACTGGTGTCCAGCTGAAGATACATTTTAAAGAGAAATGGTAGCTAACTGAGTGATAGTGTTGTGACTTGGGAGAGTAGAACTCAATATGAAACTGATCCAGTTTTGCCAGCCAAACACTTTAAGCTACAGTTGGCATTCAAAATTAGCCTCAAATTCTCTCTGCAATGTAAACAAAGAAAGACCTGAAACATAATGTTCAATTCTATACCTCTGCCTGGTTAATTTATCCCCAAATTCACAATCTTCTCCAATACTATAGATTCATGAAAAGTCTTAATAGCAAGGGATCTCCTCTGCTTCTCTTAAAAAATTCTTGGCAGTCAAATATGTAAAGGAAAGAATCAACAAAGTGAACAAACCAGCCAATGGATTGTGAAAATTTTACAGACCATAGATTTAATAAGGGGTTAATAACAAAACACTCATATGACTAAATTGGTGTGAGGTGAGTGGGCAACCTTGGCTGTGTTAGTAAGCTATCCATTAGTATAAAGAAAATTCTGAGGTTATTAACTTTTGTAAATAAGTGATTATTTTGGCTCATGGCTCTGGGTGCTCAAGTCAAAGATCAAAATCCCCTAATTTGGGCCTCAGGATGGAGCACACTCATGGTGGAGGATTTGGGTGGGACCAACTATTCACCTCATGAAACAAGCAGAAAAAGGATGAGCCAGGGCCACAGTCCACTGAAAGATCTTTTCCCACAAGTTCTCAACTTCCCCAGGACTTTATAGCATTTTCCAATCAGGCCACTTAAGGGACCAAGGCTTTATTTAACTCATAAACCTTGACACATGGGTACATATATTCAAATCACAGGAGATATATACATATACATGTATATGTGTATATATATAGACATACACGTATATGTATATATATACACATACACATACACACACACACACATATATACGATCTGAACAGATGATTCTTCAATTCTCCAAAGATGAAATTAAAATGGCCAACAGTACATGAAATGGTACCCAATGTCATTAATCAATCATCAGGAAAGTATAAATTAAAGCCACCATGTAGTATCAGCCCACATCCATTAGGAATCGCTATGATCAAAAAGTCAAGTCATAAATGTTGGTAACAATGCAGAAAATAGAGAACCCTTGTATGTTGTTGGGAAGAGTGTTAGTCTGGTACAAATACAATTATTGTGGAAATTAGTATGGAGGTTTCTAAAGAAATGAAATACACTTTTCCCATATAACCCAGCAATCCCTCCTCTGGACCACTCAAAGAAATGAAGTAATCACCTGTAAACTTGTCTGTACTCCCTTGTGGGTTGCAGTTTCCTTCTCAATCACTAAGATTTGGAACCTGTAAGTGAGCAGATAAATAGATAATGAAACAGCTACACAGTGGACTCTTAATCCCTGAGAAACGCCAAGGGCAAACTGGGAGGAAATTATGCTAAGTGAAACAGGTCAGATACAGGAAGAAAAATACTGTAGGATCTTATTAATATGTGAATGAAACAGGAATGTCAGGTTAGATGTCAGAGTAGACCAACCAGCAGATACTCAGAATGACCAAGTCTAGAGATACAATGGACAGCAGAGAGAATGTGGGTAATAGAATTGTACCAGCTTTGAGATGCATCCTCAATGAATAAACTTTTTACTGTTCTTGCAGCAAAATGAGTAACGATGCGATACGAGTACATTAAAATTTTTTTCACATGTAGCCCATAAAATCATGCATGTTTTAAGAATTGACGATGAAGTTTACTTATAGAAAGGACGCTTTGTAATTACTGTGAACTAAATCTCATATAAAAATAAACTTAGGTAGAATTCATACTATCACAGTGTTCTCTGGGAAACAAAACACATTTCACTTTGTCTTTAAAACGATCTTGGTAAAGTTTTATAATTCTCTTGTCTTTTCTGTTCTTATCTTTGGTATTCTAAAAATAACACCAGCGATTCCACAACGTCTCAATGCCTGATCTACCAGGGACCAGACTTTAGGTATGGTTTCCAGATGAGATCCAGTGCCCTGTGCTTTTCCTCCCAAGCCTTATCTGATCAGTTCTGTCCCACTGCGATTCCTTTCTTGTTCTTGTCCTTCCATGGACCTTGCTTGCTTGGCTTTGGTTTGTGTTTGCCATGAGGCCTTTTCAGTAACTTGTTAGGTCTGTTAACTGGCCTACGTAATTCCTAGCTGATTTTTGCTTTGTTATTCTTCCATTGGGTTTAGTAAGGGACGTGATACCTGTTCAGCCTGGTGTGCAGCTATTTCTGAGAGGTATTAAAAGCTTCCAGGAAACAAGCTTTTCCCTAAAACAGCTCTCATTTTTAGAGTCAACCTCACTTCCTGATTGCTCACGAAGAGAGACATTTCTCCCCTCTCCCTGTTAGTGCCTCTTCCAGGGTAGTCACCATAGTTTTCTTCACACGGAAGAAAAGTAATCTCTCACTGCATATCACACTATTTGCTTTTCAAATTGGGTATACCAGAATAATAAATCAAAAAAGAAAGGCCATGAATCAAAAGTGCCATCTGAATCCATCCTGTTGTTTTTTTCCCCCCTCTACATAGTCCCAAATGACTGCTACATTAGACTGAATCATCAGATAATCACACAAAAGGCCTCATTTAAGTTCATTATTCATCATGAAAGTCTAGCTTTGAGCCCTGATACACTTCAGAGCTCTGCTTTACAGGAGATAATAAAAACATCCAAAGATATGTCAAACTAACCTCAGTGTTCCCTCTGGGAGCCTTGGGAAGGCTGGCCCCAGCCTTGCCCTGGGCTGCCTCCAGCTCCCACTCCCTAAACATCCCCCCTTCAGGCCTTTGGTTCTGTGCAGGCGCCTGAGCCCAGGTCCTCCACGCTGCTGATTGCTTCCTCCAGACGCCAATCAGCGTCCGGTGGAGGTGAGGTGGCCACACCCACCACGTCCCTGACCTGGACAGAGGGGGCTGCACTCACTCGGAGGCCAGAGGGGAAAGTCTGGGAGTGGAGGGGAAGCAGGGAGCATCCTCAGGGACCCCAGAACTCAGGGCCGGCTCTGCACCCCAAGTAAATTCCCAGCAGGGATTCCCAGCTTCTCCTTCAGCCCAGTTTGACGTTTTATCTGTATCACAAGGCCGATCGTTTTTAAGAATATACAGATCACTTGAGATAAATTCTTCACAATGATTCACACACACACACACACACACACACACACACACACACACACACACACACACACACACACACACACACACACACACACACACACACACACACACACACACACCCCTCGGGCCTAGAAGCTGTCCCTGAAATGTTTTGCTCAGTGCTAGAGCTCAACCACTGGAGATAAAGCTCCATTTCTGGATTTGGGGGGTGTTTAATTGGGGATACGAATCCGAAGGACTTTCCTGCCTGAACTGACTTGAGATGGTGATTCCCAGATCTCAGCCTCCTCTGTAGCTAGGATTAGAGGCGTGAGCCACCTGTGGCCAGCCCGCTGTGAATTTTATACTGGACAGATCTTGTCTGCGCTGGAAACTGGCAAATGCTGAGCATGACGCTTGGTAATCATTTCAGATAAGACAGCCAAGTGAATCCAATCAGTCCAATAAGCGAGGCATAAATGGACAACATTCACCTGCTTTGTGAAAATGCCAAGAAGAAGTTTTAGAAGTGCCAACTTTTAATAAATTTGATTACGTGAGAAACAAGCATAATAATATTAGTATGTATTATTTTTTAATATAAATGCTTATTCTAATTAGCTTTAGGCAGATGCCAGTGACTAGAGCTTGTTCTCCTACCTACTCAGGAGGCTGAAATCTGGAGGATCACAATTCACAGCCAGACTGGGCACAAAAATCTAAAAAATCCCATGCCCAAAACAATGAGCAAAAAGCTGGACTGTGGGTAGGTTCAAGGGGGAGAGTGCCAGTTGTGAGCTAGTGCAAGGCTCTGAGTTAAAGCCCTGGTACTACCATTAAAAGATGCAAATATCAGTTATTTAAATTGTCCTTTTGATGCCTCTCTGATTTTATGTAATACTGTGTATATGTATTACTTTAGTAATAAGACATTTAAAATGAGTATTTGGGTGGTAGTAGTTTGAATGTGTGACATGTTTTAGTAAACTAATAAGGAAAAATGCCTCTCCATTTCTGGAACTACCATCCTCCTCGTGCAGCAATCAGTGAGTTGGTAGCCACGATCTCATTCTCACTTGGATTCTGCAGCATCTCTGTCTTCTGACACTGGGATCAGCCGTCACTTTTCCAGAGTGAGATGTCTATTAATCATTGGGCTCACAAACCTTCTCAATCGTGCTGAGTGCAGAAACATCACACACTCCCTGTTTGTTTGTTTGTTTGGTATGTCATGGGGCTTGAACTCAGGGCCTGGGCACTGTCCCTGAGCTTTTGCATTCAGGACTTTTTACCACTTTGAGCCACCGTGCCACTTCAGGTTTGTCTGGTAGTTTATTGGAGAGAAGGGTCTCACAGATGTTCCTGTCTGGGTTGGCTTTGAACCTTGATCCTCAGAACTCAGCCTCCTGAGTAGCTAGGACACTCCCTGTTCTTAAATGAACTCATCTCCATATTCTTTAAAGTTCTCACTCATCTTTACATCTGCACCCCCCCCCAAACTCTCTCTAAAAAACTATGGCTTCCTGACTGATGGACATTTCCAAGTTTTTAATTTTTCTCCTTAACTGTTTTTTGCCAGTCTTTTAGAGCTGTGGTTCTGTATCCTGTGAAGAGGAAGTGGCGTTTTCACCAGTATCCCTGGACGGGTCTTGAGTCATCTTCGCTAGTCATGGCAGTTTTTAATATCATTAACCCAAAAACTATAATTTTTTAAAATCTATATACCTTTAGGGGCCATGACAGTAATATTATCCTCTTTCCTACTATTATCATTTATCATACTTCTGATAACTTCTCATTTAGCAAAATTGAGACATGATTTCCACCCCACCCTGAGTTCTGATCATTGATGCTCATGCCTTGGTTATTTCATAATTTGTAATTGCTCACCCTCCCAAAGGCAAGCGTAAACCTCCCCCTTTCATTATAGCCTTTGAGCCTATCTAGCTTGCTTTGTTTCCAACTAACATCAATCTTGAAGCAGTCCTTCTCTTCTGTCTCCTGCCTAGTCATGCATTCTCAGTATCAGCAAACTTGAATGTTGTGTTTGCACATGGCTATCTGGAAAAATTTGCAAAATTTTCCACATCTCCTTTAGCAAGTGATGACCACATTACGACAGTATGCAATTTCAGGTAATGTCTTTGGGAGGAATGGTCCAAGCAGTACGCATCTTTCTTGTTTTTGGCTTTTTAACATGCAGCATAATAGCTTGAAAGCAGAAATCCTCTTGTCCCATGTAGTGAATATGGAGAGAATTGCACACAACAGACAGAGCAGATAGGACAGCGTAAGTGCAGGAGCAATCGAAGATGGATTCCTCCCAGAAGTGCCAAGTGTTCAGAGAGAGGCTCTATTTGTTAAGCTACTTGTGTTGCTGACATCAATTTGTTGTTTTCAGTTTTTGTGAGTTTTTTATTACTCATGATTAAACTTAATTGTAAGTAATATACCAATTTTCATATCTATCTTTGAGCAGCTGATCACCCATGTAGATAGAAGGCAAATAGAGAAAATGATATCAACCATAAGTGTACTAAACAACCTCAAATGATCTTTCACCATTATCTCCTGCATTTAGCCTCTCAAAGCACTCGACAAACCTTTAGAACTATTATAATCCTTTTCTATTCTCCTTACTGTTCATTTGGGTTTTTTTTCAAGTATCCTAGTATACTAAGAAAATGTAATCCATTAGAGGAGAAATTCCCCATTTTCAAGATAGCTAACAAAGCTAAAACATAAGTCAATATTCTGTATAAAACTAGTCTCCCCAAGTAGCAACTCTAGAACAGTTGCATTGTCGATTTGTTTGTTTGTTTCTCTGTTATGTACATAGCCCGTCAATATTTAAGAGGTTCTCTCCATTGATTACTGTTGCTATTGTTTTATGCATTCAAGTTTGTCTCTTCCATTAAAAAAGAAAGAAAACATACTCACTATCACTCTTTCTGTCTCCTCTAACTGCATCTATCAGTTTGGCATCAAGGTTTTCAGGTGAATTGTCTATTCCTGTATTTTACTGTGTTCATTTTCCTTCTGTCTCTCTACACACTGTGGTGGAATCCAGCGCATTTTCCTATCGGAGGAGCTCTTAATTAGGCATTGTTACTTAGCTTTCTAGTTTCATCACATAGAGATGGATACTTTGCTGTTTTTTGTTGTTGTTGCTTTTTTGTTTTGTTTTGTTTCGCTCTTTTTGATTTTGATGTTCAAACCTGGGACTGAAACTCATACCTGACACTTTCGTTCATTGCACTCTATCTACTGAGCCACACTTCTAACCGTACTTTACCCTTTTGGAAATCATGTTTTTCTTTAAGATTTGTGAACCAATAATACCCTGTTGCTCCTTTTACACCTTTGGAATTTTCTTTCTCTTTCATTGTTTGTTTATGTCCATCGACGAGGGCCTAAACATTAAAACGTCTCAGGAACAAGACCTAATCTATCTTCTTTTTTCATTCTATATTCTCTTCCTAGAGGATTTCATCCATATATAAATGTACTGTAAAAATAAACATAGTTCATACATTTATTTCCAAAACTTATTTGAGCAGAAATAATCTCTTAGGAAAAAAGACTGAAATCTGTCAAGTACTATCAAGATATACTATGTTTTGTTATTTATCCAACTGCATATTTTGTATCTTCTCTCATATGTATCATCATATATTCCTTTCATTCATATGTCCAAAATACAGCCCATGTTACTTCCTTTGACATCACATAGGGTTATTCCCAAAGTTTCTCTTTTAGTGAGAGCTACCAGCTACTCTCTACCTATACAAGGTAATCATGTTTTATAGTTACTACTTGGTAATTAGAACATAAAACACATGACAATTTTTCCCATTTATCTACACCTCAGTCTTTATTGCTTATCCTGTCACTATGTATTGCCTGAATCAATGGCAACAGTGTCCTGGTAACCACTGATGCCCAATATTCTTTCTCTCTTTTCAGTTTCAGTAACCTTTGAAAATAAAAAATCTATTTGTGTTATTCTTTTCCATGGTATAGGCAATTAAAATAGTTGCGGGGTTTTAGAATAAGATCCAACAATGTTCTTCTTAGACCTTATTTCTAGCTTCCTCCTGGCCTTTGCTTTCTTCAAACATCTCTCCAACCACCACCACTGATCTTTCATGTTCCATCCGGTCGTAGGCCTTTGCACACGCTGTTTCTTCTGCAACATCTGTACTTTTCACCTAGGAATTCTAGAAAACTTTCTGTCCACTTTACCAGAACAAAGCCCTCTTATGAGGCAGCCATAGAACTGTGCACTTGTCTTCATAGTCTTTGTTATCTCAACTTTACATTTGCTTGTAGAGTGATTTCATTAATGTGTATCTTTCCCAATATCCATAGAGGCAATCAGTTCCTGCAACTTGGTACCTAAATGGCAGCAAATATCTTTAGCACCCAGTACTGCTCCATAAATTTACAATGAATAGGTAAATGAATAAATATCTGAATTAATTTATCAATGAAGATTAACGTAACAAGGAAGATTGCCAGAAAAAAAAATGTTTCTTTGGGTTTTTGTTTTTGTTGTTAGTGGTTTTATGCTTTTTTTTTTTTTTTAATTTTCCTCTATGGAATTTCTTGTAGAAAGCAATGGCTTTCAACATTATTTCATTGATTTTAAAAGTGAACTTAAAATTGGGTAACATTCTTTTTTAAATAAAAAAGATGATAATATTTGATGTTTCTTTAGTTCAGTTAGGTGGGGAAATGGACAAGAAAAATGTCTTAACTTTTCTGTCTTTTTCTTTTTTTTTTTCTTTCTTCTTTACATCAAAAGTGCTTCTTAAAAGAGAAAATAACTCTCTAGGGCAAAAGTCAAGGAATAGATTGTGAGGAAAATGAGAAAGAACATGAAAACCTTAATATGTATACAGGAATTTCTAAGATTCTGTGGCCAGGCTGTTCAAGTACATAAAATGCATAAAATAAAGTCCAATAAGTGGTCAAATCCTATTCAGTGCCAAGGCCAGGCTTCATCTTAGACAGCATAGTTTGGGGCAAAGTCTAACATGGGAGAGCAGAATTCTCAGTTATCAAACACAGAAGGAGGCAAGGATAGCACTGCTGGATGCAATCAATCATTAATTGTCAAATGAATGGAAAGGAAAATGCTCACAAAGTTAAGGGACCTCAGAAGTCTTTGTGGATGGAGGACACTTGAGCTGAGCCTTTATGGATTGGGCTTTGTTACTGCAAGAGAATTAGGAAGGACATTCTAAAGGAGAAACAGGAGCACACACCTTTTTATAATTTTTTTTTGGCAAGTCCTGGGCCTTGGACTCAGGGCCTGAGCACTGTCTCTGGCTTCTTCCCGCTCAAGGCTAGCACTCTGCCACTTGAGCCACAGCGCCGCTTCTGGCCGTTTTCTGTATATGTGGTGCTGGGGAATCGAACCTAGGGCCTCGTGTATACGAGAGGCAGGCACTCTTGCCACTAGGCTATATCCCCAGCCAGGAGCACACACCTTTTTGAAAATGGATATTTTCAGAATTAGTGAGTTCCATGAATTAACAGGGTATAAGAACAACATAGAAATAATTTCACTATTATATGCTATCAATATTCAATTTTAAAATGAATAAGGGGATATTTTTAAAGAGCAATGAGAAGCATGTATCACTGAATTTGACCATGTATAAGAGATAATTGAGGAGCCAAAGGTATGCATTATTGATAAAGCACATATATTAAACATTTGACTAAGGATAGTTTAGAGCTATAAGCTCGTTTAAAGTTATTCCAGAAATAATTAAAGAGATTAAAGGTACAAACATAACAGGGAACATCTCACCAAGTAGTCCACTTATCAATGCTGAATATTAAGTAAGAAAAAAAAAAAGGTGGATGCTGATGGCTGGCTCATGCTTGTAATCTTAGCTACACAGGAGGCTGAGATCTGAGGATCATAGTTCAAAGCCAGCCCCGGCAGGAAAGTCCATGAGATTGTTATCTCCAATTAGCCACCAGAAAACAGAAAGTGGAGCTGTGGCTTAAGTGGTAGAGTAGTAGGTAGCCTTGAACTGAAGAGCTCCGGGACCATGTCAAGCCTCAGAGTTCAAGTGCCATGACTGACAAAAAAAGAAGAAAACAGTATTTATTGAGTACATATTATGTATTAGCATAAACTAGATATTTACTACATTTTTCCCTTTTTCTTTCTTTATAATATGTAGTGAAAATAATGTCAATATTTCATGAAAAGCAATCAGGTGTTTGGATTTAGTTTGTGAATTTAGTTTGGATTCGTTTTGTGAATATCACCAAAGGAGTTAGAAAACCAACTTAAAAGCTTAAATAAACAAAACTCATGCTTTTCTCCCTTTGGTTTAGTACATTTTAATAAAGGGAATGCAAAAGGGCAGGTGGAAAATGAAAATATATTATGAAAAATGAGACAGAAAAAGTTTAACTTTTTCAAAATCTAGAAAATGAAACCAGAGTTAATAGATAATTTTATGTGAGCATTTATGATCCAAATAAACAAGGTTATCTACTTTTCTTTTTTCAATTATGTGGTGATGGGTTATGCTTTGACCATGCTGGCATGTTTTAAGGGAAGGGCATCTCCTTCGATAGGAAGGGAAGTTGCTATGCACGCTCAAGAAAAAGTCATAGTGATCTTAAATTAAGAGTTATATCAAATGAAACCCATTAGGGTTTGTCCCATATGCCCCTAGTACACACCTCCCTGGCGATGAAGTGAATCTCTAGCTTTTGACTTACCTGCTTTGGGGCACAGGGCGTTTTATTTGTGTCTCACCCAGGAATCAGAATTGGCAGCTCCAAAGTTGAATATTGAACCCTATGGTTTCCTGGTTTAGCTATTGTCTGTTACCTCAAGACTTGTGATTTGCTTCTTAAAATAAGTTTCTGCTTGGTGTTGTAGATCTACTAACTGGGGTCTGTTCTTGAACTTGAGCTTAAGTCTTTGTTCTAATTGCATGCTGGATATCTATAGCTTTTCAGTCAGCGGTTTTACCTCTTTCTCATTCAACCATTTCATGATCTGATATCTTGCAGTAAACCAAGATAGCACCTGCTGCTGATGGCAGAAGTTTTGAATTTCTATAGAAGGCCCATCTGCTGATCTTTTCCATTAGCATCTCATGTGCTGACCTAGCTCAATCTTTAAGAACAAAACAAAATACCAAATAATAAAAACCTTTTGAGCTGGATGCCAGTGGCTCATGACTTTAACCCTGTAACTACTCAAGAGGCTGATAAGTGAGGAGCAAGGTTCAAAACCAGCTGGATCAGGAAAGTCCACGAGACTCTTATCTTCAATTAATCACCAAAGCCCCAGAAGCGGAGCTTTGTCTCAAGTGCTTGAGCACTAGGTCTGAGCAAAAAAAGCTTAGGGTCATAGCCCAGGCCCACAGTGCAAGACCCAAGACTGGCATAAAAAAGAAAAAAAAAAACAACACAACAACAAATACTTTCTTTGGATCCCACCTCTTCCTTGTTTGCTGACAGCATTTATGTACAGTGAAAATTTATAACTCTAATCTTGATATGAAGCAATTGGCAATTTGAGCCTATTCTCTGAACAACCAGCAGTCTCAAGAGAGGGTGCACCACAGTCTTTTTCTTTGAATCGGAGACTGCCAGGAGAATCTAGGCAGGGGAATCATAGAATTGGATTAAGATAGTGGAAGAAAGACATCAAATTCCCAGTACAATCTCAGTCAGGCTAATATCAAAAGTTACCCCAATCAGCACAGATGTCTGAGGAGTCTATACAGCCACCGGATCCCAAATCATATCTCTTTGTGCTTGAGCAAGAAGAGACAGCCATTAGATCATGGCAATTGCAGTCAGGAGTTGGATAAAGATGAACCACATAGAAACCGAGTCTTGGAAATACCAGCCTGCGAGTTGCACCTGTCATTTTATTAACCTTGAAATAGCAGCACTTCACATTTTATACAATTGAAATTTTTGGACTCAATGCATTGGATTATGGTAGACTTCGGTGAAACTATGTGCTGTTTCCATTACTCTTTGACCCTCTATAATCTGGTTTTTCTTCCTTGCACTTCACTGAATCTGCTCTTGTCAAGGTTACTGATGATGACCATACTGCTTACTCCAATGTACAAATTATTTGTCTTTATTTTACTTGACCTGTATGCACTATACTTGACCACCTCTTCTTTTTTTTTCTAATACACTCCTTTCTTGGTTTCCCTGATATAACCCAATAAATGTTTCTTTGTATGTTTAAGCCCATTTCTTCTTTTATATCTCAGTTTCTTCTATTTGAACTATAAATGCTAGATTCCCTCAAGGTATTACTTCCTAAATACCAACATAGCCTAAAACATCCTAAATGCTTCTGTGTATCTAAAGGAGAGCACTCAATTCCTTGGATACAAATTGAATAATTTGATGATTATCCCTAAAGTTATATTTCAATTATAGAATTTTCCTTTCACAGTATATTTCTAATAAGCACATGCATGTGATTTTCTCATAAATTTATTTTAACAATATTTTTCTTGTAATCAATCTTATTCTACTATTCCCCCCTGTCTATACCCCCAAATGCCTCTATAATTTTTCCATCTGAGTATTCAAAAAGAAATTAAATGGATTATTTTCTATTTGTTTTTCCTTTGGTAAATCTTTGTTCGTATCTAGTCATATCCTGATCTTTACAGAATCATCTACTTCCTCTATTTCCAAAATTGTTCTCTTAATCAGAACACTCATCTCTTCCCTGAACTAGTGCAACTGACTACTAACTGGTCTCTCAGTGACTCACTTCCCTCCAATCTCTTCATGCAATAGAACAGAGATCCTCTTAAGGGGTAAATTAGATGATGTCATTCCTCTGTTCAGAACCTTTGAGTGGTTTCCCTTCTAACAGAGCAGAAAATCAGTTTCCTTACTCCTCTCTCTCAAAGCTAGAACAGGATGAACATTTGTCACTGACCACTCATCCCATGGATTTTCTCTCGTTTTCTGAAAAACAGGCCCTGTCCTCTCACATTTTTTTTATTTTTTCTTCTTTATTTTGGGACCATTAATCTGTATTCCATTTCTCAGCATTGTCTGCCCTCAAAGATAATTTTTGATCATATTAATTAAAAGTGGTCCCTGCATGGATTTTCCATTTCAGCTCCAGTGCATTCTTCTTCTTGTGTGAACATCACAATCTAACAGAAGCATTTCTATTAACTGTATGAGAGTCTGGCATAGTGTTTCAAACCTAAACCATGGATATTGGAAGGCAGAGACTAGAGAATTGATGTTTGAGGCCATCCCAGATTGCCCCACCCAATAAAAAAATGTGTTGAGATTCAGTCTTAACCAATAGCTGGGAGTGGTCATGTGAGCCCTGTCATGCCAATGACACAATTTCTGGTGCAGTGGCTCCTATCTATTATCTCCAGTGACCAAAAAAGCCTAAGTGGGAAGAATATAGCCCAGGCCAACCTGTTCATAAAGTGAAGCCCTCACTTGAAAATAACTGAGAGACTAGAGGTAGGCTCAAGTGGCAGAGTGTATGCTTAGTACAGGCAAGACCTAAGTTCAAGGCTTATCACCACTAAGAAAACAAAAAAGCCATAGTTCTGTACTATATGCCTAGCATTGCTGCAGTGTAGGTTAAATAGTAAACATTCAAGAAATATTCTTTTATTAATGAATAGACAAAAAGCATCATAAAGGGAAAAAGGAAGTATGCTTATACAAAAAAAAATGAAAATCCTATAAAGAAGGAAATTTCAAACTATGGTGTTTCCTTTAGAGCATATGAAAAGAGTCTGACCTATGTTAAGAGTTGGCCTGGAAAATTTATTAGGATACAATTCCTTTTTTCCACATGAAATAACAATGACTTAATGATCTCATTGGACATGACTGATAGACAGGAAATCTTCACTGATTTCTTCTTAGAACATTCAGTCAGAGAGTTAGATGAAATGGTTTAGGGAGTCAGTTAACAATAGTTGTGCCACTATACCCAAGTTATTTAACATCTCCATCCTTGAGGGTATTCTTGTTCATTAATTAGTGACTCAGGCAATTGTGTCTTAGTCACATATTCAAGAATAAACAGAACAACACATGCAAATGCATTTAGTGCAGTGCTTGGCTCATGGTAAGCACTCAACTAAAGCTAACTGCTTGCTATTATCATTATATGTGTAATACAAGACGCACTTAGGGATTAATTTAATCCTTCCTCAGATGACAGACCCCACATTGGTTAAGATCCAACCTATCTTTGCTCTCTGATCATCAAAGTCCACAACACCCAGAAGCAGTAAATCTCAGAATCGTGTGAGGAAACTAGAGATGTACCTTTAGACATTCTTTCACAATAAGGTGCTATGAGAGCCAGGCTTTGTGCTTAAAAGTTCCTCATTACCATTTCCAGAGAACAGTATTCATGACTGTAATAAATAGATAGTTCTGTTTTAGATGGTTAATGTCATAGGAGTAGCAAAAGTGTATTTGCCTGGTTGGGACTGTAAACAAATAAGTTGAGAGTAGATTACTGAAGAGAAACTTTAAAGAAAAGTATCGAAAAATACTCTGGGGAGGAGGAAGCAAGAAGCTGGTGGTGGAGCAACTGGATACTAACTAAGCTCTCTCCAAGAACCCAGATTCAGTGTTCCAGGAAAAGGTTCACAGCTAACTAGTCACACCAAGTGAGCCACAACAAAATTTTGGCCAATTGACTTCAATGAGTCATCAAAAAAATTATACACTATGATCAAACATGATTAATTCCAAGGCTGAAAAGCTGATTTAATATAGGCAAGTAAATAAATGTAATTCAATACATCACTAGGTGCAAGGACAAGATCACATGATCATATCCATGGATACAGAAAAAGAATTTGACAAAATCGAACACACATTCATGATGAAAGCTCTAGCAAAACTCTAGAAATCCATGGAACATCCATGAATATAATAAAGGCTGTGTATGAGAAACCTACAGCTAGCATTATACTTAATGGCAAAAAATTAAAGCCATTTCCTTTAAAATCAGGAGCAAGACAGGTTTGTCCACTCTCTCCACTCCTATTCAACATAGTGCTAGAATTCCTAGCCAGAGAGACAAGGCAGGATAAAGGGGATACAAATAGAGAAAGATGAAGTAAAACTCCCTCTCTTTGCAGAAGACGTGATGCAGTATTTAAAGAACCCCACAGACTCTACACTCAAGATACTTGAGCTGATTGAAAACTTTGGCAAAATATCAGGGTATAAAATTAATCCTAAAAATTCAATGGCTTTTCTGTATGCCAACAATGTGAAGAGCAAAGCTGAAATCAGGAAAGTAACTCCTCCTGCTATAGCCCCAGGGAAAAAATAAAATAAAATACCTAGGAATAACCTTAACCAAAGATTTGAAAGACATTTACCATAAAAACTTTTAAAACCTGAAAAAAAAAATTAAACCAGAACTAAGGGAGTGGAAAAACCTCCCATGCTTCTGGATTGGGAGGATTAACATTGTGAAAATTGCAATACTGCCAAAAGCTATCCACAAATTCAATGCAATACCCATCAATATCGCAAAACCATTCTTTAACGAAATAGAGAAAACAATCCAAAACTCATATGGAACAATAAAAACCCCCAAATAGCCAAAAAATCCTAAGCAAGAAGAACCAGGCTGGAGGAATATCAATACCAACCTTCCAACTCTATTACAAAAGTATAGTAATAAAAGCAGCTTGGTATTGGCACAAGACCAGGCCAGAGGACCAATGGAATAGAACAGAAGACCCAGAAATGAATCCACAGACCTATGGCCATCTAATCATTGATAAGGGAGTTAAAAAAAAAATAGGATGGAAGAAAGACAGCTTCTTCAATAAATGGTGCTGGAAAAATTAGTTAAACACTTGTAACAAACTAAAGCTAGACCTTTATATTAATCACCCTGCACCAGAATCAATTCCCAATGGATCAAAGCAGATACCCTGGAAACATTGCAGCAAGTAACAGGAGAAACATGTGGGCTCCTTGGCACAGATGGAAACTTTCTTAATAAAAGACCAGAAACACAAAAAAAAAATCAAAGAAAGGTTGGACAAATTGGATTTCATGAAACTGCAGAGCTTCTGAATGTCAAAAAAAACATAGTTTGTAAGATAAATAGAAAGCCCATAGGCTGGGAGAAGATCCTCACTGATCATACAACAGACAAGGGCCTCATATCTAAAATACACCTAGAACTCAAAAAATTAAGTTCCTCCTAAATGAATCCTCAAAGAAACAACTGTCCCATTAATAAGTGGGCTAAAGACTTAAGGAGAGACTTCTTTGAAGAGATAAGGAGAATGGCCAATAGGAACATGGGGAAATGCTCAACATTCCTTGCCATAAAAGAAATGCAAATCAAAACAACATTGAGCTTTCACCTGACCCCAGTAAGAATAGCCATTATCAAAAAAGTAATAACAAAAGATGCTGGCTGGGATGTGGCCCAAAGGGAAAGCTACTACACTGTTGGTGGGATGTTAAACTTGTTCAACTACTCTGGAAAGCAATATGAAGGTTCCACAAAAGGCTAAACATAGATATCCTCTATGACCCAGAAACCCCACTTTGGGGCATTTACCCAAAAGATTACAAGCAAGACCATACCAAAGCTACCAGCACAACTACACTCTTTACAACACTATTTACCATAGCTAAACAATGGAACCAAGCCAGATGCCCCTCTGTAGAAGAATGGACCAAGAAATTATGGTACATATACACAATGGAATTCTATGCTTCTATCAGAAAGAATGGCATTGCCCCATCAGTAAGGAAATGGAAGGAGATGGGAAAAAATCATACTAAGTAAAATGAGCCAGGCCCAAAAAAACATATACTCTATGGTTTCCCTCATTGGTAATAATTAGCATATGTCTAGGATAGTCCTAGCAGATGATCACAATACATATGATCACATAAGATGAAGCTAAGAGAAAGGACCTCCATGTTATGGAAACAAGCAGTTTATCATTGTTATCATTTCTGACACACTGTGTGAATTTTTATTTTATTTTATTTATCATCCCTATGGTTTAGCCCCTGTTGTCACTCGATTTGATTTAGGTGACCTGGGTATTGTATATATGTTTGTTTGAATTAGGGATGGGAAACAGAACATCAAAATGGTGAGACAAAGGTTAAAGGGTGAACTAATGCAACAGCAATACTTACAAGACAATATGTTTAAACTAACTGTACAATTCTGGGTCAGGGATTAGGAAGGAGGGAAGTTGGGAGAAAAATGAGGAAGGAGGTAACAAGTTTGACGAGAAATGTATTCAGTACCTAATGTACGTAACTATAACCCCTCTGTTCATCACCCTGAAAATAAAAAAAGAAAAATACTCTGGGTAGGGAGCATTAGAATCTTAGATATTTTGCAGAACACATGTTAATGTTACCTCATTTTTGTAGTTTTTTTTTTTTGTCATTTCCTGGTCTTCTTACTCATATTTTGGTGATGGGAAATATATTAGAAGCCCAACAATGAGGACATAGAACATTGGAAGATAGCTGAAGGCATCTTTTAAAATTCTTCTGTTGAGGCAAACTCCAAATTTTTTATGTGGGGTTCTCCACTCTGATAATAACAGTAGCTACGTGAATCATGGGTATGCTGTGTGGCAGATGGTGTTAATAACAAACCAGATGCTAGTTTAATTATTTTATATGTGCAGTCTATATTTTGTGGTTGAGTTTCCTGTGTTTTTATAACTGGAGCCACTAGTGATAGTGGGAAAGAAATTTCATTGCGATATCCTCACTTTATAAGATGTGAAACGTAAGTTTTACTCATGTAGGTGCTGTTTAAATTAGTCCATTTAATTCACAAGTCAATGCATTTTGTCCTCAAGACTGTTTACTTCTATTTACATATGGAAAAAAAAACTTTATTTTAAGAGTGATGTCATTCCATGGATTGGCTTTCCTTAAAAAATACATAATATTTTAGATTACTTACAGGATGGGAGAAAATCTTCACAAGGCATTCCCCTAATAAAATATTAAAATTCAGAATATCCTAAAGAACAAAAGAAAAGATAGCCTAATTAAAAAGGTCAAATAAGTTAAATAGTCCTCTGACAAGTGTTCAGCATCCTTAGATATAAAGGAATTAGTAATACAAAATATACTAAGGGTAGTGCTGCTGGCTTACACACGTAATCCTAGCTGCTCAGAAGACTGCTATTCTACCATGATTTTAAGTCAGCTATGGCAGAAAAGTCTGCAAGATTCTACCTTCCAAAACTTAGGTTACAGATGCAAGTAGAATGGCAAGCTAAACATCACCAAAGCAAGCACAAGATCTTGAGGTCAATTCTTAATAAGACAAAACAAATAAATAAAATAACTACACTGGGTCTATCTCACTTTAATTAGAATGATCCCTCCAAGAAAATAAGCCACCAATTTTGGTGAGGTTGGGGAATTCTCAGACACTTCTAATATGAAGATAAACTAGAATAATCATTGTGTAACTCAGTCTAGAAGTCCCTCAAAACTAAAAATCTATCTACCTATGACCTCACCATGCAACTCTTGAGCATTGATCTGAATTTGTCTCCATCAACAGAAGAGAGATAGACACCTGCATACCTATATTTCCCCTTTCTTTGTAATAGTCAAAGGGTGGAATTAGCTGAGTTACCCAAAAACAAATATATGGATAAGAACAATATTAACCATATCTATCTATCTATCTTTAGGAAGAGCAGAACACACACATATGGGATATTATTGTCATAAGGAACAATGCAATTTTTATTATTTACAGGCTAGTGGATAGAACTGGAGATCATTGTGTTGAGTGATATAAGTCAAAGCCAAATATCCTGATTTTGCTTACTTATGCAATCTAGTGTTAATAACATATGTATGTGTACATATAGTGTGTACATGTATATGTTTGTACAAATATGACTGTGTCTGTGGGACTAGGGAAACAAGAAGAAGAAGGAAGAGAATGACAGGACAAATAATGTCAAAATACAATTTTATCTATGTATGAAGACAGCATAATGGATCCCTGAAGGCTGTTTTTATAACAGGAGTTACAGGTGAAAATTGAATAATACATGTGGCTAATCAGATTAAATTTAAGGATATTCACATGTGAATTCTTATGGTGCAACCAATTGGGCAATTAATGTACGCTGCGGAAAAAAGTGAAAAGAAAATGAGTCACAGACTCTGTTGGGGGAAAATGATCTGCTACAGGAAGAAGGAGGGTGAATGGAGAGTTTAAGTAAGGATAATCATTGTCAAAATACTTTCTAAGCATGTGTGAAGATAGAATAATACAACCTGTTGAAGTCCCTTTATGAAAGGAGGGTAGATGAGAGAAAGAGAAATGGAGGGAGGGAGTTTGAGATACATTGTATATATGGAAATGGCACGATGAAATCCTCCCATGTAAACTAATACATATTAATAAAAATGTTTAAGAAGTTCGGATTTTGAGATCATTTCTCCATGAATGTCAAAAAACTGCACCTCTTATTTGAAATAAGAATGATGGAGAAGATTATTTGTTCTCCAACAAAGGAGATGCAAATGTGGACTCTCCTTTAGTTGTCTGTTATTACAAAGGTGTTTGAGGGTGATGCAAACAGCCTATCAGTTTCCAACCTGACACTTCAGCATGAATTTCTGCCAGTTTTTTTTTTTAGTTTGATAGTAATGAATGCTGTCTTGATGTTTCAGTACAATAAAATATGCATCCTCCGTACACATTGGGGCTTCTTTTATTCTGTTTACATCAAATCGTCTTTCAATTGTCGCTACTTAGCTGCCAGTGAAATTGCAGGTGACACACTGGATACCACAAAATAAACAAATGAGTGAGCTAATCTGAGGAAAGACTGGGCAGGAAAGTCCTGTGAGTCTCTTAACTCCAATTGACTACCAAAAAGCCAGAAGGAGAGCTGTGGCTCAAGTGGTAGAGCACTAGCCTGGAGCAAATAAAGCTTAGGAACAGTGCTCAGGCCCTGAGTTCAAGACTCAGGATGAGAGGAAAAAAGGTTCTCTTGGAAAACCACATAGAAGATGACTATGAAGAGAACAAGATTAAGTGTGGGATTCATGAGAGATTTTTGTCATCATCTAGACAAGAGGCAGGGTAGCAGTAAAAATGATGGTAACAAGTGAGTGCTGAGGGAGAATGAATGGAATCACTGGATATTTTGCCTGAAAGCAGGGAAATGACAGTTACTAGCTGGAGAACAGGTTCTTTGTAAGGGCTTTGGCCTTTTGAGTTGGAGTGACAATAGAATTCTTAGGCTATGTGTCCTGGTGGTGGAAAATTGAGTGTCCTTCTCCTTATATGTATATGTACTAGCAAGACTTATCTAAGTTATCTGAACAAACCAAACATAGTCAGGAGATTTCAAGGTAATTTCTAAGAGACCTGTCATAATTTGGAACCTAAATTGGGAGAAGAAATAGAAGTGCAAACAGGCATGGAGTAGAATATTTTAGTGAGTTAAGGTAGATGATTATGCACAAGGTATAAGAAAACAGTCAAGTAGGAAAAAAAATGCCACAGGGGAGTAAAGTAGAACAGTGCATGTGGTGCAAAGTTTATTGACTGAAAGTATGTTGTACATTTAAATTCCAAGGATGATTTGGCATCATAAGGCAGAATTTGAATCAGGCACCAAATTCTTGGTGGATGAGAGAGCCAATGGTGGTAATGAGAAGAAGGAAAATTGAGAAACAGACGTAAGAGAGTTCATGGAGTGAGACTCAAATGAAAAGGACCTTCTGAAGGAGGATAGAAGGGAAATTGTTCATTGGAAGTAATAATGACCAGTATTATACTGACCACCCTTGAGATCTTGAAATAAGTATTAAGAGAGAGAAAGCATGCTTCCAATTAAGACCACAGAAAAATCAATAACCTTAAGGGAAAACAAACTTTCTTTTGAATCAACATGTTCCTGACATTGGAAAAAATATACCTTGAAGATGTTAGATTTTCTTTTTTATCAAAAAATGCTTATAAAAACTTGGGGGAGTAGTGCCCAGTTATTGGCCACCAGCCAGACTCAGAAGCCAATGGAACAGAATCAAATATACAGAAATAAAAATTCGTAAAGTACTGTCATTTGATTTTTAACAAAAAGACCAAAAACATATCCTGAAGAAAAGACAGCCTTTTCAAAAATGATGCTAGAAAAACTTGTTCTTTACATGTAGTAGTGCTATGCCTCATCTTGTATGAAATCAATTCAAAGTAGATTGAAGAGCATAGTATAAGACCTGAAACTGGGAAACTACTATAAGAAGCATTAAGAAAAACTCTTCCATATAGATGAAATGGCATTGGTTTTCTAAACAGAATTTTGATCTCCCAGAAAATAAGAGCAAGGATTAACAGATAGGATTGCCTTAAAATAAAAACTTATGTATACTCAAAGAAACAATTGACACAATGAAGAGCCAACCTACAGTATGGCAAAACATCACTGTTAGCTATTCCCTGAAGAAAAGATTAATATCCAGAATGTACAAAGAACTCAAAAATTTAGATAGAAAAATAACAGGTAATCCAATCCATAAGAGTTAGACAATTCTCGTGAAAAAAAAATACAAGTCGCTAATACACAACAAAGAACTATTCACCACCATTAGCCATAAAGGAAATGGAAATTGAAAGTACAAGAAGCGTCCGTCTGACCTGGTCAGAGCAGCTATCATCAAGAAAACAAACAAGTAATGCTGGTCCAAGTCAGGGGGGGCGAAGGACCTTCATATCCAGCAGGAATGTAAGGTACTACAGCTTCTGTGAAATTAGTATCGAGGTCCAGCAAAAAGCTAAGAATAAGAATGCCAAATAAAATAAATTTTATCCCTTTTGAGCAAGTATCCAAAGACTGCAAATAAACATGTATCTGAGAGATATCTACACAATCATGTTCATCATACACTATTCAGAAGAGCAAAGCTATATGATCAGCCCAACGACTCAAAAACTAGTAAATAGAAGATAAAAATGTGATATATATACACAAAATGGGATAGTACACAGCTATAAAGAACAGAATTATCTAGTTTGCAGGAAAAATGGAACTGGAGATCTTTGTCTTAAGTGACAAAAGCCAAGCTCAAAAGCCAAATACCCCATGATTTTACTCATATATAGAATCTGTTTAAAACGCTAATAACAATAACAACAAGAATGGAAATGGAACATGGTTGTCCAAGGAGGTCTGCAGAGGGAGGGGTGTTATCAAAGCGGGCTGAGTGGAAAAGGAGGGGAAGGGTAGTGGAGGGAGAGGATGCCCACATCAATCCGTACATTTTTAGAAACAGTATTCAGATGGATAGATGAAGACTGCACAAGGCAATCTCACAAAAATATGCTATCTTCATCTATCCATTTGAATACTGTTTGTAAAAAAGAGAAAGAATTGAGGCTAAGGAAATATAATGGGAGAGCTCATCATACACTATGCATTTATGAATTTTTCACAATTAATTTTCCTGTACTATTAGCGATTCTTAAAATTAAATTTAAAAGAAACCTATATATATATATATATTTTTTTTTTTTAAAGGTAGTGATTACCTCCATGGTTCTTGACACTGCTTTGAGAAAAGAAGGAAAGGAACTATCTGCCATATATCAGTTAATATTTGTTAAGCTATTGAGTTTCTTTTTCTATCCTTACAGCAAATACAAAGTACAGTGCTCTATAGGGTTTTAGTGACTGATTAGGCTTTGATTCAGATTTTCCAGATTTTCAGATCTATTTCAGGATATGAACTTGGGGAAATTCAGAAATTCTTCTTTTTATTTTATCACGCAGTTAAGTTACATTTCTCTAATATGTTAGTATCAGAGACTACTCTGTGATTCTATGTTATATATTATATAAACTTTCCAAGTACTTTAAATTGTGGATCCTGATTGGACATTAACAATAGTTCTGTGGCTAATGTCATCTCTTAAATTAGTAATTTTTAAAATTTTAAGTCAAAACTACTTTCCATGTAAAGGAGTATATTTAATTTTTCATCATTTCAATTGCCAATTATAATATCTAATAGCCCCAAACTGAAATTCTTTTGCTCTGAAGCTTCATGTTATGAGATAGTTATAAATATAAATAAATTTTTATAAAATGTTAGTACATTTTGCAGTCTGTAATGCAAAAAAAAATCATAAAAGAGACTTACCTTATCTTTAAAAGAAATAATTTGGTTAAAAAACAATAATCAGAGAACCATGCTATAAGAAATTCATATTTTACATTTCTCTGTCCTAGTAGAAACGAAAAGATGCCTTAGCTGATAGCATACTTACATATCATACAAGACACAAGATTGAGTACTTTGGTAGTCATCAGATTCACCAAATAAAAATCATCTTACGTTTCAGGAGAATTCATTTTCTTCATTGGACTTTAAATTCCTTATGGCCATTACTGTTTTAAAGTGATGCTCCAGGAAGATAAGGATTTTCACTTTGTGAAACAATAATTGCTTACAATAAGGACAGGTTCCATGTGTGGTTAATGTTGTATTTCTTTTGCAAAACCCAATATAGTTTGTAAAACATTTTAAGGTATTAATATGTAGTTGTTCCCTGATCCAATTTTATTTTCCCACTTTTTTCAGAAAATCATAAATGATCCTAATATTTTACTTCCCATGTGTGACACTGGAAACATGTCATATGTGTTTCACCTACCTTAAGAGGTGCACACTATAATCATTGCCATATCATCATTGTGATATACAGGCATACATCTATTACCGCAATCACACGGTAGATGGTAGTAGCCAGGATTCAAACTCAGGCCTTTGGGGTATCTGTGGGTGTTTATAACTGCTATTTGACCAAGCTACTTTGGAAGATGTACACTTCTTTTTGAAGTCAGCATAGCTGATTCAGAATATAGGTTTAAGGGGTTGAAGGTGTGACTCGGTTGGTAGAGCACTAGCCAATTAGCTAAAGCGTCAGGTACTGACTTCTGATCCCAGACCTAAAAAAATAAAGGCTGAAGCAGGATGGTCACTGAGTTCAAGGTCAGTCAGAGTTACAGACTTTGTCTCAAAAAAACAGGTTTCTAGCATAAGCAAGTCTCAATTAAAATCCCATTTCTGCATTTTATTAGCTCTGCAACCTCAGGCAATTTTCTAAACATCTCTAAACTTCAATTTTTTTTCCCTGTGTCAATGAGAACATATTTACTTCAAGGGTTATTAATGGTATAGGAAAGTAAATTTAGCAGAGTATTGGCAGAAAATAAACTGGAATTATTAATACTATTTAGCCTAAGCACCTAGGGAAATTAAGCTGCTTGCCTAAGGTCATACATCTAGTAACAGAAAAGTGAAGTTTATTCCATAGATTTCTTGGTTCAAAGTCTCCTTAGGATTTCTTGCCTGATTTGGCTAGGTGAGTCGAGGCATAAAGTGAATGCCGCCTAAAAATGTGTTTTTAAACCATAAAGGTTAACTGCTTTAGGACACTTCAGTCACCTGCAAGCTGTCGTTGTCATAATTACAGCTACGTATCAGCCACAGACTATTCACAACAAAGCCAGATGTCTTCAGAAAAGAGATGGTCTGGGAGCTTCTCTATTAAAACTTGAGCACTTAATTAATATTACATTGTTAGTATTTATATCTTTATAGCAAGATTTTCTCCATTTCCATCTAGAAACGCTAACATCCATCATTAATAACTGAAAGAAGTCCTTGCATCCATAAGTTTCCATGCCTCAGCATTTATCTGACAGTTTATTACTTGATGTAATTACTTGATGTCAAGCATTTTTTAGAATTCTGTTTGTTCTCAAAACACCAAGTTATCCTTTTACTTTTCAAGTTATTTAGTGTGTGTGTGTGTGTGTGTGTGTGTGTGTGTGTGTGTGTACACATGTAAGGACCATTTTCTGTCTGACTGTATTTGAGATTTTTTGTTAAAAAAACTATTGATAGGCATTAGAATTCATAAGCTATAATGGGCCAATTTTTAAATATTGAATTGCTAAAATTATTCATTGTGAATTTAATTTCTAGGGATTTAATGAAGGCAAACACAAGCTTCAAGCTTGTAGTTTCAAGCTGCTTTGTGGTCTGCCTGAGATTATTCCAGAAACATTACTCTTTTAGGTCGTCTTTCTGATGACCCCTTGATGCTTGCTGAAAATGTTTTCTCTACATTCTCCAAGTCTGATTTGATTTAGACCTGCAGCTTTATAAATGTCCCCGAAACACATGGGGTATAAGTATAATCGATGACTCAGCACATCTCCATCACATAAAAATCAAATTTCCAGTGGCACCACTTATTCTTTATTGTGCTGAGATCAATAGTTGGAAGAACCCTTAACCCAGCCACTGCCTAACTTCCCAACTTGTATTCATAATATCCATCCATAAATTCGCTAGAAATATTAGGTTACAAGGGACATTCATGCTTGGAATAGCAAGATTTCTCGTGTCTTTTTGGAGAAATCTTCAGAAAACCTTGTAACTGATTAATGTCTTCCTAAATGCAAATGAGCCTGAGCCTATGCAATTATGTGTTATCGAGGACATGGGCTGGGTAAGCGCTGAGATATTTTAGAACATAGGACAGCACAGTCTTTGCCATTTATGCCATTGATTATAACAACCAACATCCTTGGTTACCAGAGAGTATTCTCGTCTTGCCCAAAGTTTAAAGATAACATGTTGAGAATCTTTTCATCCTATGGCAGATTGTCAGCAGCATATTTCCATAGGAAGTTGTCATAAATGTGTATTTATAAACCTACTTATTAACCTGGTAATGTATATATATATATATATATATATATTTTTTTTTTTTTTTTTTTGCCAGTCCTGGAGCTTGGATTCAGGGTCTGAGCACTGTCCCTGGCTTCTTTTTGCTCAAAGCTAGCACTTTGCCACTTGAGCCACAGCGCCACTTCTGGTCATTTTCCATAGATGTGGTGCTGGGGAATCGAACCCAGGGCTTCATGTATACGAGGCAAACCCTCTTGCCACTAGGCCATATCCCCAGCCCAATACTTTTCTTTTTGTTCATTTACTGCTATGTATTTATACCAAATAGAGCTATCTTGTCTTTGCCCATATTGTACCTGAACTCTAAGAAAATACTTAATTGGAGAAAATGTATTTAGCATAAACTTCACAAACCCAAACGCTCAGAAGTGCTGAATAGAAATTGTCATGCTTTTAGTTAATACCGTCTTTAAAATAAAACTAGGTGAGAATATTTTAAATATAATTTGCTGCTGATAGCTCACTGGTTACTAATCTAAATCTGCCATGGTTCCCTTCTGCCCGTAGGCTATGAGAGAGTTTGAATTGTATTTTAATCCAATTAAGATTTTACCAAAAGATTTTATTATGTTAACACGGAAAAATTCATTTGGGTTGTTTGTTGTTGCCAAAGATTTGATGAGCAACTTTTATGTTAAATTGTAGGAATTCAAGCAAGTGCCATGAAGAGAAAGGTGAAGACTGAAATTCTAGTTGTGACTTGGACACACAGGATAGGAGAGAATAAAAGGCATGAAAATCAACAACAATAACAAAAAAAAACACCCACCAAAGTTACCCTACAACAATAAACCAGGTATCAGGAGGGCTAAATCATTAAAGATATGATGGGCAAGATGCCTGAGGAATTTATGACACAAAGCATGATAATGATAAACTTGTTATTTTTGTGTATTGTTATTCATTATTCTTTGTCATCATTAAAAAACTCTTGCTATAAAAAAGACCTATGTTACCAGAATTTTGAGAAGATAAGAAACTTTAAGACTGGGTATAGTGGTTTAGAGCTGTAATCCTGGCTTCCTGTAGCAGACAGAGATTGGCAGGAATACTATTTGAGGCCAGTCCACGTAAAAAGTTAGAGAGGCCTCTTTTTGCAAATAAGCCAGCCATGGCAGCTCACACTGTAATTCCAGTTACATAGGAGACAACATTCCCAAACTGCCACAGGAAAAAAAAAAAGCACAAGACCCTATCTGAGAACAAAAACAAGAATATCTGGGGCATGGCTCAGAGAGTGGAGTTCTTGTCTAAGAAACTACCAGCAATGCTAGCAAAGAAAAGTAAAAATTGAACAAGAATTTATCCAAAACGTGAGAATAAAATATATATAAAATATATAAATATATGTATAATATATATAAAATATATATGTACATGTACATATATATATGAGTAAAGAAAATATAAGCGCCTTCAGAACACCAGAGAATGAAACTTTGACTTTCCCACAAGAGATGGGGTAGGAGCCCAAACTAACTCATTTGAATATCAAAGCAGGGCTAGGCCAGATGAAGAAAGTTGGTGACCTGTGAGCTATCCCATGATTACACAAGGATGACCACAAACCAGGATCAGAATTCAGGGTAGAAAATATGAGGAGCAGACTCACTCCCTTCTTGCTTTGTTTATTACTTCTTACTTTTCCTCACCCTCCACCAATTTTCTGACTTTTTTCAACAGCTTTGGGATATGGACATAAGGCGAAGCCTATACTAATAATGCACACCGCGGATTGGAAAGCTGGAGTAAGCCCACAGTTTGACAGGGCCATCTTCCTTACTTGCGCAGCTCCTGCCCATCGGCCTTCAGGTACATCTGTACTTTGTCTTCCACCTCAACATTCCTTAAAGTAGAGAGTTTTGAGGATCCGACAATGGATTTGACCTACTCCTGAGTTTGAGACCATGAGACCGAGAATATATTTTCCTGGAGAAGGGTACACACCAGCTAAGGGAGGCTTTTATAAAGACCCCTGGAAATCACAATCTCAATGAACCATTTAATAAGTGTTTAAGGCGCAGTGACACATTTTTATTTACTGATTTCCATCTGGACAAACTACTGGAAGACTTTCTTGTAACTATATCTCTGCCCAACACCACTAAAAATAACAACCTCCTTTTCATGGCATAAAGATGTGCTACAGTGTGTACAGGAAGTCATGGACCCACCAAAGAGATTCCACCATTTTATTATTAAGGAAACAATAAAATAAAGCCAAGGGATGACTTGTGAGGTAGGCACAGGGACTCATTCATGTAGTACTAGCCACACAAGTAGCCAAGGTCGGAAAAATTGCAGTTCCAAGATAGTTCATGATATATAGCATTGTCACAGCAAAAGCAGAGACTGATGGCATTTGCCATTCCAGATCTAATGTAACTAGGAAGAGGCTGTTTCTGGCTGGCCCCAAGCAAAAAAGGGAGACCCTAGCTCAAAGATAAGGAGAGAGAAATGGGTAGAGGCCCTGCTCAAATGATAGAACCTGTGCCTAACAAGCTTGAAAAACAAAAAAAGAAAAGATTTGTGTGAGTTAAAATAGATTATTTTTAAAGTGCTTTGTGACAAACTAATAATAATGGTTTGGAATAGTAGTTGTTTTAGTTGTAGGTAACCCTCACCCAACATCCCCCATTTCTGTGTACCCCCACAATGGCACACTGCAGGTTCTGCCTTTTGAAATCAGCAGCTAAGCCAAAGTACTTCACGGGCTTGAATGCATTTTTAATGATCCGGAGTCAGGAGTCTTGCTTCCAGCTGCACTGAGATTTCTGACTCTTGATTGTAGAGTTCATACTCAGGAGAATGCAGGGATTTGAAGCCAATCCACCTACCCCAATGAAATAAAATAAGTACTTATCTTTTAAAAAATAATTATTTTCCAAAGAAATACACATATCATGGTCAAAGGATTATCCATGTATTTCCCCACACCAAAGTAAACTAGCTATATTTAATTTCAATTTTTATTTTGTGGTGATTTTTGACACGAGGTAAATATCTAAATTTTTTCTGTAATCCATATCAACAGCCTAACTTTCCTTTCCACTTAAACAACTTCCCTTATTGAATACTATGTGTCAAGGACTCTTTGTTCTCAAAATCAAATAATGATATTTCTTAGATATCATCCTCAATTTACGGATGACCTTCTCCAGGCTATCTATCCTTGATGACTCATTAAGTCACCCTACTGTGTCTGACAGCACAACCAATTCAGTTAATGACACTGCCAAGATGGCGGCGGATTTATGAAGGGTCACTCCAAAGGTCCACATCTTAACGATTTGTTCCTCATGGTAGCAGTGTTGGGTAGTATCATGGTCCCTCTTGTAGGTCACTGGGAAATGCTCCAAGAGTCTTAGTTACACCTACAATCGTAGCCACTGGTGAGATGGAGATGACAGGTTCACAGTTGGAGGCCAGCCTGGGCAACACCTCTGTGAGACTCCATCTCAACCAGTAGTTGGGTATGAGAATGGTGCCATGTGTAAAGAATGATCATTAAGAATATCCAAAAAGAAAGCATTGGGCGTGGCGGCTCAAGTCTGTGGATCCCAGCAATCGCCGGCAGTGTAAAATAGACAGAGAACAGTCCACACCAGAAATAGCAAAGGGTGACCTTACTAAAAATGACCAGATTAAAAAACACCGGAGGTGCAGATTAAGCAGTAGATCATCTGCCTCGCAAGCACAACTCTCTGAGTTCAGATTCCAGTAGTACAGCCAAACATAAAAACAATAAAAATGGGACTTTTTACATCCTACCTCTCTGTTCCTGGTTCTAGATGTCATCACTCATAGTCACAAATGAATACCACAACATGTAGCCTTGAAAAGGCTCAAACAAGTGGAACTGCACTTGAGACTTGAATCTCCAAACCACGAGCAGCAACTAAAGCAAACCTGTGATTACACCACGAATCACCTACACTAGATGTGTCTATAAATAATCCAAGTTCTTTAATATTAGTTAATACTGATAGTGGTTAAAATGTTAACCACCATTGTATTTGTAGGTGACCAACACTACTGAGTTTTTTATTTCATTTGATCATTTCCAATGTACAGATGAGGAAACTGAGATATGACTACAGAGGGATGTGATAAAGATTAGTGTTAGTAAAATGGAGCAATAAGAAATAGGCATAAATTCTCCACTGTTCATTATCTCTCTGTGTTTCACACAAGGCTGTAAAGCTGCATTCAGGATAGAGGATCACTGACATCAGTTTGTTACCACAATAGAGGAAACAGTGTTCTAGGAATGTACCACATTCATTGCATCGTCAGCCCGTGAAATTGTTCTTACCCTCTCTTCTCCTGACCTCTCCTCATCTTCCAAGATCTCTAATGTTATTGATTTTCTGTGAACTCATTTGCCTTCACCCTTCTCATCCCTAGACAACATTTATTTCCACAACTTGATGATCAGCCTTCCATCTCTCTTGCCACTCTTTATATAATGAATCCGTACACTTATAATCCTCAAAAGGCTGAGATCTAAGGAAGTTAGGAGGCAGCCAGTGGACAAACCCTTGACACTTTTTTGTTGTTGTTGGCCAGTGCTGGGGCCTGGGACTCGGGATTTGGGGCCTGAGCACTGTCCCTGGCTTCTTTTTGCTCAAGGCTAGCACTCTACCACTTGAGCCACAGTGCCCCTTCTGGCTTTTTCTGTATATGTGGTGCTGAGGAATTGAACCCAGGGCTTCATGTATAGGAGGCAAGCACTCTTGCCAGTAGGCCGCATTCCCAGCCCTTCCTTGACACTTTTATGACCAAAATAACCAGCAAAAATTCAGAGAAGGAGCTGAGATTCAAGTGGTAGAGCACCAGCTGTGAGTGAAAAAATTGACTTAGTGAGAGCGTGAGGCCCGTGAGTTCAACTGCAGTACCAGCAAAAGAAAAAGAGAACAAGAAAGAGACAGTTAAAAACAAAGGAAGCATTTTATTTTCTGTATCCCCTACTGTGTACCAAAGTGATTGATCTATGGAAAATAGGCATCTAATTTTGGATATGTACATCCATAACTTTTGCAACTGCTTTGGTCTTTTTGTTTTGATTTTCCTTTGGAAAGTACTGGATTTTGAACTAAGGACCACATACTTCCTTGGCAGGCCCTCCACCCCCAGTCCTGCTTTGAGCTGGTTAATTTGGAGATAGAGCCTCACCTACTGAGCCAGCAGGCATCTGAGCCAGGATTTGACTACTCTATTCTTTCTGTTGCTACAACTACAGGCTCATGTCATCAAGCTGACCCTCTTTGTAGATTGAGATGTCCACCTCATACCATTGATCCCAGCTATGGGTTGAAAAGGGAAAGACTTTTCTTCCCCAAGTGACCTTAAACCCAGACCTCCCAAGTAGCTAAGATTCCTGGAAGGAGCACCTGGGCTCTTGGTTGTTTTTTTGATTAGAAAAAAATTAAACCATAGACCCTTTCACGCTTTTGGAAAATGTTAATTAAAGCAGTTCACAGATTTCATATGGTGCTTAGTAGTTTATTTCCATCAAGGATTTTAGTTCAATGAAACTGGCTCCTGGGTGTGACAGGTCACTCTCCATGAGTGCATCAGGTTCGAGTGTGCACTCTGGTTTGGTCCTGCCCTTTGATATTACCCTTTCATCCCCTTCCCTTTCATGTTCCATTTCTAAGCCTTTTATAAATTACTTTTGCCTATTACAAAATGTGACCAATTCTCCTTGAAGGCACTATGAGTTATGATTTAGGTATGTATTTTGAACCATCTACTCTAAGATCTTAATTTATGCTTTCCTGTATTATGCTTACGTTAGTTTCCTCATGAGTTTCAAATTCTCACTCTCCATATTAACTTTTATTATAAGATGTGAGAGAGACAAAATGACACTTGATGTGTGAAAATTTAACTTCATAAACTGATCTTCCAACTCACTTCCAAACGGCTACTGGAAGTGACTATGAATGACTGCAAGAAAGGACTAGGGAGTCCTGGTAACAGGCACTCATGCTGGCTGGATAGAACCACTATTGCCCGTGCTAGAGGGACAGTGTGTTCAATCTAGACTTTTGATGCTGTTCTGTGTCTTTCTGCTGCTTTGGCTTCCCCTCTATGTCTCGTCTCCCTGGGTGTTGACCTGTGTATCACCTGGAGATGGTTCTCAGTAGATCTAAGACCCCTTGCTGCCTTAACGCACACTATACTCAATCTTCTCCTCCTGTTACTGGCTTTTCCACTCCTAGCCTTTGACCTGGGCCTATGCTTTTTCAGATGTGCTCAGTGTACCACTGACTGAAAATAGTAACAACTTTATCCTTCCACTTCGAAACTACCTAAGGTGTGATTGTCTCATCTGGCACATGAATCCTTACTTTTGACTTAATATCTCCTGAGTATGAGCAACATATATGCTCACATTGTTTTCTTTCAACAACATAAAGAAATAGTATAGAAAGATAGTATTCCTGGTTTCTGGCCCAGTATCTGTTCTTAGCAAGTGTTTATAACCTTAGGAAACGATCAAAGAGGCTTATGAATCATAATAGCATGAGTAAGCTTTTCCATATATACTTTCCTGTGCTCAGTCCTAGACATACTGAACAGAATCCCAGAAAACAGTATTTTTATAGATTCTAGATCATACTAATTGTAACCCTTGTATAAGAATAACCACTCAATATGAATATCTCAAATCCTTTCCTAAAATAAATGTTTACTTACTAAATACAGTTAAGGATCTTGGAAAATCAGAGGTAAATGTTAAAAGCCAAACCTTATCTCCAACAAATGATTTTCTCCCTGATATGCACGTGGCTTAGCGTTGTCTTAGTGCATTGCTTCAGGAAGGTAGCATTGGCCCAGGTTGCATCTTTATTTTATTTTTAATGAGCACAGAATTTGAATCATTTTTAAGAGCAATCACAATGATATTTACTTTATTCTGAGCAAGGGTTGTGAAGATGTCTCAAAATCCCTAGGAACCATCCTCAGTTGTCATGGAAATTAATGGCACATTTATGACACATTTATCTGAATTTCCCTAAAAGACTAATGGGGAGCACACTTAACATCATGCCTTAAACATGAAATAACCACCATCCTATGATGATATAATCCATATTTGAGGCATGAAAATTCTAAACAGAAAACTCACTGGTACCAACAGTACTGGTAGCTAGAGGGCTAGAGGAAATGTTAAAAGAGAATTAGAACAATTAATTTATAGTAGAACAGGATAAATTTTCACCAGGCTCTTCTGCCTAATGGGGTGAGGTTTTTCACTAAAGCTCAACTTCAAATAGTTCAAATAGATGAGAAAGTTTGTATAATCTCTTCAACCATCATATCAGGAGCAGAAACAAAACAGCCATTTAATGGAAATGAGCACCTACGACAGACGTTTTATAGTGCAAGCATTGAAAGTAATTTTAATACCATAGAAAATCAGAAAGGAAAGAAATACGGCTATGAATTTACAACTGGTATCTTGAAATCATTGCTTTTTATTGTTTTACAATTGCAGATAGATTGAGGATTCTCTGCATATATTTCAAAGCTACAATCACAGAAATAATGTGTTTTGGCAAAAATCAAGAATAGCACAGATAATTAACAAATGAGATAGAACCAGGAAAAGCTCTGGAATGGAAGAAAGCCAAGAGAATAAATTGCAGATGCTCAGGGTGTTCGATTTCAGCATGTTATTAGGAGGCACAGTTTTACTTCAATGCCACATGGTACATAGAGTTGTTGCTTTTATTCCATGTGTATTTTGAATCAATTTGCTATCTATGTACGCTTTTATCAAAGGAAACCTTAAACAATGTTGCTGTACTGGATAAGATAGAAATAATTAAACAATTAAATAGAACATGGAAAAGTTACAACCTTTTCAGGATGATGAGAGGCATCACCATGTTTTAGTAAGGTTCCTTCAGGATGTTGATGTCTTCTGCACAGAACAAAGTCACATTTCCTCCTGTATTGTGTTAAAACTTTTCTTCTTCTTCCATTTCGTTTTTCCCACTCCATCCCCCTTTGTGTCTTTCCACCTCTTTCTTGCATCTCTTCCTCTCTCTTTCATTATTTCCTATCCTCTCATCCCCCAACATCAGCACCTCTTGAGTCACAATTATAGGGCGTACTTCATATTTTTCTTAGTTGCCTTCTGTCTGATGGAAAATTGCCCAGAGGAGTCACTCTCAGTGAGTTGCTACTGCCGTCTAGCATGTAGTGCAAAGCTTTGCTGAGTTGGACACACGCGAGAGCCCTAAGATAAAGTGAGCAGACGTAAGTAAGGAGGCTGAAAAACCACTTGAAGCGCTTGCCAAAGCACGGCTATGAGCAATGGAGCATAGCAAAGATTCCTAGATGGGAGCTGAAGCTTATGAGACAATGTCTTGTGTGTAGGAATTAAAAAGTAACGATATTTTGACTGAGAATAGTTGGTGTATTTTGTAATCTGTAGTAGCTAATATTGCATTATAGGTGTTATTTATATAATGTGAAATACTCTTCTCTAATTGCCATCCTCTCCATCATAATCAGATATATGTCGGCAGTAAGAACCTTAAAAGAAAAGAGCAGTATGAAAAAAATACTAACTGCGCATTACCAAATGGTCTAATAAAGTGTATGAAACCCACGTTTTGAAAACACTAGGGATTAATCATATTTAAAGGGACTTCCTTTGTTATTTGCCATTTACACCAGATTATACCTGACCTCAAATTATATACACATAGACTGTGTTCTATGAGGGGAACATTTCTAGAAGATTGGGAATCTCTTCTGTAATATACTTGGAAGAGTCTTGTAGAAAAATACTGGAGCCACTAGCAAATGCTTGCCCTGGCAGGTGGAGAAGCAAGGTTTAGCTATTCGTCTCAGCTGCAAATCCATGGAGGGACATTTTCAACTCTACTATGAAAATCCAGCAGTTTAAGAAACTACTTTAAGGGAGAAGAGAGCAGGATGTATTGGAAGTTGAGATCATTATCACTGCACATTATTTTTTTTATATATCCATTACTTCAATACTTTAAAAATTCGGTTTTCATAATGATTCAATAAATATAAACTGAAAGAAAAAAGTCCAAAAGAATCCTAGAAAGGGAAATAACATTACAATGCTAATACAGCGGTAGGAGGCCACAGTAATCCAGATTATCATACATAACTGTCTCATGGAAACTAATTTGACTTTTATTGTGCTGCTAAATGAAATTATTACATGATCTATGGATTATTGAGCCCTGTGGCAATGCTGGAGAGTGAGACACCAAGCTATATCTTTTACTTTGATGGCTGTGAAGTTTTTAAAGCACTTTGCACATTAGGAGTGAGTAAAGAAGACTATAATACTCAGAAACAACACAGTAACTAAATAAATTACTTGCCAGAAACCATAACAGGAAGAAACGCAGCAAGAAAAGCCATTCCTCATTAACCACGTGCATGCAGTAGAAACAGATATAAAAAGGCACTAGCATGTAAAAGCTACATAATTATAAAGATGGTTTTTCTCTGATAGTACAACCTGGAACAAGGCCCCTATTTCCCTGAGCAATCTCTTTAAGGACTTTGATATTGTGAGGACTTTTTTGTTGTTATTTGTGCTGTAATTGTTTTTGCCAATCCTGGGGCTTGAACTCAGGGCCTGGGCACTGTCCCCAAGCTTTTTCCACTCAAGGCTGGTGCTGTACTGTTTGAGACACAGCTCCACTTTCAACTTTGACAGCTCAGGCTGGCATTAAACAGTGATCCACAGAGTTCAACCTTCTGAGAAGCCAGAAGTATACTTATAGGCCACGAGTGAATATCAGTATTCTGAGGACTTTTTCATTTTATCTGATGATGGTTGAAGCAATGCACAGACCCTAAAAATTGTGTGATATGGTTAGAGATGTTAGTATAAGATAGAAACCAGGTCCAGGCATTGGTGGCTCACACCTGTAATCCTAGCTACTCAGGACCTGACATCTGAGGATCCTGGTTCAAAGCCAGCTCAACCAGGAAAGTCCTGTGATGCTCTTATCTCCAACTAACTACAAGAAAATTTGATGTGGCACTGTGGTTCAAGTGCCAGAGCACTAGCCTCGAGCTGAAGAGCTCAAGGACAGTGCTCAGGCCCAGAGGTCAAGCCCCATGACAGACTAACAAAAAAGACACAGATCAGGGAATAAGAAAAGGCATGTATGTGTAGGCAATAAAATCCTTGTTTGTGGAAGAAATTATATTTAAACATACAGAAATTATCCTTGAAGACTGAGAGATACGTACTTCTTTATTACACAAATTGGTATTTGAATCCTAATAGTAAACATCAGTGGTACAAATTAGTGCTGACAATTAAAATAATTTGTCAGTTTGAAGGACTCTTTAGAGCCACCTCCAAGCAGAGTTAGGTTTCTCTGGTCACTTGTAAGAGCTGGTGTTCTTGGAACCATTGTGAGTGCATGTGGGTACATCCAAATAGCATCCTCTCAGTCCACTGATTGAAGACTTTACAGCCTGACTCTCCTCCTCCCTGGGCCCAGCTGCGTGACCATGCAGAATGGCTTCACCATCATTACATACCCTAGCCTATCAGTCTCTTTTTTAAAAAAAAAAATTTTCATTGTCAAACTGATGTATAGAGAGGTTACAGTTTCAAACATTAGGCATTGGATACATTTCTTGTACTGTTTGTTACCTCCTCCCTCATTCCCCCCTCCCCCTCCCCTTTCCCTCTTCCCCCATGAGTTGTTCAGTTGATTTACACCAAACAGTTTTGCAAGTATTGCTTTTGTAGTCCGTTTTCTTTTTATCCTATGTCTCTCGATTTTGGTATTCCCTTTCACTTTCCTAGTTCCAATGTACTCAGATATAGTGCAGATACAACCACAGGAAGGGGATACAAGAGGATCATCAACAATAGAAGCTACAGTTTCACATGGCATTTTGTAAGTAGTTACAACAGTGATAATAACAGTCATTTCCATAACATGGAGTTCATTTCACTTAGCATCATCTTATGCGTTCATAAGGGCATAGCTATTGGGCTCTTGTGATCCTCTGCTGTGACTTGCCTAAACCTGTACTAATTATTCCCTATGAGGGAGACCATAGAGTCCATGTTTCTTTGGGTCTGACTCACTTCACTTAGTATAATTTTTTCCAAGTCCTTCCATTTCCTTACGAATGGGGCAATGTCATTCTTTTGTTTTGTGTCTGCTCATCTCCAAAGGATTTTCCTCCCATTCTACTGGTGCTTTTTTCCCCCTAATATTATCTTAAAGTAGTTGTACAAGGGAGTTGCTATTTAAAAAATAGTTTATGAATATATCAAAAATAATGTCAACACTTTCAACATTCTCACCTATATCTCCCTTCCCCACCCCTTCCCCCACTTTTCTTAATTTTGTAAAATAAACATTCTTGTCTTCATTTTCCCCTTCTTTTCCTCTGCATTTGTCTACCTCTTTCCCCTTGACCCCAATGCTTTTGAGTAGCTTCTTCCTGGTATTTTATTTTGCTAAACATTGATTTGGGCTTTCTTGGGAATTGCACTATTTGAGATCTTCTGTTAATATTTCAGTTAATATATTTGTAGACACTTGCATACCACTCAAAGTATCTACTTACAAATTTATAAGCTAAATCTAGCTTCCACAAATAAAAGATGCTGAAATGCTATTTTGAAAATAGTATTTTTCAAACCACCATTTAATAAATGACAGGTTTTAACTTAAACTTTGGTTCCATCTGTTTTTGTTGTTGTTTATTTATTTCATTTTGTTCTTCCCCTGCATTCCCGCAGTAAACTTTTGGATTGTTTACTTCTCTTGCGTCTTCCCCATTAGCCAGGTAAGTTGTACGCAGACACTGTTTTTTCACTCTCCCTCAGCCTCCTTCAGCCAGACACAGTCCTGGGAGACTTCTCTTAGCTTCTTTCTCCACTACTTTCCCAAGCAGCCCAGTATCAGTTGGCAAATTGATTCCCTAAACACCTGCAATCACTTTAAATGTGCTCACAGTAGGATCTAGTTAACTTGTTCTCCCTCTTTCTTCAAAGACTGTTTTTCAGTTTCTTTCCCACCCTTAACATCTCAATCTATCTCTTGTCATAGTCACTGATATTTTTTTTCCTATCTTACTAAAGTAGTGAAAATGATCAAACAAAGGTGCTTATCCTCATAGTAACCAACAGTGAACTGTCCTGTTCTCTTTTTCTCTAGTAAATGGAGACACTCTTTTCCTCCTTTTTCCTAACAATGCATCATTTGTTTATTGAAGTCCATTGGCTAAACATTTAAAGATTCTGAATTACTGTCAAATATCAAAGGCTCACGCCTGTAATCCTAGCTACTCAGGAGGCTGAGAGCTGAAGGCATCCTGGGCAAGATAGTCCAGGAGACTCATATTTCCCGTTAACCACCAAATTGCTAGAGATAGAGCTGTGCCTCAAGTGGCAGTACGCTAGTCTCATGCAATAAAAGCTCAGGACGGTGCACAAGCCCTGACTTTAGGCCCCAGCACAAGAAACTCAATAGTCATTTATTTGTCTTGTAGATTTAACAGCTTTCTCAACTCAAATCTTCCCTCTGTCAAACATATGGAAGTGTTTTCAATATTTCCCCAAATTCTTCATGACCTATGACCTCTCTGGTCCATATCTTGTATACTTGCTGAACTTTTAATCTTTTGGCCTCGGTCCCTTATCTTTTCCTTTCCCGGCCTTGATTAAAGTATTACTGGAATATTGAGTGAAAAGCGCACTGTTGGACTTCACACGTCGGCATTTGATGAGCCATTTGTCCTCATTTCTTAGTCAGTAGAAGCCTTCCTAGTTTTCTTCCTGTTTGCTCACTTTCTCTGCTTTAATATCCCTCTTCTATGAGGACACTACGTTGTTTCTTCTTTTTTCAACTTCAGATTTTCTTCTTTTCACTCTATAACATCCAGTTCAAATTTCATCGAACTTAAGATCTTTCTCTTTTTGGATTTAAACTCAGTTCCTGATGTTCATTGTCTAATACTCTATAAACTGAGCCATACCTCCAACCCCCAGACTTTTTAATATTGGTAATATGCCAGTGGCCATTTCGGATAAGCTCCTAGCCTATGTGTTAACACTTAGCTCTCTACTTGAATACCTCAGTACATTTTTTTTTTTTCCAGTCCTGGGCTTTGGACTCAGGGCCTGAGCACTGTCCCTGGCTTCTTTTTGCTCAAGACTAGCACTCTGCCAATTGAGCCACAGCGCCACTTCTGGCCATTTTCTGTATATGTGGTGCTGGGGAATCGAACGCAGGGCTTCAAGTATACAACGCAAGCGCTCTTGCCACTAGGCCATATCCCTGAACCCTCAGTACATTTTAAACACAACATATCCAAGACCAATTTATTGTCTTGTCATATTTTCTCCTACAAGGAAAACAATGCACAGTTTTTTTTCCCCCCAGTATCTTTGATCTCATTGAAATAGTGTCATTCTTCACTTGGTAACAGGAACAGAAAGCCTACTGACATTTCCTCTTCCTCTGGGGTACATTGGTACCCATTGTCCAGTTTCCAATTATGAGTATTTTTTTAATTCTACCATTTCTTTTCATCTTCATGGTGTCGAGAGCACTGCAAAATGCCAAAATATCTTACCCAGGACCCCATAATAAGTTAGTACTAGGTTATTTTGAATCTTCTATAGTTTATTAATCTGGTTTTCTTCCTAAAATCCCACTTCTGCCTATAAGCCCCTCGGTACTTTCCATTTCTCTAAGGATAGAAACAAAACAGAAAACCCTTGAGGATTATTTCATCAAGCTCCTGCCTATCCTAGGAAGCCAATTCTGTATATTCTCTGCCTCATCCCCAAGAATCCTCATTCAGTGGCCCTCCTTCAATTCCTCCAACATACCTTGTTCTCCTCTGCAAGCAGAACTTGTCATATACAACTCTGCTTTGATGCTCTTTCTTTCTCTATTGTTGAATACATTCATAATCACCGGACTTCTTCTCAGTATCATTTTCTTATGTGCAAGCCAGACTTGATTCTTTTCCTTTCAAGCACCTGCCTCACTTTCCCACAATTGCAAGTGAATTTAATCTCATCTTAAAGCCACAGAGGAGGTGGGAGAATTGCTGGAATACTTGTTTTTAATTGAAACATAATAATTTTCTTAGATACATAAGTGGATGGAAATATTGATAGATGAATATAGAAGAAAAGTGAAAGAGCATAAAAATGTATTCCAAATGTGAGGACTGTAACAAGATTCTTTTTTTGGAGTCTTTAGTTTTCATGTTTATTCTGCTAGGTTTTATTCCTTAACTTCAATCTCTTCATTTTTTCTAGTTATGAAATTGGGATTCATTGACTTGTTGCTACCATATTCACATATATATCCAGTATTCTTGAACAATGTCTGCTCTCCCAACAGCCTTCTTCTCAATTCAAAATCCTCACAGTAATGCACAGAAGATAAGAAATACTATTATGTAGCTAATGAGGATAGTTCCCTTTTACTCAATTGTTTGAGATTTGATATTGAGTATAAAGTTAAAAATGAAGTAGAGAGAATTTATTTAAATTCACTTCAATCAATATTTGCCACATACCTAGCATTAACCATGGTGGTTGTGACGAGATAAATGAACAAGACAGATCTTACTTTGCCCATATAACATTGGAAAGAGAAAAGCTGGTAGTATCAGGCAATTTCATTTAGATGCAAGGTAATGACTTTATTGTAACATTTAATTAGCTGTTGCTTGAGTTTCCTGATCTATATTTAACTCAATAAATAATATTGACCAACAGTGGCTTCTTAATACAACAATCTACACTCAGAATAATCATTTTAATGAATCAGGGACTATTCAATCAAAATAGACAAATGACTATACATAACCAGAGGAACATAAATGTGAAATTAATGAGTATTTTAAATAGTTATTCATTTGCCCTTTAATACAAGTCTTTAGCTTAAGTCCTATAACACAGCCACAAAATAAAATACTACTAACAATATTCCTACTACTATTAATAAACATAAAATATAGATAATATATGCAATGCCCTTTACTTAAACTGTGCCTATTTAAGAATATTATATTCTGAAAGAATGAAAAATTAAGGAATGAATGGTTGTAAAGATATCACTATCAACTTGACAGAAATATATTGCCTTGGAAATGAGAAATTCCCTCCCATATTAGCTATTCCTTGAATATCATGTTTCATAATGCAATAGCTCCCTGTCCCTCTTTAGTTGTCTCTTACTTATGCTTTTTCGGCAGGTTGCTATTAATAGAACCCAGGCTTCATGTATGCTAGGCAAGTGTTCTATCACTGAACCATACCTCCAGCAGAAGTCTTTTTCATAGTGTCACTAAGAACCTGTGGGGTTGTCATTCCTTCCCATACACAACTAACCTAGAGCATTACAAGACACCTTATTTTTTTCTTATACATTACTCAGTACTTCATAGTTAAAACATAGTTCAACCATTCACATAAATTCTACTGAAGCATGTATGTACTTTGAAAAGCATTACATTTCCCATATGATAGTAAGATGCTACAAAGCGTTTCCGAAAATTAGTAGAGCAAGAAACATAGCTTAGGAATATATTTTATTGGTGTGCACGTTAAGTATATGTTAATTTCAATAAGAAAAGTTAAGGGCTGGGGATATAGCCTAGTGGCAAGAGTGCCTGCCTCGGATACACGAGGCCCTAGGTTCGATTCCCCAGCACCACATATACAGAAAACGGCCAGAAGCGGCGCTGTGGCTCAGGTGGCAGAGTGCTAGCCTTGAGCGGGAAGAAGCCAGGGACAGTGCTCAGGCCCTGAGTCCAAAGGCCCAGGACTGGCCAAAAAAAAAAAAAAAAAGAAAAGTTAAAATAAGTTTTAAAACAGAGCAGAGCAAGGCAAACGATAGGTAAGGGCTTTCATGTGTCACAACTGTCATGTGAATAATGCTGGTTGATTTGCAAAATGGAGCTCTATCTGATGAGACCATCAGCTGTGGGCCAAAACAAGCAGGGCTAGTAACTGAAGGAGGATGGAGAAAAAAATTCCTTTCATTCTTAATTTAATTCCATTCTATACAGCTTGCTTTAAAATAAGAAGTTCATGCCTCTCCAGTATGTGTGGTATGGTCATTGGGTTTTATGAAATGATAGTATATAATTTCAAGCCATATATTATTATACAAGCATTAAACAGCGTAATAAGGGATAGCAAGAGAGCAGTTGTGAAAGTCAGGGATACATTTGGAAAGAAAATGCTTAACATGTATGGGGCCCCATGTTCAATCCCCAGTAAACCCCCCAAAAAACTAAAAAATGAAGTAAATATGCAAAAGTCAAGAAAGAGCTGGTGTTAGTAATCCTAGCTATTCAAGAGGTTGAGTTCTGAGGATTTCAGTTCAAAGCTACCCAGGGCAGGAAATTCCATGCGACTCTTTTCTCTAGTCAACCACCAAAACAAAAACAAAACAAACAAACAAACAAAAACAACAACTTGGAAGTGGAGCTGTGGATCATATGGCACTAGCATTGAGCAGAAAAGCTCAGGAACAGTGCCCAGGTCCTGAGTTAGAGCATGAGGACCAATACACACACACACACACACACACACACACACACACACACTTATACACACATACTCTCAGCTGTGCAGATGTATTGTAATACTTTTTATTTATCTGCCTCAAAATCCTTAGGTTTATAACAAAGTTTTCTTGAAACTGCTTTGTAAATGGCCAAAAATAACATGCTTTGCAAACAGTATTGACTAAGAATGGATAAAGTGGATAGTAGTAAAAAAAAAAAAAAGAAAAAGGTGTTTAGTTCTACAACCTAACTTGAAATGTATCACTGAGATGAAATGAATTGAGGGTTGGATCTATGGTAATACTACATAAATAGTATGTGAGTAATTGTAAAATCTGGGTTGCATATGTATGGATGTTTATCTTGTTGGGTTTTCGTGTCTACTGTATATTTAAACATTTTTGTTTGTAAAATATTAGTATTCATCTATCTGCCTATCTCTCTCTATCAGTCTATGTATCTGTCTGTCTGTCTATCTTCCATCCATCCATCACCTATCTACGTATATGTGTTAGTACTGGAAATTGGATCCAGGGAATCACATAAGTTAAGCAAGTACTTCTAGCTATTTTGTCTTTTGTTTCTATCTATGTCCTGGGGTTTTAACTCAGAGGCCTCATGTTTTCCTGTTATCACATGAGATATGCCCCCAGCCCTTTTTGAAATAGTTGTTTTTCATATAATGTCTTGATTTCACCATAGAGGTCTTATACTATGTACTCCCTCCTCTCCCACCTATGCCTCCTGTATAATTTGAAAATTCACCACCCCTCCTTAATAAAATAAAGACCACCATAAAAAATCAGTATGCTTGCCGGGCACAGGTGACTCACACCTGTAATCCTAGCTACTCGGGTGGGTGAGATCTGAGGACCATGGTTCAAAGGCAGGCGAGACAGGAAAGACCATGAGACTCTTACCTCCAATTAGAAAAACGGGAGCAGTGCTGTGGCTCAAGTAGTAGAGCACTAGCCTTGAGCTGAACATGTGAGGGACAGCGTCCAGGCCTAGAGTTCTAGCCTCATAACTGACAAAGAAGAATCAGTACATTTCCTTTTCCTTGTTTTTGACAGTCTTTTTTCGTGTCAGCCATGAGCTTTCTTGACAACAAAAGATTCAACACTGTCTCCTCTGGGATTGATTTAAGAGCATCTGCACTTCTGTGCCTTTATCTGAGAGGAAGGAAGACAATGCTCTCACAGCCTGGCTCCCTTCCCTGGGTCTGTCCAAGGTACTGCTTCAGCATTTCCAGTTTAGTCTTTTCCTGGAGTTATTTAGAATAGGTCTCTACACTTGATTTGTGGTGGGAATATTACATAAAATTATTTGGTCTCAGAACATAAATATTTAAATTTTCTTTGTGGAGATACAATTGCTTTGCTGGGCTCGAACTTATAATCCTCATGCCTTAACCTCTCCTGTGGTTTGAGATTACAGGTATAAACTACTGGACCTAAATATAAATATTTGACTTTTGTTGTCATTATGTTTTATAAGGAACTTTAGCTTACATAGTACTTATCCTACCCAGTCTGCATAATGAGGCCCTGGGTCTGATGCTCAGCATCAAAAAATAAACAAACAAGCTCCTCCCACTAAAAAGGAGAGATTATTTTTTATTTGAAAATAGAAGACATGCTTATAAGGCGATTATCAAGACTTTTCTCAGTTGCTTAGATTAGGAGAAATAGGGGATGAACTAGGAAGAAACAAAGATGGTGTCATGAGAAAAAATAGATTCTTGAGAAATGCTTGAAGAATTTTCACCTTGCAATGTCCTCTCTGGTCTCAAGTCTGGATTTTCACTATTGATGCTGAGGGAATCTAAGCAAAGAATTGAAGTCAGAATGGGTAAAACTTCCATATGTGTTGTGTTTTATTGAGAAATGCTAAATGAACAGAAATAAAATAAATGCGATGGTTTTCAATAATCTTGCATATTTTAGGCTTGAACATTGAACTCTTCTTAGTACTATACTATCAATCTATCTACCTATTTATCTATAGATAGATATATTTTCAATCTTACCTACTCAGAGACCCATTGCTGAAAATAAGCCTGGGTTTTTCAGACATGCTCGCATTCTCTGCAACCCTCAGCACGATGGCAGACCAATAAATCCCTAGGAAGCCACTTTCGCCACAGGTCTTATTTAAAAAAAAAAAATCATGTGCCATATTTACTTTAATTGCTCATTATCTTAACTCATTCAAAACCAGGAAAACAACAATAAAAACATATCAGTAGCTCTTCAACTTGGCCCTTGGGAGTGTCTACTTCGAATGAGAGACATGGGAGATTTTTCTGTTAAAGTAAAAATAAAAATTTAGCAATGCAAAATAAATAAAGCAACAAGAATCTGCTACTTGGAAGTTCTGTCTTTGTTTCTGCAGTGTTCACGGAGATCTATATCTTCAGTGATACAAGAGACATTTGGCAGACCCCATCATGGGTACTGTGGTATTGCAGCAGAGTGGTTCATTGTATCAATTCGAAAGAGCCTTGGGAGCTAATCTTTCCAACATACTAAATGGCTCATAACTGGAGTAAGTGCCTTCAGTTAACCTTCATTTTAAAATAAAAAAAGTAAATAGATGTTTAAATTAAAATAAGCCACTGAGCTACATCTCTAGAAAACTAATATAATTTGTCAGTTTGGTTTCATAGGAAGAGATGAGAGTCTATGTTTCTTTGGGTCTGGGTCACTCAGTATGATTTTCTGCCCCCCCCACCCCGTAATTCTTTCCATTTCCTTACAAATGGGGAAATGTCATTCTTTCTGATAGAAGCATAGATTCCATTGTGTAAATGTACCACAATTTCTTTATCCTTTTGTCTACTGAGGGGAATCTTTTTTGGTTCCATATTTTAGCAATGGTAAATAGTGCTGTAATGAACATGGTTGTGCCAGTAGCTTTAGTATGGCCTTGTGCGTAATACTTTGGGTAAATGCCCCAAAGTGGGGTTGGCTGGGTCTTAGTGGAGCTCTCTGATTACGATAGCTCAATAGGGATGTACATGTGAACACATAAGATGATACAAAGTGAAACAAAACCCAAGTAATGGAAACAAGAGGTTTATTATTGTCGTTATTTTTTTTATGTAATATGTGAAATTTTTTCTTTTTTCTTTTGTTTATCTGCCCTATGGTTTAACCCCCGCTGTCACTGTATTTTATTTTGGTACCCCTGGACATGATATATATGTTTGTATGTATTAGGGAAGAGAAGAGAAACATCAAAATGGTGAGACAAGGGGTAAAAGATGAACCCTTCTGTACATCACCTTGACAATAAAAATAAAGAAGAGCTGGGAGGTGAAAGTGGAGTAAAGATAGGGTGTGAATGTGTGTGCACGGGAAGGGGTTTCAGTGTGCTGAATCATGATGCATGCCAGTTACAGACCTCAGGTTAATGCCTGGTGCCACAGTAGTGCCTCTTGTGTCTTAACTAAGCAGCTGTCATGCACTGAAAATTGGACATTTCATATGACATTTGCAGTCTGAAGTAAGATCCCACTAAACGAGATAGTCAAAGGATCTTTACTATTTCAGGAATAGAAAATTTATTTTTGGCTGGATGCCAGTGACTCACACTTGTTTTAATCCTGGCTACTAAAGAAGGCTAAGATCATAGGATCAAGGTTTAAAGCCAACCTGAACACGAAAGTATGGATAGTGTATTTTCAATTATTCAGCGAAATGTTGGGCTTCAGGTGTGGCTCCTGTGGTATCAGCTCTGAGCCAACAAGTGAATCAAGAGTGCAAAATGCCAAGGTAAAGCCCTTGACACTGGGACACAAAGGAAAAATTGACTCTTACCTTATAGCTTAGTAACCAGAACAGACCTTCTTTCCATTGTTAAGAAAACATTTTACCTTTTTACTCAAAGTAATGACCGGGCAAATGGCTGGCTCTTCTATACACTTCAGGGTGAGCCTTTGCTAAGAACAGAAGCACCACAGAGTCATTCTATGTAGAACTAGGTTAATTTTCCTTAGGGACTTCTCAGCTCAGGACAATTCAAACATTCATTTGATCAATTTCTGTGAAGATAACACACTGCAGAAAGATCTCTGCCAAGCCCTAGGGGTTCAGAAGCAAATGAAACAGTAAAATTGCGGTCCATAAAGGAATTTAAATTCAAGAAATAGGAATATGCCTTCAGATAATGAAAAATCCCCAGAAAGGGTGTCTATAATGAGGAAACACCTCCTGCTTGACCAAACAAACTTTAGGCAGTCTCCTCCAAAACCTCTCCTGAGTAGATTCGCCTGGATCCATTCTTATCTGGGGGATTACCCCCCTGGATACCTGAGATAACTGATCACCCATAACATCAGATCAAATTTCTCATCTGGTCACCTTGGCTTACCTTCAGCAAACTAATATTAAGAAGGTTTAGTCAGCATTCCCACTAGCCCCAGATAACCTCTCGTAAAAATTGGCTATAAATTCTTAGTGAGAAAAGGTTAAAGCATTTTTAAATCTCTCGTGATGATAGACAGTCACAATATTCCTGAGTAGAGCCTTATGCCTTTAACAAGTATTGGAATAGATTTAGCATCATATTCATCACCACCTGAAAAGATACTAGTAAGAAGACAAGGTTGAATATAGTGTTTATCAGCTTAAGAGGCATTAGGAGCAGGCTTAGCTTGATAAGACCACAACCATCTTGAGTTGTCTCATGAGTTACCTGAGAGTAATGCTAGTTAGTTGTTTTGTTTTCATTTTTTGTTCTTCCTTGACTTTTCCTGCACCAAATTGTAAAAAGACAAAGCTATTAGAGTGACATTTAGAGTTTCACAACTTACCCTGGCCTCCAGGCCTGTGTCTGACTCTGATATTAGCTTAAAATAAGTATGAAAATTCCAATTAGGTGAAGTCACATTTGCCTAGCCCATGTACAGTGTACGTCATGATTCAACTTAAAGGAACCAGTTGATGTTCCTCTATCCAGGATTATAATTCTCACAGTAGGTTTACCAGAAAAGCACACCAGATACTTGTGGCTCATGCTTCCAATTCTAGCCACTTGGAAGGCTGAGATTCAATCATAGTTTGAAGCCAGCCTAGGCAGAAAAGTTCTTGTGACTCTTATCTCCAGTTGGTAAAACAGCAGCCAAACAAGACAAACAACCATTAAAATATGAATTCAAACTATTTTACTAACGAAAAGCGGGAGGAAGGGAGGTAAAAAGAAAAGGATGGAAGGAAGAAACAAAGGTAAAAAAGAAAAATAACACAATATGGAGTCATATATTCTCTTTGGACTCATGGCACCTTCAAGCTAGTCCTCAGTGGATAGAACTGGGTTGTGAAAGGAGGGAGGGGAGTAACAACGTCCAACAAGAAATGTACTCACTAACTTACATATGTAACTGTACCATCAATGTACAGCACCTTGACAATAAAATTTAAAGTTGAATAAAGAACAAACCAGCACTTCAACAGAGTGGTTTTCTTAAGGGAAGAACAGTAAAGTCTAATGTATTGAAATCTCAAAGTTTGGCTTAACACATCACATGCCTTTCAATGGGAACAGATGTCAGGCACAATTAATTGGGAATTAGCATCTATTTTGGGGGTATGGTGCTTCTGAATTCAGCACTTAACACTTTTCCTGCAGATTCTCTACTGCTTCAGCCACACTTGCAGCTCTTCTTGCTATTTACCATTTTTGAGATAGGTCTCACTTGGACCCTGATCCTCCTCTCATTCTTCCCTTCATTCCTGGGATAACAAGTATATGCCATTGTGCTCCCATTTTTCTGTTGAAGTAGGAATTCACTAACTCTTAGCTCCAGCTGGTAACAAATCTCAGTCCTATTGATCTCTTCCTCTCCAGTAGCAGGGTAACAGATAAGAACCATTGCACCCATTCCTGAGTAAAGATCCCAATATAGTAATTTCAAATTGGATACCTCGCCAGAATATTTGATGTAAGGGAATTCGGACTATTGGGATGATTTTTCATTGAAGAATTGAGGGATCTTTCTGTAAGTACTTGAAATAGTGTTGTGACTTATTCCTTGGTAGGATCTTCCTGGAAGAATTAAGTTATGGTAGTAACTAGAATGACTTAATAAATTCATATTAATAAAATTGTTGAGAACAATTTAAAAATGAAAAGAAAAATAAAACTTCCTTGTTCAAGGGCCAAATTAAAAACAGGCTATAGGAAAGATGTGGCTTGTCAGTATATGATATAGACCGTAAACTCTGTGTGGGAAAATAGTTTCATTCCTCAACAGAGGAATTTAATTATGATCATAGGGGAAGGCCAAAACTAGGGACATTCAAAATTAATCAAATTGCCTTTCTCAGGATAAGAAACACTGTACTTGCTAGAGCCCAGGGCATAATATCCCAAAATATGACACCTTGACACACTGCTTTGAGGTTGAAGGGAGAGGAGAAAATCTCAGAAGTAGGGCTCTCTCAGAACTCCTCCCTCCACCCCTTTTGCACACATAGGTCCTCCCCTCCTATCTACACTGAAGAACCATAGATTCTAGCCATGAGGTGCCTGTTCATTAGATGCTCTTTCCATGATGATTCTGCCTATGCTCAGAAGGAGGAAATGGCTTTACCTCTGAAGACTCAGAGACACAGAAAAGAATCTAAACAAAATGCCTTTGTTAAGTTCCCCAAATTTACCACCACTAGAACACACTACTCTTTATCCATTTGTAACGTGTCTACAACTACCAACTGATTCATTAGATTTAGCATAAGATACACAAATTTTCCTGACCCTTTAGATCTTTCTTCCTTATGAAGTTTCTTGTGTCTTATAGAGAATTTAGGAAATAAACATATGATTTTCTCCCGTGACTCTTTCTTTGTATATTGGGTTTTTCAGCCAGAGGTCTTAGGTGGATTGAGGAAGCCTCACTTCCATACTACCTGTGATCTGAGGAAAACTTGCAATTTGGGGATTATTCAATTGGAGGAACCCAGCAAGGGTTAGGAGCCACATAATCTGTCAATCTTAGCAAGAAGTAGAGTTTAAGTAATTAATTGGAAACATTTTCAATGATCTTTCTTTGCTCCAAATAGTAAAGAAGTTCATAGATCTTACAGAGGGGCTGGGGCGATGAGCTGGAGGGCCTTAGTCTGCTTGAGGAAGATACATGACTTGCTTGAAACATGCAGTCTTGCCTCCCCAGCTGGTTCCTTTCCTCACTCCACACATAAGATTAATATGGCAGAGAGCTAATATCGAACTGCTAAATATTTATGAACCTTGTAAGGTGAATCATTATGTAAGTTTCTAGATTTGCCTTTTTCATAGTCATTTCAGCTAATTATAAAACAGCCTTCGAGGTACATGTGGCAGTGAGGCAGTAGGAAGATGCAGGCATCTTTATTGCATTAAAGATCAAATTTTGTGCATACATACAGTTTGGGCAGAAGACTGAGAAATCTGCTGAAAGTTGAACGTGCACAAACAAATTACATAAGTAGCATTTTCTTTTATGGCGTGCCTCTGGAATCTATTCAGTTTGGACAATGTGGAGTCAGCATCATAAGGCTGGATTTACCAGAACTCATCTTGTCTGGTCAGTGAACGTGTGTGTGTGTGTGTGTGTGTTGGTCCTGGGGCTTCAACTCGGGGCCTGGGCCCTGCACCTGAGCTTTTTTGCTCAAGGCTAGTGTTATATCAGTTGAGTCGCATCTCTAATTCTAGATTTGGTGGGTGAGGGAATGTGGAGTTGCTTAATTGGGGAAAAAAGATTCAAGGATTTTCCTACCTGGATTGGCTTCAAACCACGATCCTCAGATCTCTGCCTCCTGACTTGCTAAGATTATTGTGATTTTTTAACATCACACTTTCAAAAGCTTTCTCGTGGGACATCTATAATTCCCTCCTAAAAGAAATCCTGTGAGCTGCGATGATCATTTATTTCTGGACAAGGAAATCTTTTTTTTTTAAGTTTTTATTATCAAACTGATGTACAGAGAGGTTACAGTTTCATACGTTAGGCATTGGATACATTTCTTGTACTGTTTGTTACCTTGTCCCTCATACCCCCTCCCCCCTCCCTCTTTCCCCCCTCCCCCCCCCCAGGTGTTCAGTTCACTTACACCAAACAGTTTTGCAAGTATTGCTTTTGTTGTTGTTTCTCTTATTTTACCCTTTGCTGGACAAGGAAATCTTAAAATTTCTCCACCCACCAATCAACAAGCAACTTCACACTTCCTTAAACCCTCCCACTAGCAGCCTGGGAGTTGAGGTTATAGCTCCTCATGCCCTTGCCAGTTGGCTGAACCGCACTGTCTCTTCTTTTGCAAACTCCTAGGGCCATAGCACCTATTTCCATGAGCCCTGTGCAGTGAGTGAGCCATTGCTCCGTAATGGCAGGGTTCACTGGAAAAATCAGTCTCCTAGGATGCTCACCTTGGTTTATAATAGATACTCCGTGACTACTTGTTGAATTAAGATGTAAAATGGAGAAGAATCACTGTGCAGCACCCCAGGGCTCTTCATTAGAAATTATCACATCTCTTGATTTTCCATCCAGTTAGCATATGTTCCCCGAAAACTGTTTCCTGTTTCTCTCATACCTTTTCCCACTTGGCCAAGCCATTACTTGTCATGCAGTCAGACCCTCACTAGATGGAAAAAGAAAACTAGCGCATCTTTGTTTCAGAAATGGTTACGGTAGTGCCCACCTAAAATAACTCAGCCTTAAAGAAGATAAGAAAATCTTTTATTCTGAACTAAACAGGAGAAGCCATGGCATGGGGACATAGATTCAAGTCACTCTGAACATGAAATGTTTCCCTGTGAAATAGTTACACAAACTTTTATCGTCAGTAAACAAAGGAGACCAGAAACCAATACAGTCCGCAAGTACATTGGTGATGCATTAAGTAGGTGGGGTGCAGCAAAGTGAGAAGTTGTTCCCATAGGATTCAGATGTTGCAAGTTCCAGCTGTGTGGTTAGTAGAACCTTGTGCTCCCTTAGGCAAGGCAGTCGATCCAGAGAAGTTTGCCTAATACTCATGAAAATGTTAGGTCAGATAAAATGGTTCAAGTGAAATGACTATTTTTCTAAAGGATCTAGTAAGATGGGCAAGGTAATTTTGGCTCTGGACATACAAACTTTCCTCTCTCAACGTTCATAACTTTCTACTGGTCCAAGGTCAGAGAATTTGCATATTCTTAATTTAGATGAGGCATTCTCAGACAACCTCAACTTCCCAGTAGGTTTAGACCCTTCTGTAAGCGTCTAAATGTTTACATCCTTTTCTTAGAAAGAAAGCTCTAACATGATAGATTGAGAAGTTGATAATTTCACTGTTGTTGTTTTTTTCAGTAACCCTCCTTTACCTATATAATTTCAAGGTAGTCCAAGTCATAGAATTCTAATATAACTCTAGGAGAAAAAAAATGCTTAAATTATGCTATTTCAAGGTGAGTTAAACTTCATTCCATGGCTAGGTAGTTGCTATATAGAAGTAAATACTTCCATAAACACTTTTGCTTACTTTAATCTTTTTGCCATATTTTCATGCAACAGAAAAGAAACTTTACCAACAAATGGAATAATAATATTGAAAAAGAACAAGGAAAGCTTTGTCTTGATTTTAGGAAAAGTGATACTTCATATTCCTGTTAATATGTCAAGACCAGTTTTTAAGGGAGGGAGAGAGGATTTATTTTGGCCCCAGGTTTCAGATTCAGAGAGTTTAATCCATGGTCAGATGGCTCCATTCCTTCTAAAGCATACCCGGCAGAAACAGAAAAGCATGGTGGAGGAGAAGGGCGGGTGGGCGTGCAGGAGGAAGGGAGGGAGGGAGAGAAAGATTATAATTATTCTTTGGGCACATTGTTTCATGTCTGGAAGTCTGATCAGTAATGGTATCCCTAATTGGTTCCATTTCCTTTTTCCCTTAACTAACTTTGCACCCACCCCTTCCCAAGTCTACTGATGTTATGCCTTTGACCCAGAGATGCCCAGATCCAGCAGCATTCCTTGCCATATTTATTGAAAGAAACAGAAAAGACAATCTGCTTAAAGTTTGATTTTTTTCATATTTCTTTACATATACAGAAAATACCACTCAATTCTTTTCTCTTCAAGTTGCCAAGTTGGAAGTTAATGCATAGATTTTTAGAGCTTGCATAACATTATATCCCTTTCATGGTTGCCGGCAATGATTTGCTGTCAGTTTGTTATTATATAGCCCTACAAGTGTCCCTTCAATAGTCGCTATGAATAGAATTGAACTTAGAAGTCAAGAAAATGAGATCATAATCAAAATGCAGATGGGTTCACAGCGCAGCCTGTCATAGCACACAAGTATTTGTAGGCTAATTTCATACTTGGTGATGTGGAACTCTGACCTTCTCTAACAGCTTGGGGGGTTTCAAGGCTAGTGTTTTGGTGAGTTTTATTATTTTTAGGGTTGAGGAGACTTTCTTTTAAGAGATGAGAGAAGACAGTCAGGGAGAGGGTGAAGAGAAAGGGGGAGAAAGAGGGAAAGAGGAGGAGAGGTAGATAGAAAGAGGGGAAGAAATGAAGACAGGGAGGAGGAAAGAGGGGGAAAGAGAGAAGGAGAGAGCAAAAGAAGAAGGAGGCAGAAGATGGAAGGGAGAGGGAGATGGAGTGGGAGAGAGAAGCAGAGTTAAAATGATCCTGAGAAACTTACTTGAAGTCAGGGGTCCAGTGTCCCATGCCTGTAATCCTATCTACTCAGAGGAAGAGGGAGGGACAGAGGGAAGCATGGACTGGACAGGGGACGGACGGAGGCACGGATGGACAGACAGTTTCCTATCAGACTGTTAGGGAAAGGGTCTGGATGGAGTGTCCAATGGCTAAATAGCTTCTTTTTTAAAAAAGGAGGTTTGTTTCCCCTCTCTCTTTAAACTGGTTCTGTAGTTCTATATTCTCAAGGTATCGTGAAGAGGGTTTAGCATTTCACTAATCAAGTAATGAGTGAAAGGTCCTCTCCCAGAGGGCTACAGGCAGAGGTCCCCACCTGGTTGTCTCCACCCAGTTACCTGGGTGACCTGCATAGCTGGAGGCAGTTACCTCCCCCTTCCCTGAGGCCACATGCCGGCCACACCTCCCCATCCCTGCCCTGGGGGTGACTCACTCCTTTGCCCACCTCAAGCACCTTGAACTTGGGAGCAGGTCAGCAGAATAAACCTTTCTCTCCTGCCTGAGTACCACATGGCCTTCTCCTTTATATCTACCCACCTAAAATCTTGAGTTTCTCTCTCTCCCTCTCTCTCTCTATATATATATCTCCCCCTCCTTCCCCTCCTTCCTTCTCTCCCTCCCTTCCTTCCTTTCTCCCTTCCTCCCTTCCTTCTTTCTTTTCATTATTTTTTAAAAATATATAATAAAAATGATCTGGAGATATGCATTCTCAAGAGATAATATCATCCTTAAAATGGATAGAGCATGATTTTTATGGGGTAAAAAGCAGTTGTATACACATATAACGCTATATATAACATGTATTTATAATAAAAACGGGTACTGCTGTAGCATTTGGCAATAAATTTTCATGTGTTTGGCAATACCATGGCTTGAACTCAGGACCTTGCTCTGGTGGCGTTTTCACTCTGCCACTGAGACACATCTCCTGTCCTAAAATTCCATATTGTAGAGGAATCAACTAGGAGGAAAATGCCTAAAACCTTACTCCTCCAGGAAAAATATAAGAAGAAAAAAAAATGAGGAAACACTACTTTAGACAGTGGGCAAAAGAAACCTGAAAAAGAGAAACCTGTGAAAGGTTTCTTAAAATCAAAGGAATCAAAGTCAAATTGAGAGAGTGAAACTAGAGACAGAGAAGAAAGGACCTGGATTATGTAGGGAGTGAAAATGCACTTTCCTTTTCAATTCACAACTGTTAGTAGTAGTAAAGAACAATAGCCCTAAGACTTGTGACCAGAGGCAGTTCCTAGTAAAAGAAAGAGGAGTCAAAGGCAGAAGTTGCACTTAATGAATTAAGGAGGAGTGGATAGATTTATCTGATGAATTAACTTTAGTTTGTATTAACTGAATGGCACAGAACTGCATTTTTAAATTGTGTCAGTTCTGCCAGGCATGGTGCCTATAATCTCAGCGTTAAGAAAGTTTGGGGAGGAGAATGCAGGCCAACCTGGGATGCAGACCTTCCTTAAAACTCAAAAAGCATTATCAGATTTTTATAGCGCACCCAAACTGCATTTCTATGGCTGTGATAGGAGATTGTCATTTTGTTTCAGTTGACTCGGGCTGCTGGGCTTCCCAGGCCAGGACACAAAAGAGTGTGCTGTAGTCAGGGCCAGCTTCCTCGTGTGCAGCCAATCCTAGCAGCCAGATAGCTACATTCACGGGTGCCTCTGAGCTCGTCCCTAAGGTGAAATTCTGTATACCCTCTAACACAGAGACCGGCATCTTTATTGCACTAAGCAATAAATATTGAAATTAGGTGGCCAGCCCTGTGAACAGAGTGGCAGATGAACAGACCCATTTAGACTTCAGGAGGAGAAATTCCTTACTCAAGTGAATTGCTCAAGGTATTACTAGAAAGCTACCTGAAACTAGGAAAGCAACAGGCCAAGGTCTCCCACCAGGGGCCTCTGGGGATAAACTTCCCTGAGCTTTTGCACAACATGGTCTGGAATCTGTTTAAATTCCAAAATACATCCTTGTTTAACAAGCTGTGCTATAACCAAACTGAGCCTGAAATCATACCAACCTGATGATCACCTGATCACCCTGAAGAGTTGATAGATGGATAGAGGCTGAACGATGCGCTAAAGCAAAGACAGCATATGATGACTTGGTCTTATGTTAGACTTGGAAGTGATCTTGAGTAGCTAGGCATTCATACCATCACACACACACACACACACACACACACACACACGCACACACACATACATATGTACATACACACATAGATACATACAGTTTCGCATAAGGCTAGCCTCACAACTACTCCTATCAACTATAAAATTCTGTCACTTGTAGGTTGCAGAATGAGTGATGGAAAGTATGACAGATTGTCCTTAGGAAATATGAGCTACACAAAGGAAAATTTGTGGGTGGGCTAAGAAGGTTCTGCTTCTCATGTTTTGAAAACTATCTGCCAGAACAATGGAGCTGGAGCAGCTGGCGGCACTGCAGAAGTTGACTTTTAATCATTTGAAGTATTACTGTGGCAATGGCAAAGACAAATATTCACCAAGAATGTTCTCTCACTTTCTCTCAAATATGCAGCAAGAGTGTTTGTTGTGAAGACTCCTGGTCCTGAGGACTTTCAAGATGAGAAAAAAGGTCCCCTTTTCATAGCACAGGTCCTCTTCAGAGGTAGCAGCAGGGCGTTAGGGAAGACACACTCAGCAAGTTGAGCTGCCTTTCTCCCTCAGGAGGCTACAGTTCGTGCAGATGATGAGAAGAAGGTGTGATTCTCACATCTAATGAAATCCTGAAATTTGAGGCTTTTAGTTAACATCTGGTCAGGAAAGAGAAACTCTGGGCAGACAATCTCCCTGCTGCTGGCTGCCTGGATGGGTGGAAGCAGCCTCAAGGCGTCCTCTCCAATGAAGGTAGCAGGAGATGGCTCAGTTCCATTTCCCCAGCAGGGAGAAGGAAGGCAGGGAGAACCCATTCAAAGCGCAGGAGACTCACGACAGCTGGCTCCTGCCCTTCTCAGCCTGTGTCCTCTAATCAGGTAGCTGTTCAATTATGTCCAATGAACCCTAGCTGAGCAATTTAAAAAGAGAAAAAGAGCAAAAGCTTCCAGAGAATGGCTTGGCTGGAAAAATTGATAAATTTGCCTTTTCCTGTGACTCAAGGCGCTGTATAAGCTGTTAAATGTTACCCTGGAGCTGTGGCTTAGTGGAGCTTTTACAGGCAGCTTACCCTTTTCAAAAGGAATGGGCTGAGATCTATACCCACAGGTAGCAGAAGTTCTCGGTCCTTGGTAGTGTTTCTCCGCATTTGCCTCCTCTGAATGAAGATTGCATCTTTCCGGGTACTGGCAGTTACCATTGCAGGGGCTTGAAATGGCTGTATTTCCAGTAATATTCCACTGTATCGTTTCCTTTTTTGCCTTCACACTTTGCAGTTATTTTGATTCAAGAACTCATTCAGGAAAACATTCCTTTGGTCATTGGCTCTTTCCTTTCTTCTGCATGGTTTTCTGTTTCCTCTCCTTTGTCTGATTTTTCTCTGCTACAGATGACCTACCAGACTTCTAAAAACAAGAATATCAGAACAAGCAATGCAAGCAGAATACATAGGCATGGAAGGGAACCTTGAGCTTGTTATCCTGTTTCCTGAAATGTTTGTGCCTTCAAAATATCACTATGGGGTGTTGAGAACAGCTTTCCTCATGGGTAGAGTTTGTAGAAAATGTATTTTTCTAAAGGTATGCTAATATAAGGTATCAAAACCTTAAGTATATTAGAAAGCAATGACATAAGAATGTCATATATAAATTTATAGTCTGGGGGCTGGGGATATGGCCTAGTGGCAAGAGAGCTTGCCTAGTATACATGAGGCCCTGGGTTCGATTCCACAGCACCACATATACAGAAAAGGGCCAGAAGTGGCACTGTGGCTCAAGTGGCAGAGTGCTAGCCTTGAGCAAAAAGAAGCCAGGGACAGTGCTCAGACCCTGAGTCCAAGCCCCAGGACTGGCCAAAAAATAATAATAATTATAAATTTATAGTCTGGAGAACTAGAGCTATGTGTCAAACGTGTAGAACTATAAACAAAAACAAAACATAACAAAGAAGGAAAGAGCAAATAAAAATATGGTACAACCCAGTACAGAGAAAGGCCATCACATTAATAACAATGAAAACAATAATCAAAATAATGATAAAATAAGGATTAAATTAATTATATGAGACCAGAATATGCTTCTCCAAAAATAGGCCATTGTATTGTAAGGCTCATTTTAAGCTGACTATTTTGAGGAAATGCAAATATAAGAGTTCTGAAAGCAGAGTAGAAGATACTATTTCATTAAAAAAAAAATGTAGATAGTTTTATAAGCAACTTTGCTAAGGTGTCTTCTTGCTATGCCAGAAGGAATGATGACTCGGTCAGAAGAGATTCTGAGAGTGATGTCAGCAAGATGGTGGGAGAGGACCGTGTAAGGCTTGTCACGTGTGGACACGTTAATTTGCACAACTTGCCCATGGACCAGAACTTCCTTCACCAGAGCAAAGGAATCCAGGAGAACAATTCCTACAACACCTGGGTGTTTCAAACAAATTTCAAAAGGCCAGTTGAAGTGGAGGAGGGCGGGTTCCTATTACTCTTTAATTAAGGACAGGCCAAGTAAAGGAACAAGAACAAAAAGGGTTTGACTGAAATAGGGAAACCTATGGAGCTATTCGAACATCAAGAAATACTGCGTGAATTGTGGAAATTTAAGAGGAAGCAGAGAAAACAGAAAGAGGTGAAAAGTTTACTTAAAGAAAAACCCAAGTGCTGAAAGGCTCATGTCTGTAACCCTAGCTACTCACAGGGCTGACGCAGAGAGGATTATGATTCAAAGGCAGCTCATAAAGAAAAATTTGCTTGTGAAAGCAGGGCTAGCGGCATGGCTCAGGTGGGAGAGTGCCAGTCTATCAAATAAGAGGCTATAGGAAGGAAGGAAGGAAGGAAGGAAGGGAGGGAGGGAGGGAGGGAGGGAGGGAGGGAGGGAGGGAGGGAGGGAGGGAGGGAGGGAGGGAGGGAGGAAGGGGGAAAGGAAGGAAGGAAGGAAGGAAGGAAGGAAGGAAGGAAGGAAGGAAGGAAGGAAGGAAGGAAAATATCTCCCAGAAACACCTGCTTTTTCATCCCTGTTACTCTGTCAGCAGTGGAACCGGGATGAAAAAGAGGATGTGACCTCTCATTCTGGCTCTAAAATGGGTGCTTATCTAGATTCTTATTTTTTAGACAAATTATAGCTATGTAGCCCAGAGTGGCTTTGAATTCTTGATTGTCTTGCCTTCGTTTCTGAAGTGTTGGCATATAGGATTACAAGCATGCAGCAAAATATTCAGCCTGTATGGGGGTATGTGTTAGGTAGTTGCCTGTGGGTATACATATGTTCTGAGAACAGGTAAGAATTACCTTGGCTTTATAACAGTGTTCCTTCCTTTACCTTTTCTGCAGAAACTTTTTTTTCCCTTAAAATTAAATGCCCAACCTATTCCCCTCACTACAAGGAATATGAGATTTAATGAATTTTCTAATTCTGAATACAACTATAAACAATATCAAAGTGACTTTCAAGTTGCAATGTGATGATAGGAAAAGATATGTTCATGTGAACTAAACTACTATTATGACTTGATATGGATGCATTAATTTTATAATCTTACAATTAAGGCATTTTTCTTCTGTGTGGAGATATATGGATTTATGTGGAAGGTGATATCTCGAGATTGATCTCGGTCATAAGGTTTTGAACCCTCTGTTTTGACACATATGGCCTTTGGTCTACACCACTTGTAATCTCTTTCACAGAGGTAGAATAAGGGCTTCAAGGGATGTTAGAATGGAAGTGAATCTGGAAGCTTAACTTCAAATAAGTTTCTAAAGATGTCTTGATTTGTCCCATTGAATTCTACCCATTTCAGTGTAATTGTTTAAAAGTAAGTAGGGAGAAAGCTTACATCAACTTCCATATTTCACTAGATAGAAGTGAATATTATTATGGCTAAATTCCTTGAAAAAAATCCTGTATAGATTAACATGTACTTTTATATCATCCTTGCTAGACGAGCAGACCACCCCTTAGCCAACATGTTTATAAGGCCACCAGAACTGCCAAGCCTTGTTATTGAAACATAGTTTTTCTTCCCATAACTCCCGCCACCACCTCCCGTCCCAAGAAGGATCTGGAGATTCATGTCTGTGATACTCTCAGACTCTGTTATTAATGGGAATGTTCCACCACAGCACTTGGGCGCTTCAGCAGAGAAAGTATACTCTTTAGGCAAGATTGGCTTCCTTTTCTCTGTCCTAAACGTTATTCAGAAATGATTCTTTACTGGGGTGTGGTACTGCAGAAAATCTCAAGGTTTAATTAGTCTTCCACGTGCAGGCCTAGACACTCCACGCTGGGTTTGGGTGGAGAGTGAAGATGTCAAGGAACACAGCTCTCTTCTGCACATGCTCAGGCTGTTCAACATGTCTGTGTGGTTTCTCTCTGCTTACTTTGCTATCAAGTACCTTCCACTCCTTACAGCAAGTTATACCCAGGGATCAAGTATCGTAAATTTCTATTGCTTGTGTCCATGAATATGCAACCTAATTGAGCTACAATAACCAAGAAAAAAATAGCACTATTTTATTTGTCAAAAATTATCTTTCATTTGTTTCTGAATAACTCCAAAATTCATTCTCTTACTCATTAATCAATGTGCTAGTATTATTTAATTTCTGAAATATCTCCTAAATGAGTTACAATGAGCAGAATATTGATTAACCAAGATTACAGTATTTAAAGCTATTTTAAGCCTTATTCGGGGACTCTTTGCATATGTATATCCGTATCCCAATCTACATATGGGCATGGACATGTATGAAAATGTACCTATGAAATGATGCTGTATGATGTATTCTCTATACCTGTGCATGCCAACACAATTCAGCCTTTTCAAGATGTATAGACTATGATTTAAAATATTTGTATCATCTTTAAGTGGTTGCACAATGGAGTTGTCATTCAACAAAGCAGTTTATATACACAATGCATCTTGATCAATGTCAGACCTTCCAATATTCCCGTTCATCCTTCTCCAACCCACAATTTCTCCACTCTTCTTAAATTTTGTGGGGTATATGTAGAGAATATTTTTACTTCATTCTCAACTCCTTTCTGCTTTCTACAGAATCATATAATCTCTAACACTTTAGTTCAGTTCAATCTTGTTTTGTGATATTTCAAATAACTATTCTTTTCCTGTGATGATTTCCAACTTACTATCTTGTACAGAGGGCCATGACTTGGAGAAACAGTAATTTTTCTTTTGATATGGTCTGATTCTGCATCCTTCATTATTTTATCATGTCTCGCATAATTACCTTGGCTTAAACACCTTATTAATGAATAACAGTAGAAGTAACGTTTTAAGTAAGAAATAATTATTGATTATACCTGCACTCATTTCACAATCCTCAAAAAAAGTCATTATTTTCATCATATGGCAATAAATGGATTTCTGTCTAATGTGTATGATTTTGATTTTGAATTTTTCTACCAACTCGGCTCTAACACACGTGTCCCACTTCCCTATTAATCATTAAAGTTCTATTATAATTGTGCTTGGCATAGCAATCATGGGCTTTTGTTCATCAAACTTTTCTGTTGTTCAGGACTTTAATTTGATGCTTAATACATTATAATTGTGAATATAAATATTGCACTCAATTTCTAGTATTCTAGGCAGCATCTTTTTTTGTTTTTCTTTTATCTTTTTAAAAATTTTTTGTTGCCATGAAGCTTGAACTCAGGGCCTGGGCGCTGTTCCTGAGCTCGTTTCCTGAAGGCTAGGGCTTTACTGCTTTGAGCCACAGAACCACTTCTGGTTTTCTGGTGGTTAATTGGAAATAAGAGTCTCACAAACTTTCCTGCATGGGCTGGCTTCTAACCACGATCCTCCCATCTCGGCCCCCTGAATAAGATTACGGCATCAGCCACTGAGATATGGCTGGCAATTAACCTTTATGTTTTCCATAGGAAAATACCATTTTCTTTGTTCTACAGTGCCTGACAAATAATATTATAAGACAACACTGTTGATGCATTGGTGGAATGAATATTTTTTCTGTCATTCAAAATTGAGTTCTGAAGTCATTTTTTTTAGCTTCTCATATGTTTTCATAACTTCTAAAGATGAGTAATATTATTCGGGGTGTTTTGCTTTCCATTTGAACAAGAACCGGGAGGTAATTGGCAAAAGGCAGAAAAGCTCCCCTCCCTTGCGTGGTACCTTATTATCCTGTTACATGCCTGTAATGAATACCATTCACGGAGGCCAGATGCATCTGTCTAGGAAAGAGCCCAAAGGAGGGACATTGTTATCTTTGGTATTCATTGTTGCTGTTGATCCGCCAACCGTGGGATGAAATGACACACTGCTGTTCACTACAATGAAAAACATCCCAACAAAGAAAAAAATTAGGACGTGCTTTTCTCTGGAAAAGAACACAGTCCCACCCAAGGACAGAACTAGTAATGAAGAGTCAATAGGGGTGAAACAAAAACATTTGTTTAAGGCAGGCCTACATACTCGGAGAAAATTGTATGCCCTTAGATTGTAAAATAACAATGTAATAGTTTCCTTGCCTATGAAACAAATCTCAGACACACAAAGACTAAAAAAAAAAATTGAAGAATTTTAATCATTATGAAAGGGGGCATTTGAATTCAAGAAGAAAATGCTGGCTCAAACACTGAAAAGATTTAAAATGATGCCTAGGAGGCTGGAATCTCTAATGTAAAGAAGAAAGTACTTTCATATTTTATTTTTGTATCATTTTATATGTAAAATAATATGACACAATTTCCCAGAAGCATTATTAGCCTATCAAAACATGAATATATATGCAAAAGCAAGCTTTGGTGATATTCCTTTAGTACCTGTAGGACATATGGTCATTGGGGTTTGGATTTGGCCTTGCTTGGACTTTATGATCCTATGTTTATTTGGCAATATTCTAATTTTCTCTATCCCCATGGAAAACTGTTAGGTCTCCTGTTGAGCTCATTAGCATTGCCCAGTAAATTAAAATGTAGGAGACAGCTTAAATAGAACAAGAGAACACTACACTCTTTGTTAATGAAGCATCTTAGGTGAACATTTTTCTCCTCTAATCAGGCTGGGAAAAACAAAGCTCTGTTCAGCAAGGTGCCCATGCAGGAGAAAAGAAGGGAAGGGATCACTGATTTTTATAAATGAAGTATTCAGCCTCCCAGGGAGGGGTCTGCAGTGGCTGAGGTATCCTTGGTGTGTTTGGCTGATTACAGTGCCACCATAGCTCAGTGCCGTTAAATGTGTTCAAACGGAGAGGTCTAACACATGTTAGGAGAACTCGATTTTGAGAAAACAAGTTTTTGAGTGATGATGAAAGGTAGTCATGCATGATCATATCTTAGTTAAGAATCTATAAGTTTCTTCTCTGCAAAACAACATTAGCCATAAAGATATCTTACACTGACTACTATCTCAGGCTGAAGACAGCCACTCATCCAGGCTCTGGCTCCACTGAGTGATTGTCCTGGGATCAGAGGTTGATTGTACCACGCTTCTACTGTAAACCCATCACCCAAGGGAGAAAGGGAAGAATCTTCAAGCAGAGAAATCTTTGAATAAGACCTAGTTCTACTTGAACGTTTTTTACTTGTTTCTTGCTGTCCTTCATCTTGTACAAACTTTAGCACCAGCTACACCAACATTCTTTGACTATACTAAAGCCTTAGGATTCACTTGGATTTGATGTTATGAGTTGGTGGTTCAACTGTCTGAATTTTTTCAAAAGAATCCACTAGAATAGGAAATTCTAAGGATGGATGATACTAAATGAACTCGTCCAAGAGCTAAGCAGCAGATTCTCTTTTCCTTGTCTATCTTGACAGTTTACTTCTTTGCATTTCATCTGGCACATTCTGGAGAGAAACACATCTTCCCTTGTCTCTTGACAACCATGTTATTTAAGATTCAAGCTGTTTTGCCTCCTGAGACGACGAGTCACATTTGTTAATTTTGATTTATAGCTAATGTTTGGTTCTCCACTCATGAGTTTACTTAACACAATTAATGAGCACCATTTCTCACCGAATCCCTTATGTGGTTGGGAAATTTTATTTATAGCTTTTCAATGAGGGAAGGGTCACACCAAGAGCTTGGATCTCAATAGGCTATAGAAAAAGCTGGACCGAGAAGAGCTGGGATCATGTAACTTCACATATGCAATTTAAATGGGTCATATGACCAAACAAAAATTGTGATATAGTGACATGTATATAACTGGCCGTGTCAGATTAGTACATTGCAGGGTTCAAAGAGCCAAAAATCACAGAGAATCAAAATGTTTTGGGATCTTCTAGCTTAAGAAAACATTATTCAAGTTTAAGAAAGGAGAGAGACAATGATGATCAGGAGAAAAATATTTTCAATAGCTTGGTATAAGAACAAAAGAAGGTCTGAGCAGTAGTTGTAGAATTACAAAGGTGAAGGAAGGCTAGCTTTGATGACCAGTAGCTCATGCTTCTCAGCATTCTTTTTCCCCGAACTTAAGGTAAAGTTAACAAACTTGACCCGCCAGTTCCTTCATTTTAGCTCTGAAAGGGGTCCAAAAACATGTCCATAAAATTTCCAAAACATAAGATATTTATAAGCAATCAGTAGAGCTTCATTTTTACTATATGCCATGTTGCGTAGAGGATCTATCAAAGTAGATATTACTTTGGGATTGAATTTAGTTTGGTTCTGGTGTGACATATAATACAAATATATGTATGGATATATCACACAATCTTAACCACCCCTATAGAGATACATAAGATTATGACTGACAGTCATTTCTATGCAGGGATTATCTTCTAGGAATACCTTTGCCCCCTTGTCTTTGTCGTCAGGAGGTGTGACACACCAGGGACAGATGGAAAACATGATGTGAAGTCTATGAAAAGAGAAATACTCAAAATTATACAGATAATTTATAGGAAAAAAAACAACCTTGATATGGTCCCAAACACTAACAACATTCTCATAGTTTCTTCTTTACCAGTGATTTGTAACAATGAGCAATGTTCTCTGAAACCATGAGTACTTAAAACAGAAGCTTATTGCATCACAGCTAATTCAGTATTTCATGTTTCTACAAAAAATAATCAGCAAAATTCTGTCCTGGAGGCATGGCTCCAATGATAGAGTGCTAGCTGAGCCAGCATATGGCCCTAAGTTCAATTAATTAACAAAAAATCACACTTTTGAAATTTCTAATAATTGTGCCATATAGCTCATTTTAAATATATAGTTTATTACAATAATTTTCCACATTGATTTAGTAAATTTGGTAGGCTTTATTTCAAAGAATCCCTTTTGCCAGATTGTGTAGGCTGCAGAAGATTCCAAATTTGAAAAGAGAAGGACAAAATACAAGAATCCTGCACATTCATGACAGTAAATGGAAGCCTGACTTGGTAAATTTCCACAGTCAATGAAAAGACTGAGGAGGAAGAGAGTATGTGTGGCACCAGGGATGTGGAAATGTTATTTGTAGAGCATTCCAATGTCCTAGTCACTATGGCAGCCACTCTATTTATACTAATTAACTTAGCCTTTTCCTTCATAGTGTGTGACCCTTATTTGTACTTACCCACTTACCATACGGAAGGTAACATCTTTCAGCCCCTTCATCAGCCCAGTAAGTATGAGTATTCTCCCTTCTTTTGCTGACAGAGGGCTTAGAAGTGCAAAGACCAGGGCAGCCGGGATTCATACAGGGGTTTTTGTTTTCAGAGCTTCAGCATTGATTCCTGCAGTATGCATATAGCTCACAAAACACCGATTCATCAATTTTGTGCTTTTCATTAAATATAAAGACATAAGAGATGAGATCATAGTTTTTGAGCAGAGATTTGGTATTCTTACAAATGTATTCACAATCCATACTTTACTTTCTGTTCTTTCTTTCCTTTTTCATTCTTTTTTTTTTTTTGCAACATCAAACTGACACTCCTTTAGACTGATTATTGTGTTGTGGTCTCATTAGAAAACCTCCAGTTATGAAGAACACAAGAGACACCCATTGGACAGCTCAGAAACAGTGAGCTCTTTTCTTGCTTAGTCCTCAGACTATAGCTAGTGCAAGATAACGGGCAGGAAATCCTCAGGCACTTAGCCTGTTACCCAGTGTTTTTGGGGTGGCTCCTAGCAAAACAGAGAAGGTCAAGTAGAATAGAAATCTCAGAAGACATATTTGTAAAATGAACATTGGATGAAGAATAAATACTGGTCAGTTTTGGTGCCTAATTAATATGATTCTAGCTATTCAAGAGAATCAAGGTTCTAAACCAGAAAAACCCTAAAGACTCCACCTCCAAAACACCTAGAGAAGGTCTTGCTGGAGCTATGGCTCAGGGAATAGAACACCACCTGAGCAAGAATGTTGAGCAACAGGACAAAGCCCTGTGTTCAAACCCCAGTACTGGTAAAACAGACATGAATAGGGTTTTAACGTTAGTTACGACTTAATGAGCCAGGTAGCTTCAGAAAGTTATCTGTCTGAAAACACTTCTATTTTTCTTCTCAAAATTAACTTCTTTTCATTGCTTAGTTATGGAGAGGCCTTCTTATTATGGTTGCCATCATAAATCACTTAGCAAGCCATAGAGGGTATTTGGCATGACATAAAGTGACAGAGTCACTTCATGTTTCCTGCACCTTTATCAGGTAAGACAGCAAGCATTGGCTGCTGAGAGTGGGAGAGAGATTTTTACAGTTCAGCAGAATGATGCTTCTCACTTTCTGTGGATTTAGTGATGCACAGTAAATTCCAGACTGAAAATATTAACTGGAAAATTCCACACATAAATAATGTATGTGTTTAAAAATCTTAAATGCATTATGTATGATAAACTCTTGCACTATCTCATTTCATTCTGCTTGGGCGGTGACTCACACCTACAATGCGTTACCCACCAGTTCATGATTAGAAGCCATCACAGTTATCACCTCACCTCTTCCAATCCGACAGTGCTGTGTTCAATAAGTCTTATTTTACATAGGAATGACACAATGCCACACCAGTGGTGATTCTGGCCATTTATTTAGTTTTATTTACTTTGGATGTGTGTTGTGGTCCTGGGGCTAGAACTCAGGGTTTGGGGTACTATCCCTGAGCTTTGTTTTCCTTGCTCTCAAAGCTAATGCTCTACCATTTAAGCCACTTGAGCACCATTTTCAGCTTTTCAGTGATCTATTGGAGATAAGAATCTCTTGGACTATTCTACCTGGGCTGGCTTCAAACCATGATCCTCAGATTTAAGTCTCCTAAGTAGCTAGGATTACAGGCGTGAACCACTGGAGCCTGGAGATGCTAATACTTTAGATCCTCCAAAGATAAAGTGAAAATTACCTCCTTTAAGTGAAAAATGTAAATGAAAATACATTAAGATACCTTGAATGAGACCATATATATGCTTTATAACAGTATATTTTATAAATGCTCTATTTTAAATCAATTATAATTGTGAATCTCTGCTTACTTTCTATATTAAACTTTAACATAGACTTATGTACAGGCAAAGTATACTTTGTACAAGGTTCTGGACTGCCTGACTTCAGGCATGTATTGGAGGTCTTGAATAAATTCTAATGGGTAAGAGGAGAACTACTCTCCATCCCTGATGAGCTGTCAGTAAAGCACACTTGTTGTCATGACAATACATACTTGACAAAAACTAACTAGGTTGTAAATAATCCAAGTATCATATCTAGTCTAGGAAGCAGATATTTTTTAAAGGACATACATATTTCATTTCATATACACCCATCTCTGTACATTATGTTTCATTTATGTTATTATATAATATCAGGGAACGTACTAGCTAGCAATTGCGAATGCTACCAGCTCTGGTGAGAACTACGACATTGACGGTAAGTCGTTGGCATTCTTGTTTCCACACATGCTCTCTGCAAACTCAATGAGCAGAATTTGTATCAATGGCTCCAATTAACTCCAGGGTTTGGACACATTGGAAGTTATGAGCGCAGCTCAATTGCCCTGTGGCCAATTAACTGAGGTGATGGGTCTTGTGCGGTACCTTCCTGCTGCCCATTGTGCTGGCTATGCCCTGCTGTGTGGGAATCACGCTTGATGACAACACTACTCTGGTGAGAACCCCCTTCTGTGCTGAGATGCAGTGTTCCATTTCATTCACGAAGGCTCTATAGGGGAGCTGGGCTTTTAAATAAATGAGTTGACCTAGCTTGACTAGTTTAGAAGGTATGGATGTATTGTGTGGGAGTGTACTCGTGTTTTCATGGTAGTGCTATATGTATGAGTAGATGTGAATTCTCACAGGAGATCTTCAAGAGAATAGCTACATGTGTTCCATGGCTTCAAGTGGCACAGTCCTGTAGGACCCATACTGAACCACCACATTTTCTTTGTTATCCAAAGTATATAGTTCATAGAGTTATATGAACTAATCAAATGTCTTCCTCTCTACTTGTTTCCTTAAGAAAAGGTGTTTTAGTAAGAACAGTAGGACAGAAAAATACTATAATAAAAATGCAGTAAGTGATTATAGAGTGGTAATCAAATGATGGACAGATTTAGTTGTACCCTTCTCTGTGGGAATGAGTTCTAATACTCATAACGGATGCCCCAAACTGCAGATAATACCAAATCCTATCTATACTCTGTGGTTTCTATCTATACACGCTCATAATAGTTTCACATATAAATGAAACACAGTAAGAGATAATAGCAGCTACCTACAAAATAGATCAAGTACAGTAACATAGTAGAATAAAATGTAAATGAATGGGCTCTCTCTGTCTCAACTGAGCTAACCTTAGAAGTAGCTTTCGCCTTCCCTTTGGCACATTTGGATTCCCAGCATCCCCGTGCTTGTGGTTTGAGGCCATTGTAAAGTACAATAAGCTTACTTAACCACAAGCATCATGGTGCCTCAACAGGTGATCTGACAGCAGAGTGGGCTCAGTACCTGCTGGAGGGTAGTGTGTACAGCATGGCTATGCAGACCAAGGGGTAGTGCCTGCCCCAGAGGGGCTCGGGAGGAGGGCAGGAAATTTCATTAGGCTGCCTACACAGGTGCACAATTTAAAATCTATGAATATTCATTTGGGGAATATTTTTCATGTAATACTTCTGGCAAGCAAAATGTATGACTGAGCATGCTATAAATTTTTATCCAACATGAAAGGTATCTTCATGGAGGAGTGTGTCTCTTTTAAATTGTTCCCTCCTCTCTTCCTTCTTTTCTTTCCTTTGTTTCTTCCATTCTCCCTGTTAAAGCCCATAAAATATTGATTTATCATTTCTACATGTTGATTAAATTTTAGAATAACAATTACGAATCCCACATGACCCATGCATGGGAAGAAGATAGAAATGGAATGAATGCGCGCATTTGTGAAATTAAAAAGAAAACAGAACAGTGTGTCTTAGGAAAATAAGCAATCGCTCAAAAACAGAAACACAGATGTAATCAGATTTCAATTCACTCTAGCATCTTTTCAAATACTTTGCATCTGAAATGAGCAGGAATGGGAGCACATTACATCCAAATGACAAATAGAAAGGGCTCACCCAGCCGGCAGATGAGGCTCTGAGTGCTGGGGATGGGGTAATTTAATGCATTTATGACTGTTCTTAAGCATGTTCTGAACTTTACAACAGTGATACAAATAGCTACTGTACCTCAGTGCAACGCATCTGCACACAAGGCATATGGAAAGTGCATTCCCACTGTGCACTTCACCACAAACCACCAGTGCTAATAGATATCCAAAATTTTTATTTGAAAAATAAATGCTAGAAATGAAAGCCAAGGTGCAGTTTCTGGAAAGGAAGATTGGCCTCTGATTTATTACTAACACATATTTTAAACGAGCTTTTTTTTATCAAATGTAAGTTACTAGCTTCATGATGAATTAGGCTTTTAACATGGCATTATTTCCCTGAGCATCGAGGAAAGAAATTATTGTCTCCTATATGATAGGCTTTTGAGAGTCCTTTCAAAGGAGAGGCAAAGAGAAAATTCAGATTCTTCAATTTAAAAAGGGACCCAAGTTAAAAAGGGACCCCGATCGAGGATGAATTCCAGAGAAAGCCAGGTGATTACATACTTGATGGCCGAATGTTCAGCCCTTTCTTAAAGTACATTACAAATGCAGCTAATACCTGCCCACTTAAATGGTTGTGGAGTTGAACCCGAAACTCTGTGGAGTGTGTGAAATGGTGTTTCATGTCTCAGTTTTTTGTAGCTTTTGAATTTAGAAGCTTTCCTGTTTTGTTATATCTTTTTTATGGCAGCAATTTTCACGTTTTTATAGCATTTTTATGACCCATCGAAAGGCTTCTTGGTGCAATCTTTGGCAATGTTTCACCTTAGATGCTGTCAAGCAAAGATCCACAACAGTGAGGAGCAAGCCTTCATCAAAGAATCCAATCAACACCTAACCAGATTTGATAGATAGCAGTCACCAGGAGTCCCAATTACCCACTACTAACGTGGCTTTACCTAGTTTCCAAAATGAATAACATCTAAGCGGTGCCTAAATCAGTAGTGCCTCTTTCATCAGTAGGTGACTGTATAAATATTTAAACTCTATCTCAGGACAGCCACCTAAGAATCAAACTGCGGTGCATTTCCTGAAATTCACTGTGACCTCAGTCCATCTAACATGTCCTCTTCCTTAGGGTTCAGTGGCAAATTTAGTTCTCCATTGAAACCAAAACTTCACAGTAAATTATATGTGCAGTTCCCAGGATTCTAGTCATTCCTTTCCACCAAGTATCTGCCAATTTTCAACGCCTGGTATAGTTGAGCTGAGATACGTGGGTTTGGATATTGAATGGAGTCACTTTCGCTATTCCAGAAACTTGGGAGGAGGCTGATTTTTCAAGAGAAAATGGGAACTATGATGAAAAGGCCAAGATTCCCAAGCAAATGGTGAGTGAGAATAAGAGAAATCATTCTGCTTTTTGCATCTCATTCCATACTCTGGAAGAGTCTGAATAATATTTTTATATCAAGAAAAAAAAAGGAACAGCTGGGTGCTAATGGCTCACATCTGTAATGCTAGCTACTCAGGAGTCTTCAGTCTAGAAGACTGTAGTTTGAAGCCAAGCTTGGAACAAAAAAGTCTGTGAATCTTTCCATTTCTAAGCAATAAGCAGAAAAATACAGTGCTGATTCATGTGAGTGTGCGCATCAAGCAATCCAGCTGAATAGGAAAAGGCCATGGTTTAAACCCCAATACCATCAAAAAAAATCAAATAAAGAGTAAGGAGAGAGAAGGAAAAGAATCAAAGGAGAGAGGAAGAGAGAGAAGGAAGGAATCATGGAAGGAAAAGGTGAGGGAGAAATGTAAAAATAAACTAATAGAGCAATGAGAAAACCTGTGTGAGAAACATACTAAACATATGAAGAGCTCAACTTTGATTTCATAATTTCACACTCCCAACTATTTATTTCATTACATGTTGGAAATTAAGGTCAAAGCTCTTTCTTTTGATCCAGAGGCAGACTGTGAATGCAAGTCAATCCGAGAAGCCCAGTACATGCAGCAAGCAAGTGAACTACAAGCCTAAGTCTGTCAAGGCAGATAAACCACTTGTCTTTTCCACAAATGTCTTCTCCACACTCAGTGCTATGTTTTGTTAAGACCAAATCATTTTTAATGGGTTTCCCGCAAACCATACTGTTTCTAAGCTCTGTGCTTTTTAATGATGATGTACTTTATTTCTTGAATTCATTTTAGTCCTCTTTCTACAAAGGGAACTTCAATTGATTTTTTTCCAGGCCAACATTAGAAGTCACATCCATTCTGAAGCATTTTCTTCTGTTATGTGTCCTATTTCAATTAGTAAACTAAGTCATTTTGCCCCGAAACATTGTATCAATTTGTATTGTTTTACCTGCATTTGCCAGGACAGGTGGAAAAATACTCATACTAGTAAATAATTACATCACAATATTATCCTACATCATAATAATGCTAGTAAATAATTATATCACAGTATTATCCTACATAGTAATAATGCTAGTAAAATTTTTCTTTTTCTTTTTTTTGTACAAGGGTTTGACTTCACAGCCCCAGCTTTCTTGCTCTGCTGGAACTATATGATTTAAGTTAATTTCCAGTCCTGGTTTTTACAAGTTACTTCAGAGATAGAGTCTCACAGAACTTTTTTTTTTTTTTCAAATTTTTATTATCAAACTGATGGACAGAGAGGTTACAGTTTCATAAGTTAGGCATTGGATACATTTTTTTTTTTTTTTTTTTGGCCAGTCGTGGGCCTTGGACTCAGGGCCTGAGCACTGTCCCTGGCTTCTTCCCGCTCAAGGCTAGCACTCTGCCACTTGAGCCACAGCGCCGCTTCTGGCCGTTTTCTGTATATGTGGTGCTGGGGAATCGAACCTAGGGCCTCGTGTATCCGAGGCAGGCACTCTTGCCACTAGGCTATATCCCCAGCCCCTGGATACATTTCTTGTACTGTTTGTTACCTTGTCCCTCATACCCCCCTCCCCCCTCCCCCTTTCCATTTCCCCCCATGAGGTGTTCAGTTCACTTACACCAAACAGTTTTGCAAGTACTGCTTTTGTAGTTGTCTTTTTTACCCTCTGTCTCTCGATTTTGGTATTCCCTTTCAATTTCCTAGTTCTAATACTCGTATACACGGTTTCCAATATACTCAGATAAGATACAGAGATAGTGTAGGTACAACCACAGGAAGGTGATACAAGAAGATCATCAATAACAGAAGCTACAGTTACACATGGCACATTGAAAGTAGTTACAACTGTGATGTAACAATTGCTTCCATAACATGGAGTTTATTTCACTTAGCATCATCTTACGTGTTCATAAGGGTATAGCTATTGGGCTCTTGTGATCCTTTGTTGTGACTTGCCTAAACCTGTGCTAATTATTCCCTATAAGGGAGACCATAGAGTCCATGTTTCTTTGGGTCTGGCTCACTTCACTTAGTATAATTTTTTCCAAGTCCTTCCATTTCCTTACAAATGGGACAATGTCATTCTTTCTGATAGAGGCATAAAATTCCATTGTGTATATGTACCACATTTTCCTGATCCATTCGTCTACTGAGGGGCATCTGGGTTGGTTCCAGATTCTCGCTATCACAAATGGTGCTGTGATGAACATTGTTGTGCTGGTGGCATTACTGTGATTTTGTTTGTGGTCTTTCGGATAGATACCCAAAAGTGGGGCTGCTGGGTCATAGGGGAGTTCCATATTGAGCCTTCTGAGGAATCTCCATACTGCTTGCCAGAGTGGCTGAACCAGTTTACATTCCCACCAACAATGAAGTTAGGGTTCCCTTTTGGCCACATCCCCTCCAACAACTGTTATTGTTAGTTTTCTTGATATATGACATCACAGAACTTTTTGCCAGGATGGCTTCGAACCCACAATCCTTGACAGATCTTAACTTCTTCAGTAACTAGGATTACAAGTACAAGGTGCCCACCTCTGCAGGAAATCTCACAGATACTTCAGAAATTAGTGGAACAGATTTTCTGAAAAAGTAGTAGCTCTACCAAAAGTGTAAAACTTGTAAAATGAAAGAATTAGATATATATAAATCTTCTAATAAGTAGAAATGTTATTTAGTTTTGTTTCATGCCTTAGAGGAGTTTGAATTCAGGACCTTGTGTTTATTCGGGAGGTACTATACCACTTTGTGCCACACTGTTCCAGCCCTTTTGACTTTGGTTATGTTAAGGTAGGATCTCATTTCTGTCCCTGTCAATCTGGACTGAAGTCCTCCTGTTTGTTTGCCATTGTAGCTGGGATGGCAGGAACAGTGCCATCACATCCAGCCTTTCCTGTTATGACACTTTGCCAAGGCTGATCTTGAACCATGACTGTCCCAATGCAGCGTCATTCATATCTAGGAATACAGGTGTAAGTCACCATGCTTTAATCTATTTAGCTTTTTTTGGTTCCTAAATAGAAAAAAATGGGAAGCTGACACATCAGTAATATATATGCATATATGAATGCATTTTAAATATGATACTTGTTATAAAACAAGTATACAAATACAAATGCAAAAAATGAAAGATAAAAATTTAACATCCTTTTTACAATACTGCATAAAGTAATATATCTGCACATCAACTCAGAGATCATCCAGGAGCAGAGTGGCCCTCAAACACTCAAATTTGCTTTAGAACCTGCAATAAGGATTTGAGGAAATGCAAGATATTTCCCAGCTTGTTCTTAACAGTTCAACCACTCCTGACCCAGCAGCTACTTTTATGGGGATAAACATTGTCTTCTTTTCTTTAAATACATTTTTGTATTGTGACTTTGTAATTTGGGGGAATGGAATAAGAGCCTAACTGGTAGTATTTTTAAATAAGATGTTATTGTTATTATTAAGGTGTTGTACATAGGGGTAACCATTTCATAACTCAAGTAATGTGTTCATTTCTTTTGGACAATGTCACCCTTTTTGTTGCTTTCCTCCAGTGGGGGTAATCTTTTGAGGTTTCATTGATATAGGTATTTGCTCCATTTTTTTTTACACAAAACAATGATTCTTTGTAATGCTTTATTGAAGAAAGGAGATTTCTGGGTTAATAACATTGAATTTTGACCACTTGTCATATCTCCACCCTTTAAATTTTCTTCTCTGCCCTGCTACCTTCTATTGTCCTTAATTTTCACTTCTCCCTTCCTGTATTTCAACACACCCTGGTAACCAATCCCTGCCAGGGGGTCAGGAACACCAAACATCATTAAGTGATTGTTGGTTATTGCAATCAAAATTGACTGCAATGAAGTACATTCATTTTCACAGAAGCATAAAGGAGTAGAAATATGCCCAAAACTTAAAAGCACTTTCTTACTTAGATTTCCTTTCTTTCTTTTCATAACCTTTCATTGTCTGTCTATCTATCATCTACTGATTTTTCTATCTATCTAACTATCCACCTACTTATTTACTGCCAGTCCTAGGGCTTGAATTCAGGGCTTGGGTACTGTCCCTGAACTTTTGTTCTCAAAGCTAATGCTCTACCACTTGAGCCACAACTCTGCCTCCAGGTTTTGGTGGTTAACTGGAGATAAGAGTCTCATGGACTATCCTACCCTGGCTGGCTTTGAACTGCTGTCTTCAGATCTCAGACTCCTGAATAGCTAGGATTATAAGCATGAACTGCCAGTGCCCAATTTAGTTATCTTTTTATTTATGAATTTATTCACTTATTTGAAGTGCTTGAAATTGAACCTGGGCTCCTTAGCATGCCAGAAGGTGTTCAAACACTGATCTCTGCCTTCAGATTATTATTTGTCCTATATTTTCTGAATATAGAAGAAAATGAACAATTCATTTTTTCTCTTCTTAAAGAAAAATGATCTTAAAATGGAATTGTTTCATGATATGGTTAGTTCTACAATATTTATAGAGTAGATCATAATTTGAAGGCTATTATAAAAATGGCATATATAGGAGGGCCCTTCTAAAGATAGCATGTTGTGATCAAAGATTTGTTTTTAAGATAAGATGACATGAAAATGAGAGTACTTTGAAAAGTACTGCATAAAAAAGTTCTGTGTAAAATATGCTGTAACTCTGATGTTTTATGATACTGTGATGTGACAATTTCTACTACTGAACAGATTACAGAAGTCTAAAAGAGGGTGGAACAAGATCTGCATATAGAAGTATGAAAAAGCAGACAGTATTCCAAATCCCTAAACTCCCCATAAACAAGCATCTTGTCTAAGGAACCTTTCTTTCCCTCCTCTTCTCAGATTCTTTGTTTTCTTCTGTGGCCATAGTCAGAAAAACAGTGACAGTCGAAGGCTCATGGAATCATGATCATAAATCTAAGAATTTAAACAAGAAACTATTGTCATAAAATGGTGTGTTTCTATCAAGAGCAACAGATATTGAATATTCTGTCATGTCTTGTGGAGTTCCTAATCTAATCCTTCAACTGTGTACATCAATCAATGAGAAGCAAACTGATTCATGGAAAAAATAATTAAGGAAAATAGTTCATAGGAGGAAGTTGTAAATATTTAGAATATGACAAGTAGTCAGCAGTTTTCAGATCAGTTCAGAAAAGATTAAAGTCAAAACTCATGTTTCTTGCTCATTGACCTGAATGTATTGAGCTTTAATTCATGATGGCCACCTGGAGTTCTTTTTGCTTATTTTGTTTTTCATGGTTGTCTGAAATTTTTAAATGGTGTTTAGAGTATAGGGGGGAAAACAAATTAAGAAAATTTCTTTAAAATACAAGGTCTCTGTCACTATTTTAAAGGAGTGTTATCTAAGAACATAAAACATACTTTCATCTCTGTGAAGCCTTACATTAAGATTATTACACATTTTATTGGCCTTTCCTCGGTTCTGAAACTAGAAATTCATCTGCCTCTAACCTTTCCACTCAAGTCGACTTCATACATAAGTAAAGAGTAACTTGAAATTACAGGGAGCTGTAAAGAAATAGAAGTTCCCCACTTTCTTCTTTCAAAACCAATATTAAAATATATGAGCTGCAATTGTCAAAGTAAAAAATGGCCCGACGGCTCATAAGGAATGAGTAGCCGGCAGGCCAGACCAGACACTCTCTCACACTAGCGCATTGGAAGGGATCTCTCCAAAGGCAGAGGATCCTTGCCCAGCTGAGCGAGACAGGAGTAAAGGTGGGGGCTGGTGAGTAAAGGCAGGAAACAAGCAGATGTGGGACATGGAAGATAAAGCCGCTCAGCACTGCATGCTCGGAGAGTACATTTCTTAGTAAACAGCTTGTAAATGAAACCCCAAAGGACTCAATTTCCCTTCCTCCACTTCTTATCTCTCAGGCCTCCCCCAGTCTTCTCCCTAAGGAGGGACAGGCATACCAATACAAGTGTCAGGCAGCCTTCTAACTTGTCAGGGGCTTAATTCTAGCTGAGACAGCCAGATATTACAACGAAATGGCTTTACACATTTGAGGGTGAATGTCTCCTTCTGTTCACTGAGCCATGGTTTTGATGCCCAATTTGTTGCTACATGTCATAGAAGAATTGATTATTGCAACCAGTCTGCACAGGAGGCAGAGATTTGGGGCAGCCATGTGGTCCCATTCCACCTGATTTGGCCATCAGGGACAGTTTCTTCCTGAGAGGCCCTGACCCTGCAAGTATGGCAATGGAGAGGTGGTTTGCAGTGAACATGCAAAGAGAGCAAAGAAGCCAGCAACTCTTGCTTGTTTTCATCAGTACTGGTTGCTTTATGTTGGGCACTGGCCACTGACATCACTCATCCATCAAAGATTCAGTGAGGTGGTTCGGAGAGCTCCAGCAGCTCTCCTTTAAGGTCCTGACTGTCAAGAACATGAGAAGTGAATGGAACGTATTCATTGCTCCTTATGAGCCCCGGAGAGAGGGCAAATGGGCTAGACTGCTGGAATTGGAGGTTGTCAAGAAGGAGTATTAGAAATTCTCATTATCCAAAGAACAAATTAATCTAGTGGGAAAGGCAGGGTTGAGATACATCCTGGTAAATACTAATACCAGCCCTGGAACAACGAAATATGAAGGATTGTAGATAGCAATCATCCTTTAAACACCTGAGGAGTGTATTCATGAAGAAAATTAGTTCAAAGAAAATAAAGTTGGTGTGCATCTCCTTATAATGACATTCACTAACTATCAGTGTGGGAAATGATTTAAGAAGATCGCTGTGTGCTATTAATTAAAACATTCTGTGACCTAGTCCTTCAGGAAAAACACACCAACTCCTATCTAAATAGACTGAAGAAGCAGTATTAAATAACAATGGTTAAGAGTGATTTAAACAAACAAAAACCAATTAAATGAAATAAAATAAGCACAAACCCCAATTGAGTATGACATAGTAAGTATTTCTATGAGTATTGTGAGAGTTGCTCCATTCTAGCTTGGTAATTATTGTAAGTTTCCTTCAGTTCCCTGAGGGTCTGTCTGCTAATAGTAATAAATTTGCCAGTAAGTAACAGGAGTGGGGCTATGGTTCGGACAAGTGTCCCCCAAAGCTTTACGCCTTGCTCTCCAGTGAGATGCTACTGGAACATGGTGGGAACTTTAATAGATGGAGTCTGGAGCACTTGTTGTTAGGTTATGTAGCCCCGTCTTCCTCCACCTTTGTTCCCTAGAGATGAGACTAGCTTCACTCTAGCACACACACCCAACACAGCATGCTGCACTTGCAAGCCCAAGCCAAAGGGTCAACTGATACATGGACTGGAACCTGAACAAATGGCTAACAGGGTGACCTTCTCCTCATTATAAGCTGGTGTTCTCTAACATTTATTACAGCGACAGGAAGGTGACTAAAACACAGGATTAACCAGAATGGAAGACACTAGATACAGAGTTCAGAAGAGATCATAATTGACGATATCAACCAGTGCCAACACTTGCTGGAAGGAGAGGGTCTCAGCTCTGGCTATACAATGGAACTACCCAGGGAGCCTTTCACAAACACCACGTCTGAAGTCTTTTAAGGGATCTAGGTTCCTAGGTAGAAAAATCACTCAACTGAAGGGAAAGGAGAGATTGGGCAGAGGTTTAAGCGGGTAAGCCAAAGGGCACTGGAACTAAAGACTAGATTGGGCCACGCAACTCTTTGAAAGATACTTCCTTGTTGCAGTGGCTTGAAAACTGTATCTCACGTAAGATTTGACAGATACGCTTAATTGTCTCTAGCTAGCATAGCAGTTAAAATCAAATCATGATTTACCTTATACTTTGGAAGAAATCGTTTCATCCAGATTTGTTTTCTTCATGAAAATAACTGCTTTATTTTTTAGTACATTGATCAAGAAATTGCCTTTTTTCTCTCCAATAAAACTAAAATATGTTCATGGTCAAGATGCCTTTTCAGAGAATTTTTAGACAAGCAGGCATCTGTGAATAGGGTAAGAGAACATTGTAGGCACAAGGCAAAGAAGTGTGACAAAGAAGATTTGAATAACAAGGAACTATTTAACCGTGTGCATAAGTTTCTTTTCCTTTCAAGACAACCTCTCTTCCAGGGTGATTCTATCTATTATTTATGTAGAAGCCCTGAGTTCCTTAAGGAGATGTGTTACCTAGAAGGTGAAACACTAACCCCATAAACAAGCAGGCCATGAGGCCCTTTTGTAGGATCAAGCTAATACACTGTGTTATTTTATTAACAGTGATCTATTTGTGTGTGTGTTTGTGTGTGTGTGTGTGTGTGTGTGTGTGTGTGTGTGTGTGTATGTGTGTGTGCTTTACCTGGGGCTTCAACTCAGGATCTGGGCACTGTCCCTAAACATTTTTACTAAAGGTTAGGGCTCTACCACTTGATCCATAACTTTACTTTAAGATTTTTTGGGAGTTCACTGGAGATAAGATTCTCCTAGACAAAAATTTTCTGCCTGAGCTGGCTTTGAACCTTGATCCTCTGATCTCAGCCTCTTGAGTAGATAGGGATTACAGAACATTAATGTCTTTAAATTAGAAATGACTAGTTATTGAAAATATTTTGCATACACAGGATTACACATTAAATAGTCAAAATCGTATATTTGGCTTTTAAAGATGCTTTAAAAAAAACCTGTAAATAATTTTACCTGCAATCCTAGCTCTTCAGGAGGCCTGAGAACTGGATAATTGCATTTTCTAGGTGCTCAAGCAGAAAAGTTCACTAGATCCCCCCATCTCCAGAATAACTATAAGAAAAGTAGAACCTGGAGATATAGTTCAAATAGCAGAGCACCAGCTGAGCAAGGGTAAAGCTCTGAAGTCAAACCCTAGTTACACACACACACACACACACACACACACACACACACAGAGAGAGAGAAACAAAAAAGAAAATTAAAGTTTCATATATATTTAAGAGGTGGAGAAGCCACTCAAATTCAATCTGAAGAGATTGGGAAATACAACAAAGAGCAGGCAATTTCTGTGAAGAAGTCTAAATGTTTACTCATAAGGTGAGTTTTGTACATTATTCTTATTTCTACCTCAAATAAAGAAAGCACAAGGAAGAAAATCCCAGTGTCGCTTTAAAATGCATGATGGGTCAAGAATAAAATATGAATACACTGACATTTATGTGAAATTACATGTTGACTTAATATCACAGGAAAATACAATGAGACAGCCATCCAAAAATTGAAATCTTTGTCCCAATTTCCTGTTTATCATGTGTGTTATTTAATCATGATGCTTCAAGTCAGGGTCTTCACTGGTAATATAAAGATTATTTATACCTTATCTGCAGAGTTATTTGAAATGTTAATGAGATAATATAAAGTGCTTATTAGCCTAGCAATCATAATGCATGAAAATCAGTTACCTGAGACATAGTTAGGCCAGTATTTTTGTAGAAAGGCGTGTTATAAGCCATGTTAAAATAATACCCATACTTCATGTTTGGAATTAATGACTCTATTATATATCATGAGCTACAGGGGGGAAGTTGTTTCAGTGCCCACATAACTTTCGGGGAGACTGTTTCTGCGGCCTTCAAATGGTATGATGTTCTGTAGAACAGAATGAGAGATTTTAGGGGTAGAAAGGTTGTTAAGGATCTTGTAGTACAAATGCCTTGCATTTAACAAATGGAAACTCTGAACATGAGCCAAAAGATGTTCACCAATTCCCATTTCTATTTTATAATAGAGACAAGGCTACATCACAGGTACCTACCTTCTCCATTACTCTTTCCACTAACTTATTTTCCCTTTTTACATCTTGGTTTATTACTAAACTCCTTCCCACCTCGGTGTTTCTGAGTGGCATAGGTCCCCTAGAAGGTCACATGTTGAAGGTCTTCCATGAGGCTGTGTTCAAAGGGGAAGCTTCTGGGAGGCAATTTGGGTACCCGGGCTCTGACCTTCCACATGGATTAGTACATTAATGGATCCATAACCTCGTGGACTAGTGGGAGCTGGTAGAAATTGCAGATGTTGGATCTACTTGGAGGAAGTAGATCACTGGAGGTATGCTCCTGACAGAAGGCTTTGCCCCAACCCTCTCCTTGGCTCTCTCTGCATTCTGTCTGCTATGAAGTGAGCACTTTTGTAGCACTGTATGCTTCCACTATCATGGTTTGGCTTGCCACAGATCTAAGATCAATGGAGGCAGCTGACCGTGGACTGAAGACAAAGTAAATTTTTCCCTTTCAAAAGGTGAAATTTTCTCCTCTATTTTGTCACAGCAGCTAAAAAGCTGACTAACACACTTTCTATGCCTTACCCTTACAAGTCCTGTGAGGACTTAGCGCCTCTCTGTGGGTGGTCAGCTTATCACCAGGAAATATCCTGAGATGACAGGCAAAACAAGTCTCACCAAGTGGTGACTACCCAGAAGAGATAGAGACCAGAAGAAGCCCTGACATAGACTTCAGATGAAAATTAAACATCGATTCCAATGAACTGATGTCAGATATGTTTTTATTTACTTACTGCATACTTTTTAAAGTTTATTATTTTATCCACAAATGGTATTACAACGGCTTTAGCATTTCCCATGTCCATTTGTGTGCACAGGGCATCTTCATTCCTCCCATCATTCTTTTCCCCTTCCCACATACCTATTCCCCCCACCAGTCCTGTCACATTTTCCACTTCCTTTTGTGCATATATACGTCATATATTACAACTGTATTCATCCACCATTTCTTTGCCCACTGATTTACCCTCTTCTAACTCACTTCTACACTCAAAACATGTTTTATCTTTCAGATTTTATTTTACTAAACTGTCTACTAATTGTTTCAAGTGTTGACACCAAGAAGATTCACTCTTGCATAACTTAACTATTGTGAATAGTGTTGCAGTAAATTTGGGTGTATAGGTGCCTTTATCCTGTCTCATAATTTTTCCAATGAATGTCCAAGGATATTATCAACAGATCATAAGGTAGTTCTATTTTTAGATTTATGAGGAAGCACCATGGTGGTTTCCATAGCACTAATTTACAATCCCTCCAATAATGTATTAGAGTCCCTTCTTCCCTTCATTCACCAAAATTTATTCTTATTCATATTCTTGATGATGGGCATTCTGATTTGAGTGAGATAAAATTTCAGTGTTTGTTTGATTTGTGTTTCCTTTGTGGCCAGAAACATTGAGCATTTTTGTTGTATTTATTAATTATTCTTTTTGTGAGAAATGCCTATTTCCTCATCTTTTGATTCATTTGTTGATTGGTGTTTCTAGTGATTAAGCCTTAGATGAATAACTGGCAAAGATTATCTTCTATTTTGTTAGCTATCTTTTTCTTTTTAGTGACAATGCCATATTTTTGCATACAAGAAAACAATGGATAATAACTAAACCAGATATATATGTATATATATATGATTCAATATGTGTACTAACTCTTCAATAACAAATGTGTAAGACATAGTCATTTTAATTTATTGAAAGTCAGAGATATAGTCAAAGACTCCAGAGATATAGTATCACAATTGAAAAGCCATTTTCAAATAGAAAATGAAAAACCTTGAACTCATTTCCACATTAATGTTCTAAATCCTGTATTTTATGTTCTTCGTAGTTTTGGAGGGAGAGAATAGTGTATTTTTCTGAGATTCAATGATTTAGCCAGAGTGACACATCTCCAAGCATGGAATCTAGGACCCTGGAGAGTACATTCAATTCTAGCACTCCTGACACAAATTGCTCTTAACACCAAACTCACTACCACAAGACTTTAGAATGTTTGGAGCACATAAGTCCTCCAAAGTTATCTGGGATAGAAAAGGAATTTTAAAAGGTGAAGTATATGAAGGGACTTGGAGTTTTAAAAAATGCTTTTCCATAGCACATTTGACATAAACTTTAGAGACAGAGGGCAAAGAAGAAGTCACCACAGGAAAAAAAGAATCTTTAAAGGTCATCTGGGCAGCCAAGGAAAATGTCTCATTTCACTATGTTTTTGCTATATGGATGTGAACAACATCTGAAAGCTCTTTCTGACTCAGAGTTGACTGAAACCCAATCCAAGTTTGGAAAAGAAGAAAAGCTGACGTTGAAGGGGTAAGCCCATCCATCTTGTAGCATATCTTAAAAGGAAAATGCCAACAAAGAGTAAAGGAAAAGGATTCCTGACCAAATGTGATGAAAAGCAAGCAACGTATTTTAGATGTATATTAAAAAATGAGTTTAGGGCTGGGGATATAGCCTAGTGGCAAGAGTGCCTGCCTCGGATACACGAGGCCCTAGGTTCGATTCCCCAGCACCACATATACAGAAAACGGCCAGAAGTGGCGCTGTGGCTCAAGTGGCAGAGTGCTAGCCTTGAGCGGGAAGAAGCCAGGGACAGTGCTCAGGCCCTGAGTCCAAGGCCCAGGACTGGCCAAAAAAAAAAAAAATTAAAAAAAAATGAGTTTAGACGAGGCACCTGTGGCTCATGCCTGAAGTCCTAGCTACTCAGGAGGCTTGAGATCTAAGGATCAAGGTTCAAATCCAGCCTCGGTAGGAAAGTATGTGAGATTTTTACCTGCAATTAACTACCACAAAACCTGAAGTGGTGCTGTGGCTCAAGTGGTAGAGAACTGGCCTTGAGCTGAACAGCTCAGGGACTGAGCCCAGGCCTAGAGTTCAAGCCCCATGAGCAGCAACAACAACAACAACAACAAAACTGTGAGTGTAGGCCATGCACCAGTGGCTCATAACTGTAATCCTAGCTATTCAGGAGGCTGAGATCTGAGGATCATGATTCAAAGTGAGCCGAGGCAGGATCTGTGAGACTGTTAACTCCAATTAACCACCAGAAAATGCGAACAGGTGCTACAGCTCAAGTGGTAGAGTGCTAGCCTTGAGCAAAAGGAGCACAGCGACAGTGGGACAACAGCCAGGCTCAGAGTTCAAGGCCTATGACTGGTACCCAAAACAAATAAACCAACCACAAAGTGAGTTTAACTATGATCCTTTACATTGGGAAAAGTCTCCATATATTTATTCCTTTGGCACACACATACATGACCATGTACTCACACATCATACATAACAATCTCTTTTTTTGCTTTCTTCTTTATTGTGTTTTGGGGTCGTACTTCTGTATCCAGGATAAGCTGAAGTTTACCTAGAAATCCACTGTTGGCAAGCATGTAACCGTATTAATCTGGAATCATGGTCCTCTAGAGAAATAGAACCAATAGGATAATTTCCACAGCATCATGACTAAGAGGTTTATTATGAAGTATTGGCTCATGTAATTATGGAATCTGAAAAATTCCAAAGCCCTCAGGATGGGTCATTAAACTGGAAATGCAAGAGAGTTAATGGCTCAGTTCCAGTCCAGGTCTGTTGTCCTGACGACTAAGATCATTAATGAAGTTCCAGCTTAACAACTACTAGGGCTCAGATTTAGGAGGACACAATTTTTTTCAGTCAAAGGCCAAAGGCATGCTAAAAGATGATGACAGATTTTGAAAGTCATCATGCAAAATAATGTATGATGTCAGCTGTGGCTGTGGCAGTAGCTTTTCAATAGTAGTTCTTTTCTGGAAAATAGAGTTCTATTATAGACGACAGTAGGATAAAATATTGATATTATGCCCTTAGACAAATGCAAAAGACAAGAATACTCAAGAAGAGGAACCCAAAGCTATGTTTAGGTTACCTGAAAGATCAACTGAGTTTTGACAGCTGTATCAAACCAATACTGTTGTACTAAATCAACTGTAAACAATAGATGAACCTTTCATTTCTGCGTAGGCTCTAGGCATAAATATGAGATGGTTTTTAGTACTACAGAGGTGTGTGAGTATATATGTATGTGCATGTAAATCAAAGCCCTTATAGGCAGATGAGAAAAACAAAATGTGAAATAGAAGATTCTCTACTTTAAGACAGTATCATCAATAACAACATTTTTGGGAGGAAAAGTACAGAATTCTAAATGGCAGGTAAAGAATATGCCTAACTTTGTAAAATATACTGTCTATAATTAACACTTTTCAAGAGAAGCTGAACAGTTAAAAGTCAAAACAAACAAAAGTCTCAGAAGGCTGTAGATATGGATAACTAAGTGTGATTCCTAAGACTTATTTTTAAATTCCTAAACTGATACACAAAAGGGCTTTATCACAGTTTCCTCTATGTTTCCTGTTTTGTGGCATCAGACACTAAACACTCCCCACTGAATATTTCTCTTCTGAAAATAATTATGTATGGTGAAAATTTAGAATAACATAGTCAGATAGGTTACTGTTTTATTCGTATATGTCTCTCGTATTGATAAAATAGATACATTCATTTGTTTGTTTATTTGTTTAGCCAGACAGCTAGCTAGCTAGCTAGTACTGCAGCTCGAACTCGGGTCCTGGGTTGCTACCCCTTAGGTTTTCACTCAAGACTGGTGACTCTACCACTTGAGACACAGTTCCACTTCTGGCTTTGTAGTGGTTCCTTGGAGACGACTCTTACGAACTTTCCTGCTTGGGTTGGCTTCAGGCCAAAACCCCCAGAATTTAGTCCCCTGAGTAGCTAGGATTATAGGCTTGAACTACTGGTCACATGGACCTAGCACAGAAATCTCCAATTTACAGATGGAAAAATGGAGGCACAATTCAAGAGGAAGACTTTTCTGGTAAGTCAGACTAACTAGGTGGCAGACTTGGGATAAGATTGTGCTTTTTTGTTATACCACAGCAAAAAAAAATATATCCCCTATGGCTTTCTTATGATTATTGCAAAGCTTTGAAGCCTTATTAAATTTACTTATGAGGAAAATGATATGTAAGTTTTCCCCTTTCCTGTTTTCCATGGACCAAACAACTCTATTACATTTAGGTAAAAAGAACTGCCATTTCATGGCTGTGTGGCACCTTCCTATCCTGCCCTGCCTGAGATGATAGCTTGATCCATTTGCTTGGCTCTTCTCTCCTATTGCTTACCCAATGAAGAACACATTACTCTCATCCTGCTCACCCCGTGCTATCTCACGGCACAGCTGTTGTGGAGTCCCTTCCAAACTCAACCATTAAGGAGTCTTACCAACGGTGGAGCCCAGGGACAGCAGCGGTGCCAGACACTTGCCCTCTAATAACATCCATTTCTGCCTTTCCAGCTAATTCCAGAAAAAACAGCCTGTCAGCCCAGGTTTCATGGCCTATAACTCTTCCTTTATTGTCACGTTCCCTCCTCCTCTTATGAGGCAGCTTGTGAGCCAACCCCCAAACATAACCCATGGAGCAAAAGATTAGCCATGGCTTGAAGTCAGCCTCCTTATCAAATGAGCCCATAGAGTTTGAGCAAAAGCAAGCCTCAAGAAAGACAAATCTGCTTTGGCAACTGGGCCACTAGTCAAGATGCCTCTGGGACGAATGCCTAGTATCAGAGACTAAAAATGGCAAAATCTTCCAGATACTTCTTAGCACAGCAATTTAATTCTACGTCCTTTTCCTTAGAAAAGTAATAGGAAGTGATTATCACTGGGATTTGAGGATCAGGCTATTGATTTGGGAGTGGGAAATGGATGATGAAAATGTCTCATACATATTTAAATGTTTGTTTAAAGAGCACACTTAATCCTATGACACGTGTCTAAGTATATATAAATATGTGTCATAGAAATGAGTATTCTCTATTGAACAAAATTCAATACACAGGGAAGGGGAAATGCAGAAAGAGAGGGAGGAAGGGTGAACAAATGCAATAATGCTGTTCAGTATACACAATATGGAAAATGACCTATGTAACTTATGGGTAGAGATGGGAGGGGGAAACTGATAGAAAGCAAAGGAAGAGATGACATTGTGTGAAAATCAAAATGTACTCATTATCTGATTTATGAAATGGTAACCTCTCTATACAACACAGTGATATAAAAAATAAAATATTTTAAAATAGAGATAGAGATAGAATGATAGATAGATGGATGCATGGATAGATAAATGACTTAAGTCACACATAAATCTAAAAAATGAGTTGTGGAAGTAGGCATCATTATCTCTCAATTTATAGATAGAGAAACTTGCTTTTAGAAAATATGAATAATTTGGGGCTGGGAATATGGCCTAGTGGTAGAGTGCTTGCCTCACATACATGAAGCCCTGGGTTCAATTCCTCAGCACCACATATATGGAAAAAGCCTGAAGTGGTGCTGTGGCTCAAGTGGCAGAGTGCTAGCCTTGAGCACAAAGAAGCCAGGGACAGTACTCTGCCCCTGAGTTCCAGCCCCAGGACTGGTTAAAAAAAAAAGAAAGAAAAGAAAATATTAATAATTTGTGTTAGGTAACACAACAAGAAAGCATAGAGTGATAACTTGAACCATCATTTCTGGATGAAACCACATAAATATTACTTTAAAAATATGTGTATTTTTCATAAGATATATATCACTTCTCATGCAATAGTAGTTACTTTTAGAAATCAAAATAACCACATGTCTCAGAATAGTTATCATTGCAGTAATAAGAAAATTGAGCTTCACACATAAATTTTGGTGCATCACATTGTCCTGACATCCCTGGATCTCTGAGCCAAGACCCAAACATATCTGCCCAACATATAAGCAATTGTTTTTGTCATTCTAGAAACCCAGAAGTTGTACCAAGAACAACAAAAAAATTAAGGAAAGCCTAAGCTTATCATATTGACTTCATGTCTGAACTTCAGACTTCAGTTCTGGACTGAATGTACTTACTATGGAAGAGGATCATTAGACAATAACAAAAATGTACTCAGTGTTGAGAAATAGCAAGAAGAGGAAACTCTCAAGATGGGGTAATGCATAGGAAACAAATGCACCCTGGGTTCACTTAACTTGCTTTACAGAACACACTTAGCATTATCAAGTAAAGATGTTTCTCTTAGAGCTAAGTTTAAGGAAAGACCACACTCGTGTCAACATGAAGTTCATTTGTCTCAATCAGCAGACGGAAGATGAGTTAAACAGAAAACATTTAAAATATGGAAATAGCTGTTTTCATCTATACCTTAGACCATGTTAGCTTGCAATCAGCCTATTACCATCCATTAGCGTACTGATTACCCAAGCCATAGCAACACCATAAAACTGACACCTTCTGAAGAATTGGATTCTTGCAGCATTTCAAAATATGCAGAGACCACTGTGGGACAACAGAACCTGCTCCTGTGGCTCTTTCCTTTGTATTACTGCCACAAACATGCAGCCAACCCTGCATAGCAGGTCCATCAAAAGCCCACATCTTGTGCTTCAGATGGAGTTTAAAGAGTCTCCTTACCAACTGCGATGCCCTGAGTTCAAACCCTGGTTCCAAACAACAGCAAAAAACAAATAACAAAAAAGCAAGAGGCACTGTTCTACTTGCATTACATTCTCACAGTCACCCTGTAAGCTAATACTAACATGATCCCTTGAATGAAATGATGAGAATTTAATTAATTGGCCTAGTTCATATGGCTATAACATTACTGAGCTGGCATTTGAACTCATGCAGTCTAGCTCCAGAGCACATTCTTGTATCCAAGACAATATGTTCCATTCCGATTATTTTCAAATTATCTGTGGTCAGAATACATTTTGTTTTGCATTAATTTAAAATATGTGGTGAGCAAATACTTCCATACAATATACTGAAAGGCAGTTAATAGAAAAATGGAATTAAAAAGATTCCCTAATACAGCTCCAACTATTAATTTATTATTAGGTTCAACACGCATAAAATTAGTCTGTTAATTGCTACATTTTCAAATGCTTTCCCAGTACCTGCTCTCACTTCCTCTGTATGCTGTGACTCACCTGAGCCCTCTGGGGAAACACACTGACTGGCACTATCCCAGGCTTAGAAGGGCTTAGCACAGAGTTTGTCAATGAAACCAGGCTAGTGTAAGGCTCTGTGATCAGGCCAATGCTGGTATCGTGATGCTCTGAGCCCGTGTTTCCAATCAGTTGAATTAACCTATCTATCCTAATCAAGAACTTTAGCAAATGGGGGAAAGTGAAGAATGGAAATCAAAGTTCACTGCATGCCACTGAATGTTTACTACTGCATCTTCTTATAAACCCAACTCTCTCTCTCTCTCTCTCTCTCTCTCTCTCTCTCTCTCTCTCTCTCTCTCTCTCGACATTCCCTTGTCTTACTTACAGGTGATATGCTACCATTTGAGCCACACCTCAAGACGACTAGCTATTGTTGGTTATTTTGATGATGATATCTTGCAGAATTTTCTTCATACGGTTGGCTTTGAACTGTGCTCTCCAATTCTCAACATTCTTTTTTTTTTCCTTTTTGCCAGTCCTGAGGCTTGAACTCAGGGGCAGAGGACTGTCCCTGGCTTCTTTTTGTTCAAGGCTAGCACTCTACCACTTGAGCCACTCCACTTCTGGCTTTTTCTATATATGTAGTGATGAGGAATCGAACCCAGGGCTTAATATACACGTGGCAAGCACTCTACCAACAGGCCATATTCCCAGCACTCAAAATTCTTTTTTGCCAGGATTACAGGCATGTGTCCCGAAATTTTATATGACTTAAAGAACTCAATTCTTTACCCCATTATGTTTTTTATGTTAATATGAATTTATTTTTTCCTTTTTTTTTTTTGTTGGTCATGAGTATTGAACTCTGGGCCCGGGTGCTATCCCCAACCTCTTCAGCTCAACGCTAGTACTTTACCACATGAGCCACAGTGCCACTTCCGGTTTTATGGTGGTTAATTGGCAATAAGAGTCTTACAGACTTTCCTACCTGGACTGGTATTGAACCGTGATCCTCAGATCTCAGTCTCCTGAGTTGGTAGGATTAGGTATTGAGCCACCGGTGCCCAGCTCTTTTTCCTTCTTTCTCCACATAACTCAATGATGGCATATTGCCTAAGTAATTGTAGATACACAATGAATGTTTGTAATTAAAAATATTTTTTCTAGTAAATAGTGAATGTATTCAATTTCCAAGTATGTAATGTTGTTTAACACTACATGGAAACTACATAAATCTGAAATGAAAATATGTTCCTTATCAGCAGGATAGGACTAAAGGAAAAAGGTATAGATTAAGAAGTTAAAAATGCACTGCTCTGATATATTATTTAAGTTAAATGCACTTACAGCAATAGCACGTACTAACAGATACAGCTGACCTTCACATTGCTTCTTAAAAGCAAGAGGTAAGGGGGAAGGGAAAGAAGGAGGGGGGAGGGGGGAATGAGGGACGAGGTAACAAACAGTACAAGAAATATATCCAGTGCCTAATGTATGAAGCTGTAACCTCTCTGTAATTCAGTTTGATAATAAAAAATATATATTTAAAATAAAGCAAGAGGTAAATTCCCATGTAAAAGATGAATAACTTCCATTGTCAAATGCTAGTATGAAGCTAAAGGAATTCTGAACAAACCTTGGTAAGCTAACCTTTATCTTCCTATTCACTTCTTCATCTAATTAATTACCTTAACCCAAGCCCCCGTACTTTGTTATTTTCTCAGTTTTCAACTTCTTGTACAACTCAGTATATAAATGATAGAAAATTTGTCTTGAATACAGTTGTATGCTTTTCTTCTGTTAATTTATGTGATGTCAGTTTAATTAATAGGCCTGGCCAGGAACCCGAGAGGATAGAGGTAGAATGTTACCTTCTCTAAATAGACAACCATCAAAAGGGTTGACTTATTTAAGCAAAGCAGGGGAGATTAAGAAAGAGTTAAGCCCAAAAGTGTTTACCAGTTTGCTTTATTAAAAAAAATTTCAAATATTTTAATATCCAAGCTGTAAACTTAATGTTCTTGTTATTATAACTCGAAGGCTTTAAGTACTGCATGATTGCTCACACAATAAAGACTGTCTTCATAATAAAGTTTTGTATAAATGTCTTTAAATCAAGAGTGCTAAGATGCACGTTATTCTTTAAAAGTGTAATTAGTCATTATTTTCCTAACATTTCATAAATATGAGTCATGCATAATAAGAGCATGCAGTTTGTCACATAAAGAGATCAATAAATCAATCTTAGCTCCCACCAAATACTGAGACATTTGGTGTGTGATACTGGGTAGAGATGGAAAGTCAGTTAAAAAAAATAGAATATAAAATGTAGTTGTACTCAAATAACATAGTTGAAGCAGCTGTCGTTTTTGCTCTCCATTCCAAGGTGTCTGAGCCCCTGGTCCCTTGGGCTTGGCAGCTTTCAGGAGCTCTTGCAAGTGACTAGAGCCCACCAGTGTCTTGTTGGCTCCTTTCAAGCCTTCATTTTGCCAACCTCATTTCTCTCCTGATCACTCCCCAGAGCTCGTCTCTTGCCCTCTTTGCAATACTGCCATGGGGACAGGGGGCATTGTCATTTCTTCCATGCTAGCAGATCATTCCACTCTACTAATGATAGAGGTCAAAAGCCAGCAAGATCAGACAAAGAGAGAGCTTTAATAAATGCATTTTAATGTGAGAACTGGTGGCTCACGCCTGTAATCCTAGCTACTCAGGAGGCTGAGATCTGAGGATCTCAGTTTGAAGCCAGCCAGGTAGTAAAGTCCATTAACTACCCAAACAGCCAGAAGTGGAGCTGTGGCTCAAGTGGTAGAGTGCTAGCTAACCTTGAATTAAAAGCCCAGGAATGGAATTGTATCTTATTGGAACTACTATTGTAACACAGGCACAGTTTTCTTTTAAACTGCTATTATTGAAGATAAAACCATTCTCAGAGATGCAAGTGATATGCAAATAAGTGCCTTCCAAACCAACCCCTAAATAACAAGACCAAAATATAGACAACAATGTGATATATACAATGTCCAATATCAAGTGAAAATGTTCCCAGATTTGACAAAAAGCAGCAAACTTTGACCCAGAGTTAGGAGCAAAATCAATTAGTAGAATCCCATTCAAAAACCTTAGAGATATGGTCAGACATGGCTCATACCAGTAATCCTAGCTACTCAGGAGGCTGAGATCTGAGGATGGCAGTTTAAAGTCAACCTGAGCAGGAAAGTCCTCTTGAGAGACTGTCTCCAATAAACCATTCAAAAACAGGAAGTAGTGCTGTGGCTCAAGTGGTAGAGCACTAACTATTCTTGACCACAAAGAAGCTCAGTGAAAGAGCCCAGGCCCTGAGTCCAAGCACCACAGTGGGCCAAAAAATAAAAAGTAAAACCATAGAGAAAATGTAATGTTTGTAAAGAAAGAAACAGTAAAAATATAGAGCTGAAAATTATATAGGACATTTATATAACATATATAATACAGAAAATATATAACATCTATTATCAAGGTGTTATGTTATATATGATATATATGTTTATATGTGTCCATGCATATGGACATATTCATCAGAGAGTTGAGTTGTGAACACTCAAACACACAAAATCCACCATAAAAACCTAGTGAAAGCAAACAAGGAAAGAGGAATCCAGACTGGCATTCTTTTACATCCTTTAGTTTACAAAACACAGATAAGATTCAGCATCATCAGTTATCTTGGTACTGACACATAACACCAAGAGTACTCTATTGGATACGGAGTTCAAAAGATGGTTTGGGTTTTTTTGCTTAGAAAAAGTGAAGAGTTCCTACAGTTACCATTTAGCCACTATCTTCAATCAGTCTATGACTCTGGTACACTCTCCAGATTGTTTAAGCCTCAGCGAAGAACCCAGAGAAGGCCCACATCTTCAAGAAAGGCATCATTCCACTGGGAAAGATGCAGCTTAAGTAGCTGTAGCGAGAGTTGTCCTGGTCCAGGAATCCAAGGTGCCAGTATGTGGGTCACCAGCCCAAGAATGCAGAGTCCCAGGGAACAGAGGCTGCTATGTGTTCAGGCAGGCCAAATCAGGAGGGAAACCGCCCCACAAGTAAACTCAACTGCACTGTAGAATAATCTCCCTGCATCACAATTCTCATGTTTTCTACTACCTCGCACCTTTGGTAGAGGGTTTTGTTTAGCCTTTCTCAGTCAATGACATTCCATGGTTGAAATGTCTCATTCTCTAAGGGAACCTTTCCTGCAAGTTTTAGTGCACACTGGGGTAATTCACCAAAGCTTGGATCTCAAGTGCCAGCCGTGTGCTAACTATCGAGCAAGTACTCCCAAGGCAGAAAAGAATAACTTTGGAATGCTCACTCTCAACACCCCTGCCCTACTGGAAGTAGCAGACCAAAGTCCACTGCCCCACAACAACTTCTCAAACGCTGGAAAGACTGGAAATGTTAGAGATGCTAACAACACCTGCCTTGTTGAATTTGTTTATCTATCTTTACATACATTTTCCTGTAAGAGATCGAATTACTGTGTGGTCTAGGGTTTGTTAACAGTTTACTTTTCCCCACTCAACAGGAAAATGGAATGTCTATGCTGAAATGGCTGATAATCTACCTTTCACAGAGAAAGCAAGGGACAGAGGTTTGCAAAGCAGCCATTTTCCTGGGCACTCATAAGTCTGTTTCTGAAAAGTAAGTTTCTGCCTTATTTCCTAGTTTCTTCAATGTGTTGTTCTTTCTCTTTAAACTTCCACCCTTTAGGGTCCAAGGGAGAGGTCTTTTTAAGACCCTTATCTTCACCTCAAATTTCATGGTTTATCTCTTCTTCCATAACTATTAAAGCTAACTGCATTCAGAAACTTGCAGGAATAACATTTGTGCCCAAATCAGTTCGGTGTGCTCCTTGCACAACAGCATAATTAAAAGCCTAATACATTTTTTTGAGATGCCTGAAGGGTCTCTCAGGATGACCAGAATCCAATCCAAATGTAGTTGTATCACAGGATAAAAGGTGGTCATGAAGGATATCGTTGGTCTGCCCATGAAGTTTAAGTGGAATTATCTATCTTTTATTCTACAATTGCATTGTTTTCTAAAGATCAGTTATACTTTCTACAGTCAAATATTTCCTAAAGTCTCAACATGTTTACAGAAGTGATTGTCCATAATTTATTCCAAACATTTTATGAGACATTTTGATAAGTATTAATAGTAGCTGAGAGACTTCACTGCCATCGCCAAATTCTAAACACATACAGGTGTGCATGCCTGGAAGGACACAGGACCCACTCCATCTATACTAAAAGCCAAACCTCTCTTTCCACATTTACAAATGTCAAAAGAATTTTTTTTCTCATTTCTGAAGAGAACTGGTATTTGTGCTAAGATTTCCAGATATCACTGATAAATGAGTATCACTCAAAGAGCTCCATTTTTAAGTAAGAGGAATGACCACAAAATATTAACCATTTGCAACAAGATGTAAATGGCTCATAGGAATCATGTAGACAAAATGTTAGTAGTTCAGGGAGAGAGCACATCCGTTTGGACAAATCAGATCAAAAAGGGTAGTAACATGGATTTTTGAAAGGAGCTTTGAAATACAGTGTAATTATGTTGCAAAATAAAAGGCTGAAAGGTTGACTGGAGACAGCAAAGGGACCGGCAGTAAAAGTGCAAAGCACATATTAAGATGTTTTTCATGCTGGGCACTGGTGACTCACACTCGTAATCCTAGCTACTCAGGAGGCTGAGATCTGAGGATCACAGCTCAAAGTCAGCCAGGGCACGAAAGTCCATGAGACTCCTATCTCCAGTTAACCACCAGAAAACCAAGAGTGGTGCTGTGGCTCACATGGTAGAGTACTAGTCTCGAGCTGAAGTGCCCAGGCCCAGAGTTCAAGCCCCACAACCAATAGGGAAAACAAAAAAAAAAAAAAAAGGAAAAGATGCTTTCACCATTCCGTATATTTGTGATAACAAAAAGAACAGTATCCTCTTGGTTAATGTAGTGAAAACTGTTGCCTCTTCTCAACTTTGCTCAGTTATTGGATTATTTACTCAGTGAATAAAAGTGTGTTGGTTATATAGTGTGGGTGTTGGTGTGTTTGCATGTGTGTGCACATGGGAATGTGCTCCAGTCTTTCATGTTACTAGTATAAATCTGACCTTGTCTGTGAAGCATTCTTGGCAGTGTTTTGCCCTTTCTCTGATCATCTCTATCTTGATATTTTCTTTTTTCTTGCACCACCATTGTCATTCCTGCTTATGGATTCTCCATGAATTTAAGGATCAACATCTTCCTGGCTTTCTCCCAAAGCTTTCATTCCTTTGCCCCTAACACATTGCCATTCTAACCTGCAATATACTTACATTGCAGTTAAACTTTATAAATCAATGCAACAGTACTTAAGCCTTTGGAATGTGCTCATTGGGGCTATAGTAATTTCTTTGGTAGGGATTAGAAAAACATTTCTTAGCCAGGTAGTGGTGGTTCACACCTGTAATCATGTCTACTCAGGAGGCTGAGATCTGCAAGACTATGATTTGAAGCCATCCCAGGAAGAAAAAAATAAATGAGACTTTATCTCCAATTAATTAACAAAAAGAGGGGCTGGAGGGGTTCAAATGGTAGAACCCCAGTTAAGCAAGAAAACTAAATGAATGTGAAGCCTTGACTTCAAGCCTTGATATGGGCAAAATGAAAAAAAAATTATTATATAAAACAACCAATATGTTTATATAAGCACATAAGTCTTCCATACATAACCCCAAATTCTTGTGCTGACTCTCATATTCAAAATCTAGAGTGAAAATAAGATTGAAAAATTCAGAGGTTTTTTTTTATTAGAAATGTAAGCAGAAGTATAGTTTATAATTATTTCCCACCTTATTCCCAATTCTCTAATCTATGGCAATATAATAGGGACACATTAGGAATCCTTTCCGAATAAACCGTGGCAGGGTTTGAAATTGATGCCAAGTCTGCCCTCTACCACAGCTGTGCTTTTTTTGCATGCCTAAACAAAAGGAAATCAATGTCTGATTCATCTCTACACGGCCTCTGCTACAACCTGAACTTAAGCATTAATTAGTCACGACAATGGAGGTACATCACAATTGTTGAAAAATCTAGAAAGCATAGCAACGACTTGGAGGAATTCTGTGGCTCTCCACTGCTCTTTCCTCCATCCGTGCAGCCACCAACCCCACGCCTGTCAACGTCCTTCTCACGCCCTGGCCTCTTCCATTTGTCCTTTTACCAGGCTTCTCCACCTTCATTCTTTGCCAGACATTTAGCACGAGCGCCTCACAAAGAAAACTAGTTTAAGGGAAAAGGGGATAAGTGCTGCCATTTCATAAAGGTAGTTGTTTTCCGCACTTAGTTAAAAAAAATTAATTTTCTCTCTGCACCCACATCAGTACTGGCTGCTTCAGCTGATAAGCTCCTTGGGAACAGGGACCATGTTTTTCTTAATTAGGTACAGCTTCTTTTTTCCAAAAGCCTTTCATCCTGGACCAAAGTCTCAAGGTCCCTATAGGTGCTCAATAAATATTAAACACGGGCAGTCATTGTCTAATGGCATTTGCTAAGCATGTCTTTCACAAGCAGCTGTTTAAAGAGAAGTTCAACAGTCAAAGTTCTGCCGGCTAGGAGTTGATACTACAAAATAGACAACATTCATGCGGTTTTGCACTATACTGATAAAATTAATGAAATGCTTTATGTTGTGTTCAAATGGATAGAGAATTTACACGATGTTGTTAAGGAATTATTCACATGTTAGTTATTCATTTATGTATTGTACCAATTATGGAGCTTGAACTCAGGGTTTGAGTGCTGTCCCTAAGATTTTTTCCCCAAGGCTAGCACTCTACCACTGAGACACAGCTCCACTTCTGACTTTTTGGTGGTTAATTGGAGATAAGTGTCTCACAGCCTTTCCTGCCAACTCTGGCTTTGATCTTTAGATCCCAGCCTCCCGAGTAGGTAGGATAACACATACAACATATGCTCAACACATATGATTCTTAAGGTAGAGCTGATGGTATTTTCTGGAGAGAAAGAGAGAGACAGAGACAGAGGAAGACACTTAGAAATAGGGAAGGGGGGGTATATATATAGAGAGAGAGGAAACCATAAATTATGAAAGATAATGCCAAGTTGAGGTTTGTTTGTTTTTTTTTTTTTTGCCCAAGGGAGTTAGAAGAATCCATTTTTCCCTGAAATGAGAAAGTCTGAGGAAGCAGCAGACTTTGAAAACATCAGGCTCAATGTGGCATGCTTATTATACAGCAAAGAGAGGACACCAGATAGATTTGTGACTATGTGAGTCTAGAGTTCAGAGAAGAGATCCAGAGGAGCAAGCACTACGGCCTCAGCTCTCAAAGGCACACAGAACATTTAAAGACATGAGGCTGAGGAGGAGGCCTCGATGAAGTCAATGTTAAGAACACACGTGGTTAAATGACAAAGTACATGGACTTCCAAAGCCTCAGTCTCCTTAACTGGCAGAGGATGTCCATGTATTTAACATATTATAATACAATCTATTTTTTTAAGTCTTGACAGATTGTTATCATAGTAACCCATAAAGATATGATTTCCTGTTCATAGAATTTCTTTTGAGGGGGGCAGAAATTGCAAAACATAAACTTTTTAAATAAACAAACATTTTAGATAGTATTCGTGCATTTGTGTGTTTGGGGGTGGGGTGCACACGCATGCGTTTAGGTAGGTATTTGAACTTAAATTCAGGCTCTGGACAGCGTCCCTGAACTTTTTGGCTCAAAGCTAGCCCTCTACCAATTGAGCCACAGCTCCACTTCTGGCTTTTGGTAGTTAGTCGGGGATAAGAGTCTCCTGATGTTCTTGGTAGGGCTGTCTTTGAAGCATGATCATCATGTCTCAGCCCACTGAGTAGCTGGGATTACAGGTGTGAGTCTTTTATATAGTCTTTTTAACTTTTTTTGTGCCAGTCCTAGGGCTGGAACTCAGGGCCTGGGTACTGTCCTCAAACTTTTGTGCTCAAAGCTACTGCTCTCCCACTTGAGGGACAGCACACTTCTGGCTTTTTGGTGCTTAATTAGATGTCTCATGGACTTTCTTGCCCAGGCTGACTTCACACTGAGATCCTCACATCTCAGCCTCCTGAGTAGCTGGGATTATAGTGGTGAGCCACTGACACCTGGCCTATGTAGTACTTTTAAATAAGGTTCTCCCCTAACACAAAGGGAGATAAAATTACAGAGTGAACACCCAATATTACAAAAAGCCTGCATTGCATATGGAAGGCTGGGAAAACGAATGGAGAAATTGTAGCCAACACATCACCCTGAATTACTAAAGCATCTCTGTGGAATATTGTTCTTATTTCAGTCAGGCCATCTCTCTGGAGATATTCACTTAATTAAAAACTATCTTAGTTAAGTAACTGGCTGAAGATCCTGGGAATGAGAGCGATGAGGTTCAGGTTCTTTCTTTACACACGTGGTACAAATGTGTATATACCTAGTGCTCCCTTATTTATATACATGGAGGTTTTTACTCATGATAGTAAGCAGCCCCTCTGAAAGATGTTCAAAGAAAGCATTTGTAACTACAACCTGAATTTCCCACACTGACTCTTTTGAGTTATTTTAGATAAAATCATTTTCTAGGAACATGTCAGATTTCCTTCATGGCGATCATTTTGCTTTCTTCATTTTTCTCTGAAACCAAATTGGGAACAACTTTTATAGATGAAGTTGGTAAGTTCCTTTGGGAAAGGCTTGCACACAGAAGTGTGAGCTCATGCCATGTTCATCAAGGTGACCAGTACCGGCCAGATACATCTGCATTTCCTAAGATAAAAGCAAATAACAGTGTTCTTTCAAACTGATTTTACTTTCATATGAAGACATTAAAAACTACAGTAAAATCAATATCAGTTAGAAAGCAGTAGTGTATGCTAGAATAAACATAAAATTTATAGAAAAAAATTAAGAAAATTTCCTACTTACTCTCTAATGTACTATGTACTTCACTAAGCTAGTTGAACTTCAGTACGAGTAGTGTCCCAGCTGGACTTCAAAAAATTGTTGGCAAGCTTAGGTAAAGCAATGAAAGTATTCTATAAGGAATACACAGTGGGAGAAAAATGAGGGACTGGGTAACAAATACGACAAGAAATGTACTCACTACCTTACCTACATAACTGTAACCCCTCTGTACATCACCTTGACAATAAAATTAAATTAAAAAAAAGAATAGGGAGTCAGTATATTACTTCTCAATAACATTTTTCATTATAATTGTAAGAGCCTCAAGATGACAATATTTTAACATCTATGGGGAAAATGGATGGTGAACCATTAAGTGGTATATTGTGATAAAAAATTTGTTGATGGTTACTTTTTTATTTAGATTAAGATGAAAATCATCCATTTAAGTAATTATCACCTTACTGTAATATTTGGATTAGCCTTAGTTTTACATTTAGATTTCTAAATTTAGCTTACAGCAAAGGTCATTATACATACACCGAGGAAGAAAGAAACATGTGTTACTGTCATGCATTCATGATATAACAGTATATTTGAAACAGCACACACAAGTAAACAAACTTTTGTGTCCTTATCCCTGAGGCCCACTCAGAGCGAGGGGCCATCCCATACCATGAAGCCATGAAATGCTGTAGTATCAGATGCACACTGGTAGATATCACAGAATTTCCAAAGCCCAGAAAGATGAAAGGCAGTCACGACTCATGAAAACGTGTTATACAACTGCTGAACATTGTCAAATGCTTTTCAGCTGACTTACAAAAGGGTCTGTTTAAAGGAAAAGGTATTTAATTCAATCAAGGCTGAAACAAAACTAATTTGACACCAAGTCTCAGAGAATCCGTCAGGACGAAAGGTTGCCTAGCAGTCAAGGACCTAAGCAAAGCACTCTGGGGGCACTGTACTTTTCTATGGGAACCCAATGTGCTGAAAAAGTTTGATTTGAAATACAATGCTTCAACTTGAAACGCTGGCTGGTACCACTGCAGAGCTCACCTTGGCTGTTGTTGGACATTGTCCCCGTGTTTTCCTTTTCTGTAAGCATCTCCACCGCATGTTAACTTCACTGGCTTGAAGTGTACCTGTCATCTCTCCTCTAGGGGGACATAGAAATGGCCATCACACCCTCCTCTTCGGTCCCAGGGTACTACTGGCTTCTATTTGTTCTTCTCTTTCCTTAGAACACTTTCTCTCTTCACTCCTTTTGCAGACTATAATATTGCACACTTTGTTCATTTTTCTCTTGTTAACCATGAGAACCTCCTTCAATTTCATAAAGGGGTCTACCCTTCAAGTAGAGACACAAAGCTCTGAAATAATTGTTATTCCCTGGGGCATGCTGCAGAAATTGAGAAGTCAGTTTCATTTTTCCTTTGAACAGTACTGGACTTAATCTCTGGGTTTTACCCCAGCCATGGCTTTTTGTTGGTTAATTGGAGTTGAGTCTCTCAGATTTTCCATGCTGGTGTTGAACTTCAGTCCTCAGATCTCAGCTTCCTAAATAGCAAGGATTATAGACAAAAGCAACTGGCACCTGACCTCAATTCATTTCTTAAAATAACTTCTTTTTTCTGCCTAGATCTTGGTATAGCATTGACACCTCTAGCGGCAGTTGTGTAACTACTAACTGTGTTAATCATGCTGCAAGGTGACCGAGGGGTTCTATTGCCTGAGAGTTCCCTGTTGCACTGTCCCCTCTCACGTGGTGTAAGTGTGGTCTGTGTGATCAACACAATATGGGAAAATGATGGGGTATCACCTCTGAGATTTCAAAGGACATCCTGTGCAACCTCCAATGTTGGTTTCTCTTCGTTTTTTCAGGAGGAACCCAGCATGGGAGCAGTCTGTGAAGAGGCCCATGGGGTGGAATTTCAGATGTTTTCACCAAGAGTCCTGTGTCTAAGTGAAGGTAAAGGGTCTTATCCTATGCCAACCTCACTGCCGCTATCCTAGAAACACACACACACACACACACACACACACACACACACACACACACACGTGTGGGCTCTATACAATTTATAGAGTTTATTTCAGGAAAACTTTTGATCATTTGGATTAAGTATGGAACAAGGGATGCAAAGGAATTCACCAAGAATGAGAATGGCAAAAAAAAAAAAAAAAAAGCAATGGTCTATTTACCTTCCAAGGGGGAAAAAATGGGCCAGAAATCAGAGAGATGAGCAGCCCTGTGGGCTAACTGGACTGATCTTTTGAGCGCTTTTGTAGAGGGGTGGATGTGTAGAGATGGGGACGGGGTGGTGTTGGTGTGGTGAAAGGGTGGTCATTGGTCCATTTGGCAGAAGGCAAGGTGTTCATCCCTGATGAGTCCAGCATGGCAGCCAGGGTGAGATTCTGCCTGGAGACAAGACTTCAAAGTTCCTGGGCAGAATGATTTTCTTGGAATAGAATAACTGACTAGAAAACTGAATAGAAAAGGAAAGCTAGGATATGCATGAGCCTGATGGAGCTGACAGGTGAATGTTGATAGAGCTGAGATAAAAAAAATGAAGTTACTCCATTGGTTTTACAATTGGGCTTTTACTTCGATTTGTTTTTTTTTAAATAACAACTTCCCCAAACCTAGATAATATTCACGGAGAGTTTTCTGGAAGTGCATTATAATAAGTCCAGTGGTGCAGGTGTCTACATACAGGTGAGACTGCTGAAAATCACACAATGCTTCTCAAAGCATACTAAGGTGAACAGATGCTTATTAACCACCCTCACTTAGCAGTATGTGGAACAAAACACAAAGAGGGAGTGCAGATCTGTTTGCGCAGCAGAGGCTACAACAGCTAACAAAAGTTCATTTCTAGCTTGTGATTTTATTAGCTTCAAGTCCTATAATACCTAGGGAAATTTTTCTGGTGGACGGTTTCCTAATTTGAAAAGAAGCTGTCAGAATAATATGAATATCTTTAACTTGGAGTAAAAGGTCCCAGTGGCATTACCTATTGAGAATAGCAGGGTATTTACAGGAGTCTTAATGGCATGGAATTTTAAGCCAAAAAGAAACTATGTTCCTCTAAACTATTATACTCCCTTGAGAATTTCTACCTGGCTCCTGCTCTTCTTTTTTTTTGCCTAGTTTTTTAATTTATTTATTAATTGAAGACAAATTTTTTTTTGACAAGGTGTTGTGCAAAAAGGGTACAATTACATAGTAGGGCAGTGTGCCTGCTCTTCTTAACATAATACTTTGCCTCAACTTTCTCAGCATCAATTTCCGAAGGACATTTCCTTCATATCTCAACTTCCTTCAACAGTTCACAATGAAAACAGGACTCTGATGCCTTCAGTAGGGGATAATACCCATTATGTTAGGCTAGAATCACCGCTTCATCAACAATGGAACCAAGTCAGTTTGGCATCGGAGTTTCCATGTGAGGTAATCTCTGCTTGGACGCAGAGGAAGCTGGAGTTATTGCTGGACTCATGAATCCCCTGAAGGGCTTGTGCATCTCCTCGGGTACATTCTTATTCCATCTACCCCTTCTCCAATGGAAATAACAGTATGTTAGACCTTGAAAAATAATCACACAACAACGCATGCCCATAGATAACATAGGCACAGACATAGATAAATGTCATGGGATTAAAGAGATTGTAATCAAAAGAGGATTAAAGGTGCAAGTTTCTCCTTCCGTCCTTCCTTCCACCCCCCCTCAGAGAAATCTATTGAAAAGGGAGAATAAAACAAAATAATAAGTTTATGATAATACTACAAGAACAAATATTATTCCCAAATTCAATAGTGATTTCTGAAAGATATACATATATGTTATGATTTGAAGTCAACAGAGTTAAAGAAAGTACATACACAAATAGTTTCTAAAATAAGATGAGTCTTATTAGCAGGAACCTGTAATAAAACCTCAGTAGCAGAGTAGGAATTTGAAAAATGGGCTAAGGGATGATAGACTACTGTACTAATTAGATTTCATTTTGAAAGTACACACACTTAAAATATTTTGGGCTTACAAAAGCAGATATTAAATTCTTGTTATTTTATCTGCTATAGGAACTTTACTTCAGGTGTGATATGGATTCAGAGCCTCCACAAATGTCTAGACTAAAGACGCATATCCCAAGTGAAGTTTCACCATCAAAAGCTGAAGTGAAGACAGGCCAGCCCTGGCAGACAAGGTCACTGAACTCTATCTCTAAGCTAACCAGTAAAAAAACAGGGCTGGAGGCATGGCTTAAGTCATAGAGCCTAGCAAGCACAAGGTTCTGAGTTCAGAAACAAATACAAAGATTTTTAGTAGAAACATCGAGTATTTCCAAACCTCTCCTTGAAGTGCATTCGTCAGTGTTTCATAATCAAATTTACACTGGTGAAAAAAAGCATATGCTCATCCCTAGAGACTATGGCCTGATGGAATGTGTATGTAACTAAGTCCTTTGTAGTCACTGTCATTCACTTGGTTCAAAATGCTAAACAAATGAATACATGGTTTAATTAAGTAGCTAATTAATTAAATCACTTTATCCTCAGGGAAGCAATCCCAAGCTCCAGTTCAAACATGAACTTGGGCTTGAAGTCCAGACCCTTTCTATAGTTGCTTAATGGGTTCAGTTAGAAGGGTCCTTGGTCCAGCGACCTCTGTCATAGAGAACAAGCTACCTGCTCACACTTCCTAAAATTCCACCCCAGGTGGCTCAGAACTGATTTGGTGGGGGTTTTGTTCCTGAAAATGTCTCTCTTATCCTATTCCACTTCCTTCAGGAATTCTTTGTTCGGTCCTTTTGTTCCATAGCTCCATCTCAAAAAAGATATTAAGAAATAATCACCTTGGGAAAGATGAGAAGCCTCATTCTTATTTGACCTCCTGCCCGTCTAACTTTAGGTGCCTACTGCTCATAAAATTTAAGAAAAATTTTAGTCCATGTTATATTTGCAAAACTTTCATCCAAAATTTGAACTTTCATTTGATTCCTTATTTTTGCTTTACTTTTTTCCTCTTTCATTTCTTCCACTCTCTCTGTGAATACTCCCATTCACAACACTTTCCAAGATAGGACTCTGAGTTCATAAGTTTGCGTTTCTTAGACATCTGAAGGAATATGATAGGCTTTCCTTTTACCTTTTTGTAAGTCATTTGAATTAGTTGAAAGGATAGTCCACTTAAAATTAAAACCATGAGGTGGCCACATCAGACCCTGATTATATCTTTTTCTTGAGTTTGGCTTGATAGTAATCTCACCAGGCTTTGTTCACTCAAAGGTATTATCAGTCTTACCTCTGATTGGCAAGGAAACAGGGATACATTGGGAAAACCTGCCATTGCCAACATTTATGTATTACCTTTTTTCCCTTTCATTTACAAGTTCAAACAGAATAATCCCTTTTACTTGATTTTCTTCATGCTTCTATCACTGCCTTATATAACCTTCTCAAATATAACCAGAAATAACTAATCTACCAATATATTATCTCTCTCTACTACATGAAGGAATGGCATGAGTTTATGCATATGGTCACTTCTTTTAAGATATTAGATAAACATAACAATCAATGATTCTGTCATTGGAATATCATGTCTTGTTTGCCTAGGCTTCTATCAGTGTTTCTGAATCCACTTGCTCTAAAGGCAAATAGCATAACTTTTGGTTTTGAGTTTTGTTTTGTTCTTATTTAATTGGTGTTATCCAATTTCGGAGTGATTTCTATAGTAGTTAACTTTGCTGCATGTTGGCAAAGAGTCTTTGGGTCTCATTGCTTATGAAGATAAACATTTAGTTCATGCTCATTGATCTGCAGTAGCTTTGTAAGAGAAACAGGTCTGTCGTACATGTTTATTTTTAGGGACTTTACTAAAGAGCAATCATTACTTAGACACGCTCCTTTCTTGCTTGCTTGAGTCTAAGAATAAAGTATACACACCTCTATATATGTGGCACATCTTTGCAGTAGCTAACATGAAGCATGTGGCCAAGTGCAGCATTTTTTTTTGAGCAAGTAACGAAAATTACACATATGTGTGAAAGAATCATGCAACTTGCCTTGTTCAAGGCATTAATTAGTAACTGAGTTTGCAAAATGGTGCCATGTGGGCTGGGGATATGGCCTAGTGGCAAGAGTGCTTGCCTCGTATACATGAAGCCCTGGGTTCAATTCCCCAGCACCACATATACAGAAAATGGCCAGAAGTGGCGCTGTGGCTCAAGTGGCAGAGTGCTAGCCTTGAGCAAAAAGAAGCCAAGGACAGTGCTCAGGCCCTGAGTCCAAGCCCCAGGACTGGCCAAAAAAAAAAATGGTGCCATGTGCACTATTTTATCAGGAGCCTCCAGTATCTGTGCTCAGGACAGAACTGCATATCAAATTTACTTTTCCTGAATTTGGTAAGTTAGGAGTAATGACACAGGCGTTACTCAAAGAGGGTGCGACTGCTACAGAAATAAAGCAGCAGTGTCCTGCATCAATTGTTTCAGCCAAAAGGCACAGGGAATTCCTGTACCTACAAAACCGACTCTAGGCATACCACAAAACAGGATTCACTAACTGAACATGTTAAAGAAGGCTCACTCATTAAGGCAGATTTATATACATTAACAAAAACATAATATTTGAAAACCCTTTTGCTTTGGTTTTTAAGTAATTTTACAAAGGAGTTTCATTGCAATATATCAATTTATGAGTATAATGCATCCTGACCAATGTCACTCCCTCTATAACTCTCCAGTTTGAACTTTAAAAAAGGTTTGATGGGGAGAGGTTGGGGAGTGTAGTAGAGAGGAAGATAGTGATGGGAATAGAGCATAAGTATGTGTGGAGATATAACAATGAAATCCTTCCTTTCTCCATATGACTAATATAAGCCAATACAAAAACTGCACAATAATGTATACATGGTACTCACACACAAGTTCTCCACAGTAGCCAACATTTTTTTTTTATTATACTGAAACCAAATTAGCAGTCCTGTACCCATGGTTCATGCCTAGCAATTCTACCTGTTGAAGAGGCTGACACCTGGAGGAAGGGAAAAAGGGAAGGACAGAGTGGAATGAGTGAGGGAGATAGGAAAGAAGAGAAGGAAGAGGGAAAGAGAGAGAGGGGGAAGGAGGGAAGGAGGGGGGAGCGAGAAAAGGGAATTTTCACTAGGAAATTCTAAGCACTTAGCTAACATTGAATTCTCTCTTCTCTCCTCCCTGCCACTCCTCTTCCTTCCCCTTCTACCCTCCCTTCCTTGCTGCTCCTCTCCTTTCTCTTTTTTTAGGCTTACTCACTTTCTATCTTTCTATCCCTTTCTCTTGTGTTTCATGCAGGCACATCTGCGTTCATGCCCAGCTTTTGCTTCTGTAGTTGTCCCTAAACACTGTCTAAGTCTCTCTGAACTGGTAGTCATGTCTTTCTTCCTTCCACAGCTACCCATGCAAGTTTTCTTTTTTCTTTTTCTTTTTGCCAGTCCTGGGGCTTGGACTCAGGGCCTGGGCACTGTCCCTGGATTCTCTTTGCTCAAGGCTAGCACTCTGCCACTTGAGTCACAGCGCCATGTCTGGCCGTTTTCTGTATATGTGGTGCTGGGGAATTGAACCCAGGGCTTCATGCATATGAGGCAAGCACTCTTTGCCACTAGGCCATATCCCCAGCCCCACTTTGTATGTTTTATTACAGCTTTCACAGCAGAAGAGGAATACATGGTTTAGTGAAAGGAAAGGACTAGGTTTCCTAGCCTTCCAAGCAAAGAAGATCTAAATTTGAGCATGCATTTCTTAATTTATACTTAACTGTTTAATTAGCTTTATAATTATCTGGAACTGTTTCACAAGTTCACTTTCCTTTATATACGGAATGGGAATATGCCCCCTAAAAAGCACCAATGTTAGAAGACAACATATAGAAAATATCTGGTAGGTGAAAAGTTCTCTCTATGCATGTCTTATCTTTATCATTATTTTACTTTCAAAGAGTTATTGATATTCTACACAATCAGCTTGGTTGCGGAGAAGATTTGTGCAAGGAACAACACCTGTAGTGGCAGCTTGGTCAACAGAGAGATCCATAAGCAGAGTAATAGGCCAATGTGTTGCCTGGATGAATTATATTCAAATAACTTCACCAAATGTCCCAGAGAGCGGTTTATAAGGTTACAATGTCATTAAGATACTGTCCTGTGTAATAGAGCTGAGTGGAATTCAACCATGACATCTTGAGGCGAAACCCAAGCTGCCAGGGATGGCACAAAGCTGACGTGAATTCTGCCCTCCTTAACCTTCTCCTTGTCATACTTTTGCCAACTCAAGATGGCAGGCAAAGTTTCAGGGCAACCGATGCTTTGGGGAAGTGAACAAGTCTGGGAAATTTGAAACAATTTCTTCTTCCTCTAAGGAATAAACATACTCCCAGTTATCCTGAGGCCATATCAAGTATAATGCAATGAGAAGGTGGGTATAAGACCGACCATCCCTTCCTTGAAGACCTATTCTACCAAAATACTTGACTAAGATGCTAATCAGAGTAGCCATGTACTCTGTTGTGAGTAAACTGAGAAAAACTGTATTGCAAAAAAATCATGATTTGTAAATATAGCCTATCCTGCCATAAGTGGTGGGTAATTTACTCTTGGGGAAGAGGTGGGTTTTAAGCTCATCTCTACCCCTGGGACCTCCCTCTCCACACAGAGCACGTCTACCCAGACCTGACTCTAATGTGCCCTCTGCTTGTAAAGTAGACAAGAGCATGAGTGGGTGACAGATAGTAATCTGCTCAGCAGAATTTTTCTCATGTGGCCTTGAGTTTCCAAAGAATTAATCTCCTAATCATATCTTTTTTTCCTGTATACTCTTTAATTAGCCCTCCTGCCTCCTTCCTTTGCAAAGGTAATTAAGTTATATATGGAAGTGGGACATTTTCAGAATGGGACCTTTAAGAAACCAGGGCTCCAGTGCTAGAGATGATTAGATCCTAGTGGAAAGCCCTGTTGATTCCGGTTCATTGACTCCAGCAAGAGAGTATAACTACTATCATCTTTTGAAGAAAAATGTTTCCATCAAAGAGGGCCCATTCTTATAGAATATTGGATTATAGTAATGATACAAGAAGCCAAAGGAGGCTTCAGTGTAGCCTTCAGCTCTCTGAAATCATAGTTCATGGCAAAGGCTGTAGCTGAATCACTCCTAACAGCTCTCACTCCAATTTGGCCACAACCAGAGAATGTGCAGGGCTTTGGTTGTTCTGTAAAACTTTTTACTGAGAAGTCTCACATTTCTCAGTAACTAGGTCGTATATTTATTTTCTTTATTTGCACTCATTTGCGAACTGATTTGGTTTTCTGTGACTTCTGTAGGCAGAATATTTTCTAATGAGAAAAACTCTTGACATGTGATATCACAGCATCAGAGCATCAGTGAGATTCCTCTGCTCATTCACCCAAGTACTTAAACCTACTTATATTAAGTAAGTTTGCCTTTCCACAAAGTGGCTACCATGTTCCAGGCAGCATGGATACCTAAGAAAAGATTATTGATCACTGAAATTGACATTCTAGTTAAGCAGCACCATCTACCTAAGATTTCAAATGGAACAAAAGGTTTCATAATCTGTACTTATCCAGAAAGGTAGGTTCAGGTTACATGACAGAGTCATCATGGCAAAGGTAAATATCCAATTTCATTTAACTAGAAAGACTGCAAATATAAATTGTTTCAGTACATTCGCTCAAAATTGGTATTGGAGTAATGGAGTTGTTTCTGTGACTAAACCTAAGCTTATGCATCAGCAGGCTTTATAAGGGACTTGGGGAGGTGTTTTGAGACATTTAGAGAAACTAGCAAAATTAGCCTACACATCCATTAGCTGAGTATAAAGGGTGACTCTGGTGGGAAGTCAGAAGATCAGACTGCTAATGGGAGTGATGATGGTAACAGCTATGCTCATTAGATTTCAGGGACCTTCCTAGGAACTAAATCAGAAGCCACACTGACTCAGAATTCACTGGCAAGCACGCATCTATATACATTTGGTCCTTTTTCCTGAGACGGTAAGGGACCAAGTTTAAATGTCAAAGGCTACTTAATGTGGAAGAGTGTAGTTCAAGTCCATTCAGTTCTCTGACTGTGACTTGGTTGTCCCTGACAAAAACCAAATTTGCAGTGAGACTTGTGAGCAAAAAGCCAAGTAGAAAGGAAAAGGAGGACTTACAGCAGTCTATCAAGAGCAATGCAGTATACTGCAAGATCAGGGTCATTCAAAGGAAGCCAACAATTTTACACCACCACAATGAGAATCCTGTAGTAGGGGTACCAGAAATTGGCTAGAACTCCTTCATCTAAGGCTGAAATGTGCAAAAATTTTAGCAACGCAGAAAGGCTTCCGGAAGAGAGCTCTGGGCTGCCCTACTCACAGAGGGCTACTCAGGGAGTGGTTCCCAGCTTGACCATCCACACTCCCAGAGACAGCTTCAGACTAGGTTCTAAGGGTCCATTTTCAGATGATAGCAGACTTTTTACTATTGTCTATGTGTGGCTTTGCCTACTGAATGCGAGAATTACACCTGGAAAGCCTGGGAGGCTACGCAATGTATGGCAGAATGAGAGCACCTGCGGGCAGCAGCTGAAGTATGATGTGTGAAGTATGAAGATGTAGTGGACTCTGGGAGGCTCCAGATACTAGAAAGGTGGAATGTGGCCTATCTCACAAGGAAAGGCACAGAAAACGAGTGCTACAAACGGGGAGGGAAGACCACATAGGCTATAGCAGGCAAGTTCAAGAGAACAGAGCTGCCCGAGCCCTTTGGAACTTATATCACACTACCTCAGCCCTAGATGATGGTCATGACTCTATTGTATTACATGTTTATCCTGGAGCTGAGATATATATATATCTCAATAGCAAAGCACTTGCCTAGCAAAGGAAACATCCAGGGCTCCATCCCCAAGTACTAAAAAAGAAAAGGCCAAAAAAATAGTGTTTTCCCTGATATGTTTGTTTTCCTTTTATGCCACAATTCTTCATTAAAAAATGGTAATGTTTCACTATGTCTACTTGTATTTTGTAGTATATAACTTGCCTTTTGTTTCTAACAGGGCCTCGCATCTAGGAGCCTGCCTGGAGTCCGAGAAGAAACTTTGGAACTCAACTTCTAAGCAATACTGGAAATGAATAACTGTTGGGACCCTTGAAATGAACTGAATAGATTCTGCTGTGTGCTACACCTGAGACTGTGGTGGGGACAGGAACCAAATGGCTCCTAAGGTTAAATGAGATATGTTTGGGTACATAGTTGACAAGGTTAATGTCATTGTTACTCTGATCAAATTGAATGGACTGAGAAGTGGCTAGAAAATTAGGAAAACACACTATGAAGGCATTTCCAATAAGAAGTAACTAAGCAGGGAAGAAGTGTCACACTGTGGTATCACCATCACATAGATTGGGGGCCCAGATGAAATAAAAGGGCAAAGCTAGTAAGAATACTCTCATCCCCACTCTTCTCTCTCCTTTCTCCTCTCTCTTCTTGGCTCTGTCTCCCTGTCCCTGCCATACTGACTAAAACTGTGAGCCAGAGAAAGCCTTACCTCCCTTAAGTTGTTGTCTCAGGTTTTTATCTTAGCAATGAAAACCCGATTAGCACAATTTCTGGACTTCATCTTGAAACACAAAATTTTGAGTCTACTTCTGTGCACTTTTTTTCTAGCTGTTTAAAGCCCTACCACACACGAAATTTTGTACAGTCCTATTCCTCAACATGTGTTAGTTTGCTTTGTTTTGTTAAACTTGCTCCACTCCCTCTTGAACCTGGTACTTACATGGTTCTTCACGACACCATTTCTCCTCACCCCTGTATGTTCTTCCAAAAAAGCCATTCAGTTACTCTCACATTCAGGTAATGTTTTTGTTTTAGTCACAAGTAAGTTTCAATTTAATTTTAATGATATATTTTTGAACAACAGAGCCCATATTTCACAACAAATGTGAATGCTACGCATCTTATCAATGTCTTTGGATTTCTGTATCTGGTGCCTGGTGAGAGATTAGTGTGGTATCTGAAATACTTGGTTGAGGGCACTGATTATTGTGATGTTCACATCCAGCCTTTGAAGATGAGTTCCTGTAACTAAAATTTCTCCCTTCACCTCTTCTTCCAAATACTCTTTTCACTGCAAAAGTGTCTTCTTGTGACATCCAACTTGGGATATTGCTAAATCAGTATTTTAAATATTCCCCATAGATGCCTATCTTCATTTTAACACTAAGACACAAATCAGTTTGCGACTTAGGGGCTATCTTCTCAGGTGGTGAGTTTGCATGATTGCTCTCATTTTGCTATTTTACCCTTTCACCATGCCTTTAGTACTTGCCTTTTCAGAAAGCCTCTCGTAACAATTGGTATGTGCATTCCACTCCCAGTAAGTGGTCTCCATTCCAATTTTCCTCCTGGCCTGTGAGGCCCATTGTATTGCATCTGGTTTGTCTTTTAGTTGCCATTGAACTGCCCTTTCAATTCGAGCTGAATCTTCCTCCACATCACAGGTATGGTTAGTGGATTGCCTTGCCTTGGGTGTTTGTAGTGGTTTGTTCTTCTTCCTCTGGTCTTTTGGCTCTCCATCATCAAGAATTTTCCTGGTTGTTTTAATTTGCGTAATTCTTCTGTTAAAGTAGTCCTGAGAGGATTTGCTTTCAATATATATGCACGAATTGACCTTACCTAAAGGATCATGGTAGACTACCCACCCTGTGGGGCTTACAGAAAGTTGGGCAGGCACTGTTGGAAGGCTTTCAGGAAGGCCTGGGATGTTTATTCTCCTTTAGGTGTGGAATTGGCCCTCAGCATACGGCTACCAAGCTTGGCCACCAAGCTTTAGGGGGCTCACAGTGACAAGGACACTGTTGGTGGTCATGGCAGTGAACCTGTGTAGTTTACTCTCCTCCATAGCCCTAACTGCTATGAATCCAGTGGCTGGAGGCTATCGTGTATGATGACCTATGTGAAGGAGACATTTCCTAGCAGTGGTCAAGAAGGATGTCCTGTCCTAGTTTCCTTTTTTCACCTTTAAAAACAAGCTGTTGTCAATGCTTTGGGGAATTCCTGTGAAATGCACATTTTTGGTGGTCACTGGGTGAGGCCCTGTGCGATTCTAATCCGCTTGGTAAAGAGCTAGAACTCAAGGATGGCTGTTGGGTGGCTCAACCCTTCACTATCCTGCGGCTGATAATATGATGCTCACAGTTGGTGGCCATGGAGGATATCCCACCAAGTGTACCCATGAATGGATAGAGCCCCAGAGGATCATTGCCGGATGCTTCTCCCCTCTACTCCCTGAGAACTCTAGGGAAAAATCATCACTATTCATGATTCTCAAAGCTGCCCTGTGCATTTCAAATTTTGAGCCATGGAAGTAGCCAGAGAAGACGGTCTGATAGCTTCCACAGCAATACCTGAGAGCCGATAATGAAATGTTCCCTGTTAGTTTTAATCAAAGAGGCGGTAGCCCCAGAAGATGATACCCGGGTGGTTCTATCCTCCACTAATGGAAAACTCTTGTTCACCAGCTCCCTTGTGATGTTTATGTAGAAGAGCCTGCACATAGATGCTTCTCCTCCTGGGTGTAGACATAGCCCCATAAAATGGTTAGACAACCATTTGGTGATGTTCTTTCCGCTACTGCATGGGGCATGATTGTGGCATTCTTGCTCTTGATATTGATTAAGGAAGCCCGTGTACTTTTCTCCTCTGTAGGAGGGTCCAGTGAGAAGGCCCAGCACAGATCACCCTTCTCCACAGTGGTGAACTAGCCTAGACAATGATCATCTGATGGTCCTGCCCTCCACTGCAGAGGGAAGGATGGTCATGTGCTCACAAGAGGGTGATCATGGAAGAAACTGTGCATTTATACCTCTTCTTCAGGAGCCACGGAGGATGGCAGCCTGAGGGCCAAGACTTTGGCTCTCTGTGCTTTCAGGGCACACATGCTCTGCTTGGGGGTTTAAATGCTGTTGTCTTGCTCTTTGGGTCCCTTTGCCCTGGACCCCCATTGGAGGACCAGGTTGTTGCTATGATATGCATTCTGCTTTTCTATAAAAATACTTCTTTATCCCCCCAAATAAGTTACATCTCAAACTTATAAAATCCTAGATCACAGAGCACATGCTCTTCTTGTTGCTCTAGCCATAGGATCTAAAATTCTTAGAAAAGTTGGAGCCTCAGAGGCAAATTTAGGGGAATGACTTTCTTGCAACCCAGTGTCTCTGTAGAGGTGTGGGTAAGACCAGAAGAAATGTGGTGGCAGCCCTGATTGCTGGACCACATGCCCCTTGCTTTCCTTCACTTGGTCACCTGTACTTCTCTGTTGCTGTTGGGAATGCCTGCATCTTAGGAAATCACTATTCCACTAAAGAGCCGTCAGTCTAGCTGGGCAGAAGTGATCTGTGATCAGCAGGATAACAGGAAAATGCTGGAGGATGTTTTTTGGGAAATTGTGGATTCCAGCAATTGGCCTCTAGGGATTTTGTCAGTAACTCCTGTCCTCTGGAATGTTTCTAATTCAAGCCTTGGTCAGATAGGGCTGTCTGATACCCCCTCAGTCCATGCATGGTATAGGTAAGTATGTTGTCTGACTGATACAATTATAGCTTTGTGAAGGGCGAAGCATATAAGGAACTGCAGGGGAAAATGCATTGCAAAGAATTGCCAAGAACAGTTGCAGAGGAAGTATTTCTGTGTTCCTCTCCATGTTCTAAGTACTAGAATTTGACAAAGTTCCCACAGGTTTGAAGTTAGTATTTTATTGAAGGATACAGAACCTGTGTATATACATTCAAGGTAACAAAGTTAAAAGGGGAGGCCCTTTTAGCCACTACCAATAAAGGTGTTGAGTTTCTCTTTTCTGATTAATTGCCTTCCTCAGTCCCATCACTGTCTTTGCTATGACACTAGCTTCCAGTTTGGGAAATTTCTCTGGTTCAGAACATATATTGTGAGCAGCAAAATATATGAGGAACTTTTGGGGGCAGTTCCTAGACTCAGTGTTCCTATGGTTCCTATGTAGTTTGCTATGGCTAACTGCTATAGCATGATATTTAGTATTCTAAGTGTGACCTACAGTTGAACCAAGTTTGGGGAGTTCTTGCTATTTCTCCATTGATTGTTTGATATGACTGTGATTGGACTGCCATATAGTCTCAGGTTTAGCCATGAGAGCCCAGTTTTTATTTGTTTGTTTTTTTCAATCTCCTCAGTTTCCAATTTGGCCAATGATGCATTGTATTTCATAAGCTGGCCATGCAATGTTTGGGAATTCTTAGTGATTAACATTGTTGGCTATCTTCAAGATGATCCTGGGCAGTTTGGAATCATAATTGCTGAATTGCCCACAGCATCCTGGGCTGCTGATCGATGACCAACCTTTGGGGGCTTCGAAGAGCCAGCCAAGCATTTTTTAAAGTATTTTGGCAACTCCGGAGAAGTTTATCCCTCTTTGGCCATGGGATTGTCCCTCAGAGCAGGGTGTGAAATTTGCCCCCTCCCCCACCTTTTGGGGCTCATAGTTACAAAGACACTGTTGGTTGTCACTGAGATGGACCTGTGTAGTTTGACTTCCTCCGCTGCTAAATCAGCCTTGGTAGCTAGGATTCTGACAGCTGGAAATGTTCCTCTTTGATGATACATCAACTGATAGTCACTGGTGGAGATCAGTGAAGGTGTTCTGTCTAGTTTTACTTTCTAAACTTTAGAAGTGGCCACACTGATTGTCATATGATAGATTCTGCTCCATTACTTGGGGACTCTGTAAGAAATGCACATTTTTCATGGTAATAGGGGAGTACCTGTGAATCATTACTTCTCTTGCATTGTGGAAATAGGTTGTCTGGAGTCTCCAACCTACACACCCTTGGGGATAGTTCATATGATCCTCACCTTTGGCAGCCTTAGTGGCTATCATATCATGTAACACCAGACAGTGGTCTACTGATGCCTTCCCACTACATTACCTTAAAGTTCAAGGTGAAAACCACATTGCTAGGGGTACTCAAGGAGACCCTGTTCATTCCAGCTCTTCATAAGTGGACGTATCCTCAGAATATGGTCTTCCGGCTCCAGTACTTGAAAGCTGATGGTGAAATGCTCCCTGTTGCTGATAATCCTGGCTAAGGTCCTGAGCAGTTTTACCTCCTCATTGGTGGAGGAAGTCCCAGTCGATGGCATTCTGGGGGCACCATCCTCTACTCACGGGAGCCAGTGTTCACATGCTCCTTTGTAACATCCATGTTGAAGAGTCTGCACATTGATTCTCCTCCTTCTGGATGGAAAATATAGCCTCTGAAAATGGTCATCTGCTAGCTCTTTTCCCTGGGGGAGGATGGTAGGATGCTTCCTCTTGATGTTGACTGAGGGAATCACTATATATTTTCACCTCTCCAGAGTCATGGAAGGAGCCCAGCAAATGATTCTCTGTGGCTCCGTCCTCCACTATGTGGATGTACTTCTTCATTTTAACACTAAGGAACAACTCAATATGAGACTCGACAACTTTATTTAACTTTCGTTTTAATGGTTTTAGGTTTAATGGTTTTAGGTTTTAGGCTACCTACCTGACAAGCTCTCTCACTTTACTATTTTACTTCGTCACCACACCTTTAGTGATGCGCCTTTTTAGAAAGGCCTCTTGTAACAATTGACTATGCACATTCTACTCCCAGACAGTGGTCTCCATTCCAATGTCCTTCCTAGTCTGTGAGGCTCACAGTCTTGCATCTGGTTTGTCTTTTAGTGGCAAAATTCACCTAGGTGTTTGAACTGACCTTTCAATTCTAACTGAATCTTCCTGTACATCATAGGTGTTGTTAGTGGATTACCTTGCCTTTGGTGTTTGTAGGGGTTTGTTCTTCCTTCTGCTCACGCCTCCTCCTCGCCCTCAAAAATCTCCTGGCTATTTGAGTCTGCTCACTTTTTTGGGTCATGTGTTCCCAGAAGGGTTTGTTTTCCCCTTTATGTACTCATTTTCCTTCTGCAGAGGGTGCTCTTGTTAATGGGCCTGGAAGGCCGTGCAGTCTCCGGGGTGGACCCTCACTCTGTCCGTGATGAGTCCGTGAGGAGGCCCAGCACAGATCGCCCTCCTCCAGAGCACTGGGGGTCGCCCCAGAAGAGGATCCTTTGGGCATCGCATGGGGGATGCTGGTCATGTGCTCGTGACCAGGGGTCGGGGGTGGGAGAGGAAAGCTCTGCGCATTTTCACTTACTCTTCAGGAGCCACAATAACCCAGAGGATGGCAGTCCCGTGGCTCAGCCGAGGCTCTCTGTGCACTCAGGTCCCACACGCTCTTGTTGGCGGTTGAGATGTGGTCACCATACCCTCTTGGCTCCATTGTCCTGAACTCCCACAGTAGAACACGACCTTGTTCTTCCCTTATGTGATGGTCTGCATTATGTTTACTTATTTAAAAAAAAACTCTATCTCTACAAACAAGTTCCGATTCACACCTACAAAAATCTAGATCACTGTGCTCCTGCTCCTGTTGTCACTCTATGAATAAGACTCAAAGTCAAGTGAATTCTTGGGTTAATCAGGACCTGGGAGACAAATTTAGCCACTCAGTATCTCCATGGTGGTGTGGGTAGGGGTCAAGGAAATGTGGTGGGAGTCCTGACTCTGCTGGGCCACATGCCCCTTGTTTTTCTTCACTTAGTCACCTGCACTTCTCTGTTGCTGTTGGGAATGGCTGCGTCTAAGGAAATCACAATTCTGTTGGTTTCTTACAAAGAGCAGTCAGCCTAGCTGGATACAAGTGGTCTGTGACCAGCGGGATGACAGGAAAATGCTGGAGGATGGTATTTGGGAAGTTGTGGATTTCGGCATTTGGCCTCGAGGGATCTTATCAGTTAAGTCCTGTCCTCTGGAATGTTTCTATTTCAAACCTTGGTCAGTTCGGGCTGTCCACTACGCCCTCAGTCCATGTGTGGTGCAGACGAACGTGTTGTCTGGCAGATATAAGTCTGGCTTTGTGAAGGGGAAAGCATGTAAGGAACTGTAGGGGAAAATGCATTCCAAGACTTGACATGAATGGTTGCTAAAGAAATATTTCCCGGTGTCTCTCCATGTTCTAAGTACTGGAATGTGACAAAGTTCCCACAGGTTTGAAGTGAATATTTTAGTGAAGGATACAGAAACTGTGTATATACATGCAAAGTAACAAAGTTAAAAGGGGAGACCCTTTTAGCCATTACCAATAAAGGTGTTGAGTTTCTCTTTCCTGATTAATTGCTTTCCTCAGTCCCATCACTGTCTTTGCTACGATACTAGCTTCCAGTTTGGCAGATTTCTCTGGTTCAGAACATATATTGTGAGCAGCAAAATATATGAGGAACTTTTGGGGCAATCTCTAGAATCAGTGTGCTTATGGTTACTTACATAGTTTGCTAAGGCTAACTGCCATAGCATGATACCTAGTATTCCGGGTGTGGTCTTCAGTTGAACCAAGTTTGGGGAGTTCTTCCTATTTCTCCATTGATTGTTTGATATGACTGTGTTTTGAGTGTGCTCTTAGTTACAAGTTTGGCCATGACAGCCCTGACTTTTCTTAATCTTTTTAGTTTCCAATTTGACCAATGAGGGGTTGTATTTCTTAGATTGACCATGCATTGATTGGGGGTCTCATAATGATTAACACTGTTAGTCATCTTCAAGATAATCCTGGACAGTTTGCAGTCATAAGTGTATGTTTGTTTGCAGCAGCATGGACTGCTGATGGATCACCCAGGCTTTGGTGTTTGCAGACAGCTGCCTGACACGGTGGTAATTCTTCCAGCGAGGTCGCAGGAGTTTTTCTTCGTTTTTTGTGAAATAATTTCTCAGAGCATGGGCACTGCACCTTTAGGTGACTCCATGTGGCAAAGACACTGTTGAAGATCCCTCACTTCAACTTGCAGACTTTCATCGACTCTGCTGCTAAATCAGCTGTGCTGGTTGGGAGTCTCGGATTGGACATTTTGGAAGCCCTGGAAGATGGTCTTGGGCCACTCACGAGGAGATATTTGCTGGCAGTGGTGGCCAACAAGTGAATCCTGTCCAGTTTTACTTCCTCGACAAGATCATCATCTGGTGGTTTCTTTCCCCAATATTTGGGGGCTCACAGTGAGTTGCACATTTTTAGTGGTCATGACGGTGTCCATTTGTAATTCTACTCCTCTTCAGTCAGCTGGGGAAAAAGGACCTAAGTACGGTTGTCTGGTGACTCTGTCCCCTCCTACACTGTGTGTGTGTGTGGGGGGGTCATATAATGTTCTGGATGTTTGGTATTCAGAAAGGAGGTCCTATCAAGTTTCCCCACTTAATTGGTGTTGGATGTAGCCCCAGATTATGGCTGTCGCATGCCTCCCCACTCCAGTTCTTTAGCATTCAATTTGAATCATTTACTGCTGATGGTACTCAGGGAAGAGCCTTCTTATTTCATCACTTTATCAGTGCAGGTACTCCCCAGAACTTGTCTTCTGGCACTCCACTCCAATCCTAATGGTCAAATGTTCTCTCTGGTGGGAACATGGAGAAGGCCCTGTGCCGTTGCACCTGCTCAGCTGTGATGGTAGCCCTAGAGGATGGATGAACCCCTCACTGGTCTGCCCTCCTCTAACAGAGAACTAATGTTCACTTGGTCTTGTGATGTTCATGTAGAAGAGACTGTTCCTAGATTCTCCTCCTTCTCAATGGAAGATGTAGGTCCCCACAGTATTTCTCTAGGTGCATCTCCCCTCCCTGTGACGGGTGTGATGGAAGGATGCTTGTTCTTGGTGTTTATCAAGAGCAGTAGAAATGCCAACAGGGTAGCACTGCCTTCTCCTGCCTAGGGTTTCATGGGAGGAGATTGGTTTGGGTGGGTCAGTGATGAGGGTCTCAGCACTGGAAATAGCCCCAGAAGAGAATCTTCTGGCGACCCTTCCCTCCACATGTTCTAAAGTGATGGCTACAGAAGCAGCTCTGTGTTCTTTCACCTTTTTTTTTTTTTCTTCAGGAGCTACAATCGCCCATGCGATGTTAGTCTGGTGGCTCAACCTTTGACTTCCAATACACTCAAGTCAGGCACGCTCGCTCTTGGTGGTGGTTGAGTTGAGGTTGCCTCGCCCCTTAGGCCCATTTCTCAGTCCCCCTCTTGGGCCAGAGGTCCTTGCTCTCTATATGATGGTCTGAATTCCATTTATCTATTTAAAAAAAATCTCTATCAAAAGTAATCATAATTCAAACCCAATTGAATCAAGGATCACTGAGCTTATGAACTTCCGTAGGATTTTAAGCCATGTAACTTCAAAGTCTAAGTGGCAACATTTGAGAGCTCTCTCTCTAAACCCTCAGTTTCTTGGTAGGACTAACCGTACGGATTGAGCCCTGCCTGAGGCTTAGCCCATGTCCCTTGCTTGTCTTCTCTTGTTCCTTATACTTCTCTATTGCTGTTGGGGATAGCAGCATCCCGGGAAACCACCTGTCTACACATGACATACAAGGTGTGGTTGTAGTAGCTGTCCAGGAGAAGTTGTCTGTGGCTGGCAGAGTGACAGAAAAAAACAATCCTGGAGCATTTCATTCGCAGAGTTATAGGTGGCAGGCTGTTGGCCTGTATGATTTTTGTCACAAACTACTGTTTTTGGAAATGTTTGAGCTAGAGCTATTTTCTATGCTGACTTCATGCTCAGAACAGCTTGAACACATTGCCTGGCTGATATAAGTCTAGCTTTGTTGTGAAGACTCAAGTATAAGAGGAACTGTAGAGGAGATTCCTTTGCAAGCACACTGGTTTATGTGCAGAAATATTTCTTGTGTGCCTAGTCATGTGATAAGTACTGGAATTTTACAAAGTGTCTGTATTCTTAGAGTTACTTTTTTAGTGAAGGACACAGAAGTTGTACATACACATTCAAATTAAAGAAGCCATGAAAAGCAGCCAAGGCTCGTTAACCTCTTCTAGCGAAGATGTTTGCGGTAGCGCCCTCCTGGTCTGGTCAACATATTAAATAAAGAACTTGAGGGAAGGAAAATCTCATCGGGCTCACAGCTTCCGGTGCTTCTATCCATCCCTCTAGAGAGTGTTTGGCAGAGCAGCAGCTCACTTTATGACAGGGAAACCGAAAGAGAAAATGCCTGCCTCCATACAAATCTTCATTTGCAGCAGCCACATTTAAACTGGCTTCCCTTCAAGCATAGACACTAACTCTGTACCTAGACTAACCAGCTTTAAAGTCTTCCCTCTCGTTAATTCTTCATTTCCTACCACAAGGTAGACTATTCTTTTATTTCTTTCTCTATAAAAAGGAGATGGTATCAGCATCACAGAATTGCTGTGGATGTAAAATAATGTCACTTTGTATTCAGTAAATGATCCCCAAGTCCATGAGGAAGAGGCCTCACCTCAGGGCCATGGAGACTCACAATGGTGAATCTACTCCTATCTTCACTACAACAGAATCTTCATATACATTGTAAAGTGAAAATAATAAATTATTCCATGTGAGGAATTTAGGACTACTTATTGTAAATTAGCATCATTACTGCCTTCATTTGGTTTTATCCCTGTCTCCACCTATGCAATATTTTCAACTTAATAATTCATCAGACTTGTACTTCCAATTTTATTATTTTCATGACATTTTGTATTAAATGTTTACTTGAAATCTGAGTTTGGAATTTGATTATATGCTCTGCTTCAGGGTAACATTTTCAGTATTGTATTTCCTGATATTATATTTTCACCTAGTAAATAGTAAGCACTCATTTAATCTCAGTCATATGAACAATTTCTACATTTCACATATTTGTATTCTCTGGGAGAATGCTGGTCATATTAACATCTTTTCTGGGCTTAGAGAATTTGTATACATTGTTAGCCAAAGTCTCAGCTTACAGTGAATTTCAATCTGTTCTATTTCCATAGATTTAGCATTCAGGTAGTGACCAGGGATTAGGTATTTCCCCCTTAAGAAGAGAGGTAAACAGCAATATCTCATCACCATTAGCAACACTGCAACACAAAGTAGGTATCTTACATAAAAGGGGCATTGTTGTTTCCTGAAGAAACCACAGAAGATAAAAACCCAGCCCTTGCCTTTGCCTTTCTGCTGACATACCTGAGAAGTCCATTAGTGAGTCTGCATAGATGGTGAATGAGAATTGTAAAACCCAAACCAAATTGTGAGCAGGCACGATGCTCCTTTCTCAGACGAAGAACAGTCCATCTTCACAAAGTGTGAGTAACAGGACCAGCCCAGAGTCAAGCCGAAGATGTACTCAAAAGTTTCATGGGATTCTGGGAACCTGCAGAGATTTTTAGCCTCTCTGAGTGCAAAGCTTTATTAGGAGTAATGCCTGAGAGATGTGTTGCTATAACCAATTGTCTCCATGTGGTATCAATCTTGAAGGATGGGAAATCCACCTTCCCACAGAATAGCAACAGAGGAAGGGACAAGAAGTGCTACTCTGGGTCTGGGAATATGGCCTAGTGGCAAGAGTGCTTGCCTCCTACACATGAAGATCTCGGTTCGATTCCCCAGCACCACATATATGGAAAACGGCCAGAAGGAGCTCTGTGGCTCAGGTGGCAGAGTGCTAGCCTTGAGCAGGAAGAAGCCAGGGATGGTGCTCAGGCCCTGAGTCCAAGGCCCAGGCCCTGAGTCCAAGCCAAAAAAAAAAAAAAAAAAGAAGAAGAAGTGCTACTCTGGGTGTTCAATTAGGAGCTCACCGATGATATGTCAAGGGTCGCTCTGAATTCAGATTTGGTAGTGATAATGGTGACACAAGAAAAATGGAATTGAATATCTTTCCCCTTAAATTATGTAATATTAAAATAGATTGTTCGGCAAATCACTGGACTAGAATAAACACCTTAGTGGCAGCAAATACTTATGATGGGAGCTCTAACTTTCACTATAGTGTTCCCTCCCCCTATCCCATGTCCCCAACACGGACGGTGCTGTCACTGAGCTCTTCAGCTCAAGGCTAGCACTATACCACTTGAGCCACAGCACTACTACTAGTTTTCTGGTGGTTAACTGGAAATAAGTAGTTTCACAGAATTTACTGCCCAGGCTGGCTTCAAACCCTGATCCTCAGATCTCAACCTCCTGAGGAGCCAGCATTACAGATGTGAGACACCAACACCTAGAGTTTTAAGTGTAGGGAAATTTCATGACCATACTGAATGAAAGCTTTTTGGGTGGGAGACCGAATATTTTGGACTCTGAACAAAAACAGTCTTCCTGACTCATCCTTTCAAGTAGCTGGCACAATAGGCATGTACCACCCGCCTAGTTTACTGTTCTTTAAATTAAATATACGTCAGGATTTTACATTGCTGTGATCGTTACTTTCAATCAAATCTGTAATTAAATTATGCAAGAAAGGCATGGATATGCAGTTCCTTTTCCCAAATTAATGTACTAACTTCCTATTGCTCACTTGCTTCTGGATATGGATTAGATTTTCATCATATGTGGCATTTAGAGACAGCTTAATGAAAGATTTGGAGGAATTATCTCTAATGCTTTTTATTTTTTAAAAAATGAAAAATGCTTCTTGTTGAGTATGACTCACTCTACAAATTGTTTTCTTTCCAAATAATTGATGAACTGATTTTACACAGTAAGAGTAATCCATTACGTTATCTAAAGCACTTTCCTACACTTCATGAAATATAATCCTCCCAACTTTTCTTTATGAGCATTGTTTTCTTCCTTAATAGAAATTCTTATGCAGAATGTTCTGCTGTGTTCTGCCAAGTAGTCTGTGGTACAAAGGCAAAACAGAAGTTAATTTTGGTACACAAAGAGTTGAATGGACCAGTACCCCATGCACCAACTAGAAGTCACCAGTGCAAGTGGTGAATACAGTTATGACATTTAAAGTTTATTTGAAATAACTCTCTTGAGGCACTCCATTTTATTTATATGCTTAAAAGGAAAATAGATACATTTAATACTGATAGAGATTCCAAGGTTTTGAGGGTTTGTGATTTCACAAAATGGAAGGTAGCCTGTAGTGGAGACAGATTCTTCCATTTAAAGAAGATGCATAATTACTACCATTTCCACTGATGTGTCAGAACAAATTCTTGTTATACCACTGAGATTTGGTGGTTATTTATTAATTAATCCATGGCTAAAACCAATGAAACCCAAAGTAAACATATCTACTAACCAAACTCACCAGAAAAAAATCAACTTTTTTCCCTTATTTGTATTTGCTGATTGAATTATATAAATGCCCTCCTTTGGTGTATAACCAGACAATGAACTTTGAATGGTATGTTTCTATCTTATTAGTTCCTGTAATTTGCTTGTGGTCTTTTTTTTAACTTCAATGAAAAACAACACTTAAGAATAGAGTAACAAACAATCTCTCCTCTGATCACAGTGAACAGCAAGTAGCTGTGCTGAAATGGAAATGTGCATTAGGATTCTTAATAAGTCTGTTATAAAAAATTATCATGAAAGAATGGCACATAAAAATGAGACATGTAATATAAATGCCACAATCAGGGATTAATTATGTCTGTAGATATTCCTGGGAAAGCTGTTAACAAATTGCTTGTTACGAATTTTCAGAGCAACTTCTGGAGCTAAGTGAACTACCAATAATAAGCTTAGAAGTAAGGATTCTGGTGGTTATTTACTTTCTGCTTGTTTTGGAGCTTGAACTCAATGCCTAGGCAGTGTCCCTGAGCTTTTTTTTTTTTACTCAAAGCTGGTGCTCTACCACTTGAAGCACAGATCCACTTCCAGCTTTTTGTGGTTAATTGGAGATAAGAATCTCAGGGACTTTCCTGCCCAGACTGGCTTTTGAACCCAAATCCTCAGATCTCAGATCTCAGCCTGTTAGGTAGCTGAGCCACTATCCCCCAGCAGGTGGTTAATTCTTAGAAATGTCTGGTGTAAACATCATTTTATATGATCATACATACATAGCTATTGAACCTTTGGGATCTTCTCCTAAGAATATCCTCCTTTGGTCTCACTGTCTAAATGTCTAGGATCCTGTATAATTTATCATGTCCAAGGGTATCTCTTTGTCTTTGACCATCTGTGTGTTTACTTGTGGATTTATAGGCACTTTCTAGTTACAACAAATGAGGGAAACCATGCCACCAATCTTTCGTTGAATCTGGCTTTCTTTGCTTTATATAAATTTTTCCATGTCTTTCCATTTCCTTAGGAAAGGTACAATATATTATTTTGCTTCTTGGTTTTTTTATTATGTCATTTTGTTATCACTGTTCTTTATTTCTGCCTTGTATGTATGTTTATCTGTTTTGGGGGAGTGTACATGGGAACACAGAAATGGTGGGACAAAGGGGAAACAAATGCAGCAATGATATTCACTGGACACTATGTAGACAATCAACTATACCCCTCCTGGAAGAGGGGGGTCCAGAGGGGAAAGCTGGTAAGAGATGACACTGTTCAAGCAGAAATGTACTTATTACCTGACTTACATAACTGTAACTCCTCTATACATCACCTTTAAAATAACAATAACAATTTTTAAAATGTCTATTGTAAAACCTCATGGGAAGAAAATAAGGTGTTTGGTTCTGAGACAAGGAAAAGGCTTGAGGTGGGCAGGACTCATTGACAAAATGTCACAAAATTCAAGACCCACCCAGTCATCTCTCTCTCAGGACCTGTGCCTGACAGTAAAAACATAGTTTCCCAGGGGCCACATAAGTTATTTGCAGTAGTGTAATCATAAAAAAAGAGCATCTAGCAGCTTATAGAAGTAAATGTGTCTAAGTGAACACTAAAGATTACATATCTTATTTTTATTTTTAAAACAAATTTTGGTAGAGGTGCACATTCCTTACTTTCAGGGGTAGAATGAACAACAAGAGATCCCCGAAGGGGCACAGCTCTTTGGGGAAAGATTTTGGTAGGATCAATATGAAATAGAAACTGTGGTCAAAGCGAAGTAACCTGGAAGGCCAGGCTTCAGGTGAGATGAAACAGGTGGAAACAGATTAGGAAAATGCTCAATTAGAATGGAAGGCGCATTGAAATGAATGAAGAGAAATACTAGTGTAAGGGCAAAGGGTTTCCACTAAGAAATGGTTAATACATTGGAAAGCCAGGTGGCAAGACCACACACACACACACACACACACACACACACACACACACACACACACTCAAAATAAAATAGAATGAAAAATTGTGAAAGTTTAAAACTATATCCCAATCTTTAGCTACTTTTATAGAAATGCCATTACTTACCATAAAGAACAAATTACTTTCTGTAAATACACTTTTTATTCTACCGGCACTTAAAAGTTATATACAAACATGTGGATTAAATAATTTTTGCACTGTCATCTAATGTAAGATAATAGTTATGTTCATAACAATTGGACTACAAAAGTGCAAGAATAATGCATTAGCTACTTAAGTAAAAGAGATAAAATTGTAGTTCAAGACAAGAAAACATCCCAGAAACAGAAATCACAGTCTAAGGCCAGCATTGGCAAAAACATGACATCCTATCTGAAAAATAATGTAAAAATTTTAAAATGCTAGGGTTTTGACTCAAGTGGTAGTGCTTGCCTACAAAGCATAAAGCCATGAGTTCAAACCTAAGTACACCAACAAAATTAAAACAGACTCCCACAGTATAGCATTTATTTACATACTAATTCCTTTGTTGCTTCATTCATTCAGTAGTTTGTCAGTTCTGGAGAATGAACTCAGGCCTTTCTGTTTTCTCAGCAAGCACTCTATCACTTGAACTACATATCCAGTCCCTTTTTAAATCTTGATTATTGTGGAGGGTGCGTGTGGGTATATACATACTGGTCCTGGGGCTTGAGCTTAGGACCCGGGCACTGTCCCAGAGCTTTATTGTTCAAAGTTACCATTCTATGACTTGAGCCACAACGTCACTCTGGCTTTTCTAGTGGTTAATTGGAGATAAGTGTCTCAATGACTTTCCTGCCTCGGCTGGCATTGACAGTCCTCAGATCTCGGCTTCCTGAGTAGCTAGGATTATGGTCATGAGCAGCTAGCTGTCTTGCTTGTTTTTTTTTGAGTGAAGATCTTACTTTCTTCCTTGCACTAACCTGAATTGCTATTCTGTTTTCCAGTTGGGTATTTGTGGTTCGTGGGACTTTGCCCTGGCATTGGCTTAGCTCTTGAGAATTTTAGGCCAGGGATAACCTGAGCTGTGGTTCCACGATCCGTGTTAGGAATTTCGTTTCCTACGATTACAGACTTGATTCACTGTGTATTTTATGTAATCTAACTATACTCTGAAATATATGTAAATATGCCTTATAATATGGAATTCCTATAATCTATAGTCTATCGTTGCTACATTATAAACATTTAGGATTAACACTTGTTTTATACTTGTTCAATGTGTCAATTTGATAATGCACAATGCATACTATTTAATGTATAATATACTGTTTATTGTTATGTATAATCATACATCAATAATTAAGCATAATATTTAAGATTGTGTACATTTTATATGTATACTACATAACATACATGATATATTCGTTCATTTTAATATTTTATAGTTACATATTTAATAGAATATTTACTGTGAATAAACTTCTAAGCTTGATGTAATACCATTTGTCAATTGCTTTCTGAGTTTCTCAATCACTAAAATTCTATTAAAGAAATTTTGCCTACATTGAAGTGTTCTGAGCTTTCCTTAACTCCTTCTTTGGAGTAGTTTCCAAACTTGTGGTTTAACACTGAGCTCCTTAATACAGGTTGAATTGACATGTAAGTACAAGATGAGAGCCTGGAGTTCAGTTTCAGCTTTCTGCATATGGATTCAGTAACAATTTTTATTAGAAAGTGATTTTTCATTCTTAAGTTTTCTCTAAGTCAACTCCAAGCATAATTTAGTCTTCTTTAGCCACCAACTATCTTGAGAATTTTAATGTTTCCCTCTTACCTGTAGGGAAAAATTCAAAATTATTATATAATCATCCAGTGTTAAACTTTCTTAGTTTGACTTAGGTATTGACTTAATTTCCTGCTGCTACATTTTATAAGCCTCTAATATTCCTACAAAATATTGATACATGAAAAAAAATGGATACATGGATGTTTTGTTAGTCATGTATCTGAATTTTAACATTAATATCATTTCTTCCTTAGAGTGCAATTTTTTTCAATCTGTTCAGTCACACTCTATTGTTCCTCCTATATATATTACATATTAATTCCCAGCAGGTAATATTTCTTCTACTAGGGTTATTTAATTTTACTCATCTTCCAAGATAATTCTATTGCAATGAATTTCTTTAAATTTGTTTTATAATACTTCTAAGTTAAGGTATTATAACAATTATGTACATATCTTAGTTTCTTAAATTTTTTTCTTAGTACCTGCAGATGAAGTAGGGGCTTATAATTCTCTACATTTCTTGCAGTGTGTAGCACAACATATTTACCAGATAAAGGTTTTCACAATATCAAGAAGCAATAGATATCAATTTCATCTCTAAATGAGAAGGTTTAATGTAGTAAGTAGGGAAATTCTTCTGTTTAGAGATAGAAGAGTACACTGATTATAATGTTCTTGGGAGAAAGAAAGAACTCTAGTTACTTTAGTAATGAACATTTAAAAAAGTAAGAAATTGTTGACTAGAGATTAAAAACTTAAAATTCAAAGGGACACTGAAGAGATCACACATTCAATAAGTGCAGAAAACTCTAATCGAATTGATAGAAAAAGGATAGCCTACATTTACTAAAGTATTAGAAGACAATTTCTAGTTCCAACATATTGACATGTGAGGAGGAGGCACCTATTCAGGGATTAAATTTCTTAGCTCAAACAGAACTCCATGAAGCTATGCACAGGGCTTGTCAGTGCCTACAGCAATAGGGTCACGATGAACCTGGGTCTATAGCATTATGGTAATCCGTAAACAGGACTAAGTGTTACTTTGAACAAACGGTCCCTGCTGGAGGTCAGAAGTATTGTTAGAATGACTCTACAAAATACTGAGTAAAGTAAAAAGGGAAGAAGAGAGGGATGGAGGGAAGGGAGGAAGGAAGGGAGAAAAGAAGGAAAGAAGGAAGGGAGGGGGGAGGGAAAAAGAGAGAAGGAGGGATGGAGGGAGGGAGGAGGGAGGGAGGGAGGGGGGAAGGAAGGAAAGATGGAAGGAAAGATGGAAGGAAAGAAGGGTATTGAGTGGCATGCCTTCACTGCTCTTGCTTTGGGGTCTCTCCAGTGTCTACACTGGAATGTGCTAAAGAGAGCAGCTGGGAGCGTAGGCACAGTCCTAATCTCAGCACTGTAAAGCAAAATACAGAAGAGGGAGTTTGAAACAGAAATTGTAGCCTAAATATGGATACACACGGGTACCTTTTAGCTTCAAATATTAGCTACTATCTTATAAACTTCATTGAGTGAGTAATAGAAAGCCACCAAAGAAAATTTTTCTAATAAATTTTGCATTTTATGTCACTGGGGGACAGTTTAAAAAATATCCCTAATATCTCACAGCACTAATATATATGTGTTAGAAAGGATAGATGAGGGAAACTTTGATTTTCTTAGAGATTCCTTGAAATGAACTATTTAATTAAAAATAACTTTAGATCCATTGAGTAATCTTTTGCCTAACATTGAAAAGGTCAATTGCTTTATATTGTTCTGAGTACGTTTCACTCTTTTTAATTTGGGATTATTTTTCTTGCTTATATGATAACATCCTATTATTTTGCTGTTACTGTATTCTCATTTGTTTACTGCAGCTCTCCTGTGGAATATGTTGTGGTAAAATGTGAATATCAAAAAAGCAACAAGTATTCCAACAAATGCATCTGTGGCTGGCTCAGAAATGCACTGGTAGTAAGGGAAACACATGCACAGGCCATTTTTCTTCTGAACTGAATTCCTAGGACTTGTTATAACGCTGGCAAAGTGAATTGGTTGCTACAACTCAGCCAAGATTTGTAAACTGAAGAACAGGAATGCTATGAGACTTTACATGTGTGTGTATAGCATTTTATTTTTCTCTGAACCAGTTGAAGTTTATCTGGGAAATTTCCTGGCCAAATGAAAACTGCTAATTCTGTATATTAGTTTTATTTTTCTTTCAAGAAAGATGAAGAGGAAGACTGTGAAACATAAATGTGATAGTTTCTCATTAAATTTTATTATTTATTTTGAATGGTTTAAAATGGAAACTATTTAGCAAGCACACATCAAGCCAGTTGCTAGTGGTTCATGACAATAAGCCTACCTACGCAGGAAGCTAAGATCTGAGGATCTCAGGTTTGAAGCCAGAAGATAATCCCCATGAAATCCTTATCTCTAATTAACCACCAGAAAACCTGAAGTGAAGTTGTGGTTCAAAGTGGTAGAGCACAGAAGCTCAGAGACAGAACCTAGGCCTCAGTTCAAGCCTCATGCCGACAGGAAGAATGGAAATGAGGGAAGAAGGGAGGGAGGGAAAGGAAGAAAGGAAGGAAGGAAGGAAGGAAAGAAGGAAGGAAGGAAGGAAGGAAGGAAGGAAGGAAGGAAGGAAGGAAGGAAGGAAGGAAAGAAGGATCCATATTTGCCAGTCTCTTGCCATCACATTAGAGGATCCCAGACTGAAGGTATGCAGAGCTGTGTGAGTCAGTCATAATGATGTTAATTTATCACTACTTGGCAAGAATATGAGATATAAAAATGAATCGTGGGGGGAGTTTATTTGTACTGGTCAAACTAGGTTCATGGAGGTTTTGTGATGTTTGTCCTGTGTGTGTGTGTGTGTGTGTGTGTGTATTTATTGTCAAAGTGATGTACACAGAGGTACAGTTTCATACGTTAGGCCTTGGGTACAGTTCTTGTGCTGTTTGTTACCTCCTCCCTCATTCCCCCCTCCCCTCTCCCCTTTTCTCCCCCCATGAGGTGTTCAGTTGGTTTACACCAAATGATTTTGCAAGTATTGCTTTTGGAGTCGTTTGTCTTTTTATCCTTTGTCTCTCGATTTTGGTATTCCCTTCCAGTTTCCTAGTTCTAAGACCAGTATACACAGTTTCCAATGTACTCAGATAAGACACAGTGATAGCGTGGGTACAACCACAGGAAGGGGATACAAGAGGATCATCGAGGAGCTACGTCTTTAATCCTGAAGGATGCTCACGTGTTATTACTTCAGTGGCATTTCCTTACTATATATAATCGACAATTACTTTCATACATAGGTGAAGTTGCGCCATTCTTTACATAAGGCATAAATTATGATAAAAAGTTCAGTGCTTCTTTTTCCTTCCTTTCTTTCTTTCTCTCTTCCTTTCTCTCTTCCTTTCTCTCTTCCTTTCTCTCTTTCTCTCTTTCTCTCTTTCTCTCTTCTCTCTCTTTCTCTCTTCTCTCTCTTTCTCTCTTTCTCTCTTTCTCTCTTTCTTTCTTTCTTTCTTTCTTTCTTTCTTCCTTTCTTTCTTTCTTTCTTTCTTTCTTTCTTTCTTTCGTCATGGGCCTGGGTGCCGTCCCTAATCTCTTCAGCTCTACTGCTTGAGCCACAGTGCCACTTTGGTTTTCTGGTGGTTACTTGGATATAAGAGTCTCACAGACTTTCCTGCCCAGGCTGGCTTTGAACTATGAGCCTCAGATCCCAGTGTCCCGAGTAGCTAGGATTACAGGTGTGGGCCAGTGAAGCTCATCGCTTTCCACACGGCCGTCCAGTTACTCGAGCTCTGCTCGCTGCAAAGCCTTCCTCCTCCACACTGGATCGCTGCCGCACTTTTCTCTGAAGTCAGTTGTCCGGGCGAACACAGCCTGATTCTGGATTCTATGTTCCGTTTCATTCCTCTCCTAATCACTGCACCACTATAACTTTTCTTTAAAAAACCCATGGGTTTATAATAAACTATTTTAAACTATAACTTAAATTGATACATGAGAATTATTCATATTCATGAGGTCTGTGTGCTGTTTGATACATATAAATGTATAAACATATAATTTAAAAGTTATCTCAAATTTTTTTTTTTTTTTTTTTTTGGCCAGTCCTGGGCCTTGGACTCCGGGCCTGGGCACTGTCCCTGGCTTCTTCCCGCTCAAGGCTAGCACTCTGCCACTTGAGCCACAGCGGCGCCGCTTCTGGCCGTTTTCTGTATATGTGGTGCTGGGGAATCGAACCTAGGGCCTCGTGTATCTGAGGCAGGCACTCTTGCCACTAGGCTATATCCCCAGCCCTATCTCAAATTTTTAATCATTTGTTTGTGGTAAGGGCATTCAAAATTATTTCTTGTTGTGACCTGCATAGATACAGTATATTATTGCTGACCACAGTAATTCTTCCGTGCAATAACATACTAGAAGCGAGTCCTACATTCTGTCACTTTACCCAGCTTCTCAAAACCTCCATTCTATTTCAACTTTATAGGAGATCAAAGTTTTTACATTTCACAAATGAATGAGATCATGTGGTATTTGGTTTTCTATGCCTGCTTTATTTCACTGAACATAATGAATATATATCAAATTAGTATAGTGCGAAAATTGCACTACCTTGCATTATTCACAGTAATCAAAATATGTGTCCATTAACTGAAGAGTGGATTTAAAAAATGACATGTCATGCACAGTAGAATGTTATTCACACACACACACACACACACACACACACACGAAAATCCTCTTATCACAGCACAGGGAGGAGCTTGGGTAACTTTAAACTTGATTTTTCTGTTCTCAGTTCTTTTCCTTTTCATATAAGTTTTAGAACATTTATATCCATTTGTACTAAAATTTCTGCTGAGAGCTCAAATAATAGTGCATTGAACATACAGATCAAATTGGAGAGTAGTGATACATTTCTTGTTCTGTCCCATAAGACAAAATGTAGGTTTGAATTTTATTGCATTTTAGTTCTTTCAACAATGTTTGGAGACAGCTTTGTTCTATAAGTTTTACATATGTTTTGTCCTTGTGTTTCACACGATAGTATACATAGCATTTTAAATGTCATTTATAATTGCTTCTAAGTACATAATGATACAACTGATTTTTGTATATTGATCCTATATCTTACCAGTTTTACACACTAGCTTCATGGACTTATTTGCATATTTCACACCCTTCCACACAATCTGTTTAGTCATGCATGAACAAAGATTTCTTTATCATTTTTCTTTCCCACCTGAATTGTCTGTTTCACTTGCCTTAGTGCGTCGTTGAGAATCTCTAGTAAACTGGACCGAGCATCATTTTGTTATTCCTGACTTTAAGGGGAATAATTGTATTTTGTCACTAAGTTTAATGTCCTCAGAAAGGTTTCTGTACATTTTCTTTGTCAGATTGAAGTTCTTTTCAATTTCTAGTTGGATAAGAGGAATTTTTTTTGTCCCTATTACCTATAATAAATGTGGGAAATTGTCTCATGTATCTTCTTGCTTTTCTAAGATGGTTATAGTTTTTCATTGGATGTTTTCTAAAGATTACACCCTGAAATGAACTTCAACGAGTCATTATATATGTTTTCTATCCCTGCTCTAACAATTTACAAAACAGCAACACAGATAAAATATTTAATAGTTTAACATGTAATAGTTTAACCAAGAAGTCTTAGAACGTTAGAACTTAGGGGAGAGACTCGACAAATGGGACTACTACAAATTAAAAAGTTTCTGCACAGCTAAGGACATAGCCACCAAAACAGAAAGACAGCCAACCATATGGGAAAGGATCTTTACCAGCACAGCAACAGACAAAGGCCTAATATCTGTCATCTACAGAGAACTCAAAAAACTAAGCCCCTCCAAGCCCAATAAACCAATTAGGAAATGGGCAAAGGAGCTAAAGAGAGACTTCACAAGAGAAGAAATAAAAATGGCAAAGAAACATATGAGGAAATGTTCAACATCCCTGGTAGTAAAGGAAATGCTAATAAAAACAACCCTGAGATACCACCTCACCCCAGTTAGAATGGCCTGTACTCTGAACTCAGGAAACAACAAATGCTGGAGGGGGTGTGGGGAAAGAGGAGCCCTTCTCCATTGTTGGTGGGAGTGCAAATTAGTACAACCACTTTGGAGAACAGTATGGAGGTTTCTCAAAAAGCTCAATATAGACCTACCCTATGACCCAGCCATACCACTCCTAGGCATCTATCCTAAACAGCAAGTCCCAAGATATCAAAAAGACATTTGTACTTCCATGCTTATCATGGCACAATTCACAATAGCCAAAATACGAAAACAACCCAGATGCCCCTCCACAGATGAATGGATCCAAAAAACATGGTACTTATACACAATGGAATACTACATAGCGATTAGGAATGGTGAAATATTGTTATTCACAGGGAAATGGTCAGAACTCGAACAAATAATGTTGAGCGAGACAAGTCTAGAACACAGAAAACAAAGGGGCATGATCTCCCTGATATATGACTGTTTAGAAAGGGAGACGGAGAGACAGTGGAGACCAAGTCTGTGAAACCAAAAACTTCTTGTCAAATGGTATTTCCCACAGGATTGGGGCAGCGACCCAACAGTATGTAACTAAAACCAAACAACTACTCAACATAAAAAGGTCAAAAATTGACCTCTCAGTGGAATACAATAGCTCAAAAGCTATGTATGTACGTTCATATAAGACTACTGTTGACATATTGTCTAATATCGACATTACATTCAAAGCCCTAGGTGAATTTTCTTGGGCTTGGCCACGTGGCTACTGTATATGTTCTTGATACATTGTATATTGTATATATGTCTACCTGACCTAGAGAAGGGAAAGAAAAACAGGGCGTAAGATATCACAAGAAATGTACACACTGCCCTACTATGTAACTGTACCCTTTTTGCACAACACCTTGCCAAAAAAATTTGTGTTCAATTAATAAATAAATTAAATTAAAAAAAAACACAAAACAGAAAAAAAAGAAGGGAGGGAGAGAGAAAAGGAAGGAAAGGTAATGAAAAATATAGGGTGTAAGATATCACAAGAAATGTATTTAAAAAAAGAAATATATTCACTGCCTTATTAGGTAACTGTGCCCCCTTTGCATAACACCTTGTCAATAAAATTTTTTTTCTTTTGAAAAAAAAAAAAGAAGTCTTAGAATCTGTACCTTCACGTGAATGCATTTCTCTAGAAGATCTGGAGAAATAGCAAATTTCTTCTTTTCCAACTTACAGAGGCTGCCTGCATTCCTTGGCTCATGCTACTTTCTGCCTTCCGGTGCAGTAGCATAGCACATCCAAATTCTCTCTGTCTTGCTCAAGATATTTAAATTATAGCAAGAATAAAATAATTTGTAATGGAGTTTGTAGTTACCATGTCTATTGCATGTATGTATAGTTCCATGTCACTATAGCATCCTCTTCTACTTGAGGATTTCTTCTCATATTTACCAGGCCCACTGGGTAGTCTAAAAACGGTATGGAAAGAAGTCTTCCTTTTTACTTCCTCTTATTTGTTTCTTTTTGTTTTCAGTACTTAAAAGCCTTGATTTAATGGGTATTTATCTGTTTACTGATGAGCAAATCTTCAGTTTGTCTTTTCCACCATAAGTCACTAGGAAGTTTTGCCTCTAGATTTTCCTTCAAATATTTTCTCTACATCATGTTTTGATCAATATTCTACATACATTGGTACAGATTTTTTTCATATTTCATATGTCAGGACTCAACAACTTTTTTAATCTATTGATTTATAATTTTAATAAAATTTGGGGAAATGTTGGCAATTATTTCTCAGATATTTTGTATTTTATTTTGGAATCCTTACAGGGATTGTAGTTACACATGTATAGGATATTTGAAGGTGATAACCTTTTCATTAAGTTCTCTTATTTTTGACAATACTGGGGCTGGAACTTAAAGACTGAGTGCTGTCTCTGAGCTATCTTGCTCCAGACTAACACTCCACCACTTGTGCCACAGCTCCACTTCTTTCTTTTTTTGATGCTTAGAGATATAAGCCGCACAAACTTTCTTGCCCAGGGGCTGGCTTTGAAATATGATCCTCAGATCTCAGCACCTGGAGTTGTTAGGATTATACACATGAGCCACCAACACCTGGCTTAAATTCTTTTCTCATATTTTTTGATCTTGGATAGTTCATATTGCTATGTCTTTGAGTTCATTATTCTAATCTACATTACTCAATCAGCCAACACTCTGTTCCATCACTCCAGTTTAATTTGTGTCCTTTTAAATTTTCCTCTGTGCCCTTATTGAATAGAACAGAATTGTAGTAAATGGTTAAATATCTCTTGTGTGCTTTTTTAGCATCGTGTTCTGAATTTTTTGAGGGTCTGAGTTGTCCCTATCTTGCGCATCATATGTTATAGTTCTTGTTTTATTAATTCTGATACATTTTTTACTGGTATTAGATCTTCAACTCAACAACCTTACTCTTTCTAGGATGGCACTCTGACATGTGAACCATGCCTCCAGCTTGGCATTTCCTTGGTTAATTTTCTGCCTGGCCTGGCCTCATATTATAATTCTCCTCAGCATCATGAGTAACTAGGATTACTGTCATGAAAACAAATCCTGGATATTTTAATTTTAATTTGTTTTGTGGCTACATACTTGGTAATTTTTTGTCCTGGATGTTGTCTTACTTCTGTGCCATGCTAAGACTTGAACTCATATTTACTAGGGAGTTGGTTCACCATTTGAGGCATATGGCATATATGTCTCAATCTTGAACTTTCATATGCTTTTAACATTTAGTGAACTGATTTCTTAACTTACTTGGAAAAAGATTGATTACTTTGTATCTGATTGACTAGCCATTTTTCGTGTTCTAATGTTTCTTTACTGCTTTCCATATCCAACTGTTTCCATATCCAACCATTCAACCTAGAGCCGACTTTAGCCATGGCACAAGTGTGTGTAGAGACCAGACGATTCCAAAAGCAATACTTACAAAACCATTTGGTGTAAACCAACTGTACAACTCATGGTGGGGAGAGGGAAAGGGGGAAGAGGGAGGCAGGGGAAACATGAGGGAGGAGGTAACAAGTTGAACAAGAAATGTACTCACTGCTTTACATATGAAACTGTAACCCCTCTGTACTTCCCTTTGACAATAAAGGAAAAGTAAGCTGGCTTCATTGTTCACACAGTACTAGTATTTCAAGAATGCAGGATGCGGGAGTCATGGGATGGAAGCTTCCCTCTCGATTTCAGTGGAACCCCTGGGAAGTCAAGTCACGTGTGGCACCATCAGTGTCCCTGCACGCAGCCATCAAAGGGAAAGCAAGCGAGTAGCGGGGAGTGTGAAGACAGCAGCGGCATGGACGCCTCTGGACCTTGGCAATGCAAGTCACAGGGATCATCATCCAACCTAGGAAGGAGCGCACGCACGCTGCAGCCAGCAAGGCCACAGAAGCGATGCGCCCAAGCCCATTGGGGCTGACAGGAAGAGGACACTTGCTCAGAGATGAGATTTAATGTTTGTCTTGGTGGATTTTGTCTTATTTGCTACACCCCCTCCCACCCAATTCTTCCCTTTTAGAAAAAGAATGTTGACTCTCTGACCCTGTGTCTTGGAAGTACCATTTCGCTTTCAATTGTAGGGACTCACAAATATTAAGATTTCTTTGACTATCAGAAGAGATTATGGACTCCGACTTTTGAGCCACAGTGGACATCTTAAGACTTTTGGATAATTCTTAGAGACAGATAGATGGGTCGTGAGATGTTCTTGTGTCTTTGCAGAAGGTGATGGTTTGAACAGAAAATGCCTCCATAGACACATTTCCTGAACACTTGATCCCAGTTGGTGACAGCATTTTGACAGGTGGTGGGAAGTTTAGGAAGCTGCTTGAAATAGTCACTGAAGGTGTGCCTTTGATGGTTATGTTGCCTCCTGCTCTCTTCCAATCGCTTTGCATCTGGTCTCTCACAAAATAGACAGCCTCTGTCACCTGCCACACCATTTTGCCTCATCACAAACAATATCAACAAAGCCAAGCACTATAGCATCCGAAATCATGAGTCAAAAGAAATCTTTCCTCTTTTAAGTTGTTTATGTCAGAGATTTTATCATAGCGACAAAAAAAAAAAAAACAAAAAACAAACATATGCAGGCTCCCACCTGTTGGCATTATCTTCTCTTTTCTTCCCCCCACATAATGTATTATGCAAATTAAAATGTAATCTCCATTTATTTTCCACTGATTATTCACACTATGAACAGAAGAGCCAGTCAGAAAGAGAATTAGGACATAACTCTGCCTTTGTAGAGTCCTCACCTAAAATAATGAAAGAACTAGTCCTGGGATTGTATAGACAGGTATTTGAAGGTGAAGGAACATAGATTTCTCAGTGGTGTGGAGCACCTTGTCTAAAATATCATTTAACTCCTGATATCTCACCATGAAGAATAGAAAAATGGATCTCACTTTATATAAACTACTGCCTAATGGATCTCTGTGTAAAAACTTGAGTTAAAGTTGCTAGTAGCTTTTAACATGATTATAGTGAAATTAAAGTGCTAATAAAAAATCAAGTAAATTAGGCAGTAGCTATATCTCCAGCAACTTCCTATAGACACATTTATTTTATTTTATTTTTTATTTCTTGCCAGTCCTGGGGCTTAGACTCAGGGCCTGAGCGCTGTCCCTGGCTTCTTTTTGCTCAAGGCTAGCACTCTACCACTTGAGCCACAGTGCCATTTCTGGCTTTTTCTGTTTATGTGGTGCTGAGGAATCGAACCCAGGGCTTCATATACGCAAGGCAACCACTCTACCACTAGGCCATATTCCTAGCCCCTATGGACACATACATTACCATGTAAAATAAGCCTGCTCACTTATTACCACTTTACTTGTATTCCTTTCCTCCCATGATATGCAACACTGGATACAGATATCAAAAAGTGCAACACAAACCAGGCTGAAGAAGTTTCATTCTTACTTTTGAAGCAATAACAGCAAATGAGGCCTCTGGTAGACTTCCTGCAAGCAGGCTGGGACTTGAGCTGATGTTAGTGCTTGCTGAAGTTGAACCCTACCTCGTGCCCCTTCCTTCTCTGCTCTCCAGAGCTTTGATTCTTTCTTCTTTGTGGCTGAAGATTCGGGACATTGTTGTATACTGAGTGATTGCAGAAATGAAAGCATTCACAATGGTACAAATATAAATGGTACCATAGCTATACTCAGATTTGGAATCGGCCCTGCAAAATTGTCCATATTATTACATGGGAAAACATGAAAGTCCAACACAGCTGTGAATTAAGTGGTACAAAACCTTAACATTTTTTTCCTTCATTCACACGGTACTGAAGCTTTCCTGGGTACCTCAAGAGACACACAGTGGGGAAACACTGCTACAGGGCTTAAGTTCTAAAAGGCAGGCAGACTCTCTTGAGCTAAAGGATCTAAACATATGACAAGGTAATTAAAGCTACTTGGCTTCTAGGGAATAGCCTGCTACTTCTTCCTGGATTTCATTTTTAATTTTCTTGGGAGTATTGCTACTGCTTCAGAGTCTGTTTAAATAGGGATAGTCATGCACAGGTAGGAATGTAAATATTCTTGCGAGGCGAAGATGCTAAAACAGCCTGCCAGAAATGGCTGCCAGCTAGTTGAAGTCACACATTTGAGATAGCATGCTCTCTGGAGAGTTTACTTTGAATCTTGTAATTCTCTAATGATTCCCATTTCAAAACATGCCCTCAGTTTTGTTATTTTTAAGTGCCTTTAATTTTTGATGTAACTGAGCAATTTCATCCCCAAATATGTGTATTTATTACAGATACACATATTTAGTATTATTTTCACAAAGACCCAAGTCTCTGAATATTCACTGAAGCCTCATTTGGAAATATCAATTATCTACCGACAATAAGAGGCAGAGACAGGAAGATCATGGTTCAAGCAAGCCTGGACAAACGTTAGCAAGACTACATCTCGAAGAATAAACCAGACATAATGGTACAGCCTTTAATCTCAGTTACACAGAAACAGATGAGATTGTGGTCTGAGTCAGTCCTGAGGCAAAAGCAAAACCCTATTTGATACATAGCTAAAATGAAAAGGGGCTGAGGTATATGGCTTCTGTGGTTCAACACCTGGGTATTTACTCAGTAAAGCCTTGAGTTCAAACTCTACAGTCTTAAAATTTAAACCCAAATGCATGCCCTCAAGAGACATAAGAGCCACCATTAAGAAAGCAATATCCTATTCTCACTTAACGATGAGTTTGGTAATAACTCAATCAATGAACAATGGACAAATGCTTTTTCTGAGGAGACAGTTTCATTTATTGCAGGCTGACATCAAATACAAGTACTTGGATTACATGTATGCACCACAACTCTGGTTGATGCTTATTTTATCATATTTACTGGTTCACAATGTTTACTCTGGGTCATTCAATTCTACGTGCATTTGAAAGGGTACTGAAAACCAGGATGAAGAAACATAAAAATAAATTTAATTTTACTGCTTCTAATTTACTAACCAATTGTTAATACAAGTTGAAAATCCCTTATCTGAAACACATGGAACCAAAAATAAGTCCTAATTTCAGATGTTTCTGAATTTTGAAAATTTTCACATATCTAATGAGATGTCTATGAGATATAATTTCACGTGCACTTATAACATAGCTTGAAATACAGAATTTTATGCAATAGTTTTCATTTTTGATTGTGACCTTTTACTTAAGTCAGGTGTAGAAGTTTTTAGTTATAATGAAATCATTGCTCAAAAAAATTAGGTTTTAGAGTTCAGATTTCAGATTAAGTATACTCAGCCTGTCCTTCATTGATTGATTTTTTTTTGTTGAGGTGATGTACAGAGGGGTTACAATTGCAAACATGAAGTAGTGAGTACATTTCTTTGTCAAACTTGTTACTTCCTCCCTCATTTTTCTCCCACCTTCCCTCCTCCCCAGTTTCCTCCCCCCATCCAGAATTGTACAGTTGGATTACAGCATATTGTCTTGTCGGATTTGCTGTTGCATTGGTTCCCCTTTTATCCTTTGTCTCACCATTTTGATGTTCCTCTTCCTTTCCCTGATTCAGACAAACATATATATATATATATATAATACCCAGGGTACCAAAATCAAATACAGTGGTAACAGGGGCCATTGATTTTGATATATTATCTTTTCAAGTGGTTAAAGAGAAAAATTAGATGTTGGAGGTTGGGTGACATTGATCAAGATGCATTATACTCACAAATTGACTTGAATTGAAACCTCTCTGGACAACTACTTAACAATAATGAAAATACAGAGAGAGACTGGCTGTTATTTTGACTCTGTAGACATTCACATGAGGTCAACCATTTGTGCTTCTGTGGAAAACAATGAACCTTGCTTTTCTTCATTCATGAGAGCAGTGAAGTACAAGTGACATCCCTGACCCCTCCATGTTTCAAACACAATTCAGTGTATAGCTGGTTTGGGGTGTTTGCTGAGAAACCACATCATTTTGAATACTTTGAATCATGACGCAGAAAGAGCTCTTCTATTTTAATCAGTTATGGTTTGTTTATATAGACTCAAAAATGGCAGTTTTCTCCCACAAATACAGAATAGTGGCTCTAAGTCCATGTCAGTGTTGCAGTACATTATGTTTTCTCTTCTGTCTTTCTAACTTTTCATTCCCATTAGTTAAATCACTTAATAGTTTTATTTCCAGAACAGTAATAACACACCAAGTTATATAATACTTTAATTTCTCCCAAAGAGAACTAAGAAAAAGAGACTCATAATACACATGAGCTGAATTCAAGAATGATTTTACATGTAATATGTGAGTGACTTCTATTCCTAAAACTGTGCAAACTCAGAGAAAACAAGGTTTTCTATGAACTAAACTCTGCTTCAGGATTCTGAGGGTGTGTTCCATCATTTCCTGAGATCTATCATGTATGGAAGTCATAATTATCTTGAAATAATAAAAAGCAAAATCATCCAAGTAAACAAACAAAACTCAATTTATATGCAAGTTATAAGTGACACCAACTTCAATTGTTCCTTGCTTAATTAAGTCTGAAATGCATTTTTCTTATATGTGTTCACGTCACTTCTTGAGTTTGTTATTATTCTGGGGATTGTGCATAGTAGAGGCTAACGCTCAGCTATTTAAAAGCAGGAAGAGAACGTGAAGAAAGCTTATTGCTTTTGGGTCTTTGAGCGAGTACACCTTGACTTGAGGACACTTGCATTTAGCCCACAGATGCCATATGGACACTTAGCTGTCTGCTTCTGGTACCAATCACTGAGATTTACAGCATTTATTTAAGATTCTACATCCCAGATAAAAGAATCTAGCGTCAAAGAGCAGAGTCTTTACTGGAAGGAGGTACCTTGTTTCTAGGGTGTTCACACTAGGAGGCCATCAGTGCAGGCCCTCTGTCCATAAAATGAGAAAGTACTCTCAACTAGGAAAAATGAACAAATGCCAAGTAAAAAAGGAAATTTCATCTATTTAATGACAAAAAGAGTCTTTGTTGTAATTGCTTATTTCATTGTTTTCTGTGCTACTTAGTCTGTGATCAACTTGACAGCTGATAAAGCATATTCTTCTTGTTTCCAACACCTACCACACACAATATTTGAATCTGAGCACAAACCAGAAGCATACTGAATGTCTCATGAGTGGATAGATGAATGGAAACAATCAGTGCAAATCGGAGTGACATTTGTATAGCGTGGCAAAACTCTCAGATATTCTTATACTTGATTCTGAATCAAATCAGTGTTTCGGGCTTAAAACTCAATTTGAAAAGTGTGACATTTCCACACAAAACATCAAAGGAAATAAACACAAAATTCATAAATAAAAGTGATCAGCATACATGGAAGAATATGTTAAACTTACTAGTTCCTATTAAAGTGTAAAAGGAAGTAGATCTAAAACAAAATCACTACACCCTAGAGTAAATTTCAATATATAGTGCTTACATAATATCCACCTCAATTATTTAATACTTTCCATATTGAATGAATGACTCAGTGCTACTGTCAACTGAACAAATTATGTTAGGTAAAAATTCAAGCATGTGGTACAAAGGAGGTATAAATTTTGTGGAAAATAGATTGACAAAATTTTCCTTAAAAACACTTTAGGAAATTTAACTCTCCACCCAGTTAGGTAAATCTATGAAATTAGTGTTTAAAAATAAGTAAAAATATCATAAGATTGAGCAAAGATTTGCATAAAGATTTATATGCCAAGATATAAATATACATATATGTGTATATATGTATATATATTTGTGTCCCTGATCATAGTAACAAAGAAAACAAATGCTAAAATCATTGATAAAATTAATTACACCCATAGGAATTACATAATAATGCAACTCATTATGAAATGGTATTTTGAAATAGAATACTGAATGGAATAGTCTTTAACCACAAAATATCCATCTGAATACAAATTTGAATATATAACATGATTCTAATTCTATGATATTTTTATAGACACTACACAAAAATTACTAGAAAATGGACAAAGGTTGATCACTAGAAATTTGTAAATAAGGACATTTTGGCTTTCATTTCTCACATTTTTATTTTTAGTGTGTATCCCATTTCATCCACATGACCAATATTAAAAATGAGCAATATCACATATTTTCATTTTATTCTATTTTCCCTTTCAAGTATCACACATGAGATAAACTGAATTGTGCTTCCTTTTACTTTTTACCATCATATACTTTGATCCTAATAAAGTGATGTATGTATGCTTTTATTCTGTCCTTTACAATGAAAGGCTCAGTAACTTCTATTCGAATAGTCTACTACATAACAAAAGACATACTTGTGACTATAAAATTTCTATTTTCATTTATGGGTTTCCATACCTGAGCTGTGTCTTGGGTATCAACAACTAACTTTTCTTCAAAGACAACTGCTTGTCGTCCCCTTTCATCTTCAGAAATCACCAAATTGCTGTGCCCAGGTTTCTCTTTCTCATTTCCAGCCCAGCTCCATAATTCTATAACATCATGCTTACGCACCCATTCAGAGTCTACATAGATGCCATCCAGAAATTACAGTCCACCTGCTGGAATAGCTATTGCATCTGAGCCCACCTCTAAGAACTTCTACAGCAAGGATGAGAGATTGCTCTGGCTCCAATCACTCCCCACTTGTTCTACCTGAAAGATTGGACCACAGGGAGAAGAAGTGGCTAGAGAAGTGGAAAAACTCTGAAAAGGCACAGCTTTCATTATTAAGTTTGAGCGTGAATGACTATATTGTCCTTTCTGTGCAATTAATAATTTTCTATAGCAATGTGACCTATAAGCCTTTTAACAGGTAGTATAAGAATTTGCATGACTGTGTTTGTATCTCAGCTCTGCCACATGCTATTTGAGTAACACCTTTTGCAATTAAGTTAATCATCCAATGTCTCCATTTTCACATTTATGATACAGACTTAATTAATGATTTCTACTCTGTGGTGTTGTTCTAAGATATTACTATAGTAAGGAGCCTAGAGCAATACGTGTGGCATTCATGAACACAACTATGATGTAGCTCCTCTATCAGTATTATAGAGCTCCATTTTATTTATTTATTTTTCTTATTTCTTGTCAAAGTGATGTACAGAGAGGTTACAGTTTCATACATCAGGCATTGGATACATTTCTTGTACTGTTTGCTACCTCCTCCCTCATTCCCCCTCCTCCTCCCCCTTTCCCTCTCCCCCAATGAGTTGTTCAGTTGGTTTACACCAAACAGTTTTGCAGGTATTGCTTTTGGAGTCATTTGTCTTTTTATCTGGTGTCTCTCGATTTTGGTATTCCCTTTCACTTCCCTAGTTGTAATACCAGTATATACAATTTCCAATGTACTCAGATAAGATACAGTGATAGTGCAAGTACAACCACAGTAGAGCTCCATATTAATACTACAACTCTGGAGGATTTTTTTTTTTTTTTTTTTTTTTTTTTTTTGGCCAGTCCTGGGCCTTGGACTCAGGGCCTGAGCACTGTCCCTGGCTTCTTCCCGCTCAAGGCTAGCACTCTGCCACTTGAGCCACAGCGCCGCTTCTGGCCGTTTTCTGTATATGTGGTGCTGGGGAATCGAACCTAGGGCCTCGTGTATCCGAGGCAGGCACTCTTGCCACTAGGCTATATCCCCAGCCCTCTGGAGGATTTTTGTTTGCTGGTTTTTGTTCTTTGCTACTGGCCCAAGAGCTTGAACTTGGGGCCTGGGCACTGTCCCCGAGATTTTGTTCTCAAGACTAGAGTGCTCTGTCACTTGAGCCACACCTTCACTTCCTATTTTAGGTTGTTAACTAGAAAAGGGACATTTAAAGTTCTAGGTGAATTTCCTTTGGCATACCCTACGTGGTTACTGTATATGATTTTGCTACACTGGATAATATATATGTGTATATATATGTATGTATGTATATATATATATATATATATATATATATATATATATGCTTACCTGATCTAGGGAAGGGAAAGAAAAACGAGAGTCTAAGATATCATAAGAAATGTACTCACTGCCTTATTATTGTAACTGTACCCCTTTTGCACAACACCTTGTCAACAAAATTTAATTAATAAAATTTAAAAAAGAAAAGAAAAAGGAGTTTCACAGAATTCCTTGCCCAAGCTGACTTTGAATCATGACTTTCAGATCTAAGACTCCTGAGTAGCTAGGATAATAGTTTTGAGACACTAGAGGCCAGCAATTCTGTAAGTATAAATAATAGTTTTCTAAGACTTGGGAGAGTACACGACTTCTGAACAATGCCAGTTGTCAGAAAAGGAAGAACAAGAATGTGCAGTTTAATAAGGAATGATGATCTCAAGGATAATGTGGGTTGAAGACACTCTTCAGAAAGAGAAGAATAAAGAAACTATGAATGCAACCACTGTAAGTAATAAATAAGAGCTTTTTTTCTGATTTGTGAGTTAATCTCATGTATGAAATAACAAATGCATTCCTTATGCTTATTCTTCTAAGTTGAGAAAATGTGTGAAGTATTGGGATGGAAAGCCATAATTCAAGGACGGGAAAATACTGTCATGTAAAAGAGCAAATCATTTCTATTTTTTCCCAGAACAAGTATTACTTTTTTAAAATTAAGGAATGATAATCAAGATGTAATTCATTCTTCCTTTGTTGTTTCTTTATTTTACTGTTTATTTTGTTAACTCCATGCAACACATTTCTCTATTTCTGTTTTGCATTACAGTTACCATCCTTCCAGTCAGTTTGTATTGTTCAATAGCTGCCACAGCATCACTGATATTCCGTGGAAATTTGAATAAATGCCAGAGAATTTGGGGGGGAGAGCTGATAACATTCATCCAAGAACCAAAATTCATCTTTTAGTTTCACCCTATTAACACTATCAGTTACGGTCTACTGGAGAGGAATACAAAGAATGAAGATATTTTAAGATATTTAAAATCCAAAACATCTGGGAATTTTTATTTCATCCTTATGAATTACATCAGTTTTCTTTTTTATTTAATGCTTGAACTGAGTGCCTGGGCACTGTCACTGAGATTTTTGGCAGAAGGCTAGTGCTCTACCACTTGAGCCACAACTGCATTTTGGCTAATTGGAGATAATGTTGCAGACTTCCTTGCCAGGGCTTGCTTTAAACTGCTATCCTCAGATTGTAGCCTCCTGGGTAACCAGGATTATAAGCATGAACAATCAGCAACTGGCAGTTTGCTTCTCTTAAGTAATAAGGAAAAGGCTATGTAACAGGGGAGGAGCTGAGGATTTTCTTTTGTTTGTTTGTTTGATTGCCATTATAATTGCTATTTCAGAAGTCAGGTAAAAAGTGCTTTTCTTCTTTGACAATATCAAACTTTCACTTGCTCTCTCCCAGTTTTTCCTTCCTGTCCACTCCCATAAATTGTATAGTTCATTTTCTATGAATTACCTAGTGAATTTTCTATGAATTCATTTTCTATGAATTACCCACTGCTGCAATTGTTCACCCGTGGTACCTCCTTTTTACCCCCTATCCCAACTCCAGCCCCACCCCCAAGACAGGTAAATGAGCAAACAAGACCAAAAAAAAAAAAAAAAAACCCAAACAAACCCTATTGGTTCCATTTCTTAGATTTGATTTCAATAAATATTATTTTATAAGATCAGAGGCATTGTACCTTTATGTTAGGGAGGCAGTTTTGCAATTTGTTTTAGAGTCAAATCATAAAGATGGTGTGGGGAAGGATGGTATTGTAAATAGCACTGTTACTCTTCTATTCCTTTTAAATTAAATTAGTCAAGAAATTGGTTTGAAGCCTCAAATCAATGTTACATTCCTCTCTGGTCACTCAGTTATTTCAAAGGGAAGCTCTTCCTTTGTGAGCATTCAGGGTAGAGCGATCCCAGCCTTGCCTTGGAAACTCACCCTGTCCTCCCCCTGAGAGTACTCTCTGGACTGCCTTGGCTCTACCAGACCAATAAAACTCATTTCCTGTCTTTGGAAGTTAAGCCTCCAGCAGTCTTTCTGCGTTTGCTCAGCTTCCTCTCTGAGGGAATGAGGGGATGGCCCCTCTCAGACTTCTGAACTGCCATGCGGAAAAGAACACACCAGAAAGGCACTACAGATGCATGGAGAGCAAGGGAGGTTGCTGACCAGGGATCACATCTTCTACCCCAGGGTAGTGGAGAAGAGCCAGTAACACCCATGCTAAACAAATTCTCTAAAGGTGCAAAAACTGCCTATTGTTATTTTTAACACTCCACGTGGGGGTTGCTTATCACATAACAATGGACATCCAAAGTATAATTATTAATATTCCCATAGCTAAGAAACAGAGGTATCCCTGGGGCTTGTGATGTCCTTTGATGCCAGGGACCTGAATGCCCACAAGGACTTCTATTTTGAAGACTTCAAAAGAAGTGACTATGTCACTTACAAGCATGTAATTTTGAGCACAGTCAAATTAACAAAGACTTCAAATGAAATTCAACTTGTCTTTTCCCAGCCTATTCAAAATATGTTTCAAGAGAAAATCCCGTGTTAGTCTCTCTCAAAGCTTAGTAGTGAGATTCATAGTGATACTGACTCCTTGGCTTCTGAGTTTTAGCATTAGCTTTTTTTAAATACAATTTTATTTGTATTTATTCTACATTTTTTAAACAATAATCAAGTATTCTAGACCTTAATTCCTAAATTAGATAGTTCAGATCCTAAACCCTTTCCTATTATCTTCCCTATGTAGCAAGAGTACTGTTTTTGTCCTTTCTATGCAATTTTAGAAGCTATCATATTGGCTTTTGCTTTGAATATGTTTTTCAACACTTTATTCACAGTCCTTGGCAAGGCAAGAGTGGTTACACACTTGTCAACAAATGACTTTAAAAACTACATTTTTCTCAAGAAAGTTGTCCATGATTTGGGGATTAAATCAACACCTCTTTTTCCTTTAGTTAGAAAGTATGTTCTCAAGAATATGGAAAAATTATATTAAATGAAAATTGAAAAAATAGTTGTAGTACTGCCTAGAATATGCTACCTGCTAACTGAAATAGAGTCACACGTACATACACAGAGGAAAGTTTTCCACACAAAACTTTCTAAACATTTTAAGTAGCGAGTTTAACTTTAGACATTTACTTTCAGAAGTACTTTCAATTTAGATATATCAATTTATATTTAAATGTGAAGACTGAGAGTATATTTCAGTAGTAAATACCATGTCTGGGCCCCAGTTTTGACCCCAGAACAACAAAAATAATTGGCTGAGCTGCCAGCTTCCTAATGGGCTCAGCTCATCGTTGATGTTTCCAAAAGTAATGCTAATTTGTGCTTTCCAGTTTTTTACATGCTAAGCCTTAGTTTATTTTGTTGGTACAAGACATCCTCAAGCCAAAAATAATCTAATTTAACACATACATTCTATAAGTTCTATAACTGGACTTTTGGCATGTGTCAGTTCTAGGAATTGAACTCAGGGCCTGGGTAGCTTCCTTGAGCTTTTTTATTCAAGCTTAGGTCTCTATCTACCACATGAGCCACAGCTTCACTTCTGGTTTTTTAAAAATTTACTTTTAGTGTTTAATTGGGAATATATGTCTTACTGACTTCCTTGCCCAGGTTGGCTTCAAACCACTCCAAATTCGAAAATAATCTTTTTTATTTTCTTTCCATTTTATGCGGCATGCAGAAATAGTGACGAAAGTTTTTATAAGGCCTTTCTGATAACAACTCTTTTACATAATTTTACTCCGTCTTCACAACCTATAAAATAAAGTTATTACTGTAGTGTTTTACTTTTCCTAATGAAAAGGCTTAATGTATCCCATCATGACAAATGATAGTTCAAAACATTTCTTCCCCTTCATGCATTCAGTCTATTTTCTTCTGATTATAACTTAGTCAACATTTCCAGTGTTCTACTGACGTTTTCCATCTACAGTTGCATTAACAAGATTCCTCTCTCCCTCAGATACTGTAGAAAATTTATTCATGTGCAAGATATGATAGTGACCACTAAAATTTGTAGATGTTTGAAAGGTACTATTTATACCTTTTAACAATTTGCTTACTGATTTTTTTAGGTGTGTTTTGCTGGGAGGAAGTAGTTCTTGCCACAAATGTACACAAGAAATAAACTTCCAAAACCCTTTAGTACCCAATAATACTTTTGCCTAACCCTCAAAATTGACTGTTAAATATGGCTGGATAGCAAGATTATAGGTTCAAACCTTTCCCTTGTAGGGATTTTATGATACTGCTTTCTAGCATTTAAGTAGCCCAGAGATAAGACTACTCTTAACCCAATTCTTATTCCTCTGTAGATTATTTTTTTCTTTCTGTGCAATCCTTAATGATTTTATGTGTATCACTAGAATTCTGAAACTTTATGATGATGTGCCTATAAGTGAGTCTATTTTCATCAAGTATACTCAGTATTTGGCTAATCATGAGAATTTCAAGATTTCAGTTCTTCAGTTCAGCAGTTTTCTTCAATGCAGCAGTTTTCTTCAGTTATTTTCTTAATTACACCTTCTGCTCCATTCTTTCTGTTGTTACCATTTTTTGCAATTCCAAGCAGATGGATGTTAGGACTTTTGAATATGTCTGCTCTGTGTTACCTTTCATTTGCTGATTATCTGCTTGCTCCTTCATGTATCCTTAGAAAATTCTTCCACTGGAACTGCTAAAGTCTTCATTGTTTCTTCACGAGTATTCCTATTAAACTATAGAGACCTTCCATGAAGTTTCTTTTTCTTTTTCTTTTTAAAATTTTGTCTTCCATAGAGTGTGAACTCAGGGCATTGGCACTGTCCCTGAGCTTTTTTGCTCAAGGCCCATACTCTATTCCTGTTTTCAGGTTGTCAACTGGCAATAAGAGTTTCACAGCCTTTCCTGTCTGGAATGGTTTCAAACCATGAATCCGGAAGTGGCTCTGTGGCTCAAAGTGGAAGAGCACTAGCCTTGAGCAAAAGAGCTCAGGGACAGTGCCCAGGTCCTGAGTTCAAGCCCCATGACCAAAAAAAAAAAAAAAAAAAAAAGAAAAAAAAGAAAGAAAGAAAGAAAGAAAGAAAGAATGCCATAAAACTATGAATCCTCAAATCTCAGCCTCCAGAGTAGCTAGGATTATAGGCATGAGCTACCAGAATTCCTAAGACATCTCGTAGGTAATTTTTTATACTTCCATCCTTCTCGTGTATCTCACTAAAAATGTTTCTTCTAAGTTTTTAAGTTTGTTTTTTTTTTCTGTTTCCTGGATTAGGTCTGCTTCTCCAGATAATGGTAGTACTATTTTCAGAGCAGAGTCTCCTGTCTCTCCTGTTTTCTTCCCGAAAAGTGCTTCATAGTGGAAAAATCAAATTTGTACATGAATGGGTATTCTGCTCCCCATTCACTATTCCCAGAAATGTTTAAGAAAGTGGCTAAATATAAGATTATATATAGTGGTCCAGTTCCTTGACTTGTGGACCTAGCTGTTTCCTCTTCTTCCTGGATGGGCTTTATTCCTTGCACTTTATCAGTTTTTTCTTCTCGGTCTCAAACTAAAGAAGTAAAGGAAATTTCTTTTGGCTTCTATGATGGCACTCTCTTTTTCTTTCTTAAGCTAGGTGGTAGTCTTTACTTTTCGTAGTTCCTCTTCCTCCTCTGGCTCAGAATTTACTACACACTCAATTAGACCAATCTCTATGCCACCCCTGGTTACTTTCTCAGCTCCAGACTTTGTGTTTACCATAGTAAGACTAGAAAGATGGACTCCAATTCTTCCAATATTACTGACACCTCTTCTCTTCTTACCACGGGGTCGCTTCTCCCTCTCCCTCTCCCACTTCTTTCTCCCCTTCTTTCTCCACAATTTCAATTTCTTCTTCTTTTTTGAGGTTTCTTCTGCCTCCACTTCCTCTGTCCCTGAGGTTTCTTCCCCTTATCCCCTAGTCAGGTAGCCTCTTGCTCTTCCACCTGGAAGTTTCTTTTTCCCTCAATCTGAAGAATATTTTTCTTGGGTCTATCTATATTCTTTACTTCTGACCTAGCAACTTTTCTAAAATAGGAATCTCAAGCCACCTGTTGTTCCTCCTGCTTTGTTTTGAGTCTATTTGAGGTTTACCCATTTTTTTCCCCAATGATCCTTTATCATCTTCCTCCTTGATTTTTTTTTGCTTGATTTATTTTGCTTATTTTGGGGGTGGGGAGTATATGTTTCAGAAGGTCCTTCATGAAAGGACCTGGTAGATTTCCTGAGACTTGAAACTATTTTTATTTCACCATCACATTTAAATGTATAAAACTTAACTTGCACTGAAGTTAAGGTTTTTAAATCTTTTTTTCTCAGAATGTTGAAGATGATACCCCATTGCTTACTAACATCCAATATTGCTGAGAAAAATTTTGCAGACTATAGGTCTTCTTCCTTTCTTCTCTAGAGACTTTTAGTATCTTTTCTTTCCTTTTTTTTGCCAGTCCTGACACTTGAACTCAGGGCCTGAATACTGTCCCTGGCTTCCTTTTGCTCAAGGCTAGCATTCCACCACTTGAGTGGCACCACAGTGCCACTTCTGCCTTTTTCTGTTTATGTGGTGCTGAGGAATTGAACCTGAGGCTTCATGCATGCTAGGCAAGTACTCTACCACTAAGCCACATTTCCAGCCCCATTTCTAGCATCTTTTCTGTACTCTAACTTTTGAAGATCTTTTTCTCTCTCCCATTTCTTGATCATATTCATCCTTTCCACTCTTTCATTTCTCTCTTTCTGGAAATTAGGTATAGAAATAGTGATTTCTATGGTTGCCAACTGTGTTGTGTAAGGGTTCTTCCACACTTTCCATGAATTTGTAATTTTGTGACTCATTTTGGCAATTTATCTTCTTGATTACTACTATATGTTTTATTTTCTTTAATTTACTCTTTAGCACTTTTTACTTAACTTTATCTTTTAAAGGCTAAGTTTTCAAAATATTCATCTATCTTAGAGTTTTTCAACTTTCTATTTACTCTAACAATTATGAGGCAAAATATCACTTATTGATATTGTTTTCTTGCTACTGGAGTTTATTGATTTTTTTGGTGAAGTATTATATCTCCCTCCTGTAAGTAATTTCTCAAAGTTTCCTTATGTCTTCAACAATCAGCTCTTTTCTTTCAGACCTTAAACTTCTTTCTAATGGCTACTGATACATCTTTATATTTTGAGTTCATTCTCGGGTCTTTCTCTTTCTGCTAACTGTTCATTTTCCATGAGTTGATTTTCCCGTTCCTTAAAAAAAATCTAGCCATTTTTTACTACTATATACAGGAAACTATGCACTTTTTGTCAATGCTGATTTTTGTTTTCTATTCCCAAAGAATTCATAAGTTTACAATATCATCCTCTCCGTGCTTCAGCCAGGAAAGGAACTAGCTATTCACAGCAGTCTCTTACTCAGCCAGGATCCAGCTTAGAACATCAAAATTTCTTAAACCGGCATGAGAATAACATAACTTGGTGATACTATAAACAACATGATGTTTTTAAGTGTGTTCTCATATTGGACAGACTAAAGCCTATAAACATGGCCTTTATATCACAGCTATCTTTGGACTTGGTTTTTCCAGCATAGTTATTTTAGTTGTCTGACTTAAATTTTACCTTAGCATTCCATTGTGCAAATCAAAAGAATTAGGACTCAGAAACGCATTTCTAACTCAAACATTCTATGAAAACTTTGTAACTGCAGCGTCTCCCTTTCTGTGTGTCCTATCTGCCTTTGGCTGCAGGTTTCAATTACTTTCAGGACAGCCCTTGGAGTTCCCCTAAGAAGCAGTCAATTTGTCTAAACCAGTTTTTTTTGGTACCATGTGATCTGAATGCTCTATTCTGCTAGTGCTTTTCTCCTTCCCTGGTCACCTGCCTTCTGGCCCACTGGCTAGTCACTGCTAACTCCAGTTTGCAGCTGTATTCCATCGTGGTTACATTTGTGATACTCTAACTCCACAGGCTGGCTCTGCTGACTGAACAAGTTATCCCAAGTCCAGAAAGGGAGTTTTACTCTATGTCAGTAGAGAATTATGGACATGCTCCATTATTTTTGTGAAGGCTTGATTAGCACTTTACCAGAAAATAAATAATTTAATAACACCTTGTTAATTCTCTGCTAAAGGAGCCATAAAAAAAGAACTTTAAGTATATATTATCTGATATTTTATTTAAAAGCAATAAGACATTTGAGTCAACTAGGGAGTAATAGCTACTTCAAATTCATGCTGTTTTGAATAAAACTATATCAATTTAACAAGAGTTCATTGCACAAAGAAATGCTGTTATTACATCATTGTGTGCATTATGGAAAGGTGTATGAAATCATTATTGCCCTGGCCAAGGTTTCATCTTTGTATTGAAGGTTCTTTGGCGACTGAGTCATTTGGGGTGGATGGTGTGGGTTTGTGAGGTTTTACACTAAGAATAAGGAAGGACCTGGGAAGTGGCAATGGTGGAAAGGTGGGAGAGTTCATCCAGGTGACCTCGTGAGAAGGGATGAACAGGTGTGAAGATAGAAAAATGAGATCAATGTGGAAATAAAATGGATAGACGTTATTATCAAAGTGCAGAATTGTAACAAAGTCTGATTAGTGATGAAATTCTCACACTTTAAATGGTATCATATCCTAGGTTATAGATAGCCAAGGCCATGGAAAACTATGATGTGAATGTCCTTCTTTCCCATTGTGAAGATGTCTTACTGAAGCCTTAGACTTTCTGCTCTTCCTCCATGCTTACCTATTAGGTGACTGAAAGGTCTCTCAGTGAGCTTCAAGGGTTTCAGAAATGTACTAATTACTTTACTTTTGTGACTGTAACTCCTCTGTATATCTCCTTCACAATAAAATTGAATTAAATTACAAAAAGAATTTATTCAGTCTGTCGTGATCACAATCACTAGGTTCCGTATCTATTAGAATTCAGAGGTAGATTCTTTCATGAAGTGCCAAATTTTCTTGGATTTTGCCTAATGTACTGCTTTGGTGATGTTGGCAACAAGAATACCTGAAGCCTAGAGAGCATGCAAAGGCCCCTCCCAGGCTGTGAGCTCTATGGCTTCTATGAAGACTTGCTTCAGATATTTTCCTCAGTCCATGTTCTTCTAAGCATCTATTGACTTGCTTTGCTGCAGAGGATAAGGACAGTAAATATTAATCCCATAAATTTGAAAGCAAGCCATAAGAACAAAATCCCCAGGAAACTTATGTCCATATAACCTTTGTCTGCAAGAAGAGTACTAGCCAAACACACATGTAAAACTATGGAGATTCCTCAGAAGGCTAAACATAGAGCTCCCCTATGACCCAGCAGCCCCACTTTTGGGCATCTACTCAAAAGACCACAAACAAGAACACACTAAAGCCACCAGCACAACAATGTTCATTGCAGCACAATTTGTCATTGCTAAAATATGGAACCAACCCAGATGCCCCTCAGTAGATGAATGGATCAGGAAAATGTGGTACATATACACAATGGAATTTTATGCCTCTATCAGAAAGAACGACATTGCCCCATTTGTAAGGAAATGGAAGGACTTGGAAAAAATTATACTAAGTGAAGTGAGTCAGACCGAAAGAACCATGGACTCTATGGTCTCCCTCATAGGGAATAATTAGCAAAGGTTTAGGCTAGTCACAGCAGAGGATCACAAAAGCCTAATAGCTATGCCCTTATGCATGCATAAGATGATGCTAAGTGAAATGAACTCCATGTTATGGAAACAACTGTTATATCACTGTTGTAATCACTTTCAACATGAAATGTGAAACTGTAGTTTCTGTTGTCAATGATCCCTTCCTGTGGTTGTACCTGTACTATCACTGTATCTTATCTGAGTACCCTGGATACTGTATATACTGATATTAGAACTAGGGAAGTGAAAGGGAATATCAAAATCGAAAGACAAAGGACAAAAAGACAGATGAGTTCAAAAGCAATACTTGCAAAACCATTTGGTGTAAACCAACTGAACAACTCATGGAGGGAGAGGGAAAGAGGGAGGGGGGAGGGGGGAATGAGGGAGGAGGTGACAAACAGTACAAGAAATGAACCCAAGGCCTAACATATGAAACTGTAACCTCTCTGTACATCACTTTGACAACAAATAAGAGAAAAAAACACTCTACATGATTCATATTTCATATGCACTGGAGCCCGTGTACCATGAATGTTGGCACCATTTTTCTCCTCTTCCTCTACCCCTTTCGAATGTCTTTAGTCAGTCGTTGGATGAAATCCATTGAACACAGAGAGTTGGTTAGGTTTACTTTTACTGATGTACTCAAGAACCCCATTGTTTATTTCTACTTTTTCCTTTTGCTAAGGAAACATCTCCAATGCACTACAGAATTTGCTTTCCTTCATCTCACCATTGTTTCTCTTGACTTTACCCTCCCTAACCTGGCTGGTTAGAATTGGCAGCTGCTTTGCCCATTCCCAGGAGGACATCCTGCAAAGCTAATGATGCTGGTAGAAGTTTCATTTATTTTAGAAAAATGTCAAACAAGGTACTTAGGGAGGGAGTGGAATTGGCTAGAGAATGTGGCTATACATTATTATTTAGAAAGAAGGGGAGGTAGGTCTGTCAACTCCATGCATTTAAATGTCATTTTTGTCTGTTTCATGGAGGTTTATGTCAGGTTCAATATAACAAATTCAGCAAGTATGAGTTAATGCAGCTACTTCTGCTGAATGCACATACCCACACACCCACACCCACACTCACATGCACATGCACACACAGATATATTACTGTTATGAGAAAATCTGGGCAATCTGATGAGTTTTATTCCAAACATACACGTTCATTCTACACACACACACACACACACACACACACACACACACACCCCTTGTAGTCTTTTAGTTACAGTCAGTAACTCTATGATTTCCCTGGGACACCTACTGTGAACACTGCCCCAAGCAAGCCCATGCCTTTAATCTTTATAAGTGTGCCTTCTCCCACTCAGTCTCTGTCTTCTCTGTCTTCACATGGTCCTCTGGGTCTCCTCCTATAAGAAAATATTACTATTTTAGTTTCATTTATACACTTGAAAGGATTAGGAATAGTTGTTGATTGTGATAGACAGAATTATGCTCCTTCTAGTGCATATTTGAAAGCTCTAACCCCTTACATGACTGTTTTGGGAGGTAGGGCCTTTAAGAAACTGATTAAGATGAACTCGGGTGATTGGGATGGGGCCTTAGTATGGTAGAAATGATATCAAAAGAGGAAGGGACAACAGTTGTCCCTCACATACCTTTCCCTTCCTTTGTCTCCACTCATCTACCTTGGAAAGGCTGTGGGAAGACGCTATGAGAGGGTAATCATTTGCAAGCCACGAAGAGAGTATTTGCCAAAAACAAACACTTTGGTATCAGGATTTAAAAAATTCAAGCCTCCAGAGCTGTGAGGAGATAAAAGCCTGGCATTTGTGATGCAATCTGTGATATTAAATTATTAAAAACCAAGCAGATTAATACAATGCTCAATAAACCATGTATTCTAATTGTTCTTTATTCATCTTGAGGATGAATATGTATCATACAAATTGTTTATAGTCTAATCAAACTCTCTTAGAATTATCTTTCAATGTTTTATATTTTCAAACACTATACTTAGAAAAAATTGCAAAGATTGGGTGTAGGGTTCCCAAATATTCTTCATTTGCCACCTCCAAGTTTAATATCGTATATACCATAGTTAAGTAATTTAATTCAGAATATTATCATTGGTACAATTCTACTAGATTTTATTTTGCAAGAATGTCAAACTTACTCTTCTGAGTCTAACTCAAGATCCTATGCTGTGTCCAAATCTGAAGCATCCTTTCTAAAAATTATCAGGTCCTATTCTTACTTATTTCTTCTATACTTAACATATGATATGATTAGACCATTCACAATTAGTTTGGAGCCATTTAAAATGAACTATTTTATTCAAAATGATTTTCACTCACTATGATACATTGGAATAATTTTTAGTCCTTCACTCCATGAATAAATTATTGAATGACTTTGATGGCCTGCAATGTTATATTTGCAGAGTACAGCACAATGACAGTCCTCACTCTGAGAAAGTACACTTTAGAGCAACCAAACAACGTGCCAATCAACGATCCACATCACTCAGGTAATGATAAATGTTGCACAAAAAATTGATAAAGGATGGGGGAAATAGAGAATAGAATACTTTGTTTAGAACAGTCAAAGAAAGTCTTCCCTAAAGACAGAATATCCGAGTAAAGATTTAAGAAATTGAGAGAATACACTCTATGGCAATATTGCAAAATGACTTCCTCGCTATAAATTCAGAAGTCCAACCAAGTGTCGGTGGCTCATGCCTGTAATCCTAGCAACTCCAGAGGCTGAGATCAGATGATCCAAGTTCAAAGCCATCCTTACAGAAGAGTCCATGAGACTCTTATCTCCACTTGTATAACAGAAACCCAGAACTGGAGCTGTAACTCAAGTGGTAAAGTGCTAGCATCGAGCATAAAAACTCAGGGACAAGATCCAGTTATTGACTTTAAGCCCCAGGTCCTCTACCAAAAAACAAGTAGAGAAAGGAAGGAAGGAAGGAAGGAAAGAAGGAAGGAAGGGAGGGAGGGAGGGAGGGAGGGAGGGAGGAAAGAAAAGGGAAGGGAAAGGAAAGAAAGGAAAGAAAAAGAAAATATGAAGCACAAAGTTGGAGATACGCTTTTTATACATTGTAAAATAAGCACAAAAATCTGTTGACTGTGAGAGAAACTCAATGGAAAGATACAAAGACAATCAAGGTGGTATTGGAAGCCAATTTTCTACCTATGAAGCTGTTGGATGAATTTGAAAAGATCCTCTAGTCTCGTGCTGAGACCAGATTATAAGAGTATATGGATGAGAGCAAGAAAATTATTTAGGAAAAAATGTGAAACAATAAGGAATTTATTTTTAGGTGAAGGTAGTAAACCTTGAGTGCTTAGCTGGTGATTTTCTTAAGGAGTTGTGAACATTGAACTTGTAGAAAACATTGGCTGGAGTGTGGGGAAAAAAGAGGCCAGGTCTAAACAAGTTTCCATAAAAATTAATTTCAGATTGTTCATGATTTATTAACAATCTCAATTATAGAAACTGTATTTTCATTATTTAGGAGACACTCTAGGAAAGAAATAAGGAAAATGAGCTGCTATTAAGGCACAGGGAAATGGCACAATGTTGAGATGGTTTGGAGACCTATCATCTGTGCTGCTTTGGGTATTCCCTGTCTTGGAGAGACAAAGAACTTTGTAATAGTACTTGGTTGCAAAGAATAGCGGTCCAGAGCTTCAGGAATATGTGGTGATCCTTCAGGATGAGCAAGTCTCTGAAGCTGGTATAGTCCCATGAATCCAGTGCACCGCTGGGCAGGCATAACTCAGATCTGTATGTTGTGAGTGAATCCATTCCCTTCACTGTGTTCTGTGTACATTAAACTTCATCTTATACCCACTTAAGAAATTTTGGTTTACTGAACTGAAAGTTGTATAATTTAACTCTAGCTTATGAAGCCTTATACTTATAATGGCTGGACCTTTGCCCACGAATGCACTTGGGCCTCTCTTCAAGGTTTAGAGTACTTCCCTTAACCATAGAGATTATAGAATTAGGATAGATTCTTTGCCCAGATGATTTTTTTTTACAATTTCAGAAAAATTAGATGTTCTTTTTCCCAAAGGTGAAGAAGAAAACCTTAATGTTCCATCATTTTCCATGTGTGAAGTTTCTTCTGTACTTTTTCCATTTTCAAAGGCCATGGTAAATTATTTGTTTGAGGGAATTTGTCAGGATCTTTTTGTTTTGTTTGGCATTTGAAACATTGTGTTTTATTTTATGTTCCACGAGGTTGTCCACATCTATCCAATTTCCTAGAAAAATAGCAAGGCTGAATTGAGGAAATGAATTTATGTTGTCTTGGCCTCTACTGCATGCTATATGCATTTTAAATGACCCAGAGGAATTATATGTATTAATAAAAATGAATTATTAATTGTATCTTAACATTTAATGGCTAAGGGGTGATTTCTTAAGTTTATTTTTAGAAAGAGTCTTCATTTAGAACTATAATGGGCACATTTAGATATACTAATCTCTATTTCAAAGCTTGGCTGTGGAGGCAAGGATTCTACTTGCAAATCTTGCTACAGAAGCAAAGGAAGAAGCAATAAATTCAACAGGGAAGGGGCATATGAATCTAATGAGACACTTGGGCAGAGTTTTCAGAAGCATAGCCCAAACCTACTCCTTATTCATATAACTCTGACAACACACACAGCTGCTGTCTGTCAACTGAGCTTGCCAAGGTCTTGTGTTTTTCTTACCAGTGTTGTCTTTGCTCATTAAAACCTTCCAGTAAGCAGGTCTCCTCCAAGGATTTGGGGAAGAATTCAGGTACATGTCCACTCCAGCTCTCCAACTAAGCTTTAGTTAATTTAACAGAATTCAATGCAGTGATTTTTCAGCTGAGAGCATTGGGTTGAGCTTGTAGAAACATATGTAAACCATCTGAATAGTGAGAGGAAACATCACCTTTTTCAGCCTCAGTTTTCTTTTATTTATTTTAATTTTTATTGTCAAGATGATGTACAGAGGGGTTACCGTTACATACATAAGATAGTGAGTACATTTCTTGTCAAACTTCTTACCTCCTCCCTCATTTCCTCCCACCATCCTTCCCCCCATGGGTTGTACAGTTAGTTTACAACATATTGTGCTATAAGTATTGCTGTTGCATTGGTTTACTGTTTACTCTTTGTCTCACCATTTTGATGTCACCTTCCCTTCCCTAATTCAGACAAACCTATATACAATACCCAGGGCACTAAAATAAAACAGTGACAATAGGAGCTAAGTCACAGGAAAGATCAAATAAAATAAATAATTTCACATACTACATTAAAAATAACAACAACGATAAACCACTTGTTTCTGTAACTTGGGTTTCATTTCACTTAGCATCACCTTATGTGATCATATGAGCTATTTTGATCCTCTGCTAGGACTATCCTAGACATATACTAATTATTACCAATGAGGGAAACAATAGAGTCTGTGTTTCTTAGGGGTCTAGCACACTTTACTTAGTGTTACTTTTTCCATGTTTTTCCATTTCCATATTAATGGAGCAATGTCATTCCTTCTTATAGAAGCATAGAATTCCATTGTGAATCGATACCACAATTTCTTGTTCCATTCGACTACAGAAGGGCATCTGGGTTTTATTTTTCCACATTTTAAAGATGGCAAATAGTGCTCAAAGGAACATGGCTGTGTTGGTGGCTTTAGTATGTTCTTGTTTGTGATCCGTTGGGTAAATGCCTAAAAGTGGGTTGAGAACAGATTCTGGCAGGGATGTGGCCAAAGAAGAACACTACTACACTATTGGTGGGAGTATGAACTTGTTCAACCACTATGGAAAGGTGTATGGAGGTTCCTCAAAAGACTAAACATAGAGCTCCCCTATGACCCAGCAATCCCAAGAGACTTCTTTAAATTTTTTTTAATAATCTTTTTTTTTCTTTTATAATTTTATCCTCTCCTCTCCTCTCCTCTCCTCTCCTTTCCTGTCTCCTCTCCTCTCCTCTCCTCTCCTCTCCTCTCCTCTCCTCTCCTCTCCTCTCCTCTCCTCTCTTGCCAAGTCTTGTCATGATTTCACAATCCTTTGGAACTCATCTACCCTCCAAACAGCCCTAGTTATCTCTGGAGCTTATCTGTTAAGATTAGAAAAAAACACTAAGGTTGGCTAACTACCAAATATTGAACAGCTAGCCACAGAACTGGCATGGTTCTTGTTCTTTGACAGAATGATTCCTGTGATTACTCTGTGCCAGGCACTGGTTCCAGAGCACACACATATGTGTTTCCTACATGCCAGTGTGACAAGTACAGCCATCCCTGGTTATCTGGAGTGGATTGCTTCCAGGACCTTTGCAGATGCCCAAATCCATGAGTGCTCAAGTCTCTCATATAAAGTAGTGTTTCATTTACTTATAACATATATACATTTCTTGTATACTTTATTGCTTTATTACTTTAACTAGTGCTCATAAGGTAAATACTGTAAAATAGTTGTTATGCACTATTGTTTAAAGAATGACAGGAATAAATGTGTTGATGTCCAGTTCAGATGGCGGGTTTTTTGAACCCGAGGCAGAGCTAGTTGAATTTATGATGTAGACCCGTGGAAACAGGGAAGAAATTGTACTTTTTCTATAAAAATTACTTTAAACTGAAAACAACCCTGTTAGGAGATACTATTTCTATCATAATTGAAAGACTACAAAGCTGAAGGATAAAAAAAAACTTTTCAATCACACAAATGATTAGTACTTATGCTAGGTTTTGAAACCAGTTTTGAGCCCCAAAATTTCAAAGTTGGTCTTTTAATTGTAGGCTACTACTGACGTGATTCGAACTTTCCTCCAAACTTGAGATATTAATATCTGGACTGTTCGCCAGAAAAAGAATGGATCCTGTCACAAAGTCCTTTTGAGATAGGTGTCCACTCTTGTGACAAACATTTCTCTTATCTTTTTTTTTCTTTTGGTGGACAAGGGAATCATTTTCCAGAATAAATGTCTCTTTTCTTTGCTCAGAGCATGTGAATAAGATGGAAATGTGCTCAAGGTCAGTTGGGCAAAAGCTACTTTTATTTATTTTCATTTTTAATAAATATTATGGCATATAAGAAAATGTAAGGCTTAAAGTAAAAACAGCATTGCTTTGCTTTTAATCTACTATTCAATGTTCATCTCTGAATTTGTGACTGCTGTTTCTCATGCTTCATTTTCCTTGACCTATTCTGCCTCAATATAGTCAATTTTTTATTTGTTTGTTTTTATCCCTAAAATTTGATAGCTCTGATTTCAGGGTATGTGTTTCCACAGAGAATTTCAAAAAGGGAAGTAAAAAAAAGTGATAAAATTCTGAACCTCAGAAACATGGCCCAGAATCAGATAAAGCTCAAAGTCACTGGGGCTTTTTAACTGCCAATGCAGGACCCCAAATCAGACCACTCTCGATATGAATCATGCTGAAGAACGTGGGATTTGCAGAGTCACCACTCAAGACAGTGGAGCACAGGTGAGTGAGTAATTCTGGAGAACAGAAATTGGAAACTCAGAGGAATTAGAGTTTAAGATGAGAACTTGGTCTTAAATTCCTAAGAGAAAACCTAGTAGAAGAGGAAATGGGGAAGTGGGAATTAAAACGATGATGGCTTGAAGCTAAACTGACTCATTTCAGTTTTACATAAAGGATTCCTGAAATTATCCCTGACTTTGAGTACTTTTGCACATAGAGTTTATAATAGTAATACTTTGTGTAAATATTTTTGGCCCTCGACTTCCAGAAAAGGCCAGGTGGTGAGTTTGGCTTCTAAGTGGTGGTCAGTAATTCTTACTTGGCCTTTATGACAGTAGAACTTGTTACTCACAAGTTCTCCTTTGAATGAACTCCCTAGCTAGAAAATTAGAATTGGTAAATTGAGATTCTGGTGTTTTTTTCAACAAAGAAATTGGTATTTTCCTCCTAAATTCTTTCTCATGAGCATTGGTCCTACTGAAAATCAGCAAACAGTGGGCTACCTGTCCATTGTGTCCATTGATAAGTTTTCATAGACTTATAATCAGGTTAGTAAATACCTAGATCAATCACAGAATATTGTGGAAATTAAAGATTACTTCTCATAGAAACACTGTGAGGAAATATCATTTTCAGTTTATGATCTTCAGCTTGCCATGAGCGCCACTTGAATATTGGTGTGATTCAGGCAACCCTAACAGAAAAGAAAAACAAGTTAAGCGTTCTCATTATTATTGACTTTGAAAATATGTCTCCGTGTCGAGCAAATTGCTATTGCAGTCTTGTAAATCTGCATTCAGGAAGATCAATGATTCTGGAAGGCAAATGCAGTCTTCAAATTTGAGCTTGATAGAGCTCAAGGGTACTAACTGGCTTTCCAATTTTAATGCAAAAGCTGACTCATTTTCTCCTTCTCTTACCATTTCCCTAACATGTCTAAGGCATAGTTATCAAATGTTACATATCAGAGTCATGGCATAAAAGAAAAATTTACTATTTTATGCCTCTATTCATAATATGCTCTGAAGTTTCAAGTTAGTTACTCCAAGCATTCTACAGAAGAGAGAATTGGCATGTCATCCTCCTTGTCATATTGAGGTCCAGGGGACTGTATAACTTGCACAACAAAATAATCAAAATGCTCAGAAATAATAGGACTCAGGCTGCTCCATCCTGTTTACAGGGAGCAGAGACCAACTCGATGTGAGAGCAACTTGAATTAACATAATAAGAGTTACAGAGTAATTAAATTCTTCCACATCACATGTAAGTATAATGTGTTAATAAAAAAGTAACTGCACCTCCATTGTTTCTGCAGGTTCAGCTTAATTACATGGCAGTTAAAACACACTCTCTCCTTATTCATACTCAGTAAGGATTCCCTTTACCATCTGCTGATATTTAATTAATGTACATTAAACACACTGCTCTATTATTAAATGTAATTTAACAACTTACCCTACTCTACATTCAGGGTAACAAGAATGGGAGAGATAATGAAGAAAAGCAGTCTACTCCCCTTATGAAAATATTATATCCACATTTATCTACACATTCTTCCATTTCATCTAATTGTAAAAAGACATTTTTTTTCAACTCCTAAGTATGAAATGACCCTTATAAACTTCCAGCATTCACAGTTTACTGAGAGCTAAAAAAGAATATTTTTGGTTAGCAGATATATCTGATTTGAAAATAGCCTTGCTGGTGACCCTTTTTCAAAAGCATAGAAATATGAAGAATTGGTAGATGATTAGAAGAAAAACACTTTGGATTTCTTTTTATGTAACATTTTCAATAAATATTTAATACTATAATGTTGTAATAGAAAGATCTCTTTCTCTGAAAGAGAATAATGACAAGCTTTAAAAAAAAACATATGTGTCTGTTACATAAATTCAGGTAACATTCAAGTTTCCAGCTTAACTTTTGTATAATTTGTTTATCAACCATTAACTATTAAGCCTGTAAATTTATATGTATAGGAGAGAAAGCAGCCCAAGGTAATCATCAGTATGTTCAACGTCAATGGGCAGTCAACCTGCTATCACTATAGCAAAACACCTGAGAGAATTAACTTAAAGGAGAAAAGATTTGGGCTTACGGTATCAGAGGTTCAGTTTTTGGTCGCTTAGCTCTCTTGTTCCTGGGTTTGTGAAGAAGCAGAGCATCATGGGAGAAGGAAAGATATGGCAGAGAAAAGCTGATTACCTTATATCAGCCAAAAGGCAGACAGAGAGAGAGAGAGTCGGGGCCAACATATACCTGTTTTAATTTTTTAAATTAATTGAGTTATTTATTGTCAATGTGATGTACAGAGGAGTTACAGTTTCATTAGTAAGGCACTGAGTACGTTTCCTATCAAACATGTTATCTCCTCCCTCATTTTTCTCCCTACTTCCTCCAAATGGGTCCAGTCTCCTAAAGTTTCTACCATCCCTCAAGAACTAGGGAAGGATAAAAAGACAAATGACTCCAAAACCATTTGGTGTAAACCAACTGTACAACTCATGGTGGGGCGGGGAGGGGAAGGGAGAGAAGAAAGGGGGGAAATGAGGGAGGAGGTAACAAGTTGTACAAGAAATGTACCCACTGCCTTACATATGAAACTGTAACCACTCTGTACATCACTTTAACAATAAATAGGTAATTATTTTTAAAAAGAACTAAAATACCATCATTTCCCCAAAGCCCCACCACTGAACACTCCTTCCAACACTGGCCCCCAAACATTCAACAAATGAGCTTTGGGAGCGAGTGAAGATTTTAACCATAGCAACTTAACTATTAATGATACAGCCAGGATCAAAACATAGGCCAAAGACCAAAGTAGGGTGAGGCTATGAAATTCTTTCTCCTTCCACCTAAGGTCCGGGCAATAAAGTAATGCTCTATGTACAAAGGGATTAAAGACAAATGTAAAACCAAAGAAAAGTCAGCCTGCTTTATGGATTCCACAGCTCTCTCAAAACACCTTCATCTCTACTATGCTATGAGAAAGTAGGAATGAGGAGGTTCCTCAGGAATCCCCTTCTGAAGTAGGCATTTAGGAAATGTTAAAACATTCTGTCTGAATCAAACAAAAGCATCCTTTTTGGCCTATCCTGTCCCTGAGCTTTTTTGCTCAAGGTTGGCGTCCTACAACTTGAGCCACTGCTGCACTTTCAGCTTTTTGGTCGTTAATTAAAGAACAAAATGCCATGGAGTGTACTATGGTGGGGTGGCTTTGAACCATGATCCTCAAATCTCAGCTTCTTGAGTAACTAGGATTATAAGCTTGAGCCACCAGTGGCCAGCTGAAAACACCTGTTTTTGAACCTGGTATGTGCTTATATGTGTTTTCTAGGAATTAGTTCAAGATCTTAGGCCCAGTCACTATAAAGACAACAAATTTTATTTTTATAAATAAAACGAGGAAGTGTAAGCTAAGACTGAAGACATTTTCCAAAGTTTTTTATATGAACCAGGCTTTTTCTGTAGTGGCCCAATTTCCCTTTCTCTGAAGGGGAATTGCAAACCATAACAAAGAAAACCAAAGAACAACTTCTAACAATGATATTACAGAATGAATGAACCTAAAAGAGCATAAGTATCGCTGAATCACATTAAAAGGAGGAATGAAAGAATTCTGGATTGATTGTATGCTTTTTCCTTATACTTTTACATTGTGGATAGCACATGAGAAAGTAGGTATGACATTAGATGCAATAATGGATGTTTTTCTTCTAGTCTCAAATTGAACATGGAGTGATCAGGTGAATTGTAGGTACACTATAGAACAGAAATAAGTCTCAGGTGTTGTAGCCTAAGTGCCCACTCAAGGACAAAGGCTAAAGTGCTCAATTCTGAGTCACATATATGCCATGATCTCCCTCCATGCAAATTACTCCTTCCACTTGCTGAAAATGCGTATGTTGGCATTGCACATATATATGCAATACATATATTTGTATATATACGTGTGTGTGTGTGTGTGTGTGTGTGTGTGTGTGTGTGTGTGTATGAGGGGAAGAGTATGTATTCATTCTGGAGTTTGGCCTCAGGGCCTAGGTACTGTCTTTGAGCTTTATTGGCTCAAGACTAGCACCCCTACCACTTGATCCACAGCTCCACTTGCAGATTTTTTCATAGTGTATTGGAAATAAAAGTCCCCTGGGTTTTTCTTGCCAAAATCAAAATCCTCATAACTTTGTCTTCTGAGAAACTAGTACTACAGGCCACTTGTATCAGGACATTCATACATATTTAGTGATTTTGTCTATGAACCAAGTTTCATATGGTGGAATTATATGTATTGAGGCATCATGTTAGCAGTCAGTCAGTTTTGGATTTTAGAACATTTCAGATTAAAGATTTAGGATTTTCTGATTAGGGATGTACAAACTGTGTATGTACACTATTAATATGCATTAAACACCCAGATAACTTAGAGGTGTATAGTATAGCATTCGATTTGTTATGCAGTAAGGGAAAACCATTAAAACAGAAATCACAACTATGATAAGTGTTGTAATAAAGGGATTCCATGCTGGTGCTATGTGAACCTGTCACGCCTAAGATCTCACCAGCCCTCAAGTCAAAGAATATCTCCATTTGAAGAAGAAATTTGAGGCCAAGCTTAATGGTGATGCCTGTCTATAATGCAAAGTACTCAGGTGGCGAAACTGGGAGGATTATGGTTTGAGAGTAACCCAGGCAAAAGATTACCAAGGTCTTACAAAGAAAGGACAGTGTGTAGTTCAAGTGTTCAAGTGAAGTCTAGCAAGTCCGAAGCCATGAATTCAAAACCAATGCCATCAAAAACAAAAAGAGATAATTTAGGCTGAGGCAGAACCTAATAGCTCAGTGCAAGTTAAGGGTTCATTAGAAAAGCAAACAAACAAACAAAACCTAAAAAAAAAAAATAACCTAAAGTGATTCGAATGGAAACCCTGCATTCAAATTATGTGGGTGATTGTTGTTGCAAGAATTAAAAGGAAGAACGCTTGTAGGTTGTTGCTAGAAGCCACGGGTGTACTTGGGCAGTGCATGGTTTGGGTGGCGATGGAAATGAAAACAAATCCACAGTCTCTGTGGATCCACAATGAGCTGTGGCCTTGGTTCTGTGAGGTGGGTAAAGGCAGGTCAAAGGCTGGGCTTGACTGACTCCACGGTCTAGTGTAACATGTCATATTTACCTCATTCTCTATGATTCATACAGTATGCCCTACAATATTATTGCCTGTTATAATATTTATTTTCTTTGTTTTTAATGTTGAGTTTTCAGGAAAATGAGACTAGGAATTATTCTTAATAGCCTTGCTCAGTGCCTTTTGTACGAGCAATTCTCAACTAACATTAATTAAACTGGAATTTTTTAAGCAAGCTTATATTACCATATTACCAGGTATCACAGAAAAAGTTAATTGAGATTAAATTATTTGTGTACAGTTACATGACAACATGTCAGTATTCTTCATTTTAACCTCTGAGAGTCTTTGTAATCTTCAAACAGAATCTATCTCTTGGGTTAAACAAGAATTGACAGCTTATCTCCATTTTTCTCAGGAAAGAACTTTCCTCCTTCCTCCCATCCATAGCAAAAATGAGCGTTCCCTGAGGATAAGTAATTTAAGAGATATGAATACCTGAGGGTCTCAGTTGCCTTTCCAGAAATGGTAAGGAGGAAGTATTCTCATCACTGTAGCAGAAGCAACCTGCCAATCATTTTGGATAAAAAAGAACTAGCTTTTGCAGTTCTTGGGAGCGGCCCTCCCTCTTTGCTCTTGTTGATTGCTCCATAGGAAATATTCAAGAAAACTCTCAGTGCTTTATATCCAACTCATTCCCCGAAGCCGTAAAAATACATCAGTCAACATAATCGCTGTCATTTCAAGCTTGGTTATTATTGTTTTTAATACAGTTATTTCTTAGGAGGAAAAAATGGCATGGAAAATATAATAAAGAGAGAAATATCCAGGGAAACACAAACTGTGGTTTCTGATAGTAGACAGTATCTCTGAGTTGAGGCTCCTCTGTGCTCGATTGGCATGTGTTAAATAGAACGTTCTTACTCTTCTGTCATCCATCCTGGGACTTGGTGGGGGTGGAGGGCATCGGCAGGGTGTCCTTGCTGGCTGACTTGCTCTGTGTGGGCAGAAGTGACCACAGGTCCAGACGCCACATCACTGTGCTGGGCAGTGGTCTTGGGATGGGATAAATGTAATGACTCATTGCCATTTGTTTTTCTACTGCACACATCCAGTATCTAATGAGCATATTCTGTTGCTTTTTAAAAAAATTTTTTACTTTATTTAAAAAAAAATCTTTTGGGCAACACTGGGCTTGAATTCAAACCTTGAGTATCTTAGACAGGTACTCCACCACTTCCCAAGCCCCACCATCTAAATAGCTGGGATGAAAGAGGCAAGCCACATTAACAAATGTTATTCTTAGACATAAAATCCCATTTTATAATTGATCATCTTTTCAATAAAGTGAACATGGAAGAGGAAAGGACAAGGAGTATAAGAAAGAGGGAATGAATATGACCAAAGTACAGTATATGCATCTATAGTATAAAAATGTCACCATAGAGTGCCCTACTATGTACAATATAAAAAGAATAAATTGAACAAGAGTATCATCTTGTCTGTTTCTGATGACTCCATTGAAACTACTTCTGTTGGTCAAAAGGCCAACATACTTTTAAAATAGCCAACATGAAACAACAGGAAAAAACAAAAACAATAAAACCCCACATTTATACAAAGTATAGCTCATATGTCTGATTCAAGAAAATGATAATGCAACTGGACACATGACAAGGAATAAGTCACCAAAGACCCAAGGAAAAGGAGAAATGTGAGACAGAAGCAACCCTCAAAGGACGTGAGTCCCAACCTTATCTTGAAGTCATATTTAGTCTCTGTACCAAGCCTTGAGTCTGAGGATCTGTTAATTCATTTTCTTTCAGTGATATCCAACGACTGCTGAGAAATTGGTGAGTGTCTTTATTTTTTAATCTAAATGGTACAAATACATCTACATCTTCAACTAGTGTTTCTTTAATGTCTAGAACACTGACTTTCTCTTTTTTTTTTTTTTTCCTGTGCCAGTCCTGGGGCTTGAACTCAGGGCCTGTGTGCTGTCCCTGAGCTTTATTGCTCAGAGCTAGCACTTTTCCACTGAGCCACAGCTAAATTTCTGTCTTTGGAGTTAATTGGAGATAAGAGTTTCATAGACTACCCTACCCTGGCTGGCTTCCAACTGTGATTCTCAGATCTCAATCAACTGAGTAGCTGGGATTACAGGCATGAGACATTGATAAGGCTTGATTCTCTATTTTTGACTGAGGGATCATACTCTTGGTATGTTGTAATATAATATGTATGGAACTGCCTACAGTGTGGTATATTTCATACTTTATTAATTAGACATCTTTGGACATTTTGGGATGAAGACAAAGACAAATCCATTCTTTAGACATCCAATTTCTAAGCTCCTAGCAACTTTAGAATTCATGCGATCCTTCCTCACTATAACCCTTCCAATTTGTAATGACTTGATAACTATGACAAATTAGGCCAACAGTAAGATTACATATAATCCTTGAGCAAATTTTGCCTTTTTTTAAACTATTGTGTCTTTTTTTTACTATATATCATATTTAATAACTCAATATGACATGGGAAGGAATATAATTGTAATGTAAGCTACAACTGAGACTGGCTTCATTTGTTGGTCTCTTCTTATTTCCTAAATGCAACCTTTATAACCAAATAGAATACCTTGGGAATGAGCAATAGCACCCAACTATGGTTCTGCACAGGTAGAGATACAGAACTATTTCAGGAAAATATGATGTCTGAGATCTCTTTGTGTTCTACATAAATATAATAATTCTAGGCCTGCACAAATATTTGTGTCAAAGTAATTGCCTGGAGGATTTATTAATTGCACTGGTTAATGGTTAATTATCAGATCACTCCCAGATGTTCTCTCCTTCCTCTTCCCCTCTCATGATACAGATAATGAGGCAAACAATATTCTACTTATAATATACTAATAGATTTTCCTTATCTTGTGATTCCCTGGGAATTTGTTTAACCAAGATTTCACTGAAATGAATGGGCTATTAAACTGAAAAAATTGCAATGCCTTCTTCCCCAACAACCTTGATACAAGGTTTACCTGTGTGTGACAGTGACAAAAAGGTACCTTTTTATTGAGACATTGCTGGAATTCGCTATGATTTATAGAGTTATCATTTTATAAGTAGGGTTAAAATTAGAGAAAAGCCTTTGTTGTTTAACACAAATGTTCACACAAATCGAGTGTGAGTGTGTGCCTGTCATGACTTTGAAAAACTGGTTCTGAGAGGTAACTGCGAGTCCTAGAAAAGATACTCGTTCTTGACATTTAGGTTTGAGAAGAGAGGGAGGTATAGAATCTGGAAAACATCTACATAACCCAAGTAGTGGATCAACAAATATTTTATAGAAATATCTCTGATATATTTTGTAAATAAACTGTGTATGGCACACATAAATAGATATAAGTCCCAAGATAAAAGAGGAATGCGTTTAGAAGAGATATATCTGATCAAGTAAACAGAATTTTTTCTTACTAGAAAATCATTTAAACATCACATTGGGAACATGCAGGTTTTCCAGATAGGTAACAAAGTGGATTACATGAAAGAATTCCTATAGAGGAAAGAAAGAAGGAAGGAAGGAAGGAAGGAAGGAAGGAAGGAAGGAAGGAAGGAAGGAAGGAAAAAAGAAACTAGGTGCCAGTGACTCAAACCTATAATCCTGTCTACTCAGGAGGCTGAGATATGAGGATCATAGTTCAAAGCCAGCCCTGGCAGGAAAATCCATGAGACTCTTATCTCCAATAAACTGCTAGAAAACCAGAAGTGGTACTGTGGCTCAAAGTGGTAGAGTTTTAGCTTTGAATGAAAAAGGTCAGAAACAACAAACACATCCTGAATTTAAGCTCCATGACTGACAAATAAAATGAAAGAAAGAAAATAAAAGGAAGGGAGAGAAAGCAGGGAGATAGAGAAGGAGGGACGGAGGGAGGGAGGGAGGAAGGAAGGAAGGAAGGAAGGAAGGAAGGAAGGAAGGAAGGAAGGAAGGAAGGAAGGAAGGAAGGAAGGAAGGGAGGGAGGGAGGATGGGAAGGCGGGAAGAAGGATAGATGGGAGGGAGGGCCTCAAGGCAAAGCATATAACACAGATGACAATTTGCTCCTAAGTGTCAGATGGCAAATAATCCCGTAAGTTTAAGGTAATACCTGCATGTGTGATTATAGGCTGCATTTTCCTCTCATTTTCTCATATACTTTTGTTGCATATAAGTAGAAATGCTGGGGACACAAAGCCTGAAGAATATGTGCACACAGGGGGGGTAGGGGATTTAGAAGAGAGTAATAGTAGGGTGGGAAACAGGATGGAGGCGGGCAGATCACTGGAACACTGGAGTGGGATGAGAAACGCAGTTCACCAGATAATTTGCTGCACTTGCACAAGGAGCACCATGGCCTCATTTGGCACTTGCACAAAGCCTGTGGCATAGTCTGGCAGAGGACAGTGCATTACTAGACCTTTTTTGAAGAACAAAGAAAATATTGTATGGTGTGTGATAAAGCCTTACAACATCACTCGGCCTTGTAAATATAAAGAAGAACAATAATAAAATATACTTTATTTCTCCATATACAGGTATACAGATAGTTTGCTACACTCAGCGGCTTCTCCCCTGGGCTGGCAATAACAAAAGAATTACTATAGAATTTTAAAATAGAATTGTAATCTGTATTGTAGTGATGCATGTATGTGTGTAGATAGATTTATACCTGTGAACATGATCACCGTGTATATACACAGTTGTGTACCCACATACACATTATTGTTTTGTAATGCTCTTTTTCAGTAGGCACGCCATCCCCAAGAGGTCTGGCTCACATATTGTATATATTTGGAAGAAATGTGTCTGTGTAGGAGAGGAGATAATCAAGAACTTGTACAGTACAGGGAAAATACAATACCAATACCCTAACTTCCTCAGCCCAGCCCCAGCTCACAGGTTTTGGGGAAACAGGAGCTGTGGTGGTTTAGCCCTGTGGTCACTGTATTTGATTTTGATTCCCTGGGTATGGTCCATAGGTTTGTCTGAATCAGGGAAGGGAAGGGGAATATGAAAATGATGAGACAAAGTGTGAAAAGCAAAGCAATGCAACAGCAATACTTACAAGACAGTATGCTATAAACCAACTGTACAACTCAGTGGGAGAGGAAGGGTTGAGGAGGAGGAAAGTTGGGATGAAAATGAGGGAGGAGATAAGAATTTTGACAAGAAATGTACTTATTACATTACATATGTCACTTTAACGCCTCTGTACATTACCTTGGCAATAAAATTTTTAAAAAGATTATAAAAACAGGAGCTGTGGGAGAATCAAGCTTTAAGCATTAGGATACAAAAAGTAGCTAAATGTTCAGGCCCTGTAGGCGACAACAGGAACATCACACAGTACTCTTCATTGTCTTTGCTACATTTCTTCCCATTTTTAATCTGTTAGGATTCTGTTCATAATCTATCAGAGTAACACTGTCTTTAAGTTGCCTTCAGAAATGTTTAAGCCTCCTGGAGCAGCTCAATGTTGGGATGTAAAGAATAAGGGCAAATAAATTCCACGTATTACTCTGGGGCTCAGGACTCAAGAAGATGCAGAACTGACACCCTTTACCCTGGAGAATCTCTCCATCCTAGCAACAGGGACCAAACCCAGACGGAATCTGTGATAAATCCACTATATGAATCAAACACATGCTGCCTGCATTACATGCACTATTGTACTCATCTTGCAAATGATTAAAATGAGATTCAAAAAGTTAACTTACATTATGGGGGCATCTAGTTTTGAACACTGGCAGAGACAGTGTTTGGTCACTACTCCAATTGATGTTAACCTGTTCCTACCATTTCCCAAAACTGGAGGAAAGAAAGAAGTTTTTATCCCATATTATTTGACAAAAGCTTTCACCTAAGTCATTGTTTCTTGACTTAATGTAGGCAAGGCTGTATAGCCTATGAGAAAAACAACACTACAAATAAGCAGAAGAGAAATAATCAGCAACAAAGGACATTGGTAATGAGAAGAGAGCAGGGGCACGTATACACAGATGGACAATAGAGAAAAGAAGTTGATAAGCTCCACTTTGCTTGATTATGAGAACTCATAAAATGAGTGGTGTCTTGACAATAACTACACAGATACCAGCCATGTCTACATGCCATTTAAAGCAGGAATACAACAAGCTCTGAGCAAAAGGGGGACCCAGAATCTCAGAATCTCAGTGGTTTAGCTGAATGAAGAAGGACACAAAGGTTAAAGTGGACATCAAAGCCAAAGTTAGAAAGCTGAGATTTTCTTCTGTACAAAAAAGAGTTATTTGATGTATTCTGAAGATGCAAGTGTGGTTGTTTCATAAATTTTGAAGGTTAGTCATGAACCATTCCAAAGCTGGTTGAATTTAAAGCCCTGTAAGCCTTTGAAAAAGTGTCTATAGTCTGATAGGAATTTTTTTTAAGTATTTCTGAAAAAATACCTCTGTAAGCATTGTGATTTGAAACAAAATAGTTTCAGTGACTTCCTATATACTAAAAAAAAGGACCCCAAAGTCTAGCACCAGTGGTTCATGCTTATAATCCTAGCTACTCAGGAGGGTGAGATCTGAGGATCTTGGTTCAAAGTTAGCCCAAGCAGACACATCTGTGAATATTTTTTTAAAATCTCAAATAAAATACTTAAAAAGCAGGAAGCAGAAGGACTCAAGTGGTAGAGTGCTAGCCTTGAGCAAAAGAAGCTCAGAGGTAGTGTTCAAGTCCTGAATTCAAGGTCCAGACAATAGGAAAAAACTGCCACAGAGAGTACCAATTCAATTAACATCTTCATGTCTGGGAACTCATTCGCTCTATAAAAAACAACTAAATAAATAAGATACTCCTTCCTAGAGGAGTGTACTGAATGTATCTTTCTCAGCATGTGAGCAGTAAGCCCCAGGTCCACCAACTGAGCTTTAGGTCAATGTTCCGGGCAGCAAGCTTAAGGCCCTACGTCTTCTGACAAGTGTGCAGAGAACTAAATGATGCCTTATCTCTGGCCTGCAAGTGAAGGTATGCTTTGGGTTGACATCCTGGTACAAGAGCTGGGAATCTTGAAGGGGTACATCCACATACTTAAGCTTACACTCTCAACCTGCACAGAAGCTGCTTAAACACATCTGTTAACAAGGCCAATTTTTTTTCGGAAAGTTTCCTTTTAATTATCTACAGTGAAGTACCAAATTATACATGGATCCTAAATTGTGTGACTAGAATCATTTAAGCCTGAAAATATTTATAGTACACAAGCCCAAATGCTATACATTTTATTTTCCCAGCAAAATTCCAAAGAGTTTTTAACAGATTTATTGGTGATCCCAACAAGACTAAGCTGATATACAAAATGCTAAGGCTCTTAGAAGTTCTAGGAAGGCTCCTAGAAAGTCGTAGAGTCTGGTGCTGGTTTGCTTGCTGTTATTAGTTATACTTTCTTGTGACTTTTATTTAATCATCTAAATAAACATTTGCACTTGAGCCTGTTTCATTTATTTATTTTATGTATTTGTTTTGGCAGTATTGGATCAACCTCGGGCGGGGTCTCTCACATGCTAGGCAAGAGCTCTACCATTGATTTGTAATTTGATTTTAATTTTTATTGCAAAGGTTATACACAGAGGGGTTACAGTTACATCAGTCAGGTAATGAGTACAGTTCTTTTAGAACAGTGTCACCTCTTCCCCTGTTTTCTCCCAATTGTTCCCTCCTGACCCCTGTACAAACAAGCTATATAGTTCATTTTTAACCCAGTTTCTAGTGATTATCACTGAAGTTTCTTTAAATTTAGTAAGCTGGCCTGCACAATGTCTTTATCTTTGATAACTTGATTTTTCAGTACACTCTCTGAGGCCCGTGGGATGAAAACTCCAGCAAACAAAATGAGGCTATTCATTAAGTATAATAATTGACTTAAGTCCCTTAAAAGTCAGAGGTTACATGTCAATCATTAAATTGGCCTTGAAGTTGCTCTTTCTAGCCATTCTGTTGTCAGCGGACAAAAGCACTTTTGTCTTTTAAAGCCAATCCCTCTCAACCAATAGCAATGTAATCTGCATGTCAGAGAAGGCATCCTGTAGCTAGTCTGTTACAGAAGACATAGGACACATATGGGCACCGAGAATGTTTCCAAGGTATGAAGGAATGTGCTATATAAAGGAAATGCAGAATATAGTTTCATTTTGAATTGATGAAAATTAGAATTGCCTGACATAGTTATTTTTATGTTGAAAGTTCTATATGAATAGTAATAACTCAGTAACTAGAGATTATATCAAGCTCTAGCAATTTATCTGGAAACAAATCCATGTCAACAAGAGTCAAAAAAGTGTCAAGGTCAATAGCAGGTGCTAAACTGAATAAAATTTGGCATGGGCTATCTCTGTGTTTTTATCCTTATGTGGCAAATGCAACCTAACTTACTGTGTAACTTAAATGAAATACTCATGTAAGAGTATACATTTGTATCAAATAGCTGAATCTCATCCAGTTACAGAACCTGAGCTTGTCAATAAGAGTTGGACACATATAATCAGATCGTGTCCATGCAATGTAAATAAATGTCAAACTTCTCTGTACCTAGCCATTTCCATTCCTAGCTTTCATTTTGTATCCGTAAGTGTGGCCTTCCCATGTTGTATAGAGAGATTTCTGAAGTCTTGGGGTTCTTTAGAGTCTTCTAGATTTTCATTTTTGTTCTTTGCTCAGCTGAACTCCACTAAATTTACTTTGTCTAAAGTTCTTCTTTTTTAACTTATTAATTTTTTTCTTTATTGTCAAAGTGAAGTACAGAAGGGTTACAGTTTCATATGTAAGGCAGTGAGTACATTTATTATCCAACTTGTACCTCTTCCCTAATTTCCCACCTTCCCCTCCCAATTCTCTCTTCCCTCTTATTAGTTGTACAGTCATTTACACCAAATGATTTTGTAAGTATTGCTTTTGCAATGGTTTGTCATTTATCCCTTGTCTCTTGATTTTTGTATTCCCTTTCCCTTCCCTAGTTCTAATACACGTATATACAGTATCCAGGGGACTGAGATCAGATACAGTGATAGCAGGGATAAAACCATGGGAAGGGAATATGAGGGGGAAAAAAGAGAAAAAAAAGGCATGTGGCATGTTGAAAATAATTACAATAATGATATGCCACTTGTTTCCATAACATGGAGTTCATTTCACTTAGCATCATCTTATGTGTTCATACAGGCATATCTATTGAGCTATTGTGATCTTCTGCTGTGACTATTCTAGAGATGTACTATTCCCTGTAAGGGAAACCATAGCATCCATGTTTCTTTGGGTCTGGATCACTTCGCTTAGTATGATTTTTTCCCCCAAGTCCTTCCATTTCCTTATGAATGGGGCAGTGTCATTCTTTCTGATACCTAAAAAGAGACTTCTCTGAAGGGGAAATGAGAATGGCCAAGAGACACATTAAGAAGTACTCTACATCACTGGCCATAAAAGAAATGCAAATCAAAACAACACTGAGATTCCACCTCACTCCATAACAAATACTGGAGGGGATGTGGCCAAAAGGGAACTCTACTACGTTGTTGGTGGGAATGTAAACTTGTTCAACCACTCTGGAAAGCAATGTGGAGGTTCCTCAGAATGCTAAACATAGAGCCCCCCTATGACCCAGCAGCCCCACTTTTGGGCATCTACCCAAAAGATTACAAGCAAGACCACACTAAAGCCACCAGCACAACTATGTTCATCACACCACAATTTGTCATTGCTAGAAATATTAAACCAACCCAGATGCCCCTCAGTAGACGAGTGGATCAGGAAAATGTGGTAAAGTTCTTATTTTAATAGTTTGCCTTAGAAGTAGAATCTGAATTAAATCTATCTCCACATTTGATTGCGGAAGGTGGTCCTGAAAATGGATTTCCTTTTGTTGGATCTGTCTTTACACAGATGGAGGCAAATCTAGAAAGCCTGCTCCTATACTTTGCAATTGTTCTGGGGCCTTCAGTTTAAAGTGATCTTTGAGGGTGGCACATCCTGAAACTGTTTGTAAACAGCTTTGTTTAGTTAGAGTGATTCTGGTAGATCACTAAGAAGGAGCAAATTCAGTAAATGTAAATGGCATAAAAGTTTATACATGAACCTCTCAGAGCTTCAGAAATGTTTTCTTCAGTAAAAAAAAAATCTTTCAGGTTATATTATGTTTAATCAAGTAAGAAATATTCATGAAAGGCCTGAATCATTGCTGAGTACAATAAAAAGGCTGAGGCATTAATCACTGAACATGAATTCATAGTATATGTGCTTTGGTATCTTTTTATATTGTGTAGATAAACTAAACTGACTCTTTTAGTAAGCATGAAAAGAAAAGAGAACAAGTTTTGTTCTAAAGTTAAGTGAGAAAAAATATAACACATACTACAGGGAATTAAGAAGTTTGCTGAAGACTTGTGAAAGATTGCCTTTGTGAAAGGAACTGTATGTGTGTTCGAACTGGCTAAGAAGGGAAATATTTATATTTTATGTAAAATCTAAACATTAATATAAAAAACACATCGTGGAAAAATCTGAATTTGGATTCTTGTGTTAAAATAACAGTTTCCTTGGAATATTGATCTCATTCATTCAATTTTTGTTATGGAGCTTGAACTCTGAGCCTACGTGCTGTCCCTGAGCTCTTCAGCTAGAAGGGTAGCACTCTACATTTGAGCCACAGTGCCACTCCAGGTTTTCTGGTGGTTAATTGGAGATCAGAGTCTCATGGATTTTCCTACCTGGGCTGGCTTTGAACTGCAATACTCATATCTCAGTCTCCTGAGTAGCTAGGATTACAGGTGTGAGCCACTGGCTCCTAGATGATCTCCTTTTAACAAGAAACATTGAAAGATTTTTCTCTACCATTGTCCTAAGGAAAAAAAATTTGTGTGTATGACCAAGAGGATTCCCAATGTATCATTATTATTATTGTCATTATTAGGTTCTTGGTTGCTGAATAATATCAATCAGCCCTATTAATAAGCTAGAGGCTGGAGATATGGCTCAAGTGGTAGAGTGTCTGCCTGGTAACCATGAAGCCCCAAATTCAATCCCCAGTACTGAAAATAGAAAAGACTGAAAGAAAAAGTATACTAGCTCGGCACAGCTGGCTACTACCTGGAAATCCTAGATACTCAGGAGGTTGAGTTTGAGGATTATGGGTCACAGTCAGCTAGGGCACACAAATCTAAGAGACATTTATCCACAATAAACCAGGAAAAAGTCAGAAATGGAGGCATGCTCCAAGTGGTAAAGTGCCAAATTTAATAGAAAAATCCAAGTGAGAGTACAATTCCCTAAATTAAACACACATACACACCCCCCCACACCACCACCACCAACAACAACAACTTGAGAAAATCAACTACATATAACAGGATTTTTAGAGGAAGAGAAAGGAGGCTCAGTTGGGCAATGGACAGAAAGGTTATAAAATGAGTAAGATCTTCATTATCCAGGAAATATGCCTTTTTTTTCGTTGACTAGAGTATAACAATTAACTTTGATCTTGTTTGTGGTCTTTTGGGTAGAGAAAACACTAAAGCCACCAGCACAACAATGTTCATTGCAGCACAATTTATAATAGCTAAAATATGGAACCAACCCAGATGCCCCTCAGTAGATGAATGGATCAGGAAAATGTGGTACATATACACAATGGAATTTTATGCCTCTATCAGAAAGAATGGCATTGCCCGTAAGGAAATGGAGGGTCTTGGAAAAATTATACTAAGTGAAGTGAGTCAGACCCAAAGAAACATGGACTCTATGGTCTCCCTCATAGGGAATAATTAGCACAGGTTTAGGCTAGGCACAGGAGAGGATCACAAGAGCCCAATAGCTATGCCCTTATGAATACATAAGATAATGCTAAGTGAAATGAACTCCATGTTATGGAAACGACTGTTATATCACTGTTGTAATTAGTTTCAACATGCCATGTGAAACTGTAACTTCTATTGTTGATGATCCTCTTGTATCCCCTTCCTGTGGTTGTACCTGTACTATCACTGTATCTTATCTGAGTACATTGGAAATTGTATATACTTGTATTAGAACTAGGAAACTAAAAGGGAATACCAAAATCGAGAGACACAGGGTAAAAAGACAAACGACTACAAAAGCAATACTTGCAAAACTGTTTGGTGTAAACCAACTGAACAACTCATGGGGAAAGAGGGAAAGGGGAGGTAGGAGGGGGGAATGAGGGAGGAGGTAACAAAAAGTGCAAGAAATGTATCCACTGCCTAACAAATGAAACTGTAACCTCTCTGTACATCACTTTGACAATAAAAAAATAAAAATAAAAAGATAAAAAAACAATTAACTTTGATCTCCTGGAGTTAATTCTTGCAATTCTTCAGACCAATATGTTTCTTTTCTGTGTTAAGCACCTTTTTATACATTCTGATATCATCTTGAGGTTATCAGGTATTTTGACTGCTGTAAATCTCAAAAAAGATTATTTGGCAGCAAACATGCTAATCATTTAGCTGCTACTTTTCTTTGAAGTTCACAGTACTACAAAATTGAAGGAGAAGCAACTCTTACAAAGGATTACTCCCATCCACAGCTGCTCTGTGAAATGAGTGACTGTTGATTCATCTGTGATCTATGTGACCTGTGATGCTGTTTCCATCAAATGTTTTAAAAACCTCTCAAATCAACTTATAAATTAAGCTTTTTAGAGATTGCCAGATTAGTCTATGGGAATTATCAAAAATGATTTATGTGTTCATTTATAACAAGAGACATTAACTAGTTGGTTTGATTTCATACATTGTTATATGGGAAGCTTCACAATGTGTTATTAATATGTGTTTCAGAAGCTAAATAAATACCTAGAAATCGAATCATACTTTTGGACGGGGGAGGAATTCTCAGAACATGAGCTGAAGTAGTGGCTCACACCCATAATCCCATCTCAGTCAATAAGCCTGATGTAGTATGTATCCTTGTGGTTCCAGCTATGTCAGAGGCCACCGGCAGGAGGGTTCCGGTCTGAGGCTGACTCAAAACAAAAATCCATGACTGCCTAAAAAATAACTAAAGCAAAAATGTGTTGCTGGATGCATGACTGAAGAGGTAGTAATGCTGAGAGAGAGAGTTGAGAATTTAATAAGAAACTGATTAATTTTTAACAAAGTGCCACATTCCTACATCAAGCAGAATAAGAGTTATGTGAATTCAAGGAAGTGCTGAGGCAAATTTCCACATAGAGTCAGTTCGTACTGAAACTATTAAGATAGACAATTTCCATGGGCTTCAGCAAATCGGCCTATGACAAACAACCTATGACAACCTCTTTAATAAACGATACTCTCTGTACATGACTGTGAGGCAAAACAGGTATTTTTAAAAATGTAAATTCAATATAAATTGTGGACTGTTGGGGGCCTGTGTGGCTGCTGGGGTCTTTCATGAGTCCTTAGATATTTCATTATTAAGAACTCTGCAGGACAAAGCTCATCATAGTGTAGACAAAATGATATGAATTATGGGAAAATAATGATGTAGTGGCTCCTTTAAAATTGACAAAATATTTCATAACCAAATATTTGGTTTTCAAATCTATTGTTCATGGATAATCATAAAAATTGAATCACACTTATGACTGCTGGTTGGCTATTTTCATGTTTCATGTTCCTAGAGGAAGCTTAGTATGACAACAGTAGATAAATGATAATTTTTTTTCTGTATTGGGACATTCCAGAATAAAGTTCCATCAGTAGAAATACCCAGCTTGCTGCATAAATTATGAAGCAATTAAGTATTATTTTGAACAGTGTGGTATTACACTAACCCAGTCACCTTAAGTTTTCAGGAAGTATGAGCAGGATGAAATATTAAAAATGAGGTGGAGGGCTGGGAATATGGCCTAGTGGCAAGAGCGCTTGCCTCCTACACATGAAGCTCTCGGTTCGATTCCCCAGCACCACATATATGGAAAACGGCCAGAAGGGGCGCTGTGGCTCAGGTGGCAGAGTGCTAGCCTTGAGCAAGAAGAAGCCAGGGATGGCGCTCAGGCCCTGAGTCCAAGGCCCAGGACTGGCCAAAAAAAAAAAAAAAAAGAAGTGGAAGGCTAGGCTCATGTCTTTAAATCCTACTACCTACAAGGCTAAGATCTGAGGCTCTTGGTCAGAAGCCAAATAAAGCAGGAAATTTCATGAGACTCTTCTCTCCAATTAATCAAAGAAAAAGCCAGAAGTGGCACTGTGGCTCAAGTAGTAGAGTGCTAGTTTTTAGCAAAAGGAGTCCAGGCCTAGAGTTCAAGACAGGAAGACAGAAAGGAAGAGAAAGAAGGGAAATAGGGAGGGAATTGGGAGGAAAGGAGGGAAGGAGGGAGGGAGAGAGGGAGGGAGGGAGGGAGGGAGAAGGAAAGAAAGAAAAAAAATTAAATAGAAGTCAGATGCCAGTGGCTCAGGCCTATAATCCTAGCTATGCAGAAAACTGATTTCTGAGGGTCATGATTGACAGCCAGCCCGGGCAGAAAAGTCAATGAGACTCCTATCTCAATAATCAGCAAAGAATTAAGATTAAAACTGTGGCTCAAGTGCTAGAGCACTAACTTGTACACAAAAGCTCAAGAACAGTGCCCATATCCTGAGTTCAAGCCTCACCAATTGCACAAAAGAAGAATTTGCAAAACTGGGTAAGAGTGGCTCATGCCAATTATGTTATCTCAGGCTGAGATCTAGAGGATCATGATCCGAGGCCAGTCTGGGAGACACCAGCTCTAAAATAAGCAGCAAAAAGCAGGGTTGGAGACACAGCTTAAGTGGTAGAGCACTAGCCAATCCATTATAAGTCTCTGAGTTCAAACTATGGTACTATAAACAAATTTCTTTTTACTAATGTAATTAATGTTTCGTGATTATGTAGGGGGAAACTCTTTCTAACCTGCTGAGATTCTGATAAATTTGTCTATGAAATCAATTGACAGTAGTCAGATTAATAGGAAAAAATGATAGACAAATGTATTTGACACACAAGGGCATCATACTAAGTGAAAGTGAAATATGTCTATATCTATCTATCTATCTTCTTCACAGATTACAGGAGTGGATGTGTGCAGGAAATTTAGCAGAGAGGAATGAAACATGAAGAAAAGGAAGAAAGACAAGTGGAGTCGAGAGAAGAAATGATAACCAGGACTACATTAATCACTGTGGCGTGTCAACATCCAGTCCCTTTACTGCAATCTGAGCTATGTTCTGTACTTACGATTCATGACAGTGGGTTCCTTTGGCAGGATTCATGTTTAGACAAATAAAAGGAGCTTAGACAAAGGTGCAACCTGCATTCTCTGTTTCCCATCGGCTCTGACTTCAAAGCAATCATAAAGACACAGAAGCATTATTCTTTGGTAGGGATTTTCAGCTCCATTCACTGTGTAGATATAATCGGATCACTTATGAAGTAATTACTATGCCCCTAAAAGTACTCTCTCATGCATCTCCTGCTCTTCTAAATTCTGAAGTAATCAATTACCTCAAGGCACAAATGCAATGTCCTCAGATGGCTGGGGTGGTCAACACCTACATTCTCTAGAACCTAGAGATTGAGTCTTTGGTTAGAAAACTGAATCGGAGAGAGGTAACCTCTGAGATTCACTGGAAGAGACCATTATAAGTTCAGCAAGATTTCAGGGCTTTTAACTGTGGGTCCACATCCTATAATTCAGGTGGGCCCCTTCAAATCTGAGGAGCTGTGTACTGGAAACTTTACCATAAGTCTGATTGAAGACCTTTCCTCTGATCACAGATGGCATTCTAAGCATGCAGAACTCTCTAAAAATGGTAGCTTAAATTGCATTGCCATGAGAAAAAGCCCTATACGTTTTCTTATTTACTCTTGTCCTGCACTTTTCTTTTTCCTTACGAGAGTATCCATCCATTATAATTTGCAATGGCTTTAGCTAAGACTTACAGTTTAGCCAAAGTGACAAAGATACAAACAAAATATTGTAGTTGTTGACTTGAAGATAAGCTAGTTCCCACTGATAAGGAACTGAGGAGGGCCTCCTCAAAGTCCATTGCACTCTTCAGTATAGCAGAGGACTAGGAGGTAACTTTAATCCATAGAAAGGGAAATTCTTAAGATATTCCCAAAGTTTCAAACAGGCAAACTTCATACTCCAAAAGGTGGTGATAATATTCATGGTCAACACAAATATTTATTGAAGCATCATTCTGCGTTAGTTCTCTGTTTATTTTAAGTGCTTGTAGAAGGTATTAAACAAGCTTAAATTTCAAGACTATCTCACCATTGATTTTGCTACTATAGAGAGCTCACTAAAAACAAAGCACATAGGGCTATTTTGTTATACCTTGCCAGCAAATATATTAAGTACATTTCTCAATGAAAAGAACACAATGGATTACTTTAAGAGCCACTAAGGCATGATTTGCAAGCAAAGAAAGTGACGGATGGTAATTTGGCTCTTCTAAGCTTTTTCTTCTTTTAATTTATTTTTTGGAAGTACTGACATTTGACCTCAAAGACTCACTTTTGTTTGGCAAATATTCTTACTTGAATAATACTCAAGGCCCATTTTTTGTATACTTTACATTTTATAGCATCTCCTGTATGTCATAAGAGCAACCTTGAACCGTGATCCATTTACCTCTTCACATCGCTGTAAATATAGGTATGCACTGCTACACCCAGTGTGTTGGTTGAGATAGAGTCTCAGTTACTTTTCTCCTGCAACTTCATTCTTCTCCATATCTGATTACCTAGTAGCTGGGATTAAAGACATACTTCTAAACTGTGCTGATCTTTGTTCCCTCTAGTAGGTCTACAGATTATTATTACTTGTGTTGGTTATTAGGCTAACAACAAAATTAGATACCTCTTTAAATCAGATCATTGTAAAGCAATCAGTCATAGTTAATTACTCTCATGCCTTGAGCAGAGCCTATGAGCAATTGAACTCAAAATAAAAGTGTACTCTCTACATTGCATCAACTTGGACTCATTTGATTATTTAATTGCCTGTGCTGGTGGAAGCTTCTGCTTAAAAGTATACTTCAATCTGGTGATACAGAATGAGCCTCATGCTGGTTGTCATAATCATTTTTCTGGTGTTCTATATTCTACCAAGTCTCAAATGTCTGTAAGCCACCATACTTGTGAACATGAAATTGTCTCATTTTAACTAGATCAGCAAGAACATTAAGAATTATTCACTGCTGTGACATCTTGACTTGTAAATTCCATACTGTGATTAAATAAGCTGCTGTGATGGTAATTAAGGGAGGTATCAGTGTGGAAGATTCTGGTCATTCTGAAAAATCAAGAGGCTGACCAAAAAGTGTTAAGTTAATCTAAATTTGGTAGGAAGGTTTCAGTTGGAGTCCATATGTAAAGAAGTACAACTTTCCTAGCTAAAACCATCCTTTAAAAGAATACTTTTGTAACAAAGAGTGGATCCCAGTAAACATAGATAACCAGCCAATCAGACCATATTCAAATGAGTCAAATTCGAAGCTGTAGCCAATCAGTTGTTTCTGTATCTCACTTCTGCTTCCTGTCCACAAATAGCATCTGTCAACACAGTAAAAGAGAGGTCTCTTATTATCTGATGGTTCTGAAGGCTACTGGATTCCCAAATTACTTTTTTTCAATTAAACTCTGTAGAATGTAGTTTTCCTGTCTTTTTTTTTTTTTACTTTAACACAGCCATAACTTCTGTTCATTTGTTGATTTCTACACATGATGACAAATATACCACACTGAAGTCAATAGGAAAAAGAATAAAAAAGTTCCTTCATTTGTTTTCCTTGTATAAAATATCAGCCTTACACAATATGATTAATAATGATGATGATTAATAACATAATTAGCACATATTTTATTTGGAATATTTAATGAGTTAATAGTACCTAATAAGAAAGAACGAAGGTAATCTTTTTAAAGTGATGATGTATTCTACAATGGATTATGCAAAGCATACCATTTTCATGGACTTGATAAAGATGAAAAAATTAGTAAACATATGTGTCTATCAGTCATGAAAAAATCATTTGTACAGGTATAAGAGCAGAAAATAATGCCACATATTCTTCAGTTTGCCATCAAACATATGAATATAGGAATATTGTCAGTTCCTACTCAGACTTTATGAAGTTCTGGACAATAGATTTACTTTACAAAATTAGAGCCTCTGAATTTGTGCTTTTACATTATTCCCATTCTAGATGTGTTTACCAAATTTCAGTCTTAAATGTTTCCTGCATCTTGTAAGCACAACTGAAGTTTATGCTTCTGAGATTTAGGGAAAACATTAAATGGAATGAAAATCCTAGAAGAGTTCTGAATGTTTCTTAGAATTGGCATTTTTTTAATTTCTAGAACCCTTTAATCTTGTGAAACTAGTCTCTAGAAGGTGTCTCCAGTTCACTGATATTTGCCAAGGATAGAAGTAATATTTAAGTATCAGTATTCTATTGATAATTACCTATTAAAATGAGAGTTACCATATTCTCCTAATTTTAGTAGCATCAAATATTCCTCCAGAAATCTATATGATGTTAACTGCAATATCCATATTCCTACTTTATAGGTAACTTGATACTTTCATTGAAAAGGTCTGAGGTGGGACAAAGACTTCTGTGATTTTCCCCAAATCTCCAGATGATCTGAAATCCACAACTTTAGAGAATCAATTTTGAATAAGACATGCTTACTTGCTATATTATTTAGAAATGGGATATAGATATGGGTATCCTACATTTTAATTAAATATTTTGTGAGTGTAATTCTTAATTTTGTGAACACAGAAAATTTATGAAATCATACTTTTTAATATTTTCTTGATTTCCCATCATAGAATCCATTGGAGGTTATAGAAGCTCTCTGTGTTTAATGTGTTTATTTTTTTTTACTGACAGAAATTCTGTGACAGTAAGCATTTCCATATAAAGTCCTTTGACCTTGTGATAAATTACTTTGAATACATTCCTAACATCTCCCTGAATCATTTTTTTTTCATTTTGTAGAGTTTATAAAGCATGTTGCTAAATTATTTTCCAGAATAGGCTTAGTAGTTTATATTAACAGATATAATTCTAGTCTTGTGACCTTGCTTCACCAGTTTTAAATATTACAATAATTTTTATGACGGCTATGTTGACAGCTGAAAACTATTACTCCCTGTAACGTTATTTTGGATATATTAAAAAGACTTCTTTTTGTTATTCTGTGTTTTCAGGCTCTTGATACTTTTTTCTTTAGTATACCATATATACCGTTACATTTTGAGCACAGGTTAAAGGTCCTCTGATAATTACAGATCACAGAGAAAGTGTTAAATCCAATCTCACATCTAAGGCTTTTCTTTCCTTTCAACTTTCAGATCTAAGTAATAAATGCAAGTAGTTTTCAGACATTTACATGAGTCCCAGTGAGAAGTTGTTCTTCTATCTAGAATCTCCTTTCAGGGTAAAAGAAAAAAATGCTAAAAATGTAATCAGCTCTCCTTGTCAGTGCCTATTCTCTGACCCTTGACCTCACGCTACTACCAGAAGAAGAGTCAGGGCCCCAAAGCTCTATGAGCTCCTGATGAGGACCTCATAAGTTTAACCTGTGTTCATTTTACTCATATAAATTCTGTGGCAAAAAACCTTTCCATAGAAAGGCCCTTTGATCTCCTGATAAAGTTCTTCTGTGACACTTTTGACTCCATCACTGCCTTCTAAGCAACAAAGAAGGTACCTATGCAATTTTAGTTTTCCTCCTTTCGTCTTCACTGTTTCTTTCATCAACTCCTTATTATCACTGCAACTCATATACTTTGGAAATGCCATACCCATACTTTGTCTTGCTTTTCTCTTCTACATAACTCTGCTTTAGGTAATCTCACTTGGTCTCATAGGTTATAACCCATGCACATGCTATTAGACCTCAAACAGACTTCTTCAGACAGGCCTGCCATTAAATTTAGGATTCAAAAGTCTAACTTCCTAACTGAACCTCCAACATGGCTCTGATTCTCATTTGTGCTACCCCTCTCCTACAGCGTCTTCCTTTCCAAAATAGAACTCGAAATGAGGAAAATTTACAAATAAGGGTAAATATTAAAGGATAACTCTTTCTTTTTAACTTTTTAAAGCACTTATTGTACCTATCAGTTAAATGTAAAACTAAAACTAAAATACTAACTAAATCATGAGGGAAAAAAATTGATGTCAAGTAAAAGTTAAAAATAAAAATGTAATACTCCAATAAAATTTAAAAGTTAGGAGTTAAAAAATCCATCAATGAGATGAGATTTAAAATAAAAGATAAAGAGTAAGAAGCCAATGAGATAAAAGGTCAAACATATAAAAGAAAGGAAAAATTAAAAATTAAGATAAGATGCTAAAGCCCAGGAGAGAAAAAGTTAAAGATGTAAAAGAAAAATGGATTAAGGATTAAGAGTGGAATGAGGAAGTTAAAATGAAAAGTTGAAGAATGTTTAACTAAAAAGGTAAAGAGCATAGGAGGGAAATGCTTTTAGTAAAAACGAGCCTCACTATGTATATGACCATTATAAAGATATATAAAGATAGAAATAAAGGAGGCTCAAATGCTTAAATATTAGAGAAACGGGGATCATACAGCATAGGAAAATACAAAAGCAATTGTCAGAGAAGCAAAATTGGCGGTAGCATATTTCATAAGCATCCCTAAGAACTATTCTGTAAACCAGAGTTGCCCTCAGGGGTCCTATCTTCCAGGACTCTTCAGCTCAGCCATGTGTCTCTCCTGGTGGAAACTGGGCCTCAGATACACAAAGTGGCAACGGGACTGCACTCCAAGTTGACACAAGCAACACAAGCAACAGTTTAGTTTCGGGAACATCCTTGAAGTGCAGGAATTTAATATTGGCACTCTCTATTTGTTGCCTCTATTTGTCATGTGTGTCAAATAATTTTTCCAGTCATTATTCCCCCTTGCTCTCTCTTTGCTCACAAAGTGGAAAGAGATACCTTGCACTTTCCCAAGGAAATAGGTTCCCAGAACTTGGATGCTTGCAGAGCAGCCAAGCATGGAGTCCAGGTGTGTTTTCCCACGAGGAAAGAGGCCTCAGTGGGAGCTCCATGCTTCAAAAGCGGAGAGACCTAAACCCATGTGTTAACACTCAAAAAACAACAGAGAGAAAACTCAGGGGGACAAGAGGCTGCTTTTCAGAGTGTTGGCAACAAAGCCCATGTGCTTGCCCTGTGTTGGAAGACCAGGTGAATTGCCTTAGCACGAAAGAAGTCCATGTGGCTTTCCACGTTATCTCAGTATAATCCCTTTGCCATTTTCTGCTTGCCCTGCCATATGCAATCCATCCCACAGCCATTTGTGCAGCCACCTCCTGACCTTGCCACTGCAGGTAAGAAATGAGAAATTTTGAGGGCGGCTGCACTCCTTGGATTTTCATGGCCTTGGCATAAAAATATTTAGTGCAGGTGCTTTCTGAGCAGTGAACTGGTGAACAGGTTTGCAGAGTGCTGTGAGCCACAAAATCACCTTTCTGCCTACAAGGAACTGACCCAGCCTCCAAGGCCAAAGTCGTCTGCAAATACTAAGGCCAGCAAAAAGAGAATTCTCACATCCTGTGGCATCCTAGAGAATTGCCCTTCATGGGCTTTCCTAGACCTTTCATGATAAACGAAGTAGGTGTGTGTGTGTGTGTGTGTGTGTGTGTGTGAGAAAGGTGTACTTTTGTTGAGCCCTGATGTCTCATACCTGTAATCCTAGCTAGTCAGGAAGCTGAGAGATGATAATTATGGTTCAAACCTAGCCTGGGAAGAAAAGTCCACAAGACTGTTTCTCAGCAAATGCCAGACTGAAATATGGCTCAAATGGTAGGGCACCAGCCATGACTGTGAAAGCCAAGCAAGAACACAAGACACTGAGTATATTCCCTGGTACAGGCAGAGAAGAAGCAGAAAAGAAGCCAAGGAAGAAGAAAGGGAAGAAAGAAAGGAAGAGGAGGAGAGGAACAAAAGGGAAAGAAGGGAAGGAAGCTATATTTTAAAACAAAGGATTCATCGAGATTTGAAAGCCCCTTTGCATTTGAAGAGAGCATCATTGCTTATTGGAATATGAGGGATGTTTGACCTTGGAAAGGATTAGAAGTCGGCAAGGATGATCATGTATTCTCAATCTCTATCTCGCACAATTTCAAATTTCCCTAATATATTATTTCTTATTTCTTATTTTTCTTGCTGTAACCAGCTACACTCATGTTTTTTCTCCCTATCTTTACCTACAGGTAACAGCAGTATGATATGATTATCTACCCATTCTTCTTTCATTTAGCCATGTTATTTAGTGCTCTTCTGCCCCAGGTATTATCTTAGACACAGAGATTGTTAAATATAATAAATGTTTGTTGAGTATTTGTGCAATTAGCCAAGTATGATGGCAAAGAAGCCTGGACCTTCCTGGCAGGGACTCTCTTCACTAAGATCATTTCTCTGGGCCTCAGTTGATTGCAGTGTCTAGCAAACACCATGCTCTTTGCCTTTGTAGGAGAGAAGGGGGATTAAACAGCTCTTGTTCATCTGTGTTTCTTTTTCTGAGTTTTTAATCAATCTTTATTAGATGAACTATTGGCTCTAATGGCAGGAAAGTTGTTACAACGTTCTTCCTCTATTCAATGTCAATCTATGGATGACCTTTATTTTTAAAAGACAAGAAAATATATAGCAAGAGATTATGAAGCAGGTCATTATTTATATCAAATACAATATGTAAATAAAATAACTGCTTTAGATCTTGTCGTTTTTAATAAAACTCATTCTGTAGAAGCTTGAGATTCAGACCAGAGGATTTGTAGATGGTGAGACACTGACACCAGGCTATTGTCATGGATATTTGAGCCTAGGCTAAACAGCAAATGTTAACAAGAAACCCTGGAGAATGGGAGGACCACCCTCTTAGAAGGCATCAGAAAAGAAAATCTGGGTGTTCTAGTACCTAATATGATCAGGGCCACCAGCACATTACGGAGAAGCCTATGGTGGGGCAGAAGACGGGTCTCATGGCTTCCCTGCATTCAGGTTCAAGCCTGGGAGAATGAAAGTGGAAACTAACTAGGGGAGAAACTTTGAATTCCACATCACCTCTCAGTATCCTTACTTGTAATTCTCAAGAATAAGATGCCATTGTGTCAACTACAAAGAAGTTAGTTTGGACAGAAGTCTCATATGATATTAGCATATGATATCAGCATTGATCCATCTGATTGGAACTCCTATTCCTTTGTAATTCCAGACAAAAAGATAGATCAATGAGTGCATTCCTTCAGCTCTAACATAGACCTAACTTTGTCCTTTAAAAGAGCTTACAGTCCTTATCTTCTTCATAAGACTCTCAATGAAGGCTGATGATCACTGACAACAAAAAGCAATGAGATTTTTCCCCAATTACAACTAATTTAAAACACTCTTTCATCCAACTCTCACATATGTCAGATATTTTCCTGTCATCTACTACCAATTTCAGCAAGAATAGAAGTCAAGAGATAATCAAATAAACAAATTAGTCCTAATGAGTGTAGCACCTTATTTACACCTCACTTTGAAGCAAACATATCTGACATATCACCTAAGAATTAAAAAAGGAAAGAGAATGGCTCAGAATACTAGTTGTTTCTTGATGTTTAAAACAAAAATGTATACATAATGACATTGGAAACACAGTCTAGTCTAACCAGGAGACTTTTGTTGTTCTTTCATGGTCTTTACTCAAGCATTACAAGGACAGGTTCTGGAGGTTTAATTAGAGCAGGGACACAGCATGACATATTTGTGTCTTAGTTGGGTGCAAAATATCACCTGATTCCCAACATTGTTCCATAATAAATATTTAACAGGAAGCCATGCAGAGATGGAAAGTATTCAACTCAGAGGAAGATGTAGCACACCAGGCCAATAGTTAAGCCAAATTACTACATTCTGCAGTTGCAGGCAGCAAATTTATGAATGACCTGACAGAAATGTGGAACCACCTCACGAAGAGCAGCTAGGCTGGGAGACACCATCTGCAAGATCAAATGGGTTTCATTTACACACAGATAACATGTATTTTCAGGAAAATGTTAATAACATTTAAACCTGTGTCAGCGTTTTATGTAAATATGTATCCCTTTTAGATGTAGAAATGTATATTAAATAGAATGAATCCAGGTGAGGGGAAATCATTCTTTTAAATAAGGGCAGCTTTGTCACACCATGACACAGGTAGAAGTCCCTGTGGCACAGCACGAACAGCCTGTAAGTCTCACATGGTCTTAGTGAGTCTTTGGCTCTGGTTCAGAATCTTCTTTAATAATGGCTTCAGTGATGCTATTTTCTCACCATGGCTCACTCAAAGAATTGAAGATGAGTCAGGATTGAACAGGGTTTCCAAAGGTTCTAGTTACCACTCACCAAAAGATGAACATGTACATGACAATAAAGAAGTGAAGAAAGGCTCCTGAGCAACTATTTCCTAACTACTTTCCTGCCAGAGGAGTCCCTTTCCATACACAAGAAAACAGCTTTTGGCTTTGAGGCACTCTGTCTTCATTCCTGGAGAAGCAAGGAGAGCCTTGCGTCTGTGTGGTATATGGGACTTCCACCTGTTGAGTTCCCTAAAGCAAAGGAAATCATGACTAAATATCCCCAGTAAAACCCAATATAAAGCCTTCCTAGGATCCTAGCTAGCTCTTCTTGTTTACGTTCTCTTTCCTTTACCCTGTTGTTTACAACTTTCTCCAGAAAAGAAGACTAAACCTAGTCTTGAGCCAAATATTCTTTCTAATGACAAAAGAAGACAGGAGTAGCATCCTTTCTCTTTAGCACCAGTCCCTCATCGCCTTTTGGGTTATTCCCCAAAAGGAATGTAATTGTCTAAAATGGGCCAGTTATGAATATTCCAGAAGAGAACTTAAGGATGGCCTCCTCTCTCTACTTTAAATAAATTCCTTATTCCTCCTCAGTACACATGGCCCTGAAGACTCTTCTGAAATAGAGCGGCTTCAATTCACTTAGAGTCTACCTTCTTCCTTCCTGCAAAAAGGAAATCAAAGTCACTCAACTCAAGGGGCATTTAGCTAACAGTGCTCATGTTATTGGGTCACTAAAACCTTTGTGACTTACTGACACTATTCCTTTCCATTTTAAACATCTATGTATTAAATAGTTTGAGCACATAATTTATGTATATTAAAAGATTTATTTGGGGCTGGGGATATGGCCTAGTGGCAAGGGTGCTTGCCTCGTATACATGAGGCCCTGGGTTCAATTCCCCAGCACCACATATATACAGAAAACGGCCAGAAGTGGCGCTGTGGCTCAAGTGGCAGAGTGCTAACCTTGAGCAAAAAGAAGCCAAGGACAGTGCTCAGGCCCTGAGTCCAAGCCCCAGAACTGGCCAAAAAAAAAAAAAAAGATTTATTTCTTTTAATACTATTTAAATAATGAAAAAGAACAATATCAGTAATAATAATGGCAGGAGGTAACATTTAAAGAATGGAGGGAAAGGTTTGGATTTTTGTTGGTTGGTTGGTGTTTTTCTCGGTCCCAGGGCTTGAACTCCAGGCCTGGGCACTGGCCCTGAACCTCTTTGAGCTCAAGGCTGGCGCTCTACCACTTGAGCCACAGCGCCACTTCTGGCTTTTTCTGAGTGGTTTATTGGAGTTGAGTCTCAAGGAGGAGTTCGGATAAGACAGCGGGAAGATGACAGAGAATTAACTACGCTCTCTCCGTAGAAGCAGAAACTGAGGGTGAGCCAGGCTTTCCACGTCCAGAGAGTCACGCCAGAAAAAGCTATCATGATACAGAGGGCGATACCAAGGAAGGAAATTAGCAACTGGCTGCAGGAGAAGATAGAATCCCGCACCTGCTCGTGGAGAGTGGAAAACCCTGCCCCACCCTGGGGCTTGAACTCAGGGCCTGGCCCTGGCCCTGCGCTTCTTTTTGCTCAAGGCTAGCACTCTGCCACTTGAGCCACAGCGACATTTCTGGACTTTTCTATATATGTGGTGCAGAGGGATGGAACCCAGGGCTTCATGCTTGCTAGGTGAGCATCTACCACTAAGCCACGCTCCCAGCCCCGTGAAGGCCACTGTTCGAACGCGGCAAAGAGGCTGCCAAAGGCCCTGGCCAGAAACACTTGCTGGAGAAGTGGGGTCATTTTTGAAAAGGATACCTGATATCCCTGAACCACCCCCCACCCCCCTGAAAGACAACAAAAGTCGTCTCTCCCTCCTCCTGAAAGCTGAAGGCTATTACAGGCTGTGCCAAGAGGAGGGTCTCAGAGCCCCCCCCCCCAACTCCCCATCTGAGGCAGTACCCCGTCGCCCACACCCAAGCTGCTGCAGAGCTGAACCGTCACGGCAAGCCCCCTCCCCTTCCCACTGAAGCCCAAGGCAGGCCGGGAGGAGGCCAGCACAGACTCCATGCCCGTAAGGCAGAACTTCAAATAAACTGATTAGAGAATTCATCTGCTCACTTCGAGTTCTAAGTAAGAAGGTTCAGACAAGCCTGAGTGGGGCAGTCTAGGTAACAGCCACACCCCCATACAGAGAAGGCTTCTGAATCCAACTACTGCCCCAACCCCTACACTTTAAGCAGTGCGGATCCCAACCTACAAACACCACAGCGCCTCCTACCTGTGAAACAAGGAACTCCACCCCCCAGTGCCAGCCGGACCTTGGCTCCAAGGACAGCGGATCACAGCAAGGAAATCCAAAACCCCGGGAAGAGATTGCATAGAGAACACAGGGAGACACGAGGTCCTCCAGACAAATTGGAGATTCTCTTCTTATGTTTGGATTTGTTCCCCTTTGTTCTTTACTTTTTTTTCAGTGCGGTTCTGTTTAATCTTGGTATACGGATTACAATGATTAGTGGGTTTCTTTGTTGGGTATATACTTAATTCTAGCTTTATTTTTTATTTTATTATTTTTATTTTTTTTGGCCAGCCCTGGGGCTTGGACTCAGGGCCTGAGCACTGTCCCTGGCTTCTTTTTGCTCAAGGCTAGCACTCTACCACTTGAGCCACAGCGCCACTTCTGGCCATTTTCTATATATGTGGTGCTGGGAAATCGAACCCAGGGCCTCACGTATATGAGGCAGGCACTCTTGCCACTAGGCCATATCCCCAGCCCCCTAGCTTTATTTTTGATTGCTCAATTTTCTATATTTCAATTTTATCTATTTTGTTATCATTTATATATATATATAATTTTTTATTTGGGGTTTCAGTTTTCTTCTATTTCTTTCCTTTTCTTTATTCTATTCTTACTTGCTTCTCCCTTTATTTTTCATTATATCTCTATATTTATCTTAATTTCACTTTAATTTGTCTTCATTATTTCAGGTTCTTCTCTTCTTCCTTTTCTTTAGTCCACTGATCTCCTATTGTCTGTGAGTTAGACTGTATTTGTTTCCACTTTGACTCTGTCTAATTGGTTCATCCTCCAATCCTTTCAGCTCAGACTATTTTATGGCTAACAACAGGTTTTTCTCATTGGCTACAACTCTATATAATCTCCTTTCCTGAACCATAATATTTCTCCCCCACCAAAGAAAAGGAGTAGCTGGATAGGGGAATACCTATCTACGATTTTGAACCTTTAATTTAAAATCAGTGCAATTACAGGACTCTGGGTTGTTTGTCTTTTTTTGTTTGTTGTTGTTGTTTGTTTTAAATTGTTTTCTTTTGTGGGTTTGTGTTTATTTCCAAATGGGCAGAACAAACCGTAGAAAGACAAGAAAAATGGCAAATCAAAGAGCCTCACCTCTCACCCAAAATAACCAGGCAATAGAGCAGCCAGTGAAAGATCTGGAAGATAGTTCTCGAAATGCTTTAAAAGCACGGCTGACAAATATGTTGAATGAAAAGATAGAAAGCCTGCACAAGGCTATACATGGTGAGACTAATGAAAGATCTGTAGAGGTATTCATGGAGTCCACAAACAAAAGCTAAGTAATGAATTTCAAGAGAAAGAAAGGGAATCCAAAGAAAAAATAGCCACTCAGCTAAAGGATATGAAAGATGACAGGGAAAATCAAATCAAGTAAATAAAGAAGTCCATACAAGACCTAAAACAAAGCTTCAGTGAAGAGACTGAAGTGTTCATTGCAGCACTCTTTACCATAACCAAGATATGGAATCAACCCAGATGCCCCACAGTGGACACATGGATCAAGAAAATGTGGTACATATACACAAAAAGAAAAATATCACACATTTAAAAAAGCCTCATGGACTTTCCGCCTCGGCTGGCTTTGAACTGCTATCCTCAGATACCAGCCTCCCAAATCGCTGGGATTACAGGCTTAAGCCCCTGCCACCTGGCTAAGAATTGTTTTAAACCTTACCTTTCAATTCATTTGATACGCCCAGGAATTCTGCATGATGAGCCTCAGTATGTGCATTTAATATGACAGGGAACTAAGAAAGTTGTAGTTATCTGCCTGAAAGTGGAGCAGCCTATATTAAAACCCCCGAGTCTGAGTCTGTCTCCAGAGTCTGAGTTCTTAATGAGATGAGGGAATGAAAACATCGTTGAAGGTGAACAGAAAGTTTATCCAGCTGCTCGGATGATAATTGACAAATAAGAAATACACAATTACCTTTTTTTTTTTTTTTACGTGTGGACTAGAGATAGAGCTGGATAAACAGATCAGTCAGGGCTAGCTTTCACTGCCCAGACCCAGTGGAGCATGCTGAGGAGTTCTGGTTTTGTAAGACAGGCAATCCAGAACCCAAGGCTACGTAAAGTCACAGGAATGAGTGAAGCAAAGTGCCTTCCCATGGTGGAAAGGAGATATTAAAGAGAAGAAACTATTCAAGCTCAGAGCCAAATCCAGAGACAGCTTAATAGAGAAATAGAACACTAAAGGCTCATAACTAGAAAGTTTAGAAAGGACAAAAGAATACCACGCCTTGGATCTTTCAATGTGCCAATAAATGACAATCTCTCTTTCCATAGAGAGATTGGCGCCTGACTGGTGGGTTAGAGAGGTGATGGAGAGGAGCCATTTCAGCTTCATTCAAAATTGACTACTTCTGAGAGTGAGACATCACTACTAGTGGCTATGTCCTTCTAATATCCAATCTCAATTGAAACCAGAATAATTCTGTTCAAATATAAATCAGAACAAATGTGTGACTTGTGTTTCAACTCCTCCAACAGCTTCTGCCATGGCTATCACTGTATTTTTGGGTTCTCTACAAATCTGCAAAGTAAAGTGCCTGTCTCAGAGCCTCTGAACTTTCAGCACCACTTGCCTTTATTTCTGTTTCCTGAGGCATTATTGATTTCTTCTCCTCTTAATGGTGTCCGCTCAAAAGTCTCCTTAGTTTTACACCTCCCTCTTCCAACATATTCTCTGTCCTTCTGCTTGTTCTATGTTGTCCATAAACATATCGCCACCTGACATGTCATATATTTATTTTCACTCTTGTTTTATAGCTAAGTATAAGCTTCATAATGACAGCCACACTGTGGTCTTGAACACTGCTTCGTAAGTATTTAGAGAAAGTGTATCAGGAATTGATGATTTGTTTCACCCATCAGGAGTGGAATTCTAACCAAGAAACAGGCTTGTTTTTATTAAATTAGAAGTGGAAGACTGAAACCCTGTGGGCTGAATTCATTCTGTATCCAGGTTTCATTTTATCTGTAGCATCTTTTCAACCAATCAATATCAAGGAAGTTCATATGGATATCGAGAATTGTGGTCCTTTTTCCAGAGGGAAAGGATTTGATCCCCACTATTTGCACACACCCAGGTTGTCACAACTTGAGCATTAGGGATACACAAGCAAGGTCTACTTTCTGCATCTGTGGTACCGTCAACTATCTATTCCCCAACAAGGCCAAGTACAAGTTGTCATGTACTATTGCTGTTCCACTATCCTATCAATTAAGGCTGAGAAGGATTCTTCTGTATCCATGTTTGTTAACAGCAGGAAACAAAAAGGATTAAATGTACAGCAGGACTGAAGAATTACAGGAGAGAGCATATATTTCGTAGTGGAAATAAAGACATAGTTATGTGTCCAAGGTGCCAGCATCAGGCCATTTGTGTCGCATATTATCTGCCTGGTCCTTGAAATCACTTCAGTTTCCAACACCTGTGTCCTATCCAAGCCCAGGAAGGCAATGATAAATTGTGGGCTCGCTGGCAGACCTCCTGGGAGTACACTTCAGTGGCTGGAGGATAAGGAACTTGGCTGAATATTGTGCCTGTGTTTTTGTTTTTTCTAAATTCAATTCTTGCTCATTTGTTTGTTTCCTAAGATGTCTTTAGAAAGAGTCCTGTCTCATTCAATAGCAAGAAATGTGTAACTGTTTACTGAGCATTATATATTTTGAGCAATGATATTTTACTTAACCTTTCTCACAAACATACATGATAATATTTAATATTACTCTACGTCATAGTTATAGGACTATGCATGTACTGATTTTAAAAAAGAACAACTTGACAAAAGTATCCATGTTAGGAAGTGAGGGAGGTAGGATTTAAAGCCAGGCTTCTCTAGCTCCAAATTCTATTCTCCTGACTCTCTGACCCAGTTCCCTTCACTACATCATTACTGGACTATCCCAGTGCCTAACCCAGAACTGCTGATGTAGGGACAAGAGGTGAACCAGGAGTGAGGTGGGGTGGAGATGTCCTACACAAGACAGGGTGTGGAGCTGTCTCCCTGGCCTCCTCCCTGAGAATACCACTAGCCTTTTCCCTCTACCAAGCGTGATAACCAAAATGCAACTAAATGTTCTCTGGGAACAAAGAACCCTTGTTGGAGATCCACTACACTAAGGTAAAAGGCAGATTTGCTTTTCCTGCCTTAGCCAACATCATTAGAAGACTTAGAGACAAATGAAAGGTCTTCAAAAAACAGTTTTTGAGAAAAAAAAAGTTTAGGACAGCCCTGAAATTAACTGAGAGAAAGAGAGAGGGGGACAGTAGTAATTACCACTCTATTCCCTTGAATTTCCTCTTCTTGAGCAATTATGATATACTTTTAAGCAAATGCACAAATCTTGCTTGATTTTAGCATAAGCCATAGGCAAAGATGACTTGGAAAGTCAATAGAACAGCAACATGAAAGTTATAAATATTAAAATATCCTAGAAATGTATGAAGCACATAACTGGCTTTTTAAACATTAGTATTAATTGAGAAAAGTGGTTGGTTTAGGTTTTAAAGAGAAGTAAATTACTCATTTTAATGTTTTACTTTAGGGAATTGTCATGTATAATGACACAAAGTTAACTGTTCCCATCTAAGTCCCCTTGAGTATGGTGGCAGCTTCAGGAAAAGGCTTCTACTCAGAACAATTGTATAATGACCTTCTTTGTTGACTGACAGCACTGTGTGTTTGAAGGGTTTGGCATAGCTCAAGGTAATAAGTGTTCTTTCGGTTAAATTGAGCAATGGTGGCTTCTGGCTTTGGTATTAGTTGTAAGATTTAGATTGAGTAGTATATTTACATATCATAAAATAAATATTTATTAAACTACCTAAAGGATATTTTTAGCTATGCAATAAGTAGAAACACAATTGGCAGAGAACAGTGAAATAGAGCTTTAGTGATTTTTGTGTACATTTGACTGTGTTTGTTTTTACTGAGGGAGGAACGACAGCATACATGTGGCTTAAGACAATGATATTTATTATTACAGAAGTGATTGACAGGTAGCCTGTGTGCAAGAAGGCTAATGGCCGACATGGTAGCTTAGAAAAGGCCTTTGTTTATAAGGAACGGAGCCCATCTCCAACTGGCCTAGCTACAAAGGAAGTTTATTAGAATAGTTCTCAGGTGCTGCACAAAATAATATGCAACAATAGTATGAAAAACCAGAGCTCAGGAAGATAGGAGCCACAGCAGCAGCAGAATCCTGATACGAATGAGTCTACCATCTTCTGCTTGCCTAATTCCTCTAAATACCAAACTCTAAGGATCTTGTTTGCCTTTCCTGGATCAGCTGTAATACCTGGGAGACAGCTATAAGTCCAAGATGTCCAAATCCCTAAGTACGAAAGTGCTGTGTGGCTCTCTCAGAGTGAAGGCAGTTCTCAGCAAATGAAGTCCAAGCAGAGCTTTATCGGTCTGATATACATAGATAAATGCATATGCACATACATACACACCTATATACACACATACATACATGTATACATATATATGATTATGAGATAAAGGAATATATATTATGTATATGTGATATATATATATATATGATATGGGTTTATAGGAATTCCCACTGAGAGAATAGCTTCTTGGTAAAGGTGAAGGTCACTGGAAGAAGTCTGCTCTGCTGATTCTACCTGTGTGACAGTTAAAGCACACCACTTGAGCTCTTCTTATAGAACATTTGACCCATCTTTCCCATTTCTTTTTGGTTTGTTTCTTTGCCAGTCCTGGGGCTTGAGCTCAGGGCCTGAGCACCGTCCCTGGCTTGTTTTTGCTCGAGGCTAGCACTCTACCACTTGAGCCACAGCGCCAATTTCCACTTTTTCTGTACTGTGGTTCTGAGGAATCAAACCCAGGGCTTCATGTATGCGAGGCCAGCACTCTACCAGAATCTCTAGGCCAGATTCCCAGCTCCCCATTTTTTCCCATTTGGAAAAATAAATCAGTAATACATGAGTTAGAATTTTTGTGAAAATTAAAGAAGTTAGTCTACCAAAAACCTCTAGAGCTATGTGACTCCTTGCAAATGCTGGATAAGTTGTGTTAGTGTTGAAATATTGAAGCTGCACCCCAGTTCTGGGTGGCTACATTGCGTCACCGTAAGTCTTGATCTATGCCCAGCTTTAACTCATATGAAGCTCAGGTATATTAGACATTTAGTGATCCTCCCCAAATTTGTAGCTATGTGACAGTTCAGCAAGCCACTTGATCTCTTCCTATAAAATGCTGGACCTATTTGTATGTACATTTGTACATATGTAGGCATATACTTATATGTACATATGTGCATACATATACAGAAATAGAACAAAGCAATAACAACATATCTCTGATCATTCCTCCAGCTCTATTTCTATACCTGCATGTTTCTTCTTCCTCTCCCTACAGGCTTTGAAGACCCTTCTAATGGTTGTAGCTATCTAGCTTGCCTCCAAGGTTGCACTCTGTGAAGTAGAGCTTCTTAGACAAACTCCACTCCATGGAGCCTGTGGCAAGCATCTATTTTCCAATAAAGCAGGCCGAGTTCTGTGCTGTGTGCAAAGAGACGAAAACCAAAGAATGATGTGCAAAAGAGATGTCTCTGTTATGGAAATCTAAACTTTTCTCTATATTGCTTCAATTCGCTGGATGCATAAGTCTTTAAGTGGAGGAAACTAGGTGAGTTATTTGGAAGATCCTGAGTTAACATTAGGTTAAGGAATAGGGTCAGGAGCATCTGTTTAAATAGAATCTATTATTAGAATAGAATGACAATAAACGTTGTGATTGAACACTCAACTTTCAGCAAAGTTTGAGCAAGTGCCACTCTCCCTTTTATTGGCACATCTAGAGATTGTACTCAAGACTTCACACTAGTATGGCAAACAGTCTACACTTGAGTCCTGCCAACAGCTCTGGTAATTTAGTTTGCTCTCAGTAAGGTCTTGTATATTTATTCCTAGGCAGGCCTTAGACTGTAATTCTTCTCCCTGTGTCTGACATGTAGCTGGGAATATAGACACCGCCTACTATTTCCAGCTAGTTGGTTGGTATAGGGTCTCATTAACTTGTTGCCTGGGTCAGCCTCAAACTGTAATCCTCTTGATATCTGCCTCTGAATAGTTGGAATTAAAAGCTTGAGACATCATTTGTGGTCATGTGACTCCAACCACACTATTATCTGCAGAATGTGGATTAAATTGTGTGTGTGTGTGTGTGTGTGTAAAACCAACCTGGTTGTAGTATATACATATCTAAGACCATGTTAAAAAATTCCTTTGAGCAAATAATAGGAGCTTTAATAAAATAGAATAATAGGAAGTTGAAGTATTATTTTTCTAGGGTGTAGGCAATAGTGAGAAGGGGATGGATAATGAAGGGGGAAGAAATCTAAATATAGTCATAATAATCTATGTACATATGTGAAAGAGGAAAAAGATTAATCTGATGAGACTTGTTTGGGAAATGTGAAGGGGGAAGGAAAATGCTAGGGGTGATCATGATCAAGAAGCATGGAGCTCATCAATACATTTGTTGATATGGAACCCTATTCTACAATTAATTGCTGCCAATAAAAATAAATACATAAAATGAATTCAATTTTTTAAATATTAGAATAAGCCAGGCATCAGTGTTTGACTCCTGTAATCCTAGCTACTCTGAAGACTGGGATCTGCGGATCTGGCTCAAAGCCAGCCCAGGCAGGAAAGTCCCTGAGAGTCTTATCTCCCATTAACCACTGAAACGTTGAAAGTGGAGCTGTGGCTTAAGTAAGAGACCACTAACAATGAGCACAAAAGCTCAGGACAGTGTCCAGGCTCTGAGTTCAAGCTCTAGCACTGGCAGGTACACACACACACACACACACACACACACACACACACACAAATAAAAATAGCTGGTAGAATTTTTGAGCATTAAGTAATATAATATATATTTAGTACTTAGAACAAGCTATAATGATGATGATTTATTATGATTATATTATGTTTATAACATTCATGAGAGCCTGAGTGATAGAGACTCTTGTATAAAAGCCTATTAAAAATTCTAAAGTGAGCAATGGACATTTTTACCTGATGTTTACAATTATAAAATTGTGAGCCTATATATAGTTCCTTGTGATTGCAATAAGATGTAATCAGATAATTTTTACATCCTAAAGGAAGAAGAGGTGAAAAAAAACTAAAAAGAACAGCTCATCGTGTGATAGAATGTGGTTTGAAGAACTACCTCACTCTACTCCTTTGTGCTTTGCTAGATCAGATCACTCATACTTGGTCCACACATTCTGCCTACAGATGTACTTCAGGGAGATGGTAAAGGTGAGTGGCAGGTGAGAACACCCACAGTGCCTTCCAGCATCTTGAGCCTTCCCTTCCTCTTCATCAGAGTCCACTCCCTAAGGCCAGTGCTTCCGTGCTGAGACGCAGAGTTCATCAATGTCAGTAAACGGTTAGTTGTAGAGCCAGTATTTCATCCCCTTAACTTTGAGGAGGGGGAGCGGGATGGTTTATCATCATCCACACTCCTCCAAGGCCCTGAAACTTACTGAAGCTTTGACCTTGCTTCCATCAAAATATTTTTGCAATAATTACTGGGGAAGAAACAAGCAAAATGAACCAACTCCTATGTTTCTCATTGCAGTAAGAAGTAATTCGATGGAGCAGTTCCTGCAAAGATCTCCTATCCACGCTTATAACTTCTTTTCCACTTGCTTTTATGCTTTCTTTCTACCTACCAGAGAGAGTCCAACTCATCTGGCAAGTCCTTGAACTTGCTACAAGTTTCACCCTTGCTCCTCTTTCCACATCTAGAATAATTCCTCACCCTCTCTCTATCCTGATGACTCTTTCCCACCTCCAAAGTCGGAATGAGTTTTGCTCTTCTCTTTAATCACTATGGAATATTCTGTGCTTCTCTTAAATAAATATTAATTTCTTAATGATACAATAAAAATTACCTATTGTATTTTTATATTGCAGGAATGCATATTCAGGAATATTGCATTATTCCTGAAGCCTTGAGACAGAATCTTGTCTTATACATCCCTATAATGTTTACCCTAGGCGAATATATGACTTAGTCACTATTCACTGAGATAATCACCAAAGATCATTTTCAGATGTGACCTGGTAAAAGAGTCACATATACGTTTGAATGTCCCATCATTACGTCATGTGTGTTACATTTGCAGGGCTAGGTGATGTGTTCAGGTATGATCTGTTAGTCCAGCTAGTACCCAGGGACTGTGCTAAGTCTTGGAACCCAGAAAAGAGTGGAGAATGGTTCTTCTTGCTGACATCTGGTGACCAACTTGAATGTATTGACTTCATCAGTATTTTGGGTTCTGCTTGTTTATATTTAATTCCTAAACCACAGTAGCTGACATAACAAGAGTTTCAGTGACATGCATGTTGAGATTAACACACCGCCTCTTCAGGTTCTTCATCTACTGACTCAATATCAAATGTGTTGAGTGGATGACTAATCCTGAATATCAAGGGGAAGCAATTAGTATTCCATGATGGCACATAGCCTGGAAAATAAGAAACAATCAGTGGAACTTCTTAGACTCTCATCTCCATCATAAAAGTTACAGAATGCTATAATTACCCAACTTGCCCAAAGCTATAAAAACCACAGCTCCAGCCAAAATTAGACCCATAACTGCCTGGGGCCCGCTGAGAAGAAAGGGAAACTGAAATGGTCCCATAAGAAAGAGATAATAGTTGACCATTTGCAAAATTGGGAACTGAAAATTTTATTTGTATTTTTCATTATTTTAGTATGTATAGCTAATATATGCCTGCAGCAGCATATAACATATGCATACATATAACACACATACATATGCAATATATATATGCATACATAGACACAGGTTTAACTATCATGCTTTCTATCTGAATTAATTTGTATTAATAGTAGTAAACCTTATAAGTCAGTTTTAAGTGGAAGGATATCAAAAAGTTAATGACTTTAATAGTAGAAGAATAAATCTTGCCCGATGTGATGGTGTCTACTTGGTGAAAAGGTGCAGATGTGTTTAGCTGTATTAAGAACACCTGCATCATGTTAGATGCCGCTGAGGTCTTTGTCAGAAGCTACATATGGATTAAAGACGGTGAGTCTGTCAGCTTTTCTCTAGATTCATATGCAGTGGCCATATGAACTCATCTGACCTGCAATTCCAGGGAACTAGAAGAACAAGGGACTTCCTGTCATGCTGTGAAATCCATCCCCACATTGGCAGTGAGACCATACTTCCCTCTGCTGCATAGCTGAAACAGGCATTTTTTTTTTCTGAGTGCCTTGGGATTCCTCCAACAGAAATCTTTGGAATGCTAACTCCCCGGTATCTTACTAAATCTGCTCTAGCCTGCATGGTGAGATGCTTAGTTGCCATGAACCCTGCTTCCCCTTCCTTTTGTATGGATCAGAATAGCCAGGGTATAGAGACCCTTCCATCCTACCACAGCTCCCTCTCTATTTTCGATCTTAGGCATTTTCTTGAATAAAAACTACATATTTAATTCCAATTTGGAATCTGGACCTGGGCTCTATTCCCATTCTAAGATTTCTGGCAATACAGAGCAGAAGCGAGGAGTAGTTTATCTGTGAATGCATCCCTCCCACGGCTCTGGAGTAGAGTTTACCTCAGAAAGTACCTTTCGTAACACTTGGATGACCAAAGAGAGGAGACAGCTTTGTACTTTGGAGGTCAGAATGATTAACTGTATGAACTTTATCTCAGTAAATTGGGAAACTTAAAATTCACAATGGCTTTTCAGATTATTCTTGAAAACTTAGCATTTAAAGGACTGAAGAAATGTTTGCAAAGCTGATCTAACTTTTTGCTTCCCTCTAAAACATAATAATTCATTGACTTCTCACAAGCAAGTGATTGCATAAGGTGAAAGAAAAGGAAAAAACTCACATATTTTTTCATATCCTTAGGGGATTTAAGCAAATGTTATATGAAAGAAAATATAAAAGCAAATAATAGCTAAACGAGTAAAATTCATACTCTGCATTGAACTTAATATAGGATGGCAAGCAACACCACTATAGATAGATTCTGATAAACCTATTTTATCCATATTTACTTTAAGACAGTTGTGTAGCCTCATGTAATAAAGGATTGTGGCTCTCTAAATTGTTGTCCTCGTGAGCTCCTTCCCTTTAATGTTTTATAAATTAAACTGCATGCTCATGCTTTAAGAGATTCTTAAGTTCTTACTTGGATAGGAATTCCATAGCAAAGTGGAACACAATATACTTTTCATTACTAATTTCAGAAAAAGCTAGTATTTGAGGAAAAAATAATTCTGGCTAAGCTGAAAACTGTAAGCAAGTAAAAATTCACCTTTGGAAACCTTCATCACTATAAAATATATTGTATTTGCATTTCATGCTTCATTTTTTTGTCTCTCCCAACTGGAACATGAGGAAATTCCTCTAAACAATATGGCCTCTTTGTCTAACACTCCAATGCCTAATATATCATACTTTGGACCTTAACCTTAGAAAACTCTTTGTTCATTTGTTTCTTTTTCCTTTAACTTTTCACTTCAAAATAGGCTAATATCATCAAGCAAAGCAACTCAAACTTTAAAAATAATATTTATGAAGCAGTCTTAGTGGAAATTATTACATATTGTACTATCCACTACTGCTTTGGGATGATTGAAAGAAGCCCAGGAGCCTAGAAGCTCCTTCCACATGGTAAAGAAAGGTACTTGTGTCCTATAAATTCCCAATGAATGCCACCATCTTCTGCAAAGATTCAGAGGGAGGTGTGTGATTTCCCACTCCATTTGTTTTTAATTTTAGGAATACTACTGTTTGAAATCAGGACCTTCTGTTTGCTAAGCAGGGGGAGCCAGACCTTCATCTCCTTTTAGTACTGACCGATTTAAATGTATTCGTCTGTCCAATGGGTAACTCTATTTGTTTTGAATGGGGTCTGGAGGAAAATAAAGTGGACTATGCCACAGAGCAAGTTACCCTGGAACTTAAGTCAAATGACCCAGTACACTTGAGAGTGCGGTGCTAGAAGATACCTACAGGATGAATAGGTAATTTACAGATACTTTGGAAAAGTACGCTGTGGCTTTTGAGACTGACAATGCTTGTTCCTATAGATATATTTTCTTTAGAAAAGTAACTGATAGGACTGGGGATATAGCCTAGTGGCAAGAGTGCCTGCCTTGGATACATGAGGCCCTAGGTTCGATTCCCCAGCACCACATATGCAGAAAACGGCCAGAAGCGGCGCTGTGGCTCAAGTGGCAGAGTGCTAGCCTTGAGCGGGAAGAAGCCAGGGACAGTGCTCAGGCCCTGAGTCCAAGGCCCAGGACTGGCCAAAAAGAAAAAAAAAAAAAAAAGAAAAGTAACTGATAATTACTGCTGGTCTTGACTACGAACTAGTTAGTGACCATCACCTCACTGTCACGAGGAATCATCAAATCAGATGATGAAGCAGTGTACAGCTTTTAAAGAGAAATAGTGCATATAAAAAACTAAATCCAAGTTTCAAAGTTACAAGTCAAGCAGGTGTTTCAGATCTCATGCTACCTACTTCTGTCACTTCCTCTCCCTTAACTCACACATAAGATCACTTAGCAGAAGAAGGTCCATGGGCCTGGTTTACAGGCAGGTGTGATCAGTAGCCTAAAAATCAACCACACTGCTTGCTGCCTTATAACCTCACCACTGTGGACTGCTTCTGAAAAACTGCTGAAATCCTTCCAGTATGACTACTATTGAGTGAGATGATCTGAGTACACATATTAATTAAAAAATATATTAGGAATGGATATTTGTTGGTGGAGAGTGACTTGTATTTCATGTAGTCAGGATCTTGGGACATCATTTACAGATTACTGATGAAGGATAAGGGTGAATTTGGGTTTCTTTGAGCAGAGAATGGAAAAATAATTGCATGCAAAGGTCAGTTACAGGGGCCTGTTTCCCAGGGAATGTGCTAAATGTAAGTCTACTTCTTTTCCTAACCACTTTCTCATCCATGCACCCATTTTAATAATGGTCAAATTAGCCAGACACAGTGGTTCAGATGTGTAATCCTAGGTTGTCTTCAACCAATCACAGGCAACTACAGGACATTGTAGCGTGGAAGATGGCTTAAACCTTACATTCCTCTACTGAGTGCAGAAGATCTCTGGTAGGCTGTTTTTCTTGCAATTATAACATGAACTTCATTTTGGCAACATCCCTTTCTAGTCTTCAGATGAGATGAGAATGAGTTAATTAATGCAAGATATATTATCAATACCTCATGTTTTCCATAGCTTAACATACTTGCAAACAGTTCTTTCCTCTTTAATTATGATTTTCTAGTATGTCATTTTCTGTTGTAATTAGAATAAATTCCATATTTCACCGATTCTGGAATTTTTTGTTTCTTTCAGTTCTTTTTTCTCTTATCTTTCACTTTAGTTGGGGCTTTTTATTGTCTGAAATTTTTTTCCCCTAAATCATAGGAAAGGAAGGAAGGAAGGAAGGAAGGAAGGAAGGGAAAGAAAGAGAGAGAAAGAAAGGAAAAAAGAAAGAAAGAAAGGAAAGAGAGAAAGAAAGAAAAGAAAAGAAAGAAAGAAATGGGCTGGGAATATGTCCTAGTGGTAGAGTGTGTTCCTCACATACATGAAGCCCTGGGTTCCATTCCTTGGCACCACATATATAGAAAAGGATAGAAGTAGCTCTGTGGTTCAAGTGGCAGAGTGCTAGCCTTGAGCAAAAAGAAGCCAAGGACAGTGCTCAGGCTGAGTCCAAGTCCCAGGTCTGGCAAAAAAAAAAAAAAAGAAAGAAAGGGGAAAGAAGGAAGGAAAGTGAAGGAGGGAAAAAGAAAGAAAGAGAGAGAGAGAAAGAAAGAAAGAAAGAAAGAGACAGAAAGAGAGAGAGACAGAAAAAAGAAAGGAAGGAAGGAAGGAAGGAAGGGAGTCATGGTTAAAGGACACAGGAATTTAACCAAACAAGAGAACCAACTTTTCATTTTCTAGAATATAGTAGAATAAACACAATTAACAACATTAAATTACACATTTCAAAACAGTTACTAGAGTGGATCTTGGGTGTACCCAACACAAAGAAGTGGTTAAGTTGTTAGTTGATAGATACAGCAATTATCCTTATCATTACACACCTGAGAAGTTACAGTTTCATATGTAAGGCAGTGAGTATATTTCTTGTTCAACTTGTTACCTCCTCCCTCATCCCCCCCACCCGCTGCCCCACCCTGAGTTGTACAGTGGGTTTGCACCAAATGGTTGTGTAAGTATTGCTTTTGAGATCATTTGTTTTTATCCTTTGTCTCTCGACTTTGGTATTCCCTTTTTTCTTTTCTTCTTGTCTTGTTTGCTCATTTATCTGTCTTTGGGAGGGTAAGGCAGGGCACAGAAATGGTGGGACAAAGGAAGAAAAAATGTAGCAGTGACACTCACTAGATACTATTTTGAAAATGAACTATACAACCTGTAGAGGAGGGAGAGTTCAAAGGGAAAAACTGGGAGAATGTAAGGGAAGCAGTGACACTGTTCCAAAACAAACGAGGTCTTTATCTGACTTATGGAATGGCAACCACTTTGTGTATCACTTCCGGAATAACAATAAAGAAAATTTAAAGAAACTTTTCAAGGATGAAGGTATTTTTAAGCTCAAATTCTGGAGCTCCTACCTAGTAAACAGGTAGCCCTAACTTCAAACCTGTGTGTGTATGTGGGGGGGGGGGGTGTACAAGTATACTCCCACAAATTATACTTGAAGGGAATTTTCTCAAATTAAAATAGATCACCTACAAATACCCTACAGGAAGTGTGTGATTTGGTGTGTATCAGAGAACTTTACCCATAAGACTAATAAACACTGTTGTTCATTGTCATCATTCCAGTTCCACATAGTATTTAATGCTTTGTTACTTCCATTATATAAGAACGGAAATAAAGAATTCATAGATTAATAAGAAATAAAATTTTCATTGAACAAAAATGATAAAATTCTTTATATGGAAAAATCTCAAAATTATCAAGAATCCTCTTAGAACCAATAAGTGTAACGAGCTTGCAAGGAGTGTCAATGTACTAGTCAATTGCTGTACTCTATGCTGGTAATAAACTATTAGAATTTAAAACAGAAATAAAATTTACAAAGCAAAAATAAATAAATACTTAAGTGTGAATCTAATAAAATCTGGAGATGTGCTTGTATAAATTTACAAAGCTCATGAAAAAAAATCAAGATTTCAGAGTACTCAGTATTATCAAGTATAAATTTTTCACAACTTGATCTAGGGATTTAATGCCATTATAATCAACACTGTCCCTGGCTTCTTTTGCTCAAGGCTGTCACTCTACCACTTGAGCCACAGCACCACTTCTGGCCTTTTCTATATATGTGTTGCTGAGGAATTGAACCAGGGGTTTCACATATACAAGGCAAGCACTCTACCGCTAGGTCATATTCCCAGCCCCTAAAATGAACTATTCTAAGGTTTAAGTGGGACCCGAAAGATGTAAAATTCTGCACATTATTGACAAAGAATAAAAGCGTAATACTCACTTCAACACTTAACTATAAAGCTATTGAATATACTTATTTCAACATTGAACTCTAGAGCTATAGTACTCTGAATTGTGTGGTTTGGGTTAAAGAACATGGAAAGTAAGTGGAATGGAATGGAGGTCTACTCAAAGATAGCCAGCCAATGTTTAACAAAGGTGCAGTAACACTTCAGTGAGAAGGAACAGTCTTAGAAACAGTGGTACTGAAACTTACAGAAGCCAATACATATGCGAAAAACATCTGAAAAGGATCTTACATCTCTTACAAAGTATAATTCAAAATGGATCATAGATTTAAATATGGAATACAATACTATATGCATACTAATATTAATCTGATGAACTTTGGAATTAGAGATAGTATTTTAAGATTTAAAGTAAAGTCAAACTTTCTTTAATTTATGTCAGTACTCACTGAGCTTTTTCTCTGCTCATGGCTGGTGCTTTACTACCTGAGCCACATCTCCACTTCCAGCTCTGTGCTGGTTAATTGGAGATACATGTCTCAGGACTGGCTCCAAACTGAGAGTTTCAGACCTCAGAGTAAATAGGGTTATAAGCCAGCCTTAAAGATGTATCTGGCCTATATTAAAATGATAAACTTTTGTTGTATAAAAGATAACACCAGGAAAACAGAAAATAGACCTAGAAAAAAAACAAACACAATATATATATAAAGCTTACAAAAACCTTGTATCCAAAAATATATGAAGAAGACTTAAAATTCAACAGTGATGAAACAAAGAGCCTTATTAGGAAAACGGGGAAAGTCCTGAACAGGCACATCACAAAAGACTTACAGATGGCAAATAAACAAGTGAAAGATGTTCTTCATTTTGTGTTTGGGAATTGTAGGCTAAAACAATCTGACAGCACTAACATTTCTTAGAAAGCCTAAAATCCAAAACACAGAAATGGACAATATCAAATTCTGAGAAGAGCTTAGAGCATTAATAACTCTCATTTAGCACTAATGGACTTGTAAAAAATTGCAGTCATTTTGGAATACTGTTTGGCCATTTTGTAAAAATCTAAACATAGTCCTATATATGCATAACATACTGTAATCATGGGCCTAGATATTTTTCCAGCTGATAGGAAAATAAACTGCACACAAAAATGTTTAGGCTGTATTTGAATGTTTACAGATTTTGTCCATAATCATTGAAAAATAGAAAAGCATCCCAAAATGTTTCCGTATATGAAAGTATTAGCAAACTGTGGTACAGTTATATAATTGAATATTATTAATATTCAGCAATGAACAGAAAAGAGCTGTAAACAATAAAAAAGACAAGTGACAAGTGACTAATATCAGTCTGAAAATGAGTATATGTTGATGGTATCACATTCTGGAATAAACTAAACAATAATAAACAAGGGGAAAATAATTGTTTCCAAGAGTTTGGAAAAAGAAAAGGGTTTTGCAGAAGCGCAGGAGCTTTTCCTATGACAGTGGCAACATTCTGTCTAACACTGTGGTGATTGACAAAGGACATCAAACACTTATCAATATCTGTATAACACTGTGGTGAATGACAAAAGACACCACACACTTATCAATATCTGTATAACACTGTGGTGATTGACAAAAGATACCACACAAAAAAGATTCAATACCCGGGAATCTTTACACCAATTGATGTATGCCAACTAAATAAACATCACTTAGGAGACTGGGTCAACTTCAGGATGGGTGGTGCCAAAAAAAAAAAAAAAAAAGCAGAAGAAAGAAAGAGAGAGGGCTGGGAATATGGCCTAGTGTCAAGAGTGCTTGCCTTCTACACATGAAGTTCAATTCCCCAGCACCACATATATGGAAAACGGCCAGAAGGGGCGCTGTGGCTCAGGTGGCAGAGTGCTAGCCTTGAGCGGGAAGAAGCCAGGGACAGTGCTCAGGCCCTGAGTCCAAGGGCCAGGACTGGCCAAAAAAAGAAAAAGAAAGAAAGAGAGAGAGAGAGAGAAGAGGAGGGAGGGAGGGGAAAAGGGAACAAGGGAGGGAAAGAGAGAGGGAGAGAGGAAGGGAGGGAAGATAATTTAACTGTATTACAAATGAGATGGTAAATAATTGTTAACTTTAGAAATAACATAAATCTGTAAAACAAAGTGAAAGAAAACTACATATACATACTGCTTTCTAATTGATGTCATTCTCTATAGGGGTATGAACTGGTTATTCAAATATATATGCCAAAATCAAAGCACTAAACAAATGTACGTTAAGTCATAGGAACTAAGTTTCTCACCAAAGATCAGGAAATTATATAGACCAATAAACAAGCGGAGAAGACTAGAGTCATCATGTGGAAATGGGTTAGCACCAAGGACATGACCTTGCAATCACAGCATAATATAGACATGTATAGTTGCATATCTGTAGATATGTGTGTTATATGTATACATCTACTCTTTCTGCTACCAGAAATGACTTCAAAGCAAAGACTGAGGAGCACTTTATACACTCAGATCTTGATATGCCACAAAAGGAAGGCCAATTGTGACAAATATTTGAACATCCAACTAAACCTGGAAAGAGATAAGATGAACCTAGGGCATCTCCAAGCGTCCAAAGGTAAAGAATTACTGAAAACAAACACAGCAAACAAACAGAATGAGGAGTGTGCCAGGGAAATGCAGTAGCCAAATAGAAGCGCTTCCCTCCCGATTGCCAAAATAAATGAACTGAGGCTGGACTACAACCCAACTGTAAATGCCACCTATGCATACTGATGCTAAGAAATTATTCTGTAAATAAAAGAGGCAGAGAAGTTCCAAATGCTCTTTGCAGACACCATTCTCAAGCCGATGGGTGACAAGTCCTTCTCCTGAGGCTTGGTTTGTGTGTAGTCATTTCCTTCCAAGGGGTAAACATGGAAACAGGTGCCATGAGACCCTTCCGGTGGGAAACCCGGCCACATTGGTGTGGCCAGGGGGCGAGGTCAGCGTTGGCAGTGATTCATCATGCTGCTCAGGGGTCCTCCCGGGGAAGGGCATCTCACCCCAGTCCTGTCTAGAGACGTACATCAGATACATTCCAATTTAGAAATGGTCTAGGAAATTGCTGACCTCCCATCTAGCAAGGCCATCAACACCAAGGACCATCTGCGGCGCCTTCACCCCTGGAAGCAGAGGCTGACTACATGCGGTGTCCCGGGAGAACCCGGAGCGGACCGAAGGCATCAGGAAAAGGCGAAGGGAATCTAGGGAACGGTTGGGATTTGGAAAACGAATATCAACTATGTAAGGGATTAATTATCAACAAACATTATAATAAATCTGACGTTTAAGTATTTATTCATACTAATCTATCAATGTGAAATACTGTAGTCCTCGGTAATTTGCATTTGGGGGATTGGGATAGGAGGTCTTGGACTTGAACTCAGGACTTGGGCGCTGTCCCTGAGTTTTTGTGCTCCAGGCTAGTTCTCTATCACTTTAGCCACAATTTTACTTTTATGGAGTTTTTTTTTGGGGGGGGGAGGGGCTTATTAATAGGAGACTAGAGTCTCTCAAACTTTCCTGTCCAGACTAGCTTTGAACCAAAATTCTCAAGTCTCAGCCTTCTGAGAAGCTTAGGATTACATGCATGATCCATTGTCATAGGACTTAAGACAAACTTCTCCAATGTTAAATGTGATATCAGCCGTTGTGTCCAATCTTACTTCTTTTCTTTTCTTTCTTACTTTTTGTTTTTTGGTGGTGGTGGTTGGGGTGAGGAGGCTATGTTTAGGTTCACCCTCAAGACAAGTGCTGAAATAAGCACCCATCTCTTTTTGCTTTTGGACTTAATTTTCAGATACAATCCTCAATCTTTTTACCCAGGGAAGGCCTTAGATGGTAATCCTCCTACCTATGAGTCCCCCATAGCGAGAATTACCACTATGCTCAGCTTTGTTTTTTGTGATAAAATCTCATTAACATTTCCCTTGCCTGGCTTCCATCCATGGTCTTCCCATCTCTATCTCGAGAGTAGCTGTGATCACAAGCTTGTGCCTTCAAACCTGGTCAGGGACTCTTCTCTTAGAAACCCCAATCATCTCTCATTTGAAGTCTTGGTGATACAATGTTGTCTCACTACTTAGCTCCTGTTGGAAAGCTACTTTTTTCTTTCCTTTCTCTTTGTGTCTTTATCTTAGCTCTCTGAAATCTCAAAGAAAATGGCCCTGTTTTGCAATGACATAGTTTGCAGGAGAAATGGAGAAGGCAGATTTCCACTGTTTTCTCTGACTTCTGTGTAGTTGGCAGTGAATTTACTCAAATTTCCTCAGTAAAGCCACTCCTAAACCTTTACTCCTTCATCTAGTAAGATTTAGATGCATTTTTATATTTTGTTTTAAAGCCTTCTATGTACTAAATTATTTTAGAGAGACAATTATAATGCTTACTGTGTTGATATAATTATGTCTACCTATCCATCTTACTATGTGATATCCTCAGCAGCAAAGACTATATTTTCTCATCTTTGTTTTGCCTTTAAATCACACAGACATTGCCACATAATACACTTTTAAATTAATATTGGTTTATTGAGTAAATTTATAAATATAAACACAGCATGTATAGAAAAGAATATATTGTAGCAGATGGATTTTCAATGAACTAAAATCCATAGAAAGCTGGAGTTGTTACTATAGTTTCCATAAAATCTCAAAAACATTTTAGGAAAAACCAATCAAGCTTCTCAGTGCAGGGTTCACATGGACGGCCAACTAGAGATATGGCTCATCTTCATTACTTTAAAATGTATATTATTTGCTCCTTTACACTTCATATACTTCTTTATATTCTGCACTTTAACCTATGCAGGCTATACCCATCCTGTCCTGCCTCTGAACAAATCTTGAACAGATTAACTCTTCCTGGGACAAGCTGCTTTTGTAGTTTATAAGCTGGCTTACCACTGGAGAAAATAGACTTATCTCTCATTAACTTCCAACATAGCAAATGGAATCTACCAACACATTGGTCAAGTGGTTGATGGCTTGTCTAGAGAGATACATGATGAATAATTACTTTCAGGAAGTGATTTCATATCATAAAAGAGTAAACCTGCATTCAGCACATGCCTGTAGGGCATAGCAACAGTGTGGCAGTGTCCATGTTAGGTTCGGCGACCTAAGAGTACCAACTCAACATTTTGATTTTACATGAAGGAAAACAGAGTTCCAAACAGGCAAACTGACTCCCCCAATCAGCAAGTTGAGCTTTTAATTGATGGAAGAAAAGAAGTCGTGTCTCCTAAATTAACCCTTCATTTATTATCTCAATGGGAAAAGTCTCATGTAGGTCTCCAAAATGAAAAGCTTACTCTTACTCACTATCAGAATTCCGCCATCCAGTCATTGAGCTAAACTCTCTGCTCTCTCTCTCTCTCCTCTCTCTCTCTCTCTCTCTCTCTCTCTCTCTCTCTCTCTCTCTCTCTCTTTCTCGTTCTCCTGTGAGAAGTTAAACACTGAAATTCATCTGTAATACCTTAGGATAAATTAAATCTTATCTAGCACCCGTGGTTCATGCCTATAATCCTAGCTACTAAGGAGGCTGAGAAATAAGGATCATGTTTCAATATCAGCTCAGGCAAGAGAATCCATGAGACTCTTCTTTCCAACTAACCACCAAAAAAAGGCTGGCAGTAGAGATGTGGCTCAAGTGGTAAAACACAAGATAGGCACAAAAGATAAAAGACAGCACCTAGGCTCTGAGTTCAATCCCTAGTACGAAGACAAATTTTATTCTTAAGTATAGGGAAAATTGGAGAGCATAGAAATACAAAGACTATGACAATGAAACAATAATAAAAACCAAGACCAAGAAGGAGGAAGGGAAGGAAATCTGGGGGAAGCACTAAAGCAGACAGATGCCAGCTCCATCACCAGTTTGCCCGAGGCCAGCCTGGTCTGTTTAAGAATGAGGCAATTAAGTTTCTTCTTTCTGCCTGTAGCAGGTAGACTTAGTAAAAACCCATCAGGGACACAAAGTTGGCTGCTGAAGAGCAGGCTTCTGTCCGAAACATTCATTCTGCAGTCCAAAAGCAAACTTTCAAGTGTTGATTGCAACACTCTGCTTCGCTTAGCATCTGAAACACTTGAGAAAGGAGTCTTTTGAAGTGATCAGAAGAAATTCAAGTAAGTGGACAGCTTCTGTTCAGAGTCAGACACAAAACAGCTTAGCCTTACTGATTGTGTTTTTGCCCATATTATGATGAGAAACTCTCATCATACCTTGGGTTACAGAAAGAATTGTTCTGGATAAGCTAAAAGTCGTGCTTCATAGACCAGCGCTTGAGCAGATGGCCACATGGCTGACTAGCGTGTGCTAGTTAGAAAGGAATATGTGAGAGAAGGGAGCTGGGAAATCCTACAGTCACCTAAGGAGGTAACATTCCCTTCTCAGCTTCATGACAACATCAACCCTGAGTCTTATCCTTATCCATGACCCCCAAAAAGCACCAGTGGGTACCACTGGCTGCCAATAGCCTCCCACGTGAAGCATTTGGCATTAAACTATGGTGGCAGGAAAAAAAAAACTCGCTTGGGAAAGGACATTGACAAATTCATTATACATGGGTCTATTTTGCCACTCTCCCTTCCAAGAACTTGATGTGGTGCTGAAGAATAGAAGCTTGTGTGCTTTCTTCCTTCCTTCCTTCCTTCCTTCCTTCCTTTTCTTTTCTTCTTTCTCTTTCCTTCTTTCATTTTTCTCCTTCATTTGTTTCTCTCTTTCTTTCTTCCTTTCCTTCCTTCCTTCCTTCCTTCCTTCCTTCTCTTCCTTCCTTTCCTTCCTTCCTTCCTTCCTTCCTTCTTTCCTTCCTTCCTTTCCTTCTTCTTCCTTCCTTCCTTCCTTCCTTCCTTCCTTCTTTCTTTCCTTTCTTCCTTCCTTTCTTCCTTCCTTCCTTCCTTCCTTCTTTCCTTCCTTCCTCTTTCTTTCTTTCCTTCCTTCCTCTTCCTTTTCCCCTCTTTCTCCTCCTCCTTTTTCTTTGGCTGTACTAGAGATTGAATTCAGGGCCTTATCCTTACTAGACAGTCACTCTTCACTGGAATCACCTCTTACTTAAAGCTCGTTTTGAAAAGGGTCAGGAAAAACAGACTGGATAGCCTGTGTTTCACTGATTTTGAAAAACAAATTTGCCTCTGGGAGAATATGAGTTGTCAAAAAAGTGGGGGGTTTATTTTTTGAACCATATTCAACTTGTGCATACATTCAGGTATTCACAGAGATTCACAACAGTTATTGTTACCAATCTAACTTCATCTTTTTCTTCCCCTCATTATCCTGACTTCCACAAGATTTTAAAGCAACTCTCAGGTAGGATATAATTTTTATTTTGTCATACATGACTTTTCTTTCATACCCCAACTCTTTAAAAGTATATGTAGATGGTATGGAATGGTTGCTCTGCCAGGAATCAGATTTTGGGTTCCTAGGTAAAGCACTCTATTCTATGTGGCCAGAATTATTTCCTCTGTTGACAGTGATATCATTCCTAAGGGCTTCTGATTTGGAAACTCAAGAAGTGAGGCTGGGGAAGATGGAGGAGATGCAGTTGATGTCTAACTGAGCTCTCTCCAAGAAACTACTTTTAGCATCTCAGTGATCCATCCATAGCTAGAGTCGCACCAAGTGAGCTGTTATGGTATAGAGATTGGAGGAAGAAGGGAAAATCCAGGCAGCGTGTTTGAGAAGACAGATTTGAGTACACGCTACTGTTGGCAGCCCTGACTGCAGCAGTGGCCTTTGCACCAGAGGCAGCGTGTGCTGTGCGTGGTTTTTCACTCACCTCCAGTGTGAACTGGATGCCTAGGAGCAGACATCCGCATCCTACTGGCCACAGACAGACACAGATCTCAGAGTCCACAAAACAGAGGGAAAGAGTGAGGACCTCAGAAAAGATATCCTCACTCCTCGCAGAACAGCTTCTGGAAGGTAGCCCCCACACATACCCCCAAAGTGTTGCCATCTTTGATACTGCCTGTCAGAGCAGCTAGCAAAGAACGGTGGCTGGAGAAGCAGTGACTGTGGTGCCATTTTTCAACCTGGCAAAGGAATCTGACCAGTGAGAGTCAACTCTGCCCAAGGGAAGTGTGAACCTCCCAGGAGGAGGAAGCTCCTCCAAAGAAGGGGTGACATTATTAGGGTAGACACAGTGAGAGGTGGCCCTGCCCTTCTGCAACTAACAAAGACATTCCAGTCATCTAGTGGTTTAAACTGCAGCTTAGCTGGCTGCAGGAATTAAGAAGCCAAAAGTCTGTAAGATCATACTGGGGGTGGAGGTGGGGGAACTGGATAGGTGGGCCATAAAATCTATGAGCAGCACCAGGCTAGGCCAAAAGAGAGTCTCAGGACCTAGGCCCTCTGGGGAAAGCTACTGATTCCAGACACACCACAATCCCACCCACACTCAAAGTTCACTTACAGAGACTGCAACCTACAAGAAACAACCATCCTCCTCCTGTGTTACACACAAAGAAGGTTTCCCCTCCCACTAAGTCAGTCTGGGCGGAGAGACACAAAGACTCCAAGTGGGTAATGCAGAACTTTTTTCTGCCTACACAAACAAACCGACTTGAGAAGCCAACTAAACTACAAAAACTGACCACCCCAAGGAAACAAAAGGGTCTATCAAGAGACTGGATAATGTACTTAGAGGAGGCACAAAATCTCCGAAATAAATTGAAGATTTTTTTCTAAGTTTAGCTTTTATTTTTTCTATTTTCTTTTTCTCTTTTTCCCCATTTTTTCTTCTTCATTGATTTTCTGTTTTTTCCTAAATACACAGCCTATGGTGATTACTAGTCTTCCTCCTTAATAGTGTCCACACTTAGTTCAGGCTATATTTTGACTACTCAATTTTCTATTTTCAATCTTAGTATATTCAATGTTAGAATTATTACTTTCAATGTATTTAAGGAAGTGGAAAATCTTCCATGCTCCTGGATTGGGAGGTTTAACATCATGAAAATGGCAATACTGCTCAAAGCTATCTAAAAATTCAATGCAATACCAACCAATATGCCACAAAATTCTTAAAGAAATATAAGAAGCAATCCAAAAATTCATGTGGAATAATATAAGACCCCAAATAGCAAAATTCCTTAGCAGGAAAAAACAATGCTGGAGGAATATCAATATTAAAACTTCAAACTCCATCATAAAGTCATAGTTACAAAAACTCCTTGGTACTGTCACATGGACATGCCTGAGGACCAATTACAATTGCAGACCTAGAAATGATCCACAGACTTATGGCAACCTAATATTTGATAAAGGATCCAAAATTATGAGATGGAAGAAAGACAGCCTCTTCAACAAATGGTGCTGGCACAATTGGCTGTACTCAGGTAGAGAAATGAAGTTGGATCTTTATATATCATTCTGCACCAGAATCAACTCCACGTGGAGTTAAAGGTAAGAGCAGATACCTTGAAAATATTGCAGGAAGTTATAGAGGAAATGATAGGACTCCTTGGCACAGGTTGAAGGTTTCTAAATGAAGATCTAGACAAAACAAACCAAAGAAGGGTTGGATAAAGGGGATTGCATTAAACTGCAGAACTTCTGCATGGCAAAGGACATAACTAGCAAGATAAATAGAGAGCCCACAGATTGGAAGAAAATCTTCACTAGCTATACATCAGATAAGGGCCTCATATCTAAAATATACCTAGAGCTCAAAAAATTTAAACCCCAACAACAAATCCTCAGAGAAACAACCACCTTATTAATAAGTGGACTGAAGAAGACTTCTCTGAAGAGGAAGTAAGAACAGCCAAGAAATACATGAAGAAATGTTCAACATCCCCGGCCATAAAAGAAATGCAAGTCAAAACTACATAGAGATTCTATCTCACACAAGTTAGAGTGGACATTATCAAGAAAACAAATAATGTCAGCTGCTGGTGGGAATGTGAAGAAAGAGAATACTACTACACTGATGGTGGTAATGTGAGCTTGTTCAACCAACTTCTCCAAAGACTACACATACAACTTCCCTATGATCCAGCAAGCCCACTCCTGGGCATTTACCCAAATGACTATAAACAAGACCGTACTAAAGCTACCAGCACAACCATGTTCATTGTAGCATTATTTATCATAGCTAAGATATGGACCTAACCCAGATGTCTCTCAGTAGATGAATGGATCAAGAAAATGTGGTATATGTACACAATGGAATTCTATGCATCCATCAGAAAGAATGATATCACCCCAATAGTAAGGAAATAGACTTGGAAAAAGTCATATTAAATGTAGTGAGACAGATCCAAAGAAACATAAGCTCAATGGTTTCCTTCATTTTTAATAATTAGTATATGTCCAGGATAGCCCTAGCAGAGAATCACAATAACTATGTACATATGACCATATAACATGATGCTAATCAAAATAAACTCCCAAATATGGAAACAAAAGGGCTTTCTTTTTTAATGTACTGTGTGAAATTATTCATTTTTTCTTTCATATTTTTTGCCTTTGGCTAATCATCTGTTGTAACTATTTTTTTATTTTGATACCCTGTGTCTTTTACACATGTTTATCTGATTTGGGGAAGGGAAGGGGAATAATAAAATAGTGAGACAAAGGACAATGTGTCAACCAAAGTAACAGTGATATTCACAAAACACTATGTTGGCAATAACCTTTACAACTTGAGGGGAGAGGGGAGGGGAGTCAGGGGAAGGGAAAGTAGGAGAAAACAGGGAGGGGTAACACTGTTCTACAAGAAATGTGCTCATTGCCTTCTTATGTAACTGCAACTCCTGTGTACATCACCTTCACAATAAAATTTAATAAGGAAGGAGAAGAGAGAGGGAAGAAGAAGAAGAAGAAGAAGAAGAAGAAGAAGAAGAAGAAGAAGAAGAAGAAGAAGAAGAAGAAGAAGAAGAAGTCAATTCTGAAATGTTCCTTAAAAAAAAAAAGCAAAGAAACTCAAGAGGAAAGAAAATAAAACAAAACCAGGTGGTGGTATGCTGAATCTTTTCTCTCTAATCCCTGGGATTAACTTGACATATCTTTCACTTGAGTAAAGTAAGAAAGTATGTAGTACAGTTTTTCTGTCATGCCCCGAGTGTGGACTCGGACTTAGAACTAATGTCCAGAAGAGTTAAGAACTTTTATTGATATGAATGAACAAATATAGTTGTGCTCCTGCAACTTTGAGTAATTGGTTCTAGACTTTCTCCTTTGGATACTCAAAGTCTTTATCTAAAATGTCATAACACTTGCATATAATATACACATCTGATCTCATATACTTGAATCCATCACTAGTTTCTTATAATTCCTAATACAATGTAAATACCATGGAAATAATTATTGTACTGTTAGTGAGTAATGACAAGTATAAATGTCAGCATAGACACCATGTTTGTGTAATCTTTTTAAGGTGTGGTTAGCTAAACTCATGGATACAGAACCCAGGGAAACACAGTGCCAAGTATACCACTCAGGGATGCTGTGTAACTTGATGCTTGGTAGAAAGTGACACTCTGACTACTGCATACAGCTCAGTAATTGTCACTTTGAGACCCAAAAATTCTCAAAATACCTTCATCAGGATGTTTCAGTAATGCACAGAGCTGAATGTGTATTTAGCTCTGGGAGGGCCAAATTCCCCCCATTTAGGTACTGATTCTGTCATATGTGTAAAATTGCATTAAACTCATACTGTGTGTCAGGTTCTGTTTATGTTAACTAAAATCAATGCAGAGATCAAATTAAAATCATGTTCTTAATGAGGATATCTTAATATAGATAAACATTTTCAGACAACATGACCTAAAAATGCAATATAATTTCTGTTACATGAATGCTATAAAAAAAGAAAACCAAGTTAAGAAGAACTGCAGCTGAGGGTAATCTCTGAATATTCACAGAAGTCCTCTGTGACTTTTGAGAAGAGGCTTACAGACTAAGAGATGCACAGGTGTAAGTGGGAAACATCTTATAGGTTAAAGTTACAGAAAATGCATTCTCCTTGAGATTTAGTGAACCTATGCTAGTCTGGGAAAAGAAAAAAAAAGTGTGGCTAAAGAGTAGAGACTATCTAACAGGGGAATTGACCATAGCTAAAACAGGCAGAACAACAATCTTGGGGGCTCAGAGGGCTGTGATAGTAAATCTGTTTGTTTCTGTTTCTTTTAGGACTTCCTCTGTGCCTGCTAACAGAAGCACAATTAATTCATAGTCCACATGGTGGATAGTTTATGTACTCTATAAGATCATTGGCTGTTGGCCCAAGGTGTTGAACTAGAGAGTAACAAGAGCTATTCAGCCAGGCTATTGTGGCTCACACCTGGAATCCTACCTCCTCAGAAGGCTGAGACTCAGAATCACAACTCAAATCCAGCCTGAGAAAAACCTCTGAAATTCGTATCACCAATTAACCACCAAAAATAGCCAGAAGTAAGCTGGGCACCTGTGGCTAACACTTGCAATCATCTACTCAGGAGGCTGAACTCTGAGGATTGCAGTTCCAAGCCAGGTGGAGCAGGAAAGTCCATGAGATTCTTAGCTCCAATTAACCATAGAAAAATACAGAAGCTATTGCATTGGTTTGTCTTTTATCCTTTCTCTCTCCATACTTACAAAACTATATGCTGTAAACCACTGTACAACTCATGGGGGGGGGTGGAATAGAGAGGTGGAAAGGTGGGGAAAAATGAGGGAGAAGGTAACAATTTGGATAACAAATGTATGCACTGCCTAAAGTATGAAACTGTAACCCCTCTGTACATCACTGTGACAATAAAAAAAATTAATTAATAAAACAAGAAAAATACAGAAGCTCTTTATGTTAGGTTATTGCTTTTAAAACTAAAGTAGTGATAAAGTGCTGAATGATCCCAAAACATATTTTTCTAGCTATTCTCTTGGTCTGTGTCTGGTAACGACATCCATTCTGGATTTTTTTTTGTTATAAATAAATTTGAAAAGAAAACCAAAAATAAAATAAAAAAGAAATACAGAAGTGGAGCTATAGCTTAAGTGCTACAGAACTGGCTTTGACTAAGCAAAAGAAGCTCAGGGACAGCACCCAGGCCCAGAGTCCAAGCCCAAGGACCGACCCCCCCCCCCACACACACAAAAATAGCCAGAAGCAGATCTGTGATTCAAGTGGTAAAGTGCTCTATCCTTGAGCACAAAGCTCAGAGACAATGCTCAGACCCTGAGTTCATGCCCCAGGGCCAGTGTGCTAAAAGGTGTATACACACACACACACACACACACACACACACAGCTATTTTAAAAATATTTTTAAAAAATGTATTTTAAAAATTTTAATTTAAAAAATTTTAAAAGCTGACATCTTTGTTGACAAGTGAATGAAGAGCATTACAATGAAAACAGAAACCTCATAGGAAAACATGGGAGAAAGTATATTTTGTCTAAGCCTAACCAAAAAACAATGAGGGAGGTGGAGTTCCCTAATCATATTGAACCAACAGAACCAACTTGTTTTGGTGCATTGGGTGGTTATCAGATGTTAAGGAGACAAATCATTGTATCTGGGGTCTAGACAACTGGTAGTGTTGGTCTGTAATCACACAGACAGTTTTAGTGCTTAACCTCCTTTCTTCTGCATCATCAATGTGATCTCCTTTACTGACAGTTCCTACAAGTAAGCCTAGGAAGCAAATTAGATCTCCTTGCTCTCCTTGAGTCTTTCTGGCTCCACAGGGTCTATCCCTTGATAGCTCCTTTCTGCTGCTTAAGATCAATTAATTTCCACTGTGTTTGGAAAATGAGAGAAAAGGGACAGATATTGCAAGATGAAAGAAACACAGAAAGTTCCTAAGGCCCCTCCAGAAGAAAGTCCTGACTCTGTAGAACCAAGGCCTAAATATTTTGACATGCTGACTCTACCTGGTCCAGGAAAGGAAGAGGACCAAGAGAAAGGGCCTATGATACACACTCACAGGAAAAGGGACACCACCAAAGAATATGCTAAAGATTATATATGTATATATATATATATATATATATATATACATTCGTATATATATATATATATATGTCTTTCCCAAAATATCAAAGACATTTCTTACATTTCTTACTTATCAAGGTATGGCAAGGCTAAGACATCAACAGAAATAGTTGAAAAAGTCCATAAATTTGTATGTTCAGTCTGCTGCTTCCTTCTTAGTTCACAGTAGAGACAAGTTAAAGGAAGCTAAAGAAAGTCAAGTTTGAGGTCCCTTGTGGGAGCTGCATAAGTAGTCCAACTAGTCGCTATGGCATATTGGAGCTGTAACTCATCCAATCTAGTGTCTACAGGAGTTGGCCTATGGATCCACATTCTTCTAGCTAATGGCTTAATATTGAAATTGGGGAACCTTTCATTGGGCAGTGATTTTTAACATCTGTGCACATGTGCTGTAGTTGTTTAAGAATCGATCCCTAGGACAGTGCTATTGGAAAGTGAGAGGCACCAGTGGCTCATGTCTATAATCATAGCTACTCACGAGGCTGAGATCTATAGATCACAGACCAATGCCAGCTAGGGGCAGCAAAGTCCATGAGACTCTTATCTCCAATAAACTACTAAAAAAAATTCTGGAAGTGGAGCTGGGGCTCACATGGTAGAGCACTAGCCTTGAACAAAAAAGCTAAGGGACAGCACCCATGCCCTGATTTCTAGCGCAAGGACCAGCACACACATAAACAGGTAAGTGGTGAAACTTCTGGGAGGTAGGACCTAGGCACTGAAGCAATGCTCTTGAGGAGGATTACGGAATCATAACTGCTGTTTCTTTATTCATTGATTCCTGGCCACAAGAAGAACAGTTTGCTCCACCATTTTCTCTCTGTTATCACCATCTAACAATCCCACCTGAGGTGCAACACAATGAGTATGTTCTATCTCAACCTGGAACTTTCAAAACTGTAAACTAAAGGGGCTGGGGATATGGCCTAGTGGCAAGAGAGCTTGCCTCATATACATGAGGCCCTGGGTTCGATTCCCCAGCACCACATATACAGAAAACGGCCAGAAGTGGCGCTGTGGCTCAAGTGGCAGAGTGCTAGCCTTGAGCAAAAGGAAGCCAGGGACAGTGCTCAGGCCCTGAGTCCAAGGCCCAGGACTGGCCAAAAAAAAAACAAACTGTAAACTAAAATAAAAATTTTGTCCCTGAAAATTAATTGTCTAAGGTAATTTACTAGAGCAATGGAAAGCAGAACAACACAGTATGAATTGCCTTAGGAACCTTTGAAAATAACAGGTGTTCAGACTATATCCCAAATTAATAAAATCAGAGTTTCTGAAATGAGGAGTGACGATCCACCCCAAGTTCCAATGTCTAGCAGATTTGTGAACGGCTGATCAAAAATCTGCATTGCAAAACACAACTGTGTTCCTACTTGTAAAACACTGCTTCCAGTGCTTGAATCCATACCTGAGGTATCCATCATAAAAAATGGGAAAAAATCCTCCAACCTCTCTAGGCTACTGAATTAATTTCCTTAATGAAATGGGCTGCCTGAAAGCTTCATCCCTCTACTGCTGTTTTGAGATTAAGAAAGCCAAAGATGAGTAGCCCAGAAGCAAAATTCTCTGTGTATACATTTAGCATCAATGAGTATCTAAATGGTGTAGCTTGTCACAAGGCACTGAGGGATGGTGTCCAGGATACTCTATGTCACAACTGATCTGAGGTTGAAGGGCAAATGTGAGTCACAGAGGTGAGGATCTAATCTCTTTTCAAATCACTACAATACCTTTCAGAGCAGCTCCTGTTTGCCTTGCTTCAGTTTTGATTGTGCCATGTAGCCCAAAATTAGAGATTCTCCTTTTCTTGGATCCTGAAACATTTGTCACTTTTCAGGGAATGTAAGTCTTTGAGTCTTTAGATCAAAAATAAGCTCCTTGGTCTTTTACTGAGAATCTTGCATTTGAGCTAAGTAATTTCCTGAAGCATCTGGGATTTAGTCAGTGTACTTAGTTATAATTAAATGATAAATCTTCATGTGGAAGGCATCCAATACCAAATATGTCAGCTCCATCCAAGCAGAATAGAGCACAAGATACATTTACCTAGCAAATGATTCCACTTTGGAAAACTACATTCTCTTGTCAGAAGTCAGATGACAAGTGGTTGCTTTTAAAGAGTCAATAAGTTTAAAAAGACCCTTTCGTGGTTTCTAATGCACCATTCACACCCAAATCCATGTGGTTTTCTGGGAATAATGAGTGGTCACTTGCCTGCCTAGAGTTTCTCTCCTGACTACAGTACCTCCAGTGTTAAAATAGCCTTCGATCTCAGCATCAGGTTAAAGATGGCCAGCAGTCCACAATGCTCAGCTAGTTGTTGAAGCACTTCCTGTCCCACAGGTACTGCTTTTTACAACTGTCCCTTAGATCTTAACATTATCATCACTAAACATTGCCTAAGCATCCACCGTGAGCCTGGCAATGCGCAAGTGAAAACCTTGAGTTTGTCACTTCTGATTTACTAGTCTAGTCACTGAGAATTAATTAAGATAGGAGAAGTTGGCAATGCAAACTGTAAGTGCATTTCTTTACATATGTGTGTCTGTGTATGTTAATATATTTATATAGAATGCTGTGTAATTCCCTTCTGTACCTCAGGTATATTAACCTGAGGTACTGTAACTATATATGCTCCTCAACTTACACAATGTGATTATATCCATATAAAACCAGCATAAGTAGAAAATATTTTAAGTTGAAAATGTATTTAATACATCCAACCTACCACACATCATTCCTTAGAATATAATGTGGTATAGAGTAACATTGGTTTGCCCTGGTGAGAAAGTGGCTGACTACAAGCTATGCTTACTGCACAAAGAGGTACCATCTAGTCTCATGTCACCAACAGAGGGGAAAGATCAAAGGACAAAACCTGAAACCAGTTCTCCTGAATGCATTTTCACTTTCATCATATCTGTGAGCTATTATGAGTTAGAGGCTAGCAATGAAAAGACCAATAGGCCTTTTCTGGAAATGCATGTGTATATAAAATAATTAGCTGTGGTCATTGGATATGAGTACCTGAAAAACTAAAAATGCCAACTAACACATGATTTCTTACTCTGTGAAGAACAGTAAGATAAATATTTCAATCATCCCAATAACTCTAAGTGCTAAATATTAACCTTTGCATTTTTCAGATAAACCATGAAAGACACACTGAGATAAAGTAACTCATCTGAGCACTTACAATTGGTAAAGAGAGAAGCTAGGACTTGCTAGTTTAAGTATACCTAAGTCAATTACAGTCCAGACAGATGTGGCAAGCTAGGGTTTGATGTGTGCTAGCCTTGTTCTAAGAGGGAAGGCAACACAGACTTTTGCTTAGTCTTTGGGGTCCAATAGGCCCCCCTCTAACACAGCTCTGTGGTCTTAAGAAGCTTCATGTACAATGAGAACTTCAATTTTATAAAATTGTGATTAGACCTATTTTGTAAGTGAATGAACTCTGAGGCTAGACCACATTACTGGGCAAGCAGCTTATTCCCTATCCATCTGATGTTTCTGGTTTGTAAAGAAGCAAAAGTTTATATCAACTTCATTAGATTGAATGTCAAAATGTATCAGTGTCTCTACCTATTTCTGTATCTATCTAATCTATATCTGGTTTTTGACTCTTGTCTGGCAGTGCTATGTCATTGTTAATGTTTATATTGCTATAGATGCTACTATTGTTGTTAGAATTTTCTATAGCATAATTTTTTTTACTTTGAACTGTCTCATCAGTTTAGTTTTTTTAAAATTATCTTTAAGTGGTGGTACAAAGGAGTTGCCATTTAACAAAGTAGTTTGTGAATATAATACATCTAGATCAATGCCAATGATTGAATGTACCAAGCAGTTACACTTTCTATTGGCCACTCTTCTGTCAATAACTACTTTCTCTTTGTCCTACATCTAGTTGGTTTTGTTTGTTTTTTGGTTGTGGGGCTTGAACTCTGGATCTGGGCACTGTCCCTCCCTGAGTTCTTCAGCTCAAGGCTAGCACTGTGCCACTTGAGGCACAACGCCATCTACATCCAGATAAAGAAACAAATTTACCCCATCTCTCTCCCAGCTGTCACCCCTTTGCTCTGCTCCTAGCATAGTAACATTCCCTTTAGAAGGGATGGTGGTAGCTAGTTTTCCTCCTCTGTTCTATCTTTATTGTTATAAAATATAAACAGCATAAATGTTACCATCTTTACAAATTTAAGTGTATATTTGAATAACATGAAGTATAATTCATACCATCAATCTATCTGTATAAAACTTTTAACCTAGCAAAATTGAAACTACTGTCATTAATAATAACTCCCTATTTCTGTCTGACACTAATCTTTTACCGTACCATTGTTCTCTCTGTGTTGTCCTATCTTGTTATGATTATTATGGTTTTACTACTCCATAAAGTAATGGTTTGATTTACAATTAGAATAACCCATTTAATGTGCATCCATGTAGTAGAAAACAAGTTCATATTTTGATGTTTTGTTACTGAGCTCTTGTTTATGATTGTTATATCGTCTTGCTGTATTGAACTTTTCATTCTCTTTCTCTCTCAGAACATGAGTTCCATGTTGAACATAGAACACTATCTAGAAGGAAAAGAGGTAAAGGAATGAAAGAAAGAGCAATGGAAAATAAGTAAGTTTGAAATACATTGCAAAAGAAACTCAGTGAATGCTGTTGATCAATTAGGGATTAAAAGGATCAAGAAAGAGAAATATGGAGAGGAATACGAATTTTTATGTATAACAACAGGAAAAAAAAAGCCTGTTGAAATTTCCTTAGGAAAGGGAGAAGGTGGAACAGGGAGTGAAAAGTTTGTGTGGAGGGTGAGATTGAATGCAGGAAGTGGTGCTGTGGCTCAAGTGGTAGAGCGCTAACCTTAAGCTGTAGCGCTCAGGGACAGTGCCTAGGCCGGGAGTTCAAGCCCATGACCAACAAAAAAAAAGAGAGATTCAATGGAACATGTTGCCTGCCCAAGTGGAAATGTCTCCATGAACTATTCTGTATGTAACGAATATATGCTAATGAAAAAAAGCATTTTTTGAATATTTAATGTCATCTAAAAATTTGTTTCCTTCGCCAAAACTCAGTGATAATATAGTTTTGTATAAATTTCTGGGCCTCTGTATTCCAGTATCCTATATCTTTATGTCTTTACCAATATTAAATGAATAGTTGCTTACCTGAAAGGCTTCATATGAAATAGAATGCAAAATCTCCAAAACTTTCCTTCCAAGTGTCTTTATTTAAATTTTTGAATCATCTTGTCACTGTCTATGAAGAAAATACACTTAGTGTAGGTAAAAAATACATTGGAAAATGATTGGCATCTATGACTAATGAGTCTTCCAATCCAGTACAATAGGATGTTTCTTCATTTACTGAGCTCTCATTTACTTCATCTGAGCCACGTTTGGCAATTTACAACATGAAAACCTTGTTCGCATTTTATTGAACTAATTTGACTGTTGCAGTGGGGGTTAGTGGTATAAGAAATATTTCTAAAGTTTCCATTCATATTGTTAATACATAAAATACAAATGAATGTCTTACTGCTAACCTGAGATCCTTCAAACTTGTAAACTCATTTCACTGTTTAAAGTCACTGGTTATGATGATTTCTATAGGATTTTCTATTTAGACAATTCATATCATCTATAGGTAGTTGTTGTCTTTTTTCTTCATTTATTATATGTATTGTTTTCATTAGATTTTCTTGGCAACACTGTAATGAATGTAACTTCCACTGTAAAGACAGAATGATATTTCTGAAAGAATAGATCTTCGCTTTATTCCCAGAGTTAAGGAGGAAATGTAGAATCATATACTATGACTAATTCATCTATAGATTTTTCAGAACATTTTCTTTAGTTCATAGTTTTGTGGGAATTTTTAAAGTCATGATTGATGCTAAGTTTTTCTAAATAGATACGTGACTGCATGTGTGGTCATCTTACAGTGAGGCTACATCCTGGTAACACAACAATTCATTTATCATATTTAATCTTGAGGAGTCACTCAACACAGTGCATGCACTGTAGGGCATCATTGTTTATCCTTTTGATTACAAGGTCAATGGAGAGCTATATCTCCTTGCCCTTGCTCAGCAACACAAGAGAGGAGCGTGTCACAATATCTAGTCCAGGAAAAGATAGAAATGCCAACGAATCACACTATCTTTGTCAATAAAATTAAAACAGATAAAAAGATTTACTCAAATCCACAGTTTTATTCAGAATAAACAAACTTGAAAACTTCTTTGTCCATCAATAAAAAATAAATTGAAAATATTCTATCTTTATAAAAAAAGGTACTATTTTCTTATGCAAATGACCAAACTAAACTTAATCTCAAGCCAGTTGCCAGTGGCTCACACTTATATTCCTAGCACTCAGGAGGATGAGATGTGAAGATCTTGGTTCCAAGCATGCATAGGAAGGAAAGTCTGTGAGACTCTTTATCTCCGATTAAGCACAAAAAGCCAGAAATGGAGCTGTGACTCAAGTGGTAAAGCACTAGCCTTGAGCACAAATGCTCAGGTACAGTGCTCAGACCCAGAGTTCAAGCCCCAGGACCAGCAAAATGTGTAGATCATGATTGACTGTGGGTAACTGAAACCAGAAAAACTGAAACCAGGGAAGGAAGGACTACTCTAGGTATAAGCAAATACTAATGAAATGAGTTAAAAATATATTGTTTCTAGACTTACTTTGGGATATGTTTTGGCTTACAAGAATACTAACTTAAAATGCTTCAGGATTTCTACTCAACCTACTCTGATTAAATTTTCCAATAGATCATCTGAAATTGCTTTTCGTAAACTAAAATAGGTTGTGAGTACATCGAACACATTAGATACTTTCAATGTTAAGTGCAGTATTAAAGAAGAATATTTTCTTATGGGAAAGTAAATGCTACTACAGTGTGCAGTTCTAGGAATATTAGACAGGTTTGTGGTTTGGTTGGTTGGTTTTTGTTTGTTTTCAATTTTGTGTGAGATTTATTTTCTCTTAGAAGAATTAGGTTTGTGCATGTGTTTGTTTGCTTGTTCTTTTTGATGTTTGAAACCTCAGTAAACCAGCTTGTGATCCATACTTGTTGAGATTGCCAATTCTGCAGAGAAGGACAGTTGAGAGAATTTGGCCCTGGCAGTTTTAACATGTACTGGTAATGGGGTATAGAGAGGGCAATTCTTGCCCTTATTTCCTTTAACACAGCAACAACTCTCCAGTGTATAGGTTAGGGGATTGACTTGTCTACTTCTAAGTTGGGGTTCAGTTACTAGGTAGTTATAATGTAACTGCATCACTAAAGAATAACCTTCTAAAGGCTAATACTACCATGGTTTGCTAATTCCAGGAGATCACTTATATCTTTGTGTGGAAGAATGATTCAAACAATGCAGGGATGGAATGGAAGCCTGCTCTACTGCAGTGTTTCTCCAGCTGAGTTAGGTATGCTTCATATGCATCGTAATTGCCTGGAATGGTAATTAAAACATTACTGGACACACGAATTTGCTATTTAATAGGCATCTAATAAAATACAAAAAAATGGTGTTTCTATGAAATTCACTGATGATATTATTGTTCTCAGAAGTATATGTAAAATAATAGGTTGTAGAATACAGCAACTCCACTTCATTGCAAACATTCAATAACAGTGAAGACTTAGCAATAATGGGGAATTGAAGAATGAAAATATTGGACCTTACATCAACACAGCTTATGAAGATTAAGTTAGTTTTGATTCCTTAAAAAATTGATTACTCTAAAAAATATAGATGAACTATTTCATTAAAAATCATATGAGGCTTATAAATCTTACATATTTCTATAAACATAATATATATATATATATATATATAATAGGAAGACATTAGACCAATGCTTGCAAATGAATACCAGAATGTAGACCCAGACACCAGTGGATAATACCTATAATCCTAGCTATTCAGGAGGCTGAGACCTAAGACTATGGTTTGAAGCCAGGTAGGCAGGCTTTTATTTCCAACTAGCCAGCAAACTATTGGGAGTGAAGGTGTAGCTCAAGTGATAGAGTGCAACTGTTGGGAGGAAAAGGTTTGACTCTAAGCCGCAGTACCAGCACATACAGAAGAAGCATCCCAAGCATTGCAGGAAAATAAAAATGGTCTCTATCTTGAAAATTATATAGCTCTCTCTTTCTCTCCCTCTTTCTCTATCTCTCTCCCTCTCTCTCTCACACACACATATTTATTTACGTATCACTCTAATTACATGGTAGAATAAAAATTTGTGCATTTTATTATTTAAATATTTTACCTTAAAAACCAGTAAATGAATACTGAAATCTAGTTGATGATAAATGTATTTACATATTGAGAGATGCCTAAATATTGCACCATGCATACCAATAATTGAAGTTTAGTGCTCTTTTATAACATACAAGCTATTTTTACATGCAGTGATAAACTTAGATTTATCAATAAACCATGGAACAGATGCATTTGTATGAGCTAGCAAATATGGCGAAGTTAAGTATGAAATATATTTGGTAGATTTAGAGGTATTTTATTCCACTTATATATCTCTATAGTTAAAACTTTTTATAATACAATAGAAAAAACTTTAAATATGTCCCTATACCTTGGTCAGATTTTGGTAAAGCAATGAATTGTAAGATATCCACACATAAATGCTAGAACCAAATTTTTACTTATCTCTTTCAGTTATACTTCTTACTGTCGAACTGATAAAAAAAAAACAGGGATAAAGACTAAAGCATTGCTTATAAAGAAATCCACATGACTATTGCCCTCAACATGGCATAAAAGGATGCTTGTTAAAGGATTGGTCACGGGAGTCTTTTCTCCCTAATTAAATCTTTGTTGTAGGTTTTTGCCCACTAGATTTCTAGACCCAGGAGCCAAGACAACAGGTATTGAAATGATAACAAACTATCCACTTAACGGACTCTGAATTCTTCAAGTAGGAGGTGAATGATACCAATCAACACTCTAGTCCAATCCCTGATTGCAAAATGAAAGAGTGAGTTTTTAGTAGAAGTTTGATTGCAATTTTTACAAATGGGTCAGTGACTTTGCAAAGTAAGGCTTGGGTAAAAGAAAGAGTAGAATTTCTTTGTAACTTCCCAATGGCAATTTTAGATATAAAATAAAAAAGTTTACTATGTCAGAATGATTTGCATTAAGTCTGTAGCTGCAGTAATTATGGTGAACTTGTCCGTAGGCTCTCTCTATTATCCATAAACAAGGCCTCATTATCTTTTATAAATTGGAAGCCTTCTGGATTCTCTTCTTAATTTTCCCTTTCTCTGCTCTCTAACTTCCACTATATCCTCAATGTAATAGAGAGTACTATACACACACAGCTTTGTAATGTTTAAAAGAGTTTTCCAGTAGTAACACTCAATTCCCTTTTATTCACATGGTATCTTACAATTTCAATGTTCTTTTGAAATATACAACCTACTAAAACTTGGTAAGGTGATTTTGCCTATAGAACAGGTTCTCAACCTGTTCAAGCACAACTGCATTAAACATCACCTATGCTGTATACTTCATTTATAGGACCTACATTAAAGCTATACAAGCAGAAATTTGTGAGATAGTTCTCAGGTATTCCTCTATCGATACATCAATTAATTCATCAGTCAAATACATAACTTCTACAGATAAATTGATTTTTATTGATAGATTAATACATAGAGAGAAAGAGAGAGATTCTTAGAAAATCTATTCTCAGCATGAGACTCGGTATCAATTTTCACACAGGTTCTAGATGATTGAAACTATAATGATTTAGGTTGTAGAACGCTTGAATTTCAGAATTGATAGAATAGAATTAATGGAAATCCTCCATGATGTGATGGCTTTATTAAGCATATGTACAAAGAAATGAGAGAAATAGGAGTGAAAATAATTAAAGTAATATCTAACATGTTTCTGATTATGAAGTTTGATTCTTTTTTTACAGAAATTCAAAAGCAATGTTAACCAAATGAGATGAATATTTGCTTGGTCAGGGACTTTCTTTTCTTTTTTCTTTGTCATCCTGGGTCACTCTTCTCTACCTCTGATTTTCAATGGAATAGTAGTTGTATTACATCAGCTATAAGAGTACAGTATTGGGAGATATTTCTCCATAGTTCTCTTACCTATCTTAGAGCAGAGACACTCATTGTTTTCATTCGGAGCTATTTTTATAAGGAAGTTTCCACAGCTAGTGTCCTTGGAAGGTAGAAAGTATATCTTCCTCAATAACAAAGACAAGTTTGCGTAGTGCTCGCAATAAATTCAGGTTTTCCAAGGCTAGGGTCACTCTGCTTCCATGCAACCCATCATATGTGCTGGTGTCACCTGGCTCTCCTCACATCCCTGGGAGCACTGGGGACAGGGGGCAGTACAGCAGAATAATGGTACTCCACCTCCAGCTAATGCGGTGAAGAAACAATTGCCTTTTGTCTCTTGCCCTGGCCCTGTGTCTCCAGGCAACTTCCATGCAATGTAATTAAGCAGCTTGAAAACGGTGAAATCTCTGAGGCTTCACAGTTTTTGACAACTGAGTAGCATTTTCAAGTTCTCCCTATTTCCTAAACTTCACAATAAGCAAAAAGCTGTTAACAACTTTATTTATAAAACCCTAGTTATCTCTGTTGGTAATCGATGGAATTTCAGGAGGCTCCCTACTGCTTCACAGAAACTCTCTGAAAATCCATTCTCTGGATAATTTGAAATACCACATCTAGTTTTCCATAGATCTACATTATCTGTCCTGAGAGTTCACATATGTGTTCTTGGGTGGGAAGGACTAGTATTCCCTACCAACAGAACCTCTGGGTATGAAGCAGCTTCCAGACTGACATTGAGAAGAAATAATTTGTCCTGTTTATATCAAGACTGAACTTTTTTTTTCCAGTCATGGGGCTTGAACTCAGGGCCTGAGCACCGTTTTTGAACTGCTTTTTTGCTCAAGACTAGTACTCTACCACTTGAGCCACAGCACAACTTCTGGCATTTTCTGTGTATGTGGTGCTAAGGAACCAAACCCAGGGCTTCATGCATGCTAAGCAAGCACTCTACCCCTAAGCCACATTCCTAGCCCCGAACTTAAAGTCTAATAAATTTGATCACAACCATTCATGCATTTGGAAAGAACAGACAGTATGAAGATGCTTTACTAACTCCATCTCTACAGTGGCTATGTGGAAACTTTAAATATATTGTCAGTATATTTATTTCTTTTGTTCCTTGTTTTGTGTAACTGTAGTATAATAGACCTCAACAATTTTAAAATTTGAGTGAGATCTTAGAAATCATCTCCATACAACCTCTCACATGAAGCAGGTATGCAGAGTCTACAAGACTAAATAATCACTGCTAAGCAATCTACACTGATGGGAGTTGGTGGGGCTCCAAGTAAAGTACGCATTGGAATTCAGTTCATTTTTGAGATGCATAGCAAAATCTGCTTTTACAAGGAATAAATAAGGCATTCTGATCATCCCAACCATTTGAACCCATGCCACTCATCCTCATGCAGTTCTGAATTAATCTATTCCTATTCAGATAACATAATGAATGTTCTACCAAAATATAACTTAGCAAATCAAATTGTAATGATTGGTTCTTTTAAATATCATGTTTTCAAGATATTTAGTTGTTATGGCCAAGTCATCCTAGAGTGTATGCCCCACTTGCTTAGTCCACATTGGCACAACGGCAAAACTTATAGTAACACCCTTTCTGTGCAGAGATAGCACAGGGCTGACTTGTAGTATACTTCCAGTTAGCTAGAAATGCTAGAAACATTGGCTGTTTTCACATCAATTTCTCACAGCCAAACTCATGGTATTTTCAGTGTATGTTATTGATTTTCTTCTTTCATTTAATGTAATTCAAAGACATTGTGTGCTAAGTTAATATAGTGAATTTTAGTGTTATATTTCTATTCTCTTAAGATACTTTTTGAATGTTCCTTCTATAAGCAAAACTATTGGTTCCCTTTCCAAGTTTTATCATTTAAAAGCAGAAGCAAATGCTTTTAAAACCTGTTTCTAGTTATCGATTATAACATCAGAAAAAGCAGAACCAATAAAATTATCCTTTGGTGTTCAACTTTAAAATTCTCATGGTTGACATTATTGTAAAGATTTGTGTTTTCTATGTGTGACTATTTGAAAATCTTCAAGTTTGACTTAGTCCAATAACATTCATTATTTATCTTATTTATTTATCTTATTCATAAAGATACAATGACCTGAGATAATTTCACCAAAATCTTGCTGAAACTTGAGCCACTGATTATTGTTGTTTTATTAGGAAGATTATACTTATTATAGACTATTTTAAATACATACAGAAAACAGTACTAGTTGTCACTAGGGCAAAGGCATCTGCCAAAATCAGAATCTGTCTATAAAATCTGCATGATAACATAGATAGTAAAAGAATAGATAAAAGCATGTAAAACACACAGCTTCAACAGTATTAGAAAGCAAGTCACTCGGAGGAGGTAACAAGTTGATTAAGTAATGTACTTGCCTTACATGTGAAACTATAACCCCTCTGTACTTCACTTTGACAATAAAGAAGGGGGAAAAAAGAAAGCAGATCACACTGGTAGGCTTTAATCATCTACACATTGAAAATTCTACATTAAGTGGACACAAGCTACTATTCTTCTGACTGTCACTTCTTAAATATTGTGAGGGGTGAACAGGGCTGAGTGAAGCAATTATACAGAAAGCAAAAAAAGGGCCTACACAAAGCAAATAATAAAATCACCTCAGAAATAAAATTCCACCATGGAACACAAGTCTGAAACCTGAGAGTTGAACAACCCATCTCTAATGAAAGAAAATGAAGTATGGAGGTTCCTCAAAAAACTAAACATAGAGCTCCTCTATTACCCAGTAATCCCACCCCTGGTTATTTACCCAAATGACTGAAAAACAAGGACATACTAAATCTACCAGCACAACTATGTTAAATGTTGCATTACCTACCATAGCCAAGACATCTAACCAAGCCAGATGTCCCTAAGTAGATGAAGAGATCAAGAAATTATGGTGTATATATACAATGGCGTTCTATGCTTCTATCAAAAAGAATGGCATTTCCCCATTTGTTAGGAAATGGAAAGACCTGGAAAAATTTTAGTAAATGAAATAAGCCAGACCCAAAGAAAAGTAAATTGCATGGTTCCCCTCATTTTTAATAACAAGAATATGTCTATGATATTCTCTCTCTCTCTCTCTCTCTCTCTCTCTCTCTCTCTCTCTCTCTCTCTCTCTTATTTTGCCAGTCCTGGGGGTTTAACTCAGGGCTTAAGCACTGTCCCTGAGCTTCTTTTTGCTCAATGCTGGCACTCTACCACTTGAGCCACAGTGCCACTCCCAGCTTTTTTTGTTTATGTTACAGTGAGGAATAGAAACCAGGGCTTCTTGCATGCTAGGCAACCACTCTACCACTAAGCCACATTTCTAGCCCTCTATGATATTCTTATCAGGAGATTACAATAGGATCATATATAATAAAGCATATTAAAATGAACTCCAATAATTGTAAACGAGAGGCTCTTATTATGTCCTGTATGCAGTTATTTCTATTTTTTTCTTTTCTGTTTTAGTTTTCTGTACTCCTTTGTCTTGTATATAAGTTTATCTGATCTGTAGAGTGGAAAGAGAATCACAGAAACAGCAATACAAAGAAAGAACTAATATAACAATGATACTCACTAGGCACTATGTTGGAAATGAACTATAGAACTTGGGGGGAGAGGAGTAGGGTGGGGTAAGTGGGAGAAAATGAGGGAGTAGGTAACAGTATTTAAAAAGAAATGTACTCGTCACCTTACTTATGTAACTGTGACTCCCCTTCTTATCACCTTTACAAGAAAGGCAGTTTTAGATTTTAAGTCGAGGCACATTAATGAATAGAATAAAATGACATCATTGTTCTGGGAAAAGAATTCCCAGAATTCATAATCATTATGTTATCTACAATGTCCATTTAATGAAAATGTGTGAGGCATACAAAAACAAATATTAGGGCTGGGGATATAGCCTAGTGGCAAGAGTGCCTGCCTCAGATACACGAGGCCCTAGGTTCAGTTCCCCAGCACCACATATACAGAAAACGGCCAGAAGTGGCGCTGTGGCTCAAGTGGCAGAGTGCTAGCCTTGAGCGGGAAGAAGCCAGGGACAGTGCTCAGGCCCTGATTCCAAGGCCCAGGACTGGCCAAAAAAAACAAAAAAAAAAGAAAAAAAAAAAAAACAAATATTAAATAAGAACTGTAATCCACTTATAGAAGAAAAATAAGTGAGTTAAAACATTCTGAACAAGAGCAGATGTTAAAATAGACACGAACTTTAAAGCTTCTTTTATGAAATGTGCTCAAATAAAACATTAAAAGAGAAAAATAAAAAATGGTAAACAAGAAATGGAAATAAAAAAATTAACAAATTACAAATTATACCATTTCAAAATCAGTAACCCCATTTAAAATCCACTAGATTGGACCAAAATCTAATTGATGGATTTCCATTATTTTGAAATAGAAGTTAAGGGTGACGTTTAGCCAAAGTTTAATATATGTATAGGGTCAATGAAACAGAAAAGAGTGCAGAAGTAAGGCTCCCCACTTACAACATTCAAAACAAACTCTTGAAACCAACAGATCTGTGAAATAGAATGGTTTTTTGACGCCATTCAAATACTAGCCAGAAAAAAAAGACCAGGACCTGAGACAAGTCTCCACAGTTAAAATTCTCAGGCTCAGAACACAAAGCAGTCTTTTGTTTTGTTTTGTTTTGTTTTCAGAATTTTTACTGTATTTTATTTAAAGCATTCAATCCACTTATAATTGTTTTGGGGCAATGGATGGGACGGAGTCACTATCACTGTGGCTGTAATGAAAGGCATGACAGATCACACTGATTAGCTGCAAAGTACAGTTGGGAAAAGTAAACAGATTACATAGGAAGCATAAATCCCTTTATTAGGAGCTCCACACAGCATGCTTTGTACCATGAAAAGGAGATTCTTTTTTTAAATTTTATTTTATTGTCAAGTTGATGTACAGAGAGGTTTCAGTTACATATGTAAGATAGTGACTACATTTCTTGTCAAACTTGTTACCTCCTCCCTCATTTTTCTCCTCCCTTCCCTCCTCCCCAACCCCCTGTCCAGTTCTACAATTAGTTTAAAATATATTGTCTTGTAAATATTTCTGTTGCCCCTCAGTAGATGAATGGATCAAGAAAATTTGATACACACACACACACACACACACACACACACACACACACTGGAATTCTATGCTTCTATCAGAAAGAATGACATTATTCCATTTGTAAGAAAACAGAAAGACTTGGAAAGAAATTACACTAAGTGAAGTGAGCCAGACACATAGGAACATACACTGTATGTTTTCCCTCATTAGTAATAATTAGTATATATGTAGGATAGTCCTAGCAGAGGGTCACAATAGCTCAATGACTATGTACATATGATCATGTATGATGATACTAAGCGAAATAAACTCTAAGATATAGAAACAAGTGGTTTTTCATTGTTGTTGTTATTTGAAATTATTTCATTTTTTGTTTATCTTTCCTATGGTTTATCCCCTGTTGTCACTATATTTTAATTTGGTACACTGGGTATTGTATATAGGTTTATCTGAATTAGGGAAGGGGAACATCAAAATGGTGAGACAAAGGACAAAGGGAAAACTAAAAGCATTCTTATAAGAATAATGTTCACATTGCATTTTTTTTTACATTGGCTGTAGTTAAGTGAGGAAGAATGATGGGAACTAAGGATAGTTCACAGTTCACCAGGAGGGGTGTTTGTAACATCTAGATGGGCTGCAGTTAGTAGTCTGGAAAGTTGCTTGGCCATCTACTTGAGCAAACTTAGCTTGAGTCAAGATTTGAATATGAGGGGCTGGGGATATAGCCTAGTGGCAAGAGTGCCTGCCTCGGATACACGAGGCCCTAGGTTCGATTCCCCAGCACCACATATACAGAAAACGGCCAGAAGCGGCGCTGTGGCTCAAGTGGCAGAGTGCTAGCCTTGAGTGGGAAGAAGCCAGGGACAGTGCTCAGGCCCTGAGTCCAAGGCCCAGGACTGGCCAAAAAAAAAAAAAAAAAAGATTTGAATATGAAATAGAAACAAGAAACAGTATTTTTATTTTGTTTTGTTTCTGCCTGTGGAAGTTAATTAACTTGCCCTATCTTTTCCTCTAAGACAAAGGTAATCACATGAAAGAAAAGACAAATTTCTTATCCAAGAATTCTTGGACAGCTGGAAATCCATCTGTGAAAAGCAGACCTCTGTTCATGTCCTGTAGCATGTTAATTAAAAGTAATGCACAGACCTTTTGCAAAAAATTAAAATTCTAGAACATAATACAGCAGATACCCTACTATAGGTAGGCAGGACTTGGGCATAACCCAGAAAACCGAAGAATAAAATTAATAATGGATAAAGTGGTTTCCAAAAACATTTCCAGTGCCAGATTTTTTTTTAAGATACATCTAAACCAGATGAAGGTTGCTCATGCCTGTAATCCTCACTCCTCTAGAAGCTGAGATCTGAGGATCCCAATTCAAAGCCAACTGGAGAAAGAAAGTCAGTGAGACTCTTAGCTCCACTAATCACCAAAATGCTGAAAGTAGAGCTGTGGCTCAAGTAAGAGCGTGCTAATCCTGAGCCAGAATGATCAGAGAAAGTACTCATTCCCTGAGTTCAAGCAGCAGAACTGGCAGAAAAGGGGGAAAAAAGATATACCTAGGAAAATTCATGAGTTACCAGACCTAGGAATAAATATCCAATATATGTTCCTAAGAAAATTGAATTCAGAACATATTCTTTTTATATTTTACAGATCTAATAATATAAAGACAAATGGGCGCCTAAAATTTGACATTACATGACAACAGATTTGGACAGAAAATCCAGGGATTAAAAAATAGTTCTATGATTGGACAATACATTACAATCAAAGGTCATCAACATCATGAGTCATCAGGAAAATTAAAATAATATTTAGATACCTCTACACACACACTACAATGGCTTGAAAAGAGGACAAAGGAAAGAAAAGAACTAAGCTGCAAATACAAAGTATTGGCAAGGACATGCACTGTGTTGGTAATAACATAAAATACATAAATAATTTTGCAAATGTTTTTAATAATAGTATTTGAACTCAGAGCCTCATGCACACTAGGCTTGTGTTCTACAATTGCTCTGCCAGATTTTCTGCCTTGCCTTTTCTGCTTGTTATTTGGGATAATGGGGTATCGCACACTTTTCTGACTGTGCTGGCCTCAAAACACAAGCTTCCAGATCTCACCCTCTTAAATAGCTAGGATTACAGGCATAAATCGCCAGCAACAGCAGAGCAGCATTTTTAAAGAAACTCCAGAAATGGCTCCACTGAGTTAAGAGTACTACTATCAAGGCAATGTGGAAACAACATTTATGTTTTAACTTCCTGGTAAGAATCAGTAGTCACAAGATTCTTCCCAGTCTTATTCCTCCTCATCGTTCCCTTCCTTTCCCTCACATCCATTTCCTTTTCCTTCTCCTCCCCTCTGTTCTCCTCCCCAGCTCCCTTCTTCCCTCCCTTCCTCTTCCCTCTCTCCCTCCCTTCCTCCTTCCTCTCTCTTCCACTCTCCTCCCCTTCTTCCTTGTCCTTCCTTTCCCTCCCTCCTTTCATTTCCTCTCCTCTCCTCTCCTTTCTCCTCCCCTCCTCTCATTTTCTCTCCTCTCCTCTCATTTCCTTTCCTTTCCTTCCCACTCTCCTCTTTCTTTCCCTTGGCCATCACTCACTGTTTCTCTATTTTTATTAAGATGCAAACTTGAATTGATGGATTGTATTTTCACTTAATAGTACATCTGTACATTAATCAGTCTATCAAATGTTCATTAAAAATACACCTTTCAATAGACCTCTTATGCCATCTAGTTAATGGATAAATTGATGCCTTTTTTCCAAAATCCTTTTGCCTCATTCTGTTTTTAAAATAAAGTGCCCTGCTTGCAAATCATGTACCTATGAACAAAGCAGATGTATTAGTACTAGTAGAGTAGGTAAACAAATAATTATTTATAAGCACGTTAACTGCTGGAAATTGAAGGAGCTGGGAGCACATTGTAGTGAACTTGTCCTCAGTCATAAGTCTTGTGTCTAGGTTAGGGCATCCCTGTGGATGGAAGTACAGGGTATAAGTAGAGACGATGAATAATGTAAAATATGCATGAGAGTAGGAAATAGGTGGGGGCCATTTAATTTTGTTCTTAAAATTCTTGAAGGTCTCCATTTATGTCGCCTCTAATGTGCTATTTTTCTTTGAATATGTATTTACTCTTTAATTCTAAAGGCTTTGAAGCATTTATAAAGCATGGTATACCTATCTGGGTGCTGATGTCTCATGCCTATAATTCTAGTTACTCAGGAGGCTGAGATCTGAGGATCATGGTTCAAAACTACTCCACTTAGGAAAAGTCAATGACGTTCTTACCTCAAATTCACTACCAAGAAACTGGAAGTGGAGCCAAGGCTCAAGTAGTAGAGCATTAGCCTAAAAAAAAGGCTCAGGGACAACACCCCGGCTCTGAGTTCAAGCCCCAAAACTGTGTTAAAAAAAAAAAGTTAAATTTTTTCTCTAATGATCAATGGCATAGAGAGTAATGATTTCTTATATCTTCCTCATGTTAAGAAATTAGCTTCTTTCCTCTTGCCCCCCTCTTAGAAGTTTTATTGCTGCAAATTGGAACCCTAAATTTGTATTTTATGAATAAAGTATATTTTTCTTCATCCATCTTGCTTAACGAATTCTTTTAGGGGCATCTGGTATATTTTATTATCATTCTCATGACTATTAACTCTATGTGTAGCTGGCATTTCTGATAACTTCAGCTAGTTTATGTTACTACTTGCCCATTTATAATATGATTATATGTCTATCCATTATTTAGTATATATGTGAGATATATGTATGTGTGAGTGTGTGTGTGTGTGTGTCTGTGTGTCCTCTAGGTAAAATATCCTAAAAGGAGATTATAGCAATTTAATCAGCCTAGTAATTTAACAACAAAACTGTCACTGTGTTTGGTAAGATTTATTATAGAAAACCGAAATTATCATTAAAATCAGTTTAAATCCATCTTGAGCAGGGAAATTGAGAAATAGAAAAAAGAAAAGAAAAGAAAAGTAAAGTAAAAGCTACCCAAGACTCCATACAGGGAGCGCAGTGGCAGTGAGGTTGGAGGCGACGGCCGGAGTGGGACAGGCTTTCTGCCCAGATCATGGAGAGGCTGTGAACCGCATTGCCACGAGGTCTGCGCACACAAGTCCACACACCAAATTCCACTGAAATGAATTCATGGTATAGCGAATGGAGTTACATCACAATAAAGCTATAAAAAAAAAATTCTGGCTTCTTCTTTTCATTGTTAGTCAAGTTTTTTTCCCCTTCTTTTACAAAACTAGAAAGATCTTTTTTGCTATCTCCAGGCTGTCGGCATCTGTTCGCTCAGTTGCAGTCTCAAATTCAAAACATGAGCTCGATTAAAATCACAGCACCAATAAGCATTTCACTGGGAAGGACCTGCATTGTAAACCATTCGCAAAGCTACTATGCTTTTATCTACATGGCTGGTGCTTGGATTTTTTCCCCCCATCCCAGTTCTCTTTCCCACTCAGCCAAACCAACTGCTCATGTTCTCCTCCGAAGTTGCCCTTCGTGTCCCCAGGAATTCCCCCATCTACAGAAACCATTGCTTAAAAGCCATGCCCCTCCTCTCCAATGAAACCAGCCAACAAACAAACAAAAGAAGTTCTAATAGTAGAAAATGTTCTTAAAGTGAAATCAAAGTTCTAATAGAAGAATGGAAGGCGACAAAGGCGATTGGAAAACCATTTGGAATACAAAGATATTTTCCAGTGGCCTGCCATCAGGACGCAGGTGGAGCTGGCCGGTCCCTCCCTCTGAAGCCGGCTCTTTGGGCCCTGGCTTGGAAGGCCTTGCTCTGCTTTCTAAGTCTGGGGCTGATATTTCTCCAAAGAGCGAAGAAAATGAAAATTTCTGGTCATTCCTTTTTCATTGGTATCACTTTATTGACACATTTTAGGAAGTTTGGTGTTTTTCTTCACTTTGTACAAAAGAATACTAAAAATATTTAAAATATCCGACAAGAGCCAGGCATGGTGGTATATATCTGCAATTCTCAAACTCTGAAGGCTGAATCAGGAGGATGGAAAGGTTAGGGCTAACCTATGCTACACAGTGAGGTCCTGTCCCCCAAATAAATCAATAAACGCAGAGAAAGAAACCTTAGAGAGAAAACTAAGAAAAATGAGAACCTAAGAGAATGAAGCACTTTTTTTAAACGTCATTGGTATTCTTCTGGGAGCTTGACTGAATCACTATAGTCAGAAGGACAAAAACTTCACATGAAGATCATCTCTAAATTCTCACTGCTTACCACCAACTGGAAGTCTGTGGAAATAAAATTAACATGAATTACATCTCACATCAATCAAAAAGGGAAACTTTCGACTCCTGGGAAACTGAAACATAAGAATGATGAGCTCCGATGCTTTGAAGGAACCTTCCAAGCCCCTGCTGGTTCCTGCCCGCCTGCCCCAGCCGGAATTGGGGCTGTGCCCTCCATTGTGAATAGTGAAATGATTCTTTGAGAAGATACTTCACCCACTGGTAATCTGACCACATCTTTCATTCTTGAGTCCTCCCCTTCCTCTACTCAGTGCTCTCAGTATGGCTTACTGGGGTGTTTCAAGCTCAGTAGCATGACTCCCTGCTCCTTTTATCTTTGCCCCTTTTAGGTGGGTCATTAGAAAGTTCTCTAAGCTGTTACTTGTGACTGAAATTGAGGAGTCAAAACCTATATCTCCTCTCCTGGCAGGATGGTCTCCCTGACTGGCTGTGATCTGCCTCCTTGCCTCCTATCGCCGCCGGTGGTCCTCCCTGCCCCTGTAGGCCTTGGTCCCTCTCATTGGCACACTATTCCCGCATGGACAAACTTTGCTTTGACTTCCGAAGAACCTGTGCTTTGTTCCCCTGCCCTTTTGAGACTGTTCAGGGCATGGCAAGTGTCAGCTGTTGAAGCAGCTTTTAATCATTGACTCATCAAACAGGGCCTTCCCAGGGGGAAGTGGAATCCGCTTTTTCATATTTGTGCTATTGAGGGCAGTATCTAAGACACAATAAATAAATAACAGCGCGTGATGAATGGCTGGTCCTCTGTTGGTCACCAGAGAAAACTTCCATCATAGGTGCTATGCATCTTCCCCTTTTAACAAGGCCTAGTCACCCTAGCAGACTCATCTGCTGCCACAGGACCAAGGAGACTGAAAAGCCCCCCTTTTACAATGCTCAGAAGTGGATGCCAGCAGTCCTCATAAATCCTAAGTTGTGGGACTTGTCTGTTTTCATCCTTTGACTGGCCTCTTTCAGAGGACAAAGAGGAACGCTGAGATTCCTGCTCTAGGGACTTACTGGCATAACCTTGCTTCATCATTGAAGATTCTGGGCAACCTACAGTCACTCTGTTTTATAGTTTCCTTATCTATTAAATAGGCATAATTGCTTTACACTCCATTTACTGAATCACTGTGATGAGACTGCAATAAAATGCCTTAAAAAAATGTTGTTGATTTCATCTGTGTTGATTAACATCATGATTAGCAGGTTATGTTCTTCCATTCTCCTATCTGACCCGTTTGTCCATGCTGTGAAAGCTGGAGTTACCACTTCCCAATGCCTCACATAGGAAAAACGAATCAAGCAATGGTGTTCACAGCCCAGGTGAAAATCACCATGGTCAATACCGAACCACATAAAGGCACGTGCCTCTGCCTTTGTACAATTTGTGACTTCAGAGAAAATACCAAAGGCTCAGCGCACAGATGCCAAAGTTCCCTTAATTAGACAAAATTAGGGGAGGTGAAAAAAATAAAATATAATGCAATCAAGATGTGAAATGAGGTGAAAATTTGAAGCCAGTGAGTTTCAAGTTTGAGGATTCAGCTTTGCTCTTTCAACTTTTTCATCCTCCTTTCTTTCCTCCTGTCTACTGCTCTTCCAGTCATTTCCCCTATGGCCAGTTTATCTCCTTTCCTGTTTGCAGCTCTTCTTAGGAAAATGTCATTGATTTTCATGCATTCTTAAAAGTTCCATAGGGAGATATCCAGATTTGTTTCTATTTGTTCATTGCTAGGTTTTTAAAGTAGGTAGCCAGTAAAGGAGAACACCATGTGGTAGTCAGGCAGGAGAGAAAAAGTTTATTACCGAAATGCTGGCCTGTGGCCGAGGTGACCCATGGCCGGAGAGAAGGGAGAGAGAGAGCGACCCCCACCCAGCCCTGCCTTATATCTAGGGCAGGGGCAAGGGGTGTGGCCAGGTGGATTAGGATGTGACCTCAGGGAAAGGGGAGGTAACTGCCTCCAGGTCTGCAGGGTACCCAGGGTGGAGACTTAATGAGGTGGGGGCATCTACATGGAGCCCTCAGGGAGAGGACCTTACATTCCAGCCTTTTAATCGTTATGAAAAAGGGCGAAGACTCTCTCTGGCTGCTTCCTGCTGGCAAGGGAACGTCGGCATTAGGGGCAAAAGGCAGAAATGTGGCCCCTCCTGGAGAAGGCGAGCAGCAGGGTTCCTTGGTGGTAGATGCCAGTCCTTGAATGAAGCCTGGAAGAAGTCTCATGAGGCAGGGGCTGGACAGAAAAAATATTAAGGCAAAAGGAAGGGCTTAGGGCACAAAATTAAAAATTGGGTGACTTAGCTAGCGCTCATACTCAGGTATGGACATTAGATGGACAAGCTACTATCTCTTGATCCCCTGATTAATTTTGAAAGGGCGAGACAAAGTGACTCCATTTAGGATGTGACATCATTCTCCTCTTACTCCTCTCCACGATCCTTGTTCCCTGAACTGGCTGAGTCCCAGGGGTCTAGGTGCTTGTTGCTGGGATAGCTTGCCCCTGTTGGCATTCACAGGATTTGAACTCAGGGCCTGGGCACTGTCCCTGAGCACTTCTGCTCGAGGCTAGTACTCTACCACTTGAGCCACAGCTCCACTTCCAGCATTTGGCTGGTAAGAGATAAGTCTCTTCAGCCATGCTTCCAGCCTGGCTCTTCGCTGATTAATTGGGAGATGGAGTTTGAGAGAGATTTTCTGCCCTGGCTGGCTTCGAACTGCAATCCAAGGAGTCGTTGCCACAAAAGCCCCTTTTTATTTCCAATTAAAACAAGGAGGGCTGGGGATATAGCCTAGTGGCAAGAGTGCCTGCCTCGGATACATGAGGCCCTAGGTTCGATTCCCCAGCACCACATATACAGAAAACGGTCAGAAGGGGCACTGTGGCTCAAGTGGCAGAGTGCTAGCCTTGAGCGGGAAGAAGCCAGGGACAGTGCTCAGGCCCTGAGTCCAAGGCCCAGGACTGGCCCAAAAAAAAAAAAAAAAAAAAAAAAAAAAACAAGGAGACCAAGGGGACTAGAGCTTACCTGTACCTTGTCAAGAACTGACCAAATACTTGCCAGAATTCTGCAATGACAAAACTCAGTAAATGTGATGAGTTTTAGCACAGATATATAGCTAGATGGACATACTAACAAATGACATTTACACAGACATACACACTGTGCATATAGGTTTTACAGCATGCAAAAATGAATTTCAGCAGTAGACTCTTTTGGAATTCCAATAGTAAATGACATTTTTTTCCCCAATATTTTAAAATCACGTGGTCGGTTAGAAAAACAATTTTACTAGCAAACAACAATTTTCAGATTATAAAATGGAGAAACCATATTTTGATCAACTCCAGTGGGATGCCATGTTGAGGGGGGTGGCAGGAGGACACAAACACACTAATAGAGAACACGTGGCATGGCATAATGGCACCTGAGCTGGTGCCTGTTAAGCCCAATATCCACCACGTGGTCAATGCTAGAGAAAAGAACTTTTAGATACCTTTGCTGACAAAGCACACTGGTGGTCAAGCCTGAGTATCAGAGGTCTGTGAAAGAGGCAGCTTTGTGAGCAAGGCACGTTATCAGGATGGTACGACTTGGAGTTTTTATAAAGTAAGCAAGTAAGTAGGCAAATAAGAGAGGGAGAAAAAGGAAGAGAAAGAGAGGAAAAGAGAGAAAGAGAACCTGAAAATAAGTGACTTCTGACCATTTACCATTGCAGTGGCAAAAACTATCTGAGCGAGTTTCGAGCATGCCTCATTGCACTGTCAAGAGGTGTGCTAGCAGTTTCCCAGCTTGGGTGTGACTGTGATGCAAAACCCAAAAAGCATGGGAAGGAGGTGCCTGGTGAGTGGATGAGAGCTTACTGGGCAGAAGCGGCAGGCAGAAGCGGCAGAAGCAGTGGACGGAGCAGCAGGGAACCGGAGCAGCAGCAGTTTCACTCACCAGGGTAGACAAGTGGTGTGGAGGTGGAGGTGAATGTGGAGGCCAGCAATGGTATTAGTGAAAAGTGCAGCATGGCGATTCGCAGCAGCTCGGTTCGCGGAAAAAAGGGCCTTCAGGACTGGGGATACTCCCAGAAAAAGAAGAAAAATAGAGGGGAATTTCGCCTGTCCTGACTCTTAAGCCCCCATCCGAGTCACGGCACCATATATGTTAGGTTTTTAAAGTAGGTATCCAGTAAAGGAGAACGCCACACGGTATTCAGGCAGGAGAGAAAGTTTATTACTGAACTGCTGGCCTGTGGCCGAGGTGATCAATGGCTGGAGAGAAGGGAGAGAAGAGAGAGAGTGACCCCTACCCAGCCCTGCCTTATATCTAGGGCAGGGGCAGGGGGTGTGGCCAGGTGGATTAGGATGTGACCTCAGGAAAAGGGGAGGTAACTGCCTCCAGGTTTGCAGGTTACCCAGGTAACTGGGTGGAGACTTAATGAGGTGGGGGCATCTACATGGAGCCCTCAGGGAGAGGACCTTACATTCATATTTAGAAAAATCTGGAAAATGCTCCGTTACACAATGATAAAATAATAAAGAATCTACAGATCAGTTTGGTAGAACTGAGTGATGAACTCTTCTTATCGATAAATGTGTCTCCCGACATGAGTTTGTTTAATTTTTTAAGCAATATTTTATAGATTAGTATAATCTTGTATTCTATCTACTAAATTTGTATACAAATCTATTTATGCTATTTTAAATATTACCTGTTTGGGTTTCTGTATTCTGTATGCAAGTCCTGGGGCTTCAGTTCAGGGCCTGAGCTCTGTCCTTGAACTTTTGTTCCTGAGCTTTTTTTGTTGCAGGCAAGCATTCTCCACTCAAGCCTCAGGTCCACTTCTGAAATTTCCTGGTTAATTAGAGATAAAGGTCTCATACTCTTTCCTGCCTGGGATTGCTTGGAACCACAATCAGATTTTAGTCTCCTGAGTAGCTAGGATTACAGGTCTGAGCCTATATCAGCACCTAACTAATACTATTTTAATTCGGGTTTCAAATTTTTTCTAATATATAGAAATAAAATTATGAATGTTGACATTTTATCTCCTGGTAGAATGACAGATAAAATTGACAGATTTGTTTATAGTGACTTTTTTAGATTTTTTAAGATATTCTAATATAGATAATCATATCATTTGAGAATGAAGTACATTTCAATCCTTCAGCAAATATGCCTTTTATTTCCCTAGCTTAACTTAGGTGTCTTGACTCAGAGGCCAGTACAGTATCTCTAGCTTGCTGAAATTAACTGGAATAATCAATAAATCGTGCATACAATGTGGGTTGTAGGTTGTTGTGTATACAATGAGGTGTTGTTCTATTAATATGTGAAATGTGTCTTTTGAATGTCTTTTGAATGTGTAAATGTTCTGAAACAAAGCCCCATTTACCCCCAATACCTTTTTAACATATATGTTCTGGATTAAACTTACAATACAGTTTTTAAAGTGTTTGTGTGTTTATACATATGATGTACCTTCACGTGAAGTATGTTTATTTTTAGGACATTTTTCTTAGGTTTTGTCATCAGGATTTTACTGGCCTCATTATACTACTTGGTCTTCTTTATTTTCTCCAAATACTCATCTAAGAATGGCAGTAAGTTTGATAAAAATTGCCACTGAAGTAATGTGGTTCAGAATTTTCTTGGTAGAAGACGTTTTAATTAAAAAGCTTAAACTTACTGAAATTATACAAGATTAAACAAAATCTTAAGAGTTACACACCTTCTAAAATCATTTTGTTTCTCACTTTTTGAGGCAAAGTGTGCTGGGTCTGAAATTAACCATATCCCTGCCCCCATTTCAGGGGAGCTGACTTTTCAGAAATGATTCAGAAAGTTCTACATTCTATGGAACTTATTTGTTATGGCTTCACAATTTTAATAGTATACAGTAGTTCATAATATTTCCTTAATGCTTTTATATCTATACAGGTATTCTAATATACCATAATTCAAACAGGTATAATACTAGTTATCTGTGCTTCTTTGCTCTTTCCTCTGCATCTTTCGCCCTCTTTATTACCAAGCTCACCTGGAATATATCAATACTGTTAATACTTGGAAAGAAACAACTTTTATCATTGTAACTAGAAGAAACTGTTTCCTATTTCCCCAATATCTGCTCTGATATTTATCATTTCTGTGTTGCAATAATTCTGGATTTTTAAAGTATACCCAGAGATCTTGATATTAGACCTTTACTGTTGCTCAAATATACCCATATAATGTTTTAAATTTTCTTCTTTTTTCCCTATTTACCTTTCATCTTTTCATTATAATTTAGTATATCTGATTTCTAATATCTTTTGTGGTTTATTTTTTGGTCCACTAGGGATTATAGCAGTTTTAATCTTACTAATTTATATTTGCATACATGCATGCTTGCGTGTGTGCGAGTGTATGCATGTGTGTGTTCACGTGTGTGTGCGTGTGTGTGTGTGTGTGTGTGTGTGTGTGTGTGTGTGTTATGCCAGTCCACAGCTTAGGCACTGTCCCTGAGATTTTGTGCTCGAGCTAGTACTCTGCTATTTGAGCCACAGTACCACTTCCGGCTTTTTGTTGGTTAATTGGAGATAAGAGTCTCATGGACTTTTCTGTCCATGGATGAGAGTCTCACAAATTTTTCTGCCCACGCTGGCTTCAAACTATAATCCATAGATCTCAGTCTCCTGAGTAGCTAGGATTAGCATCATGAGCTATCAGTGCCAAGCACTAATTTGTAATTTATTCTCTTATATCAAGACCTCATAGACTGTAGTAGTTCAATCTTTTGCCATATTAAAATATTAAATTTTTTCAGTATTTAAATGCTTAAATGCTTTGATATACTGAACTTCTTTTTTAGTACAAAAACATGGTCTGTTTTGGCTAACATACTATGAAAGCTCAAATGAAACAAATACACTGGTTCTATGTTTTGTTTGTTTTGTTTTGTTTTTTGCCAGTCCTGGAGCTTGAACTCAGGGACTGAGCACTATGCCTGGCTTCTTTTTGCTCAAGGCTCGCACTCTACCACTTGAGCCACAGAGCTACTTCCAGCTTTTTTTTTTTTTTAATATATGTGGTGCTAAGGAATCAAACCCAGGGTTTCATGTATACAAGACAAGCACTCTACCACTAAGGCATATTCCCAGCCCCTGGTCGTATGTTTTATAAACAACAATTGGATCACAGAGGCCGAGAGGAACATTAAAAGCATTTGTGGTGCACTGATTTCTGTGAAGTTCAATAACAGAGATGGATAATTGATATCATCATGAAATCCTCTCCTTTTCCCTGCCCTCCCCTCCCGTTTTCTCCCTTCCCATCCCCTCCCCTCCCTTCCTTTCCTCTCTCTTTCCTCTCTTATTTCTTCCCCTCCTCTTCTTACCTACTCCCCTCTCTTATATTTTCCATTATTTAGTAAAACTTTCATTTTCCTCATACACAAGTGGGTTGTGTATTGCTAGCAATTTAAAATTGAGATCTGGTTATTTTTCAACTAAGACAATTCTTCCTTTAAATTTAAATTTAATTCATCTCCACATAGTATAATTACTGAAAAGATTGAGACATTTTTCCATTCTCTTTTTCTCACTGTTTGATGCTTTGTCCCTATTTCTTATGTTTATCATGTATTGATTCTAGGCGCCCATTTACCTATTGAATTTATTCCTGTATATTTTCCATTTTATTTTTAGTAATCATGATTTAGAGATAAGATCTTAAAGCTTACGTTTTAGACAATTGAAACAATTTTACTTGAAATACCTATTTAAATTATGCAAAATTAATTAAGAGGATAAAATGATCATTTTACATAAGTATTAATCATTGCTGTGTTTATTTCTTTCTGAAGATACACAATCATTTCCCTATGTCTAAAGAATTGCTTTTGCTTTTCTTTATATTTAAATTTTAACTGGTATGACACATGTACTCATTTATGGTGCTCAAGATTTAATTTCACAGATGGGCATAGTGTGCATGATCAAATTAGTAAGTTAACATTTTCATTACCTCAAATATTATCATTCCTATATACTACAAACTTTCAAAACCTTCTTTTCAAGATATTTTGCAATGCTCAAGTATTGTAGATAGAGTGTAGTTAACACAGCTGTGCTGTAGAATATTTGAACGTATTTTGGACCCATTATTTACTTATTTTTTGCCCTCATCCAAACTTCTAGCCTCCAGAGACCCCTCTTGTAATTTCTACATTTCTGTGGTCAAGTGTTTTAGCTTCCACAAATGAGAGAAAATAAAAGATGTAAGTCTTTCTATATCTGTCTGGTTTCACTTAATATCGTATGCTATCACATCCATTGCCTGAGATGAGAGGAATTCATTCTTTTCATGGCTTCCTAGGAGGTGTTAATTCTCTACATTTTTTTACCCACTTACCCACTGAAAGACAATTCAATTAATCCAAGATATCAGGTACAAAAAATCCTGAATGACCTGATGAAGTTGCATGCCATCCATACACCACAGAGCTATATTAATTTTCTCAATAGCATTTCCATTTTATGATATATTCAGCACAACTCACTTTAGAAACAAATCTTCTCAATTCTATTTAGAAAATGTCTCTACTTGACCTTCCTTCCTACATACATTTCTTTATCTTGTGTGTTTGCCAGTATGGGGGCTTGAACTCAGGGCATTTGCACTGTCTCTTAGTGTTTTGCTTATGGCTGATGCCTTATGGCTGGGTCTAGAGCTCCACCTCTAGATTTTCAGTGGTTAATTGAAGATAAGAGCTTCAAAATCTTTCTTGCCCAGGCTAGCTTTGAAAAAGAAGCAGAGTGCAGATTCACCAACCTTGCCTGGACGTTGTGTTTACTGTTATATCATGGTCCCACAGGGATCCTATAAAATAGGTCTTCACCAATATCTTTGGTTTTGAAATATTCAAGTTTCTAATTTACATGTACAGAACATCAACTGAAAGACCATGTTAGCCTTTTATCTGTTGCTTAATACTGGGCTATTTGGAGCCTCACACGTACATTCAGTCTGTGGACCAAGTAAATATTTGAGGAGAGTTGAGCTGAATGTTTTATCCACTTTTTCAAATTTTCAGTGTCAACCCAGTCTTCTCACAACTCATGACAACAATGGTACAGCTCTGAGCTTCAGCCTCCAGTTCTTTCTCAGCCCTATCACAGATTAAGCAGCACTGAATACACTTTTTAGAAATGAGTGACAGGGGTGTGAAATAGGTCTTATTAGGGTGTGCATACTACTGGGAAGTGGGAGGGCAAACAGAGGATGAAAGAGAGTGCATGTGGTCGAAATTTTTCATGCACGTGTGAAAAATGGGACAATGGAATGATTTGAGGAGACACGGGGAAAATGGAGAGTGACAAGGGTGAGTCTGGTCAAGACATATTTTGTAGATATGAACATATCAAAATGGGAGAGAATGCAGATATAATGAAAATTCAATGAAACTAAGACGATTGAAGAGAGAATTGCATTGTGACGGATAGGAGAGAATAATGAAAGGGGTGTCATCGATCAAGATGCACTGTGCTTATAAACTGATTTGCTAAATGGTAACCTATTACCAGCTACTTAAGGATAATAAGAATATATTTTTAAAGAAATACCCTTGTAAACTAATTGAGGCTAACGAAAATGTGGATAAAAATGAAATAGTAAAAAGTTATGTATTATTTAATTTTTAGTACATTGAGCTTTCTGGCATCCATTCATCAAACATTGTCAACACAGATACCAAATAAAACCCAGTCACAGAGCAATGTCTAGTTGCATACTGCCTCATAATACATTAAGTTTTTCTCTTGTCTAACAAAATATTCCCGAATGGGGTGGGACCAGCCAGAATAATTTCCAATGGTGGATTTCATTCTTGTAGCACACAGTGGATGATTCCGCCCAGTTAAGTGCTCTCAGCACAAGTCACTTAGAACGACCATAGGGGTTTGAGGGGCCTCAGAATAAAGGCAGAACTAAAGTAGTGTTCATCATCCTCAACTTTCCACTCTTGTTCCAAATGCAGAATTATCACAGACATTTTGCTTTTAGTTAGTATATGTCATATAGTAGTTGGAATACTTGATAAAATCCCCTTTAATTCCAGATTGGTGGATCTTTAGAGCTGTTCTAGGCTGAGTTCATGAAAACCACCCAAGCTCTAATGGAACTTGGTTCCTTCTATGCATGTATACACACACACACACACACACACACACACACACACACACACACATTCTTTGTTATAAAACAAACTTGACACATCTCTTCCCTAAAAGAGACTTTAAAACTTTATCTTCTTAGGGGCTTCTGGTGACTGAGGAATATACACCTAATTTCACTGTGAATTAAGTAAATTTAAGAAGTTAAATTATTATTCTGAGTAAATCTAGTTAACTAGTAGGAATTTACCCCTCCTGTGAGTTTTACAAACAGCCTATTTCAATCTTGGAAAACAAGAACACAAGATTGTCAAAAAATGATTTCTGGACATAATGCAATAAAGCTAAAAATAAGTGAGTAAAGCATTTGAAGAGTAGGTGTTGATTGCTTAAGCCTCAGGAGACTAAGATCTGAGGATCAAAGTTTGAAGCCAGCCCAGACAGAAAAAGTGCATGAGACTCCTATCTCCAATTAACCAGAAAACAACAAAAGTGGAGACTAGAATGTCAGCCTTGAGCAAAAAAGCCAAATGAAAACATGAGGCCCTAAGTTCAAGACCCAGGAGTTGGAAAAAAAAAACAAACAAACAGAAAAACAGACATTGGAGTACTGTAAAAATACCAATGGATAAAGGGGGTTGGAATATCAAGAAGTAAATCAGAGATTCTTGGAAACACATTCAGTTGGTCCAATGTTATCCTGATACCAATAGTGCAAAAAAAATCATAACAAAAGAAGAAAACTATCATTTAATATCTTTAATAAATATAGGTGCCACAATTATCAAACAGTACTACCGAACTAAATCCCTGTGTATATAAAATGGGTGAGAGAATGAGGAATAAGGAAAAGTGGAAGAGAGGAGGGGGGAAAAGAAAGGAAGAATCAGACAAAAAAGTCAAATAGGCATCATTTGCAGATGTGAGTTTAGATATGTAGTAGACACCAAAACTCCACCAAAACGCCTGTGTCCAAATGAATTTAGAAACATTTTGAATACAAATACAACATACAAAATCAGCAGAGCTGATTTATGCCAATCTTGAATTACCTGAATAGAAATAAAAAAAGAAATGTACTCATTGCCTTATATATGAAACTGTAATCCCTCTGTTCATCACTTTGGCAATAAATAAATTTTATAATTATATTTATAATAGCTACAAAAAAGATAAACCAAGGAATGAATTTAACCAAAGAGGTGAGAGCTCTATACAATGACATTTATAAAACAAAAATAATCAAATGAAATTCCATTAAATTTGCAAGCTTCTGCACAGCAAAAAAACAAAGGTCAAATATACAGATAATACAGATATACTCTAATGAATAAGAGGCACTTGTGGGCGTTGATAAATAACATGTATAAAGAGATACTAAAATTCAAACAGCAAAATTCAATAAATAGTCATTTCTTAAAAGGAAACATGATGACCAGTGGGGACATTAAAAATCTTCATCATCACTAAACACCAGGGAAATGTAAATCAAAGCCATTGCAGCTCAGTAAGCATGGCTACGATCACAAAGACTAACAATTACTAGTGCTGGAGAAAAGAGAACTCCACACACTGTGGGAAAGCAAGTTGCTATAACTATGAAAAACAGTAAGAAAGGTCCTCAAAAAATTAAGTTGCCATATGAGTCAGCAATCCAACCCCTAGGTAAACATCTAAAGAAAAGAAATTTTGTATTTGGAAAAGACAGCTGCATTCTATTCTCACTAAAGCACTATTCAAAATCACCAAGAAATAACCATAGATCCATCAACTAATTGATAAAGGATAAATAAAATGTGGTACATACACCATGGTATAGTCACCCATACAACAGAATCAATTCCTGCCATTTGTGAAAATATGGATGAAATTTAATAATATAGTAAGTAACAAAGAGAAAAGTAAATACTGATTCTTTTCACTAAAACATGGAATCTACAAAAACTGAACTCAAGGAAGGTGGAGGTAGGCTGATGATAACTCGAGGCTGTGGTTAGAATAGAGGATGTGAGAGAGGTTGATCGATGGGTTCAAAGTTGCAGCTAGATAAGAGTAAGAAGGTCTGTTTGCTGCTGCACAGGTGAATGACTATAGACAACAATAATATCCTATATACTACAAAATGCTAGTAAAACAGATTTTGAAAATTTTCGCCATTCCCTGATCAAGAAACACTGGTCACTCAGATGAAGAATGTGAAATCATAACTTTCTTATGTACTTTTAAAGTTAAAAATCAAATATTATTTTCACCATAAAGAAATTATAAATGTTTGAGGAGACAAATGTGTTTCCCATGTTTCAAACTTCATGTGAAAACATACACATTTCAAACACTTACAGCACTCCACTGATTATACGTATAAGTTAAAAAATGAGGAGGAACTTTACAACTTGGAGACTATTGGAGGAAGGGAGAATGAGAGAAAAACAAGGGAGTGGGTACCAATGTTGGACAAGAAATGTACTCACCATCTTACATATATAACTGTAACCCCTACGTACATCACCTTGACAATAAAATCAAACTTTTAGAAAAGAGGAGGGTAATCTTACTTGGTTTTTAAACAAGGATAAACCTACCAAATATAGGCAGGAGGGGAAAGATCAATCCAAATCTGTTGTAAGTCCCCAAAATAATATAGACAATGAAATAAATCATGTAAGGGGTGCCACTGGCTCACCCCTATAATCCTAGCTACTCAGCAGGCTGGAATCTGAGGATTGCCCTTCAAAGCCAGCTCAGGCATGAAAGTCCCTGAGATTCTTATGTCCAATTAAGCACCAAAAAAAAGCCAGAAATAGAGCTGTGGTTCAAGTGGTAGAGCACTGCCCAAGACCTGAGTTCAAGTCCCTGGATCACCCCCTACCCCCACAAAAAACAAAGAAACAAACAAACAGGGAGCCACTGTACCAATAGAAAGGCCCTCATAGGTCTGGGTGGGGGATGGGGCGGTGCATACTGTGAAGTGAAAACAAGCAAAGCTTTGAACAACCTTTCTCCTTTCTAGTTCCAGAATCAGGTCTTTTGGGGACTCTGTTTCAGGATAGTGATTTTTCTGGTCTGTTTTTCTATTAGGAGTCAACACTTCCCTAAACAGCCTTTCACTTAATCTAGTTCATTAAGCATTCAAGGCAATCAGGAGGTTAAATTACACAGAACAAACACCAGTGACTGCAGCAGCAGTACTAGGAAGAAAAAGTGTCCCTGGAGGGCAGAGAGTGGCAGGGCTAGTAATTTTGTGAATTGTATCATTAATAAAATATATTTTATTCTATTTGATGCTGACTTTAGGAAGGTTCCTATGTGATGATTACATTTTTAAGCTTGCTTTTTTTTTATGGCTTTACCCAAGGCTAAAGGGAAATCTAATACAAAATTCAAAAAGGCTTAGTGGAAATACACATTAAAATTTAAGTTGTGTCCTTTTAGGAGTTTTTAAGAGTCATAAATTCAAAGCTGCCCAAGAGAAAAAAAAACATGTAAGTTAAACTATTGCATAACTTATAATGGGAAATCTGCAAACGAAAAGTAAGATGGTTCATATTTTACTCAAAAACATTTTTAAATGTTTATTTCTTATTGATAATATTTATATTTTATTATTAGTTTTTATTGTTATTATAAAGTTGATGGACAGAGGGGTTACCATTTCATAAGTCAGCTAATGAGTACATTTCTTTTTTGATAATTTTATCCTTTCCTTTGCTCTCTCTCATTTATTTAAAGAAAGTTTGTTTCCAGAAAGAAACAACTGCTTTATATTTGGCAATTGGAAATTTTTATGTTAATTGAAAGACAAGTTTATATATTCTTTTTATAACTTACAGACCTACAGGAGTGCTTTGACATAAATTAATTATGAAGTCCTTAATCTGCATAATTACATCTTTGTTGATATTCATACCTTCTATTTTGGGGAAGGATGCAGAAAATCATGTACTAAACATTTGGAAGAAGGTAAACTTGACATCTTTCTGAGAAATACTGTCTATAACTCCATGAAAGCAATGGATTCTATGGATGAATTGAAAGGACCAGGATGGAAAATGGACAAATGCCCTGCTTTCCTAGACTCAAACCTCTAAAATGAAAAATTACTATTTTAATTCCAATCATTTATCAAACTATCACACATTCATCTTTCCTCCCAGGTGCAAGATTTTCTTCTAGCCACTAAGGGATAACTTAAGACATGATCACTCTCTAAATTTGTAATCTATATGATAAATAAAATCTATACACAAGTTTATATGTTAGCATATAAAAGGCACTGTGACATAGAAAGATGACAAAACTCAGGATGATTTCCTGGTAGAAAAGAAGGCTTTATGTCAATCATGGTTACTGTATATAACAAAATGCCAGGATCTCTATACTCGGCCAACCTTCTTTTTGTCTTTGGGAGGTTTACTGTCCTTTCTTGCTTTAGTGTTATTGCCTATAAGATTGGAAAAAGGGAGGGACCAATGTAGACTGTTATAAGAGAAGAGATATACACAAACTCTTCATCTACAAGATGGCATGTTCTAACTCTTTACTAAAAATGGTATTTTAATTATTAAAACCTTAAAATTGTCCCATTATTCACATTTCAGACCTAACTTTCATTAGTTAGAAACATTGATAGTCTACAGTATATATCACTCATAAAATGGGACCAGAATAAGCAAGTATATTCTCATGAAAGGAGAGAGTAACAGAGAGAGAGAGAGAGAGAGAGAGAGAGAGAGAGAGAGAGAGCGAGAGCAAGAAGGTCGATGTGAAAATGGCTAAATTATAAAAAGAAGAATAAGGCAGGACAATTTAAGAGATGGAACATTATAATGATAAGTAATATTATTGGAAAACTTGTTGATGTCACATTTAAATACATACCTAGGGGAGAAAAAGGACAGAGTACAACTATCTGGGGAAACTTTCAAAGAAGTGGGAACAACATATCCAAAAGTCTTAACATCAGTATAAAATGTTGAAAAGCAGTAAATGTGGCTAGGGCAGAGTTGGTGAGGCAGAGGAACTAGGAAATGGGATTTGAGAGGTCAGGTAGGACCCTCTAGGCTCCTAAAATCTCTTTCAATTGCTTTGAGTTGGATGAGAAGCCATTATATGGATGGGTTCAGAGAAGGAACAGAAAGTGACCTACATTGTAATGAGACCACTCTGGTTGCATACTAAGGAAATACTTAGGTCTGGCAAAGAAAAAAAATATGGAGACAAGTTACACAAATAAAGTAATTCAGAGAAAGAAGAGAGAGAGGTGTTATAAGGATAAAGCAATAATTAAAGGAAAAGAAAATCGTTGCTTGGGCAGTAGCATATAAAAGAGGTTGCAGTAATGGATGATTCTGAATATATTATGCAACAGAAGTAGCAAACTTGCCATAAAAAATGGATGCATGAAATTTTTATTAAGAGATGGAAAAGACCATATGGTGAGCATGTTTGTTTGTGGCAAGTTAAAAATGTGAAATGTACTGGGAGTTGGTTGCTCACACCTGTAATCTTTGCTACTCAGGAGGCTGAGATCTAAGGATCACAGTTTCGAACCAATCCAGTCAAGAAATTATGTGAGACTCTTATTTCAAACTAGCTATCAAAAAAAAAAAAGCCAGAAGTAGAAATGTGGTTCAAGCAGCTGATTGCTAGCCTTGAGCAAAATCAAGTTCAGAGACAGTGCCCAAGTCCTGAGTTCAAGTCCCAGAATGGACAAAAAAGGAAAGAAAAGTGAAATATCTTTTTTCCAAATGGACATGTTGAAGATAATGAAGTGGGAATTGTATATACAAGTCTGGAATTTATAGAAGAAGACACGAATATAGGAGTTAATAGCATACAGGGACTATTAAGAAATCAGTTACTAGGTAAGATCACATCATAATGAGCTGGCATAATGGGGCAGTCCAAAAATCTGAGTACTGCTCCATTTAGTGTGCTAGGGAACCTTAATCTATAGAGGGTCATTTGGACACTTATAACATCATTGCTGACTTATATACAAGGATCAGTAGAGGTAGATGGCCGTGGTCAGCCAACACACAGCATATGAGAATCAATTGTGTCTGTCCCATAAAGTATCACATGCAGGCCTTACATACTTACATGTTCTGCTAGCTGGGTGTTCCTCTCCTCACTTCGGACCTGGGGAAAGAAGAAAGAAAAGTGTGAGACATTGGGGGTCAAGTAAAGGAAATACTTCCAGGAAGTATTTGTTATGTCAAAAAAGAAGCGGAGTGCTAGCCTTGAGCAGGAAGAAGCCAGGGACAGTGCTCAGGCCCGGAGTCCAAGGCCCAGGACTGGCCAAAAAAAAAAAAAAAAAAAAGAAGATCACTGGGAGTTGATCATTAGATTTAATTTCATGGAAGCCTTGGGTAAATTCATCAGAGAAATTTTAATTACATGTTATATACATTGTAGAGTAGATCAAAGAGAAAATGGGAAAACTAATGTAAAGGCAGATAACAGAAATATTTCACCAAGTTATTTCTCTCAATTTAAAAAATATAGCTGAAACATATAAAAAGGCTTTTGAGTTAAGATCACGGAGTTTTTCATTTCCAACGTAACACAGGGAAATTGGAAGAATGGATGCATTTAGAAGAAAATTACTAATGATGGAGGTGAGGGCAAATATTTGAGCCTTGTTTTTTGGTGGATGAACCCACCAATTAGAGATCCTCTTAGTTCTGGAAGCCAAGATAATGGCAAAGAGTTGGAAACAGATGGTGAAAGTTTTGTTTTGATTATTTGTTTTCTCAAAAATTAGGAAATAAATTGGAAGCTGAGAGTGTCTAAGAAAGAGAAGTTATAAAACGTCTTCCAGAAGGGTGCTATTTTTTCCTAATCTTCAACAACTATAATGAGCTGTCTAGTATGTAGGAACTGTCTGCCAAGCACGCTTGTTATCTGGTTATCTCAAGATGACATTCTCTCTATTTGTTGAGATAGCTCAAAGTCTCAGTTTTGCCACTGCATTGTTTGCTGATAATAAGGATTATGGCTTCATAATCCTGGCTCCTATCTCAGGGTCTGGCTTTCAATGAACATTTCATCAATATTTATTAAACTAGATAATATTTTAGGACTATTGTTTCTGATGATATGTGTATATGATGTATGTATATACATGTATAAATGTGTGATTATATACTCCATAGTATACCTAATAATATACACTATTTAAATATATATGTATAATCATATACTAATCATATACATATATATTTAAAATCACATACACATGTGTGTTGGGCACACTTATTTCATGTAAGTTGCTAAACTCCTTGTAACAATTATCCAGCTATATCCAAACACTTAGTTTTACTTCTACAGTTATAAAAAAATTATACTGGAATTTAGAAGATATTTTAACAATTCATATTTAAAAATATTTAGATCTGGAAATAGTCTTTTTACTAATCTGTTTCCTATGAAGGAGATTTCAACAGATCCTAGTTGATTATTGGCATGTATATTGCTATGGCACAATAGAAACACCACACTGGCCAAAATTAGAGAAGTTGTACTTGGAAATATAGTCTTAACTGGAAAGTTATTTTAACACTCACATAGGCTGTATATACTTATAGAGATAACACAAAAATGAGATATTGTGGTTCAGATCATAACATTTCACAAATTTTAACTAATTGACATTGAACATTATATTCATTTTTTGTAGGTCATGGGACTTGAACTCAGAGTCTGGGAGCTGTTTCTGAGCTTTTCTGCTGAAAGCTTGTGTTCTACTGCTTTGAGCCACAGCTCCTCTTCTGGTTTTCTGGTGGTTCGTTTGGAGATAGAGTCTCACAGACTGTCCTGCCTGGGTTGCTGTTAAGCAATGATGCTCAGATCTCAGCCTCCTGAGTAGATAGGATTACAGGCGTGAGCCCATGACACCTGACTATATTCCTATTTTTATTTTTATTTTTTTTCAAATTTTTATTATCAAACTTATGTACAGAGAGGTTACAGTTTCATACGTTAGGCATTGGATACATTTCTTGTACTGTTTGTTACCTTGTCCCTCAAACCACCCTCCCTCCGCTCCCTTTCCCTTTCCCCCTGAGGTGTTCAGTTCACTTACACCAAACAGTTTTGCAAATATTGCTTGTTTAGTTGTTTGTCTTTTTTTACCCTGTGTCTCTCAATTTTGGTATTCCCTTTCAATTTACTACTTCTAATACCAGTATACACGGTTTCCAAGATACTCAGATAAGATTACAGAGATAGTGTAGGTACAACCACAGGAAGGTGATACAAGAACATCATCAATAACTGAAGCTACAGATACACATGGGACGTTGAAAGTAGTTACAACTCTGATATAACAATCGTTTCCATAACATGGAGTTCATTTCACTTAGCATCATCTTATGTGTTCATAAGGGTATAGCTATTGGGCACTTGTGATCCTCTGCTGTGACTAGCCTAAACCTGTACTAATTATTCCCAATAAGGGAGACCACAGAGTCCATGTTTCTTTGGGTCTGGCTCACTTCACTTAGCATAATTTTTTCCAAGTCCTTCCATTTCCTTACAAATGGGGCAATGTCATTCTTTCTGATAGAGGCATAAAAATCCATTGTGTATATGTACCACATTTTCCTGATCCATTCGTCTACTGAGGGGCATCTGGGTTGGTTCCATATTCTAGCTATGACAAATTGCGCTGCGATGAACATTGTTGTGCTGGTGGCTTTACTGTGATTTTGTTTGTGGTCTTTTGGATAGATACCCAAAAGTGGGGCTGCTGGGTCATAGGGGAGTTCTATGTTTAGCATTCTGAGGAATCTCCATACTGCTTGCCAGAGTGGCTGAACCAGTTTACATTCCCACCAACAATGAAGTAGGGTTCCCTTTTGGCCACATCCCCTCCAACAATTGTTATTGTTAGTTTTGAGATGGAATCTCAATGTTGTTTTGATTTGCATTTCTTTTATGGCCAGTGATGTACAGCACTTTTTCATATGTCTCTTGGCCATTCTCATTTCCTCATCACAGAAGTCTCTTTTTAAGTCTTTAGTCCACTTGTTGAGGAGGCTATTGGTTCTTTGCGGTTTTGTTTTGGAGGAAGGTAATTTTTTTAGTTCTGCATATATTTTAGATATGAGGCATTTGTCCATTGAATGGCCGATAAAGATCTTCTCCCAGTCTGTAGGCTTTCTGTTTATCTTGCGAGCTTTGTCCTTTGCCCTGCAGAAGCTCTGCAGTTTGATGCAGTCCCATTTGTCCAACCTTTCTTTGATTTGTAGCCTTTCTGGGTCTTTGTTAAGGAAGTTCCATCATGTGCCAAGGAGCCCAAGTGTTTCTCCTACTCCTTCCTTTAGTGTTTTCAGGGTGTCTGTTTTGATTTCGAGGTCTTTAATCCATTTGGAATTGATTTTGGTGCAGGGTGATATATAAGGATCTAGTTTTAGTTTGTTGCATGTGTTGAACCAGCACCATTTGTTAAAGAGGCTATCTTTCTTCCAAAGTATTGTTATAGCTCCTTTATCAAAGATTAAGTAGGCGTAGTTCTGTGGGTTCATTCCCTGGTCTTCAATTCTGTTCCATTGGTCTTCAGGCCTGTTCCGGTGCCAATACCAAGCTGTTTGTATTACTATAGCTTTATAATACAGCTTGAAGTTGGGTATTGTAATTCCTCCAGCACTGTTCTTTCTGCTTAGGATTGTTTTTGCTATTTTAGGTCTTTTATTGTTCCATATGAATTTCTGGATTGCTTCCTCTATTTCATTAAAATGTGGTGTTGGGATATTAATGGGTATTGCATTGAATTTGTAGATAGCCTTTGGCAATATTGCCATTTTGATTATATTAATCCTCCCAATCCAGGAGCATGGGAGGTTTTTCCATTTCCTTAGTTCTGACTTAATTTCGTTTTTCAAGCTTTTAAAGTTCTCCTCAAAGAGGTCTTTCACTTCTTTAATTAAGGTTATTCCTAGGTATTTTGTGTTTTTTGGGGCTATATTCCTATTTTTAAAACAAGGCACCATTGGGACATACTGGAAAGAATGATGGAAGCGTTAATTAACCCTGACCAAGATGCATGGTAAACATAATCTGACCAATGGAATTGTAACCTTTTTGTTCAATCACTTAATAATAAATTTTTGCACAGAAATGTTATTACTAAAAGATGTTAAGTTGAATTCCACAAATTACATTGGAGTATATCTTGGACAAATACCACAAGAGTGACCCTCATTGTTACATGAATGTAATACTCATATGCATCCAGAGATCTAGGAGTAAAGATTGTAATTTAATTGTCCTACACAGGCTGGAGAATGCCATCATCCTCAACATCAGCTCTTGATGTAGAGACAAAACTAAATCTCCTCACTGATAGATGGCAACTCAACAGTGAAAAATCACAGAGACTTTGGTAGGATTTCAGAGCAGAAAGGACATCGACCTTCCTTAGAGAAGGTAGCTGTGGACTGCTTGGATCAAATTGTTACTGACTGGCAGGACTGCAAGATATAATAGAAACTTCTAGAAGGATTATCATAATATTGCTTACCTTGACATGGTACACATGAGCAGAAGGAACAGGGAACAGATTTTCCTTGGTTTCCCAGACAATTCTGACAAATGTGTAAGTGTTTACTCCTTGTTTTAACTTGAAAGTTAGGCAGAAAAAAAAGCAGTGAACTTAATTGATCTAGCATATAAGTAATGTGTTAAGTCATAGTGATTAGTAGTGATTGTATTAATGTTACCCAGAATTATTGTTAGGTGACAGCATCGTGGAGAAATTCTAAGGAAAAACCAATCATAATGGCACACTGTGTCCCTTGCTTGATTTTCTTGAATGCTACATATATTTATATTCTGAGTTCTTTAGTCTCAGGCAACCAACAAGAACCAAGCTTCTACCCAAGTTTCTACCAGTTTTCATGACATTTCTATTATCCAGTTTCCCAACATACTATTTAGGGGAAAGCAACAGTGTGCGTTTTTATTCTTTGGCAGGAGTGGGATGGTAGAGTCAACCTTGCTTGCTTTTCCAGAAAATTCATAAGCTGTTTATAGGTAAGTACTATCTTATGCTTGTTTTGTGATTCTTCATGACACAAAGAATGTGGGTATTACATTTACTTCATAGTAGACAGTGAGCCCAGGAATGTGAATAACTGCCTATCACCAATGGAATTTCTATATCCCTGTGGTAGTAAATGTGACTTTACTATTCCTTAACCTATTGGACATATCTAAATCTCATCAGCTTTTACCAAGTGCTACAGTTGGTATTTCCTTGCCACTGATCGTTCTTGCATTGCTTTTCTCGTACTTGAAAAATGTTAATGTTTATACAAAATCCCTCAAAAATAAAAATCTCATGGAGTTAGCATTAAAATTTAACTTGACATCTTTTTCCCCTTGAGCACTTAATGCCACCTCATCTGAGCCTTCCCTTCCTGCTTTTGTTATTCTCTTCTATGACAGCAACTATATTTAGTACCTTGGATTCACTCCATTCTTAAAAGCAAAGAAAATGTTAATTGTGCCAAAGGCTAAGCATCATTTAGTTGTGCTTTTAAAAAATATGTTAGAGGCATTGAAAATACTTGACTGTTAGGTGAACTTCAGTAAAGAACAAGATTCGGCAGCACAGCTTTCCAACTCAATGAGCAGCAGCCTGAATTTAAGGAGTATAAGGGAATGGAAGAGGAAATGTGATTAAAATGCCAGCCCTGTCAATGGTCAATTACTTTTCTCAAAAATATACTAATAGAGTTCTTCCAGAAGTTTAGTGTTTCTCTTATCTCCACCATCACCTGACTTTTGGGATTACAAGGTTTAAAGCATGGCTTCCTAAGTAGTCTCTTACTATTGAAGCATCAGTAAGCCTTCAAAAATTATGTAATTATTACTTAAAAGCAAAAAGCTTGGATTTGCTGTTCTGGTTCGTCTACCAAATAGAAATGTCCGTCTTAAGATTTTTCAACCTGCTATTCTCTGCCTCAGAAATGTAAGGGACCAAAAGGGGGGGGGGGGGCGGGGGGTAACTGGGTAAGTGCTGTAGAAGTAGAAAGGACTCAAACATGTTGGAACTATACCTGAGTGAAGTGGGTTAAGGTATTAAGTTCAAGACCCAGAGCACATGTGCTCAGCACCGTATTCCTTACTCTGAAGATGTTTCTCTGGTATCAGCCTAATGGCATCACCTTCCACCCCCATTCTTCTGTTCCAAGAAACACCTCTGAGTTAGTATTTTGAACATATTGACTTTATTATGTAATTGGTTCAACCATTCAAAATATATAGCCTTACTATCCCTCTGAATCAACTATCAGGTCACAGGAAAAGAATGGAGATGTGAAATAATATATCATGATTTTCTCAAATGGACTGCACTGTCTTCCTAGGGTAATAAGGCCAGAAGACAGAATATCCAACTCTACCCAGAAAATACATAGATGAAGAAAGCTTCACACACACACACACACACACACACACACACACACACACACACAACTCTGCACTATAAATATCATTATATATTGTATATTACATTTGTACTTTAAAGCTTGAGCTTCTACACACACACACACACACACACACACACACACACACACACACACACACGCTCTGCACAATAGGGAGGACTCTCCATATAGAGAGCCACAGAACAAATGAAATCGGTTCAGGTAGGAAAAGCATTTCGCTATAATTCCAGTAGTTCAGTGTGTGTAGAAAAAGTGAAAGCACTGCAACAATTTAAAAAAGTGAGCTGGGTACAGACATAATAAAAAGTTATAAAAGATCAGGTGTGGTGGCTCACACCTGTAATCTTAGCTACTCAAAAGACTACACTAAGATCCTGAAGATTTCAAGGCCAGCCTGGACAGAAATTACAAAATGTTTACTAAATGGAAGAAAGGTGATTACAATAATGAATGAAACATGTATGAGAATCACATATATTACTACATCCTTTGTACAAGATGGACTGTGCATTGGCGGAGGTTTGTGGGTCTCCACCGTTCTTTTCTCGCATGATGTGCTGCCAAGCCACAGAAGAACGAACACATAAGCCTCAAAGAACGGGGCCAGCCAGTCACAAACTTCCAAAACTGTGAACAAAGTGAGCCTTTTCTTTCTATAAGTTTTATCTTTTCGGTAATTTAGTTATAGTCATGGAAATTTGACTAATACGAGGTACATAATAGCTTGCCTCAATCTAAAAGACTGGCATGATCTACAGTTATCATTTCAATCAATTCCCTTTTTATACAACATATAATTTCACCATCAAAAGTTCATACATTCACCCCCCCCCCACACACACACATACACAATCTTTTTATGACACTGGGGTTTGAGCTGAGGGCTTAATGCTCCATAGAAAAGCACTTTGGATTACCTAATGTGGTAAGACAGAACAGACCCTGTGAAACATTGCATCACAGGACTTTACTCTCGGTCTGTAAGGAGAAGTACCTTGTTTTTTAAAGTGATGGGTTTTTTTTTTGTGATCTAAACTAAAAAATCAGGAAAAAAAAAGTGTCAGGATTACAATTCTCCTAAACAGTGTCAAACACTCTCTCCTTTGAAAACCAAAATCCACTTGTAGATACTCCTTAAAGCACAGAAATGCTGTATAAAACAACTCTGAAAATTAACAAATTTGGAGAAATCTGATTTCTAGATTTATTACAAAATATAAGTAAAGGATGTAAAATAGTATGAATTGGCGCACAAATGCAACAGTAATACTTACAAGACAGTGTGCTGTAAGCCATACGTGCAACTTAGGGGAGGGGAGGGAGGAGCCAAGGAAGGGAATTGGTGGGAGAAAAACCAAGGAGGAAGTAACAAATTCGATAAGAAATATACTCACTGCCTTAGGTATGAAACTGTAACCCCTCTCTACATTACTTTGATAATAAGTAAATAAATAAATACTATTTAAAAATAAAGTCAAATAAAAAAATAGTATGAATTGTTGTTATATGATAGAAAAACTAGATTAACAGAGCAAAATGGATCAGCTAACATATGCACATATTTATATGGTCAATTGATATTTTATTTCTATTGTTAGTTTCCTGCTGTGTCTAATTCATAAATTGAACTTTGTCTTAGGTATGTCCATATAGAAAAATGTAGTATGGTTATATATGATTGCATATATACAACCATATGTAAACATCTGCTATGTATATTTACAAATATATGTATGTGAGATTGTATATGTGTGCTGCATAGTATTTGCACATATATTGCAAACACGTGCATTATATATAATGTACCCACATATAGTTCAGTAATATTATTATTACATGAAATTCTAGGCATTCAATGAATGGTCTTAGACAATATAACATGTATAAGGAGAAACTGTTGCATATTGATAAATGGAAGAATGACTCAGCAGCTGAGCAGACTTGGCTGGCTTTACTTAGCATGAAATTGCAGTGGATCCAATTATCTTTGTTTTAATATTTCTCTGTCCACTGATGACAGTCTAGTTGGAGAAGTAGGGACAGTCCTTAACACAGTTATCTAAGGTTACAGATCCATATAGTAGAGGTGGCAGGCAATTTGGAGTGGGAGCAGGGAATTCTAAGATTCTAGTAATATGTCCCTGCTCAGAGGCTCACATCTTATAGTAGGGAAGCAAATTCAGACGGAGTTGGGGCTATAACTGGGAGAGTAATGCAGATTAGAAGATACTAGTAAGATTTCTCTGCTCAGAGGCTCACATCTTGTAGTAGGGGAAGCAAATTCAGAGAGAGTCGGGGGCTATAACTGGAAGAGTGATGGGGATTAGAAGCTCTGACATCAGTGAAAAGCACAGGAACAAAAATAATGGATTCAGATAAGGACCAGATTAAAAGGTGACAGGAACAAACATTCCATATATCCTACACTATGTAATTATAAGTCTATTTTAGGAACTCTCACAAGTATGTAGCTGAAACGAAAGGCTACGAAGACCAAAGCTTTGGCATTAAAAACAGAGCAAAGAGCTAATTCTTAAATGAGGTATCATAGTGAAGAAGGAAGACAGAAAGAGAAATGCTCAGGATATAGATGGATGAACATAGTTTGCTAGAGCACATGGCATAAACCTCAAAGCAAACACATGTTTTAGTGAAACTATAGTTTGAAAGGATCTCTAGCATAAAGGATATTTTTATTTTTTTCTAATTACCTCACATTGTCTCAAGAATTGTCAAAACGAAGCCTTTATTGGTAAAACACTTAGAAAAAGTAATGCCTTTGGAGAAAGCCAATTCCAATGTAAGCAGAGATGAAGAACACTAATGAAAAGTTTTCAATTATAAAGGAATTCCTTCGCTTAAAAATGGCAGCCTCCACATAGCGCAATTAAAGGAGCTGACAGAAAAGATGGAAAATGTGGAACGCTCCTAAGGCTGGAAGACTCTAATCTGAACGGAATAGGAATGCAAAAGACAGCAAATAGCTCTGTCCTCAAACTGGTGGTAAATGATGACACTGGCTTAAGAACCACGCAAGTGAGAAAAATGCATGCAGAAGAATGCGTGCCTTAGGTATGTTAAAATTGAAAAGTTATCTGGGGACCTGTGGATAATGCCTATAATCCTGGCCACTCAGGAATCTGCAATCTGAGAATCATGATTTCAAACCAGTCTTGCTAATCAAATCTGCTAGACCCTTGTCTCCATTTAACCAGCCAGAAAGCAAGAACTGGAAGCATGGTTCAACCATAATAGCACCAGTCAGGATCAGAAAAAGCTAAGAGAAACCAAGGCCCTGAGTTCAAGCTTACCTAGATGCTTAAGGTATGTAGTATGTGCTTATCATTCAGAATACTGAGGCAGGAGGGAGATCACTTGAGCCCAGGAGTCCTTAGTCAACCAGGGCATATAATAAGACTTTATCTCAAACAGAAAGAAAAAGAGAAAGACAAAGAAAGAAAAGAAAAAAGAAAAGAAAAAATGAGATAAAGGAAGGAAAGAAAGAAGGAAGGGAGGGAAGGAGGAAGGGGAAGAGGGAGGAAAGAAAATGCACTGGAGGGAACGAAAGCAAAAGAAAAAAGAATTTAGTGGTTCTATTTAATTCTTCTTTATTGAATTCCTGACACTTTAACATTACAACTTACAGATAAGATCTTGGGATTGAAAAAAATCAAAGAAATCATTGAGAGTGTTGAAGAAAAACATTTCACCTTTGTAAAAGTTAAAAATAAAAAAGAAATTTTAAATGTAATCAATTTTACAGTAAGACTCTGAATCTAACAAAGTTAAATAACTCGTTCAAACTTCCTCAAGTGGAGATAGGGTTCATCTTTTCAGGCACACTGGCTCTAATTAACTGCCAATCAAATGACACACATTAGCCACATCTCTACTTTCAGCTATCTTTTTTATAAATTTTCAATCACTATTTTCTTCTTTTATTTCAATAGAGAGCTAGATTAATGATAGATAGCCAGATAGATGATAGATAGACAGATAGATCAGTAAACAAAAATAAAGAGATTGTGAACTTTTATGGTTAATGGTAAATTTGATTTGTGGGGAGAAACTTTTAACTTGAACTTGGGAATTTAAGATTTTCACTGACAATTTCATCAACATCTTATTGTTGGTAAAACTGCAAACAAATCAGATTTTCCTTCTCATCCTTTCTTTTACTTTTATGTCACATATTCTCTCCCTACGGAAAAGTAGATGGAAACATTGGCAGACTTCAAATGATGAAATGTTTGAATTTGATCAATTTCCTCTTTCAGGAACTTTATAGTCATTTTCAGATTAATCAAAGGCATGTTTCACTATTCCTTAAGTCACAAAAGATGTAACATTTTGCTAAGAAATTCTTTTTTTTCTGTTTCTTTTCCCCTTTCCCATCAAGTTCGGGAATCAAAGTGGGTCTAGAATTCTATTGGTTCTAAAATGTAGAATAGATGGCTTTGAGATCATCCTGCAGTAGCAAATAGCCCCAAATTGCAATTTATATTTAACAAAGGTTACTGAACATCTTGAATATTCTTAGGCACTGTGATTCGTGGGAAAGCTGAGCATTCCAGGTTATTGTGCCTCTGGCATCTTCACATCAGCAGGGTAATCAAGAGCTCCAGCTGGACCACAGAGTCAAGCATTACAAATTAAATGTTTTTCAGAAAGTGACATTCAGTGCTTGCCCCCTCACATTACAAAGGCTACAGAAAGTCTTACAGACCTGCAGAATGTCAAGGGTGTGAAACCTTCCCACATCTCCTGATGAGAGAACTAGATAATAGGGATTCATTGACACAGTTACTGTGAATGAAAGCAGAATTTATGTTCTTTTCTTTTCCACTTTAGGTGCTCATCATAACTGGTAATATTTCAATGAAGTAGTCATTGTATTAAAATGCTATTAAAATATTTACAATAATACACAGTTGCTTGCAATTTGCTTATATATTAGCTATAAAGAATATGCTGCATTTTGAATGGTTGTAAAAACAAATTCGTAAGATTCGTGAATGCTAATGAGTACACATTATTTAATTCTCTGGATATACCTTTTAATCCTTAAAGTTCTAAGCATTGTGAGGTTGCATTTTCTCATTATTTTTGATCGTTTGGATTTTGCTTTTATTCTGGTTTAAACATATACAAGTCCTAGAAATAATTGACCAATATGGAAATCTGTGGTGTTATCTTATATAATACTATAATTAATGGAAAATGTAGTGCTTCTCTACATTGCTGTGTCATGCTACCTTTATGTTTAGGAAAAGACTCTGTCTCTAGTGGAGTTATTTCAAAAAGGAAGCTAGGAAATAACACCAAAATGAAAATCACACGTTAAATGTACTGATTTTTCACCATCTATGTGATAAAAATCACACAAAATATGCTCCAAATTGGATTCATGCTTTGGGATTTCCCTGAAATGCATCTTTATCATTGGATAGGTAGAAACATATACCAGTTGCCTGCCATGGCTTATGGGAAGTTTTCCAGAACGTTCCGTGATGAAGTTAGCAGTAAAATAATCAGTCCCTAAGTCCTCATCAGGACCTCTCTCCCACAGAATATCCCTTGCTTAGTGCACCAGTGAGACTCCTGACTTTGGACTTTTGACTACAGTTGATTTGACTAGGAATAAAGAACTAACCACCTCCCTCCAGGAGTGTAAGAGATCGAATCTTGGCCTTGGAAAACTTAAGACTGTCTCGTTCCTCAACGATCTGAAAAGCAGGTATTCTTCCTTCCCTGAATTCAAAAGTTAGTGCTTGAACTTGCAAACATATAATTTGTTCATGTTTGTATACATCATGGTATTTTCCCACAGATTTATAACATTTTATGAACAAATATCCTTACTGAGTATATTAAAACATGCTTAAATAGTAATAATTAAAATAGCTAGTATACGCAGAAACTAGAAATAAAATGAAAACAAGGGCATTTTTTTTCTTCTTTGGTGATGTTTTTGTTTCTTTTCCCTTTTTGTTCTATTTGTTCATTCATATGTCGGAGGCATAGAAATGGGGGGGACAAAGGGTGAACAAATGTAGCAATGGTGTGTGTGTGTGTGTGTGTGTATTATTTTATTGTCACTAGTACCTAATATGTCCAGTTTTACAAAAAGTAAACCAAGTCACAAAGAAAACTAAACCAACACCAAAAATCAGAGCTAGAGAGTAATTGAGCCAAGCTTCAAACCTATGAAGTCTGTTCTAGAGTAAATGCTTTAACCACTGTGATATAATATCCAGGTGAGAGAGGTATGCAGAGTCTCTTTGCTGCACTTTATATTTATGAAGCCTAGAAGCTCTAAGTGTTAAGTCAATAGCACCTAAGAATCAAAAAATAGAGGGCTGGGGATATGGCCTAGTGGCAAGAGTGCCTGCCTCGGATACACGAGGCCCTAGGTTCGATTCCCCAGCACCACATATACAGAAAACGGCCAGAAGCGGTGCTGTGGCTCAAGTGGCAGAGTGCTAGCCTTGAGCGGGAAGAAGCCAGGGACAGTGCTCAGGCCCTGAGTCCAAGGCCCAGGACTGGCAAAAAAAAAAAAAAAATAGAAAACACTCAGGGTAAGAATTTTTAGAAACAAGAGATTATCCAAGTCTAAAGACACCATGCAGTAATGTTCATAGATCAGAGTTCTCCACTGAGAGAATTGCTTGAGAAATTTGTTGAAATTATTGCTTGAATAATGTAGAAAGGAGCAGGAGAAGTATGTATGGGAGGTGAGTGGTGCATTGTTACCTTCAACTTTTATTCCCTTGAGTTTATAAACTAAGACATCTGCTGAATTATTTCAGATGATTAAAATTATATACTTCTTATTGTTAATAAGACCTGAGTATTGCGGTTACTGGCTAAGACATGCAGTACATAGATGATAACGAGATAGATAATAGATCTATAGGCATATAGATATACAGATAGATGATAGACAGACAGATCATTATCATTTCATCACCAGCTGTCTCCCACATTTGGACTGGGCTCTAGCCCTTCACTAGGGAAACTAACACAGACTACAGAACCTTCCACTAGAACTGATTTCTACAAAGGTATTGCCACAAGTCCTGAGTCTAATTTCCTCCCTCTTGACAAGAAACATCTGATATATTGTGACATGGGGTTGATAACCAAGGAACCTTTTGTTACCTCAATGGTAGTCTGTTCTTATGGAGGAAACAGCATGACACATGGTACCGGCTGGTGCTTGTTTCCCGGGACTATGTAGGAGGTAAAAAAAAAAAAAAAAAAGATCAGCTTTATATGGCCATAAGTAATAAAGTAATAAGGATGAAGGAAGAAAAATATCTGGAATAAATAGTTGTAGGAGAACATAGCCAATGCCCAGTGATGTGTTGAGGCTTGACATTGCTTCCAGGTTTACACTTCTTATGTAAAGGAAAATGTCCTGCATTCTAAGTGGCAGGAAACAAATCAGTGACCCTGCAGGGAGAAATGATTATGATTGCTCTGGTGTTCAGATTTAGAAGTGACAGGTGAGTCAAAATCATTACTGGATGTTGAGAATACCTTCATATTAGTGGATACACATAAAGTCGGGTACTCAGATTGGAATAAGAGATAACATTAAAAATAAAATGAGACAAAGTCTTCACAGATGGAAGCTGCTATGTAAAAGGATTCTTTTTTTTTCCTGTCTACCAGTGAAGTAGACGTGCTTTTTAAATTGGAGTCTGTTGCATAGCATATAGGGCAGGGAATTGTGTAAGGAAGTGTCACTCTGTTTGTACCCTCAGAACTCCATGTACTGTATGCCCCAACTAGGGAATTTGCTAAGTACTATGGCCCTGTGGTAAGACTCACTGAAGTAATGGCACCTCTTCATCAACTTAAGAGTTTTGTTCAAGAAAATTTAAAGGAGTATCCATCAAACTCATTGGGAGGGGAGAAGGCAAATTATACAAAATATTATATTGTATATTTTCCTCATTTATTAGATTCTCCCATTATTAATCTTGGTTAGGGATTCCTAACATCATGAATATAGGAGTCATTGAGAGATTAAAAAAAAAAAATTTAAGACTATGGCCTAGTAATTCTGATGGGGGTCTAGGAACTGACTGTTTTAACCCAGATATTGATTTCTCTGGAGAGTTCTGAGGATTGTCCTTTCAGACATCTTTCCCTGGAGTCCAGTTGCTTAGGAAGAAGCCTGGTCAGCGGTCTGCTTGAGAACAACTTAGACTTACGTAAAGAGAAAACCCGGAAAGCAACCAATGGATGCACGGCAGTGTGTGCGTCATCTCTACACAATGGCTCACTGCCTCGTCAGTGGGAAGCACAGAAGATACATACCTAGGAGAACAGGGTTTTCTTATTTTCAGTAAGGGAGCTAAGATTCTTCTGTCTGGTAAGTTGACTAATCTCTTGGCGAGGATCTTCAGTTTCATATCAGTAAACATGATCCTCCTCATGTTTATGGCTTAGAAACTCCAGAGAAAAGTGTTATTCCTGTTTCTGATTTAATATAGTGGGGCATACCAACACATTTTCATATATTTTTGTGGCTGCTTCTATCAGATTTTCTACAACTTCACTTTGGGGACTACATGCCTTAAATTCCCAAAGAAAACTTGTGAAAGTCAAATAAATTTCCAAACTCTAAGTCCTACGGCTGAATTTTCTCGTACCCATATCCTGTTTGAGGTGAGAATCCACACTCTGGTACATAATAGATCTACTACAAAATAAAGCGAGGACTGAGTTAATACTTTATAAATATTTGATTGCAAAATACATAAGGTGCACTAATACACAGCATTTTACTTTCTAAAAAATCCCTCAGCTTTGTGAAACTGTTTAATAAAACTCTCAGTTTGGATGATGTACTAAGTAGTTCCCTGTTATGCTAGGATATCAAGGAATTCAAACATATATGAAATTCAGAAGTAACCCCACCAAAGTGACAAAGGTCTCTTTTAAAAAAAAAAGGTGTTCGTGTCCGTAATCTTACCTATTCTGGAGGCTGAGATCTGAAGATTAAGGTTCAAAGCTAGCCTGAACAGACAAATCTACTATGGCCTCCCTCATAGGGAATAATTAGCACAGATTTAGGCTAGTCACAGCAGAGGATCACAAGAGCCCAATAGCTATACCCTTATGAACACATAAGATAATGCTAAGTAAAATGAACTTCATGTTATGGAAATGACTGTAATATCACTGTTCTAATTACTTTCAACATGCCATGTGTTAGTTACCATAGCTTCTATTGTTGATGATCCTCTTGTATGCCCTTCCTGTGGTTGTACCTGCACTATCACTGTATCTTATCTGAGTACATTGGAAATTGTATATACTGCTATTAGAACTAGGGAAGTGAAAGGGAATATCAAAATTGGGAGACAAAGGATAAAAAGACAAATGAATCCAAAAGCAATACTTGCAAAACCATTTGGTGTAAACCAACTGAACAAATCATGGGAGGACAGGGAAAGGGGAAGGGGGGAGGGGAGAATGAGGAAGGAGGTAACAAACAGTACAAGAAATGTACCCAAGACCTAATGTATGAAACTGTAACCTCTCTGTACATTACTTTGACAATAAATAAGAAAAGAAGAAGAAGAAGAAGAAGAAGAAGAAGAAGAAGAAGAAGAAGAAGAAGAAGAAGAAGAAGAAGAAGCAGCAGCTGGAAGTAGAGGTGTGGCTCTTGTGATAGAGCACCAGCCTTGAGTTGAAAACCTAAACAGAGCATGGGTCCCTGAATTCAAATCCCAGTATTGGCATTAAAGAAAAAAAATAGACATTGAATTTAAGCAAGCCTTTAGCTTCTGTCTGCCTCTATAAATTAAGAGAGATTTTTCTCTCTTCATTAGCCATTAGCTCCTTAACATTATGTTCTTTTCCTTGGGAATCTAAAATAAATCAAATGGGGAAATATTTTTGGCTGTTGAATTGATTAAATGTTTGACCAACATTTATAGGAGAGATCCATTAGGACCTCAGGGAACAATTTCCTAAAATAAGTACTTAAAACTTGCCTGCTATTTGCCTAAAGTGATCTTTCACCTTAAAGTAGGAGAGGTTTAGGAATGTCAGTGCTGTTTCTTTGATGGCTCACAAGGGCCCTTGCCCTAAGTGAGGTACCCTCATCCATTTAGATGGCACTCCTGGTGGTACACCATCTGTCTCTTAACCCTTTATGACTCAATGAAATACAGATCAATGAAAATCTATAAACACAAAAGGAGGTAATTACTCTGAAACAATGAAAATCTGAGCCTTCAGATAGACTACTTTATAAAACACGATGTATTAGCCTGTCATAAAATTATTAAAATTAGTTTTGTATTTTTTCCAGAATAGTGAACTACATCACAACGTTGATTAATACTACAACTGCAAAGATTTAGTAGCCAAATGGGACAGAATCTTGAAGTAGGAAAGCATACTAGAGAGTTCAAGACAATGTTTTCTAGTATCTCCCTTTTGGGGGATGCAGAGAGTATAGTCGCATCGCAACTCGCAGTTCTCATTCCAGAGGACTCTCTCCTGCTGCCACTGAAGTAGTGCATCACCTGCTATAAACCCACGGGACTCTGCTCTGATGATGAACATATATAGTTATCTAACAGTAGGAAATACTTTTTTTTTTGCTGTTTAATCATTTGTGTCTTTTTTCCCCTTTATTGTCAAAGTGTGATACAGAGAGGTTACAGATTCATATGAAAGGCAGTGAGTACATTTCTTATTTTACTTGTTACCTCCTCCCTCATTTCCCCCCCTTCCCATTCTTCTCTCCCCCCCAAGAGTTGTGCAGTTTGTTTACAACAAATGGTTTCTAAATGTTGCTTTTTGAATGGTTTGTCTTTTTGTTCTTTGTCTCTCGATTTTGGTATTCCTTCTCCCTTCCCCAGTTCTATTACCCATATAGACAATATCCAGGGTACTCAGATGTAATACAGTGGTAGCAAGGGTACAGCCACAGGAAGGGACTACAAAACTAGACAAACCACTCAGTCAAACAAACAGACAAAGAAAAAGAGAAAAAAAGTAGTAGGAGTCCACATGGCCTGTTGAGAATAATTACAAGAGTGGTATAACTCTTGTTTCTGTAACGTGGAGTTCATTTCACTTGGCATCTTCTTATGTGGTCATAGGGGTATAGTTCTTGGGGTATTTGGTCTTCTACCATGACTAGCCTATTCCTGTACTAGCTATTCCCTATGAGGAACACCATAAGATTTATGGTTCTTTGGGTCTGGCTCACTTCACTTAGTATGATTTTTTTCCAAGTGCTTCCATTTCCTTATGAATGGGGCAGTGTCAGTCCTTCTGATGGAGACCTAGAATTCCATTGTGTATATGTACCACATTTTCCTGATCCACTCGTCTACTGAGGGGCATCTAGGTTCCATGTTTTAGCGATGACAAGTTATGTGGTGATGAACATAGTTGTGCTGGTGGCTTTAGTGTGGTCTTGCTTGTAGTCTTTTGGATAGATGCCCAAAAGTGGGGCTGCTGGATCTTAGGGGAGCTCTATGTTTAGCCATCCTAGGACCCTCCACACTGCTTTCCAAAGGGTTTGAACAAGTTTGCATTCCCACCAACAATGTAGTAGAGTTCCCTTTTGCTCACATCCTTTCCAGCATTTGTTATTGTTAGAGTTCCTGATAATAGACATTCTTACTGGGGTGAAGTGGAATCTCAATGTTGTTTTGATTTGCATTTCTTTTATGGCCAGTAACGTAGAGTACTTTTTCATGTGACTCTTGGTCATTCTTATTTCCTCTTCAGAGAAGTCTCTTTTTAGGTCTTTAGCCCATTTGTTGAGAGGGCTGTTGGTTCTTTGATAGTTTGTTCTGGAAGAATTTAACTTTTTGAGTTTTGTGTATATTTTAGATATGAGGCCTTTGTCCCTTGTATGGCTGGTGAAGATCTTTTCCCAATCTGTGGGCTTTCTATTTATCATGGAAGCTATATCCTTTGCCCTGCAGAAGCTTTGCAGTTTGATACAGTCCCACTTGTCCAGCCTTTCTTTGATTTGTTGCATTTCTGGGCCTTTGTTGAGGAAGTTTCTTCCAGTACCAAGGAGTCCTAGAGTTTGTCCTATTCCTCCTTTTAGTATTTTCAGGGTGCCTGATTTTATTTCCAGGTCTTTGATCCACTTGGAGATGATTTTGGTGCAGGGTGATAGATAGAGGTCTAGTTTTAGTTTGTTACAGGTGTTGACCCAGTTTTGCCAACACTATTTGTTGAAGAGGCTGTCTTTGTTCCAACCTATATTTTTAGCTTCTTTGTCAAAGATTAGGTAGCCATAGGTCTATGGGTTCATTTCTGGGTCTTCAGTTCTGTTCCATTGGTCCTCAGGCCAGGAAATACTTTTTCACAGGAACAGTGTCTAAAATATTTTTGCATTTCCACCTCCATTTTTAATCCAAAGTAGATAAGAGTCAAACACAAAAATTATTCTGAGTGAATTGTTCACCATCACCAAAGGATCCATGACAAGAACCCTGACTTTATTTTTTCAACTCTAACCAACAGTGCTACTTCTTCTCCATCCCATTGACTCAGAGACTGGAGACATGCCTTTGCTTGTAATGCCCCTCTTTTATCTCAAGGCATCTGGAAAAGGTAGTAAAGTGTAGAAAAGACAGCCAGATACATACTTCATTAAGGACTCTGCATTTCGTCTTTATGTAGAAGATAACTGGGCTTTTGATCTTAATAGCATAGAATTTAAATGCTAGTTCTGCCAGTTTGTCTGTTTAGTCTGTGTATCTAAATCTCTTTCTCTCTGATGATTATTATTTAAAAAATTGAATGGTGTTATGTTTGTAAACCTAAACAAACAGTTACCATTTTAGTTTTATACCTCAATTTGACATTTTATAATTTCCAGCTTAATAAAATACTATATTTCATTTGTGTCATAATGCAGCTCTATTCCTTTTAAACAAAGACAATGATATGCCGAACCTATATTTATGAAGATTTAAAATATGGTAGTTTGTGTTATCTACCAACACATTATCCATCCAGGGCTATGAATAAAAGCTTGATATTTCCATGAGATAAACGTAGAGGGCCCCTACAGATACTTGAATTTTCCTAGCAAATTCTAGTGGAATCCTAGGCAAACCACTAAAGCATAAACAATTCCAGTTTGATGAAAACTACAATGAACCAGTTCTCAGGGCCTCGTGTTCATTTGCTTTTTGTTGGTTTCTTTGGAAAGTTCAGATTGCCCTTGAATCAAAACCTACTGAGTAGCTGGGATTGCATGCATGAGGCAATGGTACCCAACATAAACTTCCTTTACTCTTGCTCTTGCTTTTTCTTCCTTTTTTCTTTTATTTCTCCTCTAAAAATGAATAAAGACCAGTCAAGAATAGTCTCTTTTTTCAGGACACACTGTGCCAAGGTAGTCAACTACTGCCACTGGTGACTGAAATATTTTAGTGGGAAAAGGGAAACTTTCAAGTATGCCATAATTGAAATCTGTTCACAGGTAAAAGGTTAGGTGGGTAAAACTACTCATGGCCTTTTCTGATTGATCCCAGTTTGGAAGTAGAGACAAAAAAATTAAGGAACTAATGTTTTCTAATCAAGTTCTGTCTCTTTTTAATGAATGTTTTTGGCAGTTATTGTCAAGTTTCTTGGGCTGTCACTAGAGATAGCAATCTGGCTGCCTACATGTCTGACTTGTAGCAATCTGGCTTGCTGGGCTATTCATTACAGATAATGAGGTGGCTTCCTAAGTAAAGTACTACAGCTTTGGAGCCAATGTTATACTTTTATGGGTGATTTGTTCATTTTCTATTTATTTTCAGTCTGTCTGTCCTCTTCAATATTATTTTATATCCTTTGTTTTTAATTGCTTCCTCATTTTTTAATATTCTTTAAATGTATGCATTTTCTCAGAGCCCAATAGAGATTGGGAAAAGAGGATGTGAAATGTGACCAAGGTTCATTGTGTAAATAAACAGATTCCCATAATTTAGGTCAAGCTTTGAACAGCTTTATGTCTTAAATAAAGGATAGAATATGTAGGCAATATCCCAAGCCAAAATGTTTAAGAAAGTTTATTTTATGATAGTATACTAAAGGACATGTTGCTATTTAACAATATACAAACATAACATTCAAACACTTTTCGCCTTGAACTTTCCAAAAAACAAAATGTTTAAAGGTGATACCAAACTAACTTGATTCACTTTATCATTATAGTCTTTGGCAATGAATGGAACTATTCTGAGTTAAAGCAGCAGAAAATTGAACATAGCCTCCAACATGTACTTCCAAATCATCTATCTTGTTCATTTTAGGGCCTATGAGCAGAGATCAAATGTATCCATTTGGCCTAACAATGCTTCTTCTTTGAAGAGGTGTTCAGATCCAAAAAATTAGGCTTTCAAGAAACCACTTTCTCTATGTGCGCTCTAACTTCTTCAAATATCAACAAATGGAGCAGTAAACCAAGAGCCCATGACCAACAGAAGACAGAAACTCATGTAAATAAACTACAACAGAAATTTTTAGAGGACACATATTCCTAAGTGTTAAAGACCTATGGTTGCAATCCAAGGAATATAGAAATAGATGACATTCATTGCAGGTTTGCTAAATTTGTGCCTCACATTATATTCTGAGAAATGCATTGTTAATGGAATTCTTCCTCTTTTCTGCATTTTTTAAACCAATTAGACATGGATGACTTTAGCTGAGAACATCTGCAGCATCTTTGCCCACACACTGTTAACCCAGCCCAACACATTCTTCTTCCAAGAGACATAAAAGCCACCTTCAGTCTCCAAACCCAAGGAGGAGGCAGACAGGTGAAAAACCATGTTACAACAGCCTCCTTCTGAACAAATGTACTCGAGAACAGCACTTTTGAAGGTGATCCAGCTGTGCCAGCTGAATCATTATTCACTGTAATTTTACTAATGCATCCTGTCCTGAATTTAAAAAGCCTGGTGAGTCACCCCTTATGGCCAATTGCTTACATTATCAAGCAGAACAGAAATGCATTTACATATATGGGTACAATCCATTGCTGGATCAACTAAATTAATTCCTACTTTTATAACCCTTGAAATTTCACATGCCAAAACAAATGAACATTTACCCAGTAGAAGGTGCTGGAAAATTCAATCTTAAAGTGTTGACAGTTTGATTCTATCTCATATTTTGGGTCTTTGGTGTTGTTCCATGAGAGTAGTTCACCTACACCCATGAATGTGAACATAAGTCCGCTGGCTTGCTAAGTTGTATAATATGTCAGCATGTATGTAGCAATATCCTCCAAGGATAAACACAGCATCATTATTATTATCATGGTTTGCAAAGAAAATATTTCTATTAATTCAGAAGAGTTGGAGAGTAGATGGACTAAATTCTCATGAGATATTACGTTGAGTCTAGAAAGTTTCCAAGTACCTAAATACCCGATTTGTATGAGACAATTTAAAGTGCTTTCAAAAGAAGTAGCAACGTTATTGTGTGTGAAAGCAGGGCACAGCTTTTTCCAGGAAACAAGAGCATGTCCCTGGTCCCGTGGCCATTCTGTTCCATTGTGATCATCACCCATCATTTATGGCACATGGTACTTTTATCTTTAGAACATTTGGTGCCGTTTATCAAATTTTCCACACATCACTAGGAGGCACTTGCCTTTAACATCCTGGATGTTGCGTGGTATAGGTAAAATTATCTTGGGATTTTATTTAGTGACTCATCAATGATAGGAAAAGAATGTTTATATTTATCATAGTCTCTAAAAGAACAGGATTAGTTATTTGACCGACATTTGTAAGTATTTGCTCAGAATAATCTCAATGGAATGAATGTGATTGTTGTTCGTATTATTCTTCTTTATGCCATGCAGTACTTCCTCATGATGCTCTCTACATATTTGCTCTGTACCCAGAGTATGTTTGGATGTTTGGTCTTTATCATCATTTAGCCTGGTGTCTGAACATTTCCAATGCAATGTCCTGTAGGGATACACACAGCATAACCAACACAGAAGTAATATGTTAGACAAAATGATTACAGCACCAGACAGCCTGTGAACTACAACATCTTCAGGAATCATAGATTGGCATTGTAAACTCTTCTTGCAGATGTTTAAGAATCCCCAGCAATAGATAACTCATCATTGTTCATTTTAACGCCAAAAAACAACTTGAATGCTATATTCCTGAAGCTCAAACTTTTAGAGACTGAAATCATGGAAACAACTTTTGTGAAAAATGAAAGGATGCTATAAGCATAAAGCACAATTGGAAATAGAACTTGAGGGGAGTAAGTGTCCATTCAATACGACAATGATGGAAACCAGGCTAAACGTGTAAATTTTCTGAATTAGCATTCTTCCCAGCTGTTGAAATTCCAAATGTTTTGAACTAAATCAATGTCAGATAGACCTGTAGAAGTAAATGAAGTTATGGATTTGTTCAAAAGTAATTAAGTGCACTAGGATGTGAAGATACACACTAATGTTGCTGTTTGATCTCCAGTATTATTTTTGTCAGAGTTGTGATTTGTGCTGAAAATGCAGAATAGACTCCTGCCTACCCTGAGCCAACATGAAATTACAGCACAGAGCATGAGAAATTTTCATAGAGAAATGTCTATGGGAGACAAATTATAGAATGATCTTTATAAGACCAGTACCACCTAAAAATTATATGTGAGTGTAACTGTTCATGAAATGTCACCTCCTAGGAAATAATAGCAACTATTCATCATTATGCAATACTTCAGAATATGTTTATCATAAAAGTCTGACAGCTTTTATGAACTACTTCTATAATCCATAATCTAACTAGACAAAAAAGAGAGGAAGGAGGGAGGAGGTAACAAACAGTACAAGAAATATACCCAATGCCTAACGTATGAAACTGTAACCTCTCTGTACCTGAGTTTGACAATAAAAATTTAAAAACAGAAAGAATTTATATACTCAATGTTTTTATTGTACTAGTTATTTTTTGTACCAGTAGTTGAGCTTGAACTCAGGTCCTGGACACTGTCCTTGATCTCTTGCTCAAAGATAGGGCTCCACCATTTAAGCCATATTTCCACTTAAGGCTTTTTGTGATTAACTAGAGATAAGAGTTTCCTGGAAATGGTGGGACAGAGTGTGACCAATGCAATAGTGATGCTCACTAGACATTATGTTGGAAATGAACTTTACAAGTTGGTGGGGAGGGTAGTAGGCAAAGGAGGGAAAGCCGGAGAAAATGAGGGAGGAGGTAAAACCGTTAGAAAAGAAATGTACACTTCACCTTACTTATGTAAGTGTAATCCCTTTACACATCATCTCTACAGTAAAAACAAACACACAAATAAATAAAAGAGTTTCACAGAATGTTCTTGTCTGGTCAGGCTTCAAACCTTAATGCTCAGATCCGAACCTTTTAAGTAGCGAGGGCATTGGTGTGGGGCACTGGCGCCTGGCTCTTTCTTCTTCTTTATTTCCCCCTTTACTTCCCTCTTTCTTTCTTTGATTTTTTTTTTTTTGTACTGGTACTGGGGCTTGAACTCATGGCCTGGAGAATTGTTTGTGAACCTCAATTTTCTCAAGCCTAGCACTCTACCACTTCACCCACAGCTCCACTTCCTACTTTTTTTGTTGTTGTTTTGGCTGGGGGGAGTTATTTGAGAATGTAAGTGTCATGGATTTTTCTTTCCTGGCTGCCTTCAAATCTTGATTCTCAGATCTCAGCCTCATAAGTAACTAGGATTGCAACCATGAGCCAACAATGTCCAGCTGACTTTGTTTCTTTAAGGATTTATTTCTACTATTTATATAATCTCATGGTCAGCATTCTTATTTTAAGTTAAGGGGTCTTTACAATTTTAATCATACATATTTATGGGATGCAGCATGGGAATTCCATACCTATATATAATGTATACAAATCAAATGAAGGTAATGAATGTTTCCATTTCATTATTACTTTGTATTTGAAGCTGTGACTGAAGAGAATAAGTTTTTCCACAATTTTGTCATCACTCTGTGAATTTCTATCTTTGTCTTATCCATACATTACATAACAGATTATTGCCAATATAGTCTTCAAATTGGAGTGTAGAACACTAAAATGTGTTAGTCCTATCTGATTGTGTTTTGGTACACATTTTCCAATCTCCCTCACTCCTCAACCCCTCTCTGTCTCTAATAAGTACAGAGCCACATTCAGTATATTTAGCCCCCATTTATGACATAATATATGGTATTTCTCTCTATATCAGACTTATATCACTTGATAAAATATCCTTTAGGCTCATCCATTTTGCTGCATATGTCTCATTCTTTTGGGGGATGGTAATAGTCACTTAAAAATGCACAGCTAGTTTCCTTCATCAACTTACCCATTGATGGACCACTTAGGTGGATTTTACATCTTAGCTATTGTATCTAGTGGAGCGATAAACACACACATTCAAGCATCTATTTAATATGTTGATCTCATTTGCTATGGATATATACCCAGCCATGAGATACTTCAATCAAGTAATAGATCTATTTTTAGTTTTTTGAAGAATATTTTCCATATAGCTGTATTAATTTACCTTGGAATTAATATTCCTCTGCAACATTTTGGCTTTTTTATGGTTTACAGTAACTATTTTAACTGGAATAAAATGGCCTATCAATTTGATTAGTAATCTGTTGGGAGTTAAAGGTATAGAGGGCTTTTTCCTGTCTTTGTTGTTTGCATTTCTTCTTTTTTGTTGTTGTTGCTTTGTTTTGTTTATTTGTTGTTGTTGTTGTTGTTGTTGTTTTGCCAGTCCTGGGCCTTGGACTCAGGGCCTGAGCACTGTCCCTGGCTTCGTTTTGCTAAAGGCTAGCACTCTGCCACTGAGCCACAGCGCCACTTCTGGCCATTTTCTATATACGTGGTGCTGGGGAATCAAACCCTGGGCTTCATGTCTTATACAAGGCAAGCACTCTTGCCACTAGGCCATATTCCCAGCCAACATTTCTTCTTTTGAGGTATCTCTTCATATAGTTTTCTCATTCTTGAATTTGATGATTTGGTATTTTAATTATTATTTATTATGTTTTTCATTCATAGGGTGAATAATTTGACTTTCTTTTCCTATTCTGTAGAATTCTTCCTTCTGTTACTTGCTTTGTTATTCAGAAATTTCTTAGTTTGATACAATCACAGAATTAGATTTGTCTATATTGATCTCAAAGCTGCTTGTCTAAACACTCCTTCCTATAATAATATGTCGAAATGTTTATCACTTGTATTTAGTTATATGATCTATTTTGAGATGATTTATTTAGAGTGAGAGGTAAGAGTTAAGTTCAGACTGTCTGCACATGAATATTCACTTTTTTCCATGTCCATTTTTAAACAGACTGGCTTTTCTACAATGTATGTTTTTGGAAACTTTGTTAAAAGACAGCTGGCTGTAAATTCATGGGGTTATGTCTGTTCAGTTAGCTTGTGTGTCTTCCGTGTGAGCACAATGCTGTTTTGATTGCTATTCTTTTGTATTATACTTTGAAGTCAAGTAGCGATATGATTTCAGCATTGCTATTTTTGCTCAGGGTTAATATGGCTCCTTATGGTCTTTATGTTTCCATATGAATTTTATGATTTTTTTCTTTTCTTACGTCCATGAAGAATGTCATTAGGACTTTGAGGAGAACTGCGCAGAATCAGTAAATCATGTTCTATAGAGTGGATATTTTAGAAGGATTAATACCTCAATCCATGAACATGGAAGGTTCTTTCCATTGCTTCTTTCATATTCTTTTACATTTTCTTCCATTTTTGTCATTTTTATGAAGAAGTCCTTCATTTCTTTGGTTAACTTTATTCCTAGGAGTTTGTTTTGGTTGTCAAGTCAGAGTCTCACTACATTGCCATGGTTAGCCTCCAACTCATAGTCCTCCTCCCCTGGCCTCCAGGTAGCTAGAATTAAAGTACAAACCACACGCCCAGTTCTTATGTATTTTTTCTATGTACTGTGAACATAATTACTTTCCTGACTTCACTTAGTACCATTATTACTGGTGCAAACAATGCTGATTTGCTTATGTTTATATCGTAGCAACTTTACTGGCTTTAACAATTTTTTTTGGCCAGTCCTGGGGCTTGAAATCAGGGCCTAGGCACTGTCACTGTCTTTGAGCTTCTTTTGCTCAAAGCTGGCACTCTACTACTTGAGCTACAGTGCTACTTCTTGCCCTTTCTGTTTATGTGGTGCTGAGCAATGGAACCCAGGGCTTCATGCAGGCTAGGCAACCACTAATCCACATTCCCAGGCCTGACTTTAATAAGTCTCATAGTCATCGGAAGGTGTCTTCTAAGTAATTCTATACAGAGAGTCATACATCTTCAAACATTTGACTTCTTCACTTTTTACTGTGTATTACTTTTTATTTGATACTGGGAAGTGGACCCAAGGCCTCAAGGATTTCCAAGTGTTCAATCCCATGAGCCAAGCCCCCATCTACTGCTGTTATTCACTCTGGAATCCAGAGCCTCAGCAGGAGCAGTTAGGGAAAGGACAAGATATAAGACTGAGTGTAATGGCAATGCTTTAATCTCAGCCACTTAGGAGACAGAGACCACAGCATCCATTGAAGCCAGACTGGAAGAATTTAGCAAGATGTTTTCTAAAAAAGCAAAATCAATTCAAAATGTCTGCAGGCGTAGCACTAGATATATGGCCAGCCTAGGAAGACAGGTACTAGTTGGACTTCCTCTAAATTAATTTTTTTTCTGTGTAAAAGATCCAATTGAAAGAATCAAGACACAAGCTTTTGAAAATAATAGCTATTTACCAACTACATGTCACTCAGGATTAGTATCTAAAATATATAAAGAGCTTTTAATTCAACAGTTGTAAGAAATTAAAACACTAGTTAGAGGGCTGGGAATATGGCCTAGTGGCAAGAGTGCTTGCCTTGTATACATGAAGCCCGGGGTTCAATTCCCCAGTACCACATATATAGAAAATGGCCAGGGGGCCTGGGGATATAGCCTAGCGGCAAGAGTGCCTGCCTCGGATACACAAGGCCCTAGGTTCGATTCCCCAGAACCACATATACAGAAAACGGCCAGAAACGGCGCTGTGGCTCAAGTGGCAGAGTGCTAGCCTTGAGCGGGAAGAAGCCAGGGACAGTGCTCAGGCCCTGAGTCCAAGGCCCAGGACTGGCCAAAAAAAAAAAAAAAAAGAAAAAAAAAAGAAAATGGCCAGGAGTGGTACTGTGGCTCAAGTGGCAGAGTGCTAGCCTTAAGCAAAAAGAAGCCAGGGACAGTGCTCAGGCCCTGAGTCCAAGGCTCAGGATTGGAAAAAAAAAAAAAAAAAAAAAAAAAACCTAGTTAGAAAATGGACCAAAAGTTACAATGACATATTTCCTCAAAGAACAAATTCCAATGGCAAATAAGCTATGAAGATATTTAGAGATATTACCCATGAACGAAATGGAAGTTAAAACTATAATGAAACATCACATATCTATGAAAACATCTACTATATGTGAGCATATTAATTAAGCCATATGTTGTGGGGAATATAGAGAAATTAGGTCACTTGTACATTCTTGGTAGGAATTCTGTACTTAGACAGATTGGCAAACAGTTTAACACTTTAAAAAAGAAAACAGAGAGCTATCAGACAGCTATCAATTTCACTCATGCACATTTATCTCAGAGAGGTAAAGATATATCCACATGAAAATCTGTACATTAATATTTGTGGCAATTGTATTTATCATAGCCCCTAAACTGAAACAACCCAGATGTCACTTGATGAGACAATGTGTAAAGAAATGCTGACATATACAAAATACTGGACACAACTCAGCAGGGACCATATTTGATACATATAACAAAGGAATGATCTCCAATAAATTATGCATGTTGTGAAAAGAAAATACCTCAGAATATATATTACATAATCCCATTTATATAACATTCTCAGAACGAAAGAATTCTTTGTTAGTTATACTCTGCAAATATAACTTTTCCCATCTTTCTATTTTGAATATTTGTATATATTTAAAATGAAAATATGCTCTTAAAAGTATAGTTCACAGATTTTTTTTACTCAACTTGCA